>NW_019091193.1:15804075-17054075 GCF_002217175.1 Folsomia candida | reverse complement strand
AATGGATGGACAGAAAATAAAAGCATTATTGGACTCTTTTCGGCCTATACTTCACTGACCACAACATGTGTATACGTGCTGGAGGCTATGTATCTGTTGACTAATTGCAATTTGCATCTATAAGTTGCTCGGTTGGTTAAGTTACTCGCAGGATTTGCCTCTTTTATTGTCCAGATTCTGGCAAATGACAGACGAAGGTAAAATATTGTTGTTAGATAAAATAGATGGTGCTTCTTTGAGGTAAGATAAAACACTGTGAGATTTATAATCTGATATGATGAATCATCCTTCGTTTTGACCGTCCGTCCCTGCAATCAACTCCAGCAGGAGACAGTTAGTCGGTGGTAGGAGATAGTAATGTGGAGAGCCGATGAGCCTTAATACCGCTGCGATGATGCATTGTCCTACCTGCGCCTGTGATTGAGAGAGCAAATGTGTGAACCCCACGTGTGTACGAGTGAGTGAGTGAGAGTGACTGATGATGAAGAACCAATTTGATATTAATAATGAAATCTTCAACTTCTTTATGCCTTCTTCTTCCTTTTGATTGCTGACGCAATTATCAAAGCTTAGATCTATGTACCACACGCTCGGGTAATTAATGTAGCTTTAATTAAGACCTCATTACACACCTGCAGTTAGCTACCAACTTACCAAATCAGTCACTACATTCACAAAGAGAAGGAACAATGAAGTGAGAGAGAGATAGAGATTTAGCTATTGTGTCAAAATATTACAATACAATTTCCAATCGGTATGAAGGGAACAGAAGCGGACCCCCTGTAACAGACTAAGACACGTACATATATGTCCTGCATATTCAACATAAATATGTGCATACAGTTATGCATATATGTAGGTGAAGAACACGCCCGAATAAAGCAAGGGAACAATCTGGTCATCATAATTCTTAGCGAAGATGAACCTAGTAAAGTCTTACGAGTACCCTCGAGAAGCCTTCTTGCCTTAATGACCTGTCAATGTCTTTTTATCTCGTTAAGCGTGTCCTCTTTAGTTTCAAATAGCTTCACCCAACTGGCCCTTAATTTAGACGATACGCACACCCCTTGTACGTACATATTTACATGCATACATGATAACCAACAGCACACGTACAACAATTTATGCGGAACTATAATGTACATTTGAGGAGGTGAGGTTGCATACCTGCAGATAAATCAGAGGAGTGGAGATCCTTGATTCTTGACCTCTTCACCCCTCGTCGCGACTCTTCGCTCGTGTCGCTGCTTCCCCCTCCTCGCCCTCTGCCTCCTCCTCCTCCTCCCCTCTGGAACTCGAAACCAGTCCCCACGCTCATGTTTCCCGGCGACAGTTTCACGTCAGCAGGATTAAATTCGCCCCCTTGATATCCCTCCTCAGCTGGGAAAGCACCCTCCTCACTCAAACTCTTTCCACCTCCTCCTCCTCCCCCAAAAGGTTTGTCAACATGATTATTGTTATTTGCAAGAAAGTTCAGATAGTGATGGTGATGATGATGATTGGGAAAGTTGGGATTATTGTGGTGGTGGTGGTGATGAAGCGAGTGGAGAAAGTGGAGTTGTCCACTACTTAATGCACTTCCATTAACAATCCCACCTCCAATGTTTCTCTCCGAAGCAGCCTTGATTCCTAAAATGGCATCAATAGAGTGAGGACCGGAAATTGTGCCTGGAGCTGGGACTTCTTCATGCTGAGACTCTGGACTTGATGATGGTAACACTGTGGTTGTCTTCTCGTCGGATGATTCACTTTCAGCCTTTGCTGAGTTTGTACTTGACACGGTGTCAACAGCCATGACCAAGTGGTCAGCAAGCAGTGACGATACTCTGAGAGGAAGAAAGTAGTTTCTCACTTTCTCCGGCTACCGTCAACCGGGTTCTGAGCTTTAGCAGGGAAAACTGCCTTTGTCTCTCTCTCTCACTTTCTCGTATTCCCACTCACTCGGCTCGTTACAGTCTGCTACCCTGCCTGCACTCTCACTTCCGCCGATTCAACACTTGGCTGTCCATTTTGATATGCAGAGTGTGTGCACCAAACGTACGTGGGATATGGCCGTGCTTTCTTTCGGAAGGCAGCAAATTGATTGATTGGGCCGTGTGAAATTAGAAATTATTAAGAGAAAGATGACCAAAAGAGACGCACCATGAGAAGCCGTGTTGGGAGTGCGAGTCAAGTGAGACGGATCGAGTAGGTTGGTGTTTGTGATGATGATGTGAAATGGAAGAATAAAAGAACGTTGTACGGATGGAGTGAGTGATGAGGAAGGATAACTTTGGTCATAATAAGAGGATTGGATGGGCCAAAGGTGGAGTTTAAGAGAGGGAGGGTTGGCCAGAGCGAAATAGTCAAGCGCCGTCCTCATTCACAACGTACTTATGTCTATACGGCAGCTCTTTGCAAAGTAATTTTTGTACATTGTTGTGCTCGCTTAAAGGCGGATGAAGAATCTCCAATTTGTGTTTATTAGCCTGCCTGCTTTGTGATGGAGCGTAAGAGCTTAACCGTAATGTTTTACGTGCATGCTTTCTATTCCGTGGCGTTGTAACCACTATTTTGTCATTCGTTCATTCATTTAAGCACTCCGATTAAGTTGTGACTCACATATTGCAACAATTATAGTCTCTTCTTCACACAATTTTTATCCTGAAATATTTCAACATTCAAATTTTCTCAATAGCAGATCGTAAATATGGCTAAAAATAAGACGTATTTATTATTATTTTACACTTACGCGAATTGTTAAGCATTTCATGTGATCTCATGAGTCTCACTTTTGTCTGGAAAATTAGTTGTCCTTCCTATTTACTCCTTCATTTTTCTACATATATATCGCTTTCTTGTAGACAAATTACTTTAAATGCTCAGCCCATTATTTTAAGACATGAACATTTGAACTGTCAAAAATTCAGAAACTATTATTTAGTCATTGGCAGACAACCTTACTAGCGTGGGCATGTAATTCAATTGGGTAACATTATGCAAACTTTAAACAATAGTACCAACTGAAGATGAGTAATACTGATGGATTAAACGAGATTTAGCGGATTGATTGATTATTTTTTTTTGTTTTAATACAAAAATGAGCGCTTATAATGTAGTTAGAAAATATAATATTCACAACTTTGAGTGCCTCCTAAGTCAATCAGTACGGATTATTTGGGTATGAGTGAAACAGATACATTCCACATTATTATATCAAAAGGACATATTTATTGCATGCGACATTTAACAAGTTGAGATATAGGAGACTGAAATTTGAATCGTGAAACTTGGTGATCTCATGCAGATTTTATTTGTGCATAAGTAAATTGAAAGAAGCATCAAAGGTATTTATCACCATGCAGAGGGAAAAATGACATCAGAACAACACTGTACGGAGGAAAACAAGTTGATACTGTGGGGAAAACAAATGAATTGAAAACATTGACGCCGTGTGCACCCCGCATTTTACGTGTGGACGGGATTATGTATGCGGGAGTCTAGTGAAACAAAATAAAAAACCAACACTCACTTTTCATAAAATCACTTGTGAACATCAAATCTGTCATCGTTGGGGTTTGTATGTGTAGAATATTGAATGTGGAATTGAATGTAATAGGTCGTAAGTGGAAAAGTCGAATGCAATTTTGTGAATATTGTCAAGCAAAATGGATGGTAAAGGACGAGTGAATAATAATGTGCGGCGATGGCTTCAATGTTATCTGGTGACCAACCATAACACACATCCAACCAGACAAGCAATTTGTTTGTGAATAAAACATTGTCCTCTTTGTCGCAAAATAAAGAACTTAATAGAATTTTCAAGCCACCCTAGAAATCCACATCTGCCACATTTTACATCCAAAATCGGGCTGTTCATAATTTAGGCCCGTTACAACCCACTCTTCAATCAGATTGCATTTTCTTTTAACATCAACAACCACCATAAAGTTGTACCAAAGTCTAACCTTACATTTGTGTCCGTATATACGTATTATACATGTGTAGTTGGTTATACGAATTGGGCATTTACTTCTCACATCTTTATAAAGAATGACAAATAATGAAACGTGGGCCAACCTATTTTCATCCAATTAGTCATCACCAGCATGTTCTCGTTTCAGACTTGATTTTGATTTAATCTTGGTAATATTTCGATTGAAGACGAAAGAGTAAACTGTGACTAGAAATCTACTTATTTTTCTCCAAGTGTCATTACATCATTGTTCCAATTTTAATGAACAGTTTTTTTTACGCTTCCACTACTCGGAACTAAGGAATGGATGGAAAACAAGTCGAACAGCGCACGGTATCCACATACAAATTTCCTGCTCATGAAATTGAGTTTATTTCAATGGAAATTAGCTTTTCTTTTTCATTTCGATAAATTTATTCAGCCTCCTCACTTTGTTGCTAGTCCAGAGACTCCACCCTCGTATTTGCTTACTTTCGCATTAGAGAATAAAAGGATAAAGGCTATGAAATATTAGATTTGGACGAGATTTGATAGCTTAGTGGGGACAAGCTGAGTTTTTAATTTACTTCAAAGTGATTGAAAAATTTGCTTAGAAATGAGTGATTAAAGGAGCACTCCTTTACATGGGCGCAGAGAGAGAGAGAGTTAATTAAACGACTGCTTTGATTAAGTTCTGTTCACTTACGTGCACCGCATCATCATCATCATGCCCATGCTAAATAAAATGGATATATACACCACCGTCGTCGTCGAACTGTGAGTGAATTTAAGCAAAACCTGGATGAAAGGAAGGCCCAATGAGGTGAGGCAAGTAAGTACATTAGGTTTTCTCTATGATGCTATAATAATCTTAATCAATTATCTGGAAGACTAAGTAAAGTAAGAAGACTGCTGGGTCGTTTGGCAAACTTAAGGTAGACATTTCTCATCAGCAATGTTAATTAGGAAAGGCAGAGGCAATTTTCCTCCTTAGAGAGAGAGAGAATGTTTGTTGCCAAATTCCTTCTAATTAGTTTCCCTTCAAAAGAGACGGGCGGATTATTAGTTTAGTAGATGCTCAGACTCTTAAGTCTGTCACCTCATTACGGCGCAAATGGGCTGAACTGTTCCTCCACTCACAAAGAAATAACTTTTGTTCAACTTGAATCTAATCTAAACTCGACTGCCAGCCAGCTTTCCTCCATCCATCTCTCAGCCATGGCCCTGCTTTTCTCCCACCATAGCAGCCTCACGGATATGCCTGCTTCTCTCCCAGATGAATCAAGTGTGCAGCTGAATGAAACGAAAAGTGAGCAGCATTTTCCGGACTGTGACTGCATCTAAAATGAACTCTGGTTCCGTGTTGAACAAGAAATTTGTCGGCTGGGGCATTTGTGTTCACACTCGGAGTGTTCCCATGCTTGCCTTTCTCCGTCGTCGTCGTCGTCGTCGGGGGAAATGGAGAGAAAGGGGTAGCTCAAATCCACTTCAAGTGACAGACAGCATAGGAGCACGGCCACTAATAACGAACACTTCATTTCCAGTTAAGCTACGACAAATTGTCTCTTTTCTCCCCTTTTAACTATGAACTATGGGAGCAGGAGGATGAGAAACAGTAAATCTTTATGGAACTATATGCGAGTGAATTTGCCCAAGACAAGATGGTTTTAGGACACTTAGACAATTCATTCCGCACAATTCAATCCGTTCGGATTAAATGCTGATAAGCTGGACAAATTAACACTTCCATCTTGCTAAATATTGATAAGTGTTGAGGATCATATTGGACTGACTTTAATGCCTCTATTTTACGACAATTGTCAAATTTTACAAAAAATTTTATTGTCTAGTACCTTATTTCTTATTTCTAATAATCTAATAGTAAGTTTCGATTATTGAATTAAAAAAAATAACATTGAGAAGCAAGATGGAAGTTGGAACTGCTATTTATCCAACGTATTTCGCCATGAACGGTTGGGAAAGAAATGTGTGGGTTAATACTTGACGCAAGTGAGGTCATAAAATTAAATGTTTGGGAATGAAATGTAGGGTATAAAGTACCCGACGAGAATATGAGCTTAAAATGATTCTTGAGACTTGGCGAAGAAGGTGTACATTCATATGTATGTACATACCTACGAAGACAAGATCATTCAACTCGGGTTATTATTAATGCACGTGATAATTGAAAGACGTGATTATAAATACATTAATTTCTACACATTTTTTCACATATATGAAAATGTGCATAGCGAGGGAAAGGCTTTCTTGTGGAAGTAGAGTGCAAATGAATTACAGAGAGTCCAGCACGTTGCTGAAAACGTATTTGACCTTAAATAACCCCGGAACGGTTTGTCGTAGCGGGTCAAAATTTTGAACAGAGGAGCATGTTATCCTCAGATAGTTGTGTGCAAAAATTCAACTCTCTACTTTCAAAAATGCCTCCCCCACAATCCCCAGAAGGTGAGACAGTCATTTCAACTTGTTCCAACAAAAATTTCGCCGGTGTTTGCAAAAAAAATTATTTAAATTTTCTGTTGAGGAATTGGAGTGAGTTATTGGTGACAATTTACGAAGAACTATTTTCCCTACAAGTTACTAATTGGGTTCGAAGAGCTTAGTACACGACAAATGCCGAAAAAAATTCAAGAAATTTGGTGCTTTTCAGTGAGGAGAACTTTTTCAAACATTTTATGGTTGTGGGTGCAATGTCCGGTCGTGGTATCCTCCCACTTATCAAAGTCCTCCAAAAAGTGAACGTATCTGTAAAGTATGGTCGGTAGTGTGGACCGTGTTTTGAAACCACTTTTAGAATAACATTTTCCTAAATTGTACGGTGAAAAAATAAATAAGGTGATTTTTCATCATGACTCCGGGACTTCCAAAACGAGAAAGTTGACTCAAGATAATGCAAACGACCTTGAACCTAGGATGGGGATAAAAATCATTTCGAATAGTGAAATACCTGTAAAATCCCCCGATATAAGTCAAATGGACTTATTTGGGTTCGAATACTTGAAAAGAATATTTTTTCTGCGGAGACCGAATTTTTTAGACGGAGTTTGGAAAGAGTTGAAATGACTGTCTCGATTTCTGACGGCTGTGGGGGAGGCATTTTTGAAAGTAGAGAGTTGAATTTTTGCACACAACTATCTGAGGATAACATGCTCCTCTGTTCAAAATTTTGACCCGCTACGACAAACCGTTCCGGGGTTATTCAAGGTCAAATACGTTTTCAGCAACGTGCTGGACTCTCTGTATATGTACGCATGCATATAGACATAGTTTATACGACTTAGATGAGTTCGAAGCTACGAGTTTTCAAAGCTTGCGACAAAGCACCAAGTGCTCGCCTAAATGAGCAGAGTTATTAGTACCAATTTGGTTCTGTTGCGGATACACTATTAAATTAGAGCCTTTAAGGCAGTTTGGCTTTGCAGGTGCTAACAAATTTCGATTTTACTCTTAATAAATTGAGAATACACAAAGTGTGAAAATCAAATTGTTTAACTGAATAACAACAAAAAATAAGAACATAATTTATATAATTGATAGCTAGTCAAGTCAAGATGTGAAAGGCCAACCTATGAGAAACAAGTGGTTCTCGACCTGGCAGCAGATACAATGTTCGCACACAGCATACTAGATATTCAAATTCATACCCCTTTCAAACAGAAAGTCCTCTTCAAAGTCTTCACGGCATTGAAATTAAATTACATAAATGTACACTAATTATATCGTGCACTACATTGTACATACATAAGTTCAACTTTTATATAGGTGTTCTTGGGCTACAAACATCAACAACAATGGGCATTAAATTTAATAATACACCAACAGTTGTTCAATGATGCTTCAAAATCCTTTCCGTGTTGACCGGTGCTCTACTAAATATAACTACATATTTATTTATTATTCGGTTTAATCTCGGATATGAAATGCGTCAAAGTCAACCCTTTTGTTCCCGCTGAGTACGTAAATTATTTATCATAATTTAATTATCATTTAGTCAACATTTTGAACCCTTACCCAACCACCTGTCATGTCACCAACCCTTCCAATTCAATTCAATCATTACAACCATATAATTTCGTACATTGGAAACGAACATATTTGTTTGCCTACGAGTAGTCTCATTTTTGCCCCTCATTTAAACGTGCATTGCATTCTTCTGTGATATATTGAAGAAAACAAATTTTGCTCCTAGTTCCGAATGCAAACTTACCATTGCAAATTTAGAAGCGTAACAGTTACATTATAGTTTATCCAAAGTACTCTGCCTTCAATTACTTATTATTAGTCAACGTTTTAAAAGCACTGACTGGGATTACAGACTGTATGTTGAACTCTTCTTGTTCGCAGACGAATGAATCTGAAGATGCAGACTGTCCAGGTAAATATGTTTAAAGCTGCAAATGATTACCATCCGGTCTTTGTGTGGCTAATGGATGATTTACTCGGACGGCTGAGGAGTGAGTGCAAACCAAATGCTTTATTATGTACCTAAATGGGAACGCTGAGGCACAGGCAGCTACATAACCGCAGTGACAGATCAAATGATACAAAGAGTGCCGAGCGAGTGAAATGTAACCTTTTCAATAATTTGAAATCTATGATGGAATCTTGGAGTAAGAATTACGAGAGCTATTTGGATTTCCTATTGTTTGCTGGCAGGATTTAAGTATCCCTTGTTTGCGGTGTACCGGATGATGAAGTTTGAAAGTGATGATGTTTGAGTGCGATAATCATTCTATTCAATGCCCGTTTCTCTGTTTCTCTTGATCGATATTACTCACGAGTAAAATACATACAAAAAAGTTTTCTCTTTGTGCAAGCATGCTAGTTGGTTCTTTATTTTATTTTTTTAGATGCATATGGATTCCGAGCAATAAGTTCCGGAATGAAATATAAGGCTGGAGTTGTCAATGCTGAGGAAGCATTCAGTATCTAATGTTATACCTGCAATTTTCTCCGGTTTAGTGAAAAGGTCAACTATTGGTCGAATCAAGCGATGACTAAATAGAGTAATCTGCATTTATTTAAATTTGTTAAGTTGTTCACCATGTAAGATATAAATATAGTTAGTTTTTATAATTTGCTGGTCACGAGACAATTGTTTTATGGTTGTTCTGTGCATATAAATATATCCTGACATTGAATGTGCAGCATGTGCAGTATCATACACGCACGTGCATAAGTTCATCAGATGCAATAGTGACCATCCTTATTATCGGTATCATCAGTATTAATGAATGCATGATGGTGGAAAGATAACTCACTAATTTTAAATTATTTTAATCACTACAAATCCCACCATATATTATTTCATCATACTCTGGAGCTCGTAAGATATTTAGATTCTTGTGTTTATTTTACATACGTGGATTAATAGATGTACAAACAAATATATGTACATACGTATAATACTTAATACATAAAACCCTATGTCGGCGAGATGAATAAAATTGCACAGGACTATAATACCATTCAGAGTTGAGGACCACAACAATGCATGACACCAACGTATGGCTACAAAGTACAACGAGGTTATTGAAAGTTGAAAGGATACAATGCGTAGGGAAAAGGAATTGAGAATATAATGCAGAGTTGAAGGGAAGATATTGGAGTGCTTCAGATGAGTCAACATCATCTTTTTATGTGGCTTAAGCTAGACAAACAAATTTGTTACAACTCATTCACACCCCACATTCAATGAAATTGAACTCAAAGGTCGAACCCCCCAACTACATTGCTGTGAGCTAAAGGTAAATGGTGGGTGCCCTCATAGAGAACAACGGCGAGGATGGATATCCGAATATGGGTAATCCAATAATCACGGACATATGAGATCCGTATAATAATCCGCAAATTATAAGGTGCGGCATCTCCGACGTAAGAAGAGGGTTCAATGATGACAACAGAGGTATAAAATTCTCATTGTGATTTGTTCAAACTTTATTTTGATACATTTCAGAAGACACATTGAAAGTTTGTATGAGTCGGGCAGATCTCTTTCGCTTTGTAATCTAACGTCTCATGTTGTGCATATCGTATCAACGTAATGCACGACCAAAAATTGCATACATTATTTTATAGGCTTTTATCACGATGGGATATTTTCACAAGGCCCGCAATGTTACGTTTATTGTGTGCAGTATTTTAATAATCTCCATTTCTTGTTGTGATGCAGCATATGTATTTCATTTCCTGCTGATCTTTTTGGCCTTTGTCAGGGCATAGACGGAACTGCCGATCAAACTATCTAGGACTGAATAATACTTGGCAGCACTATAACTCTCATCAAATTTATTCGAATTGAGTTAATTAATTTATTTATAATAATTTTTTTAGTGTCACTGCACATATTTCAGGTTATACACAAGAAACAATTTGAACATGATCACAATAATTATTGGTTTACAGGTTATCTTTATCTGGGGTCATGCATATTTATGTGTACAGTAAATACGTGGATGGGTACCCATTAGGTACTATGAGTATTGTGTAGTGTTGTGTGTGGGCCACATTTTTAAAATGGTCGCATAGAGCAGAATAGAGCTATGCGATACAGGGATTATCAACGTAGGTTAAGTAAAACTTAGGACTTTAGAGATGAAACTTACAATTAGTTTCAAGGTAACCTGAAATTCACGAATGAATCAACTCATCCTCAGATTGGATACATTTACATTTATTTACATTTAAAGATACATTGTGATCAAAAATAGGATGACGAAAAGCTACATACACTTGAGTTTAAAGACGAACAATCTTCCCAAACCTTAAGTACCATACCATACATTCATGCATTTCTACACACACGGCACACACGCATTGGAAAAATAATCTTTTTGTTCATTTCATTCCCATTCTTTATTCCGTCCTTATACCAAATCGTCTGTCAAATAATCATCTGTCAATTCGAGCAACAAAACAAATTAGGAATTAAATTTGTCAATTAGGATTTATAGCATAAATAAATGAAAGAGTTGCTAGCAATAAAAAGAACAACTCTTCATGTTTTTTAAATCAACAGCGAAAAGACAGACGGCTAATGTACAATACACTCCAAATCTCATTGAAATCAAAATCTACCTAACCAAACTAAATCAAATGGGTAACACACTTTAATCCTGTGCAAGCACCAAGATATTCCCTCATGGTTAGACATTTTGATCCGATTAGGCCAATTTGAGAAGAAAAAAGCCCAATCCTGATGTACTCGTTGTAGGAAGAAGATATTACGAACGGGCAACAATGTTGTTAACATGTCAAGACCAACCAGAAAAGCAACAAGAACAACCCACGTCAAAAACCAGGAAAAAATCCTTCATTTGGTTATTTTCGATTTGATCTATCACAACCCTTTTCACACCGATTCCATATTTTGTGTGTATAATAATAATAACTCGAATAATAAGTATGATTCCAAGATGCCTAACAATCAAAATAAAACGGGTATAACCGAGTAGCGAAATATAACTCCATTCTGTGAAATTATAGGGAGTTTCAACGAGCCTTTGCTAATTTTCTTGAACTTTGTGAAATTGGACCTTTGACCATACTCCTTTTCCCATTGATATCTATCAAAACACGGAAATTTGGCATTTGGAGAAAATTGAGAATTGTCGAAGTATAAGAAGGAGAAAGTGAAAATCATTTCATATTTGTCATATTGGACAGGAACAGCTCTGTATCCGCATACATGTTGTAGGTTTTGCAGGTACTCCTTCCTAATATGAACCCGATTTTTACCTTATCTCCAAGTGCCAATTCATGGAACTGTGTATCATGTACAGCATACAAAATATATATTTGGATACCTTTAGCCTGTGTCTATTATTAGTGGAATTGCAAATTGCAATACCCTTTTAAAAACCACCAAATTTTATGAAGGTCTTGATAAGACATATTGTAATAACCGTAAGAGAAATAGTTTTTACACCATAAGGTGATGACATTTACCCGTTTTAGGTCACTCTCGTACCAAGTGGTATGATAAGTATATATATGACGTTGTTGGGATCTCATATATCGATTCCCAAAACGTAAGTTCAAAGTTTAAGAGTAGGAACTCCGGTGGACAGACAGAAAGACAGGATATTAACATAAAGTAGTGCTTCTTTATAAGAATATTAAAAGGGGACATTGACTGACAAATCACTGGGGCCTACAACTCAATATTTTATGCGCACCTTTCTATCAATCCATGATTTTATTTGAGTTCACTTTTTATTTTAACAGGATGACGACATTGCTCCGAGCAATCAAGATATACACATTTTGCTATACATATGTAAGTATATTATAGTACATTCTAGTATTCTGATGCTATAGTCTACTACAGATATGTACGAGCTTATTTAAATGGATTTCATGAGTGACAGGTTGATTTCCCCTGTGATGATGGATTGTTTATCATTTTCTGTAATTCTTATTCTTTCGAATATTCGAAATTCCACCAACAAAAATCTTGGGGGTGAGAGTCTCACCGTGAGACATATGTCGACAAGCGTTCTTAATAAGATCGTCAAGACCTAAAATGAGCCTAAGCAGATGAGTAACCATGTGAAAATAATTTAATTTTAAATTGAAGATGGAAATGTTAATTTCAAACATGCAGAATCGAAATTGTTAAAAGCAAGAGATAAGTCAATCATGCTCAACGCGTAATAAACAAGGCACGGACAAAATTGACTTTATATCTCTACTTCTTGAGAGAGTCTCCTGCACCCTCTGGCGGAAAAGACGACCAATTCTCCACTTTCTCCAGCACCCAGAGCCACATACCTTCCGCCTCTAATGTGTAATTTGGATTTCATCTCTCTCTTCGGCTGTTTTTGACTAAAAAAATTTTGTATTAATTTTAGTTGCAGTTTAAAATTTTTGAACGGGCGTCTGTTGCTCGTGCCGGATTGTCATTAATCAAGGTAAAGTTAGAACTGTGAAGTATTAATTAAGTGCAAGTGTGAAGTGCTATTTTGCTATATCACATAAATATAAAATATATAAATTGTAAACTGCAATTTTGCAGTTCAATTCTGTACCGGTTGTGGGGATAACTAACTAAAATCAAAATGTTGCGACTCGTTTCTCGATCCGTACAAGCTGCTTTTCGTGGGGCGGTCATCAATGCCCGAGTTGCACAACCAGGTAAATTACGTGTTAAGTTACCAACTTCCACTTGAATTATCATCTTTAGTTGTGGTTAACTATCTTCTATGTTGCTCTATTTAGCGATTTCCAATACTCGCTATATGTCACACAAAGTTCAAGAGACAGACGAGGAATTTGATGCAAGATATGTGGCTTATTTCAGCCGCCCGGATATTGATGGCTGGGAGATCAGAAAAGTATGTAACAAAAAATAATAAAATAGCCTCTAATAAATTAATGCAGCCTTTAATAATAATAACATGCCCTAAAATTCTATTAATTAATTTGTACAACAGGGAATGAACAATTTGATTGGGATGGATTTGGTCCCTGACCCTAAAATCATTAGCGCCGCATTGAGGGCCTGTCGTCGCGTCAATGACCACGCGCTTACAACCCGATTCTTGGAAGCTATAAAGTTTAGATGTTTGGTCAACAAGGACCTCTACCCATATGTCATTAAGGTAAGTGTATCTAATATGTGTAAGGTAATATTTTTCACAAGGACTGGTATCAATCTTGTTGTTTATAAATAAACAGGAAATTAGACCAACCCTTGACGAATTAGGCATTAGTACACCTGAAGAGCTGGGATACGACAAGCCCGAGTTGGCGTTGAAAAGCGTGTTTGATGTTCATGGTTAATAGCTCCCTAAGTCATATAAATAATTGCAAATATTCGTAGTGAAATGATACTGTCATAGAAGATAACATTCGGATTATATTCATCTTCACCTTCCCCAGGCTGCAACATTAAATTACCAACGAATAAAATAACCTTTCGAATCGTCAATCTTTGTTGCTGCATGGCCGTGGAATATAGCTAAGTTAAATTGCCATATAGCTGTAACTTGTAAAACAAGTAAGAGAGTATATGAATAAAATATTGTAACAAAATGTACAATTTATAGGAAAATGACTTTATTGTCGTTCTGTTTAAAAAACGTAATTATTTGGTTTATTTGGCTGACAAACACTAAATCCGAGCTCAATATTTTCCAACCTAATTCTATTACATACATATTACATTGATTTCATTATTACGAT
The DNA here is from genome assembly GCF_002217175.1 of Folsomia candida. Lineage (NCBI taxonomy): Eukaryota > Metazoa > Arthropoda > Collembola > Entomobryomorpha > Isotomidae > Folsomia > Folsomia candida. Next base: position 17,039,938 of record NW_019091193.1, on the reverse strand, counting down.
GTTGCAGGAACAGTTTCAACGTTAGTTGTCGACTCTGTGGCTTTTTTAGTCTCAGCTTCTATTCTAGCGTCATCAAATCTCGTTCTCCACGCATCTATATACGTCTGTGGGTGAATGTCTAGAAATCCAACTTGTCCTACTCAAAAAAAAGTTATTTTTAAAATAGTTACCTTCTGACGCTTTAAGTAATACTCTACTAATAATACCCTACTAATAAATGAAGTTGTACCTAACAGTTTTGCTATAGGGGTGGAGAAGATAGCTCCCTGTCCCATCCAATATCTCGTCCTTTCAACATTTAGACTTAGTAGTTTCTGATTCTCCAAATTAGGCATGGGATCATACGTACCCAATTGCTCGACAGGGAGGTCATCCCGTTTCACTTTACACTGCAGGTAAAGAGAAGAGATCAAGTAATATTTAACATGTATTACTGTAATTAATCAGTTACTTACATTTGTCAAAACTATGTGAAAAAATGGACGGTTAGCATGACCATGCAATGCTAGACGTATAATCTTGGGGCCTTTATCTGCGAGAAGGGCAGCTCCTCCAACCGCTGGCAGGGGCATTTTCTCTCTAATTAGATGATCGTATTATTCCTGCAAAAATTAGGTAAAATTGTTATGCATGATAGATAATTCTTAAAATTCAAAATAGTATTCTGTTCTTTATATTTAAATTTTAAATGAACAGATGAAAGCAAGCAACTACAATAGTTAGCAATGACAAAACAAAGAACGACAATTGAATTCCAGCGAAAACAAGCCAATCAACACTATTATTATAACATAACTTACTATTATATGGGTTTGTCGAGTGAATTTGAAACCGCACATGGATTATTATTATTTGCTGCAGCTGCCGGGTTGACGTCCAGAACACTCTGGCGGCGTAGAGTGAGGTGACGAGGTCATTTGGTTTGGTGCCCGAACACGGACGATTCCACACAAAAACACGAACCATCAGCCAGCATCTAAAGCAAGCCTCACTACTCGCTTGCACAAAAAAGCAAAAGTGAATTCGTTCGTCCCGTCTATCTCTCGCTCAGTCTTTTGTCCTTACTGACTGGAGAGAGAACTATTTTGTGAAGGTACGTGTCCTCGTCGTTGCCGTGATTTTCTGACATTTACAATTAGTAAACCGCTCAAGTGAACCCTCAGCTTCTTCCTGAGGCACTCTGGCCGTGTGGCGGAAATCTTGCTGGGGGTCAAGGCCACAAACCAGGCCCCCGCAATTCTTAACATGACTCGCAGTTTAGCCAACTCAGTTTGCATCACATTATTATTATGAGTCAATGGCGTCGCAGAAGCGAGCGAAAATCGGGGTTTATTAGCACAAAGGGTTTCGTGCAATTACTCAAAAAATTCTTGCAATTATGTTGAGCACATTTCCAAAAAATTTAAAGTAACACCAAATCTTATTATAATAAGAATGTGGAGTTATGAAGTTTTGTGATGTAATTCTGCTTTATGTGATTACAAACAACGTTTTACATTCGGCATCTGGGGACAATTCAATTTAATATACGAGATTTATGTACTAGGCAGTTTAAAACATTTTTGCACAATAATGGTTATGTTTTTTTTTGCTTTTTGGATTACTATTTTGGCCGGACTATCGACCGTCGTGCAGTTTTATTTCAAGGGTTTTGATTGTATTTCATTTCATTCGGGAATTTTCTTTCTGGAGTATTTTTCTATACAACAGCTACATAGACACGTGCGATTTCATCATCAAAAAAATACCTAAATATTAAAATATAAAATCCGTTCATCAAGCACACATGGATCTTAGTTAATTATGTTTTAATTTCTGATTTCCAGATTTCTGTTGTACATACAGCCGCTGTATATAGGTAGCAATTTTATAAATCCTTATTACGTGAGTGAAATTACCAAATCAGGATGAGTTCCGGTGGTGCGACGACGACAAAAGGAGGCCCTGTGAAAGGGGGGGTTCAACAACAGAATCCCTCTACCAATAACAACAACAGTAAAAAGTCCAGCAAGTCAGATTCAAAATCAGACAAACTTGATCTCACCCCAAAGATTGTGGTATGTTTATTTTTTTCAACTTTATGATGAGTATGATTTTTTGATTCATATGTTCATTTCCCGTTCCTTTTTTATTTTTTGAAGTTTGTCTTATATGCATTATTATGTTACATAATAACGAACAATGGTATACACAACAAAAAAATATGTATTACTTGTATAAAATTACACCCAATTTCATATAATGAGACGTTCAAGTAGGCAAATATTAAGTAGAAGTGGAAATGAGTGTGGCAGTGAAGGAGGAAAGAGACAATTAATTTGCTAACAAACTACCCAGAATTTATATTTCGAAAAATATGTCCAAATTAATAAGCTTGTCATAAATCAGAAATGAATGTATAATGTAAAACAATTAATCCTTAGAAGGGCCAATGCTGGTAACATCCAAAATGTTATTTTTCTTGATTGCATGGCCCAAATTGACGGGAAATGAGATTTTTCCCATTGTGAAATGGGGAACAACTCCTTGCAAAGTTATCGGAGAAACTCCAGCAACTCCCATTCGGACGGATTGCAGTTTCTCCTCCTCTGTTAATTTGTTGAAAGCAGACCATGGCATGTCTTTATTCAATGAGTTGAAATTTGTTCCGACCATCTTCTTCCGAGCTTGCAGCAGACAACATATCTGCAAAAACATGCAAATTATAATAAGTATGCATATTTTTTAAACATACTTTTTGTACAAAAAATTAAAACTGATCTTACCAATAACTTTGCTTCCAACTTCTCTGCTTCCTCCAAACTGGGACACTTGAAGGTTGCTACTTGTATGACCCAATAGTCACCACCGGTTGCTTTCTTTGCAGCGGCACTGAGGTCAGGACGATGTTTGTGATATTTGTTCATCCCATCACGTTCTCCTTTTCCCACGTAATATAAAATTACGGCCTGGGCATGTCCACCATTGTTTATTGCCCTACATATATCCCGGGCGGTGCAGAGTCCAGGAAAATCTTGTTTTCTTGCCAAAATGGTAATGTAAACATGGTGTTCGTGGTCGGGGTCTTGTCGCCTCCTTTCCTGAAGGTCTTTCAGACGACGGTCGACTTCAACTTTGATTTCGGCAGGGGTAACTAGAGGATTCTTCTTCTTCTTGTCCACTTTCGTCTTGGAGGATGTTTTTGAGGCCGAGCCGATGTTTAACGGATTGACGACACCCTTTTCTTTGAGAGGGAACTTGATTGGAGTACACTCGCCACTCTTGAAATGTGCAATCGCCTCGCATTGACAGTCCTCTTGACAGCATATGAATGGTACCCCTTTCACTGCTTTCTCCAGCGACGCCCTCCGCTGTTCCTCACTGCTGCATTCAAAAAACGCAACCAATTCCCTTTGCTGATTGTAGAACTTGCACTCCCTCCCATCGTTAGATTTAAATTCTTGGCTAGTAAGGGCAAATTCCTGAAATAACCAAAAAAACATTCCAATATAAGTAAATGTTGATGCATAAAAAGGAAATGACAATTACAAATTTTACTACAATTGAAACTCACTATCAAGGATGCCTCCAAAGCACGAGCAAGTTTGACTTTCTCGGCATGACAGCCCACCTCAAATCCCCAAGTTTTTAGGAGGACACACGTTTCTCCAGACTTGTCAGCTTTCCCAAGTGGTGAATTCTCCGGAAATTGGAGATGATGATAATTAAGTCCAATTGTTTTAGAGTTCAAGCCAATATAAAATCGGATCCCTTCATCTCCGTTCCTGACAAACTCGAATGGTTTGTGTATTTTGGGGTCAAAATTTTGGCCGAGTGACGCAGCCAAGTAGACCGATGATGGGCGGAGGTCAATTCTTCGCTGTTGAGCGGCAGCAAATTCCTTCACCCAATTGAGCATATCTTTGACGTCCACTTCAAATTGTTCGTTATTTGGGTCCAACGGATCCTCGCCCCTATTCTTCAACGCTGAATTGTGATTCAAAGGATTTATATTCTTCATATCATTCAGAGTCCTGTTCAAAAAACAAAGTTACATACTTTGCCCATATTATTTCATAACAGTTGTATATAAGTACTTACATGGTTTGTTGGGATGGAACGACATGCGTCTCTGATATGCTTCGACAGATTGGTGCTGAAAGAAAACACCACATTGCAATGCGTGCATGGATAAGCCCCCTTCTTGGACTTGTAACTGCAATTTTGAACATATTCATAAATTAATAATAATAATTTATTATGCATAATAATGACATTAACTAGTAACTCATTAATTTTATGTGACTTACGATTTTCCTTTGAACTTCCCCTCATGTATCTTTACATGCCTGTTCCGTGCGTATATTCTCGGAAAACCAGCGCCACAATATTTGCACCAGAATTTGTCCGGCAACGTTGACCTCTTACTGTTGACTCTTCTATACTGTCTGACAACACGAATCCTGAAATAATTAAAAATAAAACTATTTTGATTATCCCAATAAACGAGGGTCAAATATAAAAATGTTGAGAAACTTACGTCACGGCTTGTCCACTCCCTCTTGCTACAGTAATCACCCCAGATGGACCTGGCGCACGAGTTGGGGGTGGACTCCGGGTCCTTTGTTGTTGACCTCTCTGATCTCGAGCCGGTCTTGAAAGCCGTTTTGCTCCAGTTTTGGCAACCAGATTGTTATCATCAATAACTATACAATGACAATAACACACATTAATCGAAAATAACTTTAAAATGGGAGAAGAAATAATTAATTTGAGATTTATTAATTGAAAAACAACATTTACCTTCATCTCTCTCTTCTTCCGAGCTACTGCTGCTGCTGCTGATGACATGAGAACGTTTTCCCAGTAATACTGGCCGCATCACTAATTCATCTTCCTCCTCCTCAGATGACACCAAATCCACTACCACTGGTGAATTGTCCATTGTTAAACTGAAAAATATATAATAATATTAATTAGACAGGGAGGAGAGAATTAATTGAGCTATAAGTTAAATGTTTCAAAATTATTGCATAACCTGTACTCACCAATGATAAATTTTGAATTCTGGAGAAGAATGAGTTCGGAGGTCGTCTCTGCTTGAAGGCCACTCATCAAATGAGACACTTGTTAGTAGTGGGGTGGACGACAGTTCGGCGGCTGCTTGCTTGCACCACCCATCACAAATTACTATAAGCTGGATCTGAACAAGTCTAAACTTGACTTGAACGGTGAGCTGGCTACCATGTGTATAAGAATTAGCCATTTTCGTGTGAAATATCCACTGCTACACTCATCTCCACTTAATATTTGTGTATGTGACCGTGTCGTTATACATGTCGTTTTTAATTTACGTTGATTAACATCTTTCAACGGTACTCTTCATCTATAACATAAGTGAAGAATTAATATTATAATATTATGCATATAGATTGTGGCAACTGCTGAACAAATGCAAATTGCAAAGATCATGGATTCACATCGAGTTGAAGATCCAGAATTGCAAAAGAAAATTCGGCAAGTGATGGAAATCACGAGAACAACAGAGGATCAAGCTTGCATGGCTCTTCACAGCAGGTATGGGAAACCCATATGATTTCAACACGACGAATAATAGTAATCACGTATCGTTATTTAATAAATAACAATATTTTTGCAGAGAGTATGATATTGAAATGGCTATTACACTTCTGTAAGTTGGTCTTTTCTCAAATTAACTCTGTCCACTCTAATTTAAAAAAAAAATATGTAAATAACATCCAATTAATTAAATCGCAGCACGGATGGAGGGAGTCAGTCGTTGGAGTCGGAATGGGGTAAATATGCAACTACTTTCTTTTATTTTCTACCATAATATAAAAATGGTTAGATTCTGGCCAAGTTACAAATAATTATTCCTCCATTGTGCAACCGCACTCCGCAGGTTGTCTATAATTATTAGAAAATTCGGAATGCAAAACATATAAAAACACGTTATTTTCAATTCAGGTTGTATGTAATAACCCAATCGGGACTAATTCTCTTGGTCCTTGCGTCACAGATACTGATATAGAAAGTGATATTTCACCTACCTGTGTGCTGACGGTTATAGTTTTTTTTAATTCGAAGAGTCGAGGACTAAGTCTTGGAGTTAATCTTGCTCATACTACACTATATGTTCAATATATTTCAAGTACAAGTAGCTCACATTTTGTACTTCTCTTATAAATGCTGGATTTATTACTGTATTTCTTAGTTTGTGAGTATCATTGTACGACGGTTTTTATATAAAACTCTGTACTACGATCACACTATAAAAATTTATTTCTAGACTAATGCCAGTAAAATACATAACTTGCATATAATTATTATATATACTATAATAACTATGTAATTCATCTTTATTATACTTATTAACTGACTTATGATTGTATAATGCAGCTCAAGCAGGTAAAAAACGCAAGGTGAAGACTCCAAATCAGAAGTCTGACACAGCTGTTGTACCCAAAGATGTAAGTGTACGATGCATTTTTTAAGTGGTAGTAGTATTAAAGTATCTAAGATTTAAATACGATCTTTGATATAAATTTGAACAACAATTTAAATTTGTAAATTAATTAATTATTTTTGTAGGGAAAGGGAGGAGTAATCAAAGACGGGGAAAGAACTGGGCGTGACAAGTCAGATAAGCGAGATTTGAAAGGGGAGAAGAAAGACTTGGAAGGTGGTGGTGACCAGCCTTTCACAGGAGACCAGAGGAGAGGGGACAGGGCTGGTCGTAGTGGAATAGGCACTCGAAGTCGCGGTGGTCGCCCTGGAATTGGAAGAGGAGGTCGCAGTGACAAAGAAAACGAGGAGCTCATGAAAAGTGGAAGAATGGGCGGAATGACAAATGGTCCTGGGAGAGGAGGCAGAGGTGGAGGAGGTATCAGCGGAGGAAATGGACGTGGATCTCGTGGGGGTGGCAGAACATTTGCTAGCCGTGCTCGTGGTGATCGCGATGGAGACAGTTATAACACTATTGACGTGTGGGAAAACACAGTAAGTGTTCTTTATCACAGTATAACATCCATCCACAATGAGTATTCATAATGTTCATCTTTGTATTTTAGGATTATCAAGCAGACGGTACAAAAGAGGCACCAATGAAAGTCGGTACGATGCTGTTTTATCACACCAAAATAGTTGATAAAGTAAACAACATATGTAACGGCAAAAATTTGATTTTCTCTGTCTAAATTTTAGACAAATGGGGAGAATTTCCTTCCGCAGAAGACTGGGACAATGAAGGTTCGGGAATCAGCTCATCCGCTCGCTTAATTTTTCTTTCTTTCAACTATTCCTTATTCCTTTCAATGTGTTTCAAATACAATTTTGCGAATTTCGAAATATAAAACCCCTCGGCCTAAATACACACTCGGTCTTACTTTTAATCCAGCCCTCTCGGACTTAATGATGAGTTAATGGCTCTTTCGACGATTTTATGTTAACCATTTCTAATTTAATTAGCTTTGCTTAAAGACACCTCCTACGTTCCATTTGAGATTGAAATGATGTGTGTGTTTAATATGTTGCATCTTTTATTTTTGTATAGAATATACTGGATCATTAGGTAATAATTAATACGGCATAGCACTTCACATGCCAATATTTTATTCTTGGTTTTAAACAGTCCTTTAATGATGTAATGTGTGTTTTAGCTGACACCAAAGTTTTTACCCCTTCTACCCAGACGACGGTGGGTCCTTTGAATGATACCACTAATGGCTCAGGAAGTGGGCATCCAAATTCCAATCACATTCAGAGTGCTTCCAGTAATTCTTCAGCAGACATTTTGAAGATGGCTGCTAATCAAGAATCAGGGGTCACAATGAGCAGCGTTGTACAAGGGCTTGCGGGGTCTGGAGCGAACGGTGGCAACCAGCAATCCGGATCGCACACTCTTGATCTAAATTTACTGCTTTCGAAACAGAATTCTACAGTTTCATCAGGAGTTTCATCACATGCAAACCCTGGAGTAAATTTGTTGGCTTCGCTTCAGTCGTCGTCTTACTCCAACTCTAATCAAATGAATGTCGGAGTTTCTAACCAGGCTTTACCTCCACGAAATAAAGTGCAAAGGCCACGTGGTCCACCATCCAAAGTGAGTTGCGTTGTAGTGATAATTATTTGATTTTTTTCGTAAAGTTGTGATACTATTTATCGATATTTGTGGTGAGCGTATGACCATGGAACTCATTTAGGGTGTCGACCCTTAACTCGTTTGATATGATAACTTCGTATCTACCCGTGCAAGTATAAAGTGATTCTATTCTTTATATGCTCCCAGATTCCTTCATCTGCTGTTGAAATGCCTGATGACCCAGGGTCGACTTTAGACGTTCAATTTGGTGGCTTAGACTTGTCCTCATCAGACCCGTCCCTCTCGTTTAGCTCTGTGATGCAGGGTGGAAAGCAGGACAACACTTTAATTTATGGAGGTCAAGGTACAAAAATGGATTCTTTTGGGTCCGGAAATTCAAACGACAAAGATTTGAAATCATCCGGCCACTCCCCATCTCCATTCCAAACTTCAATCAATGCCCAGTCATCCCTTACTGATCCCGGAAAAGGAAGCAATCTAACCGGCACTAGTAACACTCCCGGTGGTGGTATAGATAATTTATCACTCTCACAAAACCAAACAAAATCGCAACAACCTGGATCCAATTCGTATGCGGCAGCCAATTCTGGAAATAATGCTGGTTCAGCTTTCGTATCGGTAAGAAATTATTTCAGCTAATTATTGTGATTTTTTAGAGACTATAATATAAATAAATAATTATACTAATTAGTTAATACTAATATAAATAATTAGTACCAAGACTAGCTTCAGTCAGTCCCAATTCACTACATCGAATGTTGAATGGCATATAAATTTGTTTGCGTTTTTTTTTCAGTATGCACATGCAGGCAATAAACCTGCGCCTGGTTTTCCTGCCCCTGGATTTCCTCCAGTGTCACAAAATACTTATAGCTCAACTGCAGCTACGGGGGGTCCTGTTTATGGTTCACAACAACAGATACCAAATCAACAATCGGGATACATGTCACACATTGCGTATGGAACAGCTTCAAATACTTCAAGTCAGCCTATTGTTGCCTCTTCTCAAAACGCTAACGTACCTTATGGACCTGGTAGCACGGCACCTCCGCAGAGTGGTTACCATATGAATTCTAATGTCAATTCAGGGTGAGTGATTGATTGATTTGCGATTGTGATTAACACTTTAAAAACCAACAGCTCTGACAATTTGAGTGAACTAAATATTTTGTTCTTACAGCTATAACAATTCATCTGGTAACACACAGTATGCAAGCTATGGTCCCAAGATGGGAGGACTGAACACAACGACTGGTATAAAAGAATCAACGACTGATGTTAGTGCTAATGTTATGCCAGCCTCGTCTGTTGGCTCGGTTGCAACTTCTCAGATGGGATCAAACGTGCAACCTGGATCAGGTGAGGATTGGAACTACGGGACTGAATTACCCTGTAATTAGATTTATTTTTCCTACTTTACTATGTCTAATCCATTGAAAATGATAGTAATAAAAATAATTACCGTTTATTTTATGTACTACAGCCGGAAACACATCTTCTACATCATCGAATGCAAAGTCGTCATCTGTTCCAGCAACGACTAATACGACATCTAAGATGATGCCACCGGGAATGGTTATGCCTCCATATATTCTTAGTCAAAATACGCCAGCTGTTCCATTTTATGGTGTACAAACGCAAGTTTACGGATACGAAGATAACTCTATGCAATTTATGCCAAGGCTACCTCCAAACTTTGGTTATTATGATGCCACGGGTCCGGGTGGTTATGGTAAGTGTCATTATACCAAGTTAACATTCATATTATTTTATCTTGTGTGTATATGTGTATATCTGCATTTCTACCTAGGCGTCCAAGTTTCTGGACGAAATGACGCCCAAACAATGCAAGCTTATTCCAACGCAGCTGACGGGAGATTTCAACGGTTAGCGGATTTACTTAACGGTTATGTAAAATTTAAAAAAACTGTATGCGAAACTGTATTTGCTATATTGTAGGTCTGACAGCTCAACGGCCTCTCCTGTTCCGTCGAATCTCGCAGGTGGAAATACACAGCAAGCCATGTACAACCAAGCCATGCCATACTTTTATGTAGGGAATAACATGGTACAAGGATCTTTTCCTTACACACATATGTATCAACAACCAATGGCTCCAGCGACAAACCCTTCCGGGCCAGCAGTTAACCATCAGTATCAAAATAAAAGCGTGTACAATGCTTCGTACGCTTACGACACCAATCAGGGAGGTCCAACAAATGACTTTAACAACAAAGGTTCTTATCCAAGTGGACCCAACTCCAACAGTACGAAAGGTTCAACAACTGGCGTTTCCCAATCGACTGACTTAAATTCCTCAATTTATAAGGGACACATGGGGAAAATTAATGTAAGAAGCACATTAAATTAATGTGATTTTTATGAATGGTAAATCTAGAAAACCTAACGTACGTACACTTTGCAGTCGTATGATAAACAGTTTGGACCTGGGGGACAGGGGGGATTCAGCTCCGGTGCTCAGCCAAACGTATTAAACAATTTGAGTAACGCAATGGCCACGTCATACAGCGTTTTCATCCCATCACAAGCAGTACATACTCTTCCTCCTATGCATCAAGTCTCTATTATTTTCTCTTTCAATTGTGTTTGGCTTTTTGCACAGTTGTGATTTGATGCTGTATACAACTAATAACGTGGTTGTTGATCTGTTAAATCCAACTAATAATATATCGGGTCTATTGGTTTTTGCATTATACATGGGCAGTGTGATATATGAAACTCGTAATGAAAGTTTGCGATGCTAATGTGTGTTTAAAGTATTATAATCAGAAATTTACAAAAAATACATCCACGATGTATATGTTTATGCAGGGATTTTTTAACCAAATTAAATGATGTGCATCTTTTATATGGGAAGTATGTATGATGATTTTAGCCTTTGAGTATAGTTGGTTGGGTATATCGTGATTGGTTATGTGACTGTTGCTTGCGCTAAAAAGCTGACCTGTTACTACATATATTAATTTGTGTTGCTCTGTACATAATCCACTCATTTCACTCTACTATATCAAATAATTCTCTTTGATTGTTCATATGTACGAATAATTTGCAGTCTTTAAAAACGTAAACATAATTTGTGTTGTTTTAATTATAGGATGCTGGTGGTAATGCATCTAGGCCAGGCCCAGGGCAGCCAAAAGGAAAACAACAGCAACAATACAGCGGAGGACCCTACTGGGGAAACAACTAACCCTCTTCCCCCCCCCCTTTACACATGCACACATTCAGACAACAATTTAGTGTTTTCTGTTTTACATCTTGATGTCAAATGTACATCTAAAAACCAAATTGTAATGATTAGTTATAGATTGTCTCATGAGTGTTATTAGAAGAAAAAACACAGCATATTCTCGAAGTTGTTTAAATCATCTCATTGTACTGTGCGCGTAAGTAAGCGGCAAATTAAGCTGCTGTTACCCATGATTTTCTTGGTTCCGAACAACGGCTTATATATAAATATATATCATGTTTTCGATTAATGATTAATCTTAGATAAATTTCTTATTATTATCAACTATTGCGCCAGAAGCAACGTTTTTCATTGTTCGTACAGATACACAACTTTAAGTAAAATCGTTCGTAAAAATCGATGATAGATAAATTAAAGTTAATAATAGACGACACCATGTGAATTTTTAAATTTATTTAAATTTAATTAAATTCAGTACCTTTTACGATTATAGTTATAATGAATTATACATCTTTGAAACTTATTAAACTCGTATAGTGATGCGTTTATATACAATGAGAATTTGTGTTTGAATTAATTTTTCATTTTTTCCATTCCTTACTTCCGATCCGCCTCTTTTATACGTTTCATTTGCGTTGACCTTTTATGGACATTTGAAAAAATTAAAACATTCATTGTTGTTTGTTGGATTGATTGTTCTGTTGTGGGTAATTAAATTAGACATATAAATATAATATATATATATATATATATAAATACATATATATATATTGCATTACTACAAACCTCTATATATAAATACCTCTTATTTTGTCTATGTAAGTCCTACTGAAATGGTTTCGTAGTGCAACTGAAGAAGTGAATGAATCAAGCTCAGAAATTCTAAAATGAAAATATATAGCAGACTGAGTCACCGCCACCGCCAAACCCACAACAACTCTTGACCGATTTAATCCGATTGCAATTAAATCTGACGACCAGAACACTTACCTACAGTTTCACTAATATTTAATAGATTAACAATAAACTACAGTAAAAATTGGTAATTCGTATATACTTCATTTCCTATTGTTTGCATACTTGTATTACTAACTAACTACTATCTCATCGTAAATTACCATCATGAAAACTCTTATAATAAATATATGTATGTACTAAATATCATAAATTGTAGGCATAGCTCATATAGTCGTTGGTTTTTCCTACTGATAACCTTACCCTACTGGACAAGTGGCTAGTTTGTAAAGTTTTGACTGTCTATTCTGGAAATTTTCAGAAATGGTAAGGCTTTCATAAGCTGAAGAGTTTCATGGCGTAGCGATTCCTTTGTTCAAGGCAGGTTACTGCTTAGTTAGTCGAATGAGGTGGCGCACCTTGGGCCAAATCGATAAAATTCTGGCCAGAAATTTTTTTTTCTAAAAATTTAGAAATTCCTCCTTAGAGGAATGTCTAAAAAAATCTTAATTGTAGCAGAAAGATAACCTGATCTGCTCCCTACGAGAAATTAATGATTAAAATTTTAGTCATTTTCTAAGGTATGACAAAAAATAAAATTTGCAAAAATTTGGCAAGTAAAAAATTGATATGGCATGGATTATTATATTGTTTGGGATAAGCAAATCAAGTTAAAGTTTTGTAAGATAATTACAGCAAATTATATTTTTGTCGCACCTAAGAAAATTGCCAAAACTTTTACCTTTAATTTCTCGGCAGGAAAGCTGTCGAGAATTAGCTAGCGTAGCAGCTAATCTTTTTATTTATTACAATCTAGATTTTTTGCTTGATTTTTTGAGACACTAAAATATATGGGGAATTTTCCATAAGACTTGACCACAATTTTAGAGATATTGCCCATAGTGTGGTGGTGGTGGTGGATGAAGAGAGAGACTGAACGAGAGCTGCTGCTGCCTTTAGTTGGGTTTTGGGTTTTGAAGTTACATGTTGAAGTGAGTATAAAAATAAAATTGCATTCATGGGAAACTAAAATTTACAACTCAACTCGAAATCTGCTCATTTGCCAAAAAATACTTCTTTTTTGGACTCTGGGAGGAAACATCAATCCGAACAATCAGTGAAAAATCAGTGAAGTTTTGCAATCCTATTATATTATATATCTATCCACCTCGTAGTACGACTTGCGACGAAGAGAGAGTAAAAAGTGAGTGGTGTTGAAAAAATATACTGCCAGCCGGAATAACTTGGAAACCAAAACTCGCCCCCAGTGAGTATGGCCCTTATCGAAGGTGTCAAGTATGGATTGTCATCTTATCCGAGCTCCTCCGCCCCTAACAATGCAACTGCTACCAATAACAAAACCGTGCTTTTCGTTAAGTTAACTGATTCGGCTATTAGAGCTATTGAGGAGTACCTGAGGACACAGGTAAGCTCTCGTATATATTTTTTAATTGCACTGCGAAAAATACACTCGTTCATCCATCGGAGAGGTTCATTCTTCATGAAGAAGTTGTTCTTAATCTAAAAATTTGCCAAAATATGAATAATCTTTCTTCTTACTCCCTCTTGCTTATGGAATTACACAATAAACTGTACCTCATAATAATATGGCATGCCTACAATTTCAACAATGTACAATTATGGGAATTTTAACGTGACGAACAGCAAACAGTTTTATTGTTTGAAACAATAGGCTCTAGCAAAACGAAAATAAAATGGAACATTGCATTGTACTAATTGTACTATGCAAATTAATAGTCTCCTCGCAGCACTCTGTCTGTAGATAATGTAAATAGTATGTAGTGAATATAGTGTATTTCGTGTATGACAACTCAAAAGTTCAGTGCGGATTTCAAATTATTGGATCCCGGCCAAATCTTGAAGAAAGAAAAGTTTCTTCATAATGAAATTAGCTTTATAAACGATTTCGTAGATTTCACCCATTGAGGGACTTCACTTACTTAATTGGGCACATCTTTTCTAATAATTTAAAATTTTGCGGATAGAAAAATGGGAGATATTTTATTTGCTATCTATATTATATTGTACTACATGCTACCGGCTATCAATTTGCCAGGCTATTAGTTGTGATCATGTCAAACCCAATACAGAACAAAAATAAGTTCTTAATTAACATGGATATCTTTGTAAATTAATAAAAGTAATGACAGAGTTTTCCATCGTGTCACAAAAATATTGTTCAAAAGCAGAAAAAAATACTATGTTTACCAATGGATAAGGACAAATAGAGTATGGTGGTATTCATTTGAATTGTATTGAGAGTAAATCATGAAGTTTGTCATGACTATTTTTCACATGTACATATTATACCCAAATTGCTTAAAACAAATGCAAACTGAAACGAATTTGATGAATCACTTCACTTCGTTCATGAAATGAGTCTGGCATACCAGAGCAAAAGTCATATAATATTCGTTCAACCAAATCGCAAAACGACTCGTACATTTTATACACCCAGCCACACAAACGAAATATTCTTTCACAATCCGAGTATTAATATTGCTAAAATATGTTGACAAAATATAAATTAACAAGATTTACAAACCAATATAATACAACCACCGTGCGGAATGGAAACCTGCATGTTTATATAATACAAAAAATTAAGGATATTTTAGAAAATGTATGCTAGTAGAATAGCTGTGTGCAAAATGCAGCAAGTAAAAAAAAATATAATAAATGCAACAAGATGCAGTTTGTTTGCGAAATGAAAGGGCAAGGGATGCTGGGAGGAGTTAGGACAAGCTATTTGGCGAATGAGGAATCTCGTTGATATTGTAATGGCTATATAATCTCACAAAAAAATTCATTACTGAATGGACTGTGAATGGATTGGGGGAATTACTTTACTACATGTACGTCACGAAATTCAAGTTTTGAAATTAATTAACGGTATCAAACCAACCCTTATTATTCGCCTCACTCCCACCGCACAAAACAGATTCAATAGTCAAACCAACAACGTTCCAGTGTATACACCCACCTGCTAATCATTATGATGAATCATTACAATGACTCGGAAATTTAGGCCTTCTGTCCTAAACAAAGCGTTGTTATCGACATCATAAATAAGCCGTAAAATTAGAGGCAAATTGAACACTCTTTGACTTTGTGGTTATCTACGTACATACTATTTCAAGTAGGCAGTGCAAACTAATGCATAATCTCCCTCACTCAGCATTGAAACTTGGTGCTGAATCTTCATTGATGATGAGCACAATATAATCTATAATTTGTACCAAAGAGTTAGCAGACACACTCACACACCATCGTTTTAGCCCTTCATAGGTTCGACAGTGCAAATTTCAAATTAGATAAGTGGTAGATAACTATATGTCATCACCATCATGATTTTATTGTACCCAAATAACCCGAAAATCATTAAATGGTTTGCCAGGTTAAGTTGAACAGTGTAAAGCCATCTTTTTTATAAACTAGTACTCAAGGGTAGTACTTCATACAATACAAACAAATGTACATATATTAATGAGTAGTTGATAATTTAAAAACTTTTTTGATGACCATGCATAGATTAATCTCCAATCTTTCAATCACGCGTTTTGTTGGATTAAACAAAAATCCCATTGACATTAATTATTTATGTACATGTTCCTCATATGTCGTCATTTTGAATACAAATGCGTTTCATTCGTGTCCCTCGTCTCTGTCCATATGAGTCTCTCGCCCTACATGACTCGTGTCCCTTCCGACCTGTGGCTAGAGAAATATACCCAGAGTGACTGCAATGAAAATGGAGCAATAAAAGTAAAGAAACTTAGAAACCCTAAATGCAATGCAATGCGATGAGACCGTACAAACGAACACAAAATATAAAGTAAAACTGCAAGAAAAGTTCATGCAAGAAGGGAAGGGTAGGAAATTATGTAGACGAAAAACCGGGTGTCCCACTATACTTTCATTTTATACGTATGAATGTGGTTTATTTGAGTGTGAAGAGGCATATCGTCGTTCTGTATCATTACTGCCTACCCTTCTGAGCAAGTGTAGATAAAGGATTTGATCAGAACGAGCTTTAAACTTGACAATAATAAGTTCGGAGAGATAGACAGACAGCTGAGATAGAAGCTGTTCCCGTCTTA
Organism: Folsomia candida; assembly: GCF_002217175.1. Classification (NCBI taxonomy): domain Eukaryota; kingdom Metazoa; phylum Arthropoda; class Collembola; order Entomobryomorpha; family Isotomidae; genus Folsomia; species Folsomia candida. The sequence continues at coordinate 17,023,551 of NW_019091193.1, read as the reverse complement.
GGCAAACCCTGTTTTTGGGGATGAGTGGGGACGACCAAGCATATTTACTTGATATGGACGATCTCTTCTTTCAAAGTTGAGACCATTTTTAGGTGAAGGTTAGCAGGAGCCGAGGAGTCCTTTTCGTCCTCCTTAATGTTCTTACACTTCTTATTTCTAAACCAACCAACCCCTTTAAAGTAAGGTTTGTCGTTCCTTGGCTCCCTTCTCGGTTTGCTTATTTATTTATTTGCGTATCCCATAATATTCAACTGCATGTTTCTAAACGAGAGGAAGTACTCCCTACTTACTTCCACTAGGCAAAGCATATGTATGTAGGTAAGACTTGCCAGCGTGATGGACCGTTGGACAAAAGGAGCAAGCAATTTTTTCACGCATTATATTATTATGGCAATTCAAAGTTTGAGAACTGGAATACGATCTAGTCGGGTCCAAAAACAGAGCACGAGTTTCACCCTCCAACCAGGTAGGCACACATCTAGATTTTATACCATTGTGATCACAGGTCTTCCCTTCCTTTAACTTCCCTTCAGTTCCTAACAAAATGCGTAACAAAATGCACAAGGAAGAAGGGGACATGGAAAGGTGTACTCTCGCTTATTACAATGCGGTATTATTTTGCTGTGCGTAAAGTTGACATATGCAAGTATCTCAGAAAACTTCATACTTACTACATTCTTAATAAACTTGGTTGTGGCCGTTGCCTTTGGATATGATTTTTAGTATCCAACTAGTCCAATTTTTTAATTGTTCCTAACTTTGGAGTTTGTCTGGAGACTCTAAAGTTTGGAGTCTCATTTTTGTGTACCCACAGGCAGCTAGAAAAAACTAGAACAACGCTTGTAACGAATTATTATGGACGTAAAAACAAAAACAATATTTAACTGAAGAGATTTTATTCATGTTGATCGAATTATTTAAATCTGCATATAAGTCGCATCTTGACAATGTGAAATTAATTTACACAAAAATAAAAACACCAATGTTCTATTCTCCCCCAACTTTATCCAGCTTGATTTTCATTTAAGATATTATTTTGATTTTCGGGTAATTGTGTTAATAACTGATTGCAAAAATTATCTAGTCATGATGAAATTATGTAACTATTTTCGAATTAAACACTTAGAACTTTTGGGTGCAGCGGAGAGCTTCGCGAATTATCTCGAATACAATTTGTTAGGGTATTTCGATCATCAATTGTTAATAAGTAAAGATGCGAACGTGTAATCAATGTGCAATTGCAACCTAAATTGTTTCCTTGTTTTTTAAATAGATTTCATACTTGTATGTACAACATCTCCAAGAATATAGTTGTGTATATCCTGATCAGTCTACTAAGCATATGTAACTACTTTTGTCGCCCATTATGGCAAAATCTAAAATTGCATAAAATACTTGTAGTTTTACTTGTTCGCAGGGTGACCAGTCTGGCATAAAAAAATACATATCGTAAATGAAACCAAACCTGTTGTGAACATTTGTTGCTATTTTTATCAGAATGAGAGGAATTATCCCCTAAAAGAAAAAGGCTTGAAGGCCACTTACTTTCAATGTTTTAACGTTCAGTGCAATCAAGTGTATTTACTCACTGTCGACCTGTGTTGAGTCGAGTTTGACCTTCCTAGCATTGAGACAATTATTTTTATGGTTGAGCAAGTTGAGCTGTACTGTAGTGATCACTTGGCGTTTGGGCTACACACAATGGGATACGACAAGGTCGTTTGATTTTTGATTTCTCACCATCACCACGACAATCCTATCCATTATGATAGATTCTTTCATTACAGATCTTTTGAACTTGTCACCACGTGATACACTAATTCACTTGAACTATAGAAGAGTAGGATATCAGAGTGCGTAATACGCCAAGCTGTAATAGCGGAATCATTAGTCTTACCTATTTTATAGCCATATGGGTGTCCTAAAATGATGGTGGAAATGACGTAAAAAAATTTACAAGAAATAGATGGTTTATTTAGTATTCAAATAGTTTGGCGAAATAATTTATATTACAAAAGTCATCACAAATAAGTATGCAGGTAAGTTAGATGCGATGATGAATTGGTCTTTGGTTGTCTCCATTGGAGACTTATTTCTCAGTCATCCATAAGTAAAATTGAATCGAAAAATTTTATGCTCGTGAAATATCTTGCATTGTACAGTGCAATTTGCACTGTTCCCGGAGAATTACTGCTTACGGTGTAAAATATAAATGTTTTCTTCAGGAATTTCTGATGTGGAACATCAAAGTAAATGTTTTGTAACCACAAAACCAATGAACACTAAAAGACTTATTTAATAGAGCTGGATGTCCAAACGTATTACTGTATTAATGAAAATAATATTTTTATAGGCTAAAATAATGTGTCAAATAACAATTGGTTGCACATATTTACATACAACATAAGAGAGATTTGGATTTTGTTTCTGAGTAAACATAATTTACTTGTAGATATTCATATTCGATGGGATTTCCTGTAAATAAAATAAAATTCGCCAAATTTTGTGTGTAAATCAATCTCAGCAATTTGAAGTATTTCGTGCATGTGTAATGGAAAGCTATAAGTGATCGCAACCAAATCTATGATCCCGCGACATGTACATAGCATACATATTTTTGCAATTTTGACGAAATATGTAGGTTTAATAGGATCAATTCTACAAATGTCAGCAGCATTAAAAAGAACTTGTGAAAATATATGGATATGAAAATCTTTTATCCTTGGCCTAATTTATAATTAGTATAAAGTATTAATGAGCGATGCTATTTTATAGACGATATAAATCGACGGAATCAAGCAAAATGTACACACTCGACCGGTTGCTACGAATAAAGACAAAAATGGAATAATTCTCGCAAACGAAGGAAAAGAAACATAAGTTAACGTTGGTAGTGACAGAGTTATACAGTCCAATCAGCACCAACCTGTCGGTTCATGGGACATACAAAAAAATATTTTATTTACATATGCACTGATATATCGTACTGTAGATTATGATTGCATTTATAACGTGTGTTAAAGAAATACAGAATAAATAATGTAAAAATGTTGAATTAGTTGATAAAAACCTTCTCACACTACAATGAATTGCGAAAGTGAGAAAATGTGTTAATTTGATTATTATTAATTTATCTACATAAAATAATAACATATACTTACTAAAAGGCACATACACAAGGCACAATCTGGGTCTTTCATTTTTATCCATTCACAATTGAAGAAAATTTAGGGAACTAATTTGTATTTAAATTGAACCATTTCGTGCATAAATGAGATGAAACTCATTGAAATTTTAAAATCCACATTTAAATCCAAAACTACAATTTCCTGTATTGTGGTTCAAGTTCACGATTTAAAAATTTATGCCATTATAGTAAAGCATTAACAGAGTATGATTTTGTGGTTTTGCAGCAAAAGACTGGACAGAATGCAACTCTACAGTTCCTTGGCAATGATGGGGTAAGTTCTCATTTCATTAAACTTGATTTACTATGGAATATGTACACTACAGAAACATTTGGAAATCACATTGCAACAGTACAAAAGGCGTTAGGACATGGTTTTGACGAATTCATACCTTAATTGCGGGATGGTTTTTAAGATGGTGTTTAGAGATTTCTAACATTTTTTATGTGAAAGCCCATGTCTCAAACTATAGGTAAGCATATCTGGCTTCCGATTTTGTGTACTCTGCGAAATGAGGCAAGGTCAAATTTGGAGAGGTGTCCTTTTTTAGTTTTCCAAACCAGTGTTCTTATAAAATGGCGTTGAACAAAATATTTTTTTCTGAGGTCCTGATGCAAAAATCGTCTTTGCGACTATTATTAAGGGACTTAGCATGCTTTTCACTATATAAAACCACGTTTGCCTTATGTTTATCTTTTAAGTCCGTTTTGCAGTCTAATTTCATACTTGTCCTAATGGAATGCGCTCTTTAACGCAACTCTTCCACTTTCTAGGCCCCCACATTTTACGACTTTTATGCTAAAAATCCCTAACGTGGTTTTTATCCAAGGTACATATAGTATATTGCACTGTAAGTACTTTTGACAAAATTTTGATAAGTGGTTACACCCCACGGACTGAGTTTTCATCAGACCTTATAAAATTTTTGGAAAAGTTCCCGTCGTTTTCGATGTCGAACTTCAGAAATAATTTAACTAACCAAAACGCAATAATTTTATTATTTTGTCACTTGTACCTTGTAGATAAAATAGTTCTGCAGTAGGGGACACAAAAAGATTAGTAAAATTTATTTTCGAAAAAATTTGACCATTATTTTTCCAAATAAGTTCACGAGTTTTTTAGGATTCCGAGACAGCTGATTAGCTAGGGTCGCTCTCCAAAACTGTTTACACAAAATCTTCACTGTTTAATTTAATATTATTTGGGACACTTAGAGCTTTGCCCTCAATCTTCATTTGACCGAGTGGGTCCGCTTTCAAGGTCAGCAGGTCAATTTTCCTGCGCACAGTCCGATTTATCAATTTTCATGAAAAAGTATCAGCGACGATGGAGGCCCAACGTTATGTAATTCATGTAGATTCTTTTATTATTACATGCAATGATTATCTAGGGTTGTAATATTAACAATCATTCACCTCTGACCTCTTGGGTTATCATGCTATATGAGTAATTCAGTTTGGAAAGTGTTTTTTTTGGCTCCTTCCAACTCTGGGGGCACTGGAGGGGGCATTTATAAAGCTATCGGCCTAAAATTTTAAATATATCTTTTTGAGAGTATTATCTTGCAACTGACCAAAAATCAGTTCAAAATTCAACTCCCCACCAGAGATATTCACCCGCGAATTCGTCAAAACCATGTCCTAACGCCTTTTGTACATCTGCATATAGACTGCCAGTACCACCGCCAATGGTGATGCACTTTAAGCCTACTAGTGTTAATTTATTTAAATTTCGTCACTCTGATACATACAATTTGTTACATTTTATGTTGTTTCCATCACTTGATGAATCAATTTATTTCAGCTGGAAAGTTACAATAGAACTGTAAATGTTTGGGAATTATAATCATGTGAAGTATATATGGAAAACCATGTCGTCCGTGTATGTGTAAATCCTAGAGGGATGATGGAATGTCATTGATTCCTATCCGTTGCCACCTACATACATAGTTCTCAGTCAATCCTACTATCAATTGTGGTTGGCTATCGTTAGCTAATTAGTGGTTAGCGTTGAAGATGATCCATTTGAGTGTAATCCTAGTACATAAGCAGATTTATTAATTAGTTTATAACGACCGTACAAATACAACAAACAACTCATGTAAGCAAAGAATGGTCATTCTTCTTACTCGAAACACGAAATATAATGCTTAATTCTGAAATCAGCCAATTGTACTATGGGGCCGTCCATAAATTACGTAACGCAAGAGGGGGGAGGGGGGGTCATGGGAAGAGCGTTACGAATTGTTATGTAGGGGGAGGGGGGTATAACAAATTTGTTACGTAACGCATTTCATAAACGCGATTAAAAATCGAATTGAACTCATGTCATCCAGAAGGTTTCAGTGTACGCATGTAAATACGTTTTTCATTATGGTGCTCACATTAAAAGAAGAGCAAAATTCTTGCCTACTTGTGAACCATCATTCCTCCACAGTGACCTCGGAGAGCGATGGTGTGACGTAAGTTTCACGATTAATTGAGCCTTACCTTTAAGATGAGAATTTGATCGAATTTGCCGATCACCTGAGCCCCAACGAGGTCACTTAGGAGGCATGATGGTTGTCAAGAATTGTACTCATCTATTAATGGTCATACGATAGTTTTCCGGGTGCAACTTGACAAAAGGTTCCATTGTGAGTCTTGGTAAACGTTGAGAGACCTGTAAGATTTACAATTTCCATTTCTTATATGATGATGTCGAATATGATTTCGTTGTTCTTGAACAAGAAATTCACAAAATTCTAATTTATCTAGCAATTTAAAAGAAATAGAAGCAATAAAAGCGACATTTGTCTACACAACCTGGAACAAATGAAAATTTTGCAAGTTACTGTTAAAGAAATTACCTGCGGTGAAATCAAATTTACGTTACGTTACGAAGGGGGAGGGGGGTAGTCGAGAAGCGTTACGATGCCGTTACGAGGGGGCTGGGGGGGTCTAAAAAATGATGATTTTTGCGTTACGTAATTTATGGATGGCCCCTATGCCATACGTATGCACCATACGATTATGTGTCATGTGATTTACTACAGGGAGCAGGGAGTAATATTTTTACATTTGTAGAATTATGGTACATGTACATTTTAGTAATAAGTGTAATTCTTTCTATTCCGTAACATCGGATTATATTCTATGGAGTATCTTAATATTAACTTTGAATAGATAATTTACATGTTACTCATGCATTCATAGGATCACAATTTTATCTAGGATCAATGAACATTGTCCGAAAAAATTCCAACTTGCTTTCATTGAATGCAATGCTTGCTTGAAAATGTACCTGGCACATTTTAGGCATCTTAGATAAGTCTCTGCAAAGTCAAAGAATGAATTATTAGGACATCGGGAGTCGCAATAATTTTGAAACATTGACGATGATCAACCTCAATCGAGATATATAACATATTCGAGTGTAATATATATTTTTTGCCTGTACCATCGGGACATTGAAAATTATATGACGAGGGCATTCGAGTTTTTGTAATTTTTAGTTTGTCGCATTCTACTATTCAGGCTGCCTTTGTGCTATGATTGAAACTGTTGAGTGCACGTAGGTATAAAAGATATACAAGCGATTTTTTTTTTACTTATTATTATTATACCCATCCATATATACTTATATAAGCCACTTATGTAGAAGGTAGGTGGAATGAACAGTGAGTGAGGTTTGAGTGCATGGCCTAATTTCAACGCTGCTGCTGCCGACTATGGTGTTCTTAGTGTGCAGATTGCATTGCATCCCAGAGCTCTAGCCAATGTACATGTTTTACTTTCTTCTATGGCTCGAAGAGAAGTCTGCAATGCGGTTACATGATTATCATTATGTATTTTATCATCCTATAGTGAGTAGTGGCTGCATATGGCTACTGTCGAAGGCATTATGTACGTGGAATCTCATTTAGTTGGCTTTTAAAATCTGCATTGTTGTACAAAGTCGTTCAGCACTATTCAGCAGTTTCTACTCGAGTCAACTGTTTGTGTGGTGCAATCTTTTCCATTCAGTCTAAGACAACAGTCAACGTATTGTGTGTTAAGGCACAGCTTGGCAATCTTATATGTTGGTTGGGGGATTACCTTTTTTTGTATTTGCGCATATGTAGTGTAGATGAGTGGAATAAGTGTGCTCGCAACTTTTGCATGTATGCAGCAGCCCATGTAATCTTAAATTTAGAGTTGGACATTATTTCGATAGAAATGTCGTTGCAATTTTAATTCCGTGTCGCGACTCCCTTCACATTTCTGATATTCTGAATTATATGTAAATGCTAAACCATTGTATCTTATCAAATAGACCAGCAGAGGCTTGTTGCTTGCTGTAATAATGACCACGACCTAAATACAGCTTTTAGTACACCCTTACTATTTTTTGTCAAAATTGTTAATTTGGAAAATGGATTAAGCATTAATTCAACAGAGAATTAGAACAATAACGCTTTTTTATGACTCTGGATTTTGTGATTTCTGGAAAACCTTAGCACTAATTAATTAATAATGTTTATGGGCGTTTTTTTCATTCAATATTATTATCTATCATTATTCTTGATATGATAATATCAATCATATCACGACTGCTGATAAACATTGTACACCATAATGCTTGACATAATGCATTCAAATAATATATAATGCATAATGCATTCAATGTTGTTACTATTGCATGTGATCTGGGATCATAGATTAAAGAAGGTCGACCAAATTTTTTGTGCACATAAGAAAGTAGATATTTTATAGAAAATGCGATCATTCATGCATACACACAATTCAATCGTTAATATACTTTGGCACCATATACATACACACTGCATAAAATTGCATGCCATAATGTACATTATACAAAGATCCGAAGATATTTTTTTTGCGATGAAAATAAATTTAATTTAATAAGCATGGAAATGAAATGTGGAAAAGTACTTTTTTGTACACCTACAATCGAACGCATATATATGCATTAGGTTTATTTCCAAAATACTTATAGCGATGCGACTGTTCATCAAAGATGTATTCAAGTTATGTGCAATTATTTTTATATTATATTTTTGTTTTAGGCAGAAAATGAATATCATGCATTTCCTTTAAAACAAATAAATCTTTGCGCCACTCTGCATTTGATAATAAAACCTTGTCCCCAATTGTTACTGTTTGTGATATCCGCCGTGTCGACTCTGCTCTAGTGACAAAATGCACACAGAGCCCCTCTTTATATTCAGATTCATTGGTACAATAGGTCTATTAACAGCTCGACTACAACTTTATACTTCTTTCTGTAGGAAATGTGTACGATTATTAAAGGTACATGTGATAATTGATGGCAGTTTAATTGATAATATTTGTTACATTTTGAGTTAAGCCAGAAACCATCTTCCTCTAAACCTTATTATATCGACTATTTTTGTACGGTCGACGTGTATAAAATGTCATAATCATAGATATACTATGGTATCGCAGTGTTATTGTTGTTTGATTTTTGGTATTACTTTAAACGTACCAAGTAATTTTGATTTTTTGTTGTTCAAATTTTTACTTGGCTGTCAATGTTCAAATTATGGTTAGTCCCATCACAGTTTTTCATGGCGGGACCATTAGAATAATGTCAAAATGCTGTCCAAGGTACTGGGAATTTTTTCTGTAGAAATCTCACTTTGGCCCGGCCACATCCCCTTAGAGCCACTGGGTGTGATCGAAATATGTGTACTGATTTATGAAACTATACGGTGGAAACAGAATCGAAAAATATTTTTCCGTTCTAAAATTAAGTTATGCTTATTTTGTGATTTATATTTAACCACGAAAAATAAGACTGACAATACCCACGTGGTGTGGTCGTGGTGACCCCAAGACTTCTTCGAACTTAACCCCCTCTAGAAATCGTGATGGCCGGACGGACGGACATCCAGAGCATCCATCTGCGATACTTAATAGATCCCACAAGCATGTTTTTTTTCGATTAAATTTTGATTCGGTGTGAATCTAGATTTTAAGCCATCAGTTATTACATATATTATTAACGTGTCATGTCCAATTTCAGTACACAGTATTGTCTTTCTATGAGGTTTGTTAATTTAGGTTTTATATAATTGTTGTCATGAAGTTCCTGCAGTTAACCATCTATTACATCAATGTTGTCGGACAAATGAATCATTACCAACCTTAACACACCTTTAAGCCAGGTATCATCGTCTGTATTATTGGGTACCCAAATTGCTTTTGGTTCGTTGGTTGGTTCGGTAGGTACGCAAGGAGAAAGTGAAATCGACTGAATTTAGAATGATAAATGGATTATGTGTGGAAGGAATTAGAATTCATTCTGGTTGGCCCAGTCAAGTGATTTCAAACCTTTTTGCACTATAGCAGGTTGCTTGGTTTTGGTTTGCTTCGTGATATTTCAAAACAGTTGCTCAATGTCTGCATGGGACATTAAGTTAGTGATTGACCACCCTCGTTCAAATTGCTATTTGTGAGTAATTATTATCCACCGATGATGCAGTTTAATCACCATCATACAAATCTACGTGAATTATTAGCCCGAGTCAGGGCTTATGGAACCGTCATGTCCGTCCGTCCGTCTGTCCGGCACGATAGAGCCAAAACGGCTGAACCGATTGACTTGAAATTTTTACCACATGCATATTGGACAAAGTTAGGAAACGAGTTCGAAGATGGGCGAAATCGGTCAAGTGGTTGACCAGTGGGGGTCATCTAGGTAGGTGGGGTATTATACACCAAAGTTTCGAAATTGTCGTAGAACGCTGAAATTGGGTACAGAGGTTGCTAATGGCTCCTAATAGATAAAAATTACTTCAAGTTGGAAAAATTTTCATCTTGAGGGACCCTATAGGGTGACCCATACCGATTTTTCAAAATCGTCATAACAAGCTGAAATTTGGTAGAGAGGTTGCTAATGGGTCTTTATAGAAGAATGACATGAAATTGGTAAAATTCTTATTTGGAGCGACCTTATGGGGTAACCCATACCGATTTTTATAAATTACTTTAAAAACATTAAATCCGGCACGGTCATACCTAATGGCTTCCCATGAAAGGATATGAAGCTAAAAGTGAGCAAATTTTAACCAGAGAGACCCTGGAGTGTGACCCATATCATTTTTTAAAAATTGTTCTTCCATCTGAAATTTGGTACGAAGGCTAAAAACCACCTCTTGATAGCACATATGCTTTAGAAGTTCAAAATGGTAATATTATGTCGGTCAATTCGTAGAAAAATTTAGAAACAGCTAGGACTAACGGAGTCAGGGACACTGTCCCTGACTCGGGCTATATGGAGTCTGCACTGTAGGTTTTTTTGTAATAAGCTTGATCGCGCATATGGATATATACTTACTTATGCATTCCATTTCGGCCTTCGATTAATTGACGACATTGTTGAGCTGAAAATTTTTGGTCGAAAATTGCATGGAATCGGAAATTTTTAACAAAAATTTTATGCGTTTTTATTTTACTCGTTTTTCTTGAATTACAGATAATCAGTTTAGAACCTTCAGATTTATTAATTGCAGATGGAATGTCCATATTTTCAATTGGGTTCATTGACTGGATAATACGTGTTGAAATTTAAAATGTAGTAAATGACACCCCTTGGTTTCCGTTTTATAATCCATTCATCAACAAACATTTAAATAGCGCCGCATCAAGGTGGCCATCCAATTTACGATATGTATGACGAGTTCATCAGAGTTAATTTATTGCGACAACAATCGTACTCCTAAATGTATCGATAGTTAATTGCTACGAAAAATTTATAAATCTCAAAATCAAGATACCACAACTCTTGCTGCATTAAATTACTGCATCCATTTTGTCAAAAAGCATATGAAATTAAGACTATTCTATAATAAATGAATGTAGATACAAATTATCTCAAATAAGGATTTCTAAATAGAATAAGGATTTATATGGCCATGCATAAAAATGCAATCCCTATATAACAATTGTCGAGAATCTCGACTCGAGATCATTTTTAATGAAAGCAACCCTTGAGTGCATAGTTTTGCTACAAGTTCTCTTCGAGGGTATGTCATTTTTATGCTGGTTCCAAGGTTGTGTAGCTTAGGGGAGTGCATATGGAAATTATTGAAATTAATGATTGTATGAAATTTCAGTGCAAAATCGCAGCTGGTAACTACATATTTTTCCTACGTAACTGCGCTCATTTTTAATTGTAACCTCTGATCAAAGTGGAATACTATTCCCAAAGATAAGCAGACTTTTTACTCAAATACCGACATCATTTATAGTCAGAAACATATATTTGAGGGAAGCATTTGAATTAAAAACTTAAATGTGGAATTATTGAGTTTTGTTGGACATCTATCATAAATAATACTATGTATGTTTAATAGCAAACAGAGTTTAGCGATGCCTAACTGCATATAAAATTTAATGTAAAGCAAATGTATGTACTCACTTGATCACTCATGACGTACTTGAAGAGCTGCACTGAAAACCTTGGTTGGAATAGACGTGTGTGTGAGATAAATTATGTATAAAAGATTAACCATCAAATTTGAGGTTCAAGGCAACCTGCCTGGATCCACATTATTTAACATCGAGTCCTATTCTGGTCGACAATTGTGCATGTCAAGAGTGGTCTTGTGAGTTGTGATTATCTCCAATTGGCATAATCATTTATTAAATGGTATATGAAATGCATATTAGAATGCGTGCACTCAATTCATCTGCATGAGTTATTTTGTACATTTTGCAGCATCATTCACAATTGAACACTTTTCCACATAATCAGAAATGGAAACATTTTCATTCACACACTTGCAATTGAAAAGCACGAATCATATTCTTTTAATTTTAAACATCACATTTTTCAATAAAAACAGAATAAAACAAGTAGTTGTTATTCCTTGGGGAGTAGAGGGAAAACCTGATATTGGTGGGATGGGAAAACCACTCGGTTCGAATGTTCCGAAATTACCACTTGACCCATAAAGGATTTTTTTTTGGTAAAATGTATCTAAACCTCATAGAGTCGCCCCTAAAATTGATGTTGCATTTCCCTTACCCAAAATCGAATTACACACAAGGCCTATAAGAAGATTTCTAGAATTTATAGTTTTAGGTCTTAAAGCCTTATCCATCAATCACTTATCAAACAGTGTGATTTAAAAAAGACTGATTCATATTTCATAATTCATATTCGGCTTTTCATAATCAGTTGGTGTAGTAACTTAACCTTTTCTGAATTTTAGGGAAAGGGCAAGTTTTTATTCTCCACACCACAAAATGCTAGCGAATTTGGGTTTAGTAGTTCAAGTGCAGGCCTCACAAAGTTTTACGTGCATGCTTAAATGTGTTAGTTTCCATTACATGTAATATTTGTAACAAATAAGGACAAAATCTTACTATAGGTGTTGGACAATTTAAGGAAGGGTGGGGTCTCATGTATAGCGTTTAATGACGTGACGGACGTTTAATATTTATGCATATGCTTGTTACAAGAGTTCCAAGATACATATTTAATATTGCTGAAAAAATTACCTGAAAAAAATATTTTGCTCGATTTGTGCAGTTCATACTTTTTACGATCGACCAAAAGGAATATTATATGATCAGCGTTAAAATTTAGTCACCAAGAAGTGATTAGATATCTATATTTTTAAATATAAAAATCATCAATAAAATTCCATCAAGAGAAAACTTAATGGAGAATTTACACAATTAAGAAAACCACACATTGTTCTCTTAATCATCATCCATGCTGTCCGTTAATTTGTCCCACAGTTTTATTTGACTTATTTGAAGTTTTTCCAATATTAGAGAAAGCTATTAATAATAAGCTCAAGTTTTGCATTGACCTGCATACATTATGCTGCATAGCTATGCGTTAGTTAGCACTAATCATGAGCAGGAAATTAGCTCGGCATATTGTTGTTGTCCGATGGCGAATTACAATTTGCGGTTCCACCTTTCGTCTACCTTTTGTGCAATGCAACTCATTCTTGTTCTTGATATCAAGGTCATCAACGACAATTAATTAAGTGAAGCACGGTGGTGGTGGGCAAAAATAGCGTTTTGGGATTATTGGAGTCGTAACTTTTAGATACAATAACATGATGGATGTATCCTTGAAAGAGGTGATAAATTTTTTGTCGTATTTCATTCAACTTGCTCAAATATGGACAATGCAATGAGTTACAAAATTGTTCATTTGCTAAGTTGTGTTGTGCCATGTTCTGAGTATATCTGTGTAAAAGAAAGATATACATTTACTTGAGAGATGCTCACGATATTTGTTGGTTTAAACATCACGAACTGACCAACCAACACCACATCATTTCAGTGGGTATAGATACTACATAATTGATTGATTTTACAATGCACAAGTTTTCCAGAATCTTATCGTTTAATCTCTAGCTTCATTTGCCATCAATGATTGACGATCAACCCTTAAACGATAGTTAACACATGTTTTAGCCAACGTTGCGTATGCATATATAAAGTGAATTTAAAATTTTAAAAATTACACGAAAAACTCTTTGGCATAGTCGATACATATGTAATATCTGTGAGTAAGTACAATTTCTTACATTTTCTTTATTTCGTGTACTAGGCGACGAGTTAAAGATTTAGTTGACGCAAGTTGCGTTTTTCAATTGGCTATGCAATAAGAGTTTAGAGTGGTGTATGGTGCAATGCTTGGCTTAGACCATTATTATTGTTGCGCTGTTACATACATTCATACAACTGCATCGCTGCAATATATATAATATCGTATAATAGCCTCAACTGCAGAATGAATGAACAGCGTCATGCCGTCTTATTCGTAGCGTAGCAATTTATCTACAGTCATTCAGTCTTTTTTCTTTGGATCAAATTCATTTCCTATTTCTTTGTCATAGCAAATTCGATTTTCTTCTTTATTACGAGCAAAGCTTGGGTAAAACATGTAACATGCATGACCCAAGTTTTATAAAAAGCAAGTTTATACTGCATTACATATTATCTGACGTTTTGATCTGATTCTGTACATACATATGAATATATGTGCACCTGCAATGTCTTCCGGACCTTGTGTACATGTATGTATGGCATTGATATGTATATTTGATTTTTTTCTGGTTAATTATAAAGTAATGGCATTATGATGATTATGTAGTTTGCAATTGATTTTGGCTATATCCTCGTCACGTTAATGTCATCATATTTTAAAAATATATGCATGGTTAAAATCATATATTTATCTCCGCCCGAACAAGTTAATGGAAAGAAGTGACATCCCAGGTAAAAATGTGAGAAGAATCAGTCAATACTACATATATCATCATCGATCATGGGATTTCATACAAACAAACTAAATGAACTACATTTCAAACGTTTTTTTGTGGTTGAAAGCAAATAAAGAAATCAGACACTGTTTTAAGTCACGTTTTCGAATCTGCATAATCATCAATTTTTGTCTCATTAATTAACAGTGCAATAGTCCTTGTGGTATAATAAATCTAGTCCAAGTTTTTGCACTGTTGACTCGTCTCAAGAAACAAAAACTTTTATGGTGCTACTGGCAAATCGAAAGTTAGGGTTTTTACGACTGACTCTCTTGTATAGCTGGGTGGTAGGGCTAGAATGTCTTTTAGGTGAGATTAGGAATAGAGAAGACTGACGTACATATGTACATTCAGCGTTGGTGTTATAGTTATTATGGGAATTTTCGCTCCCAAGCTTGCATTTGAACTATCTAACAGATTACACTGATCGACTTTCACAGGGACCAATAATGGAACTGCATACACCCATTTTCCACGAGTCTTACTTGATTTTGAACTAGGAATCCTTGAAACGATCAAAAGTTATTTACGATTGAAACCATTGGATTAATCTGAAAGTTAAGATATGATCTGCGAAAAAGTTATCAGAAGAAACTTAACCTATTTATATGCATCAGGCGAATGGCGGAATCAACGAACCGTGTTGTTGGTGGTGTACCTTTTCCTGATCCTTAATTACTTTGTAGTGTGTAGAAGTCAGCAGTAGGATGTCTGCACGGTACAGCATATTACAGAACCAAAAAAACCAATGTTTGACGGATTCGGCTTAAAAGCATGCAAAGAACCAACCACTTGCAACAGCTTTTATGATATTGCTGCTTGAAAGTAGGAAAGGAATTGGGAAATCCATCCTCTACTCCACTTGTAAGGTTTACGCAATTCCAAGTAATTTAATAAATAGCTTGGCTGAAGCAGATGACGCTCTATTGTGCTGTACCGTGATTTAGTTTATTGAGTGGGTGTGGACAATAGATTTTATTTGTTAACATGCATTCATCCGAGCTCTGTTTTATGTCTCCTTTTATACTGCGCTACATTTACGAATTAATGGCCCAAACAATATTAAATATTTCTCTTGGTTGCCACCACATTCTCCTCCGGCATATGGGCTTATCAATAAACTTGTTCAAAATTTAACTCGAGAGGTCGCCCCCTAATCTGTAAAAATGTGGAGTTGATTCTCCGTCCACTGATAAGTGTTCAGTACAATTGTGAGAGCTAGTGTGTTATTTAAACACGCCGTGTTTGAGACGAAGGCGTCAGAATCTCTCTTTTACATATCTATTTTTACATTTACTCCTGAGTCAAGGCTAGTCTCTTTGCAAGTTGTTTTCTATTCTGGGCACAACGACTGTGCAAGCGTTATTACTCTCCTCCAACCTTTCAACTTAACCAACTTGAAGATCGATCTGCTCTATCCTTTCGTGATCCTCGTGTTTTTGAGTTCATCTGCAAATGTGTCAAAATTTCTTCATTGTTCTGCTGAATATTATGTTTAAGGTTACTTCACTTAGGTATCTATCAGATTCATGTATATATAAACGCAGACGGAAACATACATAGAAGGTTTCTGCCTTTTGTATTGGGTGTGCCCCAGCTTCACATGTAGTGTTTACACATAGTCGTTTGATGACAAACTGAAAATATAAATTATGTATGAATCAAAACCTTGATGGAAGTCGTTCAATCTGAACTCAAATCTTCACTTATTTCCATTTCTATGAAATCTTTAGTTCGAAAACAGAATCATGAAAAGCATCACAAGGCAGGATGCAACGTAGGGGGCATGTAAATTTGTGAGCTATGAATAATTGCAGAGGAATACTAAGTGATCGCTTTGAAATTGATTGAACTTTGAGATTCGACCAGGAGGAAACAAACTCATGAAATGCGGGGGTGATTTCTGTGGGTACTGTGATTCGAGAAGGTTTATGCACGTATCGTTCATGCTCCAGCTAACATAACCATTTACTCGCTGACTCGATCCAAGCAGACAGAAAATCTTGGCAACACATTCATCGTTTTTATTCATTATTAAGGTTCATTCGGTTCATCACGTACGCGTTAACAAGTTGTTGCAAATATGAAACACCAGATAATTGTGCTATCTGCTGTTTGCTCGCTTGCTTTACTAGCTTTGCTTGAGAGATGACTGACTGGACGTAAATAGCAATGGAGAAAGCACGGGGAAGTAAAGGATGGGTGGATGCGAGACATATGGGAGAAAATTAAGCTGCATTGCTTTCTCTTGCTTTCTCCTTTCTCGAACATGACTGACGTCGGGTTGGCCATATGCGGGACTGCGTCGTATTGTATTGCATATGGTACTACCTACCCACTGCGTATGTCTCGCTCTTTGTACATATTTCATTACATCTGGTCCCTTAACTGTAACTTTCATCATTCGGTTTGTTGCCCAATTTCCTGTCTCCCTGAATATAGATAGATATAAGGTGACACGGTGGGATTACAGACATTGAGCTGCCTAAACTTGTGCTGCTGCATAAAACAACATTTAATCCAAAGTTGTAATTGAAAGATGGCTATTGGGGTGCAAATCAAAGGAGTAATATTTTTGGGATTATGCTTCATTCCCCGCTGTAGTAACATTGGGATCAATTATTAAAATTCCATTTCCGCAATCCACAGACATATGCCAGTTTCCCAAGATAGTTCATGCACCAAAAGAGTAGGAAAAAATATCGGACACTCATCCGTGACGCTGGAAGATGACGTCATGTTCGTGGGCAGCAACGCGACGCGTCATGCAAACCAAAGTCCTGGCGGATGGATGTTTACTGTATTTCCGTTGAGAGAGTGCAATTATATAAAGGCACCATATTTGGTACAATGTTTTAAAAGATGTGCTGAAAATACAAAGATTTTATCATTACACATGTCTCAAATAGATTTTCTCCGTAGGCCTACACATTCATACTTATGTAGTTATGTGCCATGTAAAAGTTAACCATGCTCCTGATTTGTATTAAAAAAGTATAGCACGGACAGCCGTAGTCTACATTGAATGGTATATCTGGATAAATGTTTTATTTCTATGCGATATGTAATGATCAATGTTCATATTGTGAAGGTTATCAAATAGGATCGACTGTCTATTGGAAGTTAGCAAAGAGTGTGGGCTGGCTTATTCATATTATTAGTGTTGAATTGCCTGTAATTTTGATATGACCTGCTTTCGCTCTAAATCATCCATGTCATTTGCAGATGTTTTGTGGCTTTATTTTTTTTAGTTTCCTAGAATTTTGTGTTTTTGTCAAACATTGGAGTGTCACATCCCATCCTTTATTTTACTTAAAATTATACAATATCAGAGGAACTTGAAACAATGTGAATGCAGGCTTTGACATAAACTTCTGTTCCGAGATACGTATCTTTCAGTTCAATTCATATACTCTTTTTTTTTAATTTTCATACTTAATTTTCAAAGTATTATAGCATAGCATACGAGCTTTATATTCTACACTAAAATGCATTATTGATGCTGTGATATTTTCCTGTTATACTACTGTGCAACCCTCACGACAAATTTGTATGAACTTCAATTTGCACTAATTGCATAATTGTATATCACATATGGAGTTGTCGTACCTAGAGGATAAGTAATTTTTATTAGTGATTTATTTATTCATACTTAAATTGATCATTTACTAACAATTTCTGTTATAAAAACATGATATTCCGTAAAGAAAGGAATACCATGGAAGGCAAACATATATTTTTGACTTCTTGTGATGATAACTTTCGTCGTACCACACGGGGCATTGATTATTCCAACCAATCACGAAACCCCGTCAACTGCGTACATACTGTGGCACCCGTGGTTAAAGTTTAAATTGGCTGAGATAAACCCACGAGTACGAAGTTCGAGAGTGTGTATCTGTGTGGCATCACGAACTTGGGGGCATTGTTGCTATTACGTACGTACGAGTCAGCTTGTGAAGAGGTGAGAAGAACGTGCTAGATGGATGATCATCTCTTTTCAGTATGCATTGGTTCATTTAGCAATTCATGGGATGGATGAGAATAGATAAACGCTGATACATTCGTATATATACGTAACTTGTTGTGTTGGTTAGCTACATTTTAGGTACTTTAACTTTGTCACAGCGTCCTAGTTGAATTTATTAGTGGTGGTGAATGAATGGCAGGTATGATGTTTGCTTGTGCTACAACATAACGCATACCAATGAATGGTTGTTTTTTATCTCTCTTGTGTCTATTTACTACGATGATCTGGCCAAGTGCTACTTATGATTTGCTAATCTGCAAAGTGGAAAGTGGCTGTCTCCGACTGGTTTGGTTCATGTTCAGTTCATAGTCAAATGGAAGTTCCGCGAAGGGGAGAAAACTTGTTTTCAGTGGGGCTTACCCGATGGCTTTCAACGTTAATAGGTTGCAGCTGCGAGTCGACTTCTCTGGGGGTTCGCCAGACTGCAAGGGGCAAAATATATTGGATGCACAAGATGGGATGTTGTAGCATTGGCAAGCCAATACCGTCTCGTATTATCAGAATTGGCAGTCGAATTGAACACAACTGTAAATGGCTAAAGCGGGTGGGTGATTATAAGCTTCAGCAGCTTCACCGCTTCTCATCTTGGTATATAAGAGCTGAGGAAACCTTCAGTCTTCGCCGTGGAATGGGACTGAGCTGAATATTCAATTCAATTCGAACTCCCAGTGCCACTGGCCTTCTTTCTCCGCTTTCCCACACCCCCACCACCCTGAATGGTGCACCTTGCGTCACTTGCCCCCAGGAAGTCGGTTGAAACTTCCATCGCTTCCTTCCGTCTACCCGCTTGCTTATTCCATTCCTCTCGCTCACTTGTTGCTCCATCCACCTTGAATTTGCCCCCCCTTTTTTTACTGCACATTGCGCTTTTCGAAAACGTTTGAATGAGTCTTTTTTTTGCTTTGCCTCTGCCACTCCTTAACCTTACATCTCTTGCATAAGTTGCATATATGTTCCTGGCTTGGTTAAAAATTTCGTTGTACGTATTGCGGTTTAACCTAGGTCAAGGTATTATTAATGTCTGTCTATACATACGTATGTTTGCACCCAACCAACAGCAAAACTTGTACCTTTCGTACGATGTAAATAAATACATAGTAAAACAATGGGTGAAAGAGTTTGAGGGTGGTAACGCTACGTTGATTGTGTGATATTATTGGGTAACATTTACGATGTTGAAGAAGTATAAAACGAAGGGACTCTGCTTCTCTTTTATACGCTCTTTTCTTATTTCGCAAAGAATTGTGCCGTAAAAATTCGTAAAGGAATTTGCTAAAAACAGTACTGAGCAGTAGAGCTGTTGTTTGCAGTTAGCAATTTGCAGACTCTAAGAATACTTGAATGTATGGGTGCCAGACTAGAACATATACGTTTACGTTTTTATTTTTACCATCAAATTAAATTCATCGTGCTACTCCTACGAAGGAGAATGAACGAACGACACACAGGCCTAGATTCCTATGTTCGATGATCACACTCACAATTTCAATGGTTGGTTCAATTGTTGACACTTTACTTTTGAAATCCGATGCTTATTAGTGGAGCTCATAGTCCCAACATTTCACGAGCTAGCATTTTATTCTACGTATGCGATTCTGTGTAAATGTATGTACTTCAATATAATACTGTAAGACTTTATTGTTGGTTATACTGCAAAACGTTGTGGCTTGAAGTGAGTTAAAAAATCACATGTTCAGAGAGGCACACTTTCATTTAACGAATAACGAGACGTGCTTCCCTATTAAAAAGCCATCCTTACTTGGTTCTGGTATTTCGCATGGTTTGATAATGCTATCCAATTGTTGCATTTGATTTGCTTAGCAATATTTGCTAGAGCTGAGTATGTAAGCTAACAACTCTCTCTCTCTTAGGCCGATATTTTGCAGAATTGAATTTTGAATTTCAAATTGGTGTCTGAGCAGTAGAATTTATTTTACATTCAAGCACTGTTGCATTCCTGTGTTGAGGCTTGTATTGTACAGATTTTGTACGATTGCCAACTCGGCGGCAGTGATGTGGTAAAGGTGTAGTGTAGCCCAACAGATATTTGCAATGTACACGTACATCGTCGTCGACTACATGAAACTCCTTTCACAATTTCAATGTTCGCTCCTTCCTTTTTTACGGCCATGTTACATTGTACAATTACAATGCATCACTTTGCACTTGCTTCCTGCTTCATCTAGAATTTATAATCTTTCTTTTGCATCATTTACACTCAAATCGCAGAGGTCAGAAATTTTAGTCAGTTTGTGATTCACTCGTATAAAAAAGTTGCAAGACTAGTTTGCTACTTGTCGAAGTTATTATGCAAATAAATAATATCCTGGTCAGTCAAATCAATATTACCATGTTTTTGTCCGATTTGGTTTCCCCCCAAAGGTTTTCAAAAAATTGTATAAATGTTTTCAATTGAATGATCTATGATGGCTTAGCTTGTTCACAAACATGCTTCATTGTATGAATACTTACATGTACATTTTATGTAATTGATGCTACAGATTGAATTCGGAAATTAGAAAAGTTCAAACAAATAATACTCATAAAATTAAATTATCGCTAGAAAATTTCGAATGGACAAGATCACACTACTTTGCCATCTGGAAATTCCGGCACTTAACAGATTATTAAAGTTACTACGAAACTGGCTAACATCTGTCTGCCTGCATATTTCTGTTCTGAAAAAACAATGCTGAAATCCGAAAATAATCGATGTCAGAATAGGGACTAGAAAATCGAGTTTTCCAAGCGTATTACAAAATTAACATCATCCGCTGGGTGTGAGAGTAGACATACAGTACAGAGTATTAATCTGTTTATTGGTTGGAATAATATTTGCATCTCATCGTGAACGGTTCGCAAAGCAAAGGTTGTTGTTGTATCCAATTAATTGTACGCTTTCCAGTTGTTCCAGCGGTGTGCCAATTTAACTAGCAATGCGAGATTGCTCACGTCAGTCAGAGGCATATGATATCATTCACCCCGAACTTCTTGGAACGAGGTGTGTGCGTGCGTGGTAGCGATGGTTTTACTGAATGAATTACGAATCTACCAACGGGAGATAGATTTACTGTTGTTGGCGGATCATATTTCTGATGTGGGTGCATTGTCAAAGTTGTAACTTGTGAACTTTTGAAGAAGAAAATATCCAAATATTCTCGACTTACAGTTGTCATCTCCAATAATCTCTATATAGTTCATACAAACACATTATTCCATTGTAACGCGAGTCACGAAATTAGATGCCGACGTAAGAATTAACCTTCTAGTTGAGGTTGAGCTGGTTGATTTGGCCATGAGTGTTCCTGCTTCTTTGTATTGAGAGTAGTGAGCGAATAAGTCGCAGATACATACGAGCTAGCCAAAGTCATACCACAACAAAGCAAAGCAATAAGCAACTAAAATTTTGTTTAATCTTTTTTGCTCCTACATGCATACTTTAATTCAGCATGTTGCTTGTTCAGGACTTGCAAAGTATTATTACTGGTCGCTGGCTGGTACTATGTAGCGTGCGCAGTACAAAGATACTGTGATGAGGATGGCGAGAGAGATGTCCGCAAAGTAACCCTGACTTCTCGCTCAGGTGTCGTTAAGCTGGGATGACATTGTAAAGTACAAATGGCTGATCTGGCTGCAGAACATATTGTTCACATATAACCCTGTGTAAATAAGCATCAACGTCAACAAAAATTCCAGATCTTGAATTCAATTACTTTTTAACTCTGCCCCCTGGTGTGGTGGTGCACACAGTAGTGGTACCATCATCATTCCAAGTAGTGATATTCATATGAATATAATTTTTAGTACATGGTTTTTGCTATACCCAAGCCAAACTGTCAACATCATTGCGATCGTCATTGCCTTGACTGATTTGAGGTTGCGTACATACGTTCCACTGTTCCAAAAAAACTCTTGAGACCAGTAAATAATTGTTTACGTACTTCGATTTATATGCGAAACGAAGATCATGTTGGTTTGTCAATAGGATCCCAGGATTTCAACTGCTTGTGATTCAGAGAAACTTGCTTGCATACCAAAATTGTTGAACTTTCGGCCGCCTTATACTTTTTGGTTAAAATGTAGGCATTAAGAAGTATGTAAACTAGGTACATGCTTGGTGGATGATTTGTGAGATAGTCTGGCTGCATAGATATAAGTTGCTCATAGGAATATTGGATTTAGCTGGATAGTAATGATGATAATGAGTGAGTGAAGTGAAGCGCAGTTTTCACTCGTCCTTTTTGGCCTTCAATAATTTTTATTATTCGTTGAACATGTATCTCTTCTGCTCCTCACTCATGGCTCAATGCTTCCAAAATGTTCAATGTTGTTGCTAACTTGCTTGCCTTTCATGATTAAAAGTCTGGTTGTCTAAATGAAATGAACGCATTACACAACATGGCAGCTTTCGCAAAATGATGATTCCCATGAGTTCTTTATATTACAAATATTACAATAATGGTGTTCGGCTCAGCCTTGCAGTTGCACAAATCTAGCACCGCTAATGATCAATGCTAATGATGGAGGCTAATGTGACGCAAGAGCTGATTCCCAAATGAATTTTAGGACAGCAGGTTTGGCGATTTGATAACGAGCGCAGAATAATATTCATAACTTTAATTTATCTGCCGTCTCACTGGAGCTTGATGCTGAACTCCTTTTCTACAAGATCAACTGACACCATTCATACTTGAGCAACATTTAGATACGTACCAATATACACATTACTCTGAATCTGCCCTATATAGAAAATATAGATACATACATAAGGATCTATAATACACTACATGTATGCATAATATGCATACATCAACCTACCATAAATAATTGCTTGTTATTTTTTTGTCGCGCAATAGTATGATCGGTTCAATCAAAATCTGACATATTTATGTATAAATATAAGGCCTGATAAAAAATCAATCGGGTTTCTCACCCCTTTGAATGGGTGTGGCGAGTGTAAATGGAATCACAACATTCTGGAGGTTTAGTACTGGGCTATTATAACATATCCAAAAGGCATCCAATCCTGTTGTTGGCAAGTAGGCCAGGTAGTGAACCTTCCTCCTTAAGATTACTTTACGCGACAACAATGCATAAATTTATGTGGCGATATGAGCTATGCTAGGAATGAGTAGACAGTTTATCCTGACTTTAAGTCCATCCAGCCAGTAATGCTGTTTTAATGCATCCTCCTAATAATTGATAATTGTCACTGGAATACCTCAAGACAATTTTTGATTCCACCGAGGCGAAACAAGAAAACTTTGAAGATAATTGTATTCCTAAATCGAGATAACAAAATGTGGGCATTGCTTAAAATCTAATTACTGGGTGGATAGAAATCATACGTGATATTGTTAACAAAGGTACTAACAATTTGGGAAAAACTGTTAATATTGTAATTTCATTTCGACGACCACACGGTATACATAATCGACAGAGAATTCTCTATTTAGGCGAATCTGTGTCATTGCACGGTAGAGACTAGGGCTGTGGGACAGCTAAACCGAATTATGCATCATCAGCGTCAGCATTGTTTATTGTGCATTGTACTTTAGTAGTCATTAGTTTAAAATGAAGAATGCTTTGCACTGATTTAATAGCTGAATTAACTAGGCAGCTGTAAAGTGGTGTTTATGCTTCACGTCATCGTCACGTCCTCCTTCAAATCCGATTTTTTGATTGGCTGAACTAAATTATCACTACGACAATTAAAAATTTTAACCAATCAAAAAATCGGATTTGGAGGAGGACGTGACGATTACGTGAAGCATAAACGCACCTTAAGTAGTGATAGTAAACTATAACTTAGAACCTAGCTTGTCATAATACGCATTGCTTAGCAAATTTTATCGTTTCTATGTTGCAAAGACTTATTTGATTGGTTCATCCACTTTCTTGCGTGCCTGAAATTTGGTTTAATTTAATGGCATTGTATTGTGCAACATTTAATCAGCAGATTGAGGACTTTTGTCAGGTCACAGCTGGATGAAATCTACAAATAAAAACAATCAATATCAATACAGAAGTGGTTGAGCAATCCAATCACTTCCCTTCAAATGGATGAGCCACATTTATTGCGTTGCGTCGTTCTTCGATGCCCAGAATGGAAAAGTTAGGAGTTGTAAATTTTAGTTTAAATGATCTATTTAGTTAACACCACCCGATTTATTTTTTTTGGTGCAAGTGTTTCAGTTTGGCAGTGGCACTATATTAAGGGCCCGGGGGAAGATTTACTTTTCGAAAATTGATTTTATGTTAGCAACAATAATTGCTAGGAATCTAGGATTATTTATTACTCTATAAAGATTAATTGACACCGTTTCTATGGTACACCCACGTCCAAAAGCTTTTGTTTGATCACTTTTCCCTCAAGTTTTTGAAAAAGTTGTTTTCTTTTGTTCCATGGATACTCAAAATGCAATTCATGCCATCAATTTTGCAATTCTAAGCCAATTTGTGCTCACTTTATGACCAAATATCTCCACTGCGCAAGAGGGCACATTGTCAAAAAAAAAGTTAGTAAAACCTAAAGATATGATTAACAAATTAAACATAATTTGAAAAATGTGCCCTCTTGCGCATTGCTGAATTTTATGGTCAAAGTTGACATGATTTCTAAGCAACTTCCCCCGGGCCCTTAAGTAGGATTATATTACGATTATAACACTAGTGGTATTCACAGTAACCGATTATAATCGTGAGGACGATTATAATCGCAATCGATTATAATCATATACCATGAACGCACCAGATTATTTTTGTTTTCTGATTATTTTGCCAAAAATATCCAGCAGGATTCATTAAATAGTATCATAGCAACGGTTACTTTTTCAGACGCTTTAAAAAAGTTGCATTTGGATCAAGGATTATAATCCAAATAATCGTCCTCGGAGAGGATTATTTTTTTGACGATTATAATCACATTGGTTTATTTTTCCCCATAGAGAATTTTTGGGTGATTATAATCGATAATGATTATAATCGATAATGATTATAATCGCAATAATCGGTTACTGTGAATACCACTACTGTCAATAGCGGCTTGATTAGTGCCGTATGTACGTTATACATACATTTAATTATAAATTGACCAGTTATGTCAAGTTTTACGTCTGCAGAGCTGCTATAACATATATGCTTTAATTAGATTAGTATTACGAATGTTTGTACTCAGCATATATGTAAATCGATATTGAGACATCTTATGTTTAAACCCCAAAAATAATTGGTTACTGGTTACACAGTTGACAGTGGAATTCACTCGACCATATGTTAAAAATGTATTCAATGAGACACCAAAAACTGGGTTCTTACATCTCAAGATAAATGAAGTTTGGCTTCACAAGGATACCAATTTACAATAGAGTTTTTATGCAAGATTTTTAATTGGTTAGTTGTTATTGCAAGTCTTGATTTCATTAATTTAATAACAAATGACAGACAGAAACCAAGCCGGTACAAATAAAGATGCTTACACATACATAACGATGGCAATAATGATACTAAATAACAAATGTGTTGCCCCAGAGAAAGCTAGTGCAAACAATATGACAGTTTTCTCATTCAAGTTCGTTGATAAGGGGACGGATGAATTCATGTTTTATGATTGGAGAAAATGTATGACAAAAATTGTGGTCAATTGGTTGCACTGCGACTTGTCAACTTCAAACTTTGTACTTCTTAGACAAGTTTGAAGATGAGCAGTACTGAGGATGAGTGCATGGAATAAGATACTATATATAGTGCTTTTAAATTATAGCATTTCTGTCATGAATTGGAAACCAGCTTATATTAGCTGATATTTGTTGACAGTTGAATAAAGGTTTACAATACAATACAATACAATATGATCGAGTGATTGAAAATATGTTCGAGTCACCATGAAATCAGTGAGGTCAGTTTACAATTTTAAAATGTGCTAGGAACCTTAAATTATTGTTCAACCAATTGGTTGAATTAAGACTTGGAAAATATTCTGAGATGTTATTTTCTTGGTAATTGTTAATCACCCTTAATGAATTAATAGTAAGACAGTAAGAGATAGAATAATTAAGTGTGATATTGAAGTATTCTCCATTCCCATGGTTACCAATCAGATATTGTTAACAGTAAATAGTTTGAGAGCTTAACAAAATTATTATTTTCATAGCATAGTATTTAAACTAAATATTCGTTGACCGTGAATTTTCATTATGGCGACTTTGTGACATGAATTTTGTATATGAATATTTGGGAAACAAATAAGTTTTCAGATCTAGAAATTTTTAATCATTATTCAAGCATTGTGTAACCTCCTACAGTTTTTCTCTCTCGATTTGGTGGATTAATCATAATACTACATTTACAATGGAAAGAGAGAGGGAGAGAAAGAAAGAAAACGGAATGGAAAAATGGAAAATCCCAACCAACCAACCAAATCGAGCCCATATTCTAGAGAGCCATAACCTACCAATGACGTGAAAAACATTCACTTTTCAACGTACATAGTTTCACTGCATAATTAAGAACGTTGTCTAAAAATAATATTTAACGTTAACAACATGTGTACGATATATATTATACATATGTGTAGCAGGATTTTTGAGGAATCTGTACAACTGCTTTCATGCAATTGATTTTAGGTTATAATCGTTTCTATATTTTAATATTGTATAATTGTTGCCCCTTATCGAGTTAAAAATGGAACAATTCGTTGGTTCCCTGCACGACACATGAATAAGTTGCATATTTCAGATCCACACATCGGTTAGTCTACAAGTTCAAATATATTTTTCACCCAGTCCGAATTATCTGTCTGGTAAATCATGTGATATTACATATTTGCATACTTATTCAATATATTCCCCGTATACGACATGCATAATGAATATAGGAGACACCGCCTTACGAGCATTTACATGCATGCGTGAGAAGTATATAAATTGGAAACAAAGATTTTTAAATTTTGCATATTCGTACTCGTATTAACGGCAGGCGAAGACGGTCAAATGGTTTTGCATAAACTGGTCAGACAACCACGGTTGTAGTGGTCATCTATAGCTCAACTTCTAAATTCTACACCATACTTGGACTAGTAGACTTGTGAACCAGCATACTCTTGCAGTATTTTCCCCGTAGACTTGCAGAAGGTAATCGTGAGGGGTGTTATTTACGTCGTGCATAGGTTGTCTTTAGATTATGCTACAGGGTGCACAATTTGTCTGGTATGATTCGAGACTAATAAAAACTCTAAATGCTGAATTCCATTAGCCAGGCCCATGAAATCCCTGCTTTTTAACAATTGCTAAACACTTACTTTGTATGATTATCCTTAGTTTACAAGTCATATTCTATAATAGTACGAACTTTGTTTACTGTATTTTTGAGCACATTGCACATTTGTAAAAAAAAGTGTGAAATTTTTTGGCATACAGTCCTGATATCGCAGTATTAGTTACGCTCACGGACAGCAAGCAGCAATGTCTTCAAATTCATGGGAGCCGTTTAATATTTAAAGAAACTGCAGTTATTTAAAATGTCGAAAGTTTGACAATGGGACAACTATTTATTAAACAGAAAAATGCTTAGCAGTTACTTTTAAGCAAGCTTAATCAATAATGCTCAAGTTTATTATGAATTACTCGCATCGTATTGTGAATATTAGGCTATTTTGATCAAATTGAACTCCAATATCTAAAATACTTTAATACAGTATAATGCCATCAGGGGTATTCGAGTACTTATTCTTGCGGTTACGACTTGCGACGAGTGTGTATTTTTGTGCTGAATAAATTAGAGAAATCGAGTACGTTTTGATACTATTCAGTATGAAATCACGTATTCCAATTTTATTTTTTAGTCCTTCAATAAATCTCCATAGATTGACACCATTACAGCTACGGACGTGTGGTTTTCTCATTCGTAAAAACTGCTGCTAAACCTACCGTCACACGTATGGCCATTAATGATTTGCCTATACGATGAATGATTATCGTGTCCAAACCCACAGCCAAACGTGCAATTCAGTGCGCAGAATTTTTCAATCATTCCTAACCA
This sequence comes from Folsomia candida, assembly GCF_002217175.1. Taxonomy (NCBI): domain Eukaryota; kingdom Metazoa; phylum Arthropoda; class Collembola; order Entomobryomorpha; family Isotomidae; genus Folsomia; species Folsomia candida. The sequence continues at coordinate 16,994,999 of NW_019091193.1, read as the reverse complement.
CCGATATGGATGAAATTGCTGATGGCTGCAGTACATTTCCTAAATTACGAACCGTTTACTTTGCAAAAAATCATTGCTATGACTTCACACCTTCGCCGTCTTCTGTGTGCTTCTTTCTTGTTTGTATTTCTTAACATCCCTTCAGCCTACAGCACCGCTTACTAATCTAGAGGAGACCTCATTTCAATGTGTCTCTGGTCACAAGATGCAATAACTAAGCTAAGTAGGGCTCTAGTAGATGAATGACTATGCACGATGCGGAATGCAGATATCTAAATATTAGGCATTTGTTGGTGGATGTCATTACTACTTGTTGTCTTACTTAAATTTTGTTTATACTAGTCGTGTTTGCGTTGGAAGTTGACAAGTCGAGGGTGAAATGTGATATGATACAATGACGACTGATTTTGATTCTATAATGGAGAATGCTGAATTGTACCCGCTAAAAATGATGCGCGCATTCTTTGTACATATGCAATGCATACTAGAACATTGGTTTGACCATTTATGTTACAGGACCTTATTAAATCTATCGATTTGGGACATAGTTCCGTTATTTGTTACAGTGAAGTCACATCATGAAAATGCAATGCCAAAATAACACTACACTGGGAACACTGGGTTTGGCATTAACATTGTTTTATTCCCCAACTGTCTACCAACCTGAGATGCACATAAGGCAGTAGTCATCATTATTTGTTGTAACTGCGCCTAATGCATTTTAAACTCTGGTTTCTCACTGCGCGTTTGATTTTTTAGGGCATGTTCAATATGTGCTTGATTCGTTTCAGCTTAATCAGTCAGAAATACTTGCAAATGCTATCGCCTGCTCTCTTGTAATTGGTAAATTATTTGTCGTGAAACGATTCAATGAGGTTCTTCCCTATTACTTAAGATGATACATATGAAGGGTAATTTAGATGCTTCCTAAACACGAAACCATTGTTGATTCATGCAAATATTGGGGAGAGACGTTGCAGAAGAGGTAAACGGGTGTATGTATTATACCTACGGACTGTTGGATGCAACAGGTGTAACTTGTTTTATGGCATTTATTAGAGAGTATAAGTGCATTCTCAAAAGGCGATTTAAATGAAGGGCTACAATAAATTGAAATTTAGTTGTAGGAAGCTTAGATACCTTGCTCGGTCGAAACCAGCCAAGTGGGCAAAAATAAGTATACGCTAGGTTTTCGAAATGAGTTTGTCTGCTTTTATAAGCTCAGTCTGCATTTTTTATGTAATTAAAGTATATATCAAACAACTCAACTTTGGTTGTACATATGTAGATTTGAATTTGATAGGGAGGATGCATTAACAATGGCAAAATTGTCCCCACATATTTGATGGTTGGACCGCGGGGTGTCCGGGCTTGGAATAATAGTTATACTGTATGCATATCCATGCCTTCATGCATATGTTACAATGATACTCTAAAGAATTGAAACTGAATTGTGTGGTTAATGTATTCAAAATGATGAATGGGTTTAACATTTCGGTGCAAGACACAAACTATAATTTGTGTCATAGGATAATCTGTATGCGGAATATTTTGACTCTAATTCGTATTGGTCTGCTTTTAGTGGTGCTTTTATAGTTGAGGTGTGATTAGGATTTTAAAATACATACATAACTGAAATACTGCCTCCCACATATTTTTAGTATTCAAGTTATAATGTGTAAAATGATATTTAAATATTCACCCCAGTGATGAATTAATTAAATGATTCCAGTACCTTGACCATGGTGTCAGTACTGTAAGTATAATTCAACAAAAAAGCTTCATTGTGTCATAACCAGCGGTCAAAAGCCTGTCCATATTTTACATCAATTTTAGCAGTTGATCTGAATTCTGAGTCTGACACAAGGTTAATCCACAACCCACAATCATTAACACTGATGCGCATGAACGTGTTGGGTGCGAAATATGTTATTAAACGTTGACCAGATAATTCCCAATAAATGCATATAAAAATCTAAATAAATACATGCACATGAAGTTAAACTTCTTGATTTAAAGTGCGCTCTCTTGATACCTCGAAATATTTTATTCTTTGCCACATTGTTAGATTGATTTTATAACTCCAAGATTTGGTTCTTTTGCGAGTGTGCTAATTTGGCCATAAATACGAGGGAGCAAATTATAAGGGCAGCTGACAGTCACAAAAGTGCAATCCAATTGGTGCAGTATAATTTATTGCTCAAAGTAAACTAGTATGCATGCAGTGCTAGTTGTTAAGTATGATGGCAACCACCACATTTTATTTCGCAACCCTTCATGTCGTTGTGATTACCTTTCGTCCTTTGCAAAGCTTTGCCATAGTCATCATCCAATATAATGGTGACTGAATAGAAATGTAATACCGTGAAGCCGACATTTTGCTTCACGAAAATAGAAAGTTATGGTGTAAAAATTGACAGACTTGAATACAAAACTTGATGATTTATCAAGCAATAGAATTATTGCAACGGGATGAAACATGTGCACCATACTTCATCAGTTGTTGGATCAAGATGAAATTATATGCAGCATGAAGGATGCAGTCTGGCAATAATGGTCTTGTGAAAATTAAATTGTGGAATGCAACGATCGCCAAATATCTAATAATATGAAAAGATGTTTGAAATTAGTGTTCATTTAGCCCACACATTATAATTCTCTATTGCTGTTGGATTAGACGGGGACACATTTGCTACGTTAGAGTTGCTCTCCTGTGTCGAAATTTTTATAGCTGCCACTTTTAACTGCTCAAATAAACTTGTGACTGTTGACTAACATGATTTAATCTTGTACAATAACATTCGCATGAACTCATGAATATTTAAGTGATAAGTTGAAAGCTAGCAGAATGTTTACCGATTTGGGACATCTTTTATGCACCGAGATTGAAATTAAACGAATTGTATACCTGTTGTTCTGCAGTTAGAATGCTTAAAAATGTTCGGACGCTTCTCTTTAACCATAAGGATCCCTTTTTTAGAAGAGTTATTAACACACTATTGTGAGACATTGATATAAGAAAATTATTTCTAATTTTCTAATTTCTAATTTTTGCCGGATTGTATCAAAATTACCAATCCGGCATTGTATTTTTTTGCCGAAAACCCCAATGTTTCAGGTCACTTGACTCCATTGAGTCGAATGCATCAATGGTATGCGTTATGTACACGTCCTGAACAAATTTTCTGCTGGTGAATTCATGCGTTGCTGTTTTATTAAAAATTTACGATAATAAAAATTATCCATGATAATTAGTGTCACATACTTACATATTACATATTAAACTAAAAATAAAATTCAGTTTCTTTTTTATATTTGCAGAGAATTAATATTCCCTCATCGCACAGCAGTCAAGGTCAAGTGTTCGACTTCAGTTTACAGTCGAATGCCGATATTGAAGGTCCGCAAGGGAGTTTCGAATGTATTCAACAGTCGAGCTCAAGGTAATTACGTGCCAATCAATTCAACATCTCTTTCGTCAATAATGTAACCACATATGGATGGATATCCTTTTCCGTAAAGGCTTTCGTGCACATGTCAAGTAGTGTTTGCTCGGATGGAACATCATATGTAGTAATTATTAACAACCCGAGTCTTTAATGACATGCCACAGATTTTAGGAATATTTTTTGTAATTGAAGAAATATAAGCTTAAATAATATAAAAATTAACTCCAGTAAATGATAAATTAACAGAATTCCATGTATTTTCCCATTTCTCATGCATGATTGACTAAAAGCATCCAAAATATTTTACTGTTGCTTCAGTAATGCCAGTGGCTCAGAAATACTCAACGCAGAAAGTTGTAATTAATAATATTAACGCTGTTTCAGGTCACTCGACTCCATGGGGGCACTACCATTTAAGATACGTGTTAAAGCAAATGACAATGTTTATGAGGAAACAAGACAGAGATTTATCCAAGCAGAAGATATTAGGAAACAAGAATGGTAAAAACTTTGTACTAGTTTTATGTAATAATATGCATTGAATTTTTTCAACAATGCTTCTTGTATTGTTTGTATTTTTTCTGTCTCATGTAAACATTATTCGTTCCTTTGTTAGTACATATTTCTTTCTGTGTTTGCAATGAAGTGACATAGCTTTGGATTCTAAAAAATACTGTCATCAAGCATGCACAATAAGCTTTAAAAGCTGAAATTTTGTTTTTCCGCAGTGCTAAAGTAATTAAACAAAACGGACCGGACATAGGAAGAAAAGTAAAGAAGAAGATGGATCAGATTCCTCCTCCATTAAACCGTCGCGAAACTTCGCCATTTAGTCATGCAAAATTCTCTCCGAATAATTCCTCATCTACCAATACAAAAACTACAAATGCGTCGTCCCTTGGTCATTCTTCATCAAATTCGTCAATAAATAGAACTTTTAACGGATTCAACTCGGTTGGAAACAATAACTCCGGAATTAATACAAGACCTGCAGGGAGTTGTAAACCTGGTATTGGACCGGCGGATATTGCCAAACGACCATTAAAGTGCGTATTTGATACATTCACAAAATATAACAAATTTCGAACATATGGAACATTTAAGATTAATCGACCCTTGTTTGATATAGGGAGAGATTGATTCATCTTTTAAGCATAAAACCTTTTAAGAAGCCAGAACTCCAAAGTCGATTATCTCGTGGTAAGATTAAATAGATTTAAAATAATGTTGTGGGTGATTGCAATTGTTACCAACTTCTACAAACTCTCAATTAGTCAATAAATGCCATAATCTTGAAATGTGTCTTAACTTATAATGATCCTAGATAGGATCGGGTTAAAGTGGCATTATAAAATTAGATCTGAGTTTTGAGTGTTCTTTAGATCCCATTTAATTTATATAAATTTATATATATATATAGACGGGATCAAAGATCGAGAAAAGCAGCTAGTGATGACAATTCTCAAACAGATTTCCATTTTTAAAAATAATGAGTATGTTCTTCTTCGGGGCGTATGGAATGATGTTCAAGAAGATTGGCCTTGTTACACCGAACAGGAAAGACAGCTAATGAAGAGGTGGGTACAATATACCTACATATGTATTGGACCGGCATTATGGGGTGAAATTTCCCTGGTTTTAAGTGGTTATCTAAGATAAACTTCCCATTGTTTAGACGTAAACCTCAGAACCTCACGCCGCCTGGCTCTGATTCTAGTGTGAGCAGTGGAGTCAGTGGGTGCTCTCCGAGAAGTACTGCCTCCACAAGCTCTGGTGGCCATTTATCGCCATCGCATAATCAAAGCAGCCAATATTCCAACAGTCATTTTGAAACTAAGTCAGGCGTCGGAATTAACAAGTATAGTTCAGGTGGTGGTCAACAGAATGGTCACAGACCCGGAGATAAACGTCCAATGTCATCCGATCCCATGATTGTTGGTCCCGATGGTATTTTACTTGAAGATATTAGTGGTTACGAGGATGTGCCGAATAGCAAGAAACCGCGCGTGTCACATTTCAAGCGACCCGTTCGCAACCCTGGATCAACTTCTTTTTCTAGCTCAGACGCAGGATTAAGTGTTGGGAGATCTGACAGAGATGGTCTGTCCCCACATTTGCATCAAAATCGTGTTGCCGAACGGCTGAGTCCCATCAGTTGCATTAACGGCAGCTCTAACAACAGTGGTCCGAATGCTGGGCTGGCCCTTTCGTTCGGAGGTCACGGCAATTCTGTCAATGCTGACGGGCAACTATCCCCTCAATACTACAGTACTGAAGATAATAATAATCACACTTCTCCGCGGGACGAATTTCATACTGGAGATGATAATATGGGGGGTTTCTCTCCTTACACCTGGACTTCCAAAGTGGGTGACCCACAAGGAACCCAAGCGGCCATGGATTCTGATGAAACTGACTCTATTGACAGTGGAAACGGAAGTAGTACTAGCACGAGCGGAAGACATTATCATAATAATGAGGAGACAGGGTTTGCAACAGGAGCTGCATTCCAGGATGGAGCATCCCTGTCCAGCACGAAACCCAATAACCAAAGCCAAGGCACTTTCTCCATGAGCATTTCTAACTGTAATCGTGTGAGCTCAACCACGAACGGATCAGGCGAGTACCTGTCGCCGCACTCTAGTCCTGAAAGTCACGGTATTGATTCTCTGCCACTAAACCAGCCACAAAAGGGAGATTGTGACATGAGACCTGGGAATGACCAAGTCTCTGTGGCCACTGGTGGATATGGTGAAAGCGAGAGTGCAACTGGACATGGTTCGTCCCCATCTACTTCAAAACATGGTGCAAAGGAGGAATATTGTGATCATCGTCGTAGTGATAAGGAACGAGGCAGTGGTCGAGACAGAGAACGAGAGTTTCGCAGTCGAGATAAAGACAAAAGTGATAGAAAGGATCGGGAAAATCGCAAATCTGCTCAAAGTAAGGGACCTGAGCTACTACCACCTCGCAAAGCAGGAGATCATACCAATAATTCAGCAAAGGATTGTATGGATTGTCCTTACTTAACGTGAGTAGTTTAGCCTTCAGAGTTATTGGCCCTACCGAAAATTCTTTGTATATTTATATAACATATTTACAGTCAATACACGGCCATCGAGTCAGACGAGCAAAGGAGGTAAAATAATTAAAATTACATTGCTTTTTATTAACACTTACGTAATGAGATATGAAACACGAGAAAAAATAACTAAATACGATTAACAAATGCACGTAGTTGAGCGTTTGCCAAATTAAGATGCATTGCATTTTCATGTACTTTATAATTAATGTACTTCTGTTATTGTTCCAGTCGCTACAAAGACGACTTCAACAGTGATTATCCACGGTAAGACTTTTGCTAAATACAATATTATTGCACCAGAGATTTGCTCAATTTGCAGTTAAAAATTACACCAACTCGATGACTCTAATTGATCCTATTTTATTGTTGACTTCATAGGTACCGTGATCTGCATGATGTGATAGGGAAAGTTTCAAAAAAGTTTGCTCAATTGGAGGAAAGACTGCGAGAAGAGGTTCGTGGCTCTGTGGAATATCAGGTTAGTTGAGTAAATGCTAAGGCCTGTGTGGGGCTTAGCCTCAAAGTTAGCAACATCCGCATTAAAAATTATAATGTTCTGTTTCATCCTTAGAACATCCGAGACCAAATAGTAAAAGAGTACTACGCCAGCAAGAAGGATAGAAAATACCAAGAAGCTAAGGAGAAATTTAACTACTTGCACAAAAAGTTGTCCCATATAAAAGAATTGGTTAGCGACTATGACCGACACTTGTTTGGACACGAATGTTCTCCAGTTCGATGACGGATAGCTGGAGACGTAACTATTGAGCAGCAGCCAACCCCTCTGTACCCACTGAACTCATTATTTTTGGAAGAGAGCAAACTGATCTGCATGAAAATTTCAACTCTTGTTAATCCTCAGCGTTCACACACAGACAGCTTCAATTAATTTCGTAAAGTCGTCATGCAACTCGCAAATGTAAATCGTAGTCACCAATCTCATGTGTCATTGGCCTTAATATTCCGAATATACCAGTCAATCGGCGCGTCGTTGCTCACTAATCACGTATTCTCTAACGTTGTAAAAATGACGCGAGTTTATTCAAAACTATGTTGTCTATAAATATGTATTGGTAGTGCAGGTAGAAAGTTGTATAAGTTGTAATATGCAATCAGTCTTGGCTATCCAAACAATCACAAGCATGCATTATAGATTAATATAAAAATTGAGACGCATCAAAATATCCTGCTACATTTGTGGGTACTCGGATTAGCACTTTTTGGTACCTTTAATTTGGCGTCGCAAATTTAGGAATTGGAATGATAAAGTGCTTGAAGTTGCTACTTGGTATTTATTTTTAAAACAACGATGTTATTGCTGCACACAAATCACACTTTTTTGGCAATTTTATCTGTATATTTGCTTGATTGTATTTGCTAAGTCATTTATGTCATATGTGTTTCGAATTTTTTTGTATCCTTCTTATCATGTGGTAATCAACTGTGATTTCTCATTCAAACTATCTTGTTTTATCAAGCACTTTAGGTATTTTTAGCTTAACCTGCATTTACTTTATGTACGAAATTTTGATTAGGGGTATAGACAACAAAGTTCGAGTCGTGTGGAGCACGAACGTGATTTTATATGTGCTGCGTCCATGGGCTGTGCTAATCCTGTGTAACTAATTCTGAGTGATGGTGATATTTGATTGGAAGGAGACAAAACATTTTTACGTATTTATTGATATTACTTTAGCCATGCACGAAGCAGGCAGGCACTCAATTAAACGTTTATCTTTATTTCGAAAATAATTTATAAACATTTATTTGTGCACTGCTAACTGAATTTCCATCGCCAATTTCAAAAAAAGCCAATATTCCTCCAAGACTGTCGCATTCGTAGGTTTTGTCATATTCAAATTTGAACAACGCTACGATTATGTATGTATGTATGTATGTATGTCGATTTTGAAATTTGAGATGTGAAAATGAAATTTCCGAGGTGGTCAAGCTACGAATTTCAAACATTTTTTGTATGTACCTTGCCTTGCTAAACGAATATGGTTGATTATTCCAAAACTTATCGTACTGATATCAGGGTCTATCAACTGTATCCTTGAAGAATTTTTAGGTATTGTCCCGTCAGTTTATAAGTTCCCAAAAAAATTTTAAAAGATTTTAAAGTTTGGGAATATAATATGGGTGTCTTATGCTGGGAAAGTTTTGCTGGCAAGCAAGTTGAAATATCCGGATCTATCATTCATAAAATGTAAAACATAATTTTTGGATACCGTATTTGGTGCTGGACTTTTATGCTATTAATCTTCTTGGGTACCGCTTATAGTTTCAGACCTCATCTAGTAAATTCGCAGTAAGCATAGTGTGCTTAATTTCACGAAGGCTTTATATAATCCCTCGCCCTGTTTATTATGCATAGAAATTTATCTAGAAATCCTGCAAAAATACAGTTGATGGACCCTGATTAATTCATACAGAATGAGCCCTGACTCTGGCTAAAAAGCCGTATTCTAAATTAAACCATTAATTATCGCAAATTTACTGAGTTATCAAAGTCAATGAAATTTCGGATTAGTGTTGAAGCAAGGATTCCTTCTGTTTTCGAGAGCGTAGAAAACTAGTCAACGCTAATGAAGGATTACTATATAAAATTGGCAGCGATATAAAAAGTCACGCAGCGTTGCTTATGTATGTGCGGAAGAAAATCATAGGGGGAATCTTATGGTCTCTAATAACACAATTTGTCCTTACTACTTCAGAATTCGTCTTTTTTATTTGGGGAAAAGCGTTCACAAGTCAAGTGGGGTGTCATAATAAATAGGAAAACTGAACTGATTACCGAGATACTAATCCCCGTTTCCAGTGCATGTTTGGAAAATGCCTTGGATTATTGGAAATGTATATCAGAAAATTTATAGGAGTCAAATTATTCTTCTGTTTCGTCTTGTTTCCAAAATAGATGGAAAAAAATGAGAGAGAATTACAGTGCATCACAAATAGGTTGTTAATCTTTGGGCGTAGTTTTATCTTTTTTCTTGTAATATTCAACCTGATTATAATTATTGGGCATAATTAAAGCAACATGCATTGTCATATTATTTAGATATTAGAAAACGTATAAGGGTCAAGATATTATATTGAAAACGTTTAAAAAAAGACTGGCTTAAATAATAGAAACCTACTCGTCATGCTATGGCGAGTAAATAAAAAAGTACTGAAAAAAACACTATTGTAACCTAGTTAATGATTAGTTTATGTTATAAAAAGCTGAAATACGTACTCTAGCCGAGAGATTTTGTAACTATAATTCAAATGACAAACGAAGCAAATATATAAAAAGACGCATTGATAATATTATTATAAATAGGTTGTAACTTTGTCGCTTCATTATCAGAATTCCTCGTGATACATGATGAAAAATATTTTGATAACTTTGCTGGAATTTGTGGATGAGAATTATGGATAAATATGCATAAGCATACATCGCTAGACGTTTTTCTTGTAAACTTATTAAAATAATACTGTAGTGGTACTTATAAGATAATATTGGTTGGTACTGATAATAGTGCTTAATAGTGCTAAGGAACGAGAACTAGATATATAAAATATACGGTATGTAGTGTTATTGAGTCAAAAGAATAATGTGGAGATCAAGTAAAATATTTTTGCAATCAAACACATATCGGACGATTCGAAATAGCAGGATACTTGTACTGATGATGATAGTTGACATTATGACAATTGCGCTATAATTATCATGCATGTTTATGTATATTAATTTTAGTCCATTAGGAATATTTGAAACCTGTTTTTGAACTGGACTGAATTTGCCGTTATTTCCTACCCGATTATTATTATTATATTCTTATTGTGATTTGTGGATGTTGTATTTTTTGCTCTTCTATTTAATTACTGTTCTTGGAAAACAAAGCTTTCGTGCAATGCATTTGTTAATCGAAGATAAAGTTAAGGAAAAATTGACTGACTGCTAATTTGTGGTAATTGATCTACAATCATTATAAAGATACGTGTTAGTAGACATAAATATGTATATGATTTTCAGTCAGATACATATGTACACACATCGTGTACAGAAGCGTTATTTCTGTCGCCTCACTTGTTAAATCATGCGTTGAATTAAAATCTGTTTATTTTGCTAAGTGTTCTCCAATCACTAGACTGTTTATTGACCTTGACTACTCGTATGTATGTATGAAGCTGCGAAATATGCAACAAAACGAAAATTTTGCAATTTAAATTAAATTGGTTTCAAAAAATTAAAGCTGAACCATAATTATTGGATCGATGTAATACATAAAAGTAACTTCTGTAGATGCATTTAGAAGGAAATTGTAGATTTGGATTATTTGTGTTTATTTTATGTGAAAATATTGATGTGAACCGAAAAAGACGATTCTCAAAAGTGCCAAAATTCTGTATTTTTTATGCAAAACTAATACTTCAAAACTGTCTTGTCTTCGCTGTATTGTAATTATTACGATTTACGTTTGCAAATTAATTTACCACAACACTAAATAATATATCCTCTGTACACTGTGAATTGTTCCATTGTCAGTCTCTGTATATTTGGTGATAGAGTAGTTTGAAATAAATCAAAACTTTGCAATCTCGAAATATGTGTTGAACTTTACTTGTATCAATTTTTCACTAATGAACCTTCTCAATGTCCCTGCTGTGAACCATCTACATATTTGCATAGTCTTATTCCGGAACGTTTCAATTTAACTCATTAACTTAACAAATACAAGCTAACTGCCCATGCGTACGGGTACATACCTATTTGTATCTTTGTATACTCGATACTCGATCTCCAGCACTAATTTAGCTCACTGCATCAGAAGATTCAGTTGTCAAAAGGGATTTTTAGTATTTTGCGGAATTTGAATTTTTCTTTGTTCTCGTTGGTTTCAGCCTTAATTGTTATAATCTCATACTTTATCGTTCTCATCCCTTCAAGTACAACTCACGAGATTGCATAATGGGTCACACATTTGTCATAAAACTCAATCAAAAAGTTGTACAAAATAAAAAAAAGATAACATTGATGCAATACTTGTTATGGCTTAACTTACATATTTATGCACGTACGTACCAAATATGTAATACGTCTTGCTGAAGTTTAAGAGAAGCAACAACAGGTTAACGCAGAATGAAAATGTAATGATGAGACGTGTGAAATTGCAACAACTGACAAGACAAAAGTTGTAGCAATTCGCTCAGACATGTTGGAAATTAGTATATGAATGGTTGTGGCGCTGGCATTTGCCTGTAATCGATGCAATAAATGAATAGGTCGAAAATTGCATGATTTTGTATTCAATGTATGCTTGGCAAGCTCATTACTTTGCTGTATTTATTTATTAGGTGTTCCCTTATTGTATGAACTTGTTTTTCTGCTCTCCATTCCGTATAAAGGTGTGGAGAAGGAACTTCCTACTGAGGACTGTCCATATGAAGGAAAATTGGAAATATTTAATAGATTCTGCACTTCGCCTGCAGAGGATTTTGCAACTATCAACTATAAAACCTACAATGTGCAGTCTTCATAAAGCCCGAATCAGCCATTACTTTCAAGATTGCCATATACATCACTTCATACTCAATAATAATAACATGGGACCCCTTTTAAAATTGACTAAAACTCAATACGAATTGTATAAAATCGGCATTCGTGATCCATGGAGAACAATTTTGAAAATCCTTTTAAACGAAAACTTCCCATGACCATGTTCAAAACGCAGAGAGGTTACCTTACTGCATAGCTCGGCGTGCCCTTGTGGAATGTGGAGGGGTGCATCCCATTTCAATTTATTTCATAACTTGACCCTTTGTGGAATTTAGCACATTTTTAACTTATGGAAGTAAGGTAACAGTAAGTGTGAAGTTCACACTGTGAACATGACTATTGTCATGTTCACAATATGATGACAATTATAATGACAATTGTTATTAATAACAATGCAACCTCTTTTCAAGCTATACCGGGATCGACTAGCGAGTTATGTCAAAAAATCAAGCCAAAAATTAGGACGTGACACTTCTCCTTCCGTTGAATGGCCCTTGCGAAGAAAAACAATAGAGGTCAAAGTTCACACGAGCGCCTTGGTTTTCGCCCCGTGGAGAAAAAAGCAAGAGAAAATTTCCTCAAAAATTGAACTTGACCGCCAATACTTTTCTTCAAAAGGGCCATTCAACGGAAAGATAAGTGTCACGTGACTTCTAATTTTTGGCTTGATTTTTTTGACGTAACTCGCTAGTCGATCCCGGTGTAACTTGAAAAAAGGTTCTATTGTAAGTGGTCCCAGCTTATTTTATTTGCCCATTAATCATCCAACTCATGCTCCACTCAACTTATTTATTTTTGAACACCGTTATCCGGATAAACTTTTTATTGTTCGTGGTTTCTCCTTGTCAACCATATATATATATTTAATAAATAATGTGGCAAAAAATATCTTGCCTAATATTTCGGCAAGATATTTTTTGCCACATTATTTATTAAAGATATGGTCGACAACCAAACATTGCATTGCATAAAAAAATTGCATGCAATTCCCGAACTTTTAATTTTTTAATTAAAAAAATACTCATGCATCACCCCCTTAGAAGAAACCACGGACAACGAAAAGTTTATGCGCCTGCCGTTTTCCAAGTTAAACGAGGTTTCGAATATCGCGACTGCATATATGTACCAGATGATGGACACAATTAGACCTACACTTTGATATGTATCATACCCCTGTATGCCCTTTAACCGATCCTAGCATTTTATGAGCAATGACGCTAAAATATGCCTATGCATGTACATGCACATATTGGGACTTACTTATACGGGTTGTTGGGGAGATTAATCTACAAACTTTGAAAAATTATACTCTTTACAATGTACTCTGTTCATTGTAAAGTCAAGACTCACATTTTGGCCGCACGCTATGCATTCCATGTGAACATACATTTTCATTTTTGTGACAATGATAGTGAGGATAAATGTAAATATTTTCTTTCCGTCGCACGTCATCAATCAGACACAATTTCCGTCTTCCGTCCATCTTAGTCACTCAGTCGCCCAAATTTCAAACTGATTGGCAATCAGACACACGCTATAAATGCAAATATAAATATGCTACAATATGTTAAATCGGTTAAAATGTCAACTGTAGGTGGTCAAAACCCAGAAATGTCAAGTCATAATCTGCCTTAAAGTTACATTAGATTGGAGAAAATCTTAAATTTGAAAATATGTAAAATAGCATGACACTACACTGATGATCAATTAGGCTAAAAGTTTTGATTTTATCGATGTCACGATAAATTATATATTGAATAAATCATATAAATATTGCTCATATCGTCTTAGGTATATTTTCACGCTTTTTTGTTATTTGGCAATCAGGGCAATATTATAATTGCGTTTAAGATACGGTAGATTATGTCATTTGACTTGGCTGATTGCATGAACAACTTGTTTCCTTCTTATACGTGAGCTTCATGGGAAGCACGCATTTAATCAAATTATTTACGCCGAATATTTCAGCCCCTTGAAAACATAATAACTTATATTAGACGTAAACTCGTTTTTCATAACCTAATCACATGGTGGCAGTGATTCATAATCTAACTGATGCGGCTCAACAAACAAATGAGGTCCTGAAAATAATGTCACTCATTCAACGACAATTTTCTCGCTGAAGAAGTCACATTTTGTCAAAGTGACGTGCCAAAACTAGCAAATAATTTCCGATTTGACTGCATAATGTCGCAGTCATAGTGACCCCTGGTCATTGCAAAATTAACAGACCACTGCTCCACGATAATTTGTTACAACGCTTTTTAATGACAGACATCTTATTATCTCAATCACTTAACTTCAGAACAACGTTTTTTATTTAATTTTAAAGAAGGTCCACTAGAATTTCTAAAACCATATCAATCTTCAACCCTATAAATGACACCGTTCGCATTTAACTTTATCCATACTTTATTTTTACCTACATAAATACTAGCTACGTTACATACATTTATTCGTACATACATATGTATGTACATATTTCGAGCTAAAGACTGTGCTACTGTAACTTCACCTTCGAATTTAACCATGTTTTCGCATTATTGACACCTTACAAAATAAGTGTCAATTCTTTTTTTTAATCTCATAAAGTCCAATAAACTGAAATTAAATGCCACCATTAAATACTTGACACTTAATACTTAGGTAAATCTTCTCCCTATATTTAATACAGTGATAAAGTGTCAAACAATCTTGGACACAACCTGTATTACAAATTATAAGTAACATCAAATTAATCTCCAAGTAACCCCCACAAGGACAGAATAGAAAAAAACGAAATATTAATTTCTATGGTGCATTTATCAACTAATATTTGTCGCCTGTCAATAAATGTTCCTCTCACGCACATCAAGTCTTTGGTCCTCAGAATTCCTCTGAGGTGTGTAATTAATATAATTGTCCACAATTCGCAATCAGCATATGTATTTAAGTAGTTAGCTGTCCGCTTTTCATAATTTCAGCATTCGCTCATCGTATGCAATTTAAAATAATGCAGAGCACGCAGCAAAATACATACGCAGTCTTCCTTCCAACCCATTTCAAATTTTCAGTTTTCAATTTTCTCAATCAGTTGACATTTGACCCACAAACACGCAACAGAGTACACACACTGTACGCCCAGCAGCGATTCTTAACCTCCCAATCACAGTCCTCTTATGATGAAATGTCTGATTATTTACAAAAAAACCTACAGTGCAGACTCCATATAGCCCGAGTCAGGGACAGAGTCCCTGACTCCGTGAGTCCTAGCTGTTTCTAAATTTTTCTCCGAATTGACCGACATAATATTACCACTTTGAACTTCCACAGCTATATTTGCTATCAAGAAGTGGTTTTTAGCCTTCGTACCAAATTTCAGATGGAAAAAATTAAACTTAAAAAATGGTATGGGTTACCCTCCAGGGTCACTCTGGTTAAAATTCGCTCACTTTTAACTTCATATCCTTTCATGAGAAGCCATTAGGTATGACCTTGCCGGATTTAATGTTTTTAAAGTAATTTCTAAAAATCGGTATGGGTCACCCCATAAGGTCGCTCCAGATAAGAATTTTACCAATTCCACGTCATATTCTTCTATTAAGACCCATTAGCAACCTCTCTACCAAATTTCAGCTTTTTACGACGATTTTGAAAAATCAGTATGGGTCATCCCATAGGGTCCCTCAAGATGAAAATTTTTCAAACTTAAAGTCATGTTTATCTATTAGGAGCCATTAGCAACCTCTGTACCCAATTTTAGCCTTCTACGACAATTTTGAAATTTGGTGCATAATACCCCACCCACTCCGATGACCCCCACCGGTCAACCACTTGACCGATTTCGCCCATCTTCGAACTCGTTTCCTAACTTTGTCCAATATGCATATGGTAAAAATTTCAAGTCAATCGGTTCAGCCGTTTTGGCTCTATCGTGCCGGACAGACGGACGGACGGACGGACATGACGGTTCCATAAGCCCTGACTCGGGTAAAAAATTGATGTGCTCATGCGTCTTCTGCACGTAGTTTTTTTCTAGATTTATTACAGCGATGAATATGCATTATTAGAATTAGAATAGACCAAATGAAAATGAAATTGAAGCAAAAAATTAACAGACAAATGTTGATGAGCACAAAACTAACCAGACTTGAGGCTGTAGTTCAGTAATTGTTGTAACTCATAATCTAGCAAATAGGAAGTCGTCTCGCATCTACCAGATGCATTATACATACAATTTAATATTTATCTGCAGAACTAATGGCCAACATCATCATGTTATGACACACACCAAATCTAGTTTTGTATGTAGTTTAGATTTTGGCAACAGGGAGCAAGTGGAATGCAAATGTCAAAATCAAATGGACTTTCTGTATGTATCCATGTAAAGTATAGATACCTAGATAAATTGATTTAGGCGTCATGAAGATGTGATTTGATGTGAAGGGTGGGAGGAGGGTCACGCAGAGCTTTGATTGGTGGAATAATGAAGCCTCCGCACACACGTACCTAGATATTTTTTCACTGTATCAGTATCAGCGACGATAAGTGCTCTTTTTAAATTCTTGTGGTGTGGGTCTAATGTTGTGTCAATGTAAGTAATCTAGTTCTAACAATAGCGCAACAAGTTCCTCATTGGAGCAAATAAGTTCAACGCCGTCGTCCCCTTATGGCTTCTGGCTTTGGTGAAATATGAGGACTCGCAGGTCGATGGCTGCATACCAATCTGTGCAGACTCTTGAGCAATTTTGGCTGGCTCATTCCATTCTTGGAGCGTCAATGTATAAAAAGGATTGCGTTTCGGAAATCTGTATCAGTTGGTGTCCTGACTTCTATACGTTCATTAACCATTTCTTGTAATATCTAATCATCAAAAATCAGTCAAAATGAAGGGATTCATCACGTTCGCAACCTTGTTCCTCGTCGCGTTGGCAGTGGCCGATGTCTTCAGCCATGAGAATGGTCAGTAAAATATAAAAAGCGTAACACAGTGCACTCACTTCTCCGAGGAGGGTAATTTACTTGGACTCTTTATTAATTTTTGCAATTGTTTCTAAAGAATATGAGCACACTGCCGAAGTTGAGGCTCATCATCGTGCCAAGAGGTCGCCATATGACCCAACCTTGCCGTTGATCCTTGGAAAAAGTTTCCTCCTTGGCTCCCTCCTTGGACCCAAATTGTTCAACAAAGGTTGGGGTGGTCACCGACACTACGGATGGGGTTGGGCTCCCAGGTCCCGAGGTTGGGGATGGTCATCCGGCCCCGTCGTCACGGTTTCTCACGGATGGGGATGGCATTAAGTCATATTTGCGTCTAGCTCATTAAAACTCTAGCCTTCGATTAGTTAACAAATTCAAATGTTGTACAAATTCTTAGAGTAGAATTGGCAGAGCTCAAAAACTTTCCGAGTTCCTTTCTGATTTATTGTGCCAAAGAAATAATATTTTTATATCATTACATCATTCTTCTGTGTTTTGTTTGTTTAAATGGTCTACCAAGTTGAAATTATGAGAAAATAAATACTTGTGAAAAATTAATTATCGTAGTTATCAACATTTCTTAAATAAGTATGATCCGTGATATAATTTATTATCCGGTTCAAGAAATTCGCACTATTCGCTGGTAAATCAAGATTTTTCCACGAATTTTTCATGCAAACATCTACGTGGCCTTCAAAAGAGAAGGACTGATTTGTTAAGGTATTCCGAGAATATGAAATGGGCAGAGCAAAATGATTATTACTGTTATATAAACCAAAAGTTTTGGCTACTTATCATTTTGGACAAGCATCTTTTTTATTATTGCATTATTTACGCAATACTTAAGTTACATAGGTAATACAAATACAACTTACGAAACTAATTTGTACACAAGAATTAACAACCAGAGGCGTCATATATTTGTCTGGAGGTAATGCTTCAATGATTGCAATTTTTAATAGAATACTCTTTTTTGTTTCATATTATTTTTCATATTAATTTAAAAAATATAACTCTGTACCTGGTTTGAATAGTAATTAATAATCGTCTTGTAATATATTAATCTATAAAAGTTGTACAACAACAACTGTGTAGTGAATGAAACTTTAATGTCTCACTCAAAAAGATCCAAGTTTTTTTTTCGTTCAAATAATGATAAGAACTTATCTTACAATTCATTAAAGCAATTCCACCGGTACACTCGAGAATATATAACATATGCAGTATATATAAATACACACTATTCTAGAATAATAAATCAAAAGTAACCAAATTTCTCTTTAAGGAACGACATGGAATTGACAACAGATATGAAATATTCAAAATCATTATCCATTAAATAATCTACAATCATCTTGTACAGATTCCTTATGACATTATTTTAAATTTCATCACTTGTTCATGGCCCAGCAGAATCAAGAAAATTATTGTAGCTGAATAATAAATACCGGTTTAAACTACGGACATGAAATGGATGACTTTGTAGTCGATTAGTAGACACATATGTATGTATGCATATATATTTAAATATAATTTTCCACCAACTCCTTTCAAAGTTATTATTGACTCAACCTACCAATAATTAATCGTTTACTAACTGTTATATTTTTAACAACCAAAAAATATAATTACCCGCATCAGTTAAAGATTCGCAGTTTTATTTTGAATTGAAACTGTGTATCTCTTTATATACTATTTAATTATGAAGTTAAACCAATACACATTATTATTTTATCTAAATTCATACGATTTAGTCACTTACATGTATATAAATGTATACTGAGATCATATCAGACGAGGATCGTACAAGAATCATCATGTAACTATAATAGCAGCAATTCATTTCGACAATAATATCATCCGCATCGTGTGCATCTTAAGCTTGAATAAATCCTCGACCTGTTGGAAGCTGAATGAATACGTATATTTCTGACAGTGCCGAATGTAACAGTGGAGTATGTTCCAGTACTCCAAAAGTGAATTCATCAGTCGTGCGTAATGCCAATTTTGGTTTTATAATTCCCAATTAAGGACATCCAGTACGCTTCGGATTCTTAGCAATTGTACCCTATTGTAGTTCAGTGCGAGAGTGTCTTTAGTGTAAGACTGGAAAATGATAAAATCTACTTTTCAACCAGCCGATAATAATAACATATCTAAAACTGTGTCGTCTTGTTATTTCGTTGGTTCCCCGTCGCTGGCAAAATATACCCGTTTCCCCCTGTTGTACTACTTCCATTACCAAACTTATGACTATCGCCCGAACAATTTACACCAAACGATTTTGAACTTTCATTGGATTCCTGAAATATATAAAATTAATGGATTTGACTTTTAATACTTGTATCTTTATCTTTAGAAATAATAATAAAGATCAGCTATTAATTAATACTTAGACTTGTAATTCAGAATTATCGCCATACCCTTTCATTAGAATCTGCTCCCGATCCACTATTACTTCTTGTTGAAATTTGTGCTGCGTTGTTTTGGCTCACAGGTGTGACAGAAGTGTAAGTGATTGGACTTCTACTTGGGGGTGGCCGACTTTTATTAGGTTTTACTTCATTAACTTTTACTGGAGTAAGGGGTATAGAATATGTTGAGGCCGGGACACTATTAGTAGAACTTAAGGAAGAGGGTGTGGCAAATAAAGCTTGAGTGTAGTTGTTGTTTGAGTTTGTTGTTGGTGCTGGTGGCGGTTGGGGTTGGGACGAATTATTACGTGTGTAAAGCGGAGGGTTGGAGAACAGAGAGGATGGTTGATCTGAGGCAGTTATAGAGGGATACACTCCTGAAGAAGGGCTTGCGTTCTTTAAAAATGAACCATTATTCCCTGAGAAAGAAAGAGGTAGAAAACCAACACCAGCATTTTCTATCAGCGTTTTGTTTGCAGGACTTGTACTTGGCTCCACAAGTGGTTTGACTGGAGTACTGCTTAGTAGACGTCGTGAAGAAATGTCTTCTAGATCGTCAACAATATGATGACTTAGCCCTTGGTGATCATCGTCAGAGTCATAATCTAGTTCGTCGTCAGATACATCAAAAGTAGCTGAAAGTTATAAAAAGTACGCATTAAACAAATATTAAATGTCTCCATAAACCACATGCATATTTACAGAATATATTTGTTCTTGTTTAGACGATGAGATAACTAAATACAGCCGTTTCACAAAAACCTTACCTATTAGTGGAGTGCGAATTGTTACGGGTTCCTCTTCTGTTGGGCGTAGAGATGCCCGAGTTCGGTATTCTAACCCTTCAGGGCTGTGGTAAAAAGATGCTTGAGCAAATGATGGTTCTAAGTATGGTGACAGCCTGAAAATATAACAAAATCCACGATAGATAAACTAAATAATCTCGTGTAAAAATCATAAAAAAGTATCGTAAAAATAACAAACCTCTCTACAACTTCGACAAATGTTGGTCTATGGCGATGATCATACTGCCAACAGCCAGACATCAACTCATATAAAATGGGAGGACACTTTTCCGGCATATCCATAACTCTTCCTGATTGTACAAAGTCTAGCACTTGGCTAATGGATAAATGAATTTTGATTAGAAGCTGTTCCTGTTACCTTTATTCCAATGAATTATATCAACTTACCTATTGCTCAGACCCTGCAAAACATAAGTAAAAAAATGTGATAAATATGTATTTTATTCCATTCGTATTTTCCCACAAGTCAATTTCACTCAAATACCTGATAAGGTTGTGCAGCCAATGTGGACATTTCCCATAAAACTACTCCGAAACTCCAGACATCAGACTGGCTTGTAAAGACCCCATCATGTAAAGATTCAGGAGCCATCCACCTTAAGGTATAAGTACTTTAAATTTACTATTGATCATTTCATTTTAGGACGAAGCTTTGATAAATAAAAGAAATTCGGGTATTACCTGACGGGCAACAGCCCTCTAGTTTGTTTTCTGTAGTAATCAGTAATTTCTTTCGTCATTCCAAAGTCACCTACTTTAACGGTTAAACTCCGGCTATTTACAAATATAATAAATATTAATTGTGTTGTTTGAGTAATTATTTAGAAAAGATCCAGTACTACCAATAATGAAATTGACGATCGGACTGATCTTTCAGTCTCTCTATAATAATGAGTGCAACTTCCCCATCTCCATCCCACCCAAAATTAAACACAACTTGCGATATTTATCATACCTGCCAGATGAGTTGCTCGGGAAATACTGCCCGCCACTTACTCTGACCAGTGCAACTTTAGTCATTTTTTGTCAATTGTTAAAATTGAATTTAATTGTTTTTAGCGTTTGTTTACTAGTCGTAGTTTTACTTAGTGCTAGGTCAGATATAAGGTTGTCGGACAGAGTATCGAAAATGCAGCGTAAGGAGTAAGTGTTTAATTATTATTATGATGGATTATTTATTTGAGGAGGATTTATTTTGAAATGTGAATTGCAGGGGAACTACTGTTTTTAGGTGCAAATGGTCACCTTGTGATGCAACCTTTCCTCTCAGAATCGGTTTGAGACGCCACCAGAGGAAATGTCTCCACCGTCCTCCTTTATTTCACCCTCCATCCGCCACATACACACCCACTGCTGCGAGAGAGAGACAGACACGACTCTTGTCAACCACGCCCACACCGACCGCTACAGAGGATGATGATGATGTTGGCGTTATTTTTGAAACTCCGCCACCTACTCCTCCCATCCCAACAGTAACTCAAGAGTAAGTACTAAAGTTTAATATATTATGTTTATAAAAATGAACCATATCGATTGCAGTTGGAGACAACAACCAAGGACACCCACAGCAATCAGGAAGACCACCAAACCACTCAAGTTTTTATGCAAATTTTGTGGAAAAGGGTTTGGATACCGGCACCACTGTGAAGGTCATGAGAACGAAAACTGTCCGGCCAACCCGTAAGTAATCAATACAAATACTTTTGTAACAAATAAGTGCATCAAAATCTTTTCATTTTATATAGAGACCGTGAACTCCCCTCAAACACTTGCCCTACTTGTCGACTAGTTATTAGAGGGAATAAAGCCATGCTGAAATTCCACATCCTACTCAACCACACCATTATTGATATCAATACATTGTGAGTTATTTACACAATCAATAATTATTATTTGGACAAAACAGTGTCAGTTACATTTATGTTTCAGGTCTCAATCTCAAATGAAGCTGCTTCATCCATTCCACACTAACCAACTCAATCAGTTGAGAACTGTTGACCCTGTCCTGCCCCACCATGCTAATTTCCGTGAATTGTGCATGAAGTGGGTTAAAAGGTTGGATGTATACTGCACCGCAGAAGTGGCACGTGTGACGGGCCCTTGTAGCGTTTACCTAGTCGCCACCATCGGTGGGAGGTTTACCTCAGCTGCTGACGCATTTGATTATGTCATGAAGGGTGGGGAAAACGTATCGTTTTACATCGGATGTAATGGAAACGGAATATGTGTTGGCCCTCACCACTTTACAGACCCGAACACCTCTTGTTTGGGTCAAGCAGGACAAAGAGGGCAGACTGTAGTCTTATTGAAATTGTGGGAGTTCAAGGGAACAGTTCATAAGGATAATCTCCAATCAGCACATGAGTTGGAATCAAAATTAATTGTAGGTTCCAAATGAATACTTTTATGCATGTATAATAATAATCAAGTTTTTTGTTCCTCATTTAATAGGCATACGCTCTATCTGGTCAAAAATACATTGCCAAAGACGGGTCAAGGATGAGGTGGCTAAATATGAGAAGGGAAGCATCTACGTTCCTCACTCTTCCTATTGCAGACCAAGAGAAAGCCATTACGGATGGAGTGACAGGGGTTCCCTTTCTCTGCCGAGCTGCAAAGTGTGGACCAGACTGTGTCGCCTTCCTCCATCTCAACAAGAAGGATTGCAAAATATTGCCATTTCCGATCCCCACTCAGTCAAACTTCCAGCGACCGCCCCAGTTACTTCCTCCAAAGAAACTACTATCTGACCCCCATAAAATTGAAAAAGAAGTAGCTGACCGAATCAAGCAACTCCGAACAAGGCAGGATTATGAAGCAAGTAGAAAAGCATGTGTTTACATTGCATTAATGCCCCTAACCGAACAATATGGTCAACTGTCACCCACTGAGTACTGTCGACATTTAAACGAGACACCGCAAGTGGATGAGACAATCCAGGGATACATCGGAAAGAACCGTCAACCTTCAGGTGTGTCCGATGTACATACACGTACTCCTCATTTAACAAACCCTGGGAAAGCAATTTTTGATGGATCGAGGAAGTGCATCCAAGTTGGTGTCATACCTCGTGTGAATGTGGATGAGGCTGAAAAGTTGGAGGCTCTGTTGCTAGTAATAATTTCCTGCCTATCAAGATTCAATAGTATTTCATTATTTAATAATTGACTATTTTTCAGGTTCATCTCTTTTTGCAAGCTCGGGTGAGACGACAAGGGAGGAAGGTTGACCCTTTCAACAAACAAATATCCCCCGCTGCGTGGTTGCGTTGCTCAAAGGAGGAAAAACAAGAGGTTGTTGAATTGGGACTGGCAGGGGTCTCACCCATTACTTTTGGAACAGAGAAACCTCGCATGAAAATGAAAGGGGTTAAATATCCCATTGTTATTAACATGGCTGATGTAAAGGAAATGGTGTTACCGACACAAGAGGAGGACGAGACAAATTAAAAGATTCAGTATTTATGAACTATATTACAGCTATTCATACAAATATGTACTTGTTATTCGTTAGGGCATTTTTTTAATTTGAATAAAATAAAAGTACTTGGAACACGCTTACTGAACAAGGCAGTTTCGACAGGCTAAATCTCTGTGTACTAGTTTCTGGCTGTGAATGTATGACATTCCATCTGCAATCTCTGCAGCAATTCGCAAAATTTGCTACGGATAGAAAACAAGTATGATATAAATTTCACGCATCAATATTTATTTGTTTTAGTACTTGCGTTTATTTAGAATTTAAACAAACCTTGAGAGTTGGAGGAGGAGCAGTATCTTTTTTCTCGATATCGGGACGCCGAGACCGCAAGTATTGTTTCAAGTCTTTAAAAATAAAAATAAATAATTAAGTGGCCAGTATGACATGAAAAATTAGAAAGTTCACAAGTTCTACGTAGTCTTTATGTAATAAAATTAATAAAAACTTGAAATCATAAAAAACATAACTTACCTCCATTTTCCATCAATTCCATTATAACAAAAATTGGCTGACTCTTGGAAACGATTCCCAATAGCTTAACGACATGATTACAGTTTAGTTTAGTCATAAGTGCTGCTTCTTTTAAAAACAGGGCTCTTTCTTCGCTAGGGGTATCATCAGCAACTGTTTTCACAGCACAAAATAGATCAGGCTGATCTACGATGAAGTCAAGAAGCTTCCCTTCATAAACTGTCCCAAATGAGCCTTGTCCGAGTGCTTTGAGGAGGCGAACTTTATCCCTGGGTACTTCCCACTCCTCTGCAATATCCACTGAAAATTATAAAAGCAGAAAAACAATTAGATTGACAGAATATAATGGATAGATTTATTATAGCGATCAAACCCTAGGAAAAAACTTGATCATCTTAATTAAGTATAAAAACATTGTTTACGAATATTTCTTAAATTATTGCACAAGTAAATAGTTCCTTATCTTATTTTGAACTTAGCATGACTCGGAAATATCATAACACCGCATACAAATACATAAGTCTGGTTAAACCATATTTTTACCATTTGGCATGTATTCTGGGTTTGGAGAAACAACAAGTTGTGTCGGTGGATAGTTTGTCCATATCCAATACACAAAACAGCCAGCAATCAAGAGTATCAGCAGCAGTGGAAGTAGGATCACCAATACCCAAAACCCAGGACTAGTCTCATTGATATCTTCGATGTAGAAATATTGTACTGCGCTAAACTCTGAATCTTGAGCTAATGAAGCCACTTGAATCCTTAAACTGTAATTTCCAGGTGACAAATGGTCCGAATATGCTGAAAAGTGAAAATTAACAATTCATTACTCGGTCAACTTATGATGAAAATTTAAAAACAAACGGTGTCAAAAACAAATACTTCAAAATAAACTTACTATAGTTCTTTCCATTCTTAATAAATTCTGCATGTGTTATACATTTCCGTCCCCAATATTCTTCTTTGCTGGCACCTACTTTTTGTAAAACGATTACGTAAGCCATCACCACCCCATTTGGATGTAAGGGTTCAGCCCAACGTAGATGGAGGCGATGAGAATCCGTAACATTCCTTTCAATTAAAGGATATTAATAGATTAGAATAGGTTAGAATCTAATAAATATTTGTAATGAAACGACTTACCAAGAAATGCTTCGAGGATCAATATTGTCAGCCGTGGGGGATTTAGCCGTTTGAACACGGTCGTCAATAATTTCAGAGCATGTTCGAGTATCATTTTCAGTAATGTTGGGATCGATCGCACTGTTACAAAAATATGGATTTAAATCATGAGAAATTTGACATGCAAATTAAAATCGTTAATAGTTTGTTATTAGATATAACCTGCTAATTCAAAATAAATTCACTTACCGACAAGCCTGAATTCCAATGTAGTATGTTGTGTAGTGCGTTAGATTATCCAATACAAAAGAGTACTTCAACACGGATGAATTGTATGGAATTTCTTTCAGAAATGTGAGCTCCTTGTTTATGGGCAAAGATGCCAACTCATTCTCCAGGATTTCTTTGTGTGATGATCCGGAAGGAAATTCAATAATTTCATGTTCTGTTACTTCGTTGGAAGCTGAAGAATGTTCATCACGAACTGACGATGACCGTCGTCGTCTTGATTTCCTGATTTCATTTATTGTCGGATCATCTTCTGGGCGAGATGTTGGAGAGGCACTACGCGAATTTCCACTTGGAACTCGAAACAGATAATTGCCCATAATAATGTCAAATATATCAGTTTCAACAAACACTTTATTAATTTTTTGATCTTTTGATGAGGTTTTTTGCGGTGCACTACAGGAACAACAATCAGCATCTTTAGACGTGGCTGATAAAATTGGAGCGAACGTTGTTGAAATAAAACTGTCAGTTCCTTTTGATGAAATGGGAGGGATAACTGGTGCTCTGTTTTGTTCACAGTAATTTCGTTGATCTTGAAGAGATTGGCTTTCTGGAACACTTTTAATCCAAATTTTAAAAGATTTCATTTCTCCATTAGCTTTGAAAGGAGGTTCCCAGTTTGCAGTAATTTTATCGGGACCCTACACAAGGGAAAACCAGGAGCATTAGTCATTATTCATTTTTGTTACTAAGTAGTTGTCATTATTATTAACATTTATGATAATTAATAAAAAGAATTATATTTATATATTACAATTATAAATCATCGTATATTACTTACACTTGAGGCTAACATGACATTCACCGGTTTGGTGGGATAATCTGCATACGTTCGAAAGTAGATAATGTCTGACTCTGCACCCGTGTTGTTGTTTATCGAATCGGTGTCCTGAATCACAATGGCTTTAACGTACAAAGCGTAATAAGTGTAGGGGTCCAAATTAGCTATCAATGCCTCGTTTTCCCACCGCGGTTCGTTTCCAACTCCTATTCCTTTGACCTCGTTGTCACTTATTTTTGCTTGTTCTTGAACATTCCAACCATCATCACCTAAATATTCATTAGAATTAGTGATAATAAATACTGACAGGCGTATTTCGGTTATATTTGGACATTGGATACTTATATATATATATGTAACTTCTACGCAAGTTTTGTCTATTACAAAATATTTTTTCATCACACTTGAATGTTTGTTGTTACTTACCACAAGGGTCACGATCATCAAATTTCGACTCATTTTGTTGCGGGTAGCCATGGGCTAATTTGTAATGAATTTCATAATTCAGTAAATGACTTGTACGGGTGAGATTTCGTCGCAAATTTTCCCATCTAATAATGACGGTCGAATTGGATTTTTGAAGGACTTCAATCATGAGCTTTTTTGTATTGCCTGTGTGATTATACCAAGAAAATAAAGTAAATGTCAAATCACGAGTTTATTGACTCCGATAATAACATTATACTCACATGGTGCTTTATCTCCGTTTGTAATACCAATGTCAATGTTATCATTCGGAGCGGGTGGTTTTATTTCGGCTTGATGTACAAATTCCCAAATTTTTGATTGACCTAAAAAAGAGTGTCATGGATTAAATAATTTGTATCCAAGACGTAATTTGAAACAAAATCAATCTCTATACTAATTTTTAGCTTTAGCTTACACAATTTTGGATTATAATGAAATAAAACTCGAGCATTTCTGTTTTCAATTGTTATTTTCCGATTTACAACATCCGTTCCGTTCCACAGCTCCATTAAGTTCTCATTTGATTTCACTATGAGGGCGTACCTAAAAAAATTGACCAATTTATAAATCAGCTAGAATAGAAAAAGTCTAATTTATCAAGTATTTCATAGTTATCAATGTTTATGTTAATAAAAATACTTTTTCCAAATAAATTTTGTAATTTATCAAGTCATAACTTCATAGTTTCATAACCCAAAAACTCACTTTTTGTCGTCCAACACTTGTCCCTTAATTACTTTGAGAGAAGATAGGAAATCAAGAGAGTATATAGAATATGTGTAAGTGACTGCCAAGTAGTGATCAATTTCTTCAATTTTGTCCAAGTTTTCTTTCAATTCTTTAACAATGGTTCCGTAAACGGTTGACGAGGAACTTCTCCTGATGTGAATTTTTAGTGCACCGGTAATCCTAGTGCATCTAGAGATTCGTGTAGTTAATAATTAAACTTTGTCAACATCTAAATGCCCACTCAAACCGTACACAAAGTATTTAATTGAATAATGGCATAGCCAGAAATAATATGAAGTATTGTTACGTACCCGCTTAAATCACGCGCGGCTTCAATGCTGTCCACGGTTCGTCCTTGACAATTCTTCTTACAAGTCCCATCGCATGAAATGCAGGCCGTCCCATTTGGTGCTAATTCTGTATTTTTTGGACATTCAAGGACGCCTAAAAATATAACAATCAGTTACAAGAGTTTGTTCAACTCAGCAAGACATGAGCAAGAGCATATTAATTTATGTATTTTTTTAATTCTTACAAGGGAACCTTAAGTACTGTCACATCTCGATTTTCTTTCGGATGGTCTAAATTGATAGATAAGTGAGTGTAACTAAAACTTTGTCACGGGACATACGGTGAAAAATTACGTTTTTGCGAAATATTTGGTGAAAGCTGCACCAAAACGTCCAATATTTCGCAAAAACGTAATTTTTCACCGTATGTCCCGTGACAAAGTTTTAGTTACACTCACTTATCTATCAATTTAGACCATCCGAAAGAAAATCGAGATGTGACAGTACTTAAGGTTCCGTTGGTAGACTGAAAAATATCAACTTACACATTTGGGTTCCATCTCTATTTGTGTACCATTTTCCTGAGAAATTTCCACTTGGGTTATACGGGTGATTAATTGGAGCAATTGCTGTTATGTTAAGGCACTCGGATGAAGAGACACATCGTCGTTGCAAATACTGAAATTCAATAACATTTAACGTATTAAATTTTTTTAAGTCGTCTGAGAAAGAAACTCGCAATTATTATAATAGCAAATAAATAGTTGTGATTAGACCTACTAATAATAATAGTAATAATGATTGAATAAATTATAATTGCTTATTTCTGTACCTCATATAAACCAGATGGGCATTTATCCCTGCAAATGGGACCTTCTCCAGGTTTCTTACTATTCACAACAACGCCTTTACAAACCTAAACACAATGAAAGTCTTCTTGAGCAATGGTACATTGATGACAAACGTAGTAAGGATAATTCTGCATACCTGGCACTGATTTGGATTTGGACCATAACATCCACCGAGACATTGTGGATGACAACAGTCCTGCTTATCTCCGAAGCAAGCCCTGCCATTGCATTTTGGACAGGAAATATGAGGAACCACTTGACAGCTGCAAAAAATTGTTTTTATGATAATTGATCATACGGTGGTTTTGTCCTGTTAAGTATTTGAAATGAGTAAAATTATCGAATTATACTTACTGCTCTTTGCTCCAACACAAAGTTCTATCGTTATATAAGTCGGATTTTGGACATTCCTGAGAACACGTGTCAGGACATTGTTGTTTGTTCTTAAAAATTCCTTCCGTGTTTGACTCGTTTGCAATTTTAGTCCAATCTACCGTATCCACATAACACAAATTCTCGTTATCGACAATCCAAACTGCTCCACGAACAATATTTGTCAACGATGGCAATCCAATTTCTTGCATTCCTGTAAGTGAAAACTGTGATCATAAATCGTGCCTAACATTGCTGCGAGCTGGGCTAATTCATAGCCATTTTTAAAATTATCGTTCAAAAAATCCAAATACCTTTATGAAAAAATATTATGGGATTGGGGTTTACATAGCTAATGGACTTCTCGCTTACAACAAAATTGATGTCTGTCTACTACAAATATAAGGACATACCTGGCATCTTGTATATTAAGAGGGCGTAATTTTCTATCAGTTCTTGTCCTCGGATTACGGCCAGGTTTGGGAATAATGTCTTCAGTGAAATTATTTTTGGCGTGCTGAATGAAATATAATCACAATTAACAAATCCATATGGTACTGATGAGTAATGCTGATGGAGTTGTATATTATTCTCACCTAAATGCCATGAGAAATCCGGTAATTTCTGTAATTAATTAATATGTTAGTGATACTTTCTACTCATCCCTACTGCCTCAACAAAGTGGTTATTACTTTGACATGAACTTATGGGAGAGATTTGTTTCATTTTTATAGAGAGAATTCGGATGTTAATTTGAATTTATAAAATGGTAATATATAGTAATAAATAATTATCTTTAAGATGAGAAAAAAGGTGTTGAAATAATTGAATAATAATAATTAAATAATCACCTCTCAACTCGGGAAAAGTGATGTTTTGTCTGAAATCTGCACTTGGGTTAATAAAAACCATATTAATTTGAAGTGATCCCTCAATGACACTGCAGCCACGTAGCATGTCAAAGTGTTCCTGAAATGCAAAAAAGTGTGACTATGACCCGAACGTACAAACATGTGCGTCGTGAATGTGTCTGTAACATAAAATGATTCTTAAAAGCCGATTTCGATATTAACATACCCACTCCCATATGCTGACACGTTGACATATTTTTTCATTGTGCGGCAGTTTCTGTTGGTGTTCTATGGTGTAGCTGAACCCCACAGACCAAACAATGGCCAGTGACGTTACAAATGTAACGCTCCACTTCATTATTCCGTAGTTTGAGAAATCATACACATTCTACTGTGTCACAACAATCGAAAAAGGGCACACGTTAAATGATAGTTGAATGATTTCGATTATAGTAATTATTGCAGGAGTGTCACAACTGTTTGCTTCAAAGTGACGAGTCCAAGTTCATGTGTAGTGAGATTTTATCAAATTAGATGATGGTCTTGTTTTGTATGAAATTAAAGTTCAGTCTTCGGATTTAAATGACGTAGTTGTCATCAGAATTAGTCATTCATTCATGTTGTTTTCAAGATTCGCCTCACTAAATACCTGCAATTTAAATCACAGCAATTCAAATTGGTATACTACGTATCATAAATATATCAAGCAACACTAATTCTTTAATGTATGTATACTATTTGTTGATCATTCATACTTTATATTCATTTACTAAAGAAATCGGTAAATGGGCTGGTATGGACTTTTGAAGGTCACAATACTGCAACGTGCGTAAGGTCAATGTAGTAAAAGTCCACAATAATGCCCAACCGAATACAATTACTTGTAGAGAAACGTAAATTTAAGTAAAGATTTTAGCTTCAATTGTCTCTTGTGTGTTTTCTTTGGTATTCATTCATTCACACAGGTATCCTTTAATATCGTTATCACTTATCAAACTCTTGTTATCTTTATGACGAGTGACCCATTGATTGACTGACTTTGTTTGTTGTCTGGTGGTGTTTTTGGTTTGCTATATGCGGATTGATAACAGCACGAATATATATTGAAAACAATCAACCGGTGGTGATGCTGATGCTGCAAAACGAGAGGCGATCGTCGAGTCCCGTCGTATTCCTTGTTTTTGGGAGGGAGGCCTTTCTCCCAAAAAGTTCAAATTCACTCAACTGATGATCACAACTACCAATATTGTGTCCAGGAAATACCTTGCTTAGTTTTATACAATGTTTCTAATAGCTAATTTCCTCCCGATTTCATATATGCATAGGGTTCCATCAGGCTCCATTCTCATCCATTTTCCATCATTTTTAGTCTGATCTTCCTCTATTAAACCGTCGTCGCCCAGAGCAAGTGGTAGCACAAGATGGGCTGCTGGTCAATCCGCCACCTTCTTTCTCGCATGAAGGCTATCCTGATCGTCATTATGTATCATTCCGTCCTTAAAACCATCCTTTTTATAATCACCTCACAATTCCTCGAAACACTCGCACAAAACTACGTATTAATATTTTTGATTGTGGAACGCACAAAGTACACCAAACAATCCACTATAACGGCCTCCGGTTTGTCTATTTCCACTTTACTCATCACTTATTAATCAGAATTACTAAAGTTCATTGTTGTTTCACCGACTCGCTACTACATACATGATTTCGAAAGATCCTATTGGTAGCATCTTGAACAGATGTTTGTTTTCTAAATTGTTTTCTCAATAAACTTGTATTGATGTCGTCCAGTCTTGCTTCGACCCCACAATTTCAAAAAAATTTGTGGAAGTTGTAGAATCTTTTAAAATACAAAAAGATCATGGATTAAATTAAACCAATGTATGAAATAAATATGTTATTGTATATTAACAAGCTGTCCTCAAATACCGAATTATATACATAATGATACTGCTATTATTTTACCTTAATTCAACAATATAAAATATTGTTGCACTTTTGGCTCGTCTGCTAAAGGTTTGAGGAGTTTATTTAATTTTCGCAATTCAGTCTCAACACAACGTATTATCAGCTATCCATTCCACGGTCTTCTGGTCTGGTGTGATGCTGATGATACTAAATGATAATGACGATGGTTCGGTTTGTTGCTTGTCACAGGGTGGTGATGAGCAGTGCTGAAGAAGATATCACTTGGCTGGTATTTTGATTACTACCGCTTGCAAAAGTACGAGTAGCAATAAGTACACATCCCCTACAGGCCCGAGGAATAGGTTGTTGAATAGTCAGAGGTGGTTATTTTTGCAAAAGAAGGTATTAGATTTGGATAGATGATCACATCACTCACTCGGCCGAGCTAAATAAACGGGCTGAACGGGAATTTAAGAGTCCGAGTCGCATGAGTCGCATATTGAAGTTCTCTGAACAAAATCCCTCTTCACGTCTTCACTAACATTGAAACACATTCATTCACCTCCTATCGTCGTCGTCGCCGTACACCACAGCAGCACAACGCACGCACAACAGTCTGCCTGCAAAACCAAGTTGTAATAGTAAGCGGTTAATGATCAGAGACTACTCTACAATATAGCGAGACGCGGAGGATATATCCACGCCTCATGTCGCCGTTCCTGGTTTTTTTTGGGGTGGCGATGAGAGGTTCCAGTAGCGTCTGTACCTGAACTACTTTCTGATTTTAATTACTAGTCTTCTTATGAACCTAGCTCTTACCCTGTCGGTGTCTACCTTAATTGTGCTGCTACTGGTTTTAATAAAAAAACGGGTAGGGTGAGACAAAAGCAATGTTACGAGGGACATGGTTGAGACTTACCGCAAGGGATCATATAATTTTGAGTATCAATATTTCCCTGATGAGCAGATTCATTTTGTTCTCTTTTATTACAGCGTTTTACGTATTACTTCCCAGCAGCAGAGTAAATGAGGACTACAATGAGTGAACGCCCCTTGTTTACGTTGTTTTTCTCCTGTTGTTGTTCACTTCTTATCGTGAGCAGCACCAGCAGCCAGTTTAGTGTGATACAAAAGCTGCAAGACAAAAATCCAATTTGAAGAGCCTTGTTATTGCTGTTGCATAACGTCATGCCTGTGTTACAGCAAAAAATGAGACCCGAACTGATACATAGTGATAATTACATGGATGCGGTCCACAACTTCCAACATTGTTTTTAAGAGAATTCATGGATGACTCTCTGTACTACTACTAAAGATACAATACTATACGTACTATACGGTACGGACTACTACGTAATTCATTCATTCGCAGATTTCCCAGACGCCCGTTAGGGAGCAGTGACGACGAGAAACGTTTCGTCCATGGTTTCGCCAGAAAATTCTAAACGGAGAAAGTATAAATGCTAAAAGCAAATGTGATGGAGGGCATAATAGCGATTCACTTATAGGGAAAACGCAGAGAGACTGCATACTGATTGTGGTCCGAGAGAGGATGATGGACATTGGACTGTGATTGAAAATGGCGAAGAAAAAACAGTACCATGGATTAAGAGAACAAATTGAACCAAGGGGAGAGGATATATATAGAAACTTTCACCACCATACCCGATTATTGGGCTGCTATTTAATTTTGTAGGTGGCGGACAATGTTGATTTAGGTTTCTGGTGGTTTTCTCGGCCAAGTGATGATGTCTACATGAAAAGCTCTCAAGAATCCTATAAACATACTTACCACAGAGATCTATTTTTACTTAAAGAGAAAATATGCTATGCCGATGAATCTTATTGGATGCTTTCAAGCATCCTGGATCTCATAGAGGTATTTCGAATAATGTCTGATTACCTCGAAATTATTTAACCTCTCAATGGTGATTCACCATAAACAACTTTATTGCTTTCCTGTAACATAGCAAAATCAACTCACGAACCTTTGCTCCGTCTTTGTCTCATATTTTCGCATAGAAAGTGGTGTACTGTGCATCATAAATTGTTTCCGCTTACTCGTATGAATAAAAGAAAAAATATATATTGCGAGTTATGCGTTGCAACCTAAAGTAAAACGTCTTGAACTTTGACAACAACGATGTCTCATGGATGGGAAACGCGTTGCTCGAATAAGTATACACATTATGTTAAGTTTTTTACGTCATTTTTGCCTCGGGCAACTTTACCTCATGCTTAAACTACTACAAACGAACTCCTAAGAAGTGTCTCCTCTACTAAAATATGCAAAGGGTTGAGCCACCCCCAAGAAAATTTAAAAAAAGCATAAGCAGGATCAGGTGATTGTCTCACAAGGAATATAACACTCATCCTTAGGATTAGTGAATGGACATTGCTGTATTAAAACGTACGGTCATACTATGTGTTGGTAGGCACTTATTTATTGCACCTGAATCTTATGATTAACAACTAAATTTGCAAACCGTGAACTAAATACCCTAAATTTTGAAACAAATTTGCATTTTTGCGGCCCCAGTCACCAAAGTCAGTTGAGAGACCACGATGTCAGATATTGAGTTTGAGTGTCTCATGTAGTGACAGACACGTCCTGTGATGTGACCATCAACGTACAGGACACAAAGTATTTCCAAATTGCATTCCCATATTTGTACTACCTATTCACATCCATTGACCAATACTTTGCCTAATATAAAGGAAATCTATCCCAACAGTTTAATAGGTATGCCTTGTTAAAATCCAACCACGGAGAAGTGAAAGTGTTACAAAAAAAGAGTAAATACTATTATGGTGTCGTATAACTCTGAATTTCAACCAGTGTTGTTAGTTGTTAGTATTCATATTGGTGACTAAAATAAATTGTGGAATTTACATCATCGCTACATATTGTTGAAACATAGCCTGTTTTTCATTCGATCCAACATATCCTGCGAGATCATCGAGGATTACAGTC
This sequence comes from Folsomia candida, assembly GCF_002217175.1. NCBI lineage: Eukaryota > Metazoa > Arthropoda > Collembola > Entomobryomorpha > Isotomidae > Folsomia > Folsomia candida. The sequence goes on along the minus strand of NW_019091193.1, from coordinate 16,960,147 downwards.
TGTAGTCCACCGACGCTTCAGTAGTCATTTGTATAAATAAATAACTGCACCCAAGCTGCAAGTTGTTGTTGAGACCTTGAATTGAAGAAGAACTACTCCCAAACAAATCTAATGCTAATAATTATCGTCATCATCCCTCGCGATCAGCAACAATGGGAGTCAACTAGACCAAAAAATATTCCCTTCAAGTAATGTTCGTTGTAGTAGTTCGTTTAGTAGTGCTCGTTGAAAAAGTGTGTACTTATCATCGTGATCGTCCAGTCGTGTGTACATTGTATTTTCTATAATGTTTAGTTAGCTATCCTCTAAATTAACCAAAAATGTCAAGAAAGTTATTGAAATTTTTAATCCTCTTCGATAACCCTTCGCTACTTTACATCCCTGGCCAATTTTTGACAGGTTAATAATAATTAATAATAATAATTATGATTATTATAATTAATATATTAACAATATATTAATTATAATTATGTAATTGACAGGCCGAGTTTTAGTGGAATTGGATGAAGAGACGCCCTTTCATGGTTGGTACATACTAAAAGTTACGCATTTTAAATGAATATTTCCATAAATATTTGTTTGCATTGTAATACAAAATCCAAATCCACACGTTACATGCAAAGGAATGTTGTAGATGGTTGTTTGGTTTCCTGACTCGCTCTATGTTTTCTATTCATTGCTTGAAAATATCCTTTCCGAAAAATAATATTCTATCACATTAAGAAGTATACAAAAAACACCAAGGTAATTTAAGATAAATTTAAAAAGAAACAAGTCGTTGTATGACGATTGGCGACGTGCAAAATGTTAAGGTCATTCATACATGATGGGCTCGATCTAAAGGGTTTTAGGTCACCTCCCATGAGCTCCCACGTTCAATTTTGGTCGGTATAATAGAATACTTAAGATAACTCACCAGAGGGGGAGGGGGTCAAAATCAGTAAAAAAACCATCGCATGTCTTATGCACTATCCCTATTCTTTCGAGGTCTAATTCACTGCATCACTAATTTTATCCGCCCACACGCAAATTTCATCATTTATGTTTACAATTAACCTTCCCTCTCCATTTTATGAAGGTTTATTCCTTTCCGTCGTGGGTGAAGGATGTGTAAGATTACGAAGTCGAGGCCAGGAGAGATTGTATGATAAGGAGAGTTATATTGACTTCCGAATTCGGCTCTTGGGTGAAACCGGTAAGTGAAAGAAATTAATGCATTCAGTGTCAATGGTTGTAATTAGCTATGCACATGAGAATACCGAATACCATTGGATTGATTGGACTGATGCTTGCCAGAAATGTGGAGCATAAATGACATAATTTGTTTATCTAGGTCAAGGTCCTTCCCTACTTTCCCCCGGAATTCACAGCTTTCCGTATAAATTAGGTTACTAATTACTCAAATTTGAATTCTTAGAATTGTAATAATGCATTGTAATAATTTTAATAATAATTAACTTTAAATTTAAAGGTCTACCATTGGGTCTACCATCCACCTTTTTAGGGTATGACATTTTCATAAAGTAGTGTTGTCACGTTTGCATTATCTCACAAAAACTTTTCCATAATTTATCATCATTTGATATTTTGCAGAAAACATGGCTGGGTGCAGTACTTTTGTAAAGCTGCACTTAAGGAACCAAGTGGATTGGTTCACAAAAATCAACAGGTTTTCATAGTAATGAGTCCAATCGATCTCAACCTGGAACCTCCAGCCATCGCTGTAATTACAATTTTATGATTATTATATTTACTTAAGCCCTCAATATGTGGTTGACGTATTAAGTAACGCATCTTAATTTCGTATTTCCCTTCTAGCAACCATTTCATTGTGAAATTGAGCACAAATTAAATTGCCTGACGGGTTCAGTCAAATGTAAAATTCGTCTGAACAGAGGAGGATTCATACCAGGTACGGTATGGATTGGATTACATATGTCATTTTATGAGTCTAAGTGTAAGATGACTGAGGCGTAGATATGTAATTTTATTAATCGTCTAAAGGGGCGGGGTATCAACAATAATCACCTTCAATCCCATTGTTATAAAACATCAAATTCATCAAAGCAGTAATTCAGACATGACAAATATAGCAGGCTTTGCCTCTACGATTTTAATCCAACTAAAAATTCTACATTCAGTTTAAAATTCTCTTAGATATCAAACAAATCAAAATTGAAAACCTTATCAAAATGGGTCCATTTTTGAGTCGTTCAAAATATGAATACTTCGATTTTGTCAACTTTTCCAAAAACATTTATGCGTAATGCATGCATTGTTTCGCTCATTTTTCTTATCTTCCTTCTGGCGTCCTGATGCCACCTTCCAAAGAGCAGGATTTTGACTAGAATTTTATCTATCGCCATCTCCCTGTACCATATTTGTATTCTATTTTTAGAATTCTTATTCCTTAGTTCCATATGTAAAAAATTTGAAAAACTCTAATTAATATTTTTTTGTGTACAGGAGAAAATATTCATATATGGGCAAGTATATCGAATAATAGTCGGGTGGCAATAGGAACAGAGGCACTGTTAACCGAGGTAATGAAAATGAATAGCAAGTGCTACAAAATATAGGTGTTCAATATCTCAGGAGGAGGGGCTGTGTACTATCAACTCTCGCATCTCGATGCCCTTCGGATATGTTATGGATGAACAAGAACCCCAAGTACTTTGACGCAATAACCACATTTGCGCCGCTACACCCGCTCAAAGGTGCCCAAAAAACGGAGGAAGTAGTGCTTTCACTCGTTAAAATCCACGCCAAAAATCCAATTTAACTCGGATTTTGAAATTCCGCGTACCATTATACTCCCAGCCTTATATTAACGTCATGAAATTTTTTATTCAAAAATTAAAAGTTGGGGAATTGCATGCACTTTTGCCATGACAACCACCCAAATCCATTGCAAAATTGCATGCAATTCCCCAACTTTTAATTTTTGAATACAAATTTTCATCCTGGCATCACCCCCTTAGGAGAAACCAAGGACAACAAAAAAGTTTATGCACCCTGATCCAACGTCAAACTCAAGTTTTTGATGATTATTTCGCAGGCATAAGTTGCGTTGTTGTTGAGTATAAACCATTATACGGATTTTCAAAATCCGAGTAAAATTGGATGTTTGGCGTGGATTTGAATGAGTGAAAGCGCTACTTTCTCCGTTTCTTTGGGCACCTTTGAGTGAGTGTGGCGGGTGCAAATGTGGCCATGGCATCAAACCTTGAGGGTACTTGTTCATTCATGGGGCACATATCCAAAGGGCATCGAGATCCTTGAGTTGGTAGTACACAACCTCCCCTCCTAAGTACATATGTATTATGTATTGCAACATACTGCATACCAAATCCAATGACAATGGCAAATTCAGTATGTCTAAAAAATTCCAAGTGACACACCCAGCATTTTGTACATTGTTTTCTATTCGGCTTTCTTAACAGACAATCCAGTACACCGGAAACGGAAAGGTGGTATACACGGAACGGAGAGAGTTGGCATCTCTCAAACGACCCAGGATAAAGGTATGTAAAAATTTGAATGACGCTGATTTTTGTTCATTCTCCTATTTGCATAACACTTTACCACAAAATTTGCATTTTTCACTAATCTCACAAGGCTGGTGGCAAAGACGAATGGATCAATGAGAAAATTGAAATCCCACCGTGTCCCCCAACCAATCTTAGAGGAAGGTAAGCGACCAGCCAAATCCATAAGCGACTAGTCAAACGCACTAGTATTATAAATGAACTATGTAAAAACAGTTGATGATGACTAATATTTGATTTATTTTGATTTATAGTCACTTGATTCGGATACAATATGACTTGTTTGTAAGTAAACTATTTGTATTTCTCTCAACAAACAAGACTTTTGTTGGTGAAAACCTGAAACTTGTCATTGTGGGAATATGACATTTGTAATGAAATTGCTAATGTATGAAACTGTCCAATTATCAGTTTGTCATCAGCCCCCGCAGTTTTGATAAGAAGATTAAACTTCAACTTCCGATTTTGATTGCTACCTACCCCCTCAGAGACGGCACCATGCCCAGGGATTCCAAAGACCGATATCCGACGATTCTTCCTACGTACAGAACTACTAATGATACTAAAGCAATCAGTAATAAACAGCAATAAGATTAATTCTGCTGAGTGATGGTTTATCCCTTAAACGATATGCAGAAATAGGGTTTACTCCATTGAAATTTATCAGATATAAAACTGTAATTTTATTAATATCAGTTTTCTTTTAATTATTGAAGCCAAAACGAGAAAAATAGGTGATCAAACCAAAACTTATTTGTGTTAAATTAATAAACCCTAATAATAATAATTTTCTAATTGAACCAACAATGATTACACATATAATAGATATTAGGATAAATGTAAGGAGAAGGGATGGGCTCACTTTTTTAGTACTTTGAATCCTACAGGGTCCAAATTAGGCAATTTTTTGTCAACGTTTCGACTCCAGGAGTCCTGAATCAGGACGGCTCCACATGTGATTCGCGAATGGGAAAAAGGATGTGGAAAAAGTTGAAGGAGTAAAAAAATAGGATAGGAAGAAACAACTTGTTTGTTTCTCTTTCCCATTCACTCGCGATAGCGAGTCATGAATTTTCGCCGTCTGAGGTCGAAAAGTTGACAAAATGGCATAATTTGGACCCTTGAAATACTACAAAAGTGAGCCCTTCTCCTTACATTTATCCTATTATGTCCTCCATGCACAATTTCAACATCATATATTAGATATTCTCTAACATAACTAAACAGTATTAAAATAGCAAATTAAACTGAATAATAATGCCATCAATAAAATATGTATCTAGATTTTAAATTAGAATGTATTGGTAAGAGTGAATATTAATTAACTACTTGTTAATTCGAACGCAATAAAAGAAATTACAAGAGATAATAATTTATTCAGTTGACTGGAAAATAGTATTTTCTGCTAATTCTACTTAAATAATAAACTATTGCGGCTTGCGGCACAATATGGCTCTCTCATTATACTTATTTTCATGTAAACATCTCTGTGAAGATAACACGTTCAAGTATTCTCAAAGTCTTCTTTTAAACGCAAATTATTGGCTAATAAACAGCAGTGAAATATAAACTGACTTATGAATATATGCATTTATAAATAATTCGTTTGACTAAAGCACACTCAAAAATGAAGCAGGCAATATAAATATATTTACCAACAATGTGAATCTTGTTTGCACTGCAGGAGATAAAAGTCAATTAAAATGGTTTGAGAAAGAGTCCCTCTTTCAAACTATACATGGTATAGTGTACATATTTCTCTCAAGCTCGGTGCAATTGTGTTAAAGGTACAACGTACTAACTTTTGTAACAGTCTTGGATAACGATTGTACAATTGTGCAACACTTTATGTATATTATATATATATTACATGTACATACATTTACGGATTAAAATTCGGGACTCAATTACAAGGTGAGAGCATTTCAGTAGAGTGAAGATATCCCATTGGAAAATCTATAAAGATTTCAAATAAGATGCTCTACAATACAATTCCAGAGATTTTACAAATATATATGTGTGCCAACCTCCACGTTCCATTTTAAGCAGTATAGGAATGAAGCATACATATTTATTATAACATCAATATTGATAGACTAGGGAAATTGCGTGTGTAAACAGTTAAACAGTATCAAAAGTGATGACTTGCTAAACCTTAATAAATACCAGAAAACGAAATAAGAATTGTTCATAATATAAATCATCAGCATCATTGCTTGATCTGTGTATCAATCAAGTCTTTAAGGGACAGATGACTCTCTGGGAACAGGCTGCCGTAGAATGACCATGCTCTCCGCCGATATGATGGGGAGGCAGTTGTCACTGTGATGGCGAACTGAAATTTCAAAATAAATAGATTTCATAAATTAATCAAATTTGAAATATCTTCATTGGATTAAATTCGTAAAAACACATCAAGGCATATTTACACATGTGCATACAAATATATGGGACATATATACATAGCATAACTCACCGAGGTGGATCACATTGTCAAATGTCTGGTCCTTTGTGCGAACCTAAACAGTCAGCAACTTCATTATAAAACTCAATTCAATAGGGGTCAAAATTGTGGAATATTTTTTATAATTAGTAGATAGAAACTAACCACGCCAGCTGGATCTACCAGCAAAAGGTGCTTCGGTGACCCGTTTTGAAGCCCAGTGAGAACATACTGCCCGGGAGTAGTTTGTGATTCTCGAACCAAAAAGTCTCCATCCTAGAAAAAGGTCAATTATTAGTAACGACTAACTTACACCCACTATTGCCACGTCATAATAATCACGGTTGCTAACGTTTTTCACAAAGTGCTCGGCTTGATTTCGACTTATGCACCCATGAAACCAAGACTGAGTTTCAAGGTTTTTCCTTTGTTCTGGTCCAGATAATGCTGTGGTGAAGGGTTCTGAATAGAAAGTCAAATATTGAACTGACATGAGTTACATATAATTGCTATAATTAAGTTATTTAATAAGTTTTTAGGTACAAAATTACAAAAATCAGAAATCACTTACGCATATCAAAAGAGTCTTTATTATTGGGTACTACAACCGGTTTATTCGGTTGGCTGGGTGAATTTGGTAAACCCAGTCCAGTGGAGGACGTTGATGATCCAGCAACAGCAGAAATATCGGAAAACGTGGGAGGCTCTATAGAGCCGAAAGCCTCAAACTCCAGGGTACTTCGGTCCTGGGTGATTAAATTATTATTTTATAACGCCATGATATAAAAGTTATAGAGAGAGAATATGCTAAATATGAATAAAGTTTTTCAGAATCTGGCTTTGTTCCGCACATGGTTCTGATTCTGAACTTTCACTTTAGTCATAGTCTTTCACAAACATATTCCGCAGCCTACATAACATAAACTCAATAACATATTTGTGCATATGCTCACCCAAGCCGGGGGTGTAGGAGCTTCAAAGTCAATCAGATTGACAGACACTTCTGCAAAGCAAAGCAATTATGTATAACACTCACTGCTCGTCTAACAAATGCAAATTTTGGAAACTCTGAAAGTATTTACCAGATGAAATCGGAAGTGTCAGAGTTGGAATCTCTTTCCCTTTTCCACCCAAACCTTTCCCTTCATTGTTCCCATTACACTTTCCCTCAACATCGGGTGGCAATTTCCCTGGTAAGTCGTTGTAATATTCTCGGTCATCAGCGAGAGGCAACCTGCATGTGTACAATATAATGTGTGAGTGGGCGTATTAGGTAGATACTTGGATATTCAGTTCAATCCAGTACGACAAACTCATTTCGTTCGTACTAGAGGCATCGATATATTTAGTGGACAATCTAATATCCTTGTTCTGACCGAGATAACGATAAAATACATACCTCGGAGGTGGTGGTCGTTTTTGAATGTATTCTTTAAATCGCAGTTCAAACGCCTGTAGACAAGCAATATTTGGTTTAATTGTCGTTCATATAGCACACCACTTACATATCTGATACTTTGAATTTGATTGGGCATTGGAGTTACCTGTCCTATGGTGATAATAACATCTTGAGCAAGTCCACTTCCACATTTCAAAATGAAGCATGCACGTCCAACCACGTTATCTTTGGCCACGTATGCGATAAAATCAAGCATTGTCTGCATTACAAAAATGACATTACTTTTACACTACGATACGCAAATGAATACGCTATAAAAATATAAATTACTTACTGTGTCGCCACCAGAGGCAAACGAAATCTAAGGATCAGAGAAAGAAAATATTAGTGAAACCGCTTGTAACGAAACTTTCTATACTGTAACCGGAAATAATTCATCCTCGGTATTATACGTTTAACTTATAACCTGAGCATTCATTTTAAAACGCAGTCACATATATTTACCATTTAAGTACGTATTATGTAATTCAGAAAGCTTTGATTCACCTGCGGCATTTCATGTGCAGCTATAACCGCTCCAGTGTCCAGACTAGTGAGCTTCAGACAAGTGCTTGTAATCGTAAGATGCACATCCAACCCCGCGTGTTCTAGCCTTGGCCTTGTGCCCAGTATTCTCATCACATTGCGATCAAACTGCAATTCATAAACATCATCACGAATATTATTGGAAATTCTGTGCCGGGGGGCATAAGGGTGACGCTAAAACCTATGTAAGGAATAGTAGTAACAGTGGTTTGGAAAGTAAATACATGCGCGTGTTCACTTGTCTCAACTTTCTCCTCCACAAAATATATGCTTTATTTATTATGCGACACAAGAATTGATCTGGTTTAATGCTGTATTTTGATAATACAGCACATCAAAGTATTACGTAGATTGTCAGTCGTTACAATTTCATGCAAACATGAGGCCAAATTCTAGCAACCATTTACTCGCTAATGTCATTATTTGCTATCATGTATCCGCATCTGACTCACTTCGACTGCCATACGAACCGAAGTAAATGAGACAGATTAGATTATGGTAATACAGCTTTGCTGAAACAAGGCAGGTCGAGTGATGTATGCATACATGCGAGTTAACCAGTGAGACAAAGTACGAACCAAATGTGGCTGCGCTGAATTAATTTTTATGCTAGACCAGTGCTCCTCTGAAACCTGGCAATTCTCAGCCATTAACCAGCCCACTTTAACATTTTTTGCAAAAATACTTGGCACGTCCTTCCACCTGCTGTTGTAGTAGGAGCAGTACATACTTATCCTTAGTTGTAGTACATCAGGAGCCGAAGAGAGCTCTTCTCTTCAACATAAGCAATGCTTTCTCCTAACCAGACACGATGGGTAGAAAATGACCATTATGTTGGAGAGAATTAGTGCAGTAAAAACATGGTATGAGTGGTCCTGCATGGTAATAGTGTATGCCATGTCACACTTTAGCATCAAGCACACAATTTACCCACTTTCCCTACGTCTTTCGCCTCGCTCTCACCCTCTCTTTCTCTCTCTCTCTCACTCTCTTTCTCTCTCTGGAAAGCTTTCTCATGATCAATAATCTTGCCACCCACGCAGAAACGCCAGCATGAAGGGAGGCAGGCGGGCTCCACTACTCTGCACTTTCCACTTTCTTGGTCCTCGCCGTCCTGAGGTTATGCAGTGGCATCTTTGTTACTCTTCCCGTGCATGGCCAAGCAAATCTTTCCTCCACTTCAACAACTGTCAGCACAGCTACACGAGTGTTGAATATACATAAGAAAGTGGACCGTGTCAGTCGCCCGGGCTTTCCTTTCATGTGTGGGCCCATATCTATATATGTAGATACGCCTATACGTGTGTACTGAACTGTACTGATATGCATGTACTACCTTCGCTTTCTCCATCGGCTGATATGATTCTCACCGTGATGTCATGCAGGGTATTTATTATGAGTAATCTGGAACGACCTATGTATATTCTACGTGTAGTGTTTTTTGGTTTTATCCCCGTCGAGTCGAGTGAAATCCAGTAGGCGTGTGGGTTTACCACCTTCAAACTACTTTGCTACTAATACAATGCTATTTTTAAAGACAAATTCTCTTCTTCATAGAATTGCGTGGATGGATTTTTTAAAAACTGAGACTACTCGAAAGACGCAGTAAAACACAATGTCCGAATGCAAAAAACGAGAGCCAAAAAAGTACAGAAAAGGAGATTATATTTACACAAGTAGTTCGTGAACAGGGGACGATATACACATAGTAAGCAAATATTAGCGAGCTCCTACCTTTCGTTTCCGATCAACGGACTTTACTCCAGCAGCTTCACAAACTTGGTTGATACATTCCCTGGAAAGAAATAGTAAGACAGTGAACGTTAAAACCGAGTAAACACGACTTGAAATTAACAAAGCGGAAAATGAAGTAAATAATTGACATAGTTGATTTCCATCATCGATCGCGCATTTGCTACCAACAAGGATTTGTTCCGAAAAGCCCATCCTCTCTCCCATACGGGATACGAGGATCATGCAGCCTAGCTACATGGAAACTTATAGTGGATTGATCATTGTGAAAACATGAATTTTTCAATTCTGGCTGAGCATACAGTAAATACACAAGTGGAATAGAAGATGAGCCAAGAATAAACGTAGAAATTCGATAACTAGAATCGCTTTGCAAATAATATGAAGAGTTGCCAGACCATTTTCTCTTCCTTTCTCCGTTCTTCATGGGCAAAGTTGCGGAGCTTTGGGAACGTTAGAATGCTGGAAATGCTGACGCTGAGAATTACTTAACAAAATGTGTAGCAAGCTCGGCTCAACGCCCACACGTCTCCTCATGAGGAGGGTCCTTTCAGAGGATAGTTGGATGTTGGGGAAGTCTTGCGGTTGGTTGAGTCAGGTAGTGAAAAACTTGGAGACGAGACGATTACTGATGCTCACTATTTACATGTTCATAACTCTGTAATATCGTAGTCTTTCAGACTCTATCTACTGCCCCATCATTGCGAATTATGTATAAAAAATATTTACTTGTTAGGAGTCCTAACTTAGGACGGAAAGTTAGACCTTTAAATTGTGCATTATTGTATGTGTACAATTTACGTATTACGACTTACATACCGATGGCCAATATAGGGTTACAGTTTAAAGCGACAAGAAATGAAATGACTGCGAGAATCATGGATTGAGATTAAAGAAAGTTATGGGCTTTGTTCTTGTCAATTGGACAAGTTTTGTTTTGGCAGATCGGTACTAACAGAAATTTGAAGAGCATCAAGAAGAACAAAGGCAAGAGTGCAAAGCATAAAGGATGCCATACAATAATGAGAATGCTAATCAAAACAAGCTATACTCAACTTACTTGGCAATTAACGATCTCGTATCAAAGTCCAGGCTTTTCATTGACTTGTTCACATCCACACAGCCGATGTACTGCAATGAAAAATATAAAATAAATATGTGGTCTTTAAATCTCACAATAAATACTTAACTAATGCTTACTGTAAATATATTTAATTTAACGTACTTTAAATGAAATCATTATAGAAATACCAAGGTCATAATCATAATATGAATGGAAATGTAATCCCATTATGCTTAAATACGTATGTATAATATCACAGGCAAAGGCAGCATACAATGGTTCTGTGTTTTAAACATTACTAAAATTACTTCAAATTTCATAATAAAACAGTTTTCACGAAATTCTCACTTTCCAAATTTTGTTATAATTGTATTACAAAAAGCCCTTTTAAGTCCTATTTTCAATCCGAGTATAAATATTCGGTGAACGTTTGTATTTACAAGTTTCTTCAGTTTTCGTCTTAATTAATTTTTTGCTTACGCGTGAGGACATCATTGTAATTGTTTACTGAAAAATAAATCAGGAAATAAAAAGAGCATAGTTTGATCACAATTTATTTTAATTCTGAGTTGCGAGAAGAGATTTTTAGCATTATTTCATCCTGCATCCTTTCAGTGCATCCTTGACTTTATAAATTGTAGATATTTTCTAGTCATTCATACAAGTAAGGAAATCGGCTACCACGAGCAGCCAGACCAGACCCAGACATCCGACTCTACAATTATCAATCAGAATTATCTAAACATGACAACAATTCCACCATCGCCGTCGATCCTTTCCTTTAAAAAATCAGCCAATCCCTAATTTAATGTCATCTCAATTTTACCCAACCCCCTCAACTTTCGTCCCTTTCATTACATCATAAGTTAAGTTGCACACTCAATTTGGTGCAATTTATATATATTTATACATCTATAGCTTACCATGCCCTATTTTATATATAAATATGTGCGAAAACATATATTCCCTTGCACAAATGCTTGATTATTTTGTCTTGAACTCTATTTCTTTCATTCAATGCAGATTAAACTAAATGCCAAAGCTACAGTTCTCGTAAAGTCTCCGGTGGAATTTTATGCGTCTTTTGTGAAAAATGAGATCTAAATGACGACACACGTCCGGTCTGGGTAGAATCTCATCTTCTACTCGTTTGCTGACAACGCAAGTCCACCACCATCCGTCGAAGACGAAATGGATGAATAATGAAAGAAAATGTAAGAATTTCTGCGCGCTTCATCGCAACACTCATCCTCATCATCACCACTCTTTTGCAACCTTGCATTATTCATTCATTCACTCAGACATTTTTTGTAATGGAGGATTTGGTAGTGTTATTCAACGAGGAGTTTTTTACAACATGGGAGGAATATTAAAATTGCAGACCAACTTACAAATTATTCTAGCATGACAAATGGCAGAAAGGAGTGACAAACAGGACAAAATGTCGCCGTTGTATTTCTTCCGAATATTCGAAATAGTCGAAATATTCGAAATGTCCAATGATATGAGGCGAAAGTTTCATTGGAGGCGAGGCATCTATCCAGGGAAGCGGTCCTAAGGTCGCTATAAGGCTCATTTAACTCTAGTGCTTTTGCATGTGTGTGCGCGGTGTTGAATTTTAGAAACATGTCAGTTTAAATTTGATGCAAAATAATCGGGTATTTATTATTACTATTTGTTTAATAAAGATTGTACATACGCGACGGACAAATATTGGTACTGATAATTTGGCAATATTGAAAATTTAACAGAAATCAAAGGATTTTCACTCATTTACGACTTATCAGTATTCATTCAACATTCCAAACTCACTTCAGCAGACCTAAATACTTGCGTATTTGTCATCAACTCATGAAAATGGGCGAGATTCGTCCATGTGGGGTTGCTATTAGAGTATCGTATGTGTTATTAGTTAATATTTGGTCTAATATCCGTTTCCTGGCAGCACGAGAGAGGAATTGAGAGGATGTTCTAATTTTACATTTTTATGCCTCTCTACATCCACTTCCATTTGCATCTGTCAATGAATGAAGGAACGGATGGAGCGCTGCATTACTTTACCACTGCCGCGTTAATGATATGTGTATATATTTATATGTACATGTGTGCTAACAAAGTAAAACCGGAAGATCATACCATTGCATTGACACTAACCGGTAACAACTGCTGCCTGCACACACATGCAGCAGGATGAAATGTGGTAACCTGATCTACACGACACAACGTCCGGGTGCTTTCTCATATGAGCAACACGCACTCATTCATTTCATTCATTCGTTTGTCGGACTTGGTTCTGAGTCGACGGAAATTTTGGAACTTTGAGATATGATAAAACTAAACGGAAGGAAGGAAGAGTTTCCTCCACACACAAAATGGATGAATGGGAATTCCTTCATTTATTTTATCGCTCCTTTGTGTCACTTCCACATACATGTGCATACGGATTTATCACATCTCATCTCGCCCATGTCTCGCCCCCACACAATGTGATATACAAATAGCGGATGCACATATGTATGTCGTTCTGGAACATGTCCGTCACACACCATGTTAAAAAAATAAGCACTTTGGGTTTCATTGAAAGCTACAAGTATCGTCAGACAAGAGTGTGACAAAAAATATGACTCAATATGTGCATGCTTTCATGATTTTGATACTTCTCACTTCCGATTTTTTGAATGTGTAACAACCGATTACATGTACATTATTCTTTATTGTAGTATCTCTGATTTTACAGTGGTTGCCACAATCATTTTTCTCACTGTATCTCACAATTTGTACTTACTGTTCTCTTGCATAACATCAGGACTAGCATGTTGTATATAAGTACATGGACATATCCTAAATATGATGGTATTTATGTAGGTGTGTATGTATCTGTTTAAACAGCTTAAAATAGAAGGAGGAAAGCGGTTAAATTTTATTTCCTTCCTACCAAGGCTGTTTTGTCCTGGCAAGCCCATTCATAAAACGTAATGCACGTACACACGTACATATACGCAGACCTTGCCTTGGTGTTCCATTCATGATGACTCGTTCATTCACAAAACTGCACCTTTCTCGCAGCATTAGAGGCGACTAGAGAGCAGAGGCTACAGAGACCAAGTGCAGACCAGAATTATATCCAAACAGCGATTTGTATTCTGAGCATGTTGAGCTATCTGTCCCAACAACCGACGGACCAACATGAGCCACCAAGATGAGAACAATATCCTCGAAAACTTGAACCATTCCGTATCATCCAATCCCACATGCGCTTTTAGTGGCCGTAGCATGTCGAGAGTAATCGGTCACTGCAGCAGCGCTTCGACCAACACAAACAAGTAATAGGATTGTAGAGAGCAGAGAATTTTACTAAGCCCGAAAACGTGAATGAAATAATACCTGAACCACAAAATAATCACGAGTATTTCACTCCAATCCAAAATTCGTGTACACTGCCAACCAGGTTTCGGGATATGAGCAGCAGGGTGTGTGTGACAGGCTTTATACGAATTATTAAAGTTAATTCCCCACCAACCAACAAGGTTATGCCGTGGTTATGAATATGAATGGGATTCCGATACACAGGGATTACTGCTGACGAAATGCCATCTGCACACGTTGAATTTAAAGGATTATTGGGAAGGAAGGTATTTATTTATTGTCATAATTTTCCCCATTCATTCCTTTACAATGAGTGCACATTCGTGATATTTTCCATGCCAGTCAGATTTAAACAGCCACTAGCTTCATCTTTGGTAAATAAATACTATAGAATTTTACTCCTCTGCTGTTGTTGAGGAAATATCAAAATCAAAGCCCTCGTCCTCGTAGAAATGCAACCAAGTCGGAGACTTTTGATTTTACTCGCGATGAAAAATTTCGAAAGACGATAAATTGAATTTCTTTGAAACTTAAATTACGTATTAGGCTGGGCGGTTTGTAAAAACAAAGTAATACACCTTTTAATTCATCCTCGCTTAGTTTGTGGCACATGTGTGTTGTGTAGGCTTGAGTCATACTTATTTAACAGGAAGGGAGACTCACATGTATGGCATTGAGTACTCAGGCAGGATCAGAGAGACCAATAGGCATTTCCTGCCTTTCCCTCTGCTTTCTTTACTTCACCGAGTTTGAGCCTTGCATTACGCCGCGTTTTTGAGTTATTAGTACACTTCATTTATTGGCTTATATTTATAAACCAGAATCCTGACAAAACTGAAGTATGACAGCTAAGTTAAGTGCCAACCAAAGTGAATGACTGACTGTACCTACCTGCACCAATTCTCCCGAGAGTTATGATTAAACCATTACCACCCACACACCAACAGAATGCTATGTACGTAGAAAAATATCCACACTGGTTTCAAACAAACCTACCTTTAATACCATGCAGCTCATTCTATCATACAATTTATATGTAAGACAGGCAGTATCACAGTGTGCAAGTTACCAACGTAAAAAAAAGTTGCTACCTTTCTACTTATTTATCTAAATATCTACTATTTCGTATTTAGTCGAAGTAGCAAAATGTTTTTTTTAATACCCAGAGATAAGTCCATAAATTTAGGATTCTGCGACTCTACTTTTAATTACATGTGGTCAGAAAGCTACTCATTCATCGCCCTCTAAATTCGGTCATAAGAGACGCGCTACAATAATGTCTCACAATCCTCAGCTTGAACAATGGTCGGTCTGTAGCTGACGGATTACTGCTGCTGCTGTCGAGAGGAACGTATTGAGTAAAAGCCAGGAAGCGTGGGCAGAGGTCGAGTTTTTCGATTTACCTGGAAGGAACCATTATTTTTGCTGTTGTTCGAGTCACTCACACCCACGGCCCACTCAGTCCACCAAATCACAGAGGGACAGGTGTACTCACACGATTCTCAGCAATGCAGGTACCAAAATAAGTAGGGCTTGTTGGTCTGGTGGTGGTTGAATAGCAGGGACGAGAAGACAAATTGATGCCCTTAATGAGGGGCTGACTTTTTTTTACTTGTTGTATTATATATTTAACAGCATTGGTGACTACGGTTTCTCAATCTTTCGTTCGTACCTAAAAGGCTGAGATACTTCTATTTCTTGCGTTGGGCATACTTCGATGGCCTGTTTTCATTCAGGTGCCTGACATTTAAGATTATATTTTTTCTCTTCTTTTTTTCATTGGGTATTGTCACTTACAATTGCCGTAACACTAAGTAAGTAAGTCAGACGTATATCCAGCTCAGCTTATTGATCCGGTATATGCATATCCTTTGCCTGCCTTCGCAAAACTGTTTATTGTCATATGCCAGATTGAATATCATATTTCTTAAGGAATGACGTCAAAGTGAACCAGAGCATAGCAAATGTTAAACATCCTGTATTTATGAGCTGGACTGAGAACTTGCACTAGGTTCTTGAATGCTTTTGGCCATATTGTATCCTTAAATAATGGCGAAATTTGTGTAACGTGATAGTTCCGGTTAAAGAATCCGTCATCGTGTTGTACTTGGTTTGATATTCTGTAATTCCGACCATGGTCGTTCTCCATTACTCCCAACTTTTAGTAATTCATGCTAAGTTACATGTCTTGAATTGCGAATCGTCGCTAATTATTATACTGTCACATATTTAGCGTAGTGCTTTCAGAGTTGTAATGCATAAATAATTGTCAGTTGGGTATTCATACTTTGACTCATTATTCACAATTTAAAAAAAGGTAAAATGTCGTCCTGTAAAGTAAGTCTTATTTGAAGTCGTGTTTGAACGAAGTACACAAATGACACATGAACTAACCCATCTCTAATAATAGATGATATAATTAATTTTTCCTTGGTACATTTTTCTCAAAAACACATAAGACTAAAAGACTAAAGATATTTTCTTGAGTTTTAGTCATTATTTAGTCTTTCGATCTTTGCAACTACGTTTTCTACTGCTGCTACTTTGTGCATGCTTCCTCTTATATATTATTGACCAAAAGATTAAAGATGTGAACGCAATAAAACTCGTATTATTAGAGACAAGGCAACAACCAACACCCAAACGACCCTCAAATGCCAGTGAAGATGTTATCTATTTGTTTGGCTGTTCCTCTTTATAAACAGGTATATATACATAACAGCTCATACAGAAGACCTGTATTTAAAAGGAGTAACATGGCTAGCAGACGACTACTTTCCGTTTAAATGTCCATTATTACAGTATATTACATATACATGTAATGCGTTTCAAATCACGCCATCGCCTTCACTTTCTTCTCATGACAAGACATAAAATAAAGACGATGCAAGTGACAGACTCTTCCTACGAACGAACGCCGCATTAAATTATTTAAAATGAAAAAGCAATTTAGATTGGTCCGTAATGAGTACATGGACAATGGAATGCGTCATTCATGGTTTTAGGACCTCAATTTTGTATAACTCTTCTGGTGCATGGAGCAAAACGGAACAGGGTGCTAGCAAATAAAAACAACATAAACTTACCCGAACTGTGTAAGTGACACCTTCCTTGGAGAGAAGCTGATCCGAGTGAAGCTGCAAAAATACATTAAGAGCATATAACACATGTGCATTTGCAAAGAAATTACGTGGACGTAGACTTGAATATCATCATTATTTCCACTCTTTCAAATTATCGAGTTCCAAGTATACTAGATATGCAAAATGTAAGGTGTAATATTGAGAAAGAACTTACCCATCCCTTCATTGGTTTGCTAATAAATCTGGAGCTCTGAGTTTCGTCAATGGACATTGTTGTTGATGCCTTTTGACAGTTGGAGGATAAGGTCGCAGCAATAATTGGATCAGTAGAACTAGACGTTGATGATAATTGTAACGATTGGTGCTGAGAATTGGTATTCCGTTGTTCAGTGTTCTTCTCAAATGTCATACGATGGATAGTGAAATCTGACGAGTTATTCTCGTCAACGTCTGATTTTGAGCTTATTGGAAGAAGCTGAGAGGGTGAAACATGGGGTGTTTTAAAAGAAGTGGATCTGATGACACCTCCACTCGTGCAACTTTTGTTTGGGAGGACCCGATGAGTATTTCCTGCCCCGATTGCTATTGAGGTGATGAGACGACTCTCTGGTTTTAGACTAGATGGTGGCCGCGGAGGAGGGGATGGTGGGGCCGAACAATTGTTGATCGAGTCGTTCGAACCGCTGCTGACGCTAAACGAATTTGGAGCAGAACGGCGGATTGCTCCAATATGGGGGGGTTTTTTCGATAAAAAGGACGATGACGACGATGATGATGATGCACACTTTGAGTGCTGGGAGGGATTTGTTGAAGGATCAAAAGAACAAGCAAACTTATTTCTAAGACTGGCAGGTTTCTCCGGTCTTGGAGGTGGAGTTTCAGCCCTGGGTTCAAGGGTGAAGGAATCCCAACTAATATTTCTTAAAAGTATTTCTTGTTCTTCTGGAGTTAAACAGCGGCGAACTTGGTGTAGGCCAAAGTTAGAATTTGCTGAATTTGCTGTGGTCTCACCAGCAACACCACCACCAAGAGTTTTTGCTCCTTTATTACTCAGAAGACCCCGACCTCTAAATGATTTTGAGGATGTGTGGGAGGAATTTAATGTGCCTGCACTAGAGCATGCAATAGAATTTCGTGGGTTGATTCTATGCCCGGCGTCCCTTTCGAGAGACCTGGACCTTCGTTTGACCGCGGTGCAGGAAGTGTATTGGATACTTGTCGCAGGGTAGTGATTGTGTAAGCGAGCATGAGTTTCCTCCGGCCTGATTAACGCAAAGTTATTGGAAGAAGGAGAATTCTCATCTCCTGCTGTTCTGGACAATTTAAAACCGCACTCAACATAGCGAACCTCAGGGGCAAAAAAGTTATTGTGGTGGGTATGCTGATGAACTCGGTGAGGTGTGGTCGTGCTCAAATTGTTTCTTTGAAGACCAGGACCTGTCCAGGGCAAGTGGATGGTTTGGTGATCCCCTATTTGAACACTATTCAGTCTCAATTCACTTCTGGGCTCACTGTTGTAAATATTTTGAGAAGAGTTTGTGGTCAATCCACTACTACCACCGCCAGCAACAACACCACTTCTGCTATTATTAATACTGCTTTCACCACCCGACGCACCCCCAGAGATTGAAAATGCAGAGTTTCTGCCCAAGTCTACTCGATGCAAATTGTTGTCAGACTTTGATTTGCGTTTATTTATAAAACTTGAACTGTTTTTGTGATTAGAATTACCAGACTTTTTCCCAAATGACGAAATTGACTTGCTGATAAAGTTACTTGCCGAGAAGGCTCCTTTTCTTGAAGAACTTTGAGGTGGGCTTCGATTTGGGTTGGAGTAAACTTTGGTTTGGGGAGTTAATTGGATTTGTGAAATGTCAAATTTTGAGTTTGACTGAGGTGCTGATGAAATTTCAGAAGAACTTTGTGAGTGGGATTCGACCGATGACCTGCTTGAAGTGGATGAAGGGTCAGGGGTTACAATTATTGGGTTACTGGGTTCAGCAGCCGCTTCCGGTGTGTGGGCCACAGTGCTGTTTCCTCGCAAAGGGAATTTTGTGTACCTATTTGGATTACATGGCTCGCTCTTATCTCCAGAAGAATCTCCAGAGGAAGACCGGTCCAGATGCCGGGTGGAGGATTTATTAAATTTTAGACCCAGAAAACTAAAAAGTCCACCACTACCACTCGAGTTGTTATTTATTGTACTTTTACCAATGATGCCACCTTCTGACGCTGGTGGACTGCTGCTGCTACTGCTCCCACAATTATTGGACAAACTCCTTTGATCAGAAAAAATATTCGGAGAAATGGGTCCGGAATTTATGTTTTCATTCAAATGACAATCGACAACGTTGGTGGAATCAATCGAGTTTAGCACTTCCTCAGTCAGACTGTCTAAACTTTTCGTTTTAAAGTTGGGCTTGTTATTGGCATTCGACTTATCTTGCAGGGGTGATGGAATGAGTTCGCTGTTATGTTTTGAGACTGTTGTATTTGTCGTTGTTGAACTTATGTCTTCATTGGGCTGAGAACTCGTCTCTTCTGTTTCTATATACAATTACAAAATATTCAAAACATTTTTTACTGCTTCGAAACTGAAAGCATATTTTTCATAATTCTTAATTTCTATCAGGAGTTTGCGTAGAATAGCGATGGACTTATCCGTGAATAGAATATCTCTAGACCATAGATAGATAGGGACGGTTGAACAATGACTAATCGGGTCTGGAATGCATAATTGAGTACAAGGCAGATTAACTTGTGAATGGAGAATGCTATATACATGCATAATATTATTATTGGAGTCAATTGATTCGACATTCACTTGACATTATGGGGATTAAAGTCACATCATTATATTATGCTTGTCGTGACGTATCCATAATAGTCGGATAATAACCTTAAGATTTGTCCAATCAAATCATCATCATTATTATCACACACATATCGACACTACATATGGATACGTATTATCGCCCAGTCCTTGACAATTATTTAAATTAGAATACGAGACGCGTGCTCAAAATTTCGCATATCCACATTTTCATTGCAATAATAAATAAATTGTAGTGATGGACAGAGATTAGCCTACCAATGATGGAACTAATAAAAAAGTATTTAAGTATTAAAGTATTAAAGTTTACTAAATACTGTGCTGCTTGTCAAAATATATAGTCAGTGAAACTTTACGTGTTGTAAGAAATTGGGTATATTTATGTACATACATACGTCTATCCACGTAATGTCTAGCCCCTTCCCTAGACTAGAGTCGTGGGATGTAAATTATGTACATGCATGCATAATAACAATGGAAAATATTGAGCCAAACAACAATATTGCTCAAATATAATCGATTTCCTGTTTATAAATTGGCTTATGTGTGCTTAGGATGTTTATAATGCAGGATGCCTGTCGTCCAAGACGCAAGTTGGGATTAAAAATACATTTGCCTTCCTTTCAGAAAGACTGAATTTCAATGATTTTTCGTAGCGGATCAAGAGAATGCATGTAAAATTGGGAATGGGACAGTAAAAGATCGAGTAGAGAATTACGTTATTAAACCTTACGTAAAAGAGTTATATGACTGTAGGCATCGTCCTGAAGGGAATGATATGATTTGTTTTTCAGACATTTCAACATCCGGCCAATTTCAGATGTCATTTTACTCCAAAAACTATCTCCAGAGTAGAAATGACTTGATTGCACACTAAACAACTCGGGGAGCCCATACAATTCTCACAAGATCACCAAACTTTTTCCAGCGAAATCCCTGAAAAACTTCACATTTGTGTTCGTACAGCCTTTGAGTGAGTAGGGCTTAAAACGTGAAACTATTATACTCTCGATCGCGTACTTGCAAGCTCAACGAGAACTTTATGAATGAACGGACCGAGCCTTTAGTCGCTCTCTTGCTGCACACGTAGCGTAGATAGTTTGCCAAGTTAGCACTGAAATGGGTTGGATAGATCTGAGAGAGAGTTCCCATTCATTCATTCAGCAGAGTCGAGCAAGCACTTTCCGTTATTACACGCTTGTGCACTACTTTTTACATTGCTGTGCTATTCCTTGTCTCACTTGTTACATTTTTGTCACTTCACCCGTCCTCCTCTATCCTTCTCATCCTATTTATTCTCGTAGGAAATTCTCCCTCCTTCGTCTTCGCCAGAGCAGCACTACCATGTTCTTCTCAATTAAATTGTACCAACAAAACACACTATTTTTCATCAAAAAATCCGACAAGTTAATATGCAACCCCACTCCATTCCTCCACTCCGACCGAACGGAACGGTAGTAAAACTGTTGTATGCGACACTGAGATTTCTGCTATTCGAATGTGCAAACTCCACCAAAATGAATGATGCAGATGGTTTGGTTAGCCGCAACTCATGAAGCACATTCACTGGCAGAAGAAGAATGTTTCCAAAAAAAGGATGGTTTCCGCTCTAACCAAATTCGACCGTGCAGGCAAAACTGTCGAGTGTGAGTGAGTCGAGAGATTGAAGATACGACGAGACCCACACTAACAACTGAACTTCCTTTTTCCATCAAACTCTGTTACATTGCATTACGTGAGTTGAAGGATGTGTATGCATGTATGTGAATGTACGTACACGTTCGTTCGTTCGTATGTATGAAGGAGACGAAGAAACTCTTAAAGACGAAAAAGGAGCAACTCCGTGACGAAGTTGGTGGTTCAAGTGTTTAGCTTGCCTTGCTTGCCATTGCTCTACTAAAGCTGACTAAAGCTGAAGCAAAAGTCCCAACCAAGCCAACCTAACCTCCCTCTGATCTCTTCTCCTCGCCAAGTTATTGATTCTTCCTCTGTATTGTAGGCATGTGGTGTGTCTTTGTAAACTCAACCCTTTGCTTACTCGCGTTTTGCTGCAAAATATTATAACGTCCACACAAACGCTCTCCATACCACACTTGCATGCATACCACCTTCTTGAATGAGTGCAATTGGAT
The DNA here is from genome assembly GCF_002217175.1 of Folsomia candida. NCBI lineage: Eukaryota > Metazoa > Arthropoda > Collembola > Entomobryomorpha > Isotomidae > Folsomia > Folsomia candida. Next base: position 16,937,943 of record NW_019091193.1, on the reverse strand, counting down.
TACATGAATGGATCTGAGAGAGATCATCCATCTCGCTCTCTGGTCGCAGCAGCCCCATCAACTCATCATCTATGTACTCCTCTCCCCTTTTTTGCAATGATCCTATACCCCAGACACCAAGAATTGTAGAGTATTTAAGTGATATGGAGACTTTTTTTTACAAATTTTGCTAACTCTTTAACCTCTTTAAACTCTGAACCTTACGAAATATAGAGGAAAAGGAGGGCCCTTTTCTTCTTCTTCTGCAGCAAACAACTTTAAAAACTTTACCTACTAACGATAAGTAACCAACCCCAGCACGGTTCTCCTCATCTCTCCATTCATTCATGCTTTCATCAACATTTCATTGAGGAAAAGGAACACACCAACCATGTATTTTACCACCATTCATTCGCTCCTCACAAGTTTTATTACAACTAACATCAGCATTAGTCTAGTCTTCGTTAGCCATCTGCCAACAGCAAATAACCGTATTTTTAGACCAATAACAGAATGTAAGCTTGGCTCAAGTAATAATGGTTGTGGGGAAATGTTCCTCTCTTTAAAGATGGGATTGGAACACTAATTACACTCGTTTGGTCCCGCATCCTGCCAGGTCTTCAACTGTGTATGTACTGCTGTAACTATAATATTATAATCATAATTTAACAGATAAAAGTAACTCGTACTCACAAATTTTAACAAACGTTGTCCACGTTTTTAAAAGTTCTTTCATCCTGTAAACTACAAATTTACGACAGAATGAACTTGATAGCATTTTGGAATTCATCGAGATGAGCCATGTTATTTTGACAAAAAGTAAAAATATTATAAAAGTAAAGTCGTAAAAAATCGCTCGTAATTCGTTCATAATCACGAATAATTTAATCTCATTCATTCTTATTAAAATGCATAGTTATTTCTTAACACAGCAATAATTTGTATTGCATATCTATGTAAACTCCTCTCATCTGACTCATCTCATCCTCAGTTTAGTCGCATTACATTGAGTCATATATATAATCGTGATGCTTACATATTTAACGATAAAGATATGCATGTAAGTATGTGCACCTTGATGAATGTGACGCAGGTGTGTGGCTACTTTCATGTCGATTGATAAGAAGAATTTTAAATCCTTATGCATATCATGTGTTGTGACTGTACGAGACCAATCCTACAATTAGACCAATTTAAACCATAGATATTTACAGTTGAAAGTAGTCGCACGGAACTAGCAATTTTTAGCTTGCATATCCAACACCAGGCAACAATTTGAGTATAATCAAAGTTGAGGAGGTCAAAATATTATATTATGTCGCACATAATACTTCATATTTCGTTCGGATTGTATGTTTGCCTCAATTACAAATGGCTGCTTTTAACCTTTTTGGAGATCCTGATCTGTTATTAAGCGATTTTGCTAATTATGATGAACATTGTAAAGGAATACTTGTTGATTAATTGCAATTTATTTTTAATTCTTTCATGCAAAGGTGAAGGTCATATATGTAATCACTATTTTTTATTAATTATTGGATACTCATTTTAGTATGTATATAATTTCTGATTATTTCTGATTTTCGGAAAATTGTGAACTCAGCTTATTTCTGTTTAAGGCACTATTATAATCAATATTAACTTATTAGTTCATAGTGTTCATACATACACTAATATGCATTTCTTATATTCCAATTAAATATCCTGATTCCTCAGATTTAAATGGTATTAGTGGAAATAAATTTGATAAGAAAACTCGTCACAATTATGCAAACATTTATTTAGTGTCTGATCGCACTTGAATAATTCTCAGCTCACGATTACGAAATAAGTTCGCATTCATGATTAATGTCAATGTACACAGATCAATTGCAAAGACGCACACGAAGATAAAATACAACACTTCCACTTGCAAAATATGTGTATGTATGTACATATTTATATGGAACCGTTTTGTTAATGTGTCTAATAAATATCAATCAAATGACTTATCGATAGAAATTTTCGGTTCAAAGTTAAAATTCAGTGGGGGTAGTAGTTGGGTGAACTACACATTCGCTTAAAATTGACCTAGCTAAATATGCACTTATTTTCAGGACATGTGTAAAAAATAAAAATGTTAAGAATTTGCATGCAAGCGAATATAAAAAATGGTGAAAGTATACTCAAAATTTGTAACCAAACTTCCAGTTGGTGAGCATATATGCAAATTTTATGCACGGTAAAGATGCTGCATAATCTCATCTGGTCTGCACTGTCACAAGCTGAGTAGCAGAGGAGAACTATTTTTTAAGGGTTACCTTGTCTCCTTCCCAATCTGCGAGATCTCTGCTCTGAAACGCTCCTGCTTTCTCCAGCCCCGAATGCAACGTGCGAGACTTTCGCCGACTCTTTCTTTTTCTTTCTCCCAAAAAATCAGGTCGTAAGTAAATACCAAATATAACAGAAGTACTTGAACCTGATCAGTGGGTCCGTGATCACTTTAAATTTAACAAACTTACTAATTTACTGTACGTTGGTGATTTTAAATTTTGTCAACAACAAATATTTGACAACAGTGCGATACTCGCTCATGTAGATGATGAAGATTGACTGGACACTGCTGGAGCAGAACTCGTATCAAGTCTAATAAAAAATTAAGGATGACGGTATCAATCACAGAGAGATTTCAGGGTTATCCCAACACTTCCCGTTCTGATAAATGTATTCAAATGAGTCAATAATAGTGGTTTGAATCTCTTGCCTCTCCACTTCATTGGCGGAGCTGGTGGACTGCGCTGGATTTAACCTTTTCTTTTCCTTACCACATTTTTGCAGACAACTTGTTCTCGAGGAATGAAAAACAATTTTTAGACTTCAAGACTAGGCTAGACTATTCTAGATACTAAGAATAAGATACGTAATACGACAGCATAACACGCTTAATTTCATTTGGGATTTTATTTCGGGAAAAAATTTTACAACGATGTAAACAGAGCACAGAGCCAGTTAAAGGTTTACATTGTAGAGAGGTGAAAACAGCGCTGCAGGGTACTTTCTCCTTCTCTAGGTAAGAAGTATTTTGATTTTTTAAAATATGGATTGAATGTAAAAGTGTAACATTATGCCCAATAATAAATTCCTTAAATAATAGTACATCGTGGATCTACTTTCTCCTCTAGTCAATTCAGCCAGTTTCATCAAAATGAAAGGGAAAGTCAGTAATCCAAACTTTATCCTAGAGGAAATTCCTGAATCCGAGCGCCTTCAAAGTGTTAGTCAAAATGAGGATGACGAAGACGCAATGGACATTGATGACGGCATTCCGTTCACAAAGAAAATGCGTATAGAAACAAGAAAAATTCATAACATAAGTGACACACTGGTCAATGCTAAATTAGGACTAGGTACGTATTTAAATATTTAAACTCTCTCTCTCTAAAAAGCTATGTAAGATGTAATCGAAGTCACTGGTATTTTTCACAGCAATGTCCGATGACAAAATATGGGCTGAGGGTAAGCAAGGGCATCATACAAATATCGTAGTTGTAAAATTAGAATCGTGGAAACGTATACCACAACAACTTGCTAAAAATATATCAAAAATATCATCTTACATCTTTGTATTCATGTTTTTGCAGGATTACTTATATTTTATGAAATATTCAAGTTCCTTGAAGCTGCAATGCTCAGACTTGGCCCAAAGTACGAACCTTTCAAACGCATGCACAAGGTGATTATCGGTGCAGAAAGAACTAGGGCATTTGAACAGGATCTCGAATTTTTCCAGCCTGGATATTTGAAAGAATACCCAATTCGACCCTCAGTAGCAGAGTACCTCAAGCATTTGCAGACTTTGGAACAAAGGGAGCCGTTGAGGCTCTTAGCTTACATCTACCACTTGTACTTGGGCCTTTTATCAGGAGGTCAAATTTTGAAGAGGAAACGAGATTTGAGGAATCGCTTTAAAACTAAAGTTGGTGGACTTCTTCAGTGGTGTGGGCTCTATAAAAGTCCATCCTTGTCCGATAACGTTGCTGGGGAATTGCATATTCCGGGGGGCGCAGTTACATACTTTGGTGATGGTCGCAGCATTGCTGACATCAAGAAGGAAATCGCTTACACAATGAATGACATCGCATCCGATTTGTCAAGAGATGAAAAAAATTCTTTGCTGGAAGAAAGTTTGGAAGTATTCAGAAGAAACAACGAAATTATAGGAAGCATACAACACACTGGGATGGTCGTACTGAAGAGCTATGCAGCTTACTTCTTCCTTATTCTTTCTATTGGAACCGCAGTTTATTTGTACTGGTGCCACGAATAATTTACTGAAGATTAATTAATAATGGGTTATGCACGATATATGTATGAACGAGCTCAAAAATTATTTATCATATTACCCTTATGAATATCAATTAAATCGCATTATAAACATATGTATGTTGTTTGCTTTTATTAATACTTTTCGATTACTCAGTCCATTTATATTAAAGTACAATTAAAAAATAGTAACTTTAGAATAAAAATAAGTCTACATCAGATCATAATTTTGCAAAGGAAATATAAGTACACGTTGACAAAAAAGAAGTGCAAATTATTTTCGATTTAATGATGAATTGTTGGAAGTAGAAGGGTTAGGACATTTATTAAACTCTGCGGCAGAAGTGTTTGTACTGGAACTGGGAATATCCGGAAGGTCTTTTGAGCCGCTTAATAGTGCACTAACGTCATAAGATGTGATAAAACCTGGGAATTTATTATTCTGCTTGTTTACTATAAAATTTCCAATGTTGAAACGATCGGAAAGATCACTAGTCAGATTACGTAACGTGGAAGTGCTTGAGCCAGCCGAGACTTTTTGTGTAGGAGATTGAATGTTACTTGTATTTGAATTAAAATTTGAGGCTTGAGAATTTAGTTGTTGATTATGGTTCAGATTCGAGGAGCCTTTACCACCAAACATTATATTCCCCGTTGTTGCAGTTATAGTTGCCATTCCTATAGTTGGACCAGACGACGACTTCTCTCCTCCCCCTCCTCCTCTGACTTCTGTGACAGTAATCCCTGACCCCAATGCTGGCATCATAGTTTTCTTTAATTTGGTTATTTCAACACTGCCTGGATTATATGTCGGCTGAGAAGTAGACGAAGTGATGGTTGCAATATGGGGTGACGAAGATACTTGTGTATTTGCAGTAAAGTTGGAGGTGGACGTGGTTACTAAATGCTTTGGGTTTATCCTTACGGATTTTGCATTTGCTAAAGATGACGGGGGAGGAGATGGGGAATGCGTCTGTTGTTTCTGCTTTTCAATCGTGAAACCGCTTTTATGTTTCAATTTTGGGAGTGGTTTAAATTCAGGAGATCTCTTTTCAGATTTCTTCTGCTGCTGCTGTATTGAACTCGATGCATTGGAAATTATTCTTAATGCATCCTTTGCCATTGCTTCAGAATACACGTTACACGTTAAATGCTTTGGTTTTGGTGTAGAGACATTTTTGCTACAAATAGAATTTGCAGATGAAGTTACTCCTGAGTTTGAAATTTGCTGCTGAAGTTGCTGGTTCGACTGATGAGGAATGTCAGAGAATATTTGTGCTAGTTCGGATGATATTGATAATGGTGACGCCGATGTAGACCCAGGAGGAGTTGACACGATAGGGCTCGCATGACTTAGGATTGAAGACAATGTTGCCACTATAGTGGGTGATGGACTAAACGAGGATTTTGGTGTGGGAACCTTTATCACACTAGGGGTAGATATTTTGGTTCCTAACTGGAGTACGGAGGAACTAACTTGTGACGATGACGCTGGTGAAAGCTTACTAATGTTAATGTTGGTAGCGTTTTTCATCTTCACTGTTGCTGGAGAAATTGATTTAGAATTGACAAATTCTCTAGGATTTAAAATTTTTCGAGTAATTGTGACTGGAGGTAAGGTTGTACAAGGTTTTAGGGGGAGTGCACCTGGCACATCTTTCCTTTTTAAATTTGGGTTTAGTGGAACGTTTTTTACTCTTGGCTTACGTGGAAGCAAAGTTGTTGGTTTAATTGACACTGCAGTATTATTAAATGATGAGCCATCCAACCTTTTCTTCTGTGTTGGCTTAGTTGAGTGCAAAATTATTACTTCAGGTTCTCTTCGATCTGCTTTAGACTTTTGTTGGCTTTCCATTTTATTTCTGTTATCGCTTGAACTTGAGGAATCTTCAGAGGATGAGGAAGACGTCTCTGAGCTCGAACTAGAGGAGGAAGAGATTTGCCGTGCTCGCTTTTTAGTTGAATCGTTAGTCGCCAATGTTAAATTATCCGTCTTGGGCAATTTAGGCTTCTCATTTGCTCCTGTTGCAGACTTTGGTTGAAGACCTAGAGGTGTGGCATCACCAGATATTTTACGCTTTTTGTAAATTTGATCTCCTGATTTCGGATATGGACTGAAACTTGCATCGGGTTTAGTTAATTTAACTTTTGCAGGATTTGTAACTTTCTTTTTCTTTATAATTATGTCTTCTACACTATCGTCATCGTCGTTGTCGTCATCCTCTGAAATTTCAACTTCCTTGAAATCAAGTTGTCCGGAATTTATGTAAAATCCACCACATGCTGGTTGGAGCTGTTTCGGTATTTTCTCGTCGTAAGCGTCTGTATTGTCGATGAAGGAATCTGACTCGTCGTATCCTGCTGCCCTGTCAATGCAATCGTCCAGTTTTTGCTTCTTTCTTTTCGATGGCTTGGATGATGATGGTGACGACTGGCCTCCATACTTTTCTTCCAGTCTTGCAGCTAAAGCTTTTAATTGATCTTCATCGTCCGAAGCATATGGGTCTAGCAAGGTTTCTCCTAAGCAATTAAACAAATCAGAATAGTTTCAGTTTGTAATATACACATATTATGTAGATAATAATATTTTCCTATTCTTACATAACAAATATTATGAAATCATTATTACCCTGTTTTACATTTTTCACTGGCACCTCCTTAACTTTGGCATCTTTCACAAGATCTGCCCAAGAGAACTCTGGATATGTTTTGTCGTTGGATTCAGCCAGTTCGAGTTCAAACACATAAGTTTTGGAATTGTTGCATGCTTTGGGCTGAGAAGCTGCACTTAGCAGGGGGGTCTTTTTGAGAGTGGGTGGCGATGGTCCGAACATCATAGCGCACGAGTACGTCAGTAAGAAAAATAACGACCACCGTCAAACTAGGAGTGTACAGAACAAAGATATTTCAAAAGCTGCAATAACAAGGTTACTTGACAACTTTAGCAATAATTGCAAGGTTGCGACAATTGCTTCGACGACTAAAAAACTTAAATTTTCTAAAAGCCTGGAGTCTGTAGACTCCAGTGTGCGCCGCACAAATTTTCACCCAAAAAAAATAAAACGCCCAAAAATTATCAACACTCACATTTCGTTCCCTCGAGTTATTTTTTCACCATGGGTACAAGAATCAGTGCAGTTGTAAATGTGAAATCGGCTATTTCGGCGTTCTGTTACAAATTCTTGTGCTTTAATTACCGTTAGCAACGGCCCAAATAATTAGCACTTCAAAAATGGAGGTTTTTGAGGCTATCGAAGCAATTGTCGTAACCTTGTATTATGATAAATTGTCAAGCAATCTTGCTGCAATAAAAACAATTTTAAAACCAACCGAACACAAACAATTTATACAAATAGTTGCTATATAAGTATACCTTTTAGGAAAATTTGTAATTTGTGTATTAATTTTCTCCTTACTCTTACTTACCTCAAAAAAGTCAGAAAACCTGAAGTTGTAGAACGGAAAGTTCCATAAGACTTGACGAGAATATAGTATATTTGATGATATTCAATATTATCAATTGTTAATCAATATTTAAGTAACACTAATCAGAATTTCTACGTGAGGTTTATCTGGTCACTAAATAAACTAATGGTCAAAGCTTCGACCTATGGTTGTTTTGAGTGTGTCAAAAAAGGTTAATAAACTATTGTTAATAGGAATACTTTGTGGTACTAGTGGAATTTTTTTTTGACATTACGTCCGCTTTCACCAAGGTTCACGATTTCCCTGTCGCTCTCTCTATGCTCTCTCCTCCACTCCACCGCCTTTCCCGCTCGCTCGAGGTGCTGGCAACTTTCACCCTCGCATTTTGGCTCACATCCTCACACACTGCTACATGCGACCCTCTTTCACCACACGATATTTTTCATACATGGACTTGCCATTCGAAGAAATTCAGATATATGAGCGTGATAAAGAGACTGTGTTTGAAATCTGTTTTTCATACATGTTTATTTACGCAGAGCAAAATATTCTTCAGTATTCCATAAAGTTTAAATGCCCAAATCCTAAAATATCATAGCATAAGTACTACAACCATTACGGAACAATGTTTCAAAAATATTTGCAGGATACAATATAACAAGGTTTTAGTAGGAGAAGTATATGTAAAAGCAAAGTATTTAAGGTTGGACTGGGATGATTCCTTATCAGAGTGCTTCCAAATCCCAATGTAACATGAGCGTTGGTTGATCCAGTTCGATTTCGTAATCAACTTCAACGAGGAAGTGGGAAGTTTATTAGTTAGACATAAGAGGGTGTTAAAACCCCTTTGATAGCATGGTTGCTGGTGCTAGCAGTGACAGCCAAATTGCAGCCCTGCGACTCTTTCGGCTGTTGCATAATGCTCACGTTGATTGTGCTCTTGCGAGGCGTGTAAATGGTGACGCTCTGGTCTTGAGTCACTTCCGACATGCGGAAGCTGTTGTTGGAGTGAAGGTGACGTTGGCATAGCGATTCTCCGGATATTCCCTGTCGTAACGTCCCGCCCTGTAAATGGCCAACAAGTCAGTTAGCTTAAATTAAATGCTTTACGTGCGATCCGATCATGTTAAATTAGGTCACTTGCGCCATGTAAATATTTAGCCAAGTTCTCACATTATTATCTCTCCTAAGAGTGTCCGTATTTGATTTGAGACGGAAGATCCCATAGACCACGGGGTTTGCTGTCGAATTGGTGCACGCGAAAAAGAACAAAGCTTTATTGATTTTGGGATCAAGCTGGCTGAACGAATCTTCGTCAATGAAGTACCTGAAATTATAAGGCAAGAAAAGACTTAAGTATGTGTATCATATTACGGAAAATATATGGTGACATTTTGGTTGACAAACGCAGTGAGAATTTGCAATTACACTTGCAGCTGATCAAGCCTGAATAAAACCTGCAATATGTAATTTGTTGCATGCAGGTTGCTCATGATCAGGAACATCTTCGTTCATCGCAGGTATGCAATTATAGCCATTATTATACTACTTAGAAAATAATTAGGATTCTGTTTGTTATGTGTTTTACATATTTAATTACATATATTAGCAGCTAGGTGAAAGCCATCTTGGCATTTTCTCAAAAACTTATTTATTCGGCGTGGAATTGTATTCCACATTCAAGGTTTTTACTTATGCACATTATTGTCGACTTGTGTATGCACCTTGTTATAGCTGAATTATTATGTAAATATCACGTAAATCAATTGAATCGAACACAACGAGTACAATTTCATTGAACTTATTCCTTCATGTCTAAAATTTACTTCGTGGATTATGCATAATTATGTATCTTTAATTTTGTGAGTGTATCAGAGAAGCATATATTGTGAAATAATAAGCGTTATTAATCTTACCAAAGAGAAATTAAAAAATATGGTGTCCAGCACACGAAAAAGACAATAATAATCACGGCAGTCATTTTTAGTGCTTTCTCCTTTGCTTTCCCAATATTACCAATTCCCGAACGCCTCAGCCCATCACCTAAATTACACAAAAATATCGTGTTATAATTCTTTCTGGGGTAATTCCTCCAATCATATGTATCAACTTGAAAAGCAATTATTGGAATATTTTCCCTGCAATTTGCAAATTGGAACGAACTGACAACACCAACCTCCGTTTCTGCTGTTCATTTGTCCTTTGCTTTCTTTGTGTCTCTTAATTAGCTCGATTACAATGCCGCAATACAGGATCAGAATGATAATGAAAGGTCCCAAGTACGTGAAGAACATTCCAAAGAGAAAGTACGCAAACGTATGTGTTTTGGTTGGTAGGGATGAGTAGACCACACATTGAGTGTACCAAGTAAAAACGGGGTGGTGTTCCACTTGAAAAAACACGACCTGCAGAATACAAATCGAAATAGAGAAAGTCTATGCGACCTGATTTTGTGACTGGGAATAATGTCACTATTAATGTGTCCTAACCCAGTCTTTGGGGCATTATGATATTCAACTTGCTCAACTTTATTAATAGGGCCATTATTCGTAAATATTTTATAGTGAAAGATTGGGGTTTTTAGGAAGTAATGGGTTTCTGCCTACATAAAGTAATTGGCACCACAAGCGAAAATATGTGGCAAATACGTGCAGATGCTCCCTGCCGATTTACTTGATCGCAGTAATAACAGATTGTTCAAGTTGTTAGCGTATCTATTTAGTTCTTGTGTAAGAAACCGCAAGAGTAATGCGCAGCCGGGTGTGGAATAGTTTTGTAACAATAGCTAACAATCTCTATTGTCAGACACCCGTTCTCCATCTAAATTAAAGATAAATTCTCCGGATACGTAGTGTACTGGGTGTTCTGCGGAAACGAATCCTTGTAAAGTCGACAGTCTGCGTCAATACACGTTGCTTTCAAGTGAAAATATGGATGATAACGGCTGTGAAAGAAATGGGGTCGCCAATTATAATGTGATAAAGTTTATTTCTTTGAGTCAACTTTTCCAGGAGGTTATTTTCTACGAATCTCTAGGTCTTACATACGTACAAAGTAGTTAAATAACTTTCACTTACTCGGAACTTTCACTCGTAATGGCTCTGTACTATAAGAAATGATGTAACTGAGGATGAATTATACCTGAGGGGAACTGCAGAATACCGACAGGATCCATGACAAGGCAATCATTTGCCTACTTCTTCTCACACCAGAAAGCGACTGCATGGGGAACCTGACAGCCATATACCTAAATCAGAAGGTTACAATTTGGTCATCCTTATTTCACTTATTGAGATGAAATACAACACGCCAGATCAGTGTGTAGCGACCTATTTTGCAGAATCATTTTCGGAAGATCTTGATGTCATTATTCACATAATATTTATTTAATTCAAGCTTTCGGTGCAATATTCATAGCATCATCATGAATATTATTGCCTACTACTCTACTTATTGTCACTGAGGAGGGAGCTTCCGTGGTTAATAATAACAGATCTTGATGCCCTTTGGATACGTGGTAGTGTCCCACGAATGAACAAGAACCCCCAAGTGGTTTGATGCCATGGCCACATTTACGCCCGCCACACCCACTCAAAGGTGCCCAAAAAACGCTTTCACTCCAGCTTTCACTCACTCAAATCCACGCCAAAAATCCAATTTTACTCTTATTTTGAAATTTCTTTCACCATTATACTCCCAGATAATTGTTTTCTTATATCCAACATTAAACTCAACTTTTTCGATGATTATTTCGCAGGCATAATTTGCGTTGTTGATTACTACAACAATGCTAACTCAGAATTTTAAATTTTAAAAATACTGAAAATTTCAAAAGGTTGAGTTTGATGTTGGATGTAAGAAAACAACTATCTGGGAGTATAATTGTGAAAGAAATTTCAAAATCCGAGTAAAATTAGATTTTTGGGGTGGATTTGAGTGAGTGAAAGCTTGAGTGAAAGCTGGTTTTGGGCATCTTTGAGTGGGTGTGGCGGGCGTAAATGTGGCCATTGAGTCAAACCACTTCATGTGAGACTACCATATATACAAATGGCATCAAGATCAGATCTGTTATTATCAACCTCCTGAGTTGTATAATAAAAAGAGTCGATAGTTAACAAGCTACTGTAATACGAAATATTTTTTAAGTTAATTTTTAAATTTTAAAATCTCCTCGATGAAGGTATTTTCATAAAGTTAAACGATTTTAGTATTATCCGTAAATAATGTGCTCACCGGTCGACAGCCAAGCAGACCAGAACGAAGCTTGAGAGGAAAAGTCCGAAAATCCTGAAGAAGGCCATTACTCGGCAGAGCAAATCGCCTCCTCGCCACGTTACCGTAGCGTTCCATGCAACCTCGAGAGGCATTAAAAACATGGTTACCTGCAAAACAAGGACTGAATTACAGTAACGGAAAGTTGTTCATCGTCCTTCGATATAAATTAATGGCAGAAAATAGTGTTTGGTCATTTTTACGACCACTGGTTATCGTTTCGCCACGTTAGTTATAACTAACTAGCAATTAATTATTAATGTCAAGGAAATAGTTCACTTGGAACATACTAAATATAAGGATTTTGACGTACCATTAAATCAGCAACTGCCAAGTTTAACAGCAAGAAATCCATAGGTGGAAACACAAGTCGGGTCTTCCTTCTTCGTAAAAGGATTATTAGAACAGTAAGATTTCCTGAAAAATAAGAACGTGCCTCATACATACATACGCATCCCCCCATAGATTATGTGTTAGCATATTATGCAAATAGAAATGAACACATGGAATACTGTGCATAAATATGTAAGGTTTAAGTGGTATGATAAAAACGACTTCACACTTCGCGTATTCTTTAATTCAAGCGGGAATAAGGTTATGTAATGTTCTTGAATGAAAGCTACATGATTGATTTATGTATATCTCATAACCATGGTCCTTTTTCGGAGAGATCATTTTGTTGGACTTCCGTCATATATACTATATACACTAACGTCACTAACGTCATCAGTATGGTAATCATAGCATGATTCCTATCAATCTATGTATGACCTACCGCTTGAAGAACCACCCTTAAAACTAAATACAAGATTGTGCATTCACTTTCTACTCTAGTGAAAGTTAGTCAGAGAGGTTCCTCCTACTTGTATCTAATCTAATGACAATAGGCTCATTTCAAATTTCCAGTATCCAGTCATTCAATTAACTGGATACTAGTGGATACTAACTATCCTTCGATCAGCATTATTTCTACTTAACAATCTCCCCTTTTCAACGTATGTAAATTGGATTTGATAAATATTTTGATGGGATTATTCCATGTTTATGTACTGCTCGTGATACAGAAATAATACAGATACATAGGTATATGTACTACTCATACAGTCATATGCATATGGCTACACCGTGAGTGTCGTGTGCTTCTTTGTGTACATATACATGGTACTAATATATATAAATCTATATGCTGCTGACGTAAGCTAATGCTGACTCGTCTTGTCCAAGATCACTGGATCATAATAATGTAGATAGAACCGAAAGTGTGCAGCGTGCAAAGTCTCAAATTCATGGTTTCTTCACTTTCAGTCATATTGACGGGAAGCTGTTATTATTCCGAGTTGAGCGCTCACTCCTTGGCGGATATGTAATCTCTTGAGTAATTGGCTTAACTTTTTCATTATGCAAATTTTAATGGAAAGAGAAACTTTGCTGTTAACTGTGTACGAAAGTAGCCACTATCTCTTGTGCCATGTTTTTGGGCTAATTAAATAAACCTTGGACATCTTGTGGCATTTCATTCGAAATACGAGAAACCCATAATCACGTCTTGAATAAGGATTGCATATTTTGTTCCAACCTGTTTTTTAATGCACTTTTGCTAATTGAATAAGCGCATGTAGAAAAAATTCCCCAAGGTGGATAAAACTGAACTATAACTAAAGTACATGAATGAATAATGACATTATTCGCGCATATTGCATATGGAAACTGAATAACAATAAGGAGTTCTTCTTGGCTACATCTCTCTAAAATGGCTCAATCCTTCCTGACATTGCAGGGAAATGAGAATGGCACGTTTCTTCATTTTTTCAAGCAAACTCCTGGAGGAAGACGGCTGAATCTACGAGTTGTCACAAATGTCAAACTTGGAAAGTTTGCCAAAGCCACAAAACTGACAACATTGCCACTAATGGATGTGCATTCTCAAAATTTTGTTTCTCTCGTGTGTGATATATGCATGAATTCTATTGCAGTAATAAGTAAGTCAACGGTAATAAATAATGAGTACTATATCATGCATGCATACATGCATGCTGCTCGGAATTTATATATTCAGAGCCATGTATGCAAACCATTTCCTGTGACATTCGTTTCAAAGTGCTCATGGCGAATCGAGTTAATGTTTCATTTTTATTCGTACAATGCACAGTGTGCATTGCACACACAGCTTTGGGGTGATGGAGTCCTACTATGTACACTTTTATTCGCAGTGGTCCGGAAGAATAATTTGTTTCTCGTATGATTACATTTTCAGTACTTTCTAACCTTAAGCTCTTTATTAGTATCTGATTTCAATGCTGTTGAAACTAGAGAAAATTCTATTAATTTAAACGAGGACATTTCAATTTTCAGATTTCAAAGGGCCCAATTATTACGGATCGCATTCACATTTGGAGTGCAGTGTTGCGTAACAATACAAACAACTAAAGGGTGCAGTGGCACGATAAAATATCAAAGTGCCAAATTAGAAATAGAACTTGGGTAGAGATTGTGATTGGAACCATATTATAGCATTGCAATAACGTTGCCTATCCCGAAACTTAATATACTGCGGTTGATTTGGTGTACCAGTTTTATGGTCGAAGAAACTATAGCAGCAAACTTTGCTAAATAATTGGTTGAGTTTGACCATAAAGACATTTTTAATTATTTACAGCATGAGATGCCTTAATTCCTCCCTTGAGACTACTATTGGTAAAGATCAAATGATTATACATGCTTTCGCAGATCCACATTCATTAATTCCACATTTTGTGGGACAAATACTGACTTTGTGTGGGAGTCTGGCTGCGGGCAATTCCTACTCACAAGGTAACCTTAAGTACTGTCACATCTCGATTTCCGTTCGGATGGTCTTAATTGATAGATAATTTAGCAGGGTGAATAAGCTTTTTTGTTATCCGTGGTTTCTCCTAAGGGGGTATATCTAGGATGTCCTATATATACTCCATAGTGGAGGGACCCCGTAGGGTCCCTCCCAGGTGAAGTCTTTCCAGTCTTTCAAAAACCTTAAAATGTCAAACGAGGCGTGGAGAACTTATTTTGTTGAGTAGGTGAAAAGCTGACGATGTAAACTTCCAAAATGTTTTGCAACTTGCAAAAATAAATATAAATTTATCGACTCATGGATCACGATGTCCTTTGGATATGTTATAGTGTCCCATGAATGAACAAAAACCCCCAATTGGTTTGATGCTATGGCCACATTTGCGCCCGCCACACCCACTTAAAGCTGCCCAAAACCCGCTTTCACTCCAGCTTTCACTTCATCAAATCCACACCAAAAATCCAATTTTACTCGGATTTTGAAATTTATTTCACCATTATACTCCCAGATAGTTACTTTCTTAAATCTAACATCAAAGTCAACTTTTTTAATATTATTTCGCATGCATAATTTGCGTTGTTGATTACTACGACAATGCTCATTTAGAATTTTAAGTTTTAAAAATAATAAGAATTTCAAAAAGTTGAGTTTGGTGTTGGGTATAAGAAAGCAGCTATCTGGGAGTATAATGGTGAAAGAAATGTCAAAATCCGAGTAAAATTGGATTTTTGGCGTGGATTTGATGGAGTGAAAGCTGGAGTGAAAGCGGGTTTTGGGCAGCTTTGAGTGGGTGTGGCGGGCGCAAATGCGGCCATGGCATCAAACCAATTGGGGGTTCTTGTTCATTCATGGGACACTATAACATATCCAAAGGGCATCGAGATCAGTGAGTTGGTAGTACACAACCTCCCCTCCTAAATTATCTGTCAATTAAGACCATCCGAAAGGAAATCGAGATGTGACAGTACTTAAGGTTCCCTTGTTAGATGTGGAAACTAGGAATGAATGAATAAATCGCCCCCTTTGAAAGATGTTAACATCAGCTTGGCAAACTTTTTTGCAACATCGATCAGGTCAATAATGTCATAAGTCTCCTTGAACATTAAATAAATGAAAGGAGTAATCCCTGCTTGATGGATTTATTTCCGTTAAAAAAATGAAGTATTTAAAAGTCTTTTCAATTTCCCACAAACGAAATAAAATCCTGCTCATGGTAAACACAACTCTCATCGTTGAACCATGATTGTACATGAACAAATTTCGATTCAAATTCAGTCAAGTGTAAAGGGCAATATCAACCGAGGCACCTTGGAACATCTTGGAGAACACGGCTTGCTTCTGAAGCAGTGTAATCTTAGATGCTGCTGGAAATTCACTCTGCAATTCTCGAATGTTGAGTGTATCGCATGCACTGATCAAGTTTCGGTTCATACGAGTTCTCATTCTGTCGTAAGAGCATGTCGACATATGACAGGAGTTTTGGGTGATATTTAATTTAAATAATGCAATTCCTGAAATCTATGATGGCTGATATTCAAGTAAACAAGTCAAGAAATAGTTATATGCTGATAATATGTGGTTGATATGTGTGGTAGACACATGAATAAATCATGCTGTTTGTTACAAATATTTATAGTGATCATACTGGTTTTAGTAAAAATGATTGCCACTTTACCGATTGCCGACAAAACAAAGAGCACGGAGTAGACGACAATTGATAAGACATGGCCAGCATTGAACTGCATGTCAATTGGCAGTTCCAACTCGATCGTGCTATTCGGGGTGGAATTATTCCAAATAGAACTGTCGTCTTCCTTGTGTTCCCAAAATGTGGTCATGCTCTCTCCGCCGTCGCCGTCGCCCTCGTTATCCACCAAACCCCACGACAGTGAGGTTGGCGTAGCTGCTGATGACGAGCTGTACATTGCACCACCCAGTTTGTCTCTTGTCCCTTCGTGATTTATGTAAATTCTTGTTCAGCCCCTTTGTCGTAGTTGTTTTCGTCTTCTTAAATTTCCCCAGTTTTGATGATGTTGGGTATTTTAATTGGATTGTGTCCCAGGTGCTCTAATCGGATTTCGAGAGTTCTTCAGTAATATGCGTGGTGTATGGACTATATTTGTCAAAGTATGAATGCACATATACCAACGTCTGTAGTTCCGCTGGGAGACAGAAATCCTTTTCAATTTTTGTTTTAAAAGTTTTCCAGATGAAAAGCTATGACGTAATAATAAATTTCACTTAACTCGCAATATAATATGCATTATTTTCTTTATTCGGGGTCCCTCAGGAGTTTCGATGAAAGTATGCATGCTATAGCGCAGAAACAATTTCACATCTCACGAGACGATATTTATTTGCCCCATTGAGCAACTTTTTTCCGTGAAGGAACACTATTCTGAAACACTCGATACCGTAACACGAAGATGTATGCAAGGAAAAAACGAGAGTGTAGGGGAAATTTTAGCCAATCTTTTGCAACTCGACCCCCAAAAATGATGATAGCCCTACTTGACTTACTGACTCACGCACCAGGACATAAAAAGGCAAATCTGAGAGCTAAGGAGTGAAATTCAAGTATTATGTGAGATCATGCTCCACTCGCAGATTCTGAAATGCAAGTGAAAGTTGAAAGTGAGTTTCAGCCAGTTTTCACCGCAACCCCCAATATCCAGACTCCATGTCTCAGTTCCAAAAACTCTGCATCACCAGGATCGGAGATCATGGTTTCCAGCAGATCTCTCAATAAAAGTGAGCAGCAGCAGCAGGGGCATTCTGAGCCACCCAATACAAACTACATAAGTAGTCTAGAAGATCAGACTACTTTCCTTTTGACAGGTTATACGAATGGTAACTTGCGATGCGGAAAACTCTTCTTTCTTGATCAGAATTTCGAGAGCCTCATTCTCCTCAGCCACGATGATTCTCTTTCGATCAAATTCTTGTATTCATTCCCGTTGAGCTTATAAATCGTCAGTGCATTTGGGAAAATGGAGAAGGGTTTACACAGATCGCTTTCATCAAACAAGTCTCTACACATAGAAAGGGATTGGATTTGTGGAGCCCACGAGGCTGACATTAAGCATGTCCTCACTCACGTTCCCTTGTAAGGGTTGCTCTGCGCTGAAAGAAAGTTGGCCATCGTCTCAAAGATGATGAAAAAGTAAGAGGAAGCAGATGGTGGTGGTGGTTATTAATAAGATCCAAAGAAATTTGAGAGGTGGAAGAAATTAGGAACTTGTTCTTATTATGGTAGATTACCTGCGATGAAGAACTTGAAAATCTGAAAAAGTTGGAACGTTTACTTATTTATGGAGCTCTCTCTTGAGATTTTCCCTGCAAATCCATGTACACATAATATTCATAATAAAAATACAAATGGTCAGTATCCTCACCGTTCTGAAGTGCAATAACCCATAAATGCAATTATACAAAAAGCAAATAAATCCATCCGAGAGCTTTTCCTATGACCTAGTGAGAATATGCACACACATAGCTCACAAATTTGACTTGAGGCCAGTTTAGGCTTACAGACGGCCGGTGCGTCAGAGGGATAAATTCAAGGTATACATAAATATGTATGTACATACATAAGCCCAGCGGCTCAGAACTGCTAAATACGTGCATACATACATATGTACTAGTGAATATTTTATTGAACGTGTAATAAATTTGTACATACTTGTGTATGCTCATCACCATTAGATGGTAAATATTCCATGTTACTTTCCGCCTCCCACACTTACGCAGCAGAGGTTTACCCAAGGATTACTATTACTATTCGTTTTCGGAACTCAACGTTAAGCAGACTGTAAGTAGTTATATACAAAGTTTTTCCTTATGTATAAGAGGGCAACAGAAAGAAACAAAGAACAAGTTTATCCGGAGGGAAATAGAGAAAAGTCAAGTATTGGCAGACAGGTAGCGATTATGGGCTTAACTATAATCTTAACACCAGTAAAAGTTTATCGTTTTCTACAAAACTTTACATAGGTACGCATTTAATGTGAGTTGCATAAGTTCTCAAGCTTCATTCATGCATATAAATTAAAACCGTGTCAAATTCTCGAGGTTCAGAGACCAAAATTACTTACAGATGCGAAGTTTTATCAAATTATTGATGTCCCATTTTTTGTACTCTGGTTGGAACTTATGTATTAAAGTAGGTACGTAGGTACGTAAGAACTGATGTGATAATTTTATGATCATTTAAATTTTGAATGCACGTAGTATCAATGAAAAACAGTACAATGAGTTGATTTACCAGTGGGTTTATTTTCACTTCAACATTAGTCTATAGTATATATTTAGTACATATTTTACAATGTGAATAACAGGCAGCGGTTAAAAGAAACAACCGCAATTTTGTGGATGCTTTATGATGCGTTTCAGCAGATACCGATGATACCGAAAGGGAATATTATTATAATACAAAGTATTTTACTACGTATGCTTCAACTTTACTACGTTATTTCCTGTACCACATTTGCAAAGTTTTCATTCGTTTGACTTTCTTTTGCAGTTGTAAAACCCCGTACATCAAAGCTTCAGCGGTTGGAGGACATCCTATACATTGTTAACAAGTAAAAAATCATTTTTATGTAGTGTATGTTGAATGGAATTGCATCAATTTAACTGTCCAGCAGTGCCGGACGGATGTGCTTACCGGGGACATAAATATCCACAGGGATAATTCGATCGCAACCTCGGACAACCGAATAAGAATAATGATAATAACCCCCACCATTGGCACAGCTTCCCATAGAAATCACCCAACGGGGTTCAGGCATCTATAAGATTATAGACACAGTTGACGATCTTGCATTATATGTCATTTTGTAATGGAGACTAAAATAATTATGACTTACCTGATCATAAACTTTTCTCAAGGCTGGTGCCATTTTATTTGTCAGCGTACCTGGAAATGAAAAAAAGGAATACAAAAGTGAAAATTTGCTGAGTTCAACTCTCGAGTTCACTCAACTTTTTCTTCACTCCATTTCTTGCTGTCGAACAGAGTCAAGTTTGCCAATTTTTTTCTACTTTCAAGGAGATCTCCAGTACTTTTTTTGTAAAATGTTATCAAAATTCGCTGATTCGCAGAGAGACAATAGTCAACCCCCTAAAAAGAAAGTTTTATTGCACAAGTACGTGCATGAACCGTCTCCGGGCTCTACTATCCAGATTTGTGTAAAAAATGAAGCTGGTGAATTAATGGAGATTCAAGGTTCGTACAACTTGACATTATTACCAATTATATTAATGCATGAAGTAATAATTAATTATGTTTTTCAGAATGTTCACCACCAACTTCCCAACAAGTCAGCGCTACCCGCTTTCCTTGGAGAACATCATCTCCTCCTCCTCCAGAAATAGGAGAAACATGGATTCCCCCCACAAAAAACAGCATGGCGGATTACATTTTCAAGCACGTCAAGGCACATCTCGGCTACTCTGGGGAGGATAGGTTGATGAAGACGTCGGATGACATGAAGAAATTGTTAAGATCAGGAAGGACATTGAAAGTCATCAAACCCGGCCAGACTCCAACACCACGTACACTCAAAAATAGAGAGAAGAACCCTCTCAAAAAGAAAAACAGTTCTGAGACCAGAGAAATTATTGATGTGAAATTTAGCCATGGGCGAATAACCTGGAAGACAAGCTCGACATGTCAATTTGAGAATTGTTGGAAAACTTCAAAATTAGATGGGTCATGTGCTGACCATTCCAGTTCCTATTCGACCCATTTCCTTATCAAAGATGACAATAATCCTATTGTTACAACTTTCCTTCTTTCGACGCCTGTTCATGTACAAAACACAAAATACAAATTAAACGATTTCATCGAAGTGGTCAGAAATGATAAGCGACACTACGCGTCTTTTCAGAAATACAAAGAAAGAAGACTGCAGGAAAAACTCCCACCTAGATGGACTCTACTCACGCCAAAACCATGGGTCGCCAAGAACTTGGACTCGTCTCGGATATTCCACCAGACTATCGCAATAACTCTTTGTATTATAACAATGATGAATGCGAATGAGGGAAATCAGAAGCAACGGCTGCAATTTATCAGAGATCAGGTGTATATTGATAAAGTGGATTGGGAAGCAGTGAAAAAAATTCTAGAGAGCAGCGGATTTTCAATTTCACTTGGGGAACCTTCAGACTTAGGGGAGTTGAAAGAGTCCCCTCTACTCAAAATTGCAGACCTTTCCTGGAGAGAAGGCGATGAATGGATATACATGAAATTTGGAACAATTAGAAAAATTTATGTTGGTACATCAAAACAAGACCACAGTAGAGGACCGATGCCAGAATCGTACATTCCTAAACGACATCTTATTGTTGACCCACTCGCCAAAGGAATCTCCATTTTTCAATGTGAAGACGAAGACCAAACTATTCTCAACTCCGAGACAAGCAAGATGGAAGGAATTGGTCAAATGGGAGTTTTGTTTTGCAAGATGTTGGGTGGTGAGATCGATGACCATCTAATCCAGCCTGACTTTAGCAAGTATGAGAACTTTTCTGACTGGGAGGACCGGCATATGGAGAGGATGAAGATGTTTTTCGCGTTTTGGTCATCTCGTGAACTTGAATTCACCCCACCAGCAACCCTTGATATCAAATCTATTAATTGGGGACCAGCAACAAAACATCTTCAAATCAACTCCAATTGAAATAGTTGTCATTGTTTAAATTTTTTTCCGTGTATTATTGCAATATTGAAGTAAATATTAATTGATTGTTGTATACTCTATCGCTCCGGATATTTTTGTTTGGTAATAAATTTATATCAAACCAGTTAAATATGGTTGAGTATGTACGAAAAGCTTATACGTATTTCTTACCAGCAACAATGATAACATCAGCCTGGCGTGGCGACGCTCTGAATACAACTCCAAACCTGTCCATGTCATATCTGGGCGCGGCAATGTGCATCATTTCCACGGCACAACAAGCCAAACCGAACGTTAACGGCCACATTGAACTCTTAAATATCCAAAAATGCATTTAGTAATTATAAACAACAGTAACTAAATAGATATATAAATAATGCAAAATCCACACCTTACGACCCCAATTCATAAGGTCATCTAAACGAGCAACAGCATACTCTCCCCAGCTGTTTGTGTTTTGAAAGGGCGAGTAAGGTTTCGGTTTCTCTGTTGATACTGAAAGCAAACAAAAAACATGTAAAGATATGTTGGGTGTAACGTATATTATTCGAAACTTATCGAAATCTAACCTTCTGATCCTGGAGTTGACGACGCATTTCTCACAGTCACCAGAGCCAAGCTGTCCTCTTTCTTATTCTTATCGTCTATAAATGAAGGAAGGGTGGAGAGGGACTTGGGCGCAATTTTGTGCAATTGTACTCCCAAAGGCTGTTGACTAGAGCTGAGCCTTGCAGTGCCGAAACGACCGCACACCTTGACGAGCGACGCCATTATTTTAATAATTTATCAGGTCACACCAATTTTCAACCTTATCGGAGAAAGAGAGGATAAACACCTCTACTCCTCTCTATAATTTCAATATTATAACTAATTTTACTTTATTACTACAAGTTTTCAATTTTTATTTTCAACTTTCTTGAGGAAGATGTTTTTCCTCTTCTCAACCCAACCCGCCGACTGGGGCGACTTGCCCCAAACTTTCTCCTCTCTCGTTGGGTCGCTCCTAAAAAAACGGGGTGCTTTCCCTTCGCTCTGCCGCATGCTTTTCTCACGCAGCCACAAGTTTTGGAATTTAAAAGGACATACGCTCAACTGACGGAGTTGATGAGATTTAGTTTTTCAACTAGGAATGAAATCAATTAAGTATTCGCTCTGCCTCTGCGAGCACGGAAAAGGACTTATGTTTTTCTCTTTTTTCAATAAAACAGTAAAGAATTATGTAAACTTTTGTTCCAAGTGTTACAAAGTAACTTCTTGTGCTGCACTGCTTTTAGAAAGTTATGTTTGGTAGTTCTATGTGATACATTTTTACCATGTCTTTTATACCGCAAGGGGACCAGACCATGCGTAAATACCTACATACATACGTACAAAGGTATTTTGTTATATAATCGTATAAATAACACCTGTACAAAACTTGGACTATAAGCTTCCATGAATACTAATCTTGAGATCTGTGGTTGACATTTGGACATGCTTTTGTTTTTGAAGTACAGAACTAAATATTACGAAACATGTCCTATTTTTGGAAAGTAATTTAATGATGCATTACTTCGTTTCAAAATAGTAATTAAAGGGATGGATCAAGTTGCAAGAAAAGGCATGCCATATACTTGTACATATCTGGTGAAGATAGTATCATCTGTGGTATCATCAGTATTGTACAAAATTGTGCACACTTTCGCAGGAAAACCTCGAAACTCTACATGTAGCCATTTTCTCATTCAAGGCGGGTGGCTCAGTCGTCGTTTGATGGTAAAGATTTTGTTTATTTGTTCGGAACGGAGCTCGTGATAAAGAGAAAGTTGGAGTGAAAAGAGACGCTTTTTCCAGTTAGCTTGACAAGAAGCAACTTTGAGAAACTCAACCTGGGCACCAAAACCCCACTGTACTAACCATTACAGAGTTAAATCCGTTGTCGTGATGGTGAGAGCATGCGAGAACTTTGGAGTGCCAGAGAGAGAGTGCTAAACTTTAGAGGATAACAGTAACAGGGAGGGACAAAGAAAATTGTTACTTTGCAATAAATCTGGGTCGTCTGTTTCTTACCACACTCTTGCTGGAATAAATACATAACCTGCTTCACGATCCTCCCCGCTGATGACTGTTTATTAGTGAGCTAAAAAGGCCCACTTCCATTAATGTGTTATGATCGATTCCAGAGGTTAGTATACTGACTTTCATAATATGAATATGAATTTAACTCGCATTACAGACTAAGGTTTCATGAGTGTGACATGAAATTCGCATAAACGTGGACATGAAAGTAGTCTTGAGGTTTTACTTTGCATCATAAACCACTCGTCCTCGTGTACTTCATAAAATATGAAACACTCTCTTACGAACTAGGGCGGATTGGGTGATTCTCAGAATTCTCGAATCTTCTCATTTGAATATTGTATGCATACCTATGCTTTTTGTTTAAGGCAATCAGAACGAGTTGCAAGTTTAATTTTAAGCTCATTTACAGTGACTACCTATAATTATAACGTGCCAATTAGCTTACAATATGTGACCTGATGCTGCGATTTACTCATTTACACAAAGACTATTAATATGTGCTACATAATTAGCAGTTCATTCATCTCCTAAAATTAGCTTTAAATTTGTGAATATGTTCGATAATAGTAATAGATATACAAGAATTAAGGATAGCATCCTCTGCATGGGGAAATTGAGAAACGCGTCGATGAACTATTTACTGTTGACTGTGCATACAATTTACGTGATCTCTGGTCCCGAACGCGTCAACTAGCATACATAATTTGGTTTTAGATATGATGCACTTTAAACTTAACTGCATTATAGAAACATCTGAACCAAGGTTTATTGAATTATATGTACAATATTTTTATGAAATTTGTCATTTAGTATTAAAAATATGAATTAATCTCATCGAATAAGTATCGAGTATATAACGTAAAAACTTTTATAAATTCATTAATACTGTGTACGCCTGCTTAATATCGCTGTTGTCGAACGTCACCTGTAAAATATTTAAATTGGTATAAAATGTGATTCCACGGACTACTTGCTCACGTATTTTATACTACCTGGCGCAAACCCTGGGTTATAATGTCCATTAATTTGCCCTTGGTTATAATTTGGTGGCTGGTGAACAGGGGGTTGAGCTCCAGTCCTTGGAATGAACATGGTGTTATTTCTCCAGTCCCCATTTTCGCCCTTTCCTCCTCCAACGTTGTTATTTGGCTCCAACTCATCTCTATTGTTGGTCAACTGGGCACCAACGAGAAAGTTGTAGATCAAAACTCCCAAGATTGCCCCCAATGGCGGAGCAATAACTCCCACCAGCCACCACTCTTGTCGTTTACCCCTATTTTTTAAATTGTGTTTCTTATTGGATAATGCCATTCAATTATGCAAATTCGTTCAATTGCTCACTGAAAGTTTATATTTTGAAAACAGAGTTTGTTATCCCATCCCAATGTTTTTGCTGCTAGTCTCGGAGTGAAATCTCTTGCCGGATTCAACATTGTGCCCGTCACAACTGAATGCGACATTGCTAATGCAGCAACGGTCAGTGCCAATAAAAATGCCACCTACATACGAGATAATAAAATTGCAATTTGTAATCACGAATCGGAAATTAATCCATATTTATGTTGACAATGAATAGCAAATTAAACACTAGTTAATAATAAATACTTAATATGCATTGTTAATTACCAAATGCGGAGGAACTTTCATGTTGCCTTTGTCAATTACACTCATCACAGCCATTAGTAAAATTCCAGTTAAAATAATCTGAAAGTCATCATGGAAAACCATTGCGATCAGTGTCATAGTTCATGCAGGGTCTGGGTTTACATTTACCTCGGTCAAAACTCCGATTCCAAGTGAAGTTCCAGCACCGGCAGGACTGAATGATGCCATAATTTTGCCACCCGTATTCAAATCATATTCTGGAATAGATCCTGTCCATTCGGGAGCCAAGCCCTTCACATAATTCTCAATATGATCTGCACAAAAGTACTTAAAATGATTACAGCGTAGGTACAAGGGGTAAAGGCTTCTGTACAAATTGTTTAGTGGACTAACCTTCATAAAGAAGATATGCTAACAGTGATCCAAGATAGCCACCAAGCAATTGAACAAGTATATACAAGGGCACCTTGGCCCATTTTAAATGTCCAGCGACAGCAAGGCCAATGCTTACGGCTGGATTAATAAGATCAATCCTTAAATGATCAATCCAGTTTAATTAATGGGATAATACCTGGATTGATATGGGCTCCACTGACGCCACCGAAAATCAGCACGCAGACCTAATATACATAAATCGATTTCGGGCTGATTTAAATTAATTATCAGCCAGAATTAAATAATCTTATTTAATAGCCAAAAATCACACAAACCATCAACCCGAAGACAACGCCAAAAACGCCCACAGCATGTGAGTCAGGATGGATGAGTGCCCCCAACCCTGATCCAACAACAAAGAACTACGAAATATAGATTATTAAAGAAACATGATTAATTATGATAATTATGGCACTACATACTAAATCATTGTCACGCAAAATCTCAATCAATAGAATGTTTGATTGACTTGACAGTCCAAACAATTCAATGCTATCTTGTCTGTTTACATTGTAGTGGTGACACTGGTGACAGTGGTGTACTCACTCTCAGTTAGATTTACAGATACTCCAGTTAATGCATTTTATTCATTTCCCATATATTTTGCATATGCACACAGATTTGTGTGCATATGTATTGAGAGTAGCATGTGCAATGTGCATGCCAATCAATGTGTAGGTATCACTTTAAAATGAAACTGCTTGCCACGAGAGTGAAAATTTTTTAGTCTCGTGATGGTTTTAAATAAAAGACGTTCTGGATGCTTACCTATGTGTGATACTACAATTACATTAATTTATTATTTGAATATTTTACAGTCAAAATCAGATTTGATCAGAGTCATGACTATTGTGAGATCTACGTTTGTTATCAGTGTTGACCTAGTTCTGCATTTTCGGAACATTAAACACATTTTCCCAGAAATCAAACAAGAAAAAGCCAGCTAAAACCACCAGCTAACTCAATTATTGTAATTGTTAATATTGATATTAGGAGGAAATTGAGATTTGAGAATATAAGAATGCTTGTTTATTAATGCGTAGGTTAATTGGGTTATTTTATGCTATAGCTTTGTGCATGTCGCTGTAATATCTTACCAGGAGAAGTAAGGTTCCAAGAAACTCAGCAATAGCTTCCCGGACAAAGTCGGACTTAATGTGAGCATTCCTAACTGCCCAGTCGTAGGTTGGCGTACTCATTGCTAAAAGAAAATGAAAATAATGAATTTTAGTATTTCTATATTTCTATATATTCACCTTAAAAATTGATAAATAAAAATGAAGCAAGTGGATTTTAGAATTCTAAATATTTTAAATATGACGTCTTTCTTACTCGGCTGATGAGATTGATTGCCAAAGGTTCACAATCCACTCCGACGCGGTTGACAATCGTGACAAAAATGTGTGATCCAAGTGGTCATTAAAGTACAACTATTACAACTCTTATCTTTTGGGTATTACACATTAAGTGTCCATTTTGCTGTTGCTTGTACACTTGAGATAAGCATATCGTCAATCAAAATATGCGACATTTCTCATAAACCTCAAAATTACTATTGGATAACTGCATCGCATGCTTTTCGTTATCGTTGTCGTCGACTCATCAAACATTTCCCTTCAAACTGGCATATATTAATGAACTGAAATCACGCCTACAAGAAAGATTGTGGCGTGGACATGCAGATAATATATCACAACAC
Source organism: Folsomia candida (assembly GCF_002217175.1). NCBI lineage: Eukaryota > Metazoa > Arthropoda > Collembola > Entomobryomorpha > Isotomidae > Folsomia > Folsomia candida. The sequence continues at coordinate 16,910,651 of NW_019091193.1, read as the reverse complement.
GGTTTGATCAGTTTCATGGAGTAAAAAAATCTTTATTTGTTAATCAGTCAATTACAAGGTGGGTATTATGTACGAAAAACATTTTTTTATGTTGAAATGAATGTATAATTACTGAGGCGAATTTACGACATTGCTAGTCCCCGGCATGTACATATATATGTATGTATGCATGTATAATCTCCTCTGGAATGGCCTCTAATATGAGTGTTACATATATTGTGCTAATAAATGATGAATCAGAATCATGCAAGCAAATTACAAGTATACATTTGTCAGATTATGTTATGTCAATGAAATATCACGCATATTATTGTCAATTGAAGGAGAATCAATTAATTCATTCTCAGCAAAATAGCATTAATGGTATGCATACTCAAAAATGCACAGATTCGTGGAAATTGAATTATAATAAATCAGCCAATTTGATGGATTTGTTGATATGCATCAATTTGAAAAAGGTTATTTTCATAGTAAAATATGTATAGAAATATCCTTAGAAGCTCATATTCTCATATTCCCCCATATTTTCTAATGCAAAAGTATATTGAGGAATTTCACTATTTGGATCTATTTTTACAATGATCCAATTAATGGACAAAAATAATTACTCATTTTGTAAATGATGTAACATTTGATTTTAACAAAGTCGATTTTTATTTAGACCTTTATTAATTAAATGTAATAGGATCTCGACTCTATTTCACTCTTCATCCGCTGATTCAGGGTTGCAGATTCCATCGATGCCCGCTTTTACACAGATTGCGACATTAGTGATCCCACTGCATTCATTTGGTTTCTTTGCGTCATAAACAGTACTGTCTAATAAATAAGACAAACATATCATCAGCAAGTTTATACACGGCGTCACGGCGTCACAACTTACATGCGTTTGTATATTGTACACATATGCATATACCCAAGTTTTTATCTCTATACGTATGGGATTTCTTACTTTTATTCGTTTCGAAGCAGTCGTAAAATACTTTCTTGATATCTTTTCGAACTAGCTCAGGAATATGGTCAAACATTTCTTTGTAGTTGTCAAGCCCAGCTTTGTTGAGCATTCCCGTTTTGGTGTTCACCTTCAAAGAAACAATTTTTACAGAAATCCAGCAAATGTTTTTTTTTATTTAAATGCTTCATACCAATTTGTCCTCTATAAAAACACATTGCGCTGTACAAAGTAAAGCTGGGACCATCTCGGCGGTTTCGCCTCGTTTTTTATACCCATCGTAAACGGTTTTGTTGCAGCGCTTGTATTGCTCTTTCATTTTGGGATAACCCGTGACATTTACTCCTTTGCACGGCACAGTTTCACCATTGAAACTGAAACTGAAGGACAGCTCAGTTATTGCCAGAACCACTGCGGAAATATAAATTATCCCAGAAATAATCTTTGCTCTCTGCATTCTGAAAAACTGTTGTGTCGTAATTGTTACATAAAAAAATTGAAATTAAACTCACAATCAATTTCGTAGGGACCTCATATTTATAGAGTTTTTCAAAAATAGATTCATGATCTTTTGAATGTGCACGATATTGATTATGCACAGATATAAAGCTACATTTTGTATTGAGTCAACCATATGCAAATGTACATGAAATATTTCGTTTCAATAGTTTTGAAAATAAAAATAAAATATGGATAGTATAACCATTCATCAAATATGATCCATGACATGCAGTCATATAAATAAATTAGTTGTAAAGAACTATTCACTTTTGGGTGTGGGTGTGTGTGGATGGACACCTTTTGTCAAATTTGACACGATAATGTTAACTCTAGTGACCGAAAGAATTCCCAAGCTGTAGCGGGTTCAATGTTATCCACGACTGGACATTTCGGAGGCCAATTATTCCATACCATCAGAATTTGAAGTGTATAAACCGTAAAATTGGAATGCTTTAAATTATCACAACTTTCTCAGTTATCGAGTCTACTTGACTCTGAATTGCAACTCTTTCTTTATTTGCATAAGTCTCATAAACGCAGTCACGAACATATTATGTCATGTCTGCTCAAAAACAAGGCGGCTGGCGTATCATTATAAACGCAAACTAATTGTTCGCATTAACCGTATCTCAATAAAATGTCGATTAGCCAAATCTAAAAAGTACGACAATGGAGGATGCACTCTTGCATGAGAATGAAGTCCAATTTATTTAGCTGTCTATCATAAGTCAAAGCAAAAAATACGATGAGTTCATATCACACGATAGCATTTGTTGTTGTCTCACACTCAACGCTGACGATATGGTGGATTTCAATCAAATATCGATTATGCACATACGCACATAATTACGATTCCCATCCATTGCAGAATTGATACTTTGTTACTAATATTCTACAAATCCAAAATTATTATTTTGAATAATACATACGATAATATTTAATGTCAGTATAAGTTTAAAAAAATATTGCTTTAGGAATTCTTATGCATACACATTTTTCACCAAAAGCGTTGGTAGTTGTGAATCATCAGGTCCTCGTCATTGTTGATATCAGAATATATTTCTATGCACGTACTGCTGACTGCGACACACTCAACGTGACATTGATTGTGGATAGATAAACCTGGTGAATTGTAAGTAATTGCGTTATACAATTAATGGAAGAAGCTGGGGATTCACGCTACTGCATTTTCATGCAACTCTGATGCACTTCAAATTTCACATGAGATGTCAATATGTATTGTTTCTCAAAAGTATTCATGTGATTGTGATCTTTATAACTTATGCATATTGAGTCAAAACGGCACTGATTAGTTTGGTATCACGTAATGCAACGGTCGTATGTCTAACTTCATATACCTTTTCTAGAAAGAAAATCTAAAATAAATGCCGAATTTCAGATTTTATGAAAATTTCTAAAATTATGTGCTTTTAACACAACTGGATCATTGGATCATTGGATCAGGCCAATTTATGAATCACTCTTCATACATATGCATATACCGATTATCGAGCATAATGACTCATTAACTTTAGCTCTTTGGTCTCCCAAATGGACATACATAATATGAGACTTTGCTTATTGGGCTGCAATACCATTCAAATGGTACAAAAACAGTCTATTTACCAAAAGTGCGAAAAATTTTTACATTTTGATTATTCTGAGAGGTGTACAATTTTACTTTATTGATTTTAAGTAGGGCAGACCAAATTTTTAACAAATCCTGATATTTGGGTGGACAAATTTTAGTAATTACGTACACCAGAAGCAACAGCAAAATTTATTACACACATTTTGAAAACATATTATACCGGAAGTTGAGAAGTCTGTCTCGACTTGCTAGGAAATGAAGGTATCTTTTGCAAATCAAAAGAAGATGCACCAAGGTTTCCAAATCTCAATTCAACGGATGTTATATCATTCGTAATATTTGTGAGAACATCATCATGCACACGTCTTAAATAAATGATTTCCGTTTAAAATTGAAAGTCACTCTAAATCAGTTTTACAACGCTCAGATAACCAAAAAACATTTTGATGACATTGTTGGCAACACTGCCTACACACCAACAAACGAAACAGGTTTTTTAATTGTCACATTTACATAAAATATCGAATTTTATCCGCTGCTCGCTCATGTAATGAAAGGAACTGTAAGTGGGATATGCTATACATAACTATTCGAAGAGTTTTGTAATTTGAAACTGTTGCTATTTCCTATCCGGCAAATGTAGGTATATCATTGTTGTTATGTCCTCTCTCATACTACGAGACGATTGCTTGCAGCTAATAAAATATAGCCAATCAGCACCCCTACGCTATAAATATAAATTACATTCATATGTGCACATATGTACGTACATGGTATATATTTATGGATTTCCGTATTTTGTAAATGTTGTATCCTAAAATATTTCAAAGATTGACCGATGCAAAAATAAGAATTTGGCGAAACTCTAATAAAAATCGAGACACGATTTTTCTACTTCCTTTTCTTCAAATAGTAACTAACATTTGCATATCTGACTGTGTTATGAATACTTTGAATAAGCATTTATAATATTTGACTTGTGAGAAAAAGTATATTTTTGACCCATTTTACTTGCAATCGTTACGATGCATGTAGTTTTATAATTGTACAATAAAATGTCTTATTATTAGACTTATTTGATGAGTGTTTATCAATTCTAAATACGTTCATATAATATAATCCATTGGTGATTGGACAAATTTGTTTTCCTGTCACACGTTATCCGTCCGTCCGTCAGAAGACAACGTGACTTCAGTACTTGTAAATTACGCACATTTACTTTAAATCCATAGACATATTACTTGTGTACATATATAAATATGTAGACATACATAAATACGTGTTATATGAATGTTGTACAATCCAGTTAGTTTAATATTAGTCTCAATTACAAGACCACCATATTTAAATGAATTACATTCAATCAAAGAGGTATTACACATATTAGTAAAAAGAATGTCAACTTTTCATGGACATCAATTGTATCATTACGATCTATCATTATTATAAATTGGACATTGTTTTGGACATTTTAAGCCGCTGTGAAAAATGTACTCACATACACGCATGATGATGTTTTACTCATTGTTAAGTCACCTCGTTCTTGTATGTAAGCACAAAACCAACCAGAAAAACGCGCTTGAAATACATAATCCCACAGTTTTTTTTAGTCTAAAACCAAAATCATTTGTAATGCATAATATATTTTAGTCAGCTGCCTTCAATTTATGTAAATCATGACAACTACTACACCACCATGCACTTCGATACTCAACTAGTTTCCCATGTTCTCAATTAATTCTTATCAGTCACCAGTACCTAAATATTACCTGCTTAGCATAGGTGGTGGATGTTTATACAAAAGATTTTTCAGATGAACAATGTTTTATCCGACCTTACGAACAGCCACTTTTGATAAGCTTTTTAATAATAGTGCATACGTATGCATTCATTTAGCAATTTTATGATTGACATGAGTAAGTTGCACACAATTTAAGCTGCCACAAGTGCTTCTCACAACAGGTGGATTCAATCAAAACTGTTATTACCATAATTGATATATTACGAATATAACACTGCCCATCAAATTTAAACATCTTGGACCATTGTTGTGTTGTCATCAATCATGTATCCCTTTGCTCAATATCCGGTAGTTTAAGTAATTAATTAAACTTACTTTGATACACCGTATATCTGCAAAAAATATGATTTATTTATCTTTAGCAGTAAAACTGTCAGACTTTTAAATACTTCAGTTACTTAAAATATAATGAATTTGCGCTTAAAAGGTTTATTCTGAATTAACTCTTAATTTAGTTCGTAAGCTAAATACAGTAAATCATACATTTACATCGGAACAAACCTAAACCCACTCTGGAGAAGCTCACGACAAATGTTGCTGAATTAGTGTTTATGGTCTCAAATCGTTTCAATATATGAGACGAGATTGCCTGTTGTGTAAACAAGTCAATATTCCTATACTTTTTTTATTTTCCCGTTTATAATCATAATTGCTCCACACTTATTGTAAAAATAAACTTCTAGCTGCTTTGGCATTTGCAGCAAAAAGTTGAGAATTTTAAGAAAATAAAAGATGGTCGGATTGCATGAGCTATTACGCAAAATTAAATCACTGTATGATTTCGATCGATGAGTAATTTTAAAATGCATATATCCATAATGTAGTTGTTTACAGCAGTAGATAAATAATGATCGAATAATGTTTGCGTATGTATTTAAAGCTATAAAAAGTCTCAAGAGTTCTGATTTATATCAACGACATTTACTCGCACTATTCAATTCAAAATCCATACATTAGCTGATCATTAATTGTCTTGAGTATCAGGAGTCAAGTTGCACTTTCTGTTTAATTTTTACAAGTCGTCCACCTTTCAGGTACATGTACATACATGTCAGGACATACATGTCAAGACAGAATGGAATTAGTCGACGACGCTTGTTTGTAAGTATGCATGTGACTTTTAAAGGTAAAGCTAGTTAATCCAACGTACCTTTCAAATGTTGAGGAATCTTATGTATTCCTGAGTTGATGCAACGAAAGGTATAAAAGTCTTCTGGGAACTTTATCAAATGGCTATTCGTTTAAAGTCACGAGAGAAGAAGGACGATGATAAGTTCTGCATAATATAAATCTAGCACTGCAGTAAGCGTTTTAAAGTGTAACATGTGAATCCGTGATTGAGACTTTGCATAATATATTAAAAACAAAATTACTTGTTTCTGTGATCAGTGAAATAAGTTCAATTTGAACAATAAATGTGGGTTTAGGAGTTACCCCAAAAAGTATTACAGGAAAGTGGTTTCATGTGACATTCAACATGAAAAATTTGGTAAGCTGGAAAAATAGATGATATACGAATGCAAGTTTTACACTCTTGTGAACTAACATATTGTGATGATCATATAATATTTTCAGATTATTTTCACTACATTGTGTGGATTTGCTGTTGGAGAAGCTCCACTGACCGGTGGTTTCCCTGGTCAGTTTCAGCTTGCATACAAAGATTTCCTTCATTTTGATTATTCGCAAGGTTTGCTTATTTGCATGAGTCATCATTATCATCTTTTCACGGACAGGTTACCCGAACCGTTCACCAATACCAACCTCATATCAAGGTGGAGGATCATACATTCCAGCAAATACTGGCGGAGGCTCAAGCGGTGGTTATCAAGGAGGGAATTCTGCTGGGTACAGCGGTAACAGCGGGGGATATTCCAGTGGAACTCCTTCATACGGAACTCCAGGCTCTGGAACATCTGGATCAGGTTTGGCAGGTCAATTGGTAACTCCAGACTTGCTAAATCGAATTCGTTCTATTTTGGAAAATGTAGGAAATACGGGAACTTCTTCATATGGAGCACCAGGAGGTTGGTTTCATTCATTAATATAGTTCATTCGTATATATTTAATACATCTGAATGCATGAATTCGTTTAGTAAGAAGATGATACACAATTCTTTACAGGCTCTGTGAGACCAGGATTTGGACGTAATGGCGCCTTGAATAACCAGTATGGCCCTCCGTCACCCGGATACTCAATCGGAGGAGGTTCGCCAAGTCAATCATATGGATCCCTAGGAGGAAATGCAGGGCCCGGATATGGTGCTCCAAGCGGTGGTAGTGGACCAAGTAGTGGGTACGGAGCACCAGGAGGAAGCAGTGGGCCAAGTGGGTCGTATGGTGCCCCCGGAGGAAGTGGACCAAGTGGGTCGTATGGTGCCCCCGGAGGAAGTATACCAAGTGGGTCGTATGGTGCGCCTGGCGGAGGAAGTGGACCATCTAGCGGCGGGTATGGTGCCCCCGGGGGAAGCAGTGGACCATCTAGCGGCGGGTACGGAGCGCCAGGAGGCGGTGGACCAAGTGGGTCATATGGTGCCCCCGGAGGAAGCAGTGGACCAAGTGGGTCGTATGGTGCCCCCGGAGGAAGCAGTGGACCATCTAGCGGCGGGTACGGAGCGCCAGGAGGCGGTGGACCAAGTGGGTCATATGGTGCCCCCGGAGGAAGCAGTGGACCAAGTGGGTCATATGGTGCCCCCGGAGGAAGCAGTGGACCAAGTGGGTCGTATGGTGCCCCCGGGGGAAGCAGTGGACCATCTAGCGGCGGGTACGGAGCGCCAGGAGGCGGTGGACCAACTGGGTCGTACGGTGCCCCCGGAGGAAGTAGTGGACCAAGTGGGTCGTATGGTGCGCCTGGCGGAGGAAGTGGACTATCTAGCGGAGGGTACGGTGCCCCCGGGGGAAACAGTGGACCAAGTGGGTCGTACGGTGCTCCCGGAGGAAATAGTGGACCATCCAGCGGCGGGTACGGAGCGCCAGGAAGCGGTAGTGGACCAAACAGTGGCTACGGAACCCCGGGCCGTAGCGGTCCTTCAAGCGGCTACTCCTCCGGTGGGAATACTGGACCTTCTAGCGGAGGATATGGTGTGCCAAGTGGGCCAAGTAGTGGATATGGTGCGCCAGGAGGAGGCAGTGGGTCAAGTGGGTCGTATGGAGCGCCTGGTGGAAACAGAGCCCCATCAAGCGGCGGATATGGTGTACCAAGCGGCGGTAGTGGATCAGGGAGTGGGTACGGAGCGCCAGGGGGTAGCGGTCCGTCAAGCGGCACTAATGGGCCAAGTGGGGGGTACGGTGCGCCAGGATCAAGCAGTGGGCCAGGGTCGTATGGTGCGCCAGGAGGAAGCAGTAGCCCATCTAGCGGCGGGTACGGATCACCTGGAGGCGGTGGATCAAGCGGTTCATATGGTGCCCCCGGAGGAAGCAGTGGCCTAGGGTCGTACGGTGCTCTCGGAGGTAGCAGTGGACCAAGTGGATCTTACGGGGCGCCAGGTGGAAACAGAGCCCCATCAAGTGGTGGATATGGTGCGCCAGGCGGCGGTAGTGGACCAGGCAGTGGGTACGGAGCGCCAGGGGGTAGCGGTCCGTCAAGCGGCACTCCAAGTGGCGGGTATAGTGCGCCTGGTGGCGGTGGTGGACCAAGTGGGTCGTATGGTGCGCCTGGCGGAGGAAGTGGACCATCTAGCGGCGGGTATGGTACCCCCGGGGGAAGCAGTGGACCATCTAGCGGCGGTTACGGAGCGCCAGGAGGCGGTGGACCAACTGGGTCGTACGGTGCCCCCGGAGGAAGTAGTGGACCAAGTGGGTCGTATGGTGCGCCCGGCGGTGGTGTTGGACCAAGTAACGGATACGGAACGCCAAGCGGCAGTGGTCCTTCTAGCAGCTACTCTCCAGGCGGGAATACTGGTCCTTCAAACGGCGGGTATGGAGCACCGGGTGGCGGTGGGTCAAGTGGGTCGTATGGTGTCCCCGGAGGAAGCAGCGGGCCGAGTGGGTCGTACGGTGCCCCAAGCGGTGGTGTTGGACCAAGTAACGGATACGGAACGCCAAGCGGCAGTGGTCCTTCTAGCAGCTACTCTCCAGGCGGGAATACTGGTCCTTCAAACGGTGGGTATGGTGCGCCAGGAGGCGGTAGTGGACCAAGTAGCGGGTACGGAGCGCCTGTGGGTGGACCTTCTGGCGGTGGATACGGAGGAGCGGCGTTTGGTAGTACTGGTGGGTATCAAACAGGATCTAGTCAAACTGGTGCTGGGAGTTCAGGAATTTCTATCGACGACATTAGGCCAGCATCACTTATAGCAAATTTTCAAGCTCCCGTTGGAAGCAGACCACAATACGGTCCACCTAATTTTGTATCAGGTCAGCCTAGTGGGAGATATAACAGGGAAGCTGTCAAGTCTTCTGAAAAATTAGAATCACTCTCAAAATCTCATTTTCAAGGAAGAACAATAAAAATAGTAAATGATCATTAGATTTTATTTTATGCAATTCGGGGATTAACTGTATATCACCCAAATTTATGTATTTTTTGTCAACTACCAATTTCAGATTTCAAATATGATACACATACTTATTTAGATGATTGACTGACAACATGCATAATTATTATATTAATGATTATATAGTTTGATTAATAAGGCTTACTTTTATTGTATACTATTATTTTGATGCACCTCGATATAAATGTAAGGTGTTTGATGCGGACTAGGAATTTTTACAAAATAATAATCAATTGTTTTACATTTGTCCTACTTCGCACACCATCGTTATGTCATGCATAGGAATATTATTCTCACCAATCAAATTCCAGATTAGAAAATTCTCATGGCATACATAACGCTCGTATTGTACAAATACATGCACTTTTTCAAGTGATATGATAGATAAAAATTATGTGTTAATATGTGTACCTTAATTAATGTATTTTTATGTGTATTTGGAATAAACATTTATCAGAATCCATATGTAAGTACATTGTAATAATCCAACCTCTTAAAGATGCAAATAGATAAGACCCATTTAGCGTTTTGCGAGGTCTGTCTGCTTGGTGAGAAACTTTTTGACATGATTTAATCAAGTATCGGCCAAGCTTTTTATAGTCGCTTTCTAAACTAAATCATCGCATAATATTGTCTAAAGTTGAGTGAAGCCAGTCGATTAAACATGACACAAGAAAATGATAACACTAAACAGGACTTAAGTTATTAAACTTGCCCCATAATTCCCCTATATTACGAACCGGCCTATTACCTATTATTGCCTTTGCTTTAAAAGGTGCTTCATAAGATTTAGATCGCTTCCCAGCGTGTTTGCTTGTGACCCAAGGCACATTTCCAACTGTGATTTTGGCAATTTTCGGTCACACTCATTCTCATGAAACACGTGAACTAGATGAGGATCTGGTCCACGAAATATTGTTAGATTAGTGTGTTGTAAAAACCTGTCAAACAATGCAACATCTTCTTTTCCCCATCCACTAATTTTGGTATCAAATCCACCAGCTTTTCGGAAGTCAGATTTATAAAATGACCCAATTCCATAGCCAAATTCTCTCCAGTACCCGAGATCAGAATTTATTTGACACTCGAGGTTTTGGCTAAAATTACTGTCGCCATTAATATGTTTGCAAGCCCCTTTGTCATCTTTCGTCGGGTCGCTATAAAACTTTGGGTTGTACTGGCTAAATACTATCGGAAAATACGCTTGACGTCCCTGTTTCGTGTTTAAATTGACTCTTCTTAACACATCTGCACTGAAAGTCAAGTCAACGTCTATTAAAAATAGAAGATCTTCATCGTTACATTGAGATATACCCGTTTCTAATGCTTGGCCCCTGGCAAACTCTGTGTCTAGCTGAACCATTTGAATTTTACACTGCGTCTCTTCGGGATCATTTCCCCACGACAATAAATCCCTTTTTCTTTGAACCAGGTGTAAAAACTTGTCTTTCTCGTCGTCAGTGCCGAATAACACTACCACTAAACTAAGATCGAATAGAGTTGGCGAAACATGTTGAGAGGTGTTATCCAACTGATACAACTCCATACAAGTGAAATGGAAGTTATCCAAGAATCGCTTGAATGTTGAGTACCTTCCTGCCAACGGGACGATCATTACAATTTTAGTCTTTACAGTATTAACAACTACTATGGATTGATCTTCGACGGAAGAAATTGGTTCAACTAAACTTATTTGTAATGGGCTAAATGGTCTCTGAATATAAACGTGGCGACGAACAGGAATAGTAATTTTTCGACCTCTGTACTTTCTATAAGTCATGAGCAAATCAAGAATGTAGTCTGATCCATGTACAGGATTCACTCTTCGATATCCATACAAGATTTCCTTGAAATCTACAATTCTACCTCTAGCCCGAGAGTAGCCGTTTATTATGTCCATCACCTACAATTTGACACTCAATCAGTGAATCAGATTAATGGGTAATTTTATCGTTTATGCACCTCTCTGACAATATCCTCCAAGGCCTCCTTCCCATCGCTCTTGAGCTTTAGTTTTGGACTTATTGTTCCAGCAGAAAATATTCCTTTGCCAATAAAATCCCAGTCAATTATGTCGTTTAGCTTGGTTGGGGAAAACTTTGTTAGGCTGGGAGAAAATCCTATTTTCATATAATAGATAAAATCCAATTACACCATTGATTGCATACGCAATATATTGGTTTAGTGGTCTTTATGTACATATATACATACGTAAGTATGGTAGTATAAATTAAGTAAGGTACCTGTTGTTCTTCCGATGAAATCTTCAGTGGAATGCCCATCATCAAAAATAGCAAGATTATTTCGATTAAACTGACCTCGCTGTTTGTTGTACTTCAAAGATTTATTTAGCGGTAGAAACTGTGACATGTAATTGATGTCTCGTTGGATTAAAATTTTTTCGTAGAGCATGTCTTGAATTTTTAGCCCCTATAACACATTCATAATCTTATCGGCAACTTTTCACGAAACAATTATAAATCTAACGATAAGTATACAATGTGTGTGCATGAACCTCAAAGTACACGTGAAGACGGTAAAGATGCTTGAAATCCTTTATAGGATGCAAAGTAATAGCTTTGTTCACCTCTCTGCGTTTTAATTTTCCAGTGAAAGCCAAATCTCCACTAGAATTATGATGAAAGATTGTTTGCATCTGAAAATTGTTTGACGTTCGTCGTTTAAATTGCTTAAAAAGGTTTAGAAATTATTGATAGCGAGTTAAATTTGAAAGTGAGATGCTGATAACCTCGTAAGCCCACAAGCAGGAAATTTTGGCAAATCGCTTTACACATCGTCCCACTTCAACATCCTCATGGGTTGAGTACATATCTTTTAGACATTGTTGGGCGTGAGGAGCAACTTTATTCAAAGTTTGGAAGGACAAAATTATTCCCGGACCCCCTGAATGTGAAAATTTTTAAAATTAAGAATTGCGGAATTAACAAAAAAAAACAAGATTACATATTTAACTATGTAAGCGTGAACATAATGGCTCCTCACCCATGCAGAAATTTTCATTGTGTGCCAAGTTTAGGGTCCCCTTATCAACCTGATTGCCTTGACCAGCGGTACCAATAAAGTAGATGTGCCGGCTGTCAATTTGTCGAAGAAACTCGGCCAGCTTATTACCACGCACATATACATCGTCATCAGCTCGCATGAACCATTCATACTTGTCTCCATAATTTTCATACATGTATCTGAAAATTAGACATGTTTTTTTTAAATTTTCTTTATGGTAATTATGCCAGTCAGTAAAAAAAGAAAATACTGTAGGTTTTTAGGTTAAGTAAGATGGACTTGGAAAGAATTGACAAACTTGAGCATCATGAATGATTTTTTCTGCGGAGGGTAGGAATCATCTACTCCGGGGAGGAGGACCAATGGGAAGGACTCGTTAAATGACTTTCTCCTTTCTTCGCTGTACGCATTGCCTCCAGTGAAGAAAACCACTTTCCCCGGAATGGTTTTACCCCAGGTTTCCCACACGGCCCTCGCCCTCGTGGCAAGAAATACGCTAGCAGTCATTACACCCACAAACAGCAATTGTCTCGGTTTATCATCTCGTTGAACACTCGCAGTAATTGGGGAGGAGCTGGATCTGTCATCGCCACTACTGTCACCAAACGACGTGTTCCATTGATTGGACGCGAGATTGACAATTTGGTCTGGGAACTTTACTACTGCGCTCGATATTGAGGAGGATGTAGAAGGAGCCAAATTTGTTTGACGACACAAACTCGATTTATTAGATAATAGTCGTATTCCATACGAAATTACAAGTCCAATGATTAGGCCGACAAAGAATAGGAAGATTAACACTGTTTTTTTCCTTGATCTGAGCCCCATTTTCTAAAACTAAAAATGAGCTAATGACCTATGTGATCAGTCACACGGGGAATGACCTTGAAAAGTACACCACACTAAATCCTCAATCAAGTGAAGATTGGGTAACTTCCAGTCCTTTTGCATGTGAAGCTTAAAACTTTCGTCGGACACTTTGTTCATGCATGCAAACGGAATCTGTGCTCTCAGCAGTGTGGATGTGGAATTCTTGGAAAGCCGTAATCACGCTTCCTTTGGTCTTTAATCAGAGCACATGTCTTCATTAAATGTACTACTTGAGCAGACGACCTACTCCTATTTAATGCATGGTGCATCATAAATGTAATTGACTAGAAAAATATACGGCTAATGATATACATTTTATTTCATTCAGAAAACGCCGTAATACATATGTGCATAACAAACGTAAACACTGAGTTATCCCAACAGCTTGGATCGGTCATACACTCCATCCTGTTTCAATTCTCCAGATACCGCATAGCTTTCTTTGTTGTAAGGAATATTGATGTTTTTAATTTTGTATCCTTCATCCGTAAGCAGTTTCTTCATTTGTCTTGCACTATTATGAAATAACAAATTGAACTTCAGAATGCTGAGATACGCTATACTGAAAATTGAATAAATATATTTCTTACCATTTACCACCTGCAGCAGCAAATCGGAATGAGTAATCGTTTATTTTCTCAATGTCTACTGGACCTAATTTCAGTAAGGACTCCTTTAGCTACAAGTATTTCAAAATTAATAATAAATAACTCTTTAGTACCAATCAAATAAACGAAAAATAATAAAAACATACAACGGGAAAGTTAATTTTCTGCATAATCGTGGCTTCAGTCCATCTTGGTCTACAAGGTTTTGGATCATTTCCACTAAGATACTACAAGAGCAACATTACTGGAACTTAACAAACATTGTGACATTGGTGGTAAGGATATAACATAATGTAATAATGCACCATTGCCAGCACGGCTGCACGGGAAATAAAAACTTGATCTTTCCATGACTGGACGTTTTCCAAGAGTTCGGAAAGAGTAGGGGGACCGGTCCTTCGCTCAAAACTGTTAAGAACGAACTCAAATTATTCAATAAATTAATTGCTATCAGTAGTTGATTACTTTTTATCAATTCTAGCTGCAATATGGCTAATGTTAAGAAACAAAATCCCAGTGATACATGCTGCAAGAGAAAACAGTATTAATTAATTAATGCATATGGACCAACTTTTAATAGTACAGAATATAAAATCCAGCATTTCTGCAATCGTCAACATACAATCAAATCCAGGACTATGTACCAGGTCGTTCTTGTCAACCTCTAAATCAGACTCTCGCCCGATTTGCAAACCTATTGAGCAATCAGAAAATGTATCAGCAAATGAAATAAATAATAATAGTATTAACATGCCAAATTACTTTTTTCAAAGTGGACACATGTAGAGTTCATCTCCACATGTGGACAAAACCGATCACCTATCACGGTCGTATTTAGAAATGCTGTAAATAAACTGCTTGATTCTAATTTGTCCTTGTCTTGATTATTCTTATACGCTGGGTGACTATGTAAGAGTTTCCTACAGCTTAGAACCATGAACTTTGTATCATACACGTGAGGGAGGAAGTTGCCAACCAAACTCTTGAATGTATCATAGTCATCTGTAATGCCACGATAATCCAGTTTGATATTAAAATATATATTATTGTTATTGCAAATATATGAATATACAATACTACTACCTGGTAACTCTGTGCAGAACATTCTGAAGAAATATAGCAGGTCCAATGCAAAATTGTGCCCAACCAAAGGGATTTTGTGCTCCCGGATAACATCAACTATTTGCGACAATCCCCTCAGCCGTTTTACAATGTTTACTTTATCCTCTGATGTGTAACAATGTTTTCCAGCTCTTTCAGACTCTGGGAAAAATGTCTAAAAGTTCAATCAAGCCATGGATTAATTTAATGTCCTTATACATATTATTTACATTCATAGACTAACACACTTTATCAAAATAACGGTTAGGGTGCTTCCATATAAAGTCAGGATGCTGGTTAAAATACACTGTAAGATCCCTAGTTTTCTTGGAATTTAGATAAGGTACGGCTCTTTCGATAAGCTAAAATGAACGAACAATTTACAAATAATAGTCCGGTATGCATACAATACTGTCTTGTACTCTTACCGCATTGAACTCAAAATTGCACTGTCTCAAAAATTTGGCACATTTATATTCCAGGGATAAAACGACATTATTCGTGTTGTTAAAACTTGCGAAACATGGTTCAGAAACGTATGCTTGGTATCCATCGACATGATATACGTTAGCAGCATCATCGTCAGTTTTACGGAAAATACAGAAGCCAATCTATGTGAATACATCAAAAATACATCACCAATTCGTTCAGCATGATGGCGAAATTGACATTAAATTAGCAGAAGTAAAAATTAATCAATTAATTAATTAAAAATTAATCAGTGTTCTTCAAACCTGAGGAGCTGTGTTTTGCATTACGATGCTACGTAATTTTTGGTACCGTTCTGCACCGCTATCAAATAGTCTAGCATTAAATGATAAAATACGAATATAATGCAAAACCATCAATGATTTCCTTCCTTACCATTTAATGATAAATAATGCTTACGATGTGCGAATTCCCCCAGAGGGAGGGCCGAGTCCAGAAAATTCAGCATCAAAGCTTATGAAGGTTGCATTTTTAATTTGTTCATTAATTTCAGGGAGCAATTCTTGGTAATTGGAACGCGTTATCTCCGTCATCTAGAGAAAAGTTTAACCAAAAACAAATAATAATATTGTTATTATTAGATAAACAAATGCAACCCCAATTGGAAAGCAGCTCAGAGTAAACATTATTAAAGCCAAGATAAACCGTTCAGAAAAAAACTTGTAAATTATCTCATTACTAATGCACATGACTCATCGAAGCGTCGTAGATAACGTCGATCAACATGAAAAGTTAAAATAAAGACCTTTGAACTTCTTCTCATGAATGCATCATACAAACGAACGGTACAAAAAACAGTACAAAATAAATAAGGGTTCTCATATCCAGCAGTACCTTTTCAAACTCGATTCCAAAAGTTACAAATAAAAAGGTTCGTAAATTTCCAAACCAGGCAGGATATTGTTTCAAATAATGCAGCCTTTGAGTTTCAACAACTTTGTTGCTGACTTTCTCATCGAACGAGTGACAAAAAAATCTATTTTGGTGCCTCTGGCTTTTGAGTGAGACGAGAAGAGAAGGTAGAATGACCTGCGGACAGCAGTGCAGGTGTGGCAGGGTTCTATGGCTCGCATGCACCACGCCACCCCAAACCACCCCCACTCATCCACCCTTTATCTTCAGGCTGCAAATGTAATTTCACTAATTGCTCCTTCGCCTCCAACTATTAAAATTAGTAGAATTAGAACACTCTTCCTCGTGGACGGGGTGACGTGTTTGATGGATGGTGAGGAGCGTCTCCGTGGTGGTGGTGGTTGGAGCATGGACGGGATGGATGAGCCAGGCCTGGTGATTCTGTGAGGTTGGGAGGCGAGTGCTGGATGGTGATGATGGCCCGGCCGGCTCCTTGCTGCTTGCTGCGAGGCCATGTTGGATTACACGCCACGGACAAGAGTCCTTTTACACTTCTCTCCTAATTAATTTTACAATTTAGGATAAATTTTAGACTTAATTTATATTAAGTAGGGCTACTATTCTAATTACGATTTAGGGGGTTAAGGATAATACTTCTTCTTAGAGCAAGGTAAGTCATGGTGGTTACACCCTCTCTTTGTTTGAAACATTTTTTCTCAAGTTTTTTTTTTGAAGAGTAAGAAGGGTGGGTGGTATTCCAGCGGTTGTATACTAATAAATATATGAGGAGAATGTAATAGTAGTAATAATAATAATCTATTTTGTTATAGACGACATCTGTTCAGTAGATTCTTTTGAGTTGCTGCTTCGCTCCTCCACGGTCACCACGACACATCAATCATCAGCCTGCCGCCGCCGCCACCACCACCACTGCTTTCTTCAGTTGAGGTTGACAGCGCCTTATCTCGCCGACATATTCCATCAAAATTGAACAGGTGAGCTTACCTGGTGTACACTTCTTTGTAGTGGCGATGATGGCACAACGGTCGGTTTAATTTCTTTGAAACTTGCGTTGGCCTTGGGCTCCTCTGCCACATTTTCTCTCTATCTCTTCTTCTCAATCGAGACTCGCAAAGAAGTACATTAAAATTTTCTTCCCATTTCGGCAGCAACAAACAAGGGTCTAACGTTATCGACTTACTTTGTCCATTTCAGTACTCACTAGCAGTCACCATAGGTTCTAACGTCGTAATTGACTGCACTGCTGGAGGAAATCTGTCCGGCGGTGTCAAGAATAACCAGGATAGCATCATGAAGAAGGATGGCGAAGGAGATGAGCGTGGGTAAGTTGTATTGTCTTTGTCTCTTTATTATAGTTATTATGTGCATTATATTCTTAACCCCCAACATCATAGATTAGGACAGACATAGTTATTTTACTCATTTTAATAATGTACAACTAATACAAGAAGCGTTGTTGTTTCGGTTTAATTTAAATCCTTCATTTGAAATAATTTGCAAGTGTGTCCAATGATGAATGAATGTTTTGATTGGTTGTGTTGCGTTAATTGACAAATTTGACAAGTCGAGTCCTCAATAATATAGACGGATTTATTCATTTATTGTGTTTTTTTTATTATTTGCAATTAATTTTGAATCTAGCTTCGTCCGTGGTCCGTGATAAATTGATTTATTTTTTAGCATCATTTAAATAAATTCATGTTCTTGTGTTTCTAAAATTGATTTTAATATAAAGTTGGTAGATGCATTGTTAGTTGCTGCTAGACGATTTTGTTTATAGAATTGAATTATTATTTACTTGTTTGCGAGCTAGTGTCTTTCAACTTTGATTGTCTTGTGTGCTACAAAAACTTTTTTGTTAAGTTGGTTCCATTGTTTAACAGTTTGATTGATTCGCTTTATTCTTGTGTTGAATTTTTATATAGAAACGATTTCTATAAGGACCAGGATGACTGGTAGGGGTCTTACTTAGCGATTCAATAAGCGTAAGTGAGTGCGTTTGCTAATGGTGGAAACGTATTATTTTGCCACAGGAAACTCTTCATTGGAGGACTTAGCTGGGAAACAACCATTGATGGGCTTCAGCGCTATTTTAGCCGTTTTGGAGAAGTGGTTGATGCAGTCGTCATGAAAAACCCGGATACTGGTCGCTCACGTGGATTTGGATTCGTCACCTTCAGTGACCCTGCGAATGTGGATGCTGTTTTAAATAGTGGTAAGATTAGTTTAGGTTTACTCTAAATAAACGAAAAATAATTTTTGCACTACGCAATTAATTAACTATGTCTCTTAATTTTTCTTACTGTCTGTCTGTCTATATCCACATTTTGCTTACGAGAACATTTGTGCAGTACAAGTTGTACTAATAATACCATTGTCATTTTTCATTTCAGGGCCGCATCAGTTGGATGGTCGAACGGTAATATACTAGTCTCTGTATAAATGCTTTTTATAGTTTGGATAACACTGAAGTGTAACAATTCTTATAAATTAATTGTAGATCGACCCAAAACCTTGTAATCCACGCACGATGCAGAAACCCAAACGTGGATCCAACGTGCCCAAAGTGTTTTTAGGAGGACTTCCACCTAATGTGACTGAAACCGGTAAGTCAATTTAATATTTGTCATTTGTGAGTTTATTTAATTAATACAGCATACATACCACTACTTTGCTCAATACGAAATGTATTTAATATGGTTAGGTTAATACGATGGTCGTAATTGTAAATGCATAACTGCAAGTATTTCCGTTGTATGCAAGTTTACTTCAAAAGTTTGTCTAAATATTTACAATATTTTCATTCCAGATCTCCGATCCTTTTTCGATCGATATGGCAAAGTTGTAGAAGTTGTTATTATGTATGATCAAGAGCGTCGACGAACCAGAGGTGAGTGCTTCATTTTTTGTTTGAAACTTATTATATGGCTGCAGTTGAATTAAAATGTTGCTCTATTTGTTGGAGTGATAAGTTAAATCAGCCAAAATTAAAGTCCTTCCCATAGTACACAGCACATTTATATGTGGTTACACATAATATGTGTTGTGCCTCCAAGGCTGGCCATATACAAAAATTATAATTCATCATGTGTTATGTGAAATGAGACAGGTATTTAGTGTAAAGTGCAAAGAAATTAAAAACATTTGGAACTTTGCAGGATTTGGATTTGTGTCCTTCGAGTCTGATGACCCTGTTGAAAGACTGGTTGCTGAACACTTTGTCAATGTTAATGGAAAACAAGTATGTTATTTTTCTATATACTCTGGTTGTTTGTGTTATTTGAAGTTTGAACATCTGTGCACAAATTGTGTTTTTTTGTTATACATTTACCTAATTACTTTTTCCAGGTTGAAATTAAGCGTGCTGAACCTCGAGATGGACGTGGTGGGGTTATGGGTCGACAGTCTGGATGGGGCACCATGGTTAGTTTTTAATTATCCCTTTGCGTTATTTAATCTGACATATTGTTTTAACTTTTGGAAATGCTTTTTTTGTAGATGGGAAATCCCATGGGTCACATGCCTCCAGGTGGAATGATGCAAGGTAGGTTTTATATGCTAATAGAAACGATTATATTGAATAATTTTTAGACTGATGTGTATAAAGCAACCTCGAATCGTTTTAGGCTACCAAGGTTGGGGAACTCCACCTCAGCAATCTGGATACGCTCCTCAAGGTAAATGTCAATAGTTTCATTAACTCTACACATATTAATACAAGTTAATTAATGATTTTGTTTCTTGTAATATCTGAAGGATATCAACCTGGAGGCGGTCAGAGCTATCAAGGATGGGGTCAAGCTACCCAGGGACAACAAATGCCCCAATGGGGAAGTTATGGAGCTACTCCCCAGCAAAGCTACGGTGGCTATGGTGAGAGGGGTTCAACTCGTTCAACTAATTTATACACCAATTTAAGTCGTTATAATTAATCTTGGCGCTACAAATTACTTTACACCAACCACTCTTAGAATATGATAGGTCCACTCCAGTTTACTAAACTCATCTAGTTATAGTATATATGGTTGCTGCCTACCTTGTTGCTTGAGTTTTATAAATTATACACAGCTGTACTGCTTCTTTAATATTATTGCAATTTTTTGCAGAAAAAAATTTCTTAGAGCCGATTTAATGATAACGTGGTAGTATATGGTTGATGGGTTTATTAGTGTTATCACTGATATAAATTCATTTGAACAATTTCTGATAGATGATTCAAAATTTTATTGTTGACTATGAATTTTTATGCGAGATTAACCATTTCACCCCTGAGAAACGCATATTTTCATACCTTTCACCCCTAGCAACCACGAATTTTTACTTCCCTTGACCCCGCAATTTTCACCTACTGCATGACGTTAATTACTGGGAGATCAACTAAAACATGGTGTTCCCACCTGAATTATTCTGGACACTTTTTTATGAAAGTTGATGCGAATAACCATTTTGGCATGGATATTGAGCCGTAATTTGCATCTTTGCGTTTTTCCGAACCACTAATGTTTATAGCCGAAAATAGCCAACCCGCCGAATTTTGAAAATGATTGTAATCGCATGGAAAGTTAGACAAACATGGAGTAACACTTGCATAATAGTACATAAATTCGCAAGAATCGATTATCGCACCTCAAGCGCCCAAGAAGTAGATTTGGGCGGGAAAATTAAACTTCGCAAATATTGCTTTCAATTCTTGACATACAATATACAGGCTATAATTATAGCATCAACTGTTCGAAATCGACTTTAGCGCATTTGGTGTATATAACTCAATTCTAAGCGGGAAAATTAATTGCTATTAATTCCAGGCAATCTCTTAATTTTCCCGCCCAAAGAGATTGCCCCAGCTCCAGATATGTAATAATTAATTTTTACGTATTTTGTCCTAATGGCAATATTATTTTTAGCCTCATAATATTAATTTCATGCAACTCATCCAAGGTTTAATTTTCCCGCCAAAAACGCTCGTTCTAAATCCGAGAAAAACAATTTCTCTAATTTTGTCGGAAAGCGCTGTTGAAATAGGTGACAAAAATTCCATCCAACAGCAGTTCTCAAAACTGGGCGTGATGGCTAGAAATAGCCACTTGGCTATAAATTGTTTTTACCTCCCTTTATAACATTGATTTCGAAGAGGCAATTCATCTTCACGCCCAAAGGGCGTTTTGTTGACTCAAAACTATATTTTGCTATACTTGGAAGGGCAATGACCTAATTTTTTCCGGATACGACACATGGTCGTATGCCGGCGTGAACGGAAAATACGCCACATAGTCGTACCCGTTGTCAAGGGTCAATACGACACATGGTTGTATTCCGGAGCCAAGGGAACTACGCCACATGGTCGTATTCGGTGTAAAGATCAAATACGCCACATAGTCGTTATAGGGGCGAAGTGGTTAAAGCGTGGCTGTCCTAATTTATTTTTGGGACGCTTTATTTACCTATCAAATTGCTTTATTTATCAATCAACTAAGCACTCTCTTTGTTTCTTCCTTTTCTGTTAGTGCTTACAATTGGTGTTAACTCCAACCTTTGTGTGACCCACACAGTTCGATAGAGCACTCTTTAAAGCAAAATTTGGTGCATCAGTTCGACCAATGCGAAAAATTCAGCGACTACAAGTTTGTGAAAACACTGGTCAAAGTGACGCACGAAATGTTGTTTATACAGAGTTGGTCTATCGGACTATGCGAGTCACCAGAAAAATCTTAGTTGAACACGGTTGTCGTTCCCATTGTTAGTTTAAAACCTCGTACATTTTTTTGAAGATACTTTTTTTACTGGGTAGAATAATATAAGATACTTTGGCACAGGAACAACTCCGCAAAACAGCTATGGAGCCAACTGGAACTACACCATGGGACAGAATGGTCAGAGCAGTGGGGCAACCCCACAAGCAACTGACATGTACGGGCGGCAAGGGGCAACTCCGAGCGCTGCGCCTGGAACTGCGCCCGGGGCTGCTCCTGCTCCACAAAAAGCAGCGTCCAGCTACCCATACTCGACTCCGCAACCTCAATATGGAACTTCTGCTGGTTATTCGCAACAACCACAAGACACCGCTGCTGGTGCATATGGACCTTCTCGTGCTTACGGTCAGACTTCTAAAAATCTTCGATACATGACATAGGCACTCAGTCTTGAGAAACCCTATTGATTTCTGATAATATTGATTTTAAGACACCTATAATTCGGATTACTACACTTACTTACTTTACATTAGTTTAAATTACAAATTACCTTACTTTAATTACAACTACAATTACTACTGCTATTTACCTACCACTACTACGTATATCGTATTTTGATCGGCTCCTAATTAGTATGTTTTACCATCTCGTATGACCACCTACCTAATTTTAAATTTTTAGCAGTAATCAATCTCTCTAGATTAGCTTAAGTTACTGTTGACGGCTTTTTATTAGCTAAGATCTTTGGTATAAAATTCTAATAAGGTGACTACTGGGCTGGGCTTTTTCCCTATACGAACGGAATATTATTGTTATTATTATATTAATTAAGACACAGAAGATGGAGAAGAACCTGGGCCAGCGTTGTTTATTTTGTTGTAAAAGAAACCGATTGGAGCATGGTTAGGAACAAGTGGACTGTACTACAGTGATGATATCATCAGAAAAAATCAATTATCGAGTGTCCTTTTATCTTTATATATTTGGTTCAAGACTGAGTGTTCCTTTTCGGGGGAAGTGTGTGTGTAGATAAAAAAAAGTGGAAAAGGACAGGGTGTAGCGTGTAGCTTATCATCATATTTTTGCAGCAGGGACTGGAGCTGCTTCCGGATATGGAAGCACTGACGCAACTGGTGCAGGAAATTATGGACCACAGCGTGGAGGGAGTTATTCACAACCAAGCCAATCATCAAGCTATCACCCATACAGGCGTTAATTTCTACCACAAAAACAAATCCTGGCAGAATAATAATAAACTTTCTTCATGCAGTGCTTTATGACAAATGCTTGATATGTTGCTGCACATTAATTAATTCGACCTTTTTTAAGACTTTATTTTCATCCCTCTTCCTCGTCGTCGTTTTTCTTTCCTTCTCGTTCGTTCTTGATTGAACTAGTATAAATACAAATATATATATATATTAAAATATATGGTGATTTTATCATCTGTGGTTCAGTCCACCATCCTGACCATTTACGATGCAAAATAGGCGACCCCAGTCCAGTCCTCTAAACAAAAAGTGTTCTGTTAATTACAAATTTTGTACTCTAGTAGCAATTCTATAGAATAGCCTTAAGTATGAATATTTTGTACGTATTTTATGAATGACATGTGACTACTACTATATACTACACTACTACTGCTGCTACAAACCTCGAACGTTATCCATGAGCGAATTTTAATAACTGAGCTATAAATCCAGCGTATATAGGTAATACTGTACAATCTCAATCTCCCAAACAAGCGACACATTTAAAAAAAGGATATGGTACACGCAACATTCGTTATTTATACAACTAGTAATGAGTCATTAAAATTTAATAAGAGTTTAAGCTATTTAAGCCGTATTCGATTATTTCACACACACACCCTCGCGAGATGAAATTTTAACTTAAATCAACTTACGACTAGTTTATTTGTGTAACCGCGTGAATTTATTGACTAGAAATTACCACGTAGTAGGTTCTTTAAAACAAAAGACTCTGTATTTATAAGATTTGAACTGAACTACTAAACTATAGTAGTAGCGAAATGAAATGATAAAGTTTATATTTTTTATGTTCACTTTGATGATGATTGACTAGTTTCAAATATAAGAAGGTGCACACGATGGTTAGTTCAGTATTCTCTAAAAGGACGACGGGAACAGCTATATATGTACTACAGTTTTCAATCAAATACTTGTAAGGATAACATACATACCTATAATATATTGAGATGATGAGAGATAAAGAAGACCGACTGTGAAAGATGATACTGTTGTAAAATAATAAGCAACGCTCAGCCATACTACTCTACTATATAAAAAGTGTCACACTGACATTCATAAATACATACAATACTGTACTTTTAGGGGACGACGACGACGCATTTTTCTCAAATTTAATTTCCTCTTGTCTAGTAGTCTCCCCTCCCAGTGTGTCCACGACCTACCCTCCCTCTCACACACCGACCATTATTAATATTGCTTTCTTGAGCCGCATTTCTATTACCAGATGCTAAATTCATTTCACTACCGTCTTCATAATATCACTTGCTCTTTTAACATGCTGACATGTTATTAAATGTACATATGATTACTATTATTATATAATTAAGATTTCATGGTGTATCAGTTCATTCTAAGGTGGACGTATGCACACTATATACTACTCCATTAAAGTGTTGAACTAACAAGTAGATAGAACTGCAATTTGTCCTTTTCCCATTTTTGCAGTCTGATTTTCTAACGTCGTAAAAATATATTTCTGTCATGTTTTGTTTCGTTTCTCATGTGTTTTCTTCAATTTTGATGTTTGCGAGTAGCTGTGCATGTGGTTGTCGTTATTGGGCAGCTTTGATCGCCGTTATGTACTACACAGCGGAACAATGATAACGAGTCGTCAAATTTCGTCCATCCGACACCACTTGCAGCAACCACTGCAGCAGGCAACAAAACAACCAGCGATTGAATGCCAACTGTAATTAAGAATGATTCGATTGTCATTAATAAAATTAAGATAGTAAGCAAGAAGGGTAGTAAAAAATAAGGTAAAGATTACAATAACAATACTTTTTAGTAGGCATTATGCCATATGAGTACATATTAATTAGTTACATACTATAGATGTTTATAGGGTTGTCATTGTAGTAGTTATTGGAGGATTTTTCTCTTTCTACGTCTCCATTGTACCTCCATAGGTTTTTATTGATATCAATATACATACATGTGTACTTGGTGGGTGGTCAACTTCCAGTGACATTAAATCCAACATGCATACACGGTGATTGGGGGGATCACTTCTATGGTGTGTCGTTGAGGTTTTTGTAGGATTTTGATCATGGTAGCATTGATGTAATGGTAAATATTATTATTATTATAATAATTAATTAGCATACTTATATATTAATCACCTTGTATTGATTGTCGAAACCGTAAAAATAACAACGTGACTATTCATTGTTCGTCTGAACCATATGACATCCACATATTACATAAGAACTATAAGCACTCTTTTTAAGCCACCATATATTGAGAAACGTAAGCGTAATTAAGCTGAGTAAGGAATATAAGAGCTAATATCGTCAACAACTTTTAAAAACCCGACTGTTAGAAGTATGGAATGACTAATTAAACATGTTCATCAGTACCGAATAATTATATTAAACGTCTTAGGTTTGCCTTGTAAAAGAATTTATAACAACTAATTTTAGGATTTGATACCCCCCGCAAACGTAGATATGCTAATTAACGTTACATTTAATTACATTTTACTATTACATGAAATTAGGGCCTTGAATTTGTCAAATCCTTCCACAACAAGTCGAGTTTGTTGTCATAGTAACGAATATTACGTCGTATTAAATGGTAGTAATTATAGGTATTATATTCTGACTTTTTGACCACGGAGCTTGGGGTAATTCTCATCTGCCGTCGTTCCTATTATATAACGTCGTTGTAAAAGAGTCGTCGTCGTCGATGAGGAGAAAGTAATAAGAGTGCAACTTCCTTTATTATATCCCGTAACTGTTTTACTCATCATCAAAAAATAGAGAGAAGGTGTTAATGGTCATCATTCTTGTCGTCCATCTGACACTTATTGTCCAATGTCGTTTTAATTTTATTCGTTGATTATAGGGTACTCGCATATGCAGATGTTTGATTAGTCAATCCTTAAGGTAATTATTATGACGTTCCAGCTAGATACTACGTAACGTTAAAGACGACAGAGAATTTCACAAATATAAGAACAGGAGGATCGAGGATGATGTGCGTGTAAATACTTTTAATTACAAATTGTGCATGGCCCCACACACATATACACACACAGAGACACAACCATTGTGAATCTTACTACTGTAAAAAATATTAACAGCTCACTTCATGTTACATTTTAAAGAAAAACGTAGAATATTGTATAAGAACTAACTAGCTCTTAGTTCAGTAAGGCCACACACAACTGCGACACACGTTTTCTTAGTCTTATAATAATCGTGTATAACCAACCAAACGACTGCATGCTAACTTTTAAGTGAAATTTGAAAAGCTGAACTTCCAGCAAACACTGTTGTTGTGAAGTGTAGTACTGTTGTTGATGTTTTTTGATTATTTAACAAAATGTAAAAATAAATGATTCATTCATGATCTTAAGTTCATTGCAGTTCAATTTAATTTTTATTCATTGATTTGAAGATACATACTTATTCATTACGCTCAACAACGCCTTCGCTAAAGTGCGTTTATACACTTTCACAGTTGCATCTTCATTCACAGTTGGTGTGAATTTAATTAATACCCAATTTTCTCAGATTTTAAAATAACTAGTTTTGACTAGAATTGAAACAAGTTTTATCACTCTTGATTTGTATCGTGTGTAGATGTCAAAATATTAAAATAAAAAGTTGCTAAATAAGTTCACCAATATGCTTTCCCTACATAAAATTACACGAAAGTAAATCGAAAGTATGTTTGTCTCCACACACGCTATCTTAAAAATTCACATCTGTCGTAAAAGTTAAAAATCATACTAGTACGCATATGACAAACAGCGTGGTATCGAGGAATTGTACACAATGCAAGGATACATGTTCATAATTTGGAATTTTGTTACAAAAATACTCAATTTCCCAATCCACAGCATTCCATAATAATGGGTGTAATTTTAAACCCAATTGTTCATATCGTCCAAGATGGCTTGCAACCTATCACCAGGTTTCAATCCATCGTTATGTGGGAACAAACTCTTTTTCTTGTACTCTTGTGGATACACTCGTCTCCCTTTCGAGGCTTGGAAAGTTGGCTCTTGTGTTCCGTATAAGATCAGTTCCACGTTCTCCAAAAATCCCTCGTGACGTGGATTTCCCGTCTAATATGTAAGCAAGCACGGAAAAAATTATAAATCTAAGAGTCGCTTGGACAATAGCGATTAATATCTAAGACAGGGGGTCAGGACATGATGGAGAATACATGCATAATCATATTATGCAGGTCTGGATGTACAAACTAAAAATGTGTGTAACTTACGGAATCGGTTAAATTGAAGATCCATTTCCCCGCAGCACTTTCACCCCACGTGTGTGTTGAGGAGAAAGGCCACTCTGAGAATCCAGTTGCAGAGGAGTCAAACTTCCTTGGGAAAAGGAGCCTGGTAATAGTTCCTGTTTCAAATATATATGGACTTATGTATGTATGTTACGTGTGTGTGTAGGAACAAGCAACCCTAGTTTTTCTTCCCTCTTTTCATACATGCTTTTAGCAGTATAAAGATGAGCACCTGATCAGACTGTTAAACTGACCTTGCGGGGAAGTCAAATCAATTTGCAGTGCACCACGTTGACTGCACTGGACCGTTGTGATCACTTGAACATGTTCCAAAAAGTTGATTTGGTTTTCCGTGTCGCGACAAGCGTCCGTAATGAATTCCACGATTTTTGGCTTCATTGGGTCAATCACCCGGTCAGACCTGGGTAAAAATAACAAAGGCCAGCTAACACACGTCCTCATCTTGGACAGGAAACCATGATAAATCGTTAAATTGGATTAAGGGTTAATTCGATCGAAGTGACCGAGTTTTCCAGGTTGTTAATGTAATAACACCTTCGGGAAATTTCTCTTTTTCCTTGAATTGGGTGGGGAGAAGGAGGGAGAGAAAGAGAAAGCATAGGAGAAAGCGTGTGAGCATGGTTCATATAAAATAAGCCTTGGCCTCTGGATGAGCAATACTAATATGTTATATAAGTATTATGTACCAGCCATAATGCTCACGTTGCTGGAGGGCAGATGAGGATAAAAACTTACACAAGTACTTTCTAAAGGGAGGGGAAAGGAAATTGCGATGGAGTCGAGAGAGAGCTCCATGCGAACATATTTACACTTTGACCTGAGAGCTTGCACTTTGATCTACCTTTCAAAATCGACAGGGCATTTTTGCACCATTGGCAGGATTTGAGAGATGAAACTCAATTTTACACAGGAGGAGTGAATCGGATTTGGAAAGCTTTCAGGAGTGATTTAGTCCTAATGCAATTCCTAAAACCTTGTACAAAATGTAGAACAACGCAACACCAATAACAGGTAATGAACAGCACAAGGACGTGCACTGCAGATTTTTCAATACTAATTGAAAGTGAAAACGATAACTACTCCAAAATTGTCACAAACATGCGCTTACCAACACATCAACTCAAAAAAGTATATGTAGTTTTTGTCTGCATATGCATCACGTACTCAAGCCATAAATTTAATCTTTAAATGATTTTGCTATATATTTTGGGTATTCGGAAAAACAAGGGTAAGATGCATCCCCAAAATAGTTAAAATTTTTTTTAATACCAAGGTCATGGGCATGCAGTTGTGCAATTTTTAAACTCCCCATTTAGTCTCTATGTGTATTTATATATAGTGGTGGTGACGAGCAATCGATCCCGTACATATACATATACGTAAGTACGTGAATACAGCATGATATGGACACAAATATGCTATAGAGACCACTTACAATGGAAGTGATTTGACACGACAGATCCTCTGCGGTGGAACATTTGTCCAATTTAGAGCCATTTTAACCATTCCATGAGCATCCAGGAGACCAAATCCGAAACGGGAGTTGTACTGGAATCCCTCAGCATTGGTTCTCCAACCTGGATTGTCCAGAAGTGGACCGGGTTGTGCTGTCCATACCGTCAGATGCTGGATATCTCTCCAGGTCAACTGCCCACTTCAAAGAAATCACATCAATAAGTTAACTTCCATCAAACCGCATCACTCTTTGGAGGGATCATTACGAACACGTTCGTTAGTTCACTTATTACTTTGCTTCCAAAACGAGCGCAACTATCCCGGCTGCAAGAAAAGAAATATGCTGTTATGCATTACGTACATTTTATGCACATCTTACATAATTTCCGCCATATAAATTCCATCAATTTTGGAACGCTTATAGTGCTGTTAGCCACTTATGTATGTATGTACCTGCCAATGGTGCGGAAGCAGAGGTTCCTGCAATAGCCAAAAATTTATTATCACTCGGCTGAAATTTGCATGGCCCACACACACATATGAACACACTGATATATAAATATAAAGAACGTCCGGGAATGAATGGGAATGCGCGCTCTAGCGAGTATATTGACAAATCAATAAACCCGCGAACTATAATAATTTAAATTTCTGAAAGCCCACTTCATTAGGGTCAATTTGGTATATCACTCTTAAATTTCAAAAATGGATAAGGGTAGAAGAAGCTTGTTTGAAAGGGAGCTGTTAGGAAAACGAGTGATGGAGTTCTACAACACGACAGCCAACCGAGACTCCAAGGTGACCTAGAACTTTTTTAAGCAGGAAGGAATTCCAAGTTCAAATGTGTATTCCTACATAAAAAAGTTCAAGGATTCCGAAAATGTGCAATTCAAGAAGCCAGCTGGTCGTCCGGCGAAGCTAGCGACCACTCGAGTGAAAAATAGAATTGAAAAAATTTTCAAAACCAAGCCATCAACGTCAGTAGCTGTAGCTGCCAGGAAAGTCAAAATTTCCAAAAGCTACCTGGGGGAAATTAAGGTCCATAAATTAGGAATCAAAGCAAGGACCAAAAAACCTGCACCAAATTACAAGCCCGTACAAGAAAGTCGGATCAAGGATTGCTGTCAAAAATTGTTGAAGAAAATGCGTGGAAAAGTAGTGATCCTGGATGACGAAACGTATGTTCCGGTTGACCCTTCAAATCTTCCAGGGCGTCATTTTTTTCATAGCTCGGATCCCTCTGAAGTGGCTTATGAAGAAAAAGTACGAAAAAAAGACAAATTTCCAAAGAAATATTGCATTTGGCAATGCATCTCCAGTCACGGACATGTATCAGACCCGGTAGTTCTCGAAGGGAATATCAATCAAGATATTTATCTGAAAAATTGCGTCAAGGCTGGATTGGAAGCATTTATTAATAGGTTTCACAAAAATGATAAAGTTTTGTTTTGGCCTGACCTCGCCACTTGTCACTATGCAAAGAAAGTGACCGAGTACCTCAGAAAGAAAAATATTGATTTCGTACCAAAAGATATCAACCCACCTAATGTACCCCAACTCCGCCCAATCGAAAAATTCTGGGCACGTTCTAAGTCAGTATACTCCCGGCTTCAAGATGTGCCTGACACCTTTCGAAAATTCAAAGGACGATGGAAGAAAATCACCTCGGAAGTGGCAAAAACTTCGGGAAAAAATTTAATGAAAAATCTTCGCAAGAAAATCGAACTAGTCGCCAACGGGGGTGTGGCGGCCTTAGCTATTAATTAAATTATGTAGGTACGTATTTGGTATTATACATATGCAAAAAGTTTAAAATTCCGATAACTCATTGTGATTTTATGACCACATTTTCAGACCATTCCCATTCATTCCCGGACGTTCTTTATAAATTAATTTTTGCTCACCTGTGTGGCTCGTTGTGCACTGATTCATCAAATCTGTAGTTGCCTTGATTGAAGCCACAGCAAAGAAACACAATTATTAGATATCACATTCCTTGGTATCCCAAATACATATGCATAACATGGATAAATGGATGTATATGCACTTGTATATACATCTCTATGTATACGCTGAATTCACCCACATTCCTGCAATTTCCATCAGAAGCGTGGGCGAATATGCATATAGTTGATATAGTTATGTTCTAAATATATATTTCCTTATTTACGCAACACTAGGGCTGCTTGGCTAAACTGTGGTTTTGCTTTTTATTTAAAAATTGTTTTCTGCATGCCAGTAGAAGCGATATTGCGTATAAATACGCACGGATGGGTTGTGAATGATTGTAACATTTTAAATTGGTGACTCAAATAGAAAACAATTACAATTTTTGGTCCGTGTAGGCCCCACTAGAATAGGTGACTGCCATCGTGGAGGGACACTTTTCACCGTACCAGGGAAAAGCCCCAGATTCGGATGCGCTTCCGATGGACAGGGTGAAGATGCTCGAAGTGTAACCATCGCAGCTGCAACAATCTCCTTTAGATCCACCATTTCCGGACGCCCACACGTATATTATCCCCTTTCCCTTCCGCCCTTGAGTAATTCCCTTGATGAGAGACCTCTGAGCCAGGCGACCAGGCCCTTCGACCGTCTTTATTTAAGATAAAAAGTACACCATCATCATAAATATACTCAATACTCGCATGTAATACCAATTAGAAATTGTGGATGGATAAGTATATAAGATAAGATACTCACCTGACCATCGTCATTCGGACCCCAAGAAGCAGAATAGACGTCCACTTGGTCCACCGCAAATGACAGTGCTTCTCCCTCAACTCGATCACTCACAGGTCCATCCAGCATCCGAACACCTCCAATTCCAGCATTGTAGGCGATTCCAACTCCGCAAACAGAGTTATTTGCGACCATTGCGATTTCACCAGCACATCGTGTTCCATGAGAATTATCTGGATGAGATCCGTAGTGAGGTGTGGGATCGTTGTCGTTGTCATTTAAATCACCACTAATGCTAGCCACCTTGAAAACGGATCAATAGGAGAAAATCAACGTCTCATTCAATCCGAATGTACAAAAAAATAAAGTGCATTTCCGTGCAGGTCTGATTTAGTTAATTGTTGATTACGTAATTTGGTGAAATATCCATATGACTGTGTTCCAATCCGTCGTCTAAAACGACGACTTTTACACCTTTCCCAGTGTACCCCATGCTAAAAACTGGCAGAACGTTGAGATCAAGTCTTGGTAAAGATTTCCTAGTCCTGGTATCTTGCTGAGAAACCGAAATGTTCAAAGGGTTCAAGTATCAAATAATGCTGCATCTATCCACCTAGTTGCAATGGATATAAACTCACCATGTACCATTGTTTTTCCCAAAGCGGATCCTGAAATCTATTATTGGTTCCGAGATTCCCGAAAATGTTGAGATTGTTTTGTCTAAAAAAGTTGTCCACCTTAAAATTCTGCACGAGATGAATCAAATCTAGAGGATCTCGTTTCACTCTAAATTTCGAAAATTGTTGATCTGCCCATACAACCTGTTTTAGTTAATCAACAAATACCAAATATTTAAGTACTCACGGACGTACACATACATATTTATTATGCAATATGCATGCAGGAGCATCTCTGTAGTAGTACGCACGTATTTATTAGTTGGACTGTCAGTAATGAGTTTCAGTTTTTTTATGCCTAATAAATTATTGGATTATATTAAAGGGTTGATTACTTGTGGATAGTTTTGTAGTTGTTGAGTAAGTTCCCGTGCACTCCTTTTATGTTTCCTGGGATGATTCGAATTTCTCATCAGGTAGACACCAGGAAATTCCTTAAGCTTAATGAAGTCCGTTCCAATTAAATACAGAGATAACCACGAGGAGGAGAGAAAGAGAGAGATTATTATTATTACATACAGAAAGAAAACCCACGTTCATATGTATCTTGAGGCTATTTTATGGCCATGAGCAATTAATTAATAAGTTTGATCGCGTCCGTACCTCCCCAAGATTTTCATATCCACTTTGTGCAGCGAGTCGATCAGCGGCTTCTTTCTCCTGAACGTACACCAACCACTCATTCGAATAATGAATTGCATTATCATCGCCGACATGTTCCGCATGTTTAGTATTCCATAGAATTTCATCCCGAGGCTCAATGTCACCATAAAGTTTCAGCAAAAGTCCGTCCAACGCTTGATTCAGGCCAGACACAGACGAATCTTTCCTCGTTGATTTACATTCCACTAGCACTAATTGCTGTAGTACCAGATTTAGCGCAAAAGGAAGTAGCCAGAGGGTCACAGATTTAAAATTAATCATTATCGATCAAAGGATAAAATTTTCAGCAGACTGCTAAAAAAATTAGTTTCAACTTTCCAGTACTCAAAATTTTCTTTACGTAGTAGTAAAAGTTTTAGAATATTCTATTAATACTGCGCTGATCGTTAAAGAACTAGGATTAAAGAGCCTCAGGATTTTAAATGTTGGGTTATTGATATTATAGAAAAATGGGCAAAAAAATCTATGTATAAAGTTTCCCTGATCTTTCAATCACTGGATGAAATTTTACAGCACCACACGGACCGTTTGCAGATTTTGAGCCTCCTCGGCATTTACGATGTGCATGTAGTGTCCGGAGGAATGAGTGTAGTGTATTATTATGCCAACTATGTAAGTTTGCAATGGTTTCAAATGGACGGCGGATCGATTGATAAGAAGCCAGAAATGCAGCAGGGATGTAAGTAAGTAAATGAGATGATTAGTTTGACTGATTGGGGAGTTCCTGTGTCTCTGGAGAAATGAAGAGTCCCCAAATGCATCCTGCTAAATACACATTATGCCGTATACCACTTTATAACGAGGCAAAGATAATGAAATACATTATAAATTTACTTCTCTAGCAAGGTAATCCGTCTCATGCCTGGTATAATTACAGGTATAACACACGCGTATGCAAAGTGCAAACATATTCTACATATGGCTGTGGTTTGGGCACATACATATTTACGTACGTACATTATCCCGTCATGTCAGGATATTATGTACTGGTGGATACCGTATGAGACACATTGTTACCTTCTAGTGACGACGAATTCTATTGTAAATTCAAGGCATATGTTCCGTCCTGTTTTACTGCCCACTTGTTTTCTTATCAATCAAGGGTCACCAATATGGAAATGCGTGCATGGATAAAGGTTTTCGCCACCAAACCGGTGTATGCATATATTATAGCAAAAAGTTCTAGCATGCGTATCAATCAATTGAAATATTTAATAAAGTTTAATTTTTATGATTGAAAATCTTTCATAATTTTTTCGTGGCACACACCATTTCTTTTTTGTAATGCCAAAAATCTAAAAAGAGACAAAATCTAAAAGCATGGTTTCATATTTGATACGTCAATATTCTTTGAGCAAA
Organism: Folsomia candida; assembly: GCF_002217175.1. Classification (NCBI taxonomy): domain Eukaryota; kingdom Metazoa; phylum Arthropoda; class Collembola; order Entomobryomorpha; family Isotomidae; genus Folsomia; species Folsomia candida. The sequence goes on along the minus strand of NW_019091193.1, from coordinate 16,876,279 downwards.
ACTTGCGGATAATTATGATACGATACGGTAAACCAAATGAGGTATTATTGGTACAGGTTAAAATATTGCACACGAAATTTACAGTATGTTCAGCGTGCTTGAATATGATGATGCATGATGCTCCGGAGAATTGGATTCATAAGAAACCTCAGAACATCTGTTATCTCTAATGGATCCCATTAAGGATGAGTTGTTGTTTTTCCAATGTATACAACATCATCGTACATATCACAGCGTGGTTGGTCACGCCTACTCTGGTATCTCACTAGATATACCATAAATACGTCATGAAGACCAGGTAATTCAAAAGTTATTGCGTCTGATTTCATATTTGTATTTTACACCGAATTGATGTACATGCTGAAATTGAATGAAAATGTTACCATTCGATACCACAATTTAGTGCGAATTTAGACTGTATGTAGTTTATTATGTAATGTGAGCAATTTGCATGGACGAACATATTTACATATCACAAGATTCTCAATACGAGTAGAAACCTTGTCCACACTTTTTTCCAAATCTCCCTTGTTTGTACATTTCCTTTATGGTGTTTGGACACTTGAATCTCTCGACGTCTGCAAACCGACGTTCCCACCCTTAACAAAAAGTCAAATACAAAAACCAATTTACATGTATTTAGGTAGGAATAAAATATGAGGATAAATTCTGCTACCGATTAATATCATGTAAATGACATCCAGTCCAACATAATCAGCAAGCTCGAAAGGACCATAAGGGTAACCAGCCCCTAGTTTCATGGCAACATCAATATCTTGATATGACGCATCACCTATGATCAAATTCTTCATAAATAACCCACGCCAAGAATAAAGTTGGTTTGTAGGTGTATTGTTATTACTGACCACGCTCAAACATGCTGACTGCGTTAATTAGATAGGGAATGTTGAGTCGATTTACAATAAATCCGGGAGAATCTTTACAGACAACGGGAACTTTACCGATGAATCTGCCCCACTCCATCACCTTGTGAAATACTTCTTCCCTCGTCTCTGGAATTCGCACAACTTCCAACAACTTTACAGTCACGGGTTCAAAGAAATGAGTTCCAGCAAACTGCTCCTTCCTTTTTGAACTCAAAGCTTGAGCCAATTCATGAACCGGGATGGAAGACGTATTTGTGACAAATATTGTGGCCTCGTGAGCAACCTGTAAATTATTGTTTAAACAATAATTCTTTAACAATTAAATGCATAATTATTTCGGTCCGGTTAACTTAACAGCGTTAAGTTTGGTCAAAACCTGACCCTTGGCATTATTTACATACTTTATCAATTGTTTCAAACAATTTGTGCTTAAGCTCAATGTCCTCCGGAATTGCTTCCACTACCAGATCGCATTGCTTAACCGCGTTCTTTATATCGGTGGTAAATTGAATTTTGCTTAATACAGTTTCCACTTGCTTATGAATTTTTTCTGCATCGTCCTATTTTATAAGTAGAATATTTTAGTAATGCATGTCAAACGCGATATTTCTCGTTTTGAGATGTTAGTTATTTCAAGCTACTTGTTCTAAGATTCGATATTGGTTGTACACTGACACATGGGAATTGGGACTTTATGGCTAACAATGTGTATTGAATAACCTTCAATAGTTTTTTTGAAAATCGCACGAGCCTTTGTTCCATTCGTTGTCGAGATTTTGAAAGCGCATTTTCATTTACATCAGCAACTGTTACGAAATTTCCAGCAGCTGCCGAGATCTGCCAGATAATAAAATAGCACAATTAATGGTACACACATACGCGATGGTTCCTCTACAATTTGGATTAGGCATATACTTGTTTAGCAGTTGCCTTAAACTTGCTATATGCATTAGTTCCGTTAAACATAAAATATTTGCAAAATTTTGTGGGTTTTCATACTTGTGCAATGCCCGACCCCATGTGGCCTCCCCCGATCACCGTAACTCGCTCCAAGTACGCCTTGTGAAAGGATCGCACGGACAAACTTGTGCTCCTCTGACATTGTTGTAACTTCCCAGATGGCAAAAGGTTTATCACCGATTGTATTTTATTTCCAGCCGAAAACAAAATCATGCTATTCATTTATAAACTCCAGATTTAATAAATTTGATGGATGCTTTAAAGTTTGTTGTCGACCAAATATTTTTCATACAAAAACAACCGGCTCTCTCCAGCTGCTTCATAGATATATAACAACATATTAATAATACCATTAATAGTGCAAAGGTTGATGTTCGTTGGTTAGTGTAGTGATAGAAAAGTGACATAAAGTGGTTTTCGTATGGCAATCAGAGAAGCCCTCTCTATAAGCTCATGAGAATTTTGCTCCAGGCAAAAACAACTTATAAATTACAACGGCAACCGCATTCTCATAATAATTATACACACATTTTTACATTTATATTTAAGATTAGTACGTTAGCAGATAAAAAATGTGTTTCCTCGCAGCAAAAATCTGGCAAAGTGTGAATCAAATTAATGGAACTACATATGTATAGTCAACGTCTCAATTAATTCTTGGGAGCTAAGCACTGTTTTGACTACAGGCAGCAACAAATGCTTCTCCAAAGAACTTAATTTTTTATATAATTTTAGGGTGAGTTTAATAAGTGTGTAATCCAATTTCATGAGAAACCATTTTCACGCTACGTTTAGAAGGACGCTGAGTCGTCTCTTCATTCATGGCCTGTTATTATTTTGATCCATCTGCTATGTTATTCTTACGTTGTTTAGCTTAGGATTAGCATTACAAAATCTAATTTTGGCGACATAAAAATTTGGTTAGATTTATTGAAATACCTCTGCATGAATGCTATTACACTCATGCTTACAGTATGCATACCTAATATACTGCGTATATCTGTAATACCAGGAATTTTCTCGCTTGTTGGACAATTTCAAAGTTTTTGAGATTTTTCCTGTATTTATCAAGGACCTTGCAGTCCATATGTAAGTAATCCTGTTCCAATTAGCTGATGCTGGTTGTGTGTCGACGTTTTACAAATGTATATCTCATCGACTTGTTCACTAACAATGCAACTTTAGCGCTTTTGCAAGATTATATTTAAACATTTCAAACATAAATATGGAGAAAAAAACATTAAAGACCAAAATGTAGGAACAATCAGTTCATAATTTATTCGAAAACATATCATAAATCAAAGTATGAATAAAATAGGATAATGATTTCCATCAAAGCATAAGTTACAAGAGACCTGATTTTTTCATGCGTTGCCTCAAACCAAATGAGACACAAAGAAGGTTTTCTTCTATCCTCTTCCAAATCTGAGATTGATGTGATGCACGATTCTAGATTTTATCGTACATTATCTGATATGTTATTTTCTTAAGTATTGGTTGATTCTTGACACCGCAAAAACAAATTAGGAATTAACGAGGTGGAAAATGTTCATGAAAAATTGTAAAAAAATACAACCTGACCAATTCTACTTCACTTGTAAAATGCATTTACACACCATAGTGCGAGTTGGAGTTTGTGGTTTGAAAACTGGGAATATATACATACAGGGAACAGACCGGATAAAATCTTCATCAAAAATTATTGTCGAACCAAGCCCAGCAATAAAATACAGCCCTTCAACATCCGAACAAGTTTTGATTGGTACTTTAAGATGTGTAATAAAGGAGCAAATTGAAAACCCCCAAGGGACAGGAAATGCATAAAAGGTAAACACACCATTTATTATCTTCTCCATTACATTACACGCTGTAGCCAGCCTCGTCCTCCCCTTCACGTACAAAAAACCAACCCCTGTTGCCAATGCTGAATACTCACAGCTTCAAAATAAGTTAAAAATAGAGAACGGAAATAAATTCTTGAAAAAGTCGTGATTTCAAGTTGAAAAAAAATGCCATGAGGCACAGCAACAGCAGCAACAAAATAAAAACTTGTTGAAATTCCAGTTCAAAACAAGGGATGATTTAACGGCTCTCCCTGTGAAACCTCACAGAATACAAGAAACTAGTCTTTTAAAAGCCCAATAATATTCGTTCTCAATAATTTTGACTCATACAGTTCAACAGTAAAAAAAATACAGTAAGTAATATAGAGAAATTATTTGGTAGCAGTCTTTCTCCTTTCTAGTCAATGATGATTGCATGGACTCCTGCAATGCACATTACTCCTGTACATGTGCATATGTATCTCCAATCATCATACACACGAACAAATTCTCCAATTATGATGAACTATGTCAATCCAACTACAACGTCGGTAGGATCAAGGCTAAAAAAACAACAATAAAACACCAAACATACCGAAGACAGGATGAGCGTTTTAGTGTTCGGGTGGTAATAGCTTTGGAAGAGTCACTACAACTTCAATTACGTTCATGAACAAGTAAAGTACCATGGCCGGATTCTTTTCCGCTCTGGTTTAAAGAAGTCGCAGTCACGCAACAAATTACTTGTACATAGATGATTATGTATTGATTGTGTTGTACGTTGTAGTGTGGGCAACGTAATGGTGGCAAAAATTCCTAGAAAGGCTTGCCGTTAAAATCTATAATTTAGTACCTAAATAATTTGCAACATATTTATACATAAATTGTATCAAAAACTATTTTCTACCCATCCTGGAAAGGGTATGTGAGTAATTTGTACGCAATTCGAAGCTCTAGATTTTTCAAGCGCAAGTTTACAACATTCGCATGAAGCCATGAAATGTAGCCAAGGAAAGTACAAAAGATGTATAAATGATATCGAACAGTTAATACATGCATGTAATATATCTCACATTATGTGAACGTATGTATATATCACACAAGGATGAGCTTACAATTAAAAAGGACCCTATATAAACTGACATGACACATTATTTCATTCAGTAATAAATATATTCTATTAAACATGTTTGTGATGTAATACATGTGTCACAAATTAAACCCTAAAACTCCAATGACAGTCATTACGCTATGAAACAGTAATTTTTTGTATCTACAGCTGCATGGCCGTATTAAATTAGAGGTTTCAGCCGAAGAAGAGCTCATAAAATTTCACAGAATGTGGCATTTTCGCACTTTTCCAGTTCCCTTTCATGAATGAGTTTCTGAACAAAGTCGAGGAAGTATCATTATATGACAGCGCAACCCATAATAAAGGGAATAATCACAATCTACAACCTACATTCCGCTCATTATTACAGCTACGGCGTATCAGCCCCAGCATTTCGAACTCATTAACCCAACAAAAACCGCAGTAAAAACTCTGGGGATGTTAAAAACTATCTCATTCAGTGCCATGCACATAACCAAATGAGCAATAAACTCTACCAAAATCACACCCTGAAAAAATAGAATCATAATCTCACGGCTTTATTTAAGGGTTCGTGTAACATTTCCTAAACAAACACTTTACAGATTGCATTCGCAGTATTTACGGAGAAAGATGGTCCATGCATCTTCCTAAATCTTGTTAAAAGACGGTTGGCTGTTACATTCACAAAAACATACACCTTGTGCGTAAAGTGCCACTACTTTAATAATTGCTGGGCCGAAATTGAAAACTCGGATCGCGTATGTTTCTCCTTACTCGTTTTTCCTTTGTTCTAGGATTTTATTTAGCTTTGGACAAAGAAGGCAATTAACTAGGAAAAATGGGTGTAAATTGCATTTTCTTTAAATGATGTGTCCAACCTTTTTTGTATATTAATCTCATTCCAGCAAGTTTTGAGTAATGGAAAAACTCCTCCCGTTCAGCCAAATACATATTTCACAGTTCATGCATTCTTATAAATATAATTATACAATATTATTCAAGTATTTTGTCTGAAATCACTCTGATCCAACCCTTTACCAAAGACTTTTGCCGTTAAAAGAACATTATTGTCCTTAAATTACAAGTTGGAACAACTCATTGTGCCTGTGCGTGCTACAGTCATTTGTACTCACGTCGTTGTGGTTTCCCATGTGCGTCTTTATGCAGCTTCAGAAACTAGTGTGGCTGTGTATGTGGTGAGATTTAAAATCTGGTATTACTTGGCTGGGCTGTAGTAAGAAGTAGATACGTCCCTTTCTTGGCATGCCAAGAATACGTGTGTTTGTAAGCAGAGCGTTGTTTCTTCAGTTGGTCTGCATCTTAGATGAGGTAAACATTACGTGAGCACAACGTGCTGATTTACGTTCGCGTAAAGTCACAAAATCCGAGAGATTACTCATTACGGGAAAGCGCAGAAGAATAGAAATGGAGAGTAGTGACTGATGTCCATGTATAACATGAATGACAGGCAGCAGTAAGTTAAGTTGGCACAAAGACGAATCAAAACTTCTGGCAGAAAAACTTCAGAAAATCTCACAACTCGTGTTACTGTACTCAAGAGAGAAAGAGTGTGCGTCCAAACTAGTGCCAGTTAGTGCAAGTAAAGGAGAATGGAAACATATAACCCGTTCAAAACTTTGTGATAACCCAAAGATCAGTGAAAAAATGGTGACAGTGGGCTATTACCGTGACTGTTAGAGTATTGTGAAAATTCAGAACAAATTCAGAGTCTACTTCCAGAAATTCATATTAAAAGTTTGTAAAGTTTATGATTTCGAAATCCATGGTCCGCATTTCTCACTGTGACATTTGTGATGGGTTATAACAAAAAAAGTGATTCTTCATTCATAATTCGGTCATACCAATCTTCGGATTGATGAACACGGCAAAAGTTTCCAAAAGTGCCTAACAAAACAATCCAAGTGTTGAAAAAATAATAGGCAAATTGCCCAAATCTTTACTTTTTGTTCCCGTTTTTTGTATTCAACTGCTCCCACACGCACGGTGGTGGGTCGACACTTATCTATGTGGTGTTACTACTTCATTTGAAGCCAGTCAAAGTTATAGTGCTTTTAATGGTCGTCATTATCACCAGTCACATCTATTCGACGTTATCTAATGACTATCAACTCACTTTCTCGTTGGCAACAGAACGATGTGTTTTATAATCTATCGAGACATTAAAAGAGAAACAGAGAGTTGTTGATTTGTGTGTGGAAAAGAAAAAGCCGAAAGCAGGCCATTATTGTCTCCTCATCTTCTCTCCGAAAATCTCTGCACTAATAATCCAGTAAATTTTGCTTTTCTGCCCAACGAATCTGCGTAATATATACAGATTGCATTTACTTCTATTATACAGATATTCTTATTGGGGAATGGTGTATGTTCATGAAAATATCTTCCATAAGCACATTAAGTGTCAGATGTGTGTGAATATTGTAACAATAAGTGCATCGACTCTTACCGAATAAGGAATGATGAAAATGACTTGGAATTTTGAATGCACTGGATCTCTCAACAAACTTTTTTTCTCTCTCATTATCTTTTCTGGATTGCAGACAACAGGTAAAAATAAATGCAGAAAGTTATCAAATACTTGGCTAGAATTTTTTTGAGATTATTTCTCATGTTAATTAAAATTTTAAACCTGCGTTTCTTAGTTGAGATAACTTTAACTATAATTTGAGAGAGACTTCACATTCTACTCTGTGTTTATTATTCAATATGGTGAGAGCATTCGAACCGTTTACTAAACATCCTTCATTTTAGGACTTTAATACATAATAATTGTAGTATGCAAATGCCAATGAAAATGTGCAACAACTATTCAGGAGAAAATATTCCAGATCATAAAAACGTGAAATACGATTGCGGAGTACTCTTGAAAACCTCTTGTGATGTACAATGACTTGGTTTATCGTAATTCGCAGCGCATCAGACTAAATTTACCGATGTGCTTAAATACCTCTGATTCTTTATTTGAGCTAGAAAAGAGGAAAAAATATTTGCTCAAAATGTAAAATTTTACACAATGCTTTAGTTCTCTTCACAATTGTGTTTGTCTGGCCAAAGGAAAAGCAACAGGGCTGGCAAACTACCAAATATTGGTGTCTCTTTTGTCTCGAATTCCTCCAACATCTCTTTTTCTAGGCCACAGGAAAGCATTAAGAATGTTTGCAACTTTATATCAAGGGTCATCCGCACCGAACTATTTCAATGAAGCTGTGCTATCAGGTCGCGCGATAATTGGGTTTAGCAATTACGAGTGCACCTTGGAACAAAACATCTCAAATGTGTGGATGATCCAGGACTAAACAGATTAAAGCATAGCTATTTGGGAGATGATGACGGTTCTTAATTAGATATATGTAGGAAACTGGGGTATTTGAGTATGCATAGCGGTAGTAGCACTCTCACTGTAATAGGGAGTCATTATGAAGCATTATTACTTGAACATAAATATACATGAACACTACTAGATTACTGCTGGCCAAAGTTTGCTGGCTTTTACTAAATGTTGCACTTTGTGTACTGACGAGCTAATCTCTTGCATTACATAGTTTGCATTAGTCTGCATTAGTACAAAAATAACGTATTTTTTATGCTTCCTGTAAAGAAAGTGGGATCCTTTCTTATTCTACAAAATTATTAGGAATGCATACAGAATTGTGCTGAGATCTTCATGTAAAGCTGTGAGGGGTTAAGTTATGTTAGTTATGACTTCATTTGTAACCCTAGAAAGGGCTCAGAGAATTTTCATTTGTACCTTCTGACAGGAAAGCGCAAAAATTACTGAACGAATTGACCAGAAATTTTGACCTCTATTTCTTACCAGCCATTTTTGTATGTTTGAAGATGCTGAAATAACTGGCGGGGCACGGTAATTAATGGCTTACAAAATCTTCAATATTTGGCTTGGACACTAGTCATTTTATGTAACTAATGTAACCCAAACAACGCAGTGTTGTACCAAAGTAATGTGTAATACTCTGGTAATTCATGCTTATTGCTCATTTCATTGGTTTCGTTAATTACATAATTAATATCACGTTAAAACGTTTTTATAATTCATAAACGGATTATTGAACAGTATTGTGCGACGAGACGGCCTTTCTGGTCTTTCAAGTAAGCAGATAGATTTGGACCCTCTGCTTCTGTCAGTCAACAATTATTTTAAAGTCCTAAATAAAAATGATCAACATTATAAATACGTTGCTGATTATCCAGGAAATTTATGCTTAGAAAGTTAATAAATCATCAGCAATAAAATAGTAATGTATCAGCCAATAGTTTGGATATGGTTTGGATTTATGTAGCTAAAAGTGTTCATTTTGACTTCATGTGGAGCATACGACGTGTTTCTTTGAACTCAATCTTGAGAGATTCGAATACCCGAAAGTGACAAACCCTGACTACGAATATGGAATGCGCCAGCAATTTAACATGACAGATGCGGATTAAGTCCCATTGAGTTTCGGAATACCGATTTAATCGCATAATCTCTAAACTTTCTAGAGCTGTTTTCATCAGAGTTGTTTCCACCCATTTCCTCCAAGTGGTTAATTTGTGCTCTTATTATGACACCAACCGACTGCCGACAAATTGTAAGGTCTCATTCCATTGGAGGTTGTAATGGAAACAGATAAATTGCATGCAGTCAAAGCTATGCATTCAGACTGAAAAATTACTTTTCTGACTTTAATTGTCAACCTCTTGTACTTATTGAATTATAAGTTTCAATTTCTTTGATTGAAGCTGGTTTTCGCAGCTTAAAACGAAAGTTACTTAAAATCAAACCATCAAAGTAGGACATTAGGTTCAAAAGTCGATGTAAGGAATGTCCTTAAGACTGATTTGGACTGCGAAGAGCTTTCTTAAAGATGTAATTATTTATGTTACGACGGGCGACGAGTTTCTCTGGGGAATATATGGTAAATATATGTACTCACTCACTCTATGCATGTATATAGTGAGTTCATGCTCATTCCATGAATTGCAATTCCACACGAGAATTGGACATAACAATGTTATGATGCCTGACACTGCCAAATCAAGGCAATCCTATTATTGTCAAAGTTGTTGGCTGTCGACGTTGCTAGTCTGTTGGCAAAAGAAAGCCGAACGGTTGAGCGAGCACGCTTTCGTATATCTACATACTCGCAATAATTATGGTGGCTGGTAGCGATGGTAATTATTTAAATGCTAATTGTAATTATTTACAGGTTTCTCCGTGGCTCGAGAGTCTCATCTTTCCCGTGGTGGTGGAATAGGCCTGACCACTAGGAGTCCTTACATCGAACCATTCCAGTACAATAACACAACCGTGTTTGTCGGACAAAGTGCGTACATTACCTGCATTGTGCACAATCTTGGCGACAAAACGGTACGATCTTCAATTATCATTTCCTTCCCTTTTAAAGCAGATTTTTTTGTTTGGCCATAAATTCTAAATTGTAATGGTGGCGTACCCCTTCATAAATCCAACGTCAACCATCCCGGCCCCGTCATCGGTTTCGGTTTGGTTTTGGTTCTCGCCCAAAATGAAACTGCTCTGTTTTTTTGCTTACATTTCTCACACCTCTTTTACCGTGGGGTGAGACTGGCGAGAGTAGAGATATAATGCATGCATGCCTTCTTCCTCCATTATCATCATCAACCGTTGCCGTCCATGAACCATGCACGCTTCGACTGGAAATGTTCCTCTGCCACTTTGGCGGCGAGATTTCTGTTCAGGAAGCAGCTCTGGCACTTTCCTCGTACATACCGTACATTAAATATTGAAAATGAAATGTCCCTCTGCGGCAATGCGTTTAATGTGACAACCTCAAAACTTCATTTAGCGAGTGTCAGGTTAACAAATTCATTTAAAATTTATATTCCCTATCGCATATTTCCGGTACATATTTACATATGAACGTACGAGGTTATTGAAAAGAGCGTGATGAGCAGATGGATTTTATTTGTATGTAAGTACAAACTACGTTGAGATGATATCAATGTACGAAGCATTCACTATTCTCTTACACACGTATATTTTTCGTTAATTAATTATATATTAATTAGTTTGATGTTTGTACATGTTTTACTTGAGGATGCGGGCCACATGCGCTTTTGTTGATTCGCTTTTTCTGGGCCTGTCTTGTAAATTAAATTAAAATATAATCGATGCATAACCTTTTTTGTTGCGTAGTGGGTTACACTCGAAAATGAAAAAGCAAAGTAAAGTTTTACCCGAGGTTTGAAATTCAATAAGCAATCAGAGCGTGGTGATGAGTGGCTGCCTGGGGTGTCATAATCAGTTGAAAAGTAATTAATAAAGAGTTTGGTGCACTTCATCATTGGCAGAGATGAAGTGTGGATCTATTCAACTGGATATCGACTCGATGTATGAACGACCTTCTCCTTTCTCCATAATTTCTGAATCCACAGTTTGATCTACACAGAAGAACCCATATCTCATTAATCATTGGGCTTGACAACGGAAGAAGTGGATTTATTCATTTACGATGAAAAGATACCGTGGCCACCGCCCACTGAACCTTGATATAGTTTTTCAATTAGGACCACACTATCATCAAACATTTGCTGATGGTTGCATGTTCCGAAATACTGTTTGAGGCAGGATTGTATAAAAAGTGCGACATATTGTGTGTTGCAAACATATTGGCAACAACATTTAGCGCAGGAAATGCTTACCAAAGGCATGGAACAAAACTTTGAAAATTCGGACAAGGTAAACTGTATGTAGTAAATATATTAATGAATCAAACGAATTGCGATTTATCAATTTTAAAATGTGGGTCAACTGAATTGAAAATGCTGAATTATGAATTTCATTGATTAAGTTATCTTTTAGTTTGCTCTCCTTGAAAAATATTTTCAACAGATCTTCAAGATTGTCAACTGGTACGCAAATTCCCTTCGTAAGTTGCAACTCTGATGTTAAACGGATACAGAAACGCAGGCAATCCAAGTCATGTTGTATGTATGTTGGTGTTCTCTTCAAATTAAATACAATGATGTCACTGGAAAAATTTTAAGCTGTCTATTTATACATAATATGTATAGTGTTTTTTATTACGAGGAACTCATCACGTAGCGTCGGCTCTTTGATATATCAGCATGATCCTAATGAAATGTCTGAGACGACAAAGTAGATAAGTAGTATTTATGTAATTTGCATGACGTGATCTAATCAAAAATTGTTATCTTGACAACATCATTCGTCTCATACTGACAAACTCTATCGGGTATCCACCACGCGTTGTTATTCAATGAGTGAAACTGGTGTTTTGCGAATGGTGATAATTAGTCGAAAAGATGGGGCGTTCTTTCTCCGTAGGTGAATTGTGACTTGGTAACGAATTTGCGATTTATTTTGGACAACGGTCCTTCCTAATTCCCAAGAGTCTTATTTCCGATTGACACGCCGCTTTACTGCAGCAGAACAAATGACGATGGTCTGTGTAAGGCCGTGAAATATTTCGACACTTTCTCGTCCTCCTCTCCAATCCCCAAGCTAGCCCTTGTCCTGTCTCGTCCATTTCGCTTACAGATTGCTCCTTCAAGAACAAAAGTAAAGAAGACTACGATTTGCCACTCTATGTACATGCATATATCCATATCATCCGACTCAGTGATTTTCCCTTTGGCTCGCACTGAGTCATGGTGAACGACGACGATGAGTGGCTCGATTTGATCGCAACCAACGCTATTTTTCACCATCTCTTCTAAACTTCAGCAACGTCCCGAAGGAATGAGATGAGAGTTTGGATTAATGCCTCTGCTCTCTCCGATTGACCCTGTAGTTCCATGAAAAGGAAAATATTTGCGATATTTGTCCAACTATCGGCTCTCTCCCTCCAATCCGATAGACTTTGTCACGGAAAGTTTTTTTTTTCTATTTTCGTGTTAATTGTGTGGAAATGTTACTTTTCACAGTCATCATCACCTACTGCAAAAGCTAAAATTAGCGAGAAAAGTTTTGGTGAAAATCATCATAATGATGGGCGCCTACGTACATCTCTCTCACCAGCTTTCACCTCAATCAAGACAAGCAACACAAGAGTTTGAAATGTATTTTATTTGAACGGGCCAAACTTTCATATCGTCTTGATTAAGAGGAAACGTTTTATTCCACAAACTTGGTTGTACCCCCCGAGAGGAAAGAGTTTATTTGCAGGAGAGGGCAGCAATCTGCTTTCGTCACATGTATGCTTTCCAATATTTTAAACCACTACATTTACTTACTTCATACAAGGTTGTTGTCGTCCATGCTATATAATAACTTCTACCCTTTTGTTGACATACTTTATTGTTGCGTTGTACTTGCACGTATATTTTATACGTTCATAAATGTGACAGTTTTTAAAGACCAAGGTTTAAGCCCTGCTGAAGGCTTTGTTGGTGCTTTACAGAGTTGTGCACAGCGCAAAGCGCTTCCGCTTCAATCACTTATGTATACGGCTTTATATGAAGCTTAAAAAGTATTAAAGGGCATTTGATAATGATGGTGCAAGGATTCAGTTAACGAGTGATTCTAAGACAAGGAAAAGTTGTGTCCACTGCAACACAATGCCAGCAGGTTTGGGGCATAGGGTCAACTAATAAGTATGCATTCTCTGAAGGGGAAAGTTCGCAGCATATATTTTCAGTTTTTCATTGAATGATTTTAAACTGAACAATTTAAAAATTCTAAACGACCCACATTGGACATTTCAGTTGTCTTGACAAACATTGAATCCGTTCGCTGCTATAGTTGAAGCTACTGTTTTAAAAGAATAAATAAATAGTGTAAAGAGCTCCTTTGCATTTTACGAGTTGATTTTTCTTTTTACACTGGCAGTACAAATTCAGGCTGGCTGCAGATGTTTTGTCAGATTTTCTGCGAATCTAGGTTTATTTTGGGTTTATGTATATTTACAACAAGCTCAGAAATGAAGCATTACATAGTATATCAAAATACAGGCCTAAGTATTTACTTTCTCAACAAATTGCCTTTCAGCTGAAGAATAGGAATCTATATATCCTTTCAGCTTGCGAACCGCAAACTTATTTTGGAATTCATGTAGTAAAAATAAAGAATTTATTTTTAAGAGATACCATAATCACAATATGTCACAAGCTCACAATATGTCAAATTTTATGCACATTTCCTGGACAAACGTGGCCATGCGTAATATAGGGAAGGCTCTAAATTATTAAATATTCATGTATACTTTAGTTTCTATACATCTTGCCTCTTATACGCTCATACAAGAAAATCTATATAATTTGAAATTTTAGGTGTCCTGGATGAGGAAAAGAGATTTGCATATCCTTTCGTCTGGGAATCAAATTTACACCAACGACAAACGATTCTCTCTCCTTCGCGAAGGGAAATCGAGAAACTCTTATACAATCAAAATATCGTCAAGCAGTAAGAAAGACGAAGGTACGAAACCAAGCAGTCGACGTTGATGATTTAATGAAGCAATAAAATAAGATATGTGTACTTCCAGGGACGTACGAATGTCAAATTAACACGGATCCCAAAATGACGGCAACGGTGCACCTCATCGTTCTTGGTACACACACATTTGTGATATTTTTCTGCTTGATAATACCAGGATGTATTTTTGTATGTATATGAATATGATCGATGAGCATAAATTATATTAGTACATAAACCATTTAAACAATTTGCGTGGCAATAACTGAATTGTTCTGATCGAAACAATCTATAAAATTTAATTGAAACACTTGCATGCACCAGCTATCTATCAAATACATGTCAGCAACTAGCTATTGAGGAAGTTTGTAAAAATCTATAATGTAGATTAGACATTACAAGAACTTTACAAAGTTACAATTTTTAAAACCCATCTAAGATTGCAAAATTAACACTTTCAAAACGAAAATCACTAATTTTGTCAAAATAAGCAATATAACTACTGTTCATCCGAAAAAAATGTGGCCTTCGCCGAGCCAAGTTTCTCTAAAAGGTTACCTGGCAGCTATCGTAATTTTAGGGAATATCGTAGCAACGTTTGAATTTTGACACTGAAATAAATTTCTGTAATTGATAAAATAAGAAAAATAGATAAATTCCGCCAGGTAACCTTTCAGAATTTCTAGGGCCGCATTTTTCTCGGATGAACAGTAATATGTATGACTTTTGCGCAAAACCATGAATGAGCATATCAAGGACTATAAACAAAATGGATACCTTACATTTTCCTTGACCTTATTTGTCATAGTTTTAGTTTTATAATTTTTAATGAAAACAATTTGTAAGATTTCAATAATGCATATTTTCTGATTGGTATTGTCATGTGGCATAAAGTAATTTAATGGTACTACAATTTTGAACCTTTGAATTTTGAAGGTTCTTCTGAGGACCCGGACAGCGCAGCCTTGGCGTTAGGAATGCTGGACTCGCCATATCATCAAAAAGACGACCATCATTCTAAAGGTACACAGTTGGTACTAGTTCACAGAGCCAATCTAACCGTACAAGAACAAGACTCATAGAAATGTCACCCTAAAATTCACCCAATATGCATGGGACACAGATTGAGGTATAATGTGTATAAGTGCATTTTGGAACGACAAGAGTTTTCACTTGAAGAAGTGTATTTGCATAATTTCACTCTCCTCGGATTTTCTCCCACAGCGATCTTCGCACTTGGATCGGATCTCATCTTTTAATTATTCATCGCTTTCACCAGGCACAGCATGCGATACGCACTCGTAAAATCTACCTGCTTTACAGAATAGTCCATACAGAACAAACTTTTCAATCCCTCGCCTGCCTGCTGCTAGGAGCAAAAGTCGTTCGTTCCTTCATTTGCCTCGTTCCAGTCCTTTGAGACCAACAAGAGCTTATCTATCTAAGACTAATAAATGAGGGACCTGAATCTACATACACAGTTTGGCAAACATGTAGCACGTAACATGGCACAGTTAAACTTTGCAATTTTATTTTTCCATGTTAAATCTTTGTTGTGTAACCTTGTACTTTTCTGAAATAACCGAACTTTGTTTCCTTCCGGGAAAAAGTCATCAATCAATATCCCTTTACATTCACCTTCCATTTAGGACTTGCATTTTTGTAAACTTGAAAAATAGACACATCTTACGTATTCACATTCACAAAGAGAGGGGTACAAAGGATACAAATCAAATGCTACACAAGACGTTGATAACAGAGACAAATACATAAGCGAATTAGGATTAGGTAGACAGGTATCAAGTTGATTGACCACTTTTTGAATATTTATGACTTCATAACACCCTAGGTGATTGGATGGCTGAGGAGACCGAGATTGAGAAAATGACAGAAATCTGACTGGGAGGTCTGTCCCAATCTTGATTCCGTTACGTAATATGCGGTTTGCTAACAAATAGAGAAATATGGAGTCGTTTGCGACTTAGGATTAGTTATTCTATTCGAGTGCAAACATGGGTTCAGAGTATACATACTGAGTACTTCATTAAATTATTTTGGAGAAAGATCAGATTTATCAATTCAGGTTTGCTCTCACAAATCACAATTATGTCACTAGAATCTAAGAATTTGGCAAATTAAACATTTTGTAACCCAATTTATTTGGGATTGAGATGAAATTATGGCTGTTGGAGACATATGTTGTATAATTTTAACAATTTGTGTACTGAACACGACAGGGGACAATTGCAACATGCTGTTATTTCCACTCATTGGGAACGCATTTCCAACCAGCAGCATTTAATTTCAATTCGTACACCTTTAATAAATTCAATCCAATTATGTTTCCCTGTTCAGTTATGTGTTGTTGTATCTCTCTCTCTAAAATTAATTCTGGTGGTGAAACAACAGAATATAATAGGCCTATTTCAATGTAGAATTGTGGAAACAAGCGAAAGTTCAGTTTGTTGAGCATATTACAGCATTGAACCGTGCCCGCATGGCTCTTCTTCAGGCGGCAAGGACATTCCATCTGCATAGTAGCCCTGCTAATAGAAATTGCTCCACTCTGCACTAACTGATACATTAGGCATTCACCTACATAATGTCATTACAATATAGTACAGCGCATTGTACCAAACGTAAGGCAATCCAAGATGATGATAACACCAAACCAGACGGGGTCCCAACTTTCCCAACTGGATCTAATTCGCCAATGTAGGAATTGGACTGGAATAGAGCGGTACACATAGCGTGCCTGGCGATCAAGATGACGATGTGCAGTGGATATGTTTCAATTTACGATCCCACCCGTCTATCCAGCAGCTCATTTACAATTGAAAGTTATCAATTTCATCTTCTCTTTGCGACTCCAGGGTACGAGGCAAAAATCTTGGGACCGTCTTTAATGGAATTGGATCAAGGCTCACAGCTCGCAAATTTCACCTGTATAATTTCACACGGACGCTCGCCCTCTCCGCCAAATATTTCGTGGTTTTTCAACGAGATTCCCATTCAGAAAGCAAAAGGGAGATTCAGTGTGGATACCGAAAAGTCGTCATATCAAACCGTCTCAATACTGGTGATCCTCAAACCTCAAAGTGGCAAATATTCCTGTGGCGGTATGTAAACTTGTGCCTTATTTTATTTTATAATTTGAAATGTGAAAAGCAGAAATGGGCACAGGTTAAAATATACATTCATTTAGTGCTAGCCCGAGATTGCTTCACCTTTAGTATCTAAATACCTGCATACGTATTTAGACAATACGCGTATGAGTGAATGAATGAAAGCTTGTAAAGACTAATGACATATCAATCCTTGAATCAACTCACTCACTACTAATCTAGTCTAGACAGTATGCAGGTGGAAAGAAACGTTAACAGAAATATAGCTATGTATAACATGAATTCTACATAATTATCTCGTATAAATTTATGCACGCATAGCTATCAAAGGAAACCTTAAAAATATTTACTAGTGCAAGAAAAGTAATTATCTAATATACTAAAACGTATGAATAAGCACAAAAAAAGCATTTGATTACACTGCTTTAGCGTAGATGATGAAGTACGTTACTTTTGTGTCCACCTTCCTGAATTGTTTAGCTGGCACGGGCTAAAAATATACCGCTGAAATAAGAATTTACGCACTTTAGTAAGATTGATCTGCTACAATTAACCTGCTGTAGGAATCTTCAATCATAAAAAAAATAACAACACGTCTTAGGATTAGTTTATTGAACGACAGGTTTGCATTTTGAACATGAGCTCAGAATTAACAAAGACCATATTACAGGTGCAACCGTCTACCCGGATTCTGTAGTCTTGAAAGTCCGACCACGTCATTCTCGTAAGTATTGTTCATTTGCTCAAAGTACACTCAACCTGCATCTTATAGAAATTAGAGAATTGAACGAATTATCTGATGGACGAAATAAAATTAAAAATAATTCTGTGTGCGCATAACGAGCGAGCGTATGCCTACTTATTACGTATGACTTTGGTGTTTTCCCTCGTTACTAGTAACACTGGTAAGTCACATTTCTTGATGGACTGAAATCAAAGGAATGAAAGGACGCGGCGGGTGTGTGTTGGCGTTGGTTCAAAGGGAACAGATTCATAAGGTGAACCCCGGGGGTCTCAGAAATAATTTAATAATGTTTGTCCAATTCTGTGCCTACCGTTTACCCTCTTCATGTGGATGAGGATGCAGTGAAAGTGCACATTTATATATGTATGTGGTCTGGCTGCAAGTTAGCCGAGTTCACCATGATGGAATTTTCGAATGCCAATGCAGTGAATTACACACAGCCGAGTTCTACGTCAGCGACACACACGCAGAGACAGACACCACCACTTCTTGTACGAGAGCCGCAAAGAAGCAATAATAATAGTATGACACAACACCACCACGAACAAACCCCAAGAACAATGCCTCCTGCCAAACTCTATTTCAATTTCCATCTTTCTCGTCCCCTCCTCTCCCTCTCTTCTTCTCCAACAAAATATATTGGACCTGTGTGACCTGGGTTAGTAGATTGGTTTCGTGACACCCACAGCACAAAACCAAAATAGATGCGAGGACCAAACTTATTTTTCCGGTTGTGCGCTTTGCTTCCGTTTACAGATATGTGGGGAGGAAGTCGGAAGAACGCAGCGTAAATTCTCTCAGCCAAGCTCATGCCTTGTTCTTTTCTTGCAAGATAAATTCCAAGAGGGACTGCTTTTGATCGGATTGACAGTAAATGAACTGACTGAAAACCTGAATGAAATAAAGTAGCATGGCTCAAGGGGAACGTTGTATGTGTGTCGAGTGGGGTCTATCGACTGGGGTAATGTTAGATATCGAAACCAATTCGGTTACTATAAATGAGGTTGTGGCTAAAACCATTCGTATGCCATCCATTGCTCTGGCTGAAGTCACATTGGAAATTTTGTTGCATGTGCATCTGTACAATCTGTATTCATGCATCTGCTGTTCTGTAAGGATAGTGATTACCACTATGCTAGTCATTTAGGCGTAGACAATGCATGTTTCAACTCCCGTGAGAGTCATTTGATCCCCTGTTTTTGAACTCTGGGGCAAATGAATTATTGATTTAAAAACTGAGCCTAATGAGAGAAGCCAGGCCTGCAAGTACGATACAGCAGAAGTAATATTGGGATTGCATCTCTGCAGTTGATTCCATTCCGTTGCAGCGTGACTGGAAGCGGTGCAAGGCTAAATATGACTGGATTATCTCTTGTAAAACCATTGTTTATCTGCATTTAATGGGTTCCAAAGGACCTATTCTACGCACTTATTGAATCATTTGACACTTCTGGCTTCTGGAGCTCATGCAATAAATTTCATCTCAGTCAACCATTACGCCACAGAGGGAATTGCTACTCTCATATTCCTAGCTGTTTTTTACAGGGATCTTAGAAATGCTGCATTTGTAATTCTATTTGTATGCTCAGCCTGACTATCAGGAGGAAGAAACTTGTGTGCATTTTAAGGAATAAATAACTAGCATCAGCGTGCTGCACGTTGTTGTACAACAATTGTGTCGTTGTAGACTGATGAGTCCAAAATAAAATAAATATGAAAAAATTAATGATTGATTTTCATGGTTAAAAATGTAATAATGATATGGTATTTAGTGTTTCAGGGATGTTCAGTTTCTCAAAAAATTGTTACCTGTGTTTCAGATTCCGAGAACTCAGGGTTGAAGGAAGACGAGTTCAGTTCGTCCCATGCGACCAAATCACCAACGTGGTTTCCTGTGCTATTTAGCTTTATTGTAATATTTGCAATTGCAGACGCAGATTCATGAGCTCCATATAAATGGAAAATTATAAGGTTGTACGAGGAAATATTTTGAGCATTCCAATTGATTTTATACATTCTCGTATTTTTGTTTCATGGTCATAATCTTACTTTATTTCCTCTAAACGACAATACAAAATTAAGTTTAACAGAGCTTATCCGGAATTAAATGTGGAACAGAATAAATAATAATAAATGTACACTATTTTACCACATATTTTGATATTACTTTGATGTCCTGCCACAATTTGGGTCAATAGGATGAAAATGACATAATCGTTTAAGACATTCCAAACAGTAAACAATGCAAATAAAAATCTATAATTAATCGATAACGGAAGAATTTGTACAAGAATTAATCAAGTATTACATCTAATTTACTCCAGTTTTATACGCTAAGTTTAATTGTATGCTTATGAACTTATCTAGTATCGGACCTTCACCTTAACTAAGTCAATTTGTATTGTACATATGTAATGGCGTAAAGGATATTTAGCTCAGGTATAGGTATATGTAGTTCTATCAGCTATCTATAATTCTCATCATTGTTAATTTATACATAATTTCTCTGTATTTGTTATGACGTGTGTTTCGATCAATGAATAACAGATAAATATCAAAACACTTATGATTTGGCTTAGATTTTACCTCCTGCCTGTACTGCACACCAGTATGTGGACGCTTTTTAGCGTTTCTCCCACTGCGTATAAGTATATATTTCCATTATGCAGATTGGTTCACTCGGCAGAGTTTTATAATAGTCAAAGAACGCACTTGTAGCCAAACGACTTGCTGCTATTGAGTAAATACTTTGGGTCGAATTCGAATCTTCGTCATTGGAATCATTTGCGCAAATTCAAAGCTACACCCTGATTTGTAGCTTGGTAATTAAAAATAAGAGAAAGTCATACCCAGTCTGACCAGCACCGTTCCAGCGTATCCCGGAACAACCAAGCTACAAGTGGAAGTATGCAACTGGCAATTCACATACGTAATATTCTTTCTAAGATAAGGAATAAAGAGAACATTTACTTGTGTTGCATCATTCTAACAAAGGGCAAATTGATGATGATAGGACACACGAAAGGGTCATTGGCAAACAGTTCACTAATTAAAAGTGGTTGTTCATATCCTTTTATCCCGAGAGTGATTGATTAACTTGACTAAAGAAATATCACAGTATCAGCATTACAAATTTGTATTAAAGGTTAAAGTGTACACAGTCGTTATGTAGTCACTAAGGAAGTTTTGGTTGGTTGGCGAAAAGTAAGTTGTTGGTGGCGGAGAAAGTTATGGAAATTTACGTCGCTTAAATTATTTCATCTCAATCACTTTTCACACAGTAAAACTTCACTTTATATTGTTACGAGTTTTCTATATTTGTTTTCTGCTCCACTAATGAAACTCACGGTGTAGTTGATGGTAGTTGATAGCGAGGATGACGAAAAGAAAGTTGAGACGAAGTGAACAAGTGGATTGGCTTCCCCCCGTGCTATTATGCTCAACATGATGAATTGGTTCAGAGTGTTCACCTGCGAGAAATAATGACACCAAATAGAAACCTAAATATGTATTTATTTATAATGCAGCAGCCATGTCGCGCCGCAACAATAAAACTAAATATGCACTTATCAATATTTTTTTTGTAAATTGTCACTTATTATCATTTATTGCATACAAAAATTGTACGTACCATTTACGACATGCACCATGACAGACGCAGGTCCAGCGTGGCTGGGAACAGGAATGCAGGTATAGTTCCCTAAAATGATGTTTGCGATTAAGCAGGTTGTTTAGTATGTCAGATTACTCTTTCTATTGTTGCGATTTGTATTTTGCAATTACCTCCATCAGAACTGGTAGCTTTTGTAATAACGAGTTTAGAAACGATGCCTGACTCTGACTTTGTCGTTTCCATACTTATTCCGCCCCTGGGACTGTTAAAGTCAACCACGTTCTGACCGTGATACCATGTAACTGATCCGGCTGGCTGGGAATGGATATTCACCGAACAGGTAAGACTGATTGTGCTTGAAGTCCTTACGAATTCCGGTCCAGAAATCATTGCTTGCGCTTCTGCCGATAAAAAATCAACAATTATTTAGTATTAATTAGATAGTTGTTTTCGATCCCGCTGTAATGTTGCAATCATCGTAGTCAACTAAAAGGATAAATCCAACATATTGAAAAATATGCTGAAACTTAGGAGTAAATTGAAATGCAAAAAATTCCAAGATATAAATAAGGTGGGGTAAAGCACTGAAAAATTTCAAAAATATCTGAATATATTATGTAGAGGGACTGATAAAGTTTCCCTTGTGTTTTAACGTGCATAGTGCAAAAATTGAACTAATAAAACTAAGTTTACGAAAATAATATTTAATAAAAGTGGAAACCTTTAGTGGATCTTGGGGACTGGATACTGTGCTGATCCGAAATTATTTCGCGATCTGAAAGAAAGAAAAGCAACCAAATTTTTCATAAGATTTTTAGAAATAAATAATTTTTCCTCCAACATGCGAGGAAAATTCCCTTTCATAGCTAATACAAAGTAGGTGATTAACAAAAATGGTGAAAATGTCACTTGAAGAACAAGCTCAGGTGCAAAGTGGTTGTCAGCGTGTAATGTAAAAGAATTATTTGCCACACAAATCAGTTACACCAAGATTAAAAGAAATGAAGGTTTAACACAAGACTGAAACAGCATTACAAAGAAAGAAAGCAATAGGAATCTCGTGCACAAGCTTTTCTAAAAATTAAAATTGAATCGTAACCAATTCCCATTGCAAAATTATCAGAAAGTATGACAAAGTATACTATCAAAATTCATTTTTAAAATTAATATTTACCTTCGACATTGAGGAGAACTTGGTACTTTATGGTTTCCCCCTACAAAACATAACCGGTTTAAAATTAATTTATCCTTTACGAACTAAAAAGAAGCTCAAATACGTACCAAGTTCGGTATTTGGCATTCGTAGATACCTAGAGTACAAAAGAAACAATAGATGGATTACGTCGTCGTTCATGATTTATAATTCTAATAATATTAGTTCGCTCAATATTTTACCCGCATCTCGTTTTTGCACAAATTTTATTTGCAAATTAAAGTCATCAGAATCTTGTGGATGGATAACGCTGAATCGAGCGTCAGATGTAAAACTAATTTGATTAGAGGAGAGCACATGTAAGTCCCTTTTTCGGATCCACGACACCTAGAACAAAGTGAAAACAGTTTGCCTTAATTAAGATGAATAGATTGTAATACATAAAAACATAGTTTTTTTCAGGAAGGTCAACCACCATAGTGCACCATGCACATATAAGTACTTCCGGTTAGGAAATATTACTCCTCTTGTAGACGCAATACGTATCTGGATGTGAATGTTATAAATGAGTACATTAGATGCTTTATTTATTATTTTGAACAAGTTCCAACTAAAAAATAAAATAAATAAGACTTTTGAATAACTTCGTAATAATATAATGCATTTCATATACGCAGTTAGGTGAAATGGACGGGAAACCGTCTTGCAGTCCGAATAAATTAAAAAATTGACTAAATTTTTAAATCAAAGGAAATTAATATTGCGTAACATACGTGCATATGTGATACGTCATTGTAACTAAAGACCCACATAATGATGTTTTTTCATAGTTAAAATTAATTAATTTCTTTCAGCCACTAGAGGTTCATGAAATGTCTTTATTATCTTTCCTTTGATCTTGGTATTACATATTGTACCATAGACATATATACGTTCTTATATAAGTACGTAAGCATGCACATACTTATGGGCGTTCATTTTGATGGAAAGCGTACAAGATACGTGAAAGTAATACGTGCTTTCACTTTTTAGCGTTACGCAATGCAGTTTAGGCAATAAACTTATATCCCCTGCGTCGAGTGAGTAGGTGGTTTGTGGGGTATCTCGTGTTTGCATATCTTGGAAGAGGGGACAGTTTCGGCAGACCATACTCGTCCTCTTCGTAGTCAGGCAAGTCCAGGACCTGCCTTCTGAATCTGTCTCTTTCGATATTCTTTCTCCACGTTGGAGAGTCGGCATGAAGAGCAGCAGCTTTTTTATTAATTTCATCCTGAACCTTGCGAACTGGATTAGCATCCCGCCATTCATCAATTTCAGCCCTCACCGAGCTAGTGAGTCGTGGCGTTCCGGCTCTCATCATCTTTCTCATGCCATCTTCATAGTCCATCTCTGGATTATAGTTCAAATAAGGTCGGTAGTGACTTTTAGCTTCTGGTCCATGAAACCCATGCTGCTCTCCACAACAGCCACCCCTCTCTCTGAAGCGGGAGTCCTCAGTGCTAAAGATATTGCACCATCTGCATGAACCTGAATTTTTCAAAAGTTTTCCAATCGATTTGGTGATGTCCTCCTTCATGCTGTCGAGCTTATCAGAAATGTCGTTTATTTGTGGAGTATTGATGTATTTCCTTATCACCGCGTCAGAGTGGGGAAGCTGGTAAGTCACTGGGATGAACGTGGGGTAGGCTCCGTCATCTTCCTCCAAATCCACGTCAACACTTCTTGGCTTGGCTTTGTTGGTGGCAGTGATTCGCAGCTCAGAGTTTGACTCGCCCAACGCCTTTTGTTTATCCCAAGGGAGCGAAGGGGTGTACTGAATTTGATGTTCTGGAGGAAGAATGACCTGGAAAAAAGTATGGCAAGCTGACGCTCTGCACGGATAAGGAGGAAGACGGGTAGTATTGATAGGAGACAATATAAATCAAACTCACGCGACCTCCAGTTGGCTGTTTCGAGTAGGTCGCATAGTATGGCAGGTCTATCGACTCGATTCCCACTGTCATGGGCGACTCTTCCTCATCTCCCATCACTCCAGCCATTTTTACTACTTAACTTCTTTCTAGTTTCAAAATCGATCTTCAATTTATACTTTAAGGAAATTCTTCCAATGCGTTAGTTGAATGATTTCTTACAAAGTATTGATCCCCAAAACGCACGATATAAGAAAGTACCACCACTATTTCCCAGCAGAGTAGAGTCCTCAACCAACCAACCAACCAGCAAAACAGTTTTTTTCGAATGGAGTGGATCGAATAATAATGGAATAGCTTGTATTTGGGGAGTGAGGTCTAGCCTACAACAGGATTAGACTCAATATTGCAAATACTATTCTAGTTTAGCACACACATGCCATCATCGAGGAAGCCAACAAAACAAGAATGGCACATGGGAAATGCTTCCTCTTCATTCCGGCCTGATTGACTGAATGACAGAATAAAACCTTTCTGAAGGTTATTTTTGATTTTTGGAACTAGATCAACTTTTTTTCATTCCCCGACTAACAAACAACTTCTGAGAACTTTGAGCTTACGACATCATAATCTACGCTTCCTTCCTTGATCGAACTACTGCATTAGTCTACATTATTCCCGATGCAGAAATATACTTACAGATATATACATATTTATGTGTGGATACTGGTATATAAAAACTTGAAATAACATACATCCCATGTAGGCATCCACTCACCCAGTGGGGGCCCTAATGTAAGTAGATAAGCTAAATTTAATGACATGACGTAAAAACTAAAATGTGTGTGGGATTCTTATTTGCTGCATCAGTGATGCAGCCTCAACTTTTGATGTCTCCTTTACACAGTGTAATCCAATACCGACTTAAATTTAATTGTTTGCATCCAAACACATTAAATCACAACAAAAAAATCCTAACTGCATGTGATGAACAATAATTTATGACTTGAAGATGTAACTTAACAAACTATTTATAACCATTAAAAGTAGCGATTTGTAGGTCAAGGTTGTTAATGATAAAACTTCTCCTTGTTATCAAATTGGTATAAAACGTTTTCGGTGCACGTATGAGTCGTCGTAGAATCGAATTCATCTGTGTATCTATGTTATATATATCTCTAATTTAAATTTAAATTAGGTTAAGTCTATCTGAAATTCATTTTAAGCCACATTTTTGTGGCAATTCAGTAGCGACACCCTGACCAGACAAATGCTAATCTTGAACCAAATCGGTTCAGCAGCTATACTTAAAGCCACAACATCTAAAACATTTGGGTCAGTGTGCCTCAAATAAACAATGCTGAACGAGGGTCACAAATGCGGAGAAAAACAATTCCAAGAAAGACTTCTGATGATATCATGATCGCTACGAAAGGGAAACATCAGCACAGAGCAGAAACACTCTTAACTGAAGACGAAATAATGGGTTTTCTCGTGAAATATATACGCACAAAGCAAAACCCTGCAGGAGAAACAGACTTTGGTAGAGCCCCATCCAGCCATTTCCTCCGATAAATAAATTGGTCAACCACCAGTCACCTCCTTGAATTAATATTTAAGAAAAAAGGCGACTTTGTTGTGGATAAATTAATTCAGCACATAAAATTCCACCCTTTTCAACTGATTTGGGAAAGCAGTGAGGTCACTCTTTTGCTTAAAATTTGATGCAAGATTTATGCGCAGTAAGTATTTGCACCTTGACCAAACCCCAATCACTAAATTATCCCCCACCGGTCGATCAGGAATGGTTTCTCACGTGCCCCATACGATATGTTTACAAAATTTCAATTTCATGTGCTAGCTTTAACGAGTTTTCGCAATACAGACGGACGGACATGACGGTTCCATTAGCCTTCGATGGGGCTAAAAAGTGAGTGCCAAAATCTCGGAGTTGTGTTTTCTTTCTTGTAGTTCAAAGAAGCTTTGTCAGACTGTTACCGTATCAACTAGAGAAATGAAGAACTGAATTTCACTGTGCGTATAACCAGTCGCAATGTTGTTGACTTTCACTCTTAACAAATGTGCTGAAGGATATAAGAAATCCTGGCTTCGTTACAGGGACACGTGAACTATGACTCTCGCGAAATTTCTTTCAAGATGGATTGTACATACCAACAGCGAATAGAAACACATCAGGGTATAATGCGTTTTATTTCTATTAACTGGAAATTTAAATTTGGGTCTCAGAACGCCCCACTCCTTGTCCTTCATTGCTATTTATCGTGATTACATATACGTATTTTATTAATTAGATTTTACTATTAGGTATGAAATGTTTGTAACTGGTCTTGTCGATTAATTACATACAAATACGTACACTATCTGCATCTGCCACTGATTATAGGGACAAACTTTTAGATGTGCATCTCCAGATACGTATGCGCAGAGTAAGGTGCTGGTCCACAAACATACTTTTAGAGTGATCAACACATACATTCGGCATTTATAAAACCACCCCCACCCCCATCAAATCCATCCCCACTCCCACCCCTATCCACCCCCACCCCACCCCCATCCTATCCCCACCCCCACCCCCATCCACCCCCACCCTCATCCATCCCCCACCCCCGTCCACCCCCACAATTTTTATGGGGCAACGTGAGATACCTTGGGGCAAAGTGAGATTCTATTTCATATTGGGGTATCATTCGTAATTAGCGAGCGAAGCGAGCAGGTTAGGTTAGATCAACTAGGTACGCGGAAAGCCTGGAAGGCTGAGCTAGCAAACCTAGCTAGCTAGGCTAGATAGAACCTAGGTAGCTAGGGTAGCTAGAACCTAGCTAGCTAGGCTAGATAGAACCTTGGTAGCTAGGCTAGATAGAACCTAGGTAGCACTTCTAGCTAGCTAACCTAGGTAGCCTTGCTAGCTAGCAGAGCTACCTAGGTTAGCTAGCTAGAAGTTCTACCTAGGTTCTATCTAGCCTAGCTACCTAGGTTCTAGCTACCCTAGCTACCTAGGTTCTATCTAGCCTAGCTAGCTAGGTTTGCTAGCTCAGCCTTCCAGGCTTTCCGCGTACCTAGTTGATCTAACCTAACCTGCTCGCTTCGCTCGCTAATTACGAACGATACCCCAATATGAAATAGAATCTCACTTTGCCCCAAGGTATCTCACGTTGCCCCATAAAAATTGTGGGGGTGGACGGGGGTAGGGGTGGATGGGGTGGGGGTGGATGAGGGTGGGGGTGGATGAGGGTGGGGGTGGATTTGGGTGTGGGTGGGGGTGGTTTTATAAATGCCGCATACATTCGTCATAAGAAGTTAACTGCGTCTCCTTTGAGGTGAAATGTCCTTGCAAGTTCATCAACTATGTACTCAAGTTCACACATGCACTAGTGTTTAATTGTAACAAATACTACGACTTTCTCCTCACAAACTATTTCGCCACATTCAAAGCTTGCCTTTGATTCATTTAATTGCACACACTCTGTTCTGATCATGTTGTTGATGTTATGCAATGAGCAGATACAGGAGTGTAAATGTTAACTAACACCTTTGTGATTTTATATAAGAGCCTTTAAATATATGTGCAGGCATGAAAGACTGCGTCTTTAAACTCTGTCCTCTTGAACTATGCATTAGAAAAATGTGTGCAATTATTACCATTCTATCTCCTGCATGTCGCACTCGGCAATGAAGCTGAGCATGGTGTCCCACGATATAAGTGACATTTCTCGGTCCGGCCACCTCAAAATATGGACGTTCGACTTTCCCATCTGACACATATATATTTCCAACTCCAGGCAGCACATCAGATGTTTCTGCACCTGCAACAAAATAAAATTCTTTTCATTACATTCCGTTAATTAATTTGTATCAGAAGTGTCACATGATGATCTGCAAACCCAAAACCAAGAGCAACCACTAAAAGTATGCCCAGTGAGTAAGTCTCGAGGATATGTCCATTTTGATGTGATGAAAGGACAAGCGGAGATATGCGTATAAGAAAGGAAAAAGGTTTCACGGAAGGAGTTGAAGAAAGTTATCCAGTTTCACAAGTTTTTGTCCTCAATCCTTGTGAATTGAGGAGATTGGGAGGAAGATGACATGTCACAAGAAAAGTCTACATTCACATTTCCCTGCACTACTATTCTGTATTCTCCTGATAACTGATGAAAGTTGAACGAACTAGGAAACGATCTTGATAAAAACTATACTTTCTCCTTCCTCATGTCACATGCACCCAATATCACCACCACCGCCTCAATGTCAGCATATTGAACCCGTAGATTTTATAGATGTTCTCCACAATAAGAAACTTTGATATTATTCGCATTCTTTTCTCCATCCAAATAATATTCTGTTTCGGCAGCCGGCATTCATGGATTGCAGATTGGGGAATCCATACACGAGATATGCACATTTACACAAGTACAAAAATCTATCAATACAATAGCTACACTACAGAACTAATATGAAAATGTGTAAAAGTTTATTTTGATTTGCTAATTCTATAATACTTGTTTAGAGGTAGAAAATTCAAAAGGATTGCATAAGCAATGCTATGCTATGTAAGTAGGGCACTGTGTTTAGCTATGAAATTGTTCTTTTATGTGTAGATGGGTAAATAAATTAATAAATCGTGCCGATGTTATTGTTGTGAGCTTCCATTGTCTTTTGCCCATCATCCCGAGACCCGAACTAGACCACGTTGGCGTTTACCGCTGTATTGCGATTAGGTGAAATATATAGGTCACTTGCATTATCATCATTTTCATCATGCCAGAGAGAACATTTGTCCAAATACTCCAACTTCCATTTACCAAAACGACCAGCTTCATCAAAAGCGTGCAAAAATAGCAGCAAATTGTATGTTTTAGTATTTCAGAGTTTGACCAACTGCTACGCCAGAGACCAGGATTAATTGACACCGCTTCTATGGCGCCGTGTCCCGCATAGAATGATAAAGTGACAAATAATATTAGCCGGAGACACTTTGCATGAGACAACAATTGTTAATAATTAACAAACAAATTGTGAAAGGCAAAACATGTAAACCCATGCCAGCAGGAAAAGCAGTATTCGATTCTGCTTTTTCGCTCAAATTTTCTTTTAATGAACCGTTATCCTATTTTTGCAGCCGATTTGATAATAATTCAAAGTGCACTGCCCTCATTTGCCATTTACAAAGGATTTCTAAGTGCAAGCTCGTAAGCACGGAAATTGCGAGATCCAGATTTCTTCAATTAGGGAGAAGTGGTGAGTGACCTTTCCTCTGTGCATTGTACATGTCCATTGTAAATTCACACAAGTAACAATACAACAGAGGATACTCGTTGAAAGTATTTCTGCATACGCGTCTAAGTCCTCTAAAATCACGGTTAGGCAGCAAAAATCGTTCATAAAGCCGAAATTAAACTATCATCAGTGTATGCATATAATTTATATTGGTTCTACGAGTATGTACATGCGTGTAAAACCTTCTTCAAGGTAAGCACAACGACTTGACCATAAACTCGCCCAGGTAGGAAATTATGAAATAGTTTTTATAATAGTCCTTGTTCAACTCTAAAATTAATAAGGTTTTCCCATGATGTGGTCATAAAATATGGAATATTAATAAATCACGCTCTCAAATGAAGCATGCGAAATAGACTTTTCCTCTCGCTCGCTACCACACTTTTTGAGGAAAGCTGGGAAAGCCAACTTCCGTAACATTCTGAAAATTTAAATGCCGTGTAGGTTATAAAACGACGCACGAGAGTGAATGCGTAACGGGCAAATTTAATACAGGGAAGTAATATCAGTATAATTTTATGTCCCATCCCCCACCAACCCTGATAATAAAATAGAAATTCTACAATACGTTCATGACACGTATGCAACATAACAGTGCTGTGAACGTGGTTCAAAACTCGCTCAAATTGAACATGGGTCCCACGCATTTGCTAAATAAACGTAATGCAATATAAGTATTTCAGCATAACTAAGAACAAATGTAGTTGGACCAATTCTCAAAAGTGGACATTTAATTTGTAGAAGCAAATATCCTATCTCCACTCCAAAATTCATGATTATGTTCTTGGTTTGGTTATCAATATATTAAATTGGATATCAAGTGCTGCCACCCAATACCTGAAACCAAATATCTTTTTTCTAAAAATTTGAATGACTATAAAGACGCCAAGTCGCTTCGGAGGCAAGTAAAAGTACACACATGCAAATACATTTCTCGCAACTTGAACAAACTTAAATGTCATGACTTGACTACTCTGCTCTGATGCTGCTTTGGAATGGTAACCAAATGTATTCAGCCATTCAGGCGAATCCAACCGTATCGAACTATGCATCAAAGATAAACTCGCAGGTTTCCAATACCCAGCCAACCAAGAGAATGTTGGAGAAAGGCACTTTCTCCTCAACTCTATCCTATCAAAGCAAAAGTAATCCATCGATTTAGTTGAAGCATTCTCCCGTTAGTTTGACAAGAGGAACATTTTCTATTTTATTTCACTACATTATTATAATATTGCTCCCAAGATTGCTTGAAAGGGAGACAAGGTGGATGGTGGGGAAAGGGAACCAACATCACACACACGTACATAGATGTATACTTCCTTATGTAATATATGTGTATGTGAGATTTATTATAAACTTGAGGACGGAAGCATCCTCTGGTCTCATAATATTAAGGATCTGAAAATGCGTACTACATACATTTTTCCCAAAATTTAATGACCGCATTAATTTAGGATTAGTGGTCAACATACAAAACATCATACGTGCCATGATGATAATCAGTAATTTATTTAGAAATTTTATAAATTTACATAGCCAACGGTGTCACTAATAAGTGGTCAATGACGATCGGATAATGCATAATACTACTTATTTACTAACATGTGACCTTTTGGGGACTATCCATAGTAGTGGTTACCTTGCTGTGTTTATATTTATGTAGCCATGTAATTGCATCATGTTAATAGGTTGCAATGAAATTTAAACTGTATGCAAATCCAGGAAGAGTTTTCTGTTTAGGAACCAAATACATACAACAATTGCTAATTTTTGCAACCTTGTACCGGAACCCAGTTTCCTGAAGAGAAAGGCAGTATTTTATCTCCGCTATAATAAAGGAGACAGTGACAGAGAAATAAAATATGCAATCAGACAATATATTGTTGTCATGCTTTGTGTGTGCTCGATCCGATTTCCTTCTTTCTTTAGGTCTCTCCTAACCACAGTTCCCTCTGCTGCTTTCTCCAGCCCATAAAAGGCTGAGTGTGTGAGGGTAAGAAGATGTGGACAATTGCCAAATAAATCGCTGGTCGCTGCTGAAATTGTAATATAAATTTTTGTTTGTTCTCTAATGCTGTAAACCCCTTCTTCACACGGAAACTACAGTTCTAGACGGTTGCACTGCACCAGTCCACACTTTTATTTTGCAACATTCTGAACTATTGCGCTTTCTCATTTCATTATTTCAGGCTACCATAATACGTAATCCTGACATGCTATTGCATTCTATGACCCAATAATAAACTAACGAAACTATGATTATCATTTATGTAAAATTTTATTTAGTAATAATGCTGAAACATGGCTACTTCAATCTGTCTGAATATTCGCTAAAGTGATTTATTAAGTATTCTGGATTGTGACGACGTATAAGTTTTTTAAAGTTTGCCCTGTATAAATTTATCAGTACGCATGTGGCAAATATATGCACAGAAGAAATTATAAACATATTTATAATCCACACTGATTGGCAGTAAACAAGACTTTTGTGCGCTGGTATTGCGTTTATGTGCTTTCACCTTGATATGGCCAAAAGTACGAACTATTTCTCCAGAACGTTGTTTGCTCAGCCTGTCCCAGAAATAGCATAGATGGAAACGAAAAGTTGGATTTGCGAGTAAAAGTGCTGCAATAATGCCTACAGTAATAACGACAAGGAAGTCAGAGACTGGACCATAAAGGGATTATGAATGGTATATAGATGGCTGTAATGTGATGTAGGTGACTCGGCCTATCTGCCGGTATCATATCGTCCACTATTCCCAATGGATAAGGATGAAAAATTTGGATGGCCGAAAAACATTATGAATGGCTCTTGTTTTGGCACAACTCGAAATTTTATGAGTGCAATCTATCATTCGCTTTCCCACTACGAAGTCCCGCAAATATAGCTTCTTCGCCCGCCTTGGATCATTTTTCTTAATATTTTAACTCAAGTCGGTGCCACGAAACCAATGCTCATTCCTTTTGCACAAGCATTACCCCAAGCGACTATAAAATAATTGTGGATACAAAGTATGGCATAAAGGTAAATGTACAATAATTCCAAATAACAAACATTTCAAATTCAAAGTATACCCATTCCAACTCGAGTACAGGGCCTTTTAAAAATGTCACTGGGCTTTTGTGGATACCCGATATTCATTTCATGACTCAAGCAATCTCTAAAAAATCTAAATAAAAATATTAAATATTAAACATTTTGTGAGGCCTTTAATGTAAATTGAAGCTCTTTTGTCTAACCTTTCTCCAATTATCACACGGCCAATGACTGAGCAATAATTAATATGTAGTAGTGAGTTTTTTATGTGTTTAACGAGTTCTCAACCGTCAAGGTTGCAATTATTCGCAATAAAATGTAAAGAAGTTTAACACACATCTCTGATATGTGTAGAAGAACTAAAGCACTTGGATAACAATTCCATCGTGTGGTAAATAAATGAAATGACAAGCTATTAATAACTACATACTTATACGCAAGAAATTATGGTTCGTCGTAAGGGTGGCCTCCAGAGTTGTAATAAGAACCATAGTGCTTTCCATTGACAGAGAGGGTTGGCCAAGAAACAAGTTTTGGACTTAATGTATGTGAACCCGGAATCCCAACTTTGCTAATGTCAGGCAGGAGGGAAATTTTGCACACCCCATCGATTTTAATGGCCTATAAATTGTGCACTTTAAATTAAGATTTTGCCAATTCTGTTTCATTTGAGGCCCAGACTGCGAGGTGGGGACAAATAGACTGTGTCACTAAGCAAGAGAAAGCGGTCTCCTGGAGAAATTAAATCTCTGAAAAAGAGGCATTTTAGGCACCAGGTCCATCCAGGAATAGGAAAGAGAGTCATTGATTTTTTTATAAATCAAACCTAAATTCCTCCCAAGTGATACATTTCAGAGAAAACTGGTACAACGAGTGGTTACACATTTAATATCCACGTACTATTCCCTTAAATCCCATAAAAATTCAAGGAGCATTTGGTCACATTCACAGCCGACCTGTTTCCAACATCCTCCTTGGAGCAAGCCAAAGTTAGATGGCTTTACTGGACAGAGCAATCGGTGGTGTGGATATGATTTGGTCGGATCGGACCCTCGGACTCGTTTTGGGAGGGAAAATTGGAAACGTAGCATGAGAAAAAATTCGAGAAGGAAGCAAACTTTGAATATATCGTAAGAAGTTGGGGGATGGAGCCATTACTGAAGAAATGACCATATTGTCTCAAGAATGGGGAAATGGTTAGCAAACTTTCTCTGAAGAAAAGGGATCATTTATTTTTAAGAGCTGACGAGTGAGAGGCGAAGAAATCCTGAGTCAGAGTGACCCACTAGCCTCCTCCTCCTCCATCCTCCTCCACCATTATTATTATATCTTTCGTACATCACAAAGTCCGACTGAACGGACGGGCAGAGAAATCAAGCGTGTGTGGTGGTCATATAAAACTTGGTGAAGCCATGGTGGCTCAGACGGCGGCGGATGACCGTCATTTCCTCCTCCTTATAAAGACACTCCAAGTCTAAACTGCCCTTATTCGCTCGTTTAGCAGTAAAGTGCACGTACTCTCGTGTTATGTTATATTGCTTCCTCATTCCTCCTTTTCTAAAATATTTGCCAGTCCACACCAACCCAGAATTGCTTCTTTAGTGGACAAAATTGCTCATAACTTCTCATTTCCAAAAAACATGAAAATACGAGTTGTTTTCTGCAGCAATGGATCCTGCCAGCTCAAAACACTTTTGGGACCTGCGTGCCTCGAGATATGACGCTTTGTAATGAAATAATGAAAGGGATATAAAATTTATTTGATTTTTGACGAACTTTAGAAATTGCCATGTTTGAAATTAAGCGTTGAAGAATGAAAAGTACAACACGGTATTTACTCATGTCTATTTATTGAATGTCTATTATCATGCATACGGAGAAGTATAGTAAGCTCAGCCAGCAGCAGAGGAGAAAATGCGGAAGGCCGAGGAGGAGAAATGAAACGAGGTCTTTCTTTCTATCGGTGAAAGTGGACCAACGACGATCATACTTCACAACTAACTAGGAGAACGACATACCAACATTGCCAAGTACTCACAACCTCCTCCAACATCTCCACTTCCTCTAAAATTCTGTCCAATTCGAGCTCCTTGCTCATAAATCAATTGGAGCTCCGTCAGAACCTCGCTTGAGGAAGGAAGCGCGTCCTATGCTTTATCTCCCCCCATGTGCCCCTTCCTACACGTATAAACTCTGCACAGCTCATGAGGCCGGA
The DNA here is from genome assembly GCF_002217175.1 of Folsomia candida. Lineage (NCBI taxonomy): Eukaryota > Metazoa > Arthropoda > Collembola > Entomobryomorpha > Isotomidae > Folsomia > Folsomia candida. The sequence goes on along the minus strand of NW_019091193.1, from coordinate 16,840,990 downwards.
AACAAAAGTCAAATGTGAGCTGTCGACATCTCATATTTCCAAGATACCGAGTAATTCAGTCAGCTGCACACTTTATAGTTCCAAAGTGAAAGATGAGGCAGATTAATCTTTCCAACGCTTTCATACAGATCCTCAAATAACTCTGCCCCTTTGTTAATGTTTTTCTCTCGTAAATAATTTTCCTCAAAGAATTATTGAATCCTAGGTCGATACAGTTCCTGGCGTTTATTTGCCCAGCTTTCACTTTCACGTGAAAGTTATGCGTTCATGATTCATTAATTACCTTACGATGAATTAGTACAGATAAAGATCAGTAAAGGCTAGCCTATTTCTGGGTATTGGTTCGAGATTTTTTCTGTGTATCTGCCCGCTCACACTTGCACAAGGGAAAATATGTACAAGTCGCAACTGTGAGAGAGCCCTAGCGATACGATTTTACTTGAGAAAAAGTACAAATAGTTTTCCTGCGACATAAAAGTAAGAAGAAGGCAAAGAAATGTCACATCTTCTTTGTCACCTCTACCAGATCCATAAATATCAAAAAAGATCCAATGTGAGAATAAGGAAGTGTCCCAGACCTCTGGATCCTATTGATCCTATCAAGGAAATCCAGCAGAATACACTACGCATCCCTTGTTTTTATTGTGTCCCTAAAAGCAAGGCAAGAGTGAAAGACACCGTCGCAAATATTGAGCAGCAGTCGCTTTTGCCTCCAGCATAGCACTTCCACTTCAGACAGATTCAACCCGTCCTGAGACGTGAATTTTTGTTGTCAGATTCATCCATCAATGCAGAATCACGACACAAAAATTTGCACTTCTTATATTCTCAGAAATCAGTAAATCTTAACTTTCTGAACATACTGCAACTTGCATTACGGATATAAAGGGTGACCAATAAAGAATGACAAAGCTCCAAATGCAGATATACGTGTATATGTGTATATATTTATATATATGGCGATGTTGCGACTTGCTTCGCATTTTGTACTCTCATTTTTGAACGGTTTGGAATACATACTTCTGGTTTTCGGATTCTTGTAGACAATTGCATTTTTCCAGTAACCATGACTCTTAATGCTGAGATTTTTCTTTTTCACATATAGATCACCCTCTACATATTTGCACACATGAAAATATATGTAATTGTAATTTTTGCATGCTGAGTAAAAAATAGATAGCTGATTATGTAGTTTGATAAGAAACCTATATGTTTCTGTAGTTAAGGTATGAAAGTATTGAAAAATCTAATCTGAAGGTTAATCAAAACGGATGCAAGCCTCGTATATTCCGCGTTTCCATCTGCGTCAAGTTTGTGAACCCATTTCATCAATTTTTATCTCTTTCGTGACACGTTATGTATTCAAATCCAAGCTGGGTTTTGATTATATTTTTGTCTCGATTCTATTTCTTGTAATAAGTGGAAGAACAAAGGAGAGAAACTTTTTTATTCGTATCTTCCTTGTACCGTTCTAGCGATATACAAAAAAATAAGCCAAGATTTGAGGAGGAAAACGTCGTGAGTTCTTCTCACTCTATCACCATTATTGCCAAGTCTTCTCAATTTAGAGTCGAAGATGAAAAGATGGCAGAGTGAGAAAGTATGTAGATAACAATGTATTTGAAGAGGTGTATACAGTAGCAACTTATCCAGTCAAGTGCAAACCCTCGTTATCTTCTTGATTAGAATGCAAGAAGAAAGGGTGAAACTACTGGTTGGATAAAAGGAAGCAACTTTTCCTTGTTTTTATATTTACGGAGGAAGAATTAAGTGACTATGCGCGATTGACTCGTACAAGTAAAGTTTCCATCTTTCTTATCTTACATACGTCTGGCTCAATAGGATTAATCGGACCTTATAGCTCCTCTGTAGAAAATTGTGTTATGCGAGGCAGCTAGTCTCATCATTATTTCGAGATTTTTCATTTCCTATCTGTCTTTCGGGAACCCAGAAAGAAGAGGATAATTTATCCAACAGAAAAATCAAGCATTCACACATACGATTATCTGAATGTAAAAAATTACTTTCACTACAACCAGCATTTATAAATAGATACTCTAGTACAGTAAAGAGGTGTTAAATGTATCCCTGTATGCACCTATTTTGTAGAAGGGTGTTTAGTGTATGAGTAAGTTCGCACATACTTTATACAGAAATAGAGCCTACACATATGCGTAATGCTAAAATTGGTTCACGTAATAAAATTCTTGTGATGTGGCTAACAAAAGACTACAAAGTTGCCCACGGGGCAAGCCCAATTTTGTATTGTCCTTATTTGCATACGGGTATATCATATATACGTACAAATCAAAGGACAATCAACTCGTATCAATCGGGTGCAGCGGTGCATGGAAGATTTCATTAATTTCTTTGCAACCAACTCAACATCCCCACCACGAACCGACTGACTACTCCACACCATCTCTCGCAACGCAATCAGGAAGCTCGGAACTTCTTCTTCTGCTGCTACTCACTCAGGCCAATCCGAACCAAATGGGATCCGTTCCGTTGGAAAGAGCAGTATGTATGGAGATCGAGTCGTACTGAAGGAGTGTGTGGAGTGGAAAGCGAGGAGAAAGCAATTAGGACTAAAAGCAAGAACTGTGGCGGAATCTAAAATCAGAGCCTTCCCGACTGCCACACTGCAAGCCAGTCATAACAAAATTAAGAATGTTTCAGCAGACCATGCTTCGATATGAAATGGAACTTCTAGTCGAGAAATAATTTCCATAAAGCCGTCCAACCCACGCTACATATGTCCCCTCACTTCAAGGGATGTCATTATATACAGAGGTTGTGGTAATTTTTGCCTCCTTCTCTTCCACAACATGCGTGGGCAGAAGGGCAGGAATTGCGGTGCTCACTTTTGTCGGTTTTACGATAGTTGGTTCATTCCGAAGGGGATAAAAAGCTGGGGACCGTGCGGAGAAAGGTCCGGACACTTTTCAACTTTCCCAGTCAGATAAGTATGTACCATTTTTCATTAAGCAGTGATTTTTGGGTTATCTCTTTAGCTAAATTGAACATCTTTGGTTCGGTTAAGTTGGCAAATTTGGGGTTTAGGTAAGAGGAGCAAATCGATAAGATCCTTGGTGGTTCTGGGTCTCGATACTTAAGAAAGTAGGAAAGAAAGAGTCGGTAATTTGATTCCGATCGCATACTTGCCATGGTATCGCGGATTGGATCATCTATCACGAGGAGAGCGGTGGAGACCCAATGTCAAGACTCACTTTGCCATTCATCCTTCCTTCTTGAGAGATTTATTCATTCTCATTTCATTTCGCCTCCCGTTCAAACTCATTATGCATTCCTTATCCAGATGAAATCTATCTCGGAGCCAACACGGGGAATTAATTTATTGCACAAATTTTCCAAAGGAACTTTCCTCCGGATAAAGAAACAGTTTAATAAAAAGTGTTCGCTGGAAGTAACATTTGATTTTCCATTCGTCTACTCGAGACTAAATTGGATAGTTGGATTAGACACCAGTCTCAACAGGGGAGCTAAATACGACGGAGATGGAAATTGTACCAGACAGTGCAGATTCATTCAGAGAGAAAAAAAAACAATAGGAATGGTCATATCAGGTTTCGAGCACGAAATTGAAGGCTGGATCAAAGTTAACTGACATTGTATTCAATAAAGTACAGAGTCAATGTTAAGTGTATCGTGCTAAGAAGCTAGTAAATATTAAATAAGTAAATACATATATGTGTATTTAAACTATGTTTGTATTTTATTTGGTGTAAAATAGACCCAAAGTCCTGATGCGTTCAAGCTATTACAGATATGTACACATGTGAAGTGCGCACTGTTTATTATCATGCTTGTGTACGTACGAGTGACTTTTTAAATGACAAAGGTCTGCATATTATTATGTACCATGAAGGGTGCAATTTTTTATGTTTGGATAAACATGACGCCCGACCAAGACCAACCCTTTCATTACATAATTTACGAAATAAAAAGTAATGCATTTTAAACTTTACACATGAAGGGTTTAATTGATACTGACGCGAGATAATGGAATTCATATGTTAAGCAGTTTTCCCAGGAGGAAACCAACGCGACTTTGGATTATTTAGATTTCATCCACTTGTCATATATATAAATGCAATGAGGACCATATCATATTTTATACTTTGCAGTACGATTAGGGTTGCCAAAATAAATTATACAATAATTTTATATTTGGATATTTTCAAAATTTACAACAGAATGTTTTGTTATGATAATGTTTTACTAGTGAAAGTCCGCTTTTCGGTTACTAAATACAAACGAATGGACTAAAACATTTCTAATACGTAAGCATGCATCTGTATATATGCATATATTTACTATTTGGGATGACTGTAAATAAATTGTTATCCTTTATTTTTATTTTTGTAGTTTACAAATGTCTAAAATCATACGTTATGTATCGATAATTGTTCACTTTCTTAAATCAATTGAACACCTCCAACTAATTCATCATCGTGATCATTTCAGACATTTTAAACGTTTAGTGAATTAGACGCACGTTGGGCAAATCTTTTGAATAAGCATTCAATGTGTTGCTTTAGCATACTTATGAGCAGGTTTCTCCCGTATTTGAGTCTGACTTCCACTTCCGGTGTAGCAATTCATTAAATAAAACAACACGGTATAAAATCACTTATGTACCTGACTTTCAGTTTTATCCAGGGCGCATAAACTTTTTGTTGTCCGTGGTGATGCAGGGATGAGCATTTTTTCAAAAAAATTAAAAAATTAAAAGTTCGGGAATTGCATGCAATTTTCCCATGAATTTGGTTGTCAACCAAATTTTACAAAGGATAATATTCTGCACCACGGGCTTCACCCGACCCATATGGCCCCCACTGGTCATCCACTTGACGGATCTTATCAATTGTCGAACATTATTCCTCATCTTCAGAGATGAAGACCAAGACAAGATTTATTTATTTCGTTTCTAATATGTGGTTGACAACCAAATTCATGGAAAAATTGCATGCAATTCCCGAACTTTTAATTTTTTAATTTTTTTGAAAAAATGCTCATCCCTGCATCACCCCCTTAAGAGAAACCACGGACAACAAAAAGTTTATGCGCCCTGAGTTTTATCAATAAGTTATTCGACAAGGAATACAGCATGGATGAGCTAACATCTTTTTTTAAAAAGTGCAAAATTTGATTATAATTAATGATGCATACACAATCACAGGGAGCCAGGTTTCTATATTCTACTTTTATTTAACCAGAATTTAATGTATACAAATAACTCGTCAATGTGTCACACCCACTCCTGATTCTAATCGTAAATATACATTTTTCAGGTGCAATGAAATAAACAGACAATCTCTCCAATTCCTCGGAATTTGTCACATTATGGAGTGAATTAGCTAACCCAACCCTTGCACCATGGACAAATCGATACCCTGAAGGCCGAGACAGATAGCGAGGAAGGAATCAAACACGAGTATGGTAAACAGTAATTAAACTCTGTCTATTTGCAGCAAGAATTGGGCTCTAGGATAATTCCTGGCTCCCACTTGGTCGGGCAACTTGACGCTGATGATAAGAGAATACAAATACCTCAATATAATTCAAACTCCAACAAGAGAGAGATACATGAATGGACAAGAACACGTCGCATTTATCTTCAGCCTTGCTTGGTCCCATTTACTTATACATGTGACATTAAATGAAGAAATAAATGGAACTTGTGCGGGTAGTTTTCTTGTCTGGTGTCACCAACATCCTGCCCTGACTTCCTACAATTCAAATCCAAGCAGACAACCATTCAAACAAGCCACAAACTAACTTTTCTCGCATCACACAATTTCCTAAATTTCCAAACATTGCTTCAACCACCACCACCACCAACTAAACTATTCGTAATCGTGTTTTGGATCGTCAACCCCCGTTTCGCGGAGAGAAAGTTAGTGAAAGGAAAATGTGAAAATTATTAAACGTCAACCACTGATTCACTGGGCGAATCCCAATTTCACTGTTTGTTTTGAGTATGTACGTATGCAGTAGGTGCATACTTGACTTTGTGATTTGTACTCTGCTGTGTATTTGACATTATTGTTGCCATTGGTGCTTATTTATAGTTGCATGCTGATTTCTAACGTTGCCAATTTCCATCATTGTGCATATAACTAGCAATTCGTGCTTTTTGCAAGCCTTTCATTCTCAGAAGGTCCGACAAAGTGAAAAGTTCATTTCGGAAGTGTAATTTGTGCAAAGAAATGCTAAAACCGTATTTATAGAACCAACTATTTGATCAACGTGGTCATAATTGCAGAATGTGACGACGTCGTTGCTAAAATTATTTTTGAACCATTAACGCTAGAATGTTGGCTGGAGCATACATGTGCAAATGACATGGAAGACAAGCAGAGGCACTTGTATGTGTCACTTGTGTCATCGTCAACTCAACATCAAGTGAAAAGACTCGTGGACTTGTTCTGTCTATTTGCGAGAAAAAGAACTACGCTCCACTTTCTTGAGTAAAGTCTCTTCTTACCAACTTTACTGTGTCTGCCATTTCAGCAGATAGTGAGCCGTTATCAAAATGAGTCTGTCGTTTCACTTAGGAGTTGACCTTCTTTTCTGTTTCATGGTTTAGAATGCATTTAAAATGGTCGCCTTTCTTCCCTTGCAATCTCATTAGATCATATTTAGCTTCATGGCTCAACTGCAGACCTTTATGTAGTAGCAACTGTTACGACTTTTACCCTGCATGCGTTCATGTGTATGTCCTTTCGCCTCAAAAAAATTGTTTGGTAATAAACCGAACTACAAAATTAACCAGCACATGGAATCGGTTTGATGTTGGGATGCGTTGCAGAAGATTTCTTGCTTCTGCTCCAGTTCTTTTAGGCATTCAGTGAAGGCAGTGGCCTATCTCTAGATTGTAAGAGGATTGAGAGACTAGTTTGAGCTACACATTTTGTCACGTTAATCATACTGAAAGAAACCTCGAAACTGTATTACAATTATCCAAAAGTATCAATCTTATTACAGCCTGAAATTAAGCTGTTCTAAGTCTCATGATTTCCAGGAGGACGCACATATCTACCCATGTGAAATAGTAGTGCAGAAGTACATATATCTTTGCCCATTATTAATAATTGACGCACCAGAATTCATACTTTATTAGTCGATCCATCAACAGTTTAAACAACTCGAGTGTAATTCTGCCGTTTATCTCAAATCGCATCAATTTCCTTCCTTCCGTTCAATTCACTGACTCTGAATCCTGCGTTCGAGATGAAATGATATCCAGCCGATTAGCAATAGGGTGTACGCAATAACAACAGAATTCGATGAACGTCGGATGGGGAAATATTTCATACTGTGCACGGTATGCCCATATATCCAAGCATTGTCTGTGAGCAAATCTCCAATCCATTACTCATAATTTATTTTGCTCCTGCTTCCCACTCATCCATTCATAACTTGGGCTAACATCAGCACAGAAGGGTGTGAAAACAGTAATGGGGAGTTGGTGTGAAGTGAACGAACAATGAACAATAGGACACTGTTTTTCCTAAGTGAGGTTGAAGACCACCATCGTGTCGCACACTATTTAAAGTGGTCGAGTAACACCACACCTCATCCTCAGAATTATAAGTCTTTTAGTTAAATGTGGTAAATACATACTTTCTTCTCAGGTAAGAAAGAGGATGAGAAAAGTATGGAAGGTACTTATCAATGTTTGCTTATACATATTTTAATCATATTTCCGATCAAAAAACCAGGCAGTGTTCATTTATTTTAACAAATTACCACTTACTTAATTGACATCATCATTCTAACCGAAATCCCTTTTCCTTATGCTCTCACTGGGGCTGAGTGGGAGTTAAGCTGCCTAAAAATAAAAGCTGCAATGGTACCGAATCTGAATTCACAATGCTGCCGTAATGCTTCCATTCCAGAACCTTTCTGCAAAATTACCACATCAGAACAGAGAATGAGTAGAGTTTGAGGTCAAGATTATTATTGCACTACAAGTTCGCGAAATATTTGTTATGTCAATTAAGCCGAGTATCTAATCTTTCTAAGGCTTGTGTGATGATAATAGCAATGTGCTAAAATAATTCGTTATTTCTCTGTTGTGGGCGGCACGTTGAGGTTGTTTAGTTTCCAGCATCACCAACTTGCAAAAGCAATTTCGCAGCCAGTTGAAGCACTGTATGCGGCACGGCAGGACAAGCCAACTCAAATGCTGAGCACATAAGATCTGAGCAAAGTAACCTTTTGCCAAAGCCATTTCTTGATTTCATTTCATGGCAAGTCGACCAAGGTCGGAATTATCAACTTGAGCAAGTGAAAGTGTTACGCTACGACCGGATCCCGTCTGTGGCTGTTTTTATCTTCTTTCGACCCCTAGCAGCCCATTTCTCGCCTCGTCTCTGGCATTTGCTGGTCATGCCACCCATTCAATATTCCATTCTTTCCCCGTTAGCAACTGATTGCTATGCACTAGCTTTGGCTATTTAGCAGCCTCGTGCCAGGCATAAATAATTCCCCATTCTGGCCCCTACAACTACGTTGCTGTAGGAGTGAGCAAAGCTGGAAATGAGCTGCAGCAGTATCGGACCCTTTTGAATCCATGTTGAGCTTAGAAGTTGACTCTTGGCTGACTCTGACTCGGATTAAATCAGATTCCCTTTATTTCATTACTGGATATTGTCACAACGCCGCCGTTATGCAATGAACGGAACAAAACAGCTCAACCGGATTGGCCAATAACCACTTAGCTTGTGGTGCGATGAGCTTAAATGGAAACAAGAGTTGCACCAATAGTGGAAAATCACTGAGAATGGATTTGTTCTTTTTTGGCCTGTCTGCATCATCCGATCATGCAGTTCTGCTCCTATTTATGCTAAGTACGTGCTCAAATAAGTGCACCACTGGCAACTGCATATCCATTCTGGTGGTCAAATTCAAGTTTCAAATTCACATAGGAAGTTTCTCTCTTGAACTCGAGGCTTCATGCTTCACACTCCAGCCATGCAATGCTTACGTACAGTTGTACATTCTGTTTCATAGATAATAAGATGGGGAAATTGAGGATATGTCAGAAATGCAAGTGAAGCGTGAGCTTTGCATTGTGCTAGATGACTCATCAGGCACAATATCAACATTATCATTTTCTCAATAATGGTCCACCATTGCACCCTCACTAACTAAGCTAAATACAACAAATAGTTCCTTGGATGATACAAAGCAAAGCAGAGAAAATCGGATGGCCATTGACAGAACAGATAAACAGTCGAGGAGACAGGAAGAGCTGAACGAAATCTTCCTCCAGAGAATTGACTAATAATAATGGGAATCGAACCGCTTGGTTGCATGGGGTTGAGATGTAAGTGAACCAAACCGAATCAAATTCAGAGTCAGCGAGGCCTTTGGAAGCCTATTGTCTGCTTGCATTCGCGTATGATGATGGTCAAATGCTCAAATAAATATCGATAACCATGGGTTTTTCAACTCAAGCGTAAAGTTCCATCATAAATGTAACCTAATTATTATGATTGGAATAAAATTCGACAGATGCAAAGATCATTAAGATGAACAAATTCGCAAATAAAGGATACAAGTTATATGCACATACACCAACAACTATGTACTTACGTGTTTGTATGTACTAAATGCATAGTATGCTAACTCATCTAACCAAAGTGTACATTTGATGTTCACCTATTATTAGCATTATCAAACAAAATGAAATGGGTCTAAGGCGCTTTTGTGCATAATTGTCTGTTCTTGTTTATTTCAATTATTATTAACGATAATATACTATATTAGAAACACATATATTGGAAAAGATTTATCAGATAAATCCGACATCATGGGAGTGATTTACTGAATGAAATGGGTCAGATATGATATGGTCCCAATTAACGAGGCTGTTTCCAACAATTTAAATACGGTTGTTCCGTTGGTGTCGAGGATAGTTGAGCTGGATAAAAATTACCTCACCAACCACGGAACCACAATTTAGGATAAAGTAGAGTTTGCCACCACCTTTAACTTCTCCCTGCACCTTCCTCTCCCATTTCCTCTCTCTGCTGGCGGATGGATGGTGAAAAAAACTGGTTAAGGGGAAAGAGGAGGCGGAGGAGAAAGCCGAAAGAATGGGGACGAGCCCAAATGGGACATTTTTTGTCTGAATGAAAAGTCAAGTCAAGTGATTGTGATGCCGTAGCGGAAGAAAAGAGCTGGCAGAGTGCTCTATGCTGATCTACAATCTACAAATACAAAGATTCGACAGTTCCACCAGCTCCCAATTTTATGAGCACACTTAGCTCAGAATGCCATCTCGTTAAGATGTGAAGAAAGTGCTAAATTTCACTTGCCGCTTATCTTTTATACATTCTACGTTCTCAATACCAACACATGACACACACACATAGGACGCAGTGTAGCTGGATCTCTGAATGTGCCGACATTCTGTTTTAACAAAACACGTTGACTCTTCTCCATGAGTGTAAAAATCTGGGTGAAAAATGGATAAAAAATCGTATAAATGCAATACACGAACGGGAGAGATTTTGAGGGGATGGCCCTTGGGGAATGTTTAACATTGATTTATTTTCTTAGTTTCATCGTATGTTTTCTGAAAACGTTCAATGTGTTTCAGCATTCAATGTTGGCTTCTCTTCCTGGAGAAGAGCTACCCTGATTTTCCGTTTGCAGTCAATTCTCCAAATCGTGGAGATAAAACAACCCTTTCGTCGTTCCGATCACCAACCAGCAGCATTATTGTCAGGAGTGAGGGCGAGTGCTTGCTGCGGGTGGAGTATAAATATTGCCAATAAAAATCCTCATGAATTCAATTACTTGCCATCACTCATGAAGTAGCCGTGACTGAATGGTGAAACCTTCCACTGCTAACCCATTTTCCTCCGGAGGTAGATACCTTGCGAATCGCACCAAGTTGCGATATGCACGAACACACCCGGACGAGAAAATTAATAAATCAACCAACTTCTTCAAACAGAAGAAGCCAAAATGTTGCGAGGAAACCTCTCGACATCCAAAAGCTCACTCTCACTACGTGACGTAGTGCTCTTCGACTTTATTTTCTACCAACTCTAGTATTGCATGTGTTTTTTATCATTAAGGGTGCATTATATGTAAGGAGAGGGGGACAGGAGTGAATAGTGAGTTCTGCAGCACAAACATGTTGGATGGCTGTCATCCGCATAAATTTACAACAAACTTCACCGAAATTGTTCCGAAACGAGATGCCAGTCAATCAACTGGAATTAAAACCGATAGTATTTTATTTTGTAATAATAAACTCACAGGATCAACATAGAGTCATGATTTACTACTACTGACTAGTTTCAGAAGGCTTAAATAATGTAATTAGATAATATGCCTAATGTAACTAGTAAATGCCTACAATCTTATTTTCCCCTTGGTTATTTTTTTCTATTAGGATCAATTTAATTCAATTCAATTGCATTGATGTAATACATATTATAAAGCTGTGAATCTGCAGCTTTTCAGAGCCGCGAATTCACCGCTGATTCATAGACTTCCATACTTTGAAATCAATGCATTTTGCCCACATCTAGATATCATCATGGTGAATGTCACTCTCAAGACACAAGAGATATGCCAATTTTATTTACAAATTCAAACTGAGACTGGATTTCATCTCCCGTACGTGTCAGTTGTTTCAGATTCCGGCTAGCGTACGTCAACACGAGCACATACACTGTGCATATGTGTACAGAAGTAGCTCTTGCATCTGCCTCTTGCTATTTATTTCTGTGACTCCATTCTGCTCCTTGAAACTCGTTCCAAGCAGCCCTTCAAATGACAGACGTCAACTTTCTCTTCTCAACCACAAATGTTGATGTTGCCATCGGTGGGTATGTCAAAGTGAACACGAATATGTGACTCGAGAGATGCAACTGAAGCATGTATTTGAATTTTTATCCTCTGGCCTACCTCACCCAAAAACATGCACGCTGGAAGTGCTCACAGTCCAAAAATGTAAAACCGGTTAAGGATCAAATGTCAAGTGTTTGGGTTGTGACTGTTTTACAATATTATTCAATACAGAAAAGAAAGTTGGCATGCAGTGAGCTCAAGAATTAGATGTCAGGCAGCGGCAGGCAAAATATGATATCGGTTAGGAATTAAGGACTTTTCTTGTCGAAATTTCCTACGAGGCCGGTAACACTGCAATGTGGTGTAGTACACAAAATGAAATGTGCAATCTTTTAAAAAAATATGATGAAAAACAGCATCCTATTAGAGTAAACAATCGCTAAGCCCGACAATGGTGCGGGCACAATAGGGTAAACAATCACATTTGTGGATCAACGGGTGGGTGGGTTTGTTTTGTTGGATGGGAGCAGTAGTTTTGGTACGCGTTCGAGGTTTTCTCTGCTCTGAATAGAATAAAGTATGTATGAATGCAAATGCAGGCAGTGTGTCGGAGAGTGAAGGTGGATCTGAGCTTTCGGAATGCTATTGCTTTCCATGTAATTTTGCATTGACAATGAAATCTCATCTGGATAATGCAACCAACCCGTTTTCCAGCTCTCTCAACCAAATCTATTGCTGCTGCCGACGACGGAAGGATTTGGAAAATTCCCACATTTTGTTTGCCTAGAGTGCGTGCATTCGTACATAAGTACTGAATTCGTTTTGTTGATCTGATTTCATTTGTTGACTTCCATTCAAATACCATCCATTCTCTGGGCAGCAATATTATATTTTATGAAATGTATTTTATACTGGTCCAAAACCGATTGGTGTTTTTCATATAAAAAATCGGTTCCATTCGGCCCGCCAAGTAATGCTATTAAATGAAGTGGACCCTTCAAGACGAGGTCAACTAAATACATTTTTCTACATATACCTACCTACACAACATTTTATAGTGGTGTCATATTAGTGCTTTTGGCTACGGTGGTCTCATCCTACATACGTACCAGTCTATTCGTGCAGTATTTTAGTTTGCGAGTTTTCACGCCTTATTGTTACCCAGCTCTTAACCAGAAACGCATATCTTTTGTGTCATAATGGAACCAAAGTTTGCATTTGTATCAAAGTTAACCCAGTCCAGTTTGTTGGATTTTATTAATGATCCTGTATCCTGATAGCTCAAAACATGTCCGAATCATAGTGTGTAGATACGGTGAAAGTTCTTTGCAGACAAATATGTATGCACATAAGAGTGTACATTTGTCAGCCGGTTTGGCTATAGATTAGATTCTAAATTTTTTGGTTGCCCGTATCTCGACGATTATGGTTCAACTAAAGAGAAACAACTAAAATAAAAACCTCTAATCTTTCGATTTACTTGGCAGTCGTAGGATGGTTAATTAAAGCAGGTACTGACAACAATGGTAAAGCAGTGGCATCACTCTCGTTCCCGTAGAATTACATTAGGACAAAATACCTATATGTATGTAGGAATGTGTAGAATAAAGGAATCGGTGCTGCAGTTTAGATAGTGGAAAGTGATAGTTTGTGGTTTGAAAACGCGAACCTAGTGCCAAATCTAGGATTAGAATTGCCCTTCAATTGTCCAATTATCGTGCCTAATGAAACCAGAAGCTAAGGTTTCCATCGCTGTCTACTGAACCTCACATGCCATGCAAATGAAAAAACGATCCATGGATGGGTTTGACTGGTAACTTCAAGTACAGTAGAATACTTCAGCTGCTCTTTCCCCTATATCAAACTTAGAGTATGAACTCAAGTGTTGACTCCGATTTTACAAAAGGCTGCCAACATTTAAATATTTCAAATTCCAATATTAAACTGGGTAAAAACAACTTCTAGTTCTAGCTGAAAAAATGTCACTCAAATCGATCTACATAGGTATGCGTTGCAGTGAAGCTAGGTTAAAGCTTTAGTCCTGGCTTTACTGTATTGCACATGTACTAGAGTGTACTTATTTTTTGCATATGTAGTTGCAAATACCGATATTAGAATATTCATGTTTATCCCAGAATTAAACATTGTTTATTGTCATCAGAAAAAATTAATCATTTATACACGACACAAATTCCATCATGCAAGGTTCCAACTTGTACTTGATGTAATCAAAACGAATTACGTAAGTAAAAATAGGATAGCAAGCAATTAGATAGAGTAACAGTGATTTGACAATGGAATGCTTGTAAAATAATGACATTCTGTCACTCAGATATTCCTCTCGTTGGTCAGGTAAATAAAATGAAATGGAGTAGGAATCATGGCTCTTGTTAAGTCTACACCAGAAAAAAAGACATCGCAATTCGTTTAAGTGGTCAGAAGTCACTCTGACCGAAGACGAATCTGGCTCTCCGCACTAATGTGTTACTCCTTGGTAGCAACTTTTGCACAACAAAAATGTCCATCTTTCTTAACAAAAGGTTAGGAAATTCAAGTGCTTCGTTTGGTGGGCAGAGCTGATGAGAAAGAAAAATGACTTTGAGTTCAGACTGAAGGGCAACCGGACCAAGTTCAGGCGAGTTCATGCATGCACACGAGAGAGAGAGAAACACGCTAAAAAATAGTTATCCTAATCCCTCCAGAAGAGAATAAGTGTCAAAGACCATCAACATCCACGCCATCCAACATTTCATTCCTTTCATGGGCGAAGAAAAGAGAGAAAGTTGAGGTAGTTAGTAATTAGGTAAATTGACGCTCAATTCGATATGATTGAAGTTGTGGCAAGTTGGCGTCGTGCCACGTGGTAATACACATATTTTAGAGGTAGCTACCCTCCAGAAGGCGTTCAGCTCGCCATCATCATGAGCTTTTCCCATCATGACATACATAATACAATTTCCCAATTTCTTTCCTTTCTATCCAATCCACCACAGGCTCAAGGGTTTCCTTCTCTTGCTGGGAAAATAGGTACTGTTGCTTGCTCGGTGGTTGTCTCGCCGTGCTTACTGGAGAGAAAAGTGGATCGTATTCATGAGGAGAAAGTGGGAATCTTAAGTCTTGAGAAGGAGATTGTGTGGCAAAAAGCTAATGCAGGTGGGATATGTGTGTAATTCTCTTCACGCCTTCTCCGCTGTGGTGGAAGCATCGTACCCCATAGATCCCCATTATACAAACAACGTGTAGGACTTGGAACTCCTTTTGCAGAATTTCGTGAGCTTAACTACATAATATTTTAATAGAAACGAGGTTGAATCACGACGTCGTAAGTTACAGATGTTACATATCCACATAAATTCTTATTCTTCTCTCCAGAACATTTATTATCAAAGAGTTTTGGATCCTGGCTGGTTGTTCAAAGTCCGGAACAGCGTTAACCAGAATTCAGATACTACGTAAACCCAGCTCAATTTAGCCTAAACCCTTTTGCCCATTCACTTGCCCTCCTCGCACTCTGCCTCATTTAAAACTGTCATTGAACTTGGAGTGCACGCTGTCACTCATAAATAGTTGAGGAGAAAAAAGTCATTATGTGCCTGATTGCCCATCACGACTGCCTCGTACAAATCCATGTTAAGTGACAAGTCACAACTCCATGCACATGAATGTCATATTTCCACGTCAACTTATATCCTTTTAAACATTTACTTGATTATTTATTAGACAAAAGTTAGGCCAATATGACAAAATAAATATTTTTAGAATCCGACAAAGCAATCAAAAGCCATTCACACCCTCCCAGAGATGTTCATAACCTTTATTGCAAATTAAAAACCACGCTATTTCGCTAGTAACACCAGCCTCATCACAGAGAGAGTTTGAGCAAATAGCCAAGAGAGACAGCCGCAAAGAGGTACGTTAGATGTAGAATCTGTCCGCAAAACACATGTAAGGCTTGTAAATTCTAAAGACCCTTAATTCACATAAATATATGGTCCACCGAATACATAAATCAGGATGGAACCGACCGCAACACACGTTGCCAAATATATGCACATTTCATTCTTGGGATGGAATAGAATATAGTGTAAATAAAGACTACAAAGGACCCGGCTCAACAAATAACTTGTATCCAATGGATTTCAATGACGCAACACATCGACCGACAGAAATTCGGGACGATGTACTCTCTCGTGTACATAATGGTCAAAGCATTCCGAGCAAAGGCATTCTTTGAATTTGATTTAAATCTCGCAAAGTTACTTCCCACAGGCTCTCTGTCCATAGATAACACCCGAATAATTTACGGATAGGCATCACACACACGTAGACTTTTCTACCTCCGTATCAGGGAATCTGAATAAGGAGGATGAAGAACTAGTAGAGCAAAAATAGTGCTTTTCTCCCTTGTAACGGATGCCACAATCAAATCACAGAATTCGAGCTATCTTGTTCTATTCAGCCTCCTTTGCCTACTTGCATACTACGCATACGAGTGTGTGTACCAGGATGAAGTGAGTGCATCACTACAAGGAAGAGAAAGTTGAGCTGACTGACGGGTGGAAGGAATCTGTTGAATTGAGGAAAGTAACGTGCTTGTAAATTTTAAATGGAGACAGAAACGAGGAAAGTAATCTAAAATCCATCTATCCCACTGCGCTCGTATCCTTTAAATCTGCGCTCATGTGTACATACACACAATCGGAGTTTTCCTTATTTTGATTGTTGCTGGAATCAACCAGGCGAAAAGTATATAGCAGAAGGGCAAGAGAGGAATAAGAGTTTGCCGAGGGAAAACAGTTTCTTGATTTTTTGCATGTTTGAATATTTGAATTCTTTCTCTTTTGACTCTGAGCCTTATTGCTGACTGTTTGTGTTGTGTGCTCGAAACCACCAGAGACTTGCACCAAGGAAGTCTCTCCAGGACTGTGGGATCGAAAATACTATAATATAATAATATCAGCAGATGGCTTTCCTCCTCTGCCGCCGCCGCCTCCTCCTCCTCCTCAGCCAGAACACCACTGCTTCTAGATTTCAGAACTCGCAATACGAGCTTCTCAATGGTTGGATTGTTCTTGGCTAGTGCTGGAAATAACACGAGTAAAGTTCAAGCGAGTTTCCCACTGAGGAGCATTGTCGAAGGCACGATTTGAAACTCGGGAGGAATTTGAAATTAGTAGATTGCGATTGCGAACGACCCATCAGGGATCGAGTGAACACTGACGGAATGAATTTTGCATTCTGCTCTTTCTCCTCTTCTCTCCAAGACTTGCAAGGAAATTGAGACTGTAGAAACACACAAAAGTTAATGCTTTCATCGTCCATCATAACAGCACCACACACACACAAGAGAACCCTGCAGTTCTCTCTCAGCAGGCATATGTACGTACTTAAGTTTTTGGAATTATGGTTTTCGTAACATCAACTATGGTAAGCACTAATGAAGTAGAAAAAGTATTATGTACTTATCACATTTAGCATTGTTCACATTTTCAAACGTTACATTGATACACAAGTTCATTCAAGTCTAATAATAATTACTGAATAAGTGTTCCTGGAACTATGTCTAGACACAGGAGATTCAAGTAATATGAAATACTGTACAAGCATGCATAAGCTTATATCGTTTTTACGGCGAGATTGTGATTTGCTTAAAAAGTGAGAATAAATGGAATGGTTTAATGTAAAATTCATATTCACTATAACGAGCGAGGGAGAAGAGTCATGAATCTCATAAAGATCATTTCCACCCATTCACCTACATCCACGTCCCGGCCGGAGAAAAAGGCATATTCCAGAACCATGAACTAAGCACTTTCACCCTCGCACACATACGGACATGACGACCTCGTTTCTTTCGTATAACAACTCTTCCTTCCACTTTTGCTCCGTGAAATTATTTTGCAAATATTCATAGCAGACTTCAGGCTTGAGAGGACATAGGATGTGTAAGGTTAGGTGGATTATCACCGGTAACACTTTATCCAATCAGGAAATTTTCTACTTTTTTTCTTATTTTTTTTATAAATACTCCTACATACCCATAAATTCAGGAATTGCTTTTTTACATCGGGTGACTTATTGCTTCTCCGTCGAACCTATAAATTTGTAATGCTCGGAAAGATTGTTAAAATATAAAATGAATAAATTGAGTAGGTATATGTTGTACATTCTTTTTATATGATTTTATTTTTTGCTGGAAGTTTGTTGGTGCCCCTATTTTCTCACCTTCGTGTGTGTACTACATGTGCATATCGTATACAAGCTTGACTTGTTGGATAGAAAGAAGGCTAATTTTGCATGCCTTAATTGTCAGAACAATACGGGAGAATAGTTGGAATCTTTGCGTAAAAAATTTACTACACAGCACAAAGCAACGTTTGGGATGACAGCGAGATTATTTTAGACGTTATTCCTTACGAGGAAAAGTTTTATGAGATGAATATCTAGCATTCACCTTTTTTGGTGGCTTATTGTCTTCAATTCTTAGGTGAAAGTTACGAGGGCCAAGTGGATCTCTCAAGAATATGCGTTTTTATGATCTAAATATTACTTCATTTTTAACCGGGACACAATGGAATAATGTCATCCGCCCATAATAAAAATTCCACTTTTACTGACACCACTTTCAAACTCTCAACTGAAACGGTGTCTACCCCATTTTCCTTCGTCCCGTTATTGTAGTGTGTCCCCTCCTTTCTCTTTTCGCCAAGTTTTATTGTCGTGCAGAGAGAGAGAGAGATCCCGTACTGCTTTTATTATATGCGACGGTACAGCTCGCTCAGCCTTCGTTGTCGCAACCCATGTTATGCAAAGTTTTGCAATTTTTCTTGTTCTAAGTACTCTGGTAATGACCATCCCATGTTTCACATACGTACACGCATAACTCAATCAGGCTGAAACAACCGTTACAACAAAACAGTTCGTTAGGAAGACTGCTTCCCAAAAACCAAACTATTTGTATTTAGATAATTTTTACTTCCAACAAGTTTACGATATTTTTAATCATGGACGGTGGAATGTGTATGTAGGGTAGAAGTTAGTCCAAAATTTTAGCCGGGGTCGGATTTTTTTATGCTGGTGTCATGTATGTGTCTGTTTGTTGTCCGTGATATTCAAAAGGGTTATCCAAATCAACATCAAATTTCGTACGCACTTTTTATACGTAGTACAAACCAAAGTATGAATCGAGTTTCAATGACGGTAGAAATAGGTCCATGGGAAAGGGAGGTAAATAACCAACTGGCTCGGGCCACGTCAAGTCTAGATTACTCAGATTTACTCATGTAAACATTCATTGGGGAATTAATCTAATTTAAGCTTAGATTGAAACGTCCGGTCCAAGTTGGCCAATATATTGTAGATGAAGACGTCAGGTCTACTTCTACTCCAAGTAAGATTTGAGATTAATGCAAAAAGAGTAATGGGCTGGCCGGCGTAAAAACGCGTGTTCGATAATCAAAGACCTGTGAATAATCATTTACAAGCTGTCAAAATTGAAACCTTGATAAGAACACACCGTATAGAAAAATATAAATATTTTATTTGTGCTCGCGTAAAAAAATGCTTGCATGTTTCCTCGTAAAAACGCGAAATCCAGAAATGTTTCATGATCTGGAAACAAGATGACAACTCGTTGGCGTCGTTCTTTTCTTGTGACATAAGAAACCGAAACCTAACTGTAGCGTAGCACAACTATGTATGTATCCATGTACCAAGGGCACAGAGAGTAACAATACACACATATATCCGTGATCCTATTTAAGGTCATAAATCTACATTAGCCTCTTATCGCTTTGAGGGGGTTAGCAAAATTATGTCTTTGATAATACTTTTGACCTCGTCTAGAATTTCATTAAACCAAATTTGTGCTCGCTCCTCATAGAAACGTCCGTCCATCTCACATTCCATCCAGCAAGTGAGGTCCAAGCGGATTTATGTGTGTTTTTAAAGATAAACATGAAAACCATAAATCACAAAGTCAGAACTCACGAGACGAGGATGAGGAGGAACCTTCTGATACCAAGTACAAGCAGCCATGTAATGCCTTGATGTCTTGAACTTAGAAATTCCATTTACACGATTACTTCCTAAGTCATTGCATCTTAAAATCAATTACAGGCTCCTTTTGCAGGTAAACTATTTTTCGTATTTTATGTACCGATATATGCATAATTGAGTTTCTTCATTATACACTGATCCTGCCCTTGGGCGAATTAGTTTCATTTCCGTCCCCATATGTACAATGTACATATGTATTGTACATACATTCATGCACAAGTATGAAGCATGAAGTGCCAAATTAATTATGCCAAAGTGCACTCTTGAAGTGGACTTTCTGCTCTTGTGATTTTCCTCACCTACTTTTGATTTGATTTACGAATCTCGCACACCTTAATTGCTCAATAAGTGTCATTCTTGATAGTTTTTAATGAGTTAAATGGGAATGAGACGAATTATTATTTTTGTTCTGTTCTGACCCTGTGTCCTGCTTTGCCTTGGGACGGAAATCAATATTGGTATTTAGCACAATGAGTTAGGTCGTTGAATTTTGTGATTCTAGTCCCGCACAGTCGAAACCAACTATTAGAATTTACACGCCTCATATCGCTTTAAGCTTGGAGTTTCACACAGTGGTTCCATCGACTGATTTAAGCGGAACATACCTACATACATATTTTCTCATAACAAATACCCCTCCAGTGCCATGCTCCAGTTTAGGGTTTGTATAAAAAAATTTACAAAATCTAGTTTGATATTCCGAAATGAGCACCCATCTAACTATGATTTATTTAAGACAAGGTGACCTTAAAAAGTAACTAATTCTATTTCACGAACCTTTAGGAGTTGCATATTTGACACCCTGGGGAGCAAAGCATAGCTGACCCCGTCGCTTCACCTGCTCATAGCTTATTAAGCCTTCAATTAATAAATTGAACTACAAAATGAAATGGCCAAACCCGCACAAGCAGGAAATATTTGTGTCAATATCATAGAATTTGAATTAGTCGCATCCACCCGGGGGAATTATTCATATGCACCGAATTGAGGATGGCGGAGCACTGGAGACGTATTTCGAATGTATTTCTTATGGAGGAATGCGCTCCGCTAAATCAGTCGGGGGAGCCATTGTGCTGCGAATGGAATATGAGTATGGTGCATGGAGTAGGAAGGAAAGCAGTAAATTTAAATTGTGCGTGCTGAGGCGTAATTATATTTGGGGGATTCTTGGGCATAATAAATTCTGCAAATGGGCTCAATGTGCTGCCATGCTGTGTTGTGGGTCTTGCACTTCAAGCTAGACCTTAAAAATGACAAACGAACGTGTTTGTATTCAGGGTTCACCTCAGTCTCACTGTATTAGTTATTAATGAATCTTAGCGTTGGGTGGTTCTTGCCCTTCTTCATGAGATTGGCCCTATATGATCCCATCTACCTAGGCGTCGTCAGATAATCATCGTGCAATTTCCTTCATTGCTCTTTTTGTGAAATATATAGCAAACTTTCTCGGATAAATCGCCAATTCTGGGTATTTTTGTGTAGCGTGAAAAATTGCAGCCTGTAAAGTAACAAGGGGAAAATTAATGGGTAGATTTTATCAGGAATGTGCTTTCAAACATATGATGCTATGCTCATGTTCTGTTTTAACACGGATTGTTCACTTACTTATTGAAAAGGTTTCCCATATATAACTCTCAAACATATATATTACGTCGTTAAAGGCACATATGCATGGAGACAAGTGAAAATCGGGTTAGCATCAGAAGAGGACAAATGCGTTTTACAACTTCAATTGCAAAAACATACTAAAGATATTCTTAATTAGAAAAAAATTAAAATGTAGCAAATACGAGTCGTAATATTGGGTTTGTGTATTTTAATTTTGCTTAAGAGTTGAGTTTCTTTGAAATATAGGAAAAATGTAAAAATACACTTTACTAAATACTAGTGTTACTATTTGTGTTTAATCAATCAAAATTCGCAAATAAAACGGTAATTTGTTGTAGTTAGGTATTGTCACTTCATGTCAATATAAGGTCAGTCCAGACAATGCAACCACTTTTTCCGTGAATTTTCCAGTCCTATCAATGACGAACGGTCTTTGTGATATTTTTTCACTGCTTTGCTGCCGTGTCCTCAACAGAACAAGCAACACTTTGGCAGATTGGCAGAGATATAGATCCAGTTGGAAAACATCTTTTAAGTGATGTACTTATGAAAGAAGACCACTGCTGCTGCTGTTATGGCTCCTTTCTCCTCCTGTTTGATAGCATAACACAACACATAATAGTTGACTTTATAGCGAAAACATTGATAAGTGCTTTTATCCGAGTGGAAAGTATCACTTCTCCCTCTCCTCAGCCTGTTCTTGAATACACAGCATTTCTACACACAGACAGGGCATACATCCTATTTCAGCCAAACCAGCAGCAGTGGTTGATCGTCTAGATCCACTACTTTGTCCAACACTCTGTACATTCTCAACATTTGGTTCACCATATCAATTCTACCACCCATTCAAAACCCTTTGCGATAATAATATCACGAGCGCAGGAAGGCCTGGTACAAGTTCAAGCCGCACAATGTCATGAACGTATGTAGCCCAGCACCATGTCTTATCTTCTTCATCGATTTCAAAATGTTTTTAATGCTTCTCAAACCACTTGAGCAAAAGTGCAAGAAAAACGATGATGCCATGTCGAAATGGGGAGAAAGGTCGTTATACGTGCACGTATAGAAAGTCGGTCGGTCTAAAGAAGCTGATCAGCCACTTAACCAGTGTCAAACGGAAGGAAGGCTAGTTCAAATCTACAAATTCGCTGTATTTTCTCCCATCTTGCTCCGTCCTTATATTTCGCATGTATGTATAAAATAAATACCCGAAAATTCAGATAAGAAGAACGACCCACTTGCTTTCTTTGCTCGTATGTGCTCTATATGAAAATTGTGGTAGGAGGAAGGGCGGAAAAACCAATGGATTTGAAAATTTAAGTAGCCAATTCCAACAGTGCAAATGTTTCCACTTACGTCTCTGTTATGAAATTCGCCATAAGAATTCAATGACATTGGGCGAAGGAGGAAGTAGCTCTCCAGGCCTGAAAGTAGAGGAGAGGAAGAGTGGTGGCAGGGGAACATTGCATGAGTGGTCAAAGCACAAAGAAATATGTATCTGCATGTGAACGACGCTGCCTATATTTCGACGGAGCAAGCAACCTTCCGTGCAATTCAGAAGCCGAAGAGAACGGCTTCTCAAGTGTTAAAACACGGAGAAAGCATTTCCGTATCTGGGTCGTCGTCGGAAAAAGTGGGAGAGATGAGATGGAAGATGCGATGGAGTTTAGCTGCAGAGGATACGAGTGTGACTGTGCAGGCAAATAACGAAACTGCTCCACACTTCCAACTTTTACTTTCTCCAGGCCAATAACTGTACCTCTTAACGGTGGCCGAGCTATGCAGAGCAGCAGCAGCCAAAACTTGGGTTGATGGATACATACCTACAGCTACGTTCGTACGAGTACAACCTGGTGGGGATGAGGATCTAACGTATTTGTGCTGTCGAGGTGAAAGGGAATGGGTTGCAGCCCGTTGTTGGAAAGAATGAGTTCCTTGTTTTGAAAACCAGGCTTGATAATGGGGAAACTCGTTTGTATATCAGAGGGCAACAAGGAAATGACCTGGTGAGAATAGTTCAGCCAAAACAAAACTTGTACACTTATCAAACTTGGAATCAATTTCCGTTATTATCCATAGGAGGACTACCCTAATTCTATGGCCGGAATATAGATCCGGATCGGAAAAGTACATTTTTGTTGATCATTTCAGCTTCAGTTTTACACCTATTTTTCAATAAATCTATGGATCAATTAATTGACAATGGTCGTTTAAAAACTTCGTGAATAATACCTTCGTCAGATTCCTCATATTCTTTCATCGCTGAAGATGAAAGTGAGAGCATATGGAGCAAAACATAATCTCATAAACTGGAAATTTTCTTTCAGGGGCAACTCACAACTGTAACATGGGTGAAGTAAGGGTGTGTATACCAAATACATAGGTGAGCATGTATCCAGGCTGAGAGGAATGCACTATATGATCCCTCCATGAATAATTTAGAGGAACATCTCCTTTACTGATTAATCAAAATTCAAATAACATTGAAATTACAGAAATCGTTAGGTTTTATTGAGTCTCTAGGAAAAGGAATTACTATTGCAAATTTTGAGGGGAAAAGTGGGATATTCGAGTGGTGTGCGATGGTGTGGGGTTTATTATTCGCAAGAAGATTGTTCCGAGCCAAGTAACACTTGAGTTGGATTGGATGGTCGGTCGGTTGATGTGCATGTTTCCATCCAACACAAGACACATGCACCACATTGCTTCATCGCATGTCTACAGCTGCCTGTCTCCAACAGATCGAGTGAAAGGGGTGGTGCACAATTTGCTCAACCAGCATGCAATCCTCTCCCGGCGCCTTGTTTTTGCCATTTTATTACTCTTCAGAGAAGCCTTTCCTCCTACTTTGTAGGTTACCAGAAATATGAACTTTCACGTACGTACGCGTATGTACATATATGCAATATAAGGCTCGAATGCATTTTATACAAAACTTGTCCAACTCACAAAAAAGTAGAGAGCAGGGCGGTCCCTAGAAATTTATACGGAGGAAATTAACAGTGTACTAAACATTTTATTCTCTAAACCTCTATACACATTTGTACCTACGAATAAAGATGGTGGCCGGAAGAGCTTGAGCTTTATTCATTTAGCAATTCAGTTAAAAACATGAAAAACACAATAGATTTTATTTCCTTGCGGTTTTTTTGTAGTCTGTAAACGAATAACATTTTGAGCAAAAAGGTTCATAAGGTGAGCGTACGAAAAATAACATCGTCGGGTAAAAAAGAGAGTAAGTAGATCTCAGACTTATTACAAAAGGTGGGAAAAATGACACTTTTCAAGGAAGAAAGTTTGGCCATATCCGTTTACGCAAGAAGAAACAATGTCTTCGATGGCCATCATCTTGCAGCCTCCTTCATCCATCTCATCACGCTGCAGACAACTCCAGTTGAGCCCACCCTATTAAAAATAAGTCCGGGAAGGGCTGAAGTTGCTGCTGGATAATGTGAAGCAATTTTCAGGAAATCGGGAAGGAAAGTTCTCCTACCACTTTCACACTTATGCTAGTTAACATATGCTCAAACCAGGCTGGCTCACTATGAAACACGCTTTCTACTTACTTGAAGATGCTCTGAGATATTACCTAAAAATGCGCCACGTGTAACCACGATAGCTATATTTTTCAAAGAATATCCAGTATTGACAAAGAGTGCTTGCTCCTGTTTGTCCACGCCTTATTTTTTTTACAAGTGTTCATTTCAAAATGGACTAAAATTATTTTAGAACCCATACTTTCATTCACTTGATATTTTCATGCAGCTATTTTTAGATGTACATCTATGCAATTTACCTTTTTTAATTTGAAAGCTTCTTACTTGATTTACCTATTTAATGCTGACCAAAACTTATTTTTCTTGCAGGCAAAGCTTCACATGCCTTTTAACAAACAAATTTTTAAGCCGTATTCTCCATTCACATCGAAAAATGCAGACATGCGTTCACTCTGGCATACTGCTGACATTCAAAGAGAAAGTATTTTCAATTGTACCTTAATAAGAAACGAGAGCCCGCATCTTCGAAATATAAACGCAGACTAATAGATGTGCAAGTACAGACGTGTACAAGTTTCAGAAACCTGTATGTGTAGGTTGAAATTTAATTTCATCTAGATTTACTTTAAAGTTGCTTCACTCGCAAAAATTTTAAATTATATTGCACTTTAAATTTAATTCTAAAATATTAAATGTCTAAACCATTGAAATGATACTCAAAATAATTTCATGAAACATTATATAAAGTGCAACGGCTAAATTATGTAAGCCATGTTTGAAAGTGTAGATATATAAAAGTTCACGTATTACAATTCCGCATAATCTCACTTTTGTAAATACATTTCCCCATATCACCAACGAACCAAGCCAAACCCAGTGCAGTATACATACATGCATACACAACAGCACCATCAATTTCCTTCCATCTCGAGCGACCGACTGCAACCAACACATGGAATATCGTGGTGGTCCAACTTTTGAAGTACGACATGTAAATGTCTAACAAGTAACTTTGGGTAAAGGAAGGAAACTTTTGCTAAGTCGGATACGAGAAGAAGAGAAGAAAATGTCTTTTGCGGACCAAAAGGGAAAAACTTAAGTAAGTGAAATCGTCGAGACCTCGCTGCTACTCTGGTAAAAGTCAAATTCTGCCGATTTCCTCCACACTTTAAAATTCAGCCACCAAGACCCAACTTTCATCTCATTGGTGGAAAGGTGAGGTGATGGCGAGAAAAAGCTTTATACAAAATACACTGGTTTTCTTCAACATCTTCCTTCCCACACTTTCTCCCACCCGACCGGCGTCACCTCGTACACGAAGTGCAGAAATATGTAGACTTTTGGATGTGAGCAAAGGGTTTTTTTTAAATCGCTTCACTTATGCATTATATTAGACAGAAATTCGGTGGTGGGAAAATCAGTAAAAGTGCTTTCGTACAATTTTCGTGCACTCTGTCCTCAGTTAAAAGTTACAAAAGCTCGTTTGACAGATTCAACCCAATTTCCTCTAAAAAGATCTTGATTATGGAATTGTTGAATGTAAAGGTATTGTGTAAATAAGATATATTGGGAACTATAGGAAAGTTGCAGCTCCTGGCGCAAAAAAATATATGTATGTACACCGAAAGTTGTGCACTTTTTTTTTCTTTTCAGTGTACATATCTAGCCGTGGCCCGTCGTCTACATACATAGTCTAGCCAGTCCTGAGGAGCGTACAGTTTGCCAATGACTGCCTACTTTTGATGCACGGAAGCAAGTTAAAAGTTCAAGGATCATGATCATGATATCATTTCTTTGGGACATGGGAGCCGAAAGCCTTGGGGTGAGACTTTCTCTGCCCTATTCTCCCACTTCCATCCCATCATCACGGCACTCATTGTTTTGGAACAATGAGTCCGAACGTGGATAATGCGATCTCTTAACTTCATCTTTATTCTTCCACCTCTTCCTCCGCCTGATCCGGAATGGCTCCTTGTTTTATTTCTTGGACCAATTCTGATAAACTTTTCCCTTTCTTGGAACAATCTCCCTCTTCAGAATTACCCACTACACACAACCAGTGTTGTTGAACAAAGGAAGGCCCAAGTTAGTATTAAGTAGTTTAACTGTGGTGGATGGAGATGGAGGAGGATGTGCCGTGCTGCAAGTCGCAAAGAACCATGAGCTGTTTCATTTTCTTCCTCCTTGCCTTCTCGGTTTTTTTGATAGACGGAGAAATGGCTTGACTTCCACAATTTTATTCTACCTCTCCACCTTCCAGCAGAGATATTTCTCTCCCGACTATCTCACAACTTTGCTAATGTTGTGTTCTTTCAGTTCCTGTTGGGTGCACATCAATTTCATCACTTTGCTCTTCCACTGTTCCGCTCTTGTTTCCTCCTCGGCAGTAATACGTCCATCCATCGCTCTTTCTCTCTTTCTCTGCAGTTTTCTGGATGAGATGGATCGCAATAATAAATGTACTGCACAGCGTAGGGCCGCCTGTACAAATGATGAACGTCTCTTGGCATCTTCTCCAACTGAATGAAGACATACCTTTGACGTTATTCTTAACGGCCTGAGTGTGCTGTGCCGCATTATTTAAGTCGATATACATTTTATCTCCTCTTTGCAGAATTTTTGTTTCTTGCTTTGTTAAACTCGCATAAAAATTTAAGCTTCGGGTTTTGGAATGAATGACTTGAATGGATTCTTTCGGAATGCTGTAGATGCGTGTAGAAAGGTATTGAACGTTGTTGTAAAAATTAACATTTGAATTTCTTGGCACATAAGATTAAATAAACTTATACAATGTAAAAAAAAGGCATTTTAGATATTCGAGATTGATCAATACGAGTAGAGCAAGCTGAAAGAAATTATCAAATCCGAGAAGAAATGAGGAAAAATTGAGGACATGATGGGTCGAACAGAAGGAAATTTGAATTTCGTCGCCATATTTGTATATACGTAACATGCAAAAGAATGGCTTAAAGGAACGGGAAGAGTGATGTGTCGTCAAGAGCCTGGTGGAGCTTCCCCTTTACCATTGTACGAAAAATTCATGGTTGACAAGAAATCAAACTATTGAAACTTTTCCATAAACTTGTGCAAATAAATCATATTTTATTCCACGCTACATTGAGGTTCGTCAGTGGAGCGAGATGTGAGTGGTTTTAAAAATAATAATGTATACCGAGCATACATTCCAACGGGATTGGATTGCTTGTGAGCCAAAGGAAGGAAGACACGCTAAGAATTTTTTGAATACAAACCCCGGTTCAAATTTTGTTGTATAGAAATAATGTAAAATACGAGATGAAAGTGCATATGGATGAATATTGATCTGAATGAGGATGTGAATGTAAAGTTGTTTCCTTCTTCCAGCAATTTATGACTATTTGATGCAATAGCAAATGCGGGTTTTCTGTCCCTTCGATTGAGGAACGGTGGCACACTTTCTCTCATCTATAAATTCTATATGTGTATCAATATGCTGAACAAATTCCTGGATTCCTCGTTTCAGAATTTGTGCAGATTTGTACAAGTTTTTTTCAACTTTTGCACCAAATCGCACTTTGATATATTTCAATAGGAAAATGTTCGCTGGTTCATTCATTCATTCGAATTTGAAATCCTTCATCAAGGCACATGGGTTATCTGCCTTATACAATCTTTGGCATTCAATTTTTACATCCTCATCCAAAACTTATGTAATCTAGGTAAGAAATTGCCGATTATTATTTATAATTCGCACTTTGAACCAAGGTAAAAGGTAAGTTTACAAATTTTACACATTATACAGCTACAGGGGCAGAAGCAGAAGCAGAAGAAGAGTCTCAGGCTATAGTTCGGCATGTATCTATGTATCAGAGTTCAGTAAAATGTGCATATGAAATACTGAAAATAAAATAAACGTAATAAATAAAATAAAGTTAAAGGTTTACCATGTCCTTTTACCCTTCACACACATGTGTAAATAAATTTGATTGAATGGAGAAAGTCCAAAATTGAGAGTTGACAAATCTAATGTATTCAACATACAGATACTTAAATACATGCATACGTATACATACTTGTAAATTCATGAAACTTGTACACGGATAGAGTGGACAACACTCCTAAGGATAAGTTGCTACATATACAAATATATGGCCTATTACTAATTTATGACGATAGGCCAACCAACCGTGAATCAAAACCTTTCCACCAATTTACTCGAGGTATTTACAATTTAGTTTATTTTTTTCATATTTGGACGGATTTGTAAGAAACCAGAACCAAACACATTTACAAGAAAGTTCTTCCGACCTTTGCCAAAGTTGTTACTCAGGACCCAAGGTAAACAGAACTAAATTCGATTTAGCCTGTTTAAAAATTCATTGAGCTCGTCTTACATGGGGTCTGAAAGCCACATCGTGCACCACCTTTCATAACCTTGGTCTCCAAATTAGTTCACAATAGAACTTTTGGTTTATATATTTTCTTTAATTTGTACTTTTCCGCAAAACTATGTATCACCACATCTTGGTCAAATGTATGCATATTTCATATTTACGTACTTATATGTATATGTAGGTATCTATACATTGAAAGTCAATTAACTATTCCGATGTACTAAAGATCTTTAGATATATGCATATGTCTGATATATAAAACATGTGCAATACGTACATATGTTGATGTAATGGGTATTCGTTTTTTACAAAATTGAAAATCTCTACTTTTTTGCTCTAACTTTGAAATTTCTATTACGTAAAGCTTATATTATTAGATATTATGCAAAATGTATTGTTGTTGTAGGGATTCCATTTTGGCGAAAAATTGCACAAGGAACATCCATTCAGGGTTTAAAGGATCGACCCACATGGGTAAGAATGTAAGGAAGACATGTCACCAGAATCACATCATAAGTGGGCTTATAGCAATATATGGCACAACTTCGGTGACGACTCCCCCGCCCAATTTTAAAGGACATAATTTGTTTCTTAATTGACACGGACGAGAAGACGTGATGTAAGATACATAGGCATCTTCTCATGTATGTATGTATAAATAGGAAAGTACTCAGAATCCCGCCTCTGGGAACACCTTTGAACACTAAACACCGATTGTACCTAAGTCTAGTGAAAATTGTCCCTTCAGCCAGTATGCTTTTTGCCCGTTCAACTAGATCTCAACTAGATGGTTTTTGACTGTCGACTTTTGTGAGGTCGTTTAGAACGAGCACATCAGAGTACGTAGCGCCAGAGTAAGCAAACTTAATCCAATTGGATTCACTGAAAGGGATTATTCAGCTTAAGTTGATGCAGAAAGTTCTTATAATTATTTCTGAGCTATATGTCTAAACTACCGTCGCATCCAGCCAAATAAGTGGTGGTGAAAGCTGGGAGAAGTATTTCCTTGCTCCAATGGCAACCATCGTGGTCGTGGCAGTGAAAGAAATGGTGTGGTTTTATACATTCCAACCCCTGCACAGGTCTGTTGCTGATGATGGCTGGGATTTTGGCCCTTTGGTCCGCTGGTCTTTGGTGAGCGAGATCTGCTGACGAGAAAGGGTGACGGTGGGTCGTTGTGCAACCAATTTCGTAGTGGGATATGGCTGTCATAACGCTTCTTCAAGTGCGGGAAGAAATGGGCAATAGATTGGAATTGAATGTTGTGAGGAAGATGAGTTTCGATTTCACCTGCTCAAGCATTACATCCTTATATCTCCCTTCCGGCGCAGCTCATCAATCTATGTTCCACTTGGAAATACTCTTACGTTGGCCTCCTCCAATCCGTCGGCTAAATCCCTGATGACATTAACCTCAACTAATTTGCCCTTCTGTCAACATCGCAGTAATACCAATGAAAATACACGGATATCCTTGGCTGGCTGAGTTAATTCTATAATACCAATTTTAGAATTCAGCCAAACGAAACGAGTAAATCAACCTTGAATTGGAATGCAAACAACCTGAATCGTGGACAAAGTTGCAAAGATAGTCTTTGACTTATCGAAAATGAGTATGTTGAAGATAAACTATTAATCCACACTAATTCAAATAAGTACTTCAGGAATGAGCGAATTTCTACCCCGTTATCTTCTAAATATACGTGTAGATACATATGTAAATATGCATGTCCTAGGAATTGAAGTGATGATAAAGTTAAGAGATCTCTCTCAATTGGATAAGATTGATCTTAAGATTAGCTTTGAAATGCTCAACTTAACTTTGTGGAAATTGATTCAATTTTATCCTATGACCAATTATTTTGACGCATATTAGAAAAATGCGGATTCAGCATTGATAAATACCTACCTACTGCCTTGGATGGCAATCTTGCTATAGTACTTGGCTACGAATCATATGATGCAAACATTATACGAGGGGAGGCCATTAAATAATGCGAATAATGATTTATCTCGTCAAAGAAAGGTATTTATTCCAATTCATTTTGCGGCTTTTCAACATAATCTCCTCCCAATTCAATACAACGCTTAGCTCTTTGTATCAGTTTCTTCATGCCTTCAGAAAAAAATTCTTTAGTGAAGCTGTTTAGCATAGAATGCACACACGAGATAAGCTCGTTATCACTCTCGAATCTCCTTCCCCTGATAATTTTTTTCATATGTGGGAAAAGGTAGTAGTCACAGGGTGCCAGGTCGGGAGAATATGGGGGGTGATCAATTTTCCAGAACGCAGATCGATCCAGCGCAGCTTTGACAATCTTAGCAGTATGAGACGATGCGTTGTCGTGAAGCAGGAAAAGTCCACCTTGCAGGGATCCCCTCCTCTTATTTCTGATGTTGTAGCGTAATTCCTCCAAGACTTTCACATAATGATTGGCATTCATTGTACTTCCTTTCGATATGTAATCCGTATGCAGAACTCCATTGGCATCCCAAAAAATAGTCGCCATAACCTTCCCTGCAGATTTCGTTGCTTTTGCCTTGATTGGGCCACTTTGACCAGTAGTCAGCCACTGCATTGATTGTTGTTTTGTTTCGGGATCATAGTGGTGGATCCATGTCTCATCCCCAGTAACGATTTTGGTGTGAAAGTTGACCGGATCCAATTGGCATAAATTTAACAGGTTCCGACAGCATCGCACTCTTTCCTCTTTTTGTGCTAGTGTAAGCAGGCGTGGAACCCAACGAGAGGATAGCTTAGAAAGCCGAAGTTTTTCATGTAGAATGAAACCTACGCTACCACGTGAAATCCCCATTTCCTCAGCTATTTGGTTGATAGTAACACGCCTATCCTGCATCACAAACTCTTGGACTTTTGAACACGTGAACTCATCAGTGGCTGAAATTGGTCGGCCAGGTCGGGGTTCATCTTCAACATTTTTTCTTCCACACTTAAACTCAGTCACCCAACGAGAAACAGTACTATACGACGGAGTACTATCACCGTAAACTTTGTGTAATTTTTCAAAAATTTCGGTTGCCGATTCACCTTGTAATGCAAAAAACCGTATGGTGGAACGAACCTCAGTTTTCTGAAAATCCATTTTTGCTTGTGATGTCTGACTTTGCTCAGAGATTGTGAAAGAATGAGATATCGGAATCTTATGATTTTTGGAACACAATGTACAGGATATATGTAGATTGAATGGACGAAATCTGAGCTTTGTATCTTATCTTTGAAGGGTAGATTCGCATTACTTATTGGCCTCCCCTCGTATGTAACACCAATGCTAGGTTATTTAAAAATAGTATGAAAATATATATTCTTACATGATTATTAATTGAGTTATCAATTTAAATGAAATGGTCCTTTGGGAAAAGTAGTGAGCGTACTTCATTTACAACTCCTAAAGGTTGACTTGGAAGCAAATGCTTCTTTCTTTCCATATGCATTACAAATTACATAATTACATAACTTATTTGTCGATGACGATACACATTTCGTTCTACATTTTTACATCCTTTTGAACTTTGTCTGACGAATAGCTTTCACCGTAAATTAAATATGTTTAAATTCTCACGGTATTTGATTTTGATGACTAAGTAACGTTCGTCACTTTTCAATTCAATTTAATTTGTATTGAGTTTCAAAAGAACGACAAGATGAAAAAAGGATTCAGCATTTTTACATATGTACATTATCCAAGCTGCTACATCACCATGTGTCCTTGTATTTATGAAAATAGCTACAATCTTTGTTACACAATTCTCATCTTCACAATTCGGAACATCTGAACTTTTGTGTTACAGTTGTTACGAACGAGTTGGGAGTCGAAAGAGGGAGGTAAAAAGTGGTCGAGTTCATAGAAAGTAATTCATCTTTCCGTCCATTTGGAAAATGAAACCGAGAGTGGATAGACTAGAATCAAAAAGGTAAATCCCCTACGATACCACAACCATTTTCAGCATGCACAAAAAGTTAACAAAAGAGGAGGAATTGTGGACATTCTGCATTGCGTCGGTGAAAGTGAAAGCGTGGGATGTTGTGAGAAGAGTCAAATGTGTAACACGAAATACACAATGATCTCTTGTCTCAGTGTCGTCGTCCATCATTTATTTTCAGTCGTACTAAGAATGGGTAAGTCTAAAATGCACATAAAATATTCGGACAAGACGAGACTAGAAGTCCAAAATGGGAGTCCACTACACAAAGAGAAAGTCGTGACTAAGGTTCAGTCGGACCTATGCTCGTATCCTTATGGGCGGTGTGACACCATTTCTACATGCATATATGTATCTCAACCTTTTCAACTCTCCAGTCCTGGACATGGCTTTTTGCTCAACCACCTCCGCCTCCTCCATAAACTGCTGTTGAGAAAGTGGACGAGCAAAACAAGGAAGGAGATAAACTAAGACAAAGAGTGAATACAAAAAACTCAGCGCTGCTGTCATGGCTTGGCGATGGTTGGAGTGCATGCATTACGTCCATACCCAGCCTGCCGGCTATGTCGTAATGCAATCTGCAAGTATTTACGGTACAGTTTCTTATTTCCTGTCCTCAGGAATATTTTGGTTGCCCGTGAAATGGCAGTAGTTTTGTTTAACCAACGAAGCATGATGCACTTTTACCGTTTCATGTGGTAGGCAAACAAAAAAGCAAATATCGCAATGCATAGTCTCAAGTGCTGGACTGAGAAAACAGATAGATCACTGCCACCGGTTGGTCTCACAGTGGGAAAACGACGGGGGTGTAAGTAAAGCCAGCTCAAAAGACGTCTCCCAAGATGATACAAAGAAACCGTGGTAGCGAGAAAAACGCTCACTTTTCCGTTCTCAATTAATGGACTGATATGTTGTGCATGTGATACACAGTTGTTATGCTGTGTGACAATCATTCATACACTACGCTGTTAATAGATTAATGTTAGTCAAGTATTATTGACGATACTTAAAATTCTTCCGCAAAATTTATGAGGCATCTGTCTCGTTCACCGACCCAATGAAATAACAATGTTCTTGAGATGCAGGACTAGGAATAGTGTTCAATATGTACTTTGAGGAATGGAATAGATCACCACAGGGGTAAAAATAGCTATCCTTTGAACAAAAAAATACAATGGTTGTTCCCTTGCCACATTTCCACACTGATCCCACAAATAAAGGACAAGTCAAATACTTTCACACTCTGCAAAACACAATACACAATGCACAAATGCACATAGTCCGTACAAACCTGCAATGCTGGTAACGTAATAATGAAATAAATCATGTAAACATTTATACCCGATTGGTTTTAATTCTAGAATTTCAAATGTCAGAAATTCTGAAAGCTTAATGTTAAAATTATTCTTTAAGTTGTTAAATATATATTTAATACAAAACAATGATTTTCACCACAATTCAATTGAAATGCCACTTCGATTGCGTTGTTGTTTTCCTTCCGCCTTTCCTTCAGTGTAAATAGATAAAGAATCCGCCACAGCTTTCATGACCAATATTTTATTATCCTTGCCAGCCGTTGCACTGTGCAACGCATTCAGCGACATTTCATGTGAGTTCGAAGTTGATGCAGTTCCTAAAGAAACACATAAGCAGTAATTCCATACTTATCATCACATATCCTACCCAACTACTACCCGGGCAAGTTTTGGTCATTATTTTCCTCCTCAGAAATACTGCTTATTGCTGTCTACACAATTTTTTGTTATGATACAACTATCCTTTTAGAATGGTCATAAGAGGCTCGAGAACAGACAAATACGATAACCCAATCCAATAACCCTCGAGTGAGCGAGTACAAACTTGGTTCAAGTTGAACTTTTTTAGTTATTTAACGGGTAAACAAGCCAATGTTCCCAGATTCGTCATGTTACAAATAATAGAAGAATCCAAGGTAAACTTTCCACAAGATCCAATCAGTCTTGGTGTACAATTTGATGGACAACAATACGAGACAAATTCTGGATCAATGGGGACAAACATGACTTTGAGAATATAATAGAAGCTGGACTACGTATTGGAGCGAGCAAGGAAAGCCAGGAGATCGAAGACAGGAACGACACCGTTACTTCGGCTCCTGGTCAGGATCATTTTTAATGGAACAGAAAAAAGTGGCTCACACATATAACCTTGTCCAAAGTGAGCAAAAAATAAGCTTCACAGCTTCGCCTGTGCGTGATATTGTGCGTGTGGCGTGTTTTACTGCACTTCTTCCCCAACCGATGGTAACGATACTGCGCGACATTATGGTACACCGACCGACTGTGTGGGAGAGATTTTCTTTGGTTGACTGTAACCAAACTTGGAGTGTGTGGTGTTGATGTTTTGATGCAGACGTTTTCATCCCCAATTACTGCCTGCTTGCTGATTAGATTTTCTGACATTTGATAGCATCACCAATTCAGTCAATAGCAGACGTAATCAAGCAACATATACCGTGGTTCACGTACTTTCAAGAATTCTCTTCTCCTCGAGACGAACACACCAGATTTGTTCATTATTGTCATTCTGCAAGAGTAACTTTGCAACCATTAACATTCTCTCATAAATTAATGATCTGGTATACGCGTTTATAAACTTGTAAGTCCCAACTACAGTAATGTACAGAGTCTAAATACGCATGTAAGTATTGAAAGAAACAGGAACAAAATCACAATGCAGATGCAGATTCTTTCTTTCTCACTTTGATTATTTAGACTATTTTGACATTTCAGTAGAGTGCAAGCGTGTTACACGTGCACAAAGATCCAAACTGACTCGAAGACTTAAATTTAGCGTTAGTGACAGCATGCATTCACGTCCTGTACCGTTTAATGTACGGAGTAGTTTAACCTTAAGATAGAACGACTCAAAATGTCATTTGTGTGCAGCTGATTTTCTATACATATACTCCAACCAAGTAAGCTTGTCGACTTGTCAATCGTTGTTCGTATAAATGTATAAACATACCTCGTGCCTAAAAGTGTGAATAGAATTCATATCAGAACAAAAGCAAAAAATTGCTGAAAGAGGAAAAAAGTTCTTGAAACAGTGATGGTGCTATGACTTTCAGACTTTGGTGTATGCACTTATCCGGTCACATGCAACCCTTTGAATGGAGAAGGTTGGTCCGGAATGCAGGCTTTGCTGTTTCTACATGTACAGAAATAAGGCACCGGCCCGAATGAAATTGGTAGGTGTGAAGGAATCGCTTTGATAAGAAACGTGACAGCCGTTGGCAGATGTGAAAGTGAAAAGTGAACAGAACCTCTACTAAAACCGCAGTAGTGTGCACATCCGGATTGAACGACCACTTCTCGACTTCAACCCACATACGCCCAACTTCCACATCCCCGTGGTTACCATCTATCTCTCTTCTCCAGCAAAGAAACCTTTATTTTTGCACCATTTGTAGAGTACCGAATTGTTATCCAACATACATACGCAACATTCTAGCGTTTGAATCGCATGCAGAGTCAGAGGAGCTTAATCGAATAAAAACATGCTTCTGGGTCGAAACAAAGATCTACCCATGAAACAAGTACAAGTTCAAGTGAATAATAATAATACTACGAGTATCTTGAAAATAAAGCTCAAAGTTTCTTTGGGCAAAGGAGCAAACGTCATCTCAACAGCACGAAGGCGTAATAATGCCTTTGCAGTTGGGGGAAAAAGGCTTTTTCTCGTTTAGCCTGGCTCATATTTTTAGTATGTATCCAAGCACATTCAGTACAGCAGGACAGTGCGCTTTCAAGAAAACTGATCTGATCTGCGCAGCCTAAAAAGGAATGAACTTTTCGGTCAAGCTTTACAAAGGAGTTTCTCTTGTCTGAATGTAAAAACAAAACCCTTTTATTAACAGGGTTATTTGCTCAGTAAATTGTAGTTGGATTGGGGAAGGAAGTTCACTTTTCAAAGAAAGACGCCATTGACCTGGAGTTTTGACCAAGAAAGGAAAATTGAGCCGGGATCAAATACATGAATCCATTTGATGAAGTAGAAAGCTGCTCTCGGGCTGCATTGTCTAGTTCCCATCCCAATGAACGTGGTGCTCCGTCGTTCAAGGGACGACGTAGATTTACGACCTCTCAACTTCTTCTTCCAGGTAATGGTAATCTCAATCTCATTACTCGAACCCGTGTATCGTTCTGAAACCAGGCAAGACGCACGCCATGCATTTTCAATTTCTAATAATCTTCAGCACAACGGCTTTGAGCTACTCATCGCCCTCATCATTTTGGCAATCTTTTTAATACACATGTCTACTCGGAGAAGGAGAATTCGAGGAAAATAAGATATTCCTGCTGAAAATTATATTTCATCCTTCCATGATTTAAAATCTACAGCGGATAAATTAGATTCTTCACCTTGTGTTTATAAAGGTAAATGGACGGGGTTATTAGTATTTTACTGTAATGTGTTTATTTGCACACGTGTCCTGGTGCTCAATTCGATTCTTTATGGTTTTTATGGGTGTTCATTTTCAGTTTATTTTGATAAATATGCTGGATGGTGGTTATGAAGGTAAACTATGCATACTGGAGCAATTTGAAGGGGAGTAGTAAACAAGGTTCATTATCTTTCATGTTTGTTTGTTTCATAAAAGGAAACTAATAATGGAGCTTAATAGGTAATTAGGATCGCCAACTTCTCATAATTTATGAGAGGGTACTTTTGACACATTAAAATTACCACATCCCTTGTAGCTAGGCATAAGCTAATAGTAACACGCCCGCAATGATTTATATTTCCCAACACGTAGAATTAGGGAAATCTATAGTCATTTATACCCATGTATTTACTTTCATGTAACTAACCGAGGAGTTTTACGTATGCACAATGCTAGTCAAAAGTGGTCGTATGTGTGTATGCATATTTTATGAATCCCAATTATGGCATTAATTTCAAGTGGAGTATATTGTTAACGTAATATGTGGATTTGGTGGTTCATTTGAAGTACGAAATGTAAATATTAATCATTTATTTACTTTCATGGTGATAACCACTTTACTCGCTCACCACCCACTCGATTAGGCAGGTAACACGCGTTGGTAATTTTGCATTTAAAATTCAAATAGTCAGAGACCATCGGTTTTCTAAGATGAAATTTCAGAGCACTTATGGAACTGTTGAGTGTATATGTACATTAGTTAAAGTTGCTGAAATATGTCATCCTCTTTTCCGTATCAATTAGAATTTAACATCCAGACGTGTGACATCTGAATTGTTTTGACACTCTTGCAAATAAAGGATGGTAACGGAGTTTGAGTCTACTTTTGCATCCATTATGACAACACATCAATGTTGAGCTGAGACATTTAGACAAATAGTAAAGTCGACACGGCACACGTGCACAAGCAAATATTCGAATGCAGATTTTTCCCAGAGTTCAGTTTATTTTTCTGCTATTGATTTAGACAAAAAGACAAGAATTTTTTTAGGTACAAAGTCAGAAATCTATTATAATGATGAATCTTTATGCATTTCATATCACAACCTTTTTAGTAACGTTATGATCAGCATTGTGTTTTATTGCTCTCTACTAAATACTACAATTGCCGAAGGAACTCTGGACTCGGCTTATGCGAGATTTCCAGATTTTGAATGCGTTGTTGAACCGTGAGTGAGCTGATGCTGGCGATGATGTGATGCAAAATAACTGACTGAGTAAAATAATGGTGAACCAGGTTTTGGATTTCCCATGTGAATGAAGCATTAGTTCAAGGGTTCAGAATTTCCCAGAGTACGATTAAGCTTGAGGCCAAGTTCACGCCTGCTTGAAGTGCACGGCACAAAGTGTGTTTCAAAGAGGGAGAAAACTTATAGGTAAACTTATAAGCAAATGCTCGCTGTTTTATTATTATGACCCGTCAACTATAGTGAGCCGAAAAATATACACGCACCAAGCCTCGTACACCACCACTTGCTTCAGTGCAGTATAATTTAGAGCATTATGAAATTACTATGGCCCCATTATGACCAAGTCTCCAAGAAGTTGGACTTTGTTTGCATTCCTCGAGTAATTAAGGCAGTGCGTTAAATGCCCTTCTCTAAATCCTGCTGAATTTCAGCTCTGGAATTCTCTCGTCC
Source organism: Folsomia candida (assembly GCF_002217175.1). NCBI lineage: Eukaryota > Metazoa > Arthropoda > Collembola > Entomobryomorpha > Isotomidae > Folsomia > Folsomia candida. The sequence goes on along the minus strand of NW_019091193.1, from coordinate 16,801,543 downwards.
TTTTGTTTGTAAAATTTTGGTAGGATTTGATGATGTTCATGAAAAGAAGTGGAAGAAGCGATTTAGTTTACTACAGCAGTTCCACGCGGATGGAAGGTAAACAAAAGATCTGCTTTCAGATCTCGCTTACTTTACAACTTGCACTCAATTCACCGAGAAATAAAATAACAAATAAGAAGATCTTTTGAAAAGTGAGATCTCTCAACGAGTTTTGACATGGCTTGTTAGTACTCGGAGTCATTATTATGGGAGGTCTGCTGGATAAAAGCAAGAATACGGATAATGGATGGCGGTGCAGTCCAGACCCCGTTGCATAATATTCCTCCTCGCTAGTCGTGCTGGCAGGCCAAATGTTGAAAGGCAACCCCATCATAAGTAAGTGTATGTACATGGTCTCGTTGAGTTGGCGTTGAAAAGGAGATAAAATGCACATTTTATCGTCCGTGGCTTAAATTCTATTTGATGGCTGTAACTTTCTCGTGCTATACCCACGCAGTCGTGTAATGAAGATTCATTTAATTAATAAGCTTCAACTTTCTCTTTATCGTGATAGTCCGTCATTAGCACATTTGGCATGAGATTTGTCAGCCAAAATAATCTAAATTCACGTACATGAGCTGCATCAATGTGTGGGTTGCGTTGCGTACGTATGGATGGATGAGTACATAAGTTGTGGGAGAAAAAGAGTAGGTTGGCTTACCGTAGAGCACAATCTCCATCAGGATGCATAGAAAAATGAGGAAACTCCGAGATCCAGTCATTTTGCTGTTCTTCCAACTTCTGTTTGTGTTCGCCACCACTCAACTGCCAGTCAGCACTTTTTGACTTGACTTTGATTTAACTACAAAACTCGTCAAAGTGATATTTTTGACGGAGGAGGTGGTTGGTAGTCGTGGGAGAGTCTGTAGACTCGCAATCTATAGATTCAGAGAGTGATGGATGAAAACTCCTAACGAACTAATTACTGATTTGTGCACTGGGAGTTGCTAATGACGCAAGGAGGCAGAGAGTCAAGAAATCGAAGTTTTAGACTCTTGTGGGGTTAGGGAAACGAGCCGAACCCAGTATTTTATCTGGTTATTTAGTTTTACACGGCTGTGTAATTGTACGTGCCCTAATTTTTAACCCCTTTCGATTGCAATGTAACTCATCACATGTTTATTCACTGATCTTGCTTAATTTTCCAACTTGCAGGTGACAGGATTTTCAAGAATGTATTCAAATTAGTCAATGGTACCGTTGTCGTCGTCGTCGTCGTCGTGAAAGGAGAAGATTAAGGGTTCAGAAAGTCACACCGTCACACCTTTCCTCACTTTCCCTCGGTGGAGACTTATGTAGAGTCTGATTAAATAGAACTCAAGGATATTCGATTGGTCTGCGGAAATGGCTGCAGGTGATAATTAAGCGACACGGGAGTCAGATTAAATTTCTTCGCAACGTACCGATCCTCCCGTTCCACTTCACCGGAATTTACGTAAGAGGTGGACGACCAGGAGAGTCACAAAGTTGGATGAAGGTCGTAAAGTTAGTAATTGCAAACGAATTTAATTATTGGAAGAGTACTCAGTTGAGGAATGAGGAAATCTGCGAGTCCGTGGGAAGTGGAAGGACTTATGGCAAACAATCTGTTTAGATTCAAAACAAAGGCAGACTTTGTGAGACTTTGCATTAGAGTGACTTACGATGGCAGAAATCGGATTAATTTACAGTTCCGAAACGGCTTAGCCTACAAAGCTTTATTTTATTGAAACCAAAAGTGACTAAAGTTGAATTGTTGGTGGACAAGGCAAATAAAAAATGTACTCAACTTTGAATTTTGAAATTGGCTGTACCTGTAATTATTCTACATGTGTATAGTTACTACATATTAAATAACTGCTGCAATAGATCTGGTGTAACGCCAGGATTTCGAAAATGGTGTGTTTTGAATTTGACAAACTTGGGTGAGAAAATTGGTGTAGTCTCTGGCATGTAATGCAACAAGGAAGCATATATTTACAAATATGTATACCGTGGAATCTAGTTTGACCTGCTTTCGTTCACATCATGCAACTCAACTTTTAATTTACTCCGAGTGCAAAAGTGTATGTATGATGATCGTCATTTTCCAGCTTCAACACCCAAGTACAAACATACAATATTACACAACTTACATTCGGGATAGGTGGCTCTCGTCAACTTTAAATCCTCGCCCACTCCAAACGCCAAACAAGTTTTTTAAGTAGCGTATGCGAACTTTTGGCCAACAATGTGGCACATACGGTTGGTCGTAGTAGCGGTTACGCGATAGGCTCAGTAAACATTAACAATCAACATGACATAGCAGACCACAAGCTCTCTAAAAACCGCGTTCGGTGCAACTTTCACTCGCAGCAGCTTTTTGCCTTTTAGCAAATATTATGCTTTTGAGGGAGAGCTTTTCTGTTAGCGCTGGGTGGCAACATTTGAAGAAAAAACTTTGTTGGTGTTTAAAGTTTCTACTTTACTTTCCTAATTTTTAATTCAAACAAAAGTCTCCACTCTAAGCGCTGGTAAAACTTTATAGTTCGGGACTTTCACTTTTGTTCACGGTATATGTGTACCCAGTGTCAGATAAAGATCCGTCTTGAGTTTTTTAGACTTTTTGAGGGAAATCGTCAACTTGCACCACTGAACTCGCCAGATTTTTCTCAAATATCAGAAGACTCACTATATCGCACGCTCATATTCGACTGCATAAAGAAGAACAGAGAGTACTTGACTTCCTTTTTGAGGTTTCCTGGCTCCTGGTTTCAACCCGGTCTTCGCTACAATTTATTTCTCGGAGCTTGTCTCCTTAACTTCTTGGTCTCTTTATACATGCACCCTCGACGTCCACTGGAGTCTCAACTTTCTCCGAGCAGAAGACTCCTATTTTCCGCAAGACAAAGTTGCACTCTTCAGATGCTTGGCTGGCTGGCTAGCACTTTATTCGAGTTTCTAGTTTTTAACGTGTAGCATGGAGAAAGTCCACAACGCCACTCATTCTCCTCCTCCTGTGGACAGAATATAATGGACATTTTAGTCTTTCATGATTTTTCTTGTTCTCGTGTTTCTAAGAAAAAAGACAGACAAATGACCGACATTAAACAAACTCTTTTCAGGCCAAAACTTGAGAGAAAAAAGAACCCTTAGAATTTTCGGGGTTGTTTGAAGTTTAACAGTAGATGAATTGATATATATGGCGCAACAACCCCTAATTCACTCCTGAGCAGGTTTGGAGCACTGCTAGGACTTGGTTAGTTCCTGATTTGTCTAGTGGAACCACTGCTGCTGGACCATGAATGAAGGAATCACAATTACTGATTCTCCGCCAATTTGGATAATGAACATTTCTACTTGTACTTATTTTAATTGTACTTGTACATTTTAATTGCACTTTGAAAATGCAAGCATCATCAAACACCATGTCTCAGCATTTATTAATCTACCCTACTCTTAACTATGCTAAAAGAGAATTTAAATCTTGAGGGGTTCCAAAAGTTGATAATGTTTTTTTTTAATTTAATGCACCAAGAAACAGTCGGAAAGAAAATTGGCCCAATTACTATTTTCATGTTCAATTTTACAAGTACTACATATAATTATGAACACTATACTGATATATGTCTGATACGTATGAAAAAGAAATAGTTTTAAGACGTATTAAACGTTGACCAAAATATGCAATTTTAATAAAAGATAGATGGATGTAAATAGAAGCAATATTATGTTTCCTGTGTGCGACAGATTTAGCCCAAATATGGTCTACTAAATGTCACTTTGTGCAAACAAGACAAGACGAAAATGCGCAAATTCTAATATATATGTTCCAAACTTGTGTTTCATGCATGCATGTAAAATTATGGTATATAGGAGCGGAGGGAGATGCAGGCAGGCAGATGCGTCAAATGCCTATCTTTTGGTAATATATTCGTTGACTCCGAAATTGGGAAAAGTCTGCAAAGAGATTTCGACAAGCAAGTTGGCTTAAATTCAAAAGTGTCACACGAGAGACAGGGAATCGGAGACTTTACTTTGTTCTTTGAAGGGTCGTCGTTTCTGATTCTTCTAAAAATCAAGATGCAAAACTACTCGTTAAGTGAGATTTGAACAGATGACTATTACTCTCATATAAAACGGTATACATTCTGTCCTCTTCTCTCCCAAAAATGCAATTAAACCTTCGAATGGAAATTGCACTCCAGGAGAACAAATTATTAATGGCAATTTTGAATGCAACGCTGGTCCTTTGCAATTTTTTCTACAGCAAGCATTCTTTCAATATTCGCTTAAATTAATGATTCAATTGTTAATTTGCCATGTACTTTCGTACTTAGTTTAATTCAATTGACTTTCTAAAGAACTACCTACATGTGCGTAAGTACGTATTGATATGCATGTACGGTTTGTTAAATATGTAGGTTGCTCGTCGTAGGGTGGATATGGGTGTGAGTTTCAGAGTAAAAGGTTTCTAGAGGGAGGACTACACAGATTTGAGACTGCAAAAGGGGGATGAAGACTTATTTATACTTCAAGTGATGAATAAATCTCTCATTTTTATTTGCTCATAAGGCGATGATATCTTTACTATTTCCTCGTTTTTTTAAAAATAATCAGTGCATGATCACTTACTCTGACAAAATAGGTGGCTTCGTGGATTCAACGCTTATTTATATTCACACTGGCTTCTCACTGGTTAGATTGACTAATTACCGAAGCAATGGGGTACAGATTTGATAATCGATTGATAAAATACACTGAAGAACGTAAAGGTATTTAGTAGACTAAGTGATTTCTAGTGATTTATTTTATGTATGTAATAAGAGATAAATATAAAGTGTCAACTCAATTTTTCTCCACTTTGAATACTATCCTTGGAACCAATTTTTCCCGTGTTATTTGGCCTTAGTTATAGGAAGATGGGGCCAATTTGCATTTGTTCTCAGTCACTTCACTTTCACTCACACCTTGAGATATACTCCTTCCTCTCCTGTCGTTTACAATTACCCCCGTGAGCTCGTGGCTTGGATTCCTGCCGTGTCAACTAACCACCGCGTGTGGTTAATTATGTCTGCGGTCTTTAACCTTGCTTTGATTTACGCACTATTAAAATTAATGCATCTGCATGGTATTATAGTTCAGAGGGGTTGAGCAAGTCTTCCAGCTTGGTGAAAGTACACTAGTTTACGCTCAATAGATGATTGACATAGATCTATAAAAGTCTATTTTTAAAACTTTGACAGCTTCAGGTGATGACATTGATTTCTGTGTTTTATTATGTAAACAATGCCGAGACAGAGAGAAAGTATGAGTGGTTGTGAATGAGTGGTCTGAGAAACGGAGCGTTTGAGAGCGTGAACTCATGGAGCGTCCTGGCAAACCTTGGAACTCGAACTGAAGCAGAGTTGGAGTCAAGATGAGATTTATAGAGAAGAGTTTGGGCATTTGGCTGCTAGCTTTTCCTTCCAACAAAACGACGCCTCTTTCCCCCTCGTTTTTCCTTCGCTCATGTTATTGGGCAGCTCAATTTCACTCCGATTGAGCACTTGCTCCATCCCGGCCCATTCCTAATACCGATTTCAATACACTCCTGGATAGGAAATAATAGGCATTGATATTACGTATTAATGTGCATCGACGCAAAAATATTTTCAGAATGAGAGGAGTCTGGTTCGAATGACCTCAAAATGCAGGATTATCTTTAACCTAAGAGGCAGAACCTTTTTGATAAGCTAAAATATAGGTACCTACAACATTACTTGTTAAGCGTATTATTTACCTTAGGTTAATTGCACTTATACTCAAGTATTTGTCCTGCATTCTCCAATGTTTATTAGATTGTACACAACCTGTAAATATATTCAGGGATGAATAGAATCTAGGGATGAAGAATTCAAATCATGAGAAATCCATCTGATCTCATATTCTGGCACAATTGGCAAAACTGCTACAATAATATTCACAATTTGAATATAAAAGATAAAATATACTACTATAATTCCAATTTCACGCACAAGGTGGAAAATATGATTGGTGTTATATAATAAATGTTCACAAAAACTCTGTATTTTTACTTTAAATAAAGAGTGCAAGTTATGAAACAAGAAATTTTTGTCCGAGTACATTACGACATGACATCTCGTATTGGCAGTCTTCTTATACATGTGTACTATGTATGTATCAGGTAGGTGTGCAGCCTGCCAAATCTTTGCTAGGCGGGTTGTATGTTGAGATCTGGACTGGGCTCCGTGGAGAAAGTATGAAACTCTGTGTACCAATAGACACGGATGTAAGTAGGCTCTGGTTGGCAATAATTCGGTTGTCTAAGGTGGCACTGCTTGCTACTCTTTGCACCTCATGAAAGCGCACGCAGTGGTGGATTGGCACGGAAAAAAAGAGTTGTTCGTGAAAGGTGGCCACTACTGACCATTCATGTGTAATCCAATATTCAGTTGTACATGGTCTTCGCATCCACAGCTTTGTAGAAGAGATTGAGACGAGTAGTAGCAGGGTGTCGGATGTCAAGTTTGCTCCCTGTCAACCGGACAGACCGATAGCACTTCTCGTTTAGATTTTTCATTCCTATATCAGTTTCATATCATGTCAGTTATCACTGCACTTATCAAAATTCTGGGAGTTCTGCTCCCCGTTCCAGAGTCAGAGTCATGTAGGGTTTATTCTGTCCCAAGGATTTGTCGACCGACAAGTTTCAGAATATACCACACACCTCCGTCCACGCAGCCACCCTTTATCTCTTTTTTTCTGTCCTTGATCCATTGCATTACTGGTTTGTGTGGATGGACATGGACACGGACAAGTTGACAGATGAATAAGATTGCACATTTTGCTACTTTTATTTGCTCCTGCTGGGGACTATCCAGAGCGGACTTACATAAGTTTTACGTCACTCTGAATCTAGATCCAATATCGGCATGCTTCTGTGCAGCTGGTTAGCTCGTATTGAATGAATAAGTACAAAGCCAGACGTACCATTCTGTGCAATAAAAATTATAATATGCAAAGTTGGATCCTCCTGATAAAGTTCTTTCGTGAGATGAGGAACTAAGCTGACTGGGCGGCTAACGGAGCAAGGAAAACTTTATTTCCAAAGTGAGATTTTATTTGCATTAAATATAAGTTTTTAATATCTGGCATGCCTCCTGTTTAACTGAATATAAACTTGTTGAAGTCCGGCTCTGCTTGTCAGCAACTCCTAAATTTGTCGGAATTCGAGGGGGCTTGGAATGTGGGGATAAAATATATAAAGTTAACCAGTGAACGTATGTATGCATGTACTGTCTGCTCCTCACGTTCTCACATCATCGGCGTATGAAATGCACGATTTGGTAAACTCGACAGCAGGCATGCCACACGAGGAGGAAAAACTAATGACCAAAATCATTATTTCATTATGCATCTCACATTATTAGCTTCACGGAAAAGGGCGGTTAGGGAAATGATGTATTCAGTTAGCAAACATTTAATTGCTCATTCAAGGGTCATAAAATAAATTTAATGTCAGTTAAAAAATTCATTAACTGCAAGCAAGCAAACTGTCTGCGCTCCCAAACCCGACTCGTACGTATAATACGAGTCGAATTATGGTTACATGAGATGCACAGCACCCACCATTGTGCACTACATATTATCTCCTCGCAGTTATCTCTTCCTGTAAGGGTATCAGGCCGCGGGTAACAAACTCCTAACTTCATACAGGCCAAATATCCATCCGTCCGTGCTAGTAGGCCATGAGTATGAATAATAAAATCCGCAATAGGTACGCACTTAACAACTTTCATCTCAAAAAAGAAGTGGTGAGGGCGGACTATATTTGTATCCCACATTTTTCTGATCTATTCGAAGAAAAGCAGCCAAAGCCAAAGCCAAAGCGGTTGGTTTATTAACGTTCAAAATAAATTAGATGGATTCTGAACCCCGCAAGCCACACAGGCAGCCACCAGAGAAGAAGAAGGTGAAAAGGGAACTCTGTTCCCAAAGAAATGTTTTATAAGGCAAAATCAGCAACTGGGTGGAAGCAATATGGTTAATGAATTCAACTATAGTGAGGACATAACATCTTTGCAACTGGATCAAGCACAAGTAAATGTCCCGAGGCCAGAAGAGGAGGTACGCACATACATATAGCCTCCATCCATTTACATTGCTTCCCATCTCACATCCCAGTGAAATGTTGGCTTCATTTTGCTTGTTTCTGAGGGCAGCAGCGAGAAGGAGAGAGAGAGAGAACAATAATTTAGTTTGAAATAATAATATGGGAAAGTGAAAGCTGGTGAAAGCACAAAATGGAGGAAACCGATGATATTTAAGTCGTAAATTTTCTCCATAAAATAAGCTTATAAACTTTGCTATTCCAAGGAACGAACTGGAGGGAAAGCAGAGCAGGGTGTGGGTTCTAGAGCGTCTAGATTGGAGATAAGTTGATAGAGGGACAGAGAGTGAGTTCCTCTGAAATGGATGGCTTTGTGGCAGTTTCACACAAGAAAAACTAACGCACCACATACTTAAATGGAGACTTGAGACATTAACGGCTCCACTGTTTTGCAATCACCACGAGCAGCAGGGCATAGGATAGCGCAAAGCTGTAAACTAAAACTTGGTTGGAGTTTATTACGAGGAATAATGGGGTGGTGGTTGATGTCGGTCGCTGTATCTCTCTCGATATCCGGTTTCAAAATTCCAAACTTTAATTATGTCCCAGGCATAACGATTGTTTTTGCACAAAGAGAAAGTTTTGTCGTTTTCACGTCTGTTATTCTTTGAATTATTTATACAAGTGAAAACCATTCCTTCTCTGATACCACGTATTTTTCTCTTTATACCAATATGAAATGTTACCGAATATTTAATGAGCACAAACATTTCTCAGGATAGACACACGTTGATATCGCAATGCTCTTATAATTAAGAAGACAAACAAGCCTAAGTATTTTTAAAAGTTTTGCTGTAAACAAGTATTGCTTTTCACGATAAACAAAATGTACTGAATCTTTGTGGTTAATTAGTACGTTTTATTTTATAAATCTATTCACCCAATTAAACTAATCCTAAGCACACATACATATATGTATCCCGGCCAATTTTTTGCAGTCCTTCAGATTTCTGAATATGTTTTCGCTGAGAATAATGATCTAAGCATTGAAAACATTTTTAGATCAATCAGATAGTTGAGACTTCAAAGAAGTCGTTAATTAGAGGTTATGAATGGAAATCGCGTTGTCAGACATTAAACTCTAAATTTGCACTTTTTTTTCTTGGAAGCTATCTATTTGGTCTAACAATATATTGCCATGTATCCTTCGAGGTTCTTCCTCGGTGATTATGTACACGCATTTATAAGCATGTTGATGGGTACAATTAATTACCCTGTTAGCTAAGAGCCTAATAATAAAGGCAAAGCAGAAAAGACAAGCCTGGCACTTTTACCGGAAACTAATGGTGAAATTAGGTCTATGTATAGAAGGTCGCAAAATACGAAGTGCTGTAGCCATGCATTATCAAAAAGGAAAAGCTGCTTTGGAAGGTGGCAACAATGAACTTGACTCGATATATAATAAGATCATCATACATTCTATTTCTAGCCGTGAACTAAATTAATGCTGGTGTACGGAACGAACACTGGCTTTCGGTTTCTCGATGAACTTGACTTGGAAAAGAATGGCGAGCAAAAACGACACATTTCATGTGTCAAAATATAGTTCCAAGTTCGAAAAGTTACAAAAGCGCAGCGGGATGGCTAACATACGGATCTCTTCCGCTGTCACAGAATGGAACATCGAGTCTTCCGAGTCAAATAGTAGACAGTAAACAAGGGGAAAGAGAACCAAATTAGGTTAGTGGTAAGTAATATGCACTCATTTCCTTATTAAACAACTTGTGTAAAGGACACTGGAATTTCTCATAACATTCTTTTAAAACTAAAAGTTTTTTTTCGTCGCTTTGGGGTTTTGAGGCATAAACTTTCAACTCTACTTTTGCTGATATAATATCACCAACCACGCTTGTAATTGAATGTGAAAGTTTTAATGAGGGATTAGGTCTACAATTTACTGCTGGAGAGTTTACTGCCACCATGCACTCCTTTATTTCATTAAAGAGTAACCAACCGATCCATGTCCTGTTGTCCACAGTGGAACCGTTGACATCAACATGGTGCGTATAAAATTTAATTTTAGCTAATGAAATGGAAGGAAAAAAGCTCGCTGGATCTTGTTCCAATGAAATGAATAATAAATTACAAAGGAGAATTTCAACTTTATTTACTGCATGCAAATCTTGGAATGGGCACTTTGGTCCTTAAACCACCATTTCCCTCTACTCTACTGCTGCATAGCGCTTATTTACGCGTATATTTATTTATTATCTGCTCCCTGTACATATCCTTGTGTATTTACAACCATAAATACATATCTTACCGTATCTTTTTTTCCCAATGAACCTGATTTGCTGATATTTTATGAGCAAAAATTGTGAGGTGGAAACGGACAAGGGGAAATATAAAAAATATTAAATAGAAATTACCATTGGTGGGTGAGATGAATTTTTAATTAGGAATTTCTATATCTCTCAGAGCCAATTCCACTCCAATGCCCAAGAGAAACAGAGGCATTGTAGTGAATTTAATTTTTGAAATTCCAAGCATTTCCAATGGGGAACATTCCCAAGACAACTGGTAGGCTTCTTATCTGGCCGACTGATGTCCAAAAAGTTCGAGTATAAACTCGAAGCTCAGGGACAAAAGCGAATCTGCTTTAATGCTGCTCAAGCACAAATTTAAATGTTCATCTCATTTAGATTTAGGTTTCAACGCTCACATTAGACTTTGCACATTTTGTTATTTTAAAGTTGTACAAGAAAGTACAATGACACGACCGCCGCTCATATACAAGAAGCAGCGTTGAGGGTAAGCGTCGGGGTCTCTCAGCTAAATTCGCAAATTCCGAATAACAAATTGCAAATGAGAGAGTGTAGTTCTACTTGGAGCGATATCTGCTCAAAGTGGAATATAATTTCACAATTTTAGCTTGCTGGATCCTTAACAAGGAAACTGTATCCCATCCCATTTAAGAAGGCAATAGAGAGGATTGGGGGAAAAGGTTTATCGAGTATTGTGTCCTGCTTAGTTTGTGTTTCAGAGCTGAAAGATACCAGGAACTTTAACCTACTTTTGGCAATAGAGAGACACTAAGATCTTTCATCTAAAGTGCTACTTACTTTGTCCATGGCAGAAAGGAGAGTGTTGCAGAGGAGAGTACTTCGTATAAACAGGATTAGAGTGAAAGTAACGGGATTTCCTCTGGGCTAGTTATGCAGCGCTCAGTTTTGGATTATACACAATTCTGTGATCTGTGGTCATAGACGAAATGTTGACTTGGTATTGACATATATTGACAATTGACATCATATTTACATCGTGCTCAATGCATTCTGTAGAAATATATACTGAATTAAAAAATAATGTTTTTTTGCGTTTTTTAATAAGTTTAAGATTTTAGTGGTGTACAAACTGATGATTAATTGACAATAAACAGAACAGGCAGATAACAGCAGTTGTGTACATATAACATCTTTCGTGGTATACGAATTGGAATATTTGTACGAAACTAGCTCATATAGTCGCATGTCATGTGAGCATACGACCTGTGTATATGCACAGATCTTTGCACTATGGACCATGTGTCTGATACCACAATTCCGCCCAGCAGTGGCACATATAACAACAATCTCCGTAGATTTCGCACTTGGTTACTTTTCCATCTCAGCTTCGGTTACTTTTAATTCCCATTTGGACTTTGCCGGAACGGGAAAGTTGGTTTCCCTTTAATTCCAGTCAGAAGAATCATATAAGTCACTTTGTGTGCACAAAGTCCTGTTGTTTCGGAAGGTAGTTTGGCTTGTTTCCTGGTTTCGGATTTGGTTGGGTTGGCTTGACTTTGATTCTCAGGAAGCATCATCATGGTAATAACCTGAGGACGATGTGAGGCGGAACAACCTCGCCGCCACAGTACTGACTTGCAAAGTCGTACGAAATACCTAGAGCGCGGTCATAATTGAGAGATGCGGTTCAGTGGAAATCGTATAATGGGATGCATTGGAAACATGGTCTCAATGGAAATGGATAGAAAACAACCAGTTGAAGAGGAAAATCACCCCAAAATCCACCCAAATCACCATATTTTGCATGACGCAGTATGATTTTATCCGCAAAAAATTACATAATGGACAATTTCATTACTTTTTTCTTTCACCATATTTTTAGCACTTTTGACTATTTGTGCAAAACACAAAATGCAATTTATGCTATTATGTAAGAAACCTAGATACAAATGTAGTAACTACTTCAATATGAGCTCATTCCATTTAATGAACACAGTTAATGACACGCGAGCCATTTGTTTGGTTTAAAACGTACTATAATTACTTGGGCGTTTTATTGAGGTATTGGAGTTTGTAGAAATAAACGATCATTACAAAACTTTAGCAGGTGAACGCAAACAATAAGTCCGTCGTCGACACTGTCATCTTTCCTTTGGCATGAGGCTGGCTGGGAAACAAATGTAACTTGGCGTGGCACCGCAGCAACTACAATGTCGGATGAATGAAAGGTCGAATGATTGATTCACTTGTTTTGTCTGCAAACAAATGCTTCCATCAAATGGTGAAAGGGAGGGAAGACGATTAGGAAGAATCAACTGACACTGACATATTTCTAGTTCATTGTGTCAATAGGAAATCTTGATGAGCTTGCGTGCCATCACTGGGTCAACAAGGAAATCATTTATTTTTAATTAAAAAAATGAACAATGCTCCAATAACCATTCAATTTAAACGTTTATTTACCATCGTTTACATAATGTGCGCTGTGTGTTTCAAAAAATATGAAAAATCTAATGCGAAAAAATGTGAAATTCTGGCGTGTAGACAATGTGTAGTGGATATTAAAACTGAAAGTCATTTCGACGTGCCAATATTTTTGCCTTTAAAATTTGGTAGAAATATATAACCAGCATACTTATGCTTGAGCCATAAGTCTCTTTTCCACTCAGAGATGATAATATAATGTGCAATAACGTGATGCAAGAACGATGGAGATGGAGTTACCAGCTCGAGTTTATATCCTTTTTATACTCGATAAAAGTGAAGGGATGGACGTTGGATAGTTGAGCATTAATGAAAATCTCTGGACCACGAAAGCCGTGGTAGTCGACTCCTCTCCCCAACAAGAATAAACGGGTTTGGTCTTGGTGAAAGAATAAAAAATGATTTATGAATTACTTTTCTCTCCTCCTGCCTGTCCCTGTCTGTTCGGAAAGTTGCTGAAGCTGGGGAAAGAATGGGAGAGCGTCGTCGTCACATCAGCCAGTCAGTCGGGAGGAGCAGGAGAAGAGTGTGGAAATGGGCTAAGTTTCCACTCCATCCGAAAGGAAATGAAATGAATGGACGTAAAAATAATGAAGAAAAAGGAACAGAGGTAGAAATGGGTGAACTTCATGAATACCTTAAGAGGAGGAAAGAGAGGGCAAATGCAACTACTTTTTTAGATTAGTGAACCATCACATCGAGAAAAAGTGGGAGGATATACGACTTGACAAATGATTTAATTAGAGGATATTCCTCCTTTTTGCATGCAAAGTAAAAGCAACTCGAGCTCCGTCCCATTATTGCGGTGGTGCAATCTGAGTGGCACGAAATAGGTGCTTTAAGATCTTTTATTGCCATCAGCCGCAACACGGCCCAATATAGTCGAATCCTCTGACATTTGGTGTGGTAGATGGTAATGAATGGGAGTCGGGAAGAAAGACTGGCTCCCATAAAAAACAATTTATAACTGGAGCCACCAAAAAAGTATCATTTTTAAAGAACACGCAAAATTATTAATCAAAGATCGAATGGTGTACTGCGTCACATATGCGTACGCATTCTGTTACTTTTTAAGCAGGAAAGCCATGTAGTAACCTACGGGTCTGGTTTATTGGCAGCTATTACTGGCATAACTACATAAGTAATTAGTTTGAAATAATTATTACGTAATGAGTAATGCCTCAAATATTTAGGCATGCTTGATTCATCTACATTCTGGAAAGTGACGATAATGCTCATTTAATATAATTATAAAAATAAATCATTTTTGAAACGTAAAAATCTTTGAGTAAATTCCAGCCCTCTCTCTCCACACACTCATTTCAGCCTCCTAACAAAGCCTCATTTCTTGGAATGCGATAAATGGGAATGACTCGATTCACCAGTTCATTATAATTACTCATACTCATTTTGCATATCATTCAATGGTTGTAAAATTCCATCTCTGAAGGATTCGAAGAACTCTCCGTTTCATTTGCCTTTCTTCCACGAAGGATCAAGTAAATCAATCATTTGGAATAGAATAAGTTTGCCCAATTCTTAAAGTAATCAGAATGTGCTTAAAATACTGATGAAGCGACGAGATCTCATCTGGAGTAAAGTTTTCCAAGTAAATGAGTCGAATGATTTCTCATATTTCTCTCCCTCTCTCCAATATTTGAGAACGTCTCCGTCTCGACAGCTCACTCTCCGTTGCCCAAGTTGAAGCAAGTTTGAAAGCTGTGTTTTGACAAGGATTATAATTAATAACTGTTAATAATCAGGCATAATTGTGAAGTTTCGAGCAGATCCCAAGACGCACAGACATCTTACAGAAAGCAGCATCGGGCGAATTGCTCCCTTCTTCTCTTATAATTTGATTCTCGCCCAACTTGGGTTTCATACTTTGTAGCGTTATGTAAAACTGAGAACTTTCCTTAACAGACGGACAGAGTGACAGCAGCCTAGATAAAAATTAAGACTTCATTTGACAATATTTGATAATTTAAGGAAAATCAGATTACCGACAGCACAATTGGAATTAATTGACAGATCAATGAAAATATACAGTTTGTCGACTAGGATTATTATTTTTTAATTCCGTCCAATTAAAATCAAATTATATATACAGTTTTCTCAAATGGTTCTCATAAATAGAATTATTTTACTGTGGAAAAAGATGCCCTTGACCAACTTTAATAGGTTATTATGCCAGTATTCTTGTCGTTGTAACTTCATTAGCATGGGATTGACGGGTGTTATTTAATAATCACATTGCATTCGTTTTCCGTGACCCCAGGCGGAACAGCGTTGTTGAATTTGCTGACGAGTGACTTGGTTTGACGTGGATAATGAAATGATTTGTATTCACAGACAGAGTGGAGAGGATGGATTGCCTCGATTGGCTATTTATAGTGAACGACGTAAACTTTTTGTCTGAATAAAAATGATGAATTGTAGGGACGCTCTTGAATTTTTAAAAGGTTCGTTTTCATTCCAGGAATACAGACGATTTCATTAAGAGCTGTGGGAACACAAAGTTCGAACAGCTCAAGTCGTGAACAGGTATTTGCCCGTTTAGAATCGACGAGGGGACTTCACCTCAGCTCTCGAGTCAAGAACTGCTGCGAACCTATCTTGTACATATGCGTGTATGTGTGTAGTCATTTAAGCTCAACTTTAAAGCTGTCTGTCAACACCATCATCACATTATTTGAGCTGAAAACTGGAGTGGAAAGGAAAGCAAATTCAGACTTTAGTTGATGAGGGTTCAAACACTCACGTATTTATTTTGAATCAAAGTATGCCCTGCCTCCTCTCTAAATATGTACATGCATGTGTGTGTACGTAAATGCCATTCAATTTGGCTTGCTTGCTTGCTCACCTGCATCACTTTGGCTGATTATTCGTGTCACCGTTTAACCAAATTGTGCAGAGTTAAAAAATATGCATATTTACCTACACAATACTGTTTGGAAAGTTGAAATTGCGTAACAAAAATAGATTTTTAATGTCATTTACAATGAGATCAGTGATGAAAATTATGTAGTATTCCATGTTGTGAGCGCAATTCGGTTTCATTTAAACAAGTGATTTTGTCGACTTTTAGTGAACGTGAAAGATGGTTGTGAATTTATTCTCTAAAAGTGACAGCAGAAGAAGTGTTACTCAACAACAAGATCCAATTGGGGTTTGCAAATCCTTGAACAAATTACGTTCGCGTTGTGAAATTCTCTAGTGTGGATTTTGAGTTGAAAGGGGCAGAGCCTTTATGCACACCTTTATACCACCTAAGCTGCTACTCTGCCCATTTCGACGTGGCTCAAGCATCATATTGCCACCTTTAAGTTGTTACAAATTCAATAACATTTACTCAACCACTTAAGAGAATTTACGAATGGGGAGTGAAACAGTTTTCAAAGTCAAAAGTTCCTCTTATCTCAGAGTGGGCGAGGAAAATACGATTTGTTGATCATTCAACAGGGTTAAAGGCCTATATATTCACAGATTGTATCCCGCTTTCGCCACTTTCAATAAATATTTACTTTGCTGTATAAATCCGATTCAATCTGAGTTTAGCCCCATGTGTTGCCGTCTCCCGATTTAGCGCAGTGCTAGAGGCCAGGAGATACGGCACAGCATAATGAGATCACCTTTAGTAAGCTTCTGAGCTGGGCTTAGAATGTGTCCACGTGTTTCATCTTCCAGACAACTAATTACTTCAAATTGAAATGACAATAAACGCATTGCAAATCTAGTGCACCGAATCCAACCTATTTTACGTTTTTCTATTTATTTGATAGTCATCAACCAGCAATAAAAATTACTTTTGGTGGAATATAATTACCACTCGAGTTTCTCTATATCGCCTATCAAAATATCAATTATCTACCTATATGCTTATTTAGATCGTCCTGTGCTTGTGTCTGAAATACAAAGAGAGCAAACATTTTTCAACCGATCTACTTAAAATTTTTGGTTTATTTTTGTCGTATTTTATAAATGCATATTAGAATCGGCGTTTGTACGGCTTGGAGTATTTAAAAAATATTTATTATGTGTATAGCTTACACACACTTTTAAGAATGCTAAAATTTCATTAATTTGTGTTTTGAAAATCATTAATGCATGTTGATGTAACGTGGCGTAGATGTGATAACACGCTACCACATTCTTGAAAATTAGCAACTATGGGTTGAACCTATATAAACCTTACGTGGAAACCCTGGGAAACGTGGTCAGGGAAAGAGAACAATGGGGAAGTAAACGTGAGAACTTTGTGATGTGTGTCGGATGGTAATGTGCTTAATTATTGGCAGGTGCTAAATGTTAGGAGCTCTGATGAAGGTGGAGAATACACAAAACGAAGCACAACTAATGAAGACAAATGTACATCCCTGGACGGCTGGACTTGACACTGCTTCCCTGAGAATAGGGTCAAACCAATTTGATACATGACAATGAAAAAACTGATTTATATAATGAGCCTTCCGATGTTGCTGTAAAATAGAAAAAAAGTGCAGTATATATTTATTTTGGTTTCAGTATAATACTGAACAACGTGGTTTTTAGCTTATTTCGTATCTTATTTTTGACATCATACGAGCACTGAATACTTTTATATCCGCTGTTTTGTAAAGATTACACATATTTAGACATGTACGTAAGCGCATCTATGTGGAGTCTAGTTGGCTCGGACATCTCTTAGCACACCTAAACGTTATTTGCCCATGTGGATTTCATGCAATGATACGGAGACCCGGAGGGGACAAACATGGTACGTAGTTATGTGGTGAAAGGACCCCAAAAACCAGGGAAGGTTTCACACAAAACATGGGGAATATGCGAGAGAGAAAGTTTTTATTTCCGGCGAGAAGAGCCTTCTTTTATCTCTCTCCTTGCTGTTCCTCCTTTTTCGGGAAAACTTTAGGAAGCAGGGGAAAACTTAATTTTCCTCATTGATGGAATCGCAACACCGTAAAAGGTGATAAGTATACATTTTCATCCATTTCACTCCCCTTTTCCCAACTCCCTCACAATGAAATTAAAATTTTGTGCTGTGCCGAGAACTCACAACTTTTTATGTCCAGTTATCCCCTCCCTTTAATCTTTGCATCCCAACTGCTTCTCTGGTTAGCAAGTTAGTCCCAAATGGTTCTTTCAACATCTCTTTCAAAAAGATCGATTAAGCGATATTCGTGCAAGAATACTCTCTCCAGACAGAGTATCGTTGAATTAAATTTTCTTCATAGCTAAACCACAGGAAAGGATACGCCAATTAACAAGGTTACCAATTCTGTATTCCTAAAAGGCGTATTGACCGTACATAAATTAATAGGAGAATGCGAAATGTATAACTACAAATCCGGGATTAAATATTTATGCAAATTACAAAGTATTTTTTGTCACACATTTATTTTTTTGGTATAGGTGTATGTACAGGTGTAAGTCTATTTAAAAATTCAGATGTGTTCTTGAACATCATATCTGTATCAATCAATCCAATTTTTTGCAAACAGGTAATAACGAGGTTCTATGGCGTCTGATAATATAATAATGTAGCGCCTTCGTTTTTTGACATAATCATCGTTTACTTACAAATGCAATTGTGACTGTAAATTTTATTCACTTTTAGTATTTTAGTCACTCTTGGTAGATGCTTATAGAGAAAATCTGCCTGGAGAAAGCAGGTCTCAATATCGCCAATGGATGTGCGTCTACATGCCTCGCTGGTGGAAAAAGAAAGAAATACTTTTGCTATATACATAGAGACATACCCAAATATCTAATATGCATAGTATAACAAATATCCATCCTTTGCTTCTTTACATCCATAATCACCATCATCAGCTCCAGAACATTGGAACGTTCCCCATTAAACTTATTATTTCTTGCATCTGGTGCCACTGGAAAGAAGCAAAGTGAAACATATTGACTAAAAAGTTGCATGTTCAGTTCGAGTTAAAAAGAAAGAACAGCCCATGCTCACCATACAGCCCACCAACACAATTTACATTTGTGGAATGTAGTCCCATGTAATTTGGGGAGTGAAGACGGATAAATGAGGAAACAAAAATTTCTCCCCTTCCGTAATGTTGGTGTGCTAGCATTCTGTCAGCTTCGGTATTGTTATGCACTATATACTGCTCATGATCATGTTACAAATACGACTCAGAAAAACGATTACCATTTGTATTCAAATTGTGTAATAATCATCGCTTTGTTTAGACAAGGGAAGTGAGCATAAGGATTTCCACAGTTTGTGGAGAAAAGTGGAGAGCTTGTAAAGCAGAGGAGGACGAAATATGAGGTTATCATGCACCCTTGGATATGTACATCCCACACAAAACGAGAGACACGTTAGGCTCCAAACACGTGCAACTTATCCAGGGTTGAGTTGTGAGTGAATTTTATCCTTATTACCAGCAAGGAAGAGAGCAATCAATGGCCAGATGACTCTCTAATGTTTTTTCTGCTGCGTATGATGAGGTTTCTTCTGAACTCCTCTCAACATTTATTTGTTGTCTTTCACTGTCTACTGGACCAAATGATTAGGAGAACGAATGATTAACCACAATTTTGAGAGGAGTGCATTTAATTGCTTCGCGACCACATTGCATCAGCCCCACAGTCGTAATCACAACCTCCACATAACTGAAACGATAAAATCTTTGAACACGCTGAACACTGCAATTAGAGTTGAAATGAAATCAAACCATAGGAAAACAGGACGCGAATTTAAAAGCAATATAAAAAGGACAGTTGGAGAGCTGGATTTTAGGTCACCGCTAAAATATATCACCAAATATACAACATTCAGGATTTCATTGGAATCCTTGCAGGAATATTCCGCCACGACGAAGCAAGCGTAGCGTAACCCGTGGATTCAGTCAGTATGAAGAGGAGCACATTGGGTTTGAATCGAATACCACAATTACTGTAAAGTCAAAGGAGAACTATTGTTAATTGAGTTGGAAATGATTCATCTTACAGCTTTCCCTTGGAGGGATCTTGGAAATAAATGTAATGGATAATAGAAGATGGATTCTGGGATCACTGACTTATCGTATTGGTGGTGAAAGCGGCTGTACGTATGTGCGTCCGTGTAAATAGCTCAGCGTGTGTGTCTGCCAATCCGCAGCCAATCCGCGGCATGGAAATGCTTAAGGTGATGGAAAAGCCATGAAAGGTGTGAATGAGTCAGAAGGGAGTAATCTAACTGGAACAGTTTTGATGATTTTACAACTCCTCTAATTCAAAGGATGATTCACGTATAAAGCCTGATGGGTTGTGCCTGCATAGTATCGTTTTCTGGCGGTAATATGCACCACCAATTGGACACAGGACCAGTCATTATCTTCAATTTCTTTGATTTCTCTCACCCACCAGAGTGTTACTTATTACTCAACCAGACTTGTGTCATAAGCCGTCTTTGTCATATAATCTAATGATAATCAGACTCGAGAATCAAATAAGAGCTTCAGTTGAGAATGTTAATAAAATTGACTCTTTTCTAACCCAATAACATGAACATAAACATCGTATTTTGGGGATGCGAATTAATAAAAAAATGTACGTAAATATGAATAAGTAGAGAAAGCAGATGCTGGAGGATTACGGATAAACTAAATCTATTATCAGTCAAATCCAATAGGAAGAAAGAAGACGCGAGGCACTTGTTATGCAGCAGAAACAATATACTTTTTGATTGAATAAAATATATTATGGGTTTAGTTTAGAGTATTCTCCAGAAATATGGGAAAATTTTTTCGTGTAAAATAATATCTACAGTCCATTACACTGAAAAACTTCGCTATGCAAGTTCTAAGGTGGATAAAGGGAGAGATGAAGAAGTTGTTGTTTTGTTCTCAATTTTCTCAGGGTTTACGGAAGAGTGACCACCCCTTCAGCTTTTGGGAAAGAAGTGTGTACTTTTGCTCTGCATGAATAAGCATTTTGTCAATGAAGTTTTTCCGGAGGTTTGCAGTTTACGATGCAGAAAACCTCCAGAGTCCTGCTGAACGTGAAGCGTCTGCAGCACACTTCAATCACTTTGACCGATTTGGGGGTTGTACTGAACAAAATGAAATTTCACACAGAGGGTGCTCGCGGAAACAAAAACATAAAGGACTTGTTCGACTTATTGTAAAAATTCAAGTCACAGATGCAACACGAGTTTCAAAATTTCTAAAAGCTTCTTCAGCTTTTATTTCACACATTGCATTCAATTTTGATAATATGATTGTTTCCTTTAATTTTTCCTTCCATACTTACGTCAGCACATAATTTAGCTACTACACACGATGACTAGTATAGACTGGATTTATGAAATGTTATCAAGTATTATCAATCAATATTTAATGCGTTTAATTTCTTCCGATGCACGGTTATCGAAGCTGGCTTTCCATAAAAGCGCCTGACAAATGTTTAAGGAATCCAGGAGAAAGTTGTCGAATGTTCCGCCAACGCGCGGAAGATTCGACAAGCGGTGAAGAAAAAGGTCATCATCATGTCCTCTTAGCTTGGTGAATTGGTGACCAAACTGAGTAAACAGTTTCATTCCAAGTCCATGCAGCACGGCCACCTTTCCATTGTGTGTGATGATCTTATTTCGCTGGCCACGTATAATTTTGCCGAGACGATAAGTCACGTTTCACAAAACTTCATTGCATACATCCCGCCAGAATTCCAATTCTCGTGAATAGGTTGTTGGTGCATCTAGCACAGAAGGATGAGAGTCGCCCCATGGTGAAGAAATTGGATGTTCTTTGGATCAGATGAAGTGAAAGTAGGAGCGAGCAACTAAGTTTGTCCCACTTAAATGGCTGCAGAAGGTAGGGTTTTTGGTTGACAAAGTTGTGTCGGTGGTGGTGGGACATGTCCGAGGTTTTTAAAGCGATTTTCTTGAAAGTCGAATCAAGTCGTGCCTTTCTTTTGCCAAGCCTTCCCTGAGCTTGGGGAGGGAATGAGTAGTTAGCTGCTGTAGTTTTGCTCAGTGGATTTGCTTTGATAGGAACGGACAGGAGTAAAGGATAAGTAAAGATCGGTGGCATGGTGGTGGATTGGATGGGATATAGTTTAAGAGTAAAAGTTGAGTTGGGAATGAAGAAGAAAGTTTAGTTTAAGTCTCTTTAGTAGACTTTCTTTCCTGTGCAAAGTTTCCATTGTTCCTCGCTCTCTCTTCTTTCGCGCTTCGTTTGATAGCATTTCGTTGTAACTAGGGATAATTCATTGCAACGGTGTTGGGGGTAATTTACAAAGATTTATTAGTCCAGACACCACCAACAGACTCCAAACACATCCTTAGCAGTGGAGCAGCAACCAATACAAACACTTTCTCCCATCCTATAAATTCACCCAACTTAAAGTAAACTACGTCGCTCCGCACAACAAACTCGGCCAACTGCAGCGTTTGGTCTTTATGAAATCTTTTGCCTGAAATTAAGGACAAAACATCACACATTGCAGCCACAACGTCCATGCAGTCAAATACTGCATGCGATATAATCTTTCACGGGACTTTTCCCCTTGATGTTGCCCCATATAACGGCCAACGTACCGCTAATCCAGCTGAAGTCAGTCCCATGGCGCTGTAAAGAGAACTATACGTTCTGTATATCTTGCAGTGAAACGCGGTTGACGGTGCCAACAAGGTGAGAAGAAGGTCAGCAAACTTAGGTAGAGAAACCCTATGTATGTAAATGCAAGTGTAGCGCAGAGCTATCTCCCCATCCGGTGAAAACTGCAGGGCCAGAGAAATAAATAAAGGCTTTAAAGTACATTTTATATTCGTGGATACAAAGAATGAATAATAATACTAGTAATATAAAACTGTACGTAAACGGCAGGTCCCAGAATTTTGGAATATGCAACTGTCATAAAAATATACATTAAATCATAAACATCCACAGACAGCGTCGCAGCGTTATTACACAACCTTCTGCAACAATCCCAGTTCCGGTGTGTCTGGAAAACTAAGAAAAAGATCAGTCTACATACATATGTAAGCCACGTTTGCTGTTGAAGATTTCTTCGTGCAAGTAATTTCTCACAAACTGAATTAATATATGTGTATACGTATATCCATGTACTTACACATACCATGCCTCGTTTTAGCACTAGTTTAATGCGAGGAATCTGCAATGCTGCCTTTTAAAAGGTTGTTTAGCTTCTCATGAATCACAAAGTGGTCATTTTTCTTCATAAATGCATTTCAATTTCCCCATTCGCACTCCCCTGCGTCGGCTGCAGACCGAAGTTGTCCAACCCTAACATTTCTTCAACTTTCTCCATTTCTGTCATCTCGTAAACACAGTAGGTACGTACTATGTATGTGCTTTTATATGTGTCTATAGCCCAACACCTTTTACTTTCCTATGCTCGCACAAGAAAAGTACAAATTGGTTTATGTTGCTCATTCTTCGAGTGCATGGTTATGTAAATAAATTTCATCTTGATATAGGTAAAAGTACGTCTTACTCTTATGCTCATATGTACAGGCAAAAGTCTCAAGTACGTATGTAGTCATATGTATTACTGTTTATTCACATTATATTTTGCCGTGTCTGTACGACTATTAGGGTTCAAAAGGAGAGTGTGACATTGCTATTTCCATCCACACACCCAACTAAAATGCTCTTCCGTCTTTCTACATCGACTCAATCCTAGTGAGATCCATTAGGCATTAAGCAAAAGGATTGGACATAACGGGCCCTGTTTCCTTTCCCATTTTTACCCCGTGACACTTTGAGTTCAAGAGATTCATTCCATTTTCGCACACAAAAGTGTAGGAGAAGGGCACGGAAGTGCCGAAATTCCTTTGATGTGCGCTTCACTTACCTTTTACTCCCAGTTGTAAGAGGGGAACTAAATATAATTCGAATATCTCGTTAGCTTTGGGCTCATGGTTCTATTCTGCGTACGCTAGTCAGCGATAAACGTAGTACGTGATGTCACAAAGCCAATCATTTTCTGTAAATTGAAAAATTTCTTGTGATCTTTTCCAGGTAGAATTATTCGGTGTGAAGGTGTTGTATTTGAAATATTGTTCTTCCAGTTTAAAGTTCACTGCTCTCCCTCCTGCCATCGTAAATTAGTATAGAGAGACCGATTACGGAAATAAACTCAAATAGTTATCGACCATAATGTAAGTATTTATTTTAGTGGTGGCCGATATGATGCAATATTTTTTATGTTCACCTATATAGGACGTTTATGAAGGCCAAAATAAATACAAATTTTTACTACAGGGAGAAAAGTTGCTACACTTGAGTGTAGTAGATCTGAGAGCAAATGATTTGTATCTGTTACTCTATCGCCTTATGAGCATTACATATGAGAAATTGTCTCAAACAGAGATGCACATCATATAATATATAAGACGACCATAATGTAATGTATAGTAGAGTATTCTGCTTTTGCTTTTTTAGGTACATTGATAGTATTAGGATTCAGACCATTTCTTTCCGGTTGTTGTATTACATGGTGGAAGACTACGTGTGGGTGGTGGGAGATATGAAGTCCCGGCGGAGGAATGAGAAAACCATGAAATATCACACCACCACAACCACACTTCATTTTCCCCCTTGCAAACTGTCTCTCTTACCGTATCTCAAAAACGAGAAAAAGATGTATGGTCATCTGTTTCTCCTTTAAACAGTAAGTATCTTCTCTTGACAATGTCGAACGTTTGAAAGAGTTCCTTTTGCACGGTCCAATGAAACATAAATTTCATTGCGTAATCTCAAGTCGCAATTTGCTCAAAAATACATTCAAATATCAGCACCTATAAAACGTAGTAAATTTTGTGGTCATACATTGGTCTTAAGTACGAAAAAAGTTACATGATGTGATGTAAGTTGGAAATTGCGAATTTCACGGAAAATCAGTAAGTGAAAGTGTTACATGTTTTCTGTAAAAAAAACATGCACCATTGTACATAAACTCCATCTAACTAAGCCCAATGGAGCAAAGAGTGCGAGAAATTTCAGCAGCTAATGTAAGGATATCTTAGTAAATAGCAAGCAAAGAGCCCTTTTCCTCGCACGAAGGAGGAGAAGACCTATTTTCCCAGCGTGGACGTATGTATGGAGCAGGAACTGCAACGGCGAGAGGGAGAGCGAGTGTGGTTCTTAAAGGGAGTTTAGTTGGGAGACTCATGATTTATACAGCGGATGGTTGAACAGCCACAGGATTTATGAGAATGATATGTTTAGTAGAAGAGAAGATACCGGGTTGCTCTCGCTGAGACTTTCACTCTCTCTTTCACCATCCATCCACCCACCGTCCGGAGAAGCCGAGGGTGAAAGATGTATGCCCGAGTTGCGACTCATGCAAGTTACGATGCGACACATAAAACAACCAGGTTCAACCCAACTGAGAACTTGATACTGCTCGTCCTGTTGGAATGCCCACTTTCCCCGATGCTGACGACTGTCCGTGTCACCTCGTCTCAAATTTCTAGTTCTGCACGTATTATTCGTCCTGCCAAGACCACAAGGATGACTTCTGATTTCGTATTTGCTACAACTCCATGTTCCGTACACTTATTTCTGCCCCGTGTCCCAAACAACATCAATAACAACCATTTATGCATGAGCACAGGAGTATCGGATGACAATAAGTATATTTATAAGGAGGAAACAAGTTACAAACTTTGTTTTACTATTTATTTTGGTATATGCATAAATATTTAAGAACATGGCTAAGGAAATGCATTTTCATAATATTTTCTCATGCTTGGACAATTTGTATAATTTTCAAATAAGATGGCACTTCCAGAAAAAATATCTATTTTGTGCACCAATCTGGTTGGACATGGGAGAAAGACATCCCTTCATCGTCAATATTATTAAGACGTAAAGTAGGGGAGACATCAAGTCAACCCGGTTCCCCAATAGGTCACAAAAAATAGTGGAATGGGAGCGTCCTTGTTCACATGTTGAGACAGGCAAATCAAATGCAGTGCAGCCAATACAGCATGAACAATTGGGCATGAAGTCTAAACTCGATTTTTTTTAGTTGGTAACCTTTTACTCCAAAAAGAATAAAGAGATTGACTGAGTGGAGACTTGGAGGATGTCATTTTTTTCGAGAGGTAGCCAGAGAGGAGCACGAAATAAAATTGCACTTCTATTCAGTTGCTCAAAGAGACATATGGACAAACTTCGATTTGCATATTTCTTCCATTTTTGAGGAAAGTGACTTGATTTAGTATGCCAAGCCTGTCGATGCTTTTTAATGGATGGTGTCCATAACTCATTTTCTTTCTCAAGAAATTTCTCCCGTCAGTGCATGAGGAGTGGGAGAAAGCGTGTCGTTCATAACGCGTAAGTATCCCACCACAATTTTGTTTGACCAGACCAAAGTTCAATCCCTTTCCAAATCCCGTTCAGTCTCCTTACACCATTCCTTCCCAGACAGCCACAAAAAACTTGAGAGTGTACGTATCAAGTAAAAATGGGACATAATTTTCTAGTTAAAACTCAACCTAAATAATTTTGCGTTAAAGGAGACGGGCAACCCACACGATGCAAACCATACCGATATAATAATAAGTGGTTCAAACTCCAAAACTCTTAATTTGCAAGTTGCAAACTGTATAGCTATATACAACTAAATACATGCACTTATACAAGCCTAGGACATGTTCCACA
Organism: Folsomia candida; assembly: GCF_002217175.1. Taxonomy (NCBI): domain Eukaryota; kingdom Metazoa; phylum Arthropoda; class Collembola; order Entomobryomorpha; family Isotomidae; genus Folsomia; species Folsomia candida. Next base: position 16,775,030 of record NW_019091193.1, on the reverse strand, counting down.
TACCTCCGTAACTATGTATCTATAAAACGTATACTAATTGTATTCTGACATTTTACATGTTATTAAAATTCCAATCACGTGTTGGATTGACTTATTTCAAATGATAAGAGGATTGCGAGCAAGGCTTGACGTGGTAGCTTGAGTAGAACAAAAAGTTTGTAAATTTAGCCCCAGTTGAGTCTAAAAGAGTATTTTTGTGCAAAAGTTTGCAAATTTGTTCATAGGCTTGTGTCATGAAAATGTGTGCCAAAACCAGCGGAGGACATAAATCTTGTCATCGTCCGCCATCGTCCGCCAGTATCGTCTTTCAGTCACACTCCCAATCCTCCTCTCAGTAAATTTAGTTGGGTTGTTCGTTGTTGGCTCTTGAAGACGAATACGCTCCACCACCTGACAATCTAGCAAAATCCAGTTAGTTAGAAGGAAAATACAAGTACATACACAGGACGACTAGAAGATTATTCCACTCTCAGTTGGAGACAGTGGTGACAAGACGTAACTTCAACGGATAGAGTTTCTCTCTCGCACCAAACTACACTCACTCCCTCAATTCTCCAGCCAAACTTTATCATATTATCAGGCATGAAAAAATCCTGGAAAAGGAGACGTGAAAAATATGCTCGCAGAAAAAATGAAAGAAAGAAAGCAACCTCGTGTACGTATTTATACACGGACGGAGCCTGCATATGCACATAGGTTTTTGGAGAGGCAGTAAGGATTTCCATTATACGCCATGTCATGTTAATTCAATTCTTCTTTGGGTCGTTCTGCGGTACGACGATAGAGCAGTGTATATAGTTCCGAACAGTAGTGTGTCTTTCCGTACTCATCTGCGGCAAGTTGCCTATTTTTAAGAAGAAACAGTTTTAATGAAAATTGCAAACAAGTCTTATTTGCATTCAGAATTTCAAACCTACTTTAAACTTTATACATTCTCAAAATGAGTTTCTTTGTCCCGAGTTTTTTAACTTTGGAAATAAAGAAACTTTTTTCCGCTGCATCCACAGCAAGCCACACACTTTTCGAGGACTCTCTCTCTCTTCAAAATTTCAGACCTCATCCCTCCCACCTAAAACTCAGCGGTTGTTTCGCTCCGTTGGATTGGTGAGGAGTTATAGCGTCGGTCGGAACAGTATTGGAGTCGTTCTTGAAGTTGTACAACAGCCCAATATGTTTTAACCATTGTGTGCAAATTCAAAAGAATCTGTGCGGATTTTTCTCTACTCACTTTCCTTCCAGTGAAAAGTGTGTGAAATACATGAAAGAGAACGAGGACGGCAAAATTATTCCTCTTTCATTGCTATATCACTTCCTCTCAGACCTAGTTTAGCATGTTCAATGCAAATAATTAGAATTAGTTTTGCTGGAATTGAGAAGCTGTGCATTTGGGGAAATGGGAATAGTTTAATTTTAAAGGTGTTCATTTCAATCTAGTTCCAAGAAGGTCTGAACGACATCAAAATGCAATTACTTGAACTAAAATGTTTTACAATTGACTACAAATTGTCGAATATTGGAATAGAATAAATGAGATCTGTTCCTAAACTGGTAAACTCACCAAACATGGTGTTAAACGACGTAGACGAATTAATTATTGCACTTCTAACTACCTAAACACATGGAAAGGATAATTTTAGGATAGAATTTATCAGCCATGCTGATGCATTTTTCTTTTTCACCTTACACTGGATTTTTTAATGAAAATTGCATCTATAAATAATGAATAGTGGTTGTTGGACCATTAAGTTTTTCTTCATTTTCAGGACAGAGAAGCTTCTTTCTGCTATTATTTTGGTCAACCAATAATTTAACTTATGTAACAGTGAACCTGGACACAGAAAATATATTGAGCCTCCAGTACACACATATTTCTTTCAATCTAATTTATAGATTGGTTGATCAGAAGGTAAATGCACAACATGCTGATTGTTTGTCGCAGTCTCTCTCTCTATGTGGAAACGACAAGTTTTATTCCTCATAATTTAGAGATTTTAGATTATATTTATTACTCAAAGTGTCTCAAGTTTGAAAGCACAGACAATGAGGAGAGACTATTCGAGTATAGATTCAAATGAGAATATAAGGACATCTCTCATTTTTGCAATATGTATGTACCGCACTGAGATCAGTTCACATGAAGATGCCAAGTCCTCTGGAAGTCTTGGAGAAATCCTGGTAATCGAATAGGAAAGAACTAACAATAAATCATGCACATGGTGCCGCTACGATATCCTGCTCTTGTCTTCTATATAATGGGCCTTTCGGTTGCAGTCTATTAATATGACGCCGTAAAGCGGAATTACATACGTACGTTCCTATGAAATGTGTAACTATATTCGAATATGTAAGGACTAGGAAAGTGCGCAAAGAGAAAGACGCTCAATCTCCTGATCACTCTTGACGCTGTCTCAATTTTTGCATTCTCTCTTCGAGCGACAGTTTACTTGGCACTCATCATCAATTAATTTGGTTGAAATTATTTTTCAGGTCCATCTCACAATGCCCCATCGCATCCATATATTAAAGAAACTAATCCAAAGAGGACAATGTATGAACTCACAAAGATTTTAGTAGATTTCTAACGACTAGAAGAATATACTTGGCGAATTGATGTGTATATGAGGGTCCCTTTCTCAACGTCATCAAAGTTCGTTGGCTGAGGGAACTTTGGCTGGTTGTAAATTGCCAGAAGAAGAAGAAGAAGAAAGCGACATCCATGCAGAATGGCAGGCAGGCCAGAGTCTCATGGGGTGTTGCAGTCAATGGTCCTGAAATTCTTAAGGCAAAAGAAGACTTGGTGGATAGTTCGAAGGACGTGAGAGAAATCCCCAATTGATTTACCTTCCAATCATTTGTAATCCTTTTGCCTGTGTTCAACTCATACAGGGCGGAATTAAATGAATTCTCGTCCAACGAGGAAAAGATGAGTCGAGTTGAGACAACTTTGGCCTCTTCGTGGGTGCGGAATGTGTTTCTTATACATCCATTATTACCCTGAGGAGTCACTAACTATCCGCTCCTTCGATGCCCCAATGAATTTAAAATTATCCTTTGGGAAGTCAACAAAGACCATGATTACGCTATTTGCTTTGGTTTAATAGCCGTTAACACCTGATTGAAAGAAATTCCATTCCTCATGAACAATAAATGAACTGCATTCTACGTAAATAGATACGCACGCTGACGTCGCAGAAGTATGCAGAACATTTTCTACCAAGTTTTTCTCTGAAAGAATTTTTTTACCAGCATTTGTTCCCTCGCAATTCGAGGTGACTGAGGAGTTTGGTACCCAAAAATTAAATCAGACCCAGGTTCGTGAGACAAATTAATTCATAGGAGTACCGCAGCCCATATCTCAAGTTTACTTGTTGTCTCCCCTCCTCCGCCCAGTGTAATGAGAAGGTAATTGAATAAATCTTATTTCAACCGTGTAGTTTCTCAGTTTCAGACAAGTAGGAAACACCCCCGATTGTGCGTGAACAACATACGGATGAGTTTAAGCAGTTTGGATGTGCAACCCACACCCGCAAATTTGGTGAATAACTTCCTGTGAAAGGCATATCATTTCCTTGGAGCACATGTGTGGCCTCATGGCGTGTGGTGGTTGTTGTACGCGCATATAATTTAAGGCTCCTTGTTGCAATGTACATAGCATTTTGAATACATGTGTGAGCACTTGGCTCATAAATTAATTTCTCCTGGAGGCTCGTTCATTGGGAAGGCACCAGAAATAAATTTCGCCCCATTTCCCTCACTGCCATTAACGGCAGCAGCAGCAGAAGGACTCGGTGGTCTTCTCGCATGATGCTGGTATTCTCGCCCTATGAATTTCTACGACTCTTCGCAGACAATTCCTCCTTTCTCCGTGTCCTCCCAGTCGAGCGAGGGTCGGCGGCCACGCTACATAAGTACATGCATAGCAATTTATAAATTGCATTGCTCCAGGAGACAGTCCCAATTACCATTTTCTACAACATTATCCATCCCTATAAGCTCGGTCTGAATTTACATTGCAAACCCTAATTAGCTTCAAATTAATTTGCTCTCTCGACTGTTCCGTCACATCAAAATGTGCTCAAAGACTGCAATCAAAAATTCTTGAAGCAAAATAGGCAAATTGAGCACCTTTACGCAGGTTGCTCTAAGTTTGTCATCGCGAGTGGCATTGCTATTTTCATGTTGCTTCATGTGTTCCTATGAAATATTCACTTGGCCACTTATAACCTTCGACATACAATACCTGATGCTTTTTGGTAGCCAGGACATCATATTCCTAGGCGATATCTGTTTTGGTTAATAAAAAATTATCAGTTTGCGTAGTCGAATTATTTTTTGTTATTAAAATGAACACCTGGTGCAAATGAAACAGAAACAAATGTCATACATACAAAAAATTACGTATATATGTTCTATTGTTAGTACAAATTGACCCTATCGCCGAGTACATGACTATCGCATTATTACTTGATCACCGCACCAACGTCTGATTCATTACATAAACTTTAAGATTGTAACGTGCATCATCAAATCAAATAAATTAAGCAAGTATGTATAGAATTTAGAATGTCTCACTGTGAGATATATCAATAAGATTCCATACTAGCGGCATACCATTTAACAAAATTACTAAGCGCATATTTATTCTACTAGCATTAACAAGTGTAGATGAAGGCGAACAAGTGACTTCCTTGAGCCAATGTGCCTCTTTCTTGCGCATTGTTTGTCGCTAATAACCCAACAACTTGAAGGCTGCTCAAGCTGCTTAATCATCTTTGAGCAATTAATGATTCAGCAGTAAGTATTCAATATGTGGTGCTGGACTTGTCTAACTTTGCATTGCTACAAACGAGTATACCAAAATAACATGTTTCAGCTGCTGAGTGTATTTTTCATATACTTTCCATATACTTATTGGACATGTCAATCTCATCATGTTTGGAGAAGCTTATTGTAATTAGGCCTCAGCCTTGCACCTCGAATAACGCAAAGATTCATTTACTAGTGATCATGTCCATAAGTTCTTGCTAGACATGCCTTAGTTACTTTAGTTAGTATGTAAATCATAATGATCCAGCGAATATTGGCACCTATGTTACGAAGGTACCTGTCATATTTGACTAATGTATAGAAAAATGGCAAATAACTTTATGTGACATTGTCCCAAATCAGTTTCGTATTGTTTTTTGTGGGTCAGTCTTTGTTAATATTTTTGGAAAGGCACATGGTGCTGTGGTGATTCGTTTTCCGGAAGCTTTGGTCTTGAGGTTTTTCTGTGCTCTCTTGAGATGGATTTCCAATTACAACCGATTCTTGTTTCTCCACTCCACACTCTCGCGTAACTCAGATTTCACCTCAGGAAGTGGGTAGCTTCACACTCACAGTTGTCTCAAAAGCTACCAACAACAAGATGAAGAAACATTGGTTTCCACCCCTACTGTTTTTTGCAGGTAAGTAATCATACCGTTGTATCAATATAGCACGATTGCTTGACATTTAATGCCTAGTTATTTGCCTAGAGTGATAAAGTGTCAAAAATCTTGATAAATTATATACCTTATGTTATATGTATGTATCTGTACATTTGTATGTAACTGATTGACAGCAGTATGTGTAAATACTTTTATGGTTTTCATCATATATACGTAGAAAATTGAACATTGGATTTGGAAAGACAAGTCATTAGTTGAACTTGGATAACCGTTGCACAGTTACGCAAACAAATATGCGACATGCACAATCTACTTTTTTTTAGAAGCAAGTGAAGCATAGTTTGACATGCAGACTTTGTTGAGCTACTTTTCACGTTGTGCCATGCTTAGAGGCAGATGTACAAAAGCTGGGAGTTGCAAAGCACGCTATTGTAACCCAGATATTGTGATATTGTTCATCCCCTCGGGTTGGGTGGCGTATCTATTCAGGTGAAGTTTAATGTTGTGTTCTATCTGGAACTTTGAAACTGAATGAATGACGAGGAGGTTTTCGAAGGAAAAGCAGAATTTTTCGTTTGAAATTAGATTTTTATGGTTGAATAAAATTGCAATATTCTCAATGCAGCCACACTGGAGTGGAGGCGAGAAATGGCTTACGTAGTTCACGGGTATAATAATATATAGCAGCGGATATCTTCAGTATCCGACTGACGGCAACCAACGCCACACGCTCAAACAAAGAAACTATGAGAAAATACGACAAAATTTCTCCTGAGTAAAGACTTTCATTTCAGAAATACATTCACACGGACAGGAAAAATATCAACAATTCTCATGTTAGTCTTACGGTTTGGGGTTTGAAGTGACACGTGAGGTGCATGGTCCAATGAAGGATCGATGGGGTTGGTTGGGTATAAGTGTGTGGAGAATTGAGAGCAGTTTGATTATTATACGGCAGTTATGGGTCTGGGTAATCCCCAAGAAGATCAAGATCGCCCTTGCATTCCACGGGATTTCGGAAGAGGAAGTATTGTTTGTGTCTGCAATTCTACGTACTGCGACTTCGCCAGTGTGAAGCTTCTCAGCCCTCACGACAACGCCACTGCTGCCACCGAAATTTATGGACAATCCCAATTTATGGGCCTCCCTGTACAAGTGTGGACTTCTTCCAAAGTAATAAGTATTCCAATTTTACCCAAGATCAACAATGTACTTCCATGCTTTCTTATATCCATCCTGTGAATTTTTTGCAGACGGGTTCCCGCTTTCATAAATCCATTATCTACTTCAACCAAGAGCTCGCTGACGAACCAGTTGTTTACGATTCGCAACACTTTCTCAGTCCCACCGACAGCAAGTCTCTTCATAATAGAGGGAAGAGCCCTGCACGAAATAACGGATTCTCATTTTTTCAGAGATTTGCAGAAATAAGTGGACTTCAGCCATATTTAAATGAAGGTACGTTGTATGAAACTAAAGAACATGATATCATGACAGAATACTTCATTGTTGTGTAACCAAATGTTTCCTTTTTGCTTGATCAACTTGCAGCTCATGAATTTACGGACGCCGTAACAGCAAAATATGCCCCTCCACTAAATGAGATCAACTTATTTCGTTACGGTATTTCTTCTTTTTATTATTCTATTCTAAATATAATCTTAAAATGCGAAATGTTTGACTTTATGAACTTGAGGGGTCTTCCGTTGCCATATCAATTCATTTAGAAAATGTACCTTAACCCTGCAGCACATGCTACGCTTTAAGGGCCCGGGGGAAGATTTACTTGATTTTATGTTAGCGACAATAATTGCCAGGGCCCCAAGATTATTATCGCTCTGTTAGGTTACGACCACAATTAATTGACACCGTTTCTATGGGACACTCACGTTCAAAAGCTTTGGTTTTGTCACTGCTTTTGAAAAAGTTTCCCTCAAGTCCCTCAAGTTTTTGAAAAAAGTTGTTTCTTTTGTTCCATGGATACTCAAAATGCAATTCCTGCCATTAATTTGGCAATTCTAAGCCAATTTGTCCTCACTTTACGACCAAATATCTCCGCTGCACAAGAGGGCAGATCGTCAAAAAAAACTCAAGTAAAATCTAAAGATATGATTAACGCATTAAACATAATTTAAAAAATCTGCCCTCTTGTGCATTGCTGAATTTTATCGTCAAAGTTGACGTGATTTCTAAGCAACTTCCCCCAGGCCCTTAATACTTTCTCGAAGTCAGATTCTAACTTTATGCAGAGACAATAGATTCGAATTTATTTTCATTTATTTGGGTCTTACACAACAGACAGTGCGTAAGATGCACAAGGGAGACAGTGCTTATGAAGATGTATTATTCTCCGGAACCTTGGCATTGAATACTCACAGCAGAGAGAGAAAGAGTCAAGGAACCCAGTGCGAGAAATAAACCACACAATGAACGAACTTGGTTAAAGTACAGAGTGAAAGATTGGTGTATAGCAAATATATCTGTAATTGAACCGATTTTAGGATCCTTTACTTGAAAGTAAAGTTCGAGAAAGGGCCTGTGCTGTGCCACGCGCCAACAATCGAGGACTGCATGAAGTAACTTTATTCTATTCAAAACTAATGAGTATTTATGAGCCCAATATTGATTTATTATCGTTGGTCCCAACCTTCCTAATCCGGTGAATTCCTGGATATACATACATTTAGTATGGGCCTCGTGGGTGGTTTCGATGCAGAAGGACTTTCTCCATCTCATGCCTCAAAAATAAAAATTCCAGAGTCTCAATATCGCAGACTTCTTTTTTCTACTGTCCAACTGCAAACAATTCACTGTCAATGATTTTTCCCCGATGTAGCTGTAGTGAATTTACTTTTTACACGTGTGAAAATATTTCACGGTACTCATCATCACATGGGGATCGAAAATTAAGCATGCAAGAATTTATTGTTGTCTAAATTGAGTCCACGTTAGACTAATCCATTATAAGTAACAAAGTTCCTAATAACGAGCTTGTAAAACCCCTAATTTTGACATTCCATACTAAATATTAATTGGTATAAGTGACATTCTCACGTTTTTTGATTCTGATTTTTTTCTTTTTTTAAGCGTGGTGCTTGATACTGAATGATTTGCTTTCACTCGTTCTCCATGTGTCATGGGCTGCCTTTCCATTGACGGCTTCCACCCTTAATATTGTGTTGTATTAATTGTACCACATCGTCGCCTAATTCTACAACCAGACAAGAGACACTTGTAATGCATTGCTCATGTCAGATTTTATTATTGTACCGACGATATCCAGTTCTGACTCCGACTAGGCAGCAACCATACATCATGTTGATAATTTATGTGAAAAAGTTTTACAGTTAAACATCACATATTTAAGTACATGGCGAAGATTGTGCTACGATAAACCTGTGAATGGTATGGTAAGAAATTATGTTGCTGATAAAAAATTATGAAAGGATCAGACGAGTGCTATTATAAATTGTAAGACTAAATGGTGTACAAATAATAGCAAACTTTGTGTGCTGTATATTTAGCACGAAATCTTTTACATAATCGTGCTACTTGGAAGAATAGGATGCAAATGTCGAGAATAAATAAATGTACACATGGAAAACGAAGAGGAGAATGCAAGGAGAGACCGGAAGCATTGCCTCAAAATAATTTTTTTCTATTAAGAACAGCAGTTGAAATATTTATCATGTATTTATGACAAGAGAATGTCTCATAACTCTTTCTGAACACTCTGAGGAGTTTTTATTTCCGTTCTATTTCCATTTACTCACTCCAACCCTTTCGCAGATCTCTCTTTTGGGGATGAAAATTGAGAGTTTTATGAATATTTTATCATTTCTACGATATTATATGATTCGTATCAGTAGAAAAAAACTTTTCCCACAGTTGCGGACTTTCCTCGACCCAACAGGCTGACCAAGTTCACCATTCGGCAGGATGTTCAATACCAAAAAGTCTTGGGGATAGGCGCAGCATTCACAGATGCTGCTGGAATCAACATTGCGTCATTAAGTAGGGATACACAAGAGAACCTTATGAAGTAAGTGAAATGTTAGATTTTTCTCTCCTTTTCACTTTTTAACCAAGACGGGAACGTGTACATATGCACACCCACCAATTTTTCTCCATGTTGTGAACGAGTAAACTTTGAATCCCAAACCAACCCAATTGGATTTTCTCCAAAATTTAGGCAGACGTAAGTAGGAAATGATGTATGGTTTCATATCTGTCTGTCCATTCACGTCATCGAACCAAGTTTGAGTTTGGCAAAAAAATTGATTAGATTCGCAGAATTTTGCTACTACTTATTTCTGCGTATAAGTGGGGAAATACAAAGCAAAAAATGCTCAATTGCTTTCACCACCACCACCACCACCACCACCATCTTATCGTCGAATAATGGCCTGGTTGGAAAAGATTTGCCAAATGATGTTTTTCTCCTTCGACAAGAAAATGATTGTGTTTTTGAAGTGATGGCGGATGCAATTGGATTGTCATCCTCTTCTTATTTAAAAAAAATCTGTGATTCAATCACAAAGAAAGAGCCTTCTTGAGCGGCTTATGTTTAAAAGAGGTTCACAGATTCCTTACATTTCTTACGTTACTTTGGAATATTCATATGATTTAATATGTACATTTGAATATTTCCAAGAGAAAGGGATATTCATTGATATAAATAGCGTAAGCACGAGTACATACATATGCCATCATATGTACATACATATGTTTAAGTTGGTTGGTGATTTACCATTCTGATTCCATTACCTAATTTTTTTTTTGTATTTGTGCTTTTCAAATTCTGCAAAATATTCTGGAATAATGATGAATTCAGAACTAGAGATCCATAGTTAATGGTCTACTTTTACAGGAAAACTTACTATGCATTCACAGATGCCTCAGATCCATAAAACTTGTGAATAACAAGGAAAATCGGAAAAAGACGCACACATACAATTCCTTTTGTACATATTTGTTTGTGTGGACGAAAGTAAATCCTCAGAACTATGATTCCTTTTTCCCTCCACTTGTGAGATGGTCTTGAATGAAAGGATACATGGGCGAAAGCGTCACATTCTTTTTGATTTGAGCAAAAAAAAGAGTTAGTTGGTTCGTCTGCTGTAGGTTAGTAGGGAGGGGATTCTAATAATAATAATATTTCTGCATCAATCCGACTCCAATCCAATCCAACCTCCCCGTGTTGCACCCAATTTCCTCTGATATTAAATGTCAAGCCGACGGCAATGTATCAATCAGAACATTTGGGGTTGGTTGGCTTTCTCCTTCATCGGGATTGAGTCGTCAGATGCCCATTTTTCAATGCCGACTGACTGAGTTGAATGTGTGCGTATTTCTCCGCCGGCGTAGTCAACATTCTCATCGTCCTTTCTTTCAATCCAGGTCATATTTCGGCCGGAGTGGGAATAACTATTCAATGGGGAGGGTGCCAATGGGTGGGACCGATTTCTCTACTCGTCCCTACACGCTCGATGACATGGTAGATCACTTGGGTGGGACGGATCTGAACCTCACCGCATTTGCCCTCCAGCCCGAAGACTTCAAACTCAAAGTAAACAATGAAATATTCTCCTTCTTTTTTTACTTTTTCTGATCATCACTCCTTATTGCACTTGTTTATCCCACCTTCAACATGACGAGATGAGATGAAAGATAATCCTTCTCGGTTGGCGGAAATCGACCGAGACAAAGCCTTTCTATTCATTTCTTTGTGACAACCGAACTGTGAGGTCGAGGAGTCGAACTAGAGAGTCAACAACATTGCTCTCGTTACCGTTTATACAGTTCCAATCCAACCTTTTATTTGCGACTATAAACAATTCCTGCTGCTCGAGTTGGGTTTGTTACTACATCCGTACATATTTTTTCAGGGTCACAGGTTTCAATATTTCGGAAAAAGTGTATGACAGTTGTGATGGAAGGATTCCAGGAGTAATACCAAGAATTTCCTAAGTATTAAATATTAAAAGTAAAGTTTTTCGTCCTAAGCAGCATTGTAAGTATGTGACACTTGGTTGATTAGTGAGCTCCCATCGCAACTTTGGTCCATTTCTGCTTGAAGTAGAGAGTTAAACCAAGTTTTGAAAATAAATCCTGAAAGACAAAGGAAAATTGGCAATAAGGAAATGAGTAGTAGTACACAACATGGTTTTTGCTTTCTCTTGAGATTATTGTCAATTACGAAGTTGAGAGTTGGTGAGACTTATTGTACTTAGGAGGGGAGCTTGCGAGGTTGATAATAACAGATCTTGGTGCCCTTGGTGGTCCTATGAGTGTATTAAAACCCTGAAGTGGTTTGACTCCATGGCCACATTTGCGCCCGCCACACCCACTCAAAAATGCCCAAAAAACGCTTTCACCCCAGTTTTCACTCACTCAAATCCACGCCAAAAATCCAATTTTACTCGGATTTTGAAATTTCTTTCACCATTACACTCCCAGATAGTTGCTTTCCTCAATCCAATATCAAACTCAATTTTATTGATGATTATTTCGCAAACATAATTTGTTTTGTTGATTACTACAACAATGCTCATTCAGAATTTTAAATTTTAAAAATACTTAAAATTTCGAAAAAATTGAGTTTGATATTGGATTGAAGAAAGACACTATCTGGGAGTGTAATGGTGAAAGAAATTTCAAAGTCCGAGTACAATTTTATTTTTGACGTGGATTTGAGTGAGTGAAAACTGGCGTGAAAGCGTTTTTTGGGCATTTTTGAGTGGGTGTGGCGGGCGCAAATGTGGCCATGGAGTCAAACCACTTCAGGGTTTTAGTACACTCATGGGACCCTACCACATATCCAAAGGGCACCAAGATCTGTTATTATCAACCTCGCAAGCTCCCCTCCTTAGTAGTTAGCCCAGTAGTTTGCTGGAGAGTTTGGCTCAACAAATTCCACTGGGTCTTCAATAAGTCAGTCACTCCGACGACTGTCACTAGCTATGCACATCGCATACTGCTTAAATACATATGTGCATGTTATACCCTGGTCCTGTTGACCTGCATTCGCAGCTTGATGGATGAGAGCTGCTCATTGGTCTCATAAAGCTTCTCCTTTGGCATGAGTAGAATTATGGAGAACAAGATCTCGGACCATCAACCGTGTCAGATGAGATTCGTAAGAAATCCAATTGTTCTTGCATCCTGAAGAAGTCTGACGAATTAACGAATGTCGAGTCCCTTGAGTGCACGAAAATAAATATAAAGCCTCATCCTTGTCATATCAATCTGCAGACTTCCTTGCGAATAATAATTATTCCAAAATATATCTATGAGTTGGGCTGATAAGAATGAATTTATTTTCACGTGGCGTTCTAAGTACCCCAATTTTTGAATATGTTACAGATTCCTTATATTCGATGGGCTGAATCAATTAGGAATGAATCCTTAAAATTGGTTGCATCTCCCTGGAGTGCACCTGGTGAGATTTATTAACAAAACTGAAATTAATACCAGTTGGAATACATATGTAAGTTTCTACTCACTGTAACATTTCTCATATTTTTGTGTCTTTCAGCCTGGATGAAGACTAACAACGACATTAAGGGCAGAGGTGTACTGAAGACAGAATACTACCAGTTGTGGGCCGATTACTTTGTCAGGTATGTCAAGTTAATTGAAAAAAATTGGTCCAGCAGAAATATTGAGTTGCACGATACCAGTAAATATGCACATGAGAATGTTCTATATATTTCTATACCTATCTGTTTCTGTTTAATTTGACTTTTTTAAAACTTAATACATCACGATGCTTATAGTGTAAGGTATTTTTAATTAAGTCGTTTAATCCCCTGTCTCTTTTCTCCCCTCCTGAAGTGCTCGTGCTTTCTTATTAAACATTTACAAAATTGAACTCATTTTGTTGCCTCGTCATTGTTCTCCAACAATCTGTGAAAGCCATTCCGCATATCTGAAAAAGCCTCCCTCCCGAAAGCGTAATTGTGTGTAGTAGCAAATGCATCGTACATTACATACGTACGTACTTGGTAGTTTACAGTTTGCAACATTCAAGGTCGTTACTCGTGCCGAGTGCTCATCATGGCCCCCGTTGAGGGTCGGGATTGGAGGAAAAGACAATGAAAATAATGAAAGAACGTAATGAAGTGACTATTTGCTTTATTTTATTTTTCAGATTTCTTCGTGACTACCAAAAGGAGGGGATAAACATTTGGGGAGTAACGACGGGCAAGTATTTGGTATAACCGATCCTGAAAGAGGCCAATAATATATAAACTTCGTTGTAGGAAACGAGCCCCTGAATGGGCTGATTCCCGGATGGCCGTTTAACTGTATGGGTTGGAAGTCCAGTGATATGAAGAAATGGATTGCTACCAATTTAGGACCAACTTTAGCGTTATTGAAGCCTGAGTTGGATGTTAAAATTATAACACTCGATGACAATAAAGGGACCATTCCCACTTGGTCTAAAGAGGTATCCATCCACTCCACGTCCACCACGCTCGGCTTTCACTAACACAATAAGGCTGACTTTCCTATCTCAAATCTCATCTAAATGGCACGAGCCTTGCCGGATGTTATATCGACAGTTAATTAGAGTATAAAATGACCGTTACTGAAGAACGGTGAACGGCGTTAGGGTGTCCAAAAAATAAAACGCAGCTCGTTCGACTCAGGATCACTGTGAGAACTGTGTCACCATATTGACTCACCAACATGGATTAGATGCAATTGTTTTGACTCTTTGTAAATAGCTTCAAGGATTAAAATCCATCGAAATTGGATCTAAAGTGCGGATACTGAAGCACTGATTTTATATTCGTAAGGCCATTAATGTAACTAACAATAATTTACGAAATTCAGGTCAAGTGTCAGAGTATATTTTGTATTGGCATTTTATTTTTATCAAATTACACACGCAATTAAAATTAAAGTCCAGAGCAGATTAGTTTCTATGAAGTATTTACAAGCACCAGTGAACAGTTAATTGAGATTTAGTCTAAAATATGATATCCATACAGAGATCAGTGTCAACACATGTACAGAAGCAGTTTAACATGGGTGACACGTATTTACTAATCTTACACTGCATACTTTCGAACCCGGTTTTCCTGCCTAGTGCGTAGTATTATTTACTCAGATTAACAAATTACGCATTCATATCATAGCAAGTGACTTGATGTGAAATTGAATTCCGGTTGATATTGACTTTCCTTCCATTCTGACGACTTACATATACGAGGGCTGTAGAGAAGAACTTGTGTAATATGACTAGATATAGCAAAAGTGGAGGTTGCATGTGCACTTCACCCACCAGACTGACTGATTGAAATGACTATATTCTCCATCCTAGAGTAGAGCATTCATCTTGCTTTCACCACCACGGTGTGCTTTTCCTGCTCCATCTAATAAAATTGGAAAACTGCTCCAGAATCCAAATCAAACTGGAGAAATTTGATCTCGTTCTGGATGCGGAAGTAGTGACCTTTCCGTGCATCAGTAACCCATATCCCTGCTCCTCCCTCCCATATCCGGTTGCAGGCTTTGAGGAAAATATTCAAGTGTTGAAATTCGAAATCTAATTTAATGCTAAATGTCATCCATGTTTTTTCCATAGATTTTGGATGACGATAGCTCAGCCCGCTATGTGGATGGTATTGGAACCCATTGGTATTTCGATTTCTTGGTCGGGTCAGACGTGGTCTCGCGCTTCCATAAAAAATATCCAGATTATTTTATACTCCAAACGGAGTCTTGCCTTGGTGAGTCGTCGTCTCGTCTTGGTACGTACGATTAGGTTTAGAATTTTGTATTCGACGCGCTTTGTCTGCAGGTTCAGTTCAGCCTATTCATACGGTGCCCACAAATTTGAATAGGTTTCATAAATTGAAATTAAATGTGCAGAAACCTGACATTGGTGCTGAAAGTTTAAAGAGATGATGAAAGTGGTGCAAGATTGAAACACGTACGAGGAAGTTATTATTATCAGATAGGCGCAATAGCTAAATGGATAGCAATTGAGTAGATTTAGTGGTGTGGTGAAAGTTGTGGATGGATGGTTGAAGTCTACTCTAATGTTGATTATGTGGTTGGCGTTGTTGGCTGCAGATGCATACTCGTACTTACATACATGCGAGTGGTATGGTCCTGGTGCAGGTCTATTGCAATCATTTGAACACGGATGATGCCAGTCAGTCAGGAATACTAGAAACGTCCGAAACGAACACGACATAAATCACTTTATCACTACTCACAACACATCATAATCATCATTTTATAAATGGGTTAAAATGAAATTTGTTACTATCACAGTAACAAACCTTCATTTCCTGGATGGCACACGATTTACACTTGCAAACTGATGTTTCATGTAGATTTAGGGTATGTAGACCTTTAGTTTGTAGCAAGCATCTGTAAAATGCATGGGCCAAGGAGTACGTGTAATTACCAATTAGACGTGAAACACAAATTCAATTGTTTTCATAAACAATGCGGATAATAGGCACATGTTTTTGGTTGTTGGCGAATAAGCTACAAAATTATAAATTAAAAACCAAGCAAAATTGTTTCTATTTCGGATTTCATGTTACCTGTTTCGAGTTGAACTTTTGTAATGTCGGCATCAAATTACCACTAATTATATGGATCCCAAATTTAGTCTTTCCTTCTCTATCACTGTTAACGCCTAAACCTATTTACGATACGTTTTAGCTCTGAATGAGAATGGCAATTCGACAACAAATTGAGTAACAGTCTACGCTGTGGCTTCTCTCATCTATTGATACTTCTTTTATATGTATTGAATTGGAATGGTATGAAACATCAATTTTACAATAATGCCGTATTAAATATAGTTTTGTGAAAAACATGTTGACAAAAATATTGGATAATATTCGCACTTTAGTTTCGGATTTCAATGGTGCTGGTAAAATTTCATAGTAAACTTTAATAAATTGATAGCTTTCGTATTTTGTGTAGGCAATCTTAAGTAAATGAATAGGCAACGCAATTTCTTTATGGAATTCTAGAAGTAATTGAATAGATCACTTTTTCGCTTTCTATTTACATCAACTCATGTAGATCAAGGTTAGTCGAGAAACGAAGCTGAATATGTAACTGGCGAGGTTTCCATTCACAAGTCGCAATGTGTTTGCAAAGTAATTGCTCAAATGGAGACGAAATTGTTATGTAATAATTTTATTTGAAGCCTTAAGAATACTGCGACGCGTGTGTATACAGCAACTTGTTTTTATTTTCTCTGTCCAGCAATCTCATTCACGATTCTATTACATTTCTAAGCCCCATATAGAACAGATTACTGGCAATGATTCAATCCTCTGTAGCAAACAATCAAAATGCTCAAGATTTGGCGAATAGGTTGGACACACAAATGGTGTAATAAGTTCGAATTGCTTTCAGAAGTTGACATTGAACGTAGCAAACCATTAGTGGGTCCAACTAAATCTACAGAATGAATCAGTTTGCATGGTTCTTTTAGAAACCTTTTTCAAACTGCGCTTAGACCAATACGGCCAATATCAACATCTAGAAGAATTACGGTGACGGCGAAATAATGCAATTTGATCGTACCCAGAGCTTTGGTTTGTGGAGAAAATGATGATAATGGCAGCGGAAAGAAATCTTTAGTTCCAACCCGAAGCCAAAACACATCAATGCCTTGGCTTAGGCCTCGGTCGGTGAAAGTCAACATTCGCAGAGACAACAAGCAACCTCTCTCCAACTCCCTGCTCCAGCCACACGCCGTTCGAGTTAACGAGCGCGCTCGTTGTCGTTAGACCTTTGCGTGGCAAATTGATGAAAGAAAATACGATGGAGACAAAACAAAAGAATCAATGGATTGAAAAGAAACTTAAAAATGGGAATTGAGCATGTGTTTCCTTTGAGAAAAAGCTCTTGGAGCTGGTTTAATCAAAGTTAGCATTAGGGATTCGATTCAAATGTTAATATTTGCCCAAGGAGAAAGTCCAATAATTGCATTTATCATTATCTTTTTCAACAATTCACCAAGGTTTGAATCCCCGTGTTGTTTGAATATGGTTTGAGATGACACAACTGCGGCTGTTTATATGTATGTGTTGTTGACAATAAGGATGCACGAAAGAAGTATAATGTATGAAAAAAGAATAATAAACAAGCGCTTAGAAAGTACCAAAATCAAATATTTAAGATAATATATCAGTCATTTTGAAAACGCCAATTTATAGAAAGGTTGGAAACAACGAATGATGCCATGCTTTGTTGTAGTTGAACATAACTTGGATTTGACGTATGCAACTCGGTGGAATTTTATTTTGGAATTACACGTAGATGTGATATTTACGTAGGTATACCATTTCCAGAGGAGAAACCCACGCATGTATATCCAAAAGAAACGGACATAAAACAAATGAGTACGAGTATGAGTGTTAAAAGATATAATTAGGAAGGGAGAATGGGGATACTTGAGATAAGTACGTAGTACGTGTGTACGTCATAATAGGGAAAAGCGTCAATGTGGGATCTTGTACATATCGTTCCCATGCGAGTAGATATTCTTTTTTCTCAAACTTTGTAAGACCAGGCCTCTGAAACTTTTCATTTGCACGCACACGTCAATCCGCTATTTTCAGTTGATAAAAACTGTTTGGATCATGAAGTTTGGCTGGTTTGGCCGAATGGTTACATATTTTTATGTCTTGAGGTGAGCGAGGACTGAAATATCGTCTGGTCGGTGTAAAAAATGTTGTGTTTGGATCAATTTACAGGATTCACCCCTTGGGAGGTGGAGAAAGTCATCGTCGGGTCCTGGTCGAGAGCTGAGCAATATCTGGAAGCTATCATACGCGTAAGTTTTTCTCCTCTGTTTCCAAATCACTAAATTCACTACTTTCTTGGGAGCGGAAAATGCGATTCTTTTGTGTCCGATCCATTCATTTTGTTTTCTAAACTAGCAACTTTGCTACCCTTGGGTCATGTGCTAATGCTGCTTGCTAAATCTATCAAAGTATGCACATGGTATATGGCTGCTTGAGTTTATGAGGAAATCATTTTCGGACAGTCAATAACAGATGAAAAAATTGCACCAAAGTCCGTTCACCTTTAAATCTACGTCGCTCCGTGCACATACATACATTCACAAAGGTGCAAACGTACTGCCTCCACCAGCATATCAAAGTTTTACTTACTCTTTAAAAGAGTTTTTAACTTTAAGCCATGCAGCAATTAATGCTGTGCAAAAATTGTATAAAATTCATGTGAATATGTACTCAAGTGCGCTGCTTGTCAAGGTAGTTTATAATTTAATGCCACTTGATAAAGAAACCCGTGTTGTGTGTCAAACAGCAACTTGACATTATTACAGATGGTGATGGGAGGTGTGTGACCCAAATAATGTGCAGTATATTCTATTACCTGGATAAAATTGATAGTTTAGAGATCTAAAAACATGTTCAAGTGTCACTTGACACTACTTCACACAAACTTTTTCACTGCCTTCGACAGTGATATTTCCTACGTATTTTCTTGTTCATTACTTAACATATAATCATGGAAAACCATTTAGCAGCAATTTTAGCTTTCCTTACTCTAGGGCAATTGCTAAAAAATGGGACGGATATAATATAGATGATAGTGTTTAGTTCATTTATTTTCCTTGGTTTTTGAAACAAACCAACAAGTAGGCACGTTCGGTCCACCAGGACTTCTCCAAGTAACGACTTTTTCACTCTCATGAATGCAGTTGTGAGATCTAGAGAATGACCCAACTTTGTCCGTTTCTCAGTCCTAGGTTATCGCGTTATTATGTTATAAAACATTCAGCTTGAAATACAGTTCCTTTTTGAAATTACCTTGATAATAATGCTAGACTTGGTTCAAGTGGGGGAAAGTTTGCTCACATTTTATCCCCCACAAGGAGATTGATATCAGAACAAAGAAAGATAGCAAAACTTGAATTTGCACTCGAGTGCGCAATCTGATAACGGCACACCGAGAGAGAAAGTGCACCGCTGTGCTGCTCCCCATGGAAGGATTTATCAAAGGAAGGCTCAGGTCAAGAATAAGTTATTGGCCTCCTCCTCCTCCTCTTGATCTCCCAGATACATAGTTTGCATTACACCCAAAGTTATGATACTGCTCGCATAAAATGTAGTGTTAATGCGGTAAGAAAAGTAAACGCTTTTGCTGCCTTAATAAATTGACAGGGGTTAAAGGTCAATTCCTGAAGCAAATCAACTCACAGACAGAGCTTGGTTACAAATTATTACAAATAGCATGGAATTAGAAACTAATGTCGCACACTCGTCCTCTGTATGAGATGAAAATCTGTATGTGTATTTAGAGAATGAATCCATTTGTACTTGTGAAACGTAGGACATGAGAAATTGGGTGGGAGGGTTTTTGGACTGGAACTTAGCGTTGGATTTGGACGGCGGGCCCAACTGGGCGAAATTGACGGCTGATGCTGCAATCCTTGTAAACCATTCTCGGGATGAATTTTTCAAGCAACCAATATTTTATGCCATTGGCCACATCTCCAAGTTCGTCCCCCCGGACTCTGTTCGAATTGATCTGTTGGTGAAAGATGCTCCCAGAAATCTGCTACACATCGCCTTCCTACGTCCAGATAAAGCCGTTGTTGTGATTTTCTTAAACAGGTAAGAATACCATCTGGGATGGAAAAGTTGCAGTAGTTTTGTTATGATAATCACGTTCCCACTTGGAATCAATTATTATTTCCTAATATTGCAGGCTCAATTACGACGTCAAAATATCCTTGTACGACAAGGATAGGGGAACAATTCGTGTCAACATTCCGGCACTTTCCTTCCAAACGCTTGTATATCAGTAATAAACAAGATAATGATAAATTTTGGGGAGATATTCATTACGTGCTGATGAAAAGTGATGAGGTTGGGGTTAGCTCTGAGTGAGTTAAACATTGTGAGCGTATTGATAAAGCGAGGTATGCAATTAACGCGTCTCCTAAAAAATGGTAAAATGTCTCATAAATAATATACAAGTTGCCTACATGCAAAACGTCTCCTAATATTTTTTTTTCGGTCTCATATAAATCCATAAGTAACTCCTAAATTGTTTTATAAAAAACTGCCTTTATTTCATATAATTAGCAGATTTATAGTTTTAACAAAGCCTTTTTTGATTTATTTTTCTTCCTTAAAGTTCAATATACTATTTTTAAAAAACGTTGGTATTTTTAACATCAAAGTCGTAATATGTAGGGGCCTTAAAAGTGGATAAGTTGTATGCACGAGTGCCATCCACTTGGGCAAGTACGAAATTAGACTAAGCATGAGACAAAAGTGGTTGTATATAGTGAAAAGAATCATTCTAAGTCCCTCGATAATAGTCGCGAAGGCTATTTCTGCACTAGAGCCTCCGAAAAAAAATCCTTTGTTGGACACCGTTAATATAAGAACATTGGTTTGGAGAATTAAAAAATGATATCCCTCCAAATTTGACTCCATATCATTTGCCAGAGTGCACAAAACTGGATATGTTTACCTATAGTTTGAGAGATGGGCTTTTACATAGAAGCCATTAGAAATCTCTCCAACCAAAAACCGTCTGGTAATTCAGTTGTGGAGATCATGTCAGATCGCCTTTTGTATATCACTAAATATGTACAACTAGATAATATGAGCTAAATTATCATGACAAAATTTTTCATAGAGACGAGATGGTTTTGGGTAGTGGTCATGGCTAGCTATTGTCTTTTCGACTGATGCTTTCACTGATTACTTGGGGAGAACAATCCTTTATACATCCTTTTGACACTCGACACACATATTTTAAAATTTGTTCTCTTTCTGAAGAATATTGGTTCACATATCTCAACTCTTTTTGCTCCTTTAAGTAATTCTGGGCTTCAAATTTACTCCTTGAGCACCTCCCACTCACCAATTTTCCTTTTCTTCCTTGGATTATGTTCAGAATTCGACTCCCTGTCGGAGTCACCGGATTCAAATCGGAGCAGTTGGGACGTCACTTTATTTTAAAAAGCTAAATAGGTAAAACCTTTGGAAACAAACTGGGAGTATTTTGGATGCTGTTCGATGGACTTGATGTGTGGAATGAAGGCAGAAAACGATAAGAATTGGTTTAACATACAAAAACGTACCTACTCAAATTATGAGACAAATGTAAATACTTAGGAGACATTTTTTTTCATTTAGGAGACGTTTTACATGTAGGCAACTTGTATATTATTTATGAGACATTTTACGAATATTTAGGAGACGCGAAAATTTACTTCCATAAAGCGATAGCATCAAGTGTACCTCTTAGATTTTGAATAATTTTGTTTTTGAAATTTGTATCATGTTGATACCCTAAATAATAGAGACCCATAATTTGTACGTACATTTCTCTTAAATTGAAATTTTCATGCGATTATTTTAGCGAAATACCAAACGCAGTGTAACGCGTAATATTTAATTATGCATGATGAGACAAATTGATTGATTGATTGAAATTCAGTTTCTATCTAAAACGAATGTGTGATTGGAATTGCAGAAGAATTGTATTGAATTGAAACTAACAAGTATGAGCTTTGAAAAGTGTAATACAAAAGATGATAAATTGAAATTATTGTCTCAAATCGAGGAAAAATACTTCCTGCACATTTCCTAAATAAATTTCAGGATATACTAAAATTAGTGTCACAGAGAGATCTGAGAGTTACACTAAACGCCTTCGCATTGTGAGTGACAAGAATGCTATCCATGAAGATGACGAAGGGTACACTTGGTTGTTCCAGGAATTTCATGGTTTAATATGTACCAACAAAGAAACAAAGACGATTGTCCTTTTCAGTTTTCGGGTTCATTAAGTACAAAATAATCTAACTTGTATTTAGAATGATTACAATTAGTATGAAAATCAATCAGGGTATTTTATTGTGATTATTAAAAGAATTTTAAGATGGATTGCGTAGATTCAGGTTTTAATAAGAAACGTGTTTAAAATTGCTGTCGTGTTTGGGTAAAAAGGATTTAACAAATAATATCTAAATGAAAATATGTGTTACATCGATATAACAGTACATCCTGCATCTATAAGTATTATTAACTTCATCATCTAATGTCAAGATTATAAATAAATTTTATTACTGAACTGTCACCTGACCCCTGTGCTGTGTAATAATTTTTTTTATTAATTACATTCAGTTCAGAAGTTTTACGTATCTGTATTTGCACGTTACATGCATATGCTCCGAAATGTTTCTGTCCATGCAAACATGTCACATCTCTCATCCAGTTTTTACTCTAAAACGTAACTTAAATAAATTTTAGTTAATCCCAAGGTTAGAACCTTCATCTTGCAATTAGTTACACCTGTTCTGCTAGCTTATCGTATACATCATAAATCAACATGTGTAAGTTTCGGCTGAAGGATTGTTGCTCAGCCGCTCAGGTACACACGACATACATGACGCTGGTACGAGGCTAGGAACAGTACCAATGGGTAGGATTTGCCAATGGTGTAAATACAAAATGCATAAGAGATAGTGTTAGTGAGGGCTCTAGCGACGAATAACTAACCACCACGATATGAAGATGCAGAAAGAGATGCTCCACCTCACATAACAGATGGAGTAGGAGTTAACTCTGCGAGTTTGCCATTTAGTTTAACATTGAGGGCTTCCGGCGACCTCTCGTATGTGAGGTGGAGAGTCATCCCCCTTACTTGCTTAACAAAGAGCAGAGTGCTTCTTCTAATTCTTTATATTCTATGAACAGTACCCAAAAATTGTGACAGCATTTCTCATATTTTAGTAACGACCACTCAAAGGTGCGATAATTGCTTGGTTTGCTCCCTATCTGTCTGTAAAAAGCAAGCTGTCCTGCAAATTGTATTACTTTGATGGACGTGGTCTAGCTGATCACACGAGAATTATCTTGACGCATGGATGAGGGAATCGAATTTGAAGACATTGGTGTACCACTGGTCACATCACAATCCCTCCTCCACGGCAAACAGAGATAAAAGAAAAAGTAAGTAATCTCGGAATTATTTGTTGGCTAATTAATAAATCAAGATTGGCATTTTGAGAGATTGGCCACCTCGATTGTGTACGGGTCACATAAAGCAGAGAATAATGTTGGTCACTTTACTATATACGTATGCTCATGTTCTGCTTAATAGTATTAAATAGGTCAGTATATAGGAAAACATAGAAAAGAATTACACCTAAAATATTACTTTTGGTTGGATTCCTGTAGAATGCACTTGGGACAAGTTCCGTTAATGGAATTTGATGGAAAAAATTGGCACACGCTTTGGCAATTGCAAGGTATCACTTTCACAGTCTTTTCCTTCCCACATAACAATGCCTTACTACAAATGTTTGCCAAATCAGATACTTTGCCAAGAAGTTCAACCTTATTCCAGGAGATATTTTGAAGCAGCCCAATACAATGTGATGGATACGTTGACAGTAGTTATTGGCAATTCTTAACCGGTCAGTTTTATATGCACACGTAAATTTATGACATGTTTTTGCAACACAACGAACCGAGTCTAATGCTAGTGTTTTGATATGTATATGGAGCTTACTTAGAC
Organism: Folsomia candida; assembly: GCF_002217175.1. Classification (NCBI taxonomy): domain Eukaryota; kingdom Metazoa; phylum Arthropoda; class Collembola; order Entomobryomorpha; family Isotomidae; genus Folsomia; species Folsomia candida. Next base: position 16,751,040 of record NW_019091193.1, on the reverse strand, counting down.
AAAGTTGATGGAAATTAAGAAAATTGTATATTTGGACTGATATGACCTCTATACATTTGGCATGTCGAACTATGGGGAACGGAACTCATTCGGCGGAATAAATTGGTGGACCAGTTTTCAGTTCTGAAAATATATATTCAGAATCAAATTATCAAAAATGGATAGAAAATATCGTCTATAAACATAAATATATAATATATACTATTTGTATAATGTAGAAGAACGAGTAAAGATTATATTCTTTCTGGATAATCATCATTCAAAATCAGTGCTCCCATGTAGAATAAATCTATTTATAAAATTAGTTATTTTTATAATTTAAAAATTTTCCACTTCTGATTTTTTTAGAAATCATGCTGCGTAACCCAGTCTGTGTCATTCAACTTACATATTACACTCTCTTACGTTATAGATATGATATAGTTACGCACAGGGCAATGCGTTCTAAACTCTTTGTGAACTATGCCAGATATAGTTAGATAAGCACACTAATAGTACACATGTACATATGTGTGTGACTTCATATATGTAGTATACGTAGTAAAGTTAGTCTAATTCTAGAATCAGATCATAGCTTAAAGCCAGGCTTGTAGAGGAGTTAAAGTTCGTGCTCCATTGACTGACTGCATTGAAGTACAAATCACAATCCCGACTTATGTATGTAGGCCGGGTATGTTTAGAGATTAATTTTAACCTTGATAACAACCTGATTTGGATTGATTTGAAGGACAAGCATTTGTTTATTCTAGTGTTTCACGGTTGGGCCATTTTAATGTTTCAAGTCGCCGGATTTCCGCATAATTATTTCTTGACGTAAAATACTTGTAGGCTACACAAGTTAATTACAACACACAGATTTGAACTCCTCTTTCACGTTGGTGCTACGTATTACCATTGGACACAACAACATGACGAGCAATGAGAACTATTTGCCACTGTTCTGTTCCAGGTTTGTACCTATTTCTATTACTTCTCGTCGGTGTCCAAGTAAAATACTGGTAGCCAGACATTATCCTCTGCACTGGTCCAATTCTTCAAACCCAGGATATGTAAATTGAAGCAAATGGAAGAAATAAGCCCGAAATATGGGTACGACGAGGACGAGGACTAAGAGTCAAATAAATTTATATATTTTCATATATAAAAGCTTCCCTCTTCCACTGCTTTGCATTTGTTGGTCTTGTTATATAAAGTTATTCAAAAGATAAGTAATTAAATTAATTGAATTTCAACTAACAAATCCTTTTGCCTAGTCCTATCTTGATTTTGCTGATAAATCCAAACACATTTTCTGTTCAGAATTAAAGTCCCCTGTAATTAGATCCCTCGTGCCTTTTGTTGGAATGACTCTGGTTTGATGCAAATATTACGTGGGAGGTGTAAATACATTTTGGAGAAGGAAGCACAGTACTCCTTTTGCAGATATGGAATCTAGCAAATTAAATGTTCACTCCTTTCACAAAATATTCGTGGAACAGAGAACCATTCATTTAGAGCAATTATCATCGTGTTGATTGTGATTGGCGTCGGACTAGGAATTTAGTTAAGCTGGTACAGCCATCGCCAGCAACGCCACTCGACTCGTTCTTATTCCCAGCCACAAATTCAAATTATACTCATAAGAACCTTATGCTGTAGTGTATACGAATGTCCAACGTTGAATTCTAGTCCTCAGCTATGTTGAATTTTCTCTCCATTTCTGTATAGAGCTAGCCACATAAGAATTTCTTCAAGTGTTTTAGTAATCTTGGAACATTATTATGGGAATTCGAGTCTAGAAAGAAGAATCAAGTTCCCAAGTTCCTAAGTTCTTAGGAATTAAGAATACTAGTGTATAATATAGTAACACCAACCAGCAAGATGCAGCTCGGTACACAAGTCGGGCTACTGGGGGAACTTTAGGATAAGGAATAATATTAAGAAATTATATAGGAGTGACAGGACAGGAGGAGGAGGACAGGCATGTTAAGAGTCGCATAAGACATTTCTTCCAACTTTTCATTTAAAGTTACCGGAAGATTAGCCATATATTTGAATAGCTTCTCTCTTTTATCCGTCTTCTCCATCTTCCTTTATTTCCACTTAACCAGCGACTTACTTTTCTTTCCCACAGTATTTAAAGGCCATGTACATAGTCTCACCATGAGCGGAAGACGGTAAAACTATTACTTTGCAGTAAGTGAGTGTGATGTGATCTTAAGAATACGATCGAGATACCACCTCACTCGACCATTTAGCTATACCCAATTTAATGGCAATAACAATTAGAACAAATATCTGTTTAATGTTGCTCTAACCAAATTTCTGGTACCGCATAAGAATTGTGTCACTAGTTCCATTGTCAGTATTGGCCACGGGTAGATAGAGATAGAAAGCAGGCGAGAGGAACGTATGAAAATTCACAATTTCTACCAGGATAATGCAACATAAATACGTCGCCCTGTCCTTCTGCTTATTGTTCAAAAGTCAGAATTATGAGACAAAATTCTAAATGTTTTCATTCTTTTTGTGATTAGTTGTCGACAAGTTGCACTCTCGAGAAACTGGGACGACTCGCTTTTAGTGGCGACAGAAGTGGACGCGTCAGAAACGTACGAACTTGGACACATTTCCATTGTTCAATGCACTTCTTGTAACAAATGTAAAGATAATTGCTGTCGTAATTCAATTTTACTTTAGTAATGACTTTTTCCAGAAATTTGCCGAGTTGTTAAGTTTTCTAGTCCCATTCATATACATAAACTGGTCCTGAATGATACGAATTCTTTGGCCGTTTTCTTAAACGTAGAGTGTGCATATGGAGCGCAGTAGGAGCAGTATTGGACACAGTGTATCACTGTATTTCAGAGCTCACATTACATAACATTAAGATATATAAAATTAGTTTTATTCCAAACTTTTCTTGTGCCGGAAACAAGCTCGATATAAAACATTAGAAACAAGGAAAGTCAGAGATCTCAGCCGTTCTTCCGAGGAAATGCGTGTATGAGAAGCACTTTAACTAATAACTCTTTGAATTTCAGTCCTGGGTCTGCTGGATGATAAAAGTACTTTCTACACAGCAGAGAGCATATTAGCAAATGAAAATACTAAAACAAAAACAGATGGGTGGCACAAGGTAAATTATTCAAACATATTATTCGCTATTTGCATGCAGCGTTAAAATATCGAAGTGGTTCAAGTTCCTAGAGGACAGCGGTTATGTACAGCTTATACAAGCGTATAGTGTCTCAAGGACTGTCATCAAGTATTTCATGTGCTTTAACAGGCATAGCAAAATAAAGTCCAAAGTTTCATGAAATCAAAAGTGAAAGTCTCCATTAGGACTTAAATTACTATCAACATATGTAATGGCTAAACACAATGATGTAAAAAGCATGTTGTTAATCCAGGTCTCTTTTTGCGCACTATTATTAGATTGAGGAAAGCTGGGAGAGAATGGTGTTGTTCGTTCTCAGTCAGGTCGTTTACAAAGAATATGAAGAGCCGGATGAGACTCTTCTGGAAGTGGAGTTTGCCTTTCCACCTCCAACAGATCTCATTAAAATTCTGTGGGTCAACGAGCAGCCCGTTGGGTTTTACAGCGTCAAAGTGAAAGGTAGGAAATCATCCTCCTGACGTTTGATACCAGAGTTAATTATTATATGAAATTATTTTTCTATTTTGACCAGGCTGAATTAAATATTATGCTTATGTCTGTATGGTCCTGGAAATTCGCCATACTTGTACATAGTTTATACATGCGACATGTTTTGACTTTTGACTGACAGGGACGTTGGATCCCGTTGCAATGGAATGTTACAGAATGACGACCTTGGACACACTGTTCATCAGACGAGACTATCGGGGTCAAGGCTGGGGGTCTTCAGCAGTAAAGGATTTACTTTTGGAGTTTCCACAAGAAAATATTGGATTTAGTTTCCCAATTTCCATTCCTATGAACAGAGGTAGGTAAAAGTGCCATTATGCGAATTTGATTTTTTACTTTGTTCATGGCAAACACACGCTACCCCTTCGACTTCAATGCTTCGTGCTTATATGCATGTTGGAAATCCAAAACAAACAGTTTATATCCATTCCAAAGCAGTGCATATTGTTTGAGGTAGCAGCGTATATACTGTACAAATACGTCCATGTATCTATCTACCAGAGAAAGCATGAAAAGATTGATCCCAGCTGCAATCCGCTACCAATAAATTGTACTTTTTATTTCATAAAAGGTTGATTTGTAGGCCAGAGGGAGAAAGTGGAGCTGGATTTTCGGGATGGGACAAGTACATGTAGTGGACGAGGGAGAATACTCACATCTATATAAGCACATATAGATGTAACAAAAAAGATTGAGTAATCTCGGACTGCACACAAGCTAGTAAGAGTGAGAAAGGCTGGTTTTGATAGGCCACACACTATAATATTGACACGACACATCCCTGATCCTTTGCCTTACGATATTTCATTTCTGCTGCCAAGTCATGTCAGTGATGTCCTTCTCTCACCCGTTCCTTAAAAGTTCTTACGTCGCGGTACCCTATATCGCTCCTTATATGTACAAATGTATCCATGTACATACAAACGTGTGTCTATGTACATTACATGCACGTATAAAACGCAAAGGGTTGCACAAGATATAAATTGAGACGGGCACATTGTCAAATTCCTGCTGAATACAATTCTCCTCCACCACAAATTCCCTTTCTTCTCGTTCGGGTATTTCATCAGATAATGACGAAAATTTCCTTCAAACTTCTCATGATATAAATAGCCGACGCCGCACACGTTTCCACACCGTATACAATAATGTAGACTGTGTGTGTTTGCGTGATTTCAACGCGTCCTGGCTTATTTTCATCACATAGGATAGGAAACTGCTGAGTCATTCATATTTAGCATGAATAATCATCAGGCTTGGGCAAGATACTTTGTTTTAAGATACAAGATACAAGATAAAGATACTTTTGGAAAAATTCCAAGATACTAGATACAAGATACTTTATTCTCTGTTTTTGCCAAGATACTTAGATACTAAGTAAAAGATACTTTTTAGTATTTGTTAAGATACAAGATACAAGATAAGATAAAGTATCTTAAATATTTAACAAGATACAAGATACTTTTGATTTTTTTTAAGATAAAAAAAAGATAAAATTTCATATTTTTTGCCATTTAGGTATTGCCAGTAAGATGAAAGTCTTACTTTTGAGTAGTTAGGCATTGAAAAACACCTTCCACTAGCAAAAATAAAACGCATATTTTCTTAAAAATTACAATTACTACCTCATGAATCATAAGAAAAGCGAACATTAGATGTCGCGGGTAACATATTTTGCAAAAAGTATCTTGTATCTTAAAAAGTATCTTAGATGCTTTCCTCTGGATATAAAATATCAGATACAAGATACAAATACAAGATACTCATTGAGGATTTTCCAGATACAAGATACTTTTAGCTGGGGCGGCTGGAAGATACAAGATACGAGTAGTATCTTGTATCTTGTATCTTAAAGTATCTATTTTGCCCAAGCCTGATAATCATAATACAGCGGCAGCAACCTGTATAAATCTATCAAAGATTGTATGGTCGGTGTCCAGCCTCGGTTTGTGAGCAAGTAGGCCGCATCTATTGAGAATGACAAGTTCCAAGCCGGACTGGATGGATTTAGGCCAGTATAACCATAGTGGTCTATAAAATGCTTTTACGGTCGGTTCATCCGCTTCCTATGTGCATATAAAATATATTCAAGTGCCCACAAGATGCAAAGCCACGACCACAATCCAAATATTCATCTCTAATCAAAAAGTAAACGGGAATGTCAGAGGAAGGCTCGGTTTTCGAACGGATTAAAATTGGACAGATATGTGGCAGTGGCAATAACAAAATGTATGAGTATGCGTGCAATCGAAGCAATTTGGCATGAGTTTGTGCATAAAGGAGAGGAAGCAGTGTGTAATATATTGTAATGGAATGTCTCCATCCTATCCCTGGGGAAAGGAAGCCCAAGTCGGTCGGTCGGTTTGGGTTAGTTTGGTCTTTATGTCTCCATTTAGTTGCGACTTGCTCACGGCCAACGTCTCCTTCCTTCGGTGGAGGGAGCAGTGGGAAGGGAAGTCCAGTGGGAACGATAGGCCCAAGACCTGTGAGACATCCTAGATCATCAACAGGGATAGAAAATCCGCCAAATCTCCTCCCTTTCATTTCCTTCTCTCTCGACTATCGATGACAACAATTCCGCTTTGATCACCAATGCATTCAGTTGTGGAGAGGGAGAGAGAGAGAGAGAGAAAGTGAATGGGATACTGGATCAAAAAGATATGGTGGGACTAAAACGCTAAAGAAAAGGAAACATCAAACACGCAGAAATAAGACGACGGGGAGGAGGAAAGGAAGAATATAGCGGTTGACGGTGGTGATCGTCTTTCTCCGCTTTATCATGTACCGATTAGCTGTAAATAATCTTCTGAAAAGAATGCTCGCACTTTCCTCATCTCCTCCTCCCACTTTGGCCAACTTCATCTCTGGACACGTTTAACTTTTCCTTTCTCTGCCCATTGTTGAAGAGAAAGTAGAAGGAGATGGTGAAAATGTATCAGACGAGGTGCATTGAAAAGTAAGCGGAAGGAAGTCACCCAGAATAAGAGCCTCCTCCATTCATCCCTCGATCTCTTGATGTCTTCTATTCAAATGATTCTTTCGCTTCAATTTTCTCTCTTACTCAATCGTTCAGGGACCATTATTAACCGTAGTATTATGAAATTGAAAGGAGAACGCGGAGCCAGCAGCAGGCCACGCACACATAAACTTTCTCTTACGATGGTCCAATGTATGTAAGTAGAAGGGTTATTATTATAATTTAACTTCAACTCTCAAGGAATAAGTAGTAAAGCTGTTCTCAAAAATATAAATCGACACATTAGAGTCAACAGAAAGTCTGCAGTTTGTGGTTGAAGCGTAATATATATGCTGAGGTAGCAAAAGTACAAATCATATATACTTAAACAGGCACGCGCGTTGTCATTTTAAACAAGCACAATGATATATAATTTCGAATTTGTATTCCTCAACTTTCGCCCTGCCCGACCGTTCTGCTCCATTTCGTTGTTGTTTTTGTTTTTTATTGGTGGCCAATTTCATGCATCAAAAAAGTCCTCCTATATAATATCTATCTACGTATTCACATACACACACACATCCTACTGTACATAGTACTGTTCTGAGCGTATTGCTTCTGACAAGAAGAAAACTGTTTGTATGATTGTTGGTCATTTATAGTGACACTCTTTGCTTTCTGTTTTTTATGTATAAATCGTTTTCGCATTTGTTTGTTGAGGAGAAAGTGAAAGTTTACAACCAAGTCCTGGTTTGTCTTGCTGATTGCAGTCTTGAAGAAATATTTGGAAGTAACTCCATCAGATCGGCCTCGCTTCTGGGAAGTAACCGGCTGCGGCACTGAAGGCAACACTCGTAATTTGTGGTTGATGTCTCGACGACAACCACCCACGTCCAGCAGTAGGATCACTGCATCTTCTTCTAGCACTTTGGAATGACACAATGAAAATCTTTACCCATCACCATGCACAGACCTGGAGCTATGTTCAAATTACGCTATTTACTTGATTTAAAAATTGGTAGGTAGTTGTTCCTTTTATAGAAATTAAGCATCGTGGTTGACGTCAATCATTAAATAAAACCAATCTAAATTACTCCTCTAACAACGGGTCATGCTAAATGAGTGCACCTTAACTCTTTAGTGCTTTCTTTGTCCACAAAAAATCCTCCTATGTATTTATATACGACGCCGCCTGAGAAGTGAACTCTTTTCGGAGCGTTTAAGTTGAAAAACATGACATAATTCTGACCAGCCAAGGACATACAACTGCGAGCAGTGAATCGTGATGAAAAAGTGGACGGAATGAAATATACACAAAGCTGTTTAGTGGCCGAATGGTTGTTCAATCTTCGTGAAAGAAAGAAGAAAAGGCTGTCCCACCACAACAACTATATGTCCGACGACTACACAGCTTCATCGTTTTTAAGAGTTGAGCAAGGCGGAGAGAGAGAGGTACATACGACAAGGAAGCCTCTTCTGTGTAGGAGAAAGAAGATGACCCAATCCGTATAACGAATTACAACCAAGTGGCTGAATGACAATACAAATGCTCAGGAAAACCTCTAAACCCGAAAGAATGAAGAGATTTACTGTGGGACTCTGGCTGAATTATTTATTTTTACAAAGTACTCATGGCAAACTTCTACATGTCAGGTGTACACTATCATCAGATGTATTTATAGAACTTGCTTCAAATGAACATGCAATGTAGAGATATTGGTGTGTGTCGAGGTGAGACGAATCTTTATTGACGATACATACATACATACATACATACATACATACTTTCGTTTTATATACACACATATTTTACACATATTTTTTATACCTTTTACTCGAATAAATTACAAAGCACAATTTTTATTACAAGGCATTTTAAACACATTCTAAACAAGAGAAATTATATATATATACTACAATATTATATTATCATGTACTGGGTGTATTACATAATTATTCATTGCATCTGTTCATCTGTTCTGAGTGCCTAATATATTGTATATAAGTAGTATTTACAAATTCATGTATACTGATATATGAGTAAAATTGCACAAATGGAATAAACTGATTCATTTTAAAGCTTCTTTCAACTCTTGTGCGAGCATCGAACCAATAACAATTTTGTCACAGTTGACGACAATACGGGCAGCCACCGGAATATCTTCATCCTCTACAAGAGCCGTCCCATCTTTCTCTGGCAAGTGGATTGTGACAAGAACGAGAGTTTGACTGCTTAGCGATTGTCCCGCAAACCTATATCCGTGCATAAATGTTTAAGTAAATAACTTGGTCAAAGAAGAAACCAAAATGGAATGTGATGGAAAGAAAAAGCTTTGAGGAGAGAGGGAGAAAAAAAGTAAAGCGCAATCGATACATGAAAAAGGCAGGGTGGTACTTTCACTGGTCCTATAGTTTGAAAAGCAGGCAGTAGTACTACGTACTACCACACACTTTCATTTCACGAAACTTCTTTCTCTTCATCATTTTCTTTATTTTACGACATTCTCAGTCTTGTCTTGGCGAAATGAAACAACTTCTGGCTTAGGTAAGGTAATACGAATACCAGTGAAAGTGTTGCCTGATAAGACGCTTGGTACAAATCACACCAACGTGAGCCACCTAACCACACCCAAATCTGTAGCTTCTCAGTCCAGTCATTATGCTATGTGCAGAAAACATGGGATGCTTAATATGCTTACTAAAGGTTCATGTTCGGTTGTGAGAATACTTGGTTCCGCAGTGTAAATTTACTTTAAATTATAATCCTTCTTTAAAATGAGTCACACCCATCAAGGGCAATTTTAAGCGGATGAACCAAAAATGACCAGCATGAGGCGCACGACTCTTTGCCCTGGACACCATTCTTGAGTGGGAGTGGCTGACGTATATTCTTTCAAATAAAATGTCATACGAATTATACACATTTTCATATTTAGGAACTCGATATTTTTTGCAATTTCAATTCAATCAAAATATTCAAACAGCCATGGAGTCATGTAGTTTATTATTATGTTATTGGTTTTTGCATCAATACATACCTTACCTAGTTCAGAATTTTGGAATTTTCATAAAAGATCACATTAAAAACATCAATGATATGGACGTCACAGGAACATAAAAGCAAGTCAAGCCAAGGTAATGACAAGGTCAACCTATGAACTATACAAGTTCATATTCGTGTCAACCTATAAACTGGGGACTAGCTGTAGATAAATAAATATGCATAATAGGAAGTCACACGTTCATACGAAAGAATAAACTTCATTGCTTGGTTGATTGTAATTGGGCATATGCAAATGGTTACATAATATGTAGCGTAGCGTATGTAGAGCGTGTAGCCGAGATGTAGTAAGACAATAAGTCAGAGCAAATATTTTTCGTTGGTGGTACTTCATAAATACAAGCTCAAGGTTCGTGGTATGCACAAATTCGCTGCGGTAGAGAGTGTGAAAATGGCCCCATTTATAATAAGCGTGGAACAGATTAACTTATGAGGCAAGACGATAAAAACAAAAGGGAGTATTTTGTATGCAAATTATAAACATTACCTCACAAGATGATCCTCGACGGATGGTACTTGGAGAACGTTGACTGTCTCGTATACCCGATGGACCAGTAGTGAATGACGAGGAGTTGTCGTCGTTGTCGAGACCAAAGTCTTGTTGACAAATGCTTTTCCCTCGTGCTCATTCATCCCACGCAATTTGGCTGCAAAATCAAGATGGCAAACTTTAGAATATAACATAACATAACAGCAAACAAAACAGCCTCCTCCTCACACTATTAAAATAATAATACAACTCATATCCTATACATCCGTCCGACTTTCTAGCAGGGAGAAGCCTCACCATTATAGTCCGGATTTTGAATGCGAGAGATGAAAGATAGGAGCATCAGAAAACAAAGCTCGCATAATCCAGTGATACCTACGACGAGGACGACGAGGACGACGACGTCCGTCATTCCTCCTCAAGTAATCATAATCAACGTAATACATTCCGCACTCGGAGTAAACTACTCTGTACGAGGGACGATCTAAACTTGTCAGACCGGCGGCGGCACTACTGAACTTGGGAGAAAGCAGTCAATCTGTTCTCATCTCCATTTCCCCGCAAGCTTTCACTTCCAACAACTCCAATTTCCCAACCGACCCACCTAAAGCCAGCCCAAATGACAAGACAGATGTCATCCTCTCTCACTTTAAACCTCTCCTACGTGGCATTGTGGCATGTCATCTTTTATGTAAATCCTGGTCATATGCCGTTTTTTTAGAATGCAGAGTAGATCATCATTTTGTACATATATACAACTTTCTCTGTGGAATATGGTAGCTACAAAAAATAACTATTTGAAACTTGAACTTTTTCAAGTTAAAAAATAGTCACTCGTCTAAAACAACTAAATCCAACTATGTAAGAGAGTGATGACCCGTGCCACTCACAAATCTAAAAACTAAGCAATTGTATAACTCATCACCATCAACCACTGCAATGGAAGTAAGTATAACAGTAAAATGTACAAGCGTAATTGTGCATATGCAATACGAATGCTTGAAGATCCAGATTACCAAAATTAAACAAACGAAAAATTAAACCGAAAAAATTAACATAGAAAAGTCAGTACGGCAATAATTAAAATGAAATCACATTTTATAAATCATGTTTTAAACTACTCCTTAGTTAATAGCAAATGTGCGTTTTAAATTAATTTCTCATGTCACTCGGATCTCTCCATGAATACAAAATTCCTTCTACGAACGACATGAATTTTAGGTGCTTGTACTCTCTCTTGGTTGCCCTTAGAAGATTTTTATGCTCACTTTACAACACAAGTTTTACCGTATTAACCAAAAATTAGGAATAGCATTACAGCAAATGGTCTTCTGCTCGGTTATGGTTGCATTGTGAAGTGGAGACTAACCAATCTAAATTCTCGGAGGAGAACGGATATGTTCACCAAGAAATATTTCACGACTTTCTTACAGCCAATTACGTTAAAGAAGCAAATTTGCAACCAGTAAAGGAAACCACTCGGAAAGTCATCCAGTTGCTGCTCCCCTTATACATACATAAATTCATTCAATCTTTGTGCATTTCCTTGCACATAAAAACAACTCTCTCGTTCGTTCACACTAGTGAACAAGCTACAAAATTTTTATTCCCTTTACCCTTTAACAGAGAGGGGCCGAGAGAAGAAGAGTTCTCACCTTGTTCAGCCATAAACAGAGATTCCGACATTGTAACGGGGCGAATTAATTCTCCTATCTTAGGATTGAATGTCACAGTTTGCTTTCTTGCCCCAGTTTCAGTCTCCCAGTGCATGTCCATTTTTGCTCCTTGCGTAGTATCGTTAAAATTGATTCCCAAAATTGCAGTTGCACCCATCTCTGCATCAAGCATGTCCAAAGGTTGGAATTCGTTAATACTCATTCCATTGGGCAACATCTGAAAGATTTAAAATTAAATTATGACGTGTAAAATGTGATTACCATGTCTGTCGGTTACAACTCATGTATTTAAATATGTACTGTATTTGTACGTGCTAATGACAAAATTAAATTGTAATATACGGCAGACCTACTTATTACGAACGTAATATGCGTGTATGTTAGAGATCTCCTATGCAAATTTATGTATGTAACCTGACAAGAAATTCGGATGATAATAAGGTATAAGAGATATATGATTATGATTATTATTATTATACATCATTTTGAAGTAAAATCTACTATCTAGGAGCCCACGTTTATCAAACTGTCAGCCAACTTCCAGTTGTGTGCGTCTATGAGTCTAGATTTTTCATAACTTTCACAACCTTCTCAACACTGGCGTCGTTTGGAAACAAACTTCAACAAGTCCCAGAAGCAGATCCCATAAGTGATACACCTTTCTCTTTCGTTTCAACAGACTTACATTTTGTGAATAAAATATAACTCCGTTTTGTGATTATTACTGTTACGGTTATGACTATGAACTATATACGAACGAACTGTGATTGGTGAACTCATCACACCATTCCTTGAAGGCTATATCATATCACATCGTAGTTAGATAATTTTGATAAAGTGCTCTCAAAAGAGGTGGGCTAAAGCAGAAAAATTGTCCTCGAGTGAACTCCTCATGGACGTAAACAAGGGTTAACGTCTGAGAGTATTATTCTACGTCCTCTCTGTCCGTCGTAAAAATGCGGCATGTTCCGCGTCATTCCCTTTAATACTGGCAGCAAAAGTCATACATAGCAAATATTGTTAGCATATGTATGTACGACTGCCTTGAGAAGTACCACTATTTACTAACCCTGGCTTAATGTAAATTATGTCGGATTTTCTGAACGTAAAATTTATATTTCGCTTCATTAAAGAAAGATACATAAAATTGCAAAATAATGAATTTGTTTTTAGGATGTGTATAAAATACTTGCAACTTAACATATTCGTCCAGTAAGTACCTAACAATTAACTTGAAATGTGTAAGAAATAAAATAAACATCTGTATCGTGGTTTTGTATTGTCATTACCTTCGACGACACAAAAAGCTCGGGTAATTTATCATGCTTATTTCAATTTCTTACCCTACTTATAACTATGAAATCATGCAACTATCGAACTATCGCATTATCCTAGCATGAATGCATATTCGAGTAATAATATATAGCAAAAATCCACCTTACCGTTTGACCAATACGAACGTTTTTAAGAGGCACCTTTCCAGTATTTTCAATAATTATTTCAATAGATGTCATCAATGGCGAGAATAAGTGAGGTGATCGAGTATATCGATATGAAACTTGCACCCCTCCCGAGGATATTTTGTTTATCAATTCCGTCTTTTTCGTTGGTATAAACATGGCACTAGCAGTCTAGAAGGAATTAAAAAATTATTATACAATCAGTAAATGACAATCAAGCAATAAACTAGTTATTAAATGCAAATGAAAGATTGCAAATATCACCTGAATTTGACCAAATGTACTTGTTCCACTACCACCGAATTGAGGTGATGGGGAAAGAGTCAAGTTCATAATTTCTCCAGATAAAGACCCCATCAAACCAGGAGGTGTTAATTCATCAACTGTTGCCTTTGAGTCGCGACTCATGTCTAATAGCAAGTCAACATTTGATGCATCTTTGTGTTTAGTAGCTTTATTATTCTTATTCTTCGATTTCTTTTTATATGAACGTTCCGAGTCAGAAGAACTGGAGCCCTTGGTTGCATCTGAAGACGAAGAACTTGAATTGGTTTCCTCTTCCTCGGTATCTGACTTATTGGGCTTTTTCTTATACCTTACTACTTTCCTGTCTGTCGCTTGTTGAGACTTTGACTTGCCACTACTAACAGTTGGAGCATTCTTTTTTAATTTTCCCGAAGGAAGCACTTCATTGGTATTTTCGTCATCCGAATTTCCTGTCTGTTCAGATTTATCAGTCTTGTTGGATTCAGCAGAGTCTGATTCAGAATCTTCTGTTCCACTTTCTGAATCGCCGCTGCTATTATTGGTAGAGCCGCCGCTGCTGCTCGAAGATTCAGATCCGGTTCCTTCAGATTTTTGTGACTCTTCACTTTCTGAATAAAAAGACAGCTTTTTACTCTGTTTTTTCTTGCTCTTTTTGCCATGTGTGGAATCGAAGCCAAAATCTATAGGTTCATGTGCATTCACTGTTGAAGGAGGCGGTTCGACATAGCGAACGGATGGATCTGGAGCTACTTCAGGGTAGGGGGGTAAGTCTTGGTAGCCGGTAGCTCGAGTGTTCAGGAAGTGAGACAATGAGCCTACTTGAAAGTCTCGGTCTGATCGGAAATCAATGACGAACATTTTCAATCAAAACTATTGAACATTACATAGTATAGGTAGCACCCCAGCATTTGGGTATCATCATAAATATGCTTAAATCACCAATCACTATGAGCATATGTAACTGAAATATTTACCTTTGAATTTCGATTGTAAAATCGGAGCAGGCTTAGAGGATAAAAGAATTTTTCTAGCATATTTGCTGAGTTTTGAAGTTTCAGGGTTTTCAGGGAATAGCAAGTGACGAATAAATCTTGCCCGATCTCTAATGTCGTAGCTTTGGTCATATTTGGCTAGATTCAATATGTATTGGCAAAGTAAAGTTGTCTGGCCAGGGTTGGTTACTTGAAGTTTGGCAGCAAGGTTTATTATTTGTAATTTAACAATGTCCTCCTGAAAAAGTTCATAATGAATGTTGAATGAAAATTACTCAGTTATGCCAAGTATGTAGAGTTTATGTATTATATTTAAAGTTGCATCATTACTACCTCGTCTGAAAATGTTTTTGCCATTTTGCGAAGTACGTCCGGTGGCAGATGAGGAAGTCGCTCACAATATTCACCAAGTAGCCACAAAATAGCTGCACGGGCAGGAGGAACAGTCACCCTGTCCACCATTTTAGCTAGTTGTACAATTACAGGCTTACTTCCACTCCGTTGAGTTTGCAAAAGGGTTTTAGCTACAACCACTGCTCCACCCACAACCGCAGCTGCAAGGAAATAAAAACGTAAATATGTACATATCCAACCAATATGACATAAAAAATTCTTAATCAATATGGCTGCGAGTCACGTCCAGCACGTCGTCAGAGAAAACTCTTTAGCGTTATATTACAGAAGAGCGAACCCCTTCATAGGTACATGTAGAGTCGCATTAATCAAATTCTCATGACAAAGGAGAAGAAATTTCCGGTTTAAAGTTTTTTTGTAAAAAAATGTATTTCATCAGCAACTTGATTATTGACAACCTTCCAATCACTCATATAATAATCCATCCATCTACGAACCAATCAAAATCAAGTGTTCAGTCTTGAGATGGTGAAACTAAAAAACCTTGTTTCTTTAGTGGCAAAGGCACAAACATTTGCTAGAAAGAGAGAGAAAGAGAGAGAAAGAGAGAGAGAGAGGGAGAAAGTATAGGACGTCATGCTTCTAGCTATTGAAAACTACAAAGTTCATTTTCTGGTTGAAAGACGCTTTAGTGGCACGTTCCGAGTCATAATTCTACCAGAGGTGAACAACAAAAGAAAGGAAATGTCACAAAATAAAACTTACGGTCGCGATGTGAGAGGAGGGACACAAGCCCATTGAGACACGACTCTGCGACTTGCTTAATATTGGAGGCGCATCGACCAATTGAGGTGATCGTAGCAGCCACAAACAATTTGTCCTGACTTGAAATGTAGGTCTGGAACTCACGCAGTGGAATGTTAGTCTCGTTGGCAATATTCGTGAGGATCTCTAGTTTGAGTAACTTTATCTGGGTTGGGTCGCTGCTTCGAACGAAAAAGCTTTTCATGTACGGTTCGAACAAGGACTGTGAACGTGTCCATCCAACGACAACCATTCCACACAGACGGGTTCGTCGTATCACACAAATAATAATCCAACGTCCAAATCCAATGGGTCCAAACACGCCGAAGAAGGTACCAAAATGTTTGTAAAGAAAAAAAATATATATGTAAGTATCATATTTTTCTGTGTGGTACAAAAGAATAAGCTCATCGATTCGAGCAGCGATTACAAATCTTGTTTTAGCTTTCTCGCAACATTTATCATGTATTTTTATATCACCAAAAATTGTATATCACTCAAGTTAATAAAATACAAATCACATTAACAGTGCAGAGTCAGCGTTGTACAAATTATAAAATTGTGATTTGCATAACGAAAAAATCTGAGCTGAGGGTGTAGTGCTTTGTAAAATGTAATACAACTGTACCTGGCGACTTGTGGACATTGCTGCAATGGAAGACAATACCACAGCTTGGACTTCTGTGTGTGAACGGAGGAGTCGAATGAGGGCTTTCACCACAATATTTACTTCGGGCCTTGGTGCTACGTGGTAATAAAGTTGAACAACTGCCATCACCACCTTCCAAAATCACAAACAATTCGATTATTTCCAGAGGGGAATTATAGATATATCCCGACCATGAACGGATATGAGGGAAGTCGTAAATCGTATAAATGTGCGTTGTTTAGCAAAGAAATTCCTAGTCTTGTAAAAGAATAAAAGAAAGTGAGCTGGGAGACAAGGATGTGCAAGGCAAAATTCTTACCGCAGAATTTCTACTCTGAAGTAATGGTCGTGCATTCTGAAAACATCAAACATATTTAGCATTGTAGTTTCATTATCATTTTATTAGAATTTTATAATTTTAGTTGTCCCATTTTAGGTTAAAAAGTTAATTAGCGCAAACCAGATTATCGGGTTTAACAAAAATAAATTCACTGCAAAAACAAAGCGATAAAAAATTGACAACGTGGTGGGTTTCAAAACCCAAATAACCCAGCCAAAGTACTTGAACAGCACACGTGCTGCAGAGTTGGGACGCTATCTCATCATCACAACAGCTTTGTAGTGATGCTGATTTGACATACCTTCAGCAAAAGTCGATGATCGGGATCCATCTCAGCTTTATGTTTTGATGGCTCTTCTTCTTTCCCCTTCTTCTTTCCAGCGAGCTTTTTCTTTTTTTGGCCATCTTCATTATCGTCCTCGCTACTGCCTTTTTCGTCCTTCTCCTCCCCATCGTCACCATTTTCGTGTTCCTCGTCATCATAAAAAGGCCGCTCCTCGCCATCAATTGTCAAATCCTGAGTGTGAGTAATGGGCCATCACGATTACATTACTCAAATGTTAACAACACACGTACTAGACTACTTATTCCACATCTATTTTGTCAGACTCATAAACTAAGCCCCATTAAAGGACATAATGCTGTAAAAAGTTGATCCAATTTCTCCCCACCTTCACCTCTCCTTTCTCCACTTAGCCAGTGTACAATGAGTGAGCCGAACCATAACCTCTTCCGCTGTTCAATAAGTTCATGCATGTCACTTTCTCAGAATACATCCATACGGGTGGCCATATAATCTCCTCCGTTCGTTATTACACAATTCACAAAGTGCTTGAAGAGCATATAAAAAGTTCACTTCCCATCCACATATTTTTCCTTGGATCAACTTTTTTCCAAGCGTCCGCAATTCCAAGTGTGTGATCATGGCCCAATGATTGGTTGACAGCAGTTTGACCATTGTTTGTTTTTATGTTTTTTGCGTAACACAAATAAACTCAAGATTTTCTATAACCTCGTTAAATATAATCCATACATAAATATAATCCAAGCACAGCTTCTGACAATGGCAACGCCAAGGACAGAAAGAAGTGTAAAGGTGTGACTGCTGTTTCGGTTTGACGACTATTAATTACTACCTTACAGAAATAAGACCAACATATACTTACCCCAAGGTCAGGGTTAACAAATTGAGTACGAGCATATCGTGTAAGCATGTTCAGAATCATAACTTGACCCCATTCATCAACTAAAAAGAAAGAAAATAGGTTCTCGTGTTTTTTTGTTCAATATGTATTCCAGTTAAGCAAAAGTAACAAAGCTTACCATCCATTAATAGAGCACACAACTTTTTGTAATTTTTGTGGATCAGATCAATTCGTTCTGGACAAACCTAAGATAAAAATTGAGCAAAGAAGTAAACAAATTCTGTAATAAAATAAATAGAGCAAATGAAGGTTTGTGTCTTCTTCTTTTGCTCACTTCATCAAACGCCATCACAGCAGAACCAACGACAAGTGTTGTTCGGTCGGACAAAAGTTTATCCAACACCATAACAAGCTCTTCTTTTTGATCCGGGTCCAAACTTTAGCGAATCAATAATAATAGTAACACTAGCAATAACAATTAATTGAATGCTATTACGATTTATATACAACCTTACCTGTATAGCTTGGGAATTGCATGAGCAGCAGTTTTTCGTACATAAGGACTCATATCAGCCGATGCATCCCGTATTGCAAGCATAACAATGGGAACAATCATTGGAACACGAATGCTAGACAGCACTCGCAACGCACTCGCTCTAATTAATTGATTTGGATCCTGCAAGTAAAAATAGCATCGCTTTACAGTAAGCCAACAAAATACATCAAAAGAATTATTAGCACTAATGTGACACCTTTAACGCTCGTTGAAAAGTTGAAATTGACAAAAGTGCTATAAAATATAATTTATTTGTTACATGTAAACCATATTAAATAATATATAATTCGTTCACTCGCACTCCTTACCACAATCCTGTTGCTCTTCTGCATATCTCACTAAATACACGTATACAAGCTTTTTAACTTCTGCATTTTTTGAGACGACATTTTTAACAACGGCTGGAAATAATTCGGAAGCATCTCGACCCTTTGCAACCATCTGAAATGTACACCAAACCAGAATTTTAAAAATAAATTTGTAATGCGAAGCAAAGAAATCATTTTTCAAATCTCCAATAATAAATTTCAAATAAAGTCACTTACCCCTATGATTCTTTTCATGGCCTCCAGTTTCAAATTGTCTCTGTTGCTGTCAAGCATTTGTTTCAAGTCGTCATGTCTGAAATATGCAACGCATAATGAGTCGTTATTAAAAGGAAGCCCTGATTCTTTCTCAATGCGCTGAAGATCCATCACACTATTCAGTGGAACGTCCAAGTAGTCTGACTCTGAAAATTCAAAACTTGATCTCCCCTTTGCCATTTTCTAACAGCGCAATGAATATTAACAATTTGTGAAAAGCTTGGAACTATTCAAACCTCTTGCCCTCTCTTGCAACAACTAAGTAAAATTTAAGTTGTACTTAGTAAGTATTTAAGCCTTTGCTTAATCGTATGGCGAGCAGATTAACAGATTAAATGCAGATTACTGTTTGACAGACAATTGTCGGCTGTTACAACAGTCATTCCTTAGTCATAAGTGCATGAGCAATACTAATTTGCATCCAATATTACATTACACATTACGAATATTGATTTCATGAGAAATGCTTACATGGATCTAGTTCTCCAAACTATAGTCAAAAACATTCCTTTTTTCCTGAACAATACTTCTTATATCTTAAATTATTTCTTAAAATGTATATATACTCCGTTGAATTAATTGGAATTTATAATCTTGCTCTATGAATTGCAAATCTAATTTGATGACCCTAACTACTCCCCTTTTAAAATATACAAGTGGGTCAAAACACTGACTGTTTTTATGAAAAAGAAGACGATAATTAAAGCAGTCAAACAATTACGAATCCAATTTTTTTAATCCGTCACCTTTTGTAATCCGAGCTGAAAAATGATCCTGCAGCCGCATCTCCGGAATAATCCAGTCCATCGTTAACTGATCGGGTTTCCATTATTGAGATTTTGGCTTGCAATTGTTGCAAAACAGAATTAGCACCTTGTCCTATTTATTTTCACAAGAAAAAAAACGACAACTTTATAAATGACAGAGTTTATAATCACATTTAAACTTTCACCCATAGTTTTCACAGGAAACAAACTACTAACCTGATTATGGGTGTTAAATTGTTAACCATTTCCAGTATTGAATATGTAGATTATAGTTCTTCTTGAATCAAAATAGGAAAAATTGGAAAGTGATTGTTTTCGTGTGTTGACATGTGGTTGTATTTGGCGAGAATCAACAGGAGGATGTGTCAAAGTTTGAGCGTGGCGGTGGGAGCTGGTGGTGGAAGTCAGGTGAGCGGTGGCCATTGCTGTGCAGCGTGTTCACCACTCACACTATATCCTTCTCTCTGCTGCAGTCGGTTTCACTCCTTCTGGATTCTTGGGCCCTTTCCACTTTTGGTGGCGAAATAATTGATAAGAAGACAACACCATGAAGGTAAGTTTTTCTAAGGGGTGTGGTCTGATTGTTTCCTTTGGTCACGGTAGAATGGTAAAAGCTGCGCTTCTTTAATTTGTAATGTATGGGAAGCAAAATTAGTCAGAAAATTAGTTCTGATTGACGTGTATTGTGTTGGTTAAGTGGGGGGAAGGGGTGGGTTTCAAATTAAATATTTTAATATGGTGCTAAATTATAGGGTTTCTGTTGATAAATCCAAGATTGTACAAATTTTATACAAGTTTTTGATTGTGGCAGTGTTATAATTATGTCAAAACTCATTGTTTCGCTGTGCTTACCGGCAATTTAGATCTTCAGCACATTAACACTGTAGTACTTATTATAAGTGGTCTACCAACAATGTTTACGAATTAGGCACACAGTCCCAGCTCCAAGTATGCTTGATAAATGTGCATAGCTATGGCGTTTATGGCTGTAAAATCAAATGTAGTAACCCGAACTATACTGTTTCTCAATAATCTTGGATTAACGGTTGTACGGTGATCACGTACATTATCACATCACATATTCCGATCGATCATACAAAGAGAAAATGGGTTATATTTATGTCTATGAATTTCAGCTGAACGTGGCGTTCCCATCCACTGGGGCGCAAAAGCTCTTTGAGGAGCACGATGAGCACAAGTTGAGGATCTTTTACGAGAAGCGAATGGGGGCAGAGGTGGAAGTAGACAGCTTGGGAGAAGAATGGAAGGGCTATGTCCTCCGCATCACCGGTGGAAACGACAAGCAAGGATTTCCAATGAAGCAGGGTGTTCTTTCAAATGGTGAGTTGAGTGACATGTGATGCTTACTAATAAATAATAGTGATAAACACAGCCCCAGCTCCAAGTGTACTCAATATGCATACTCTGGCGTTTATGGCTGTGAAATTAAAATTGTGGTCCTGCTATACCGTTATAACGATACAATCGTATTTATGGCACGTGTGATTGCATACAGACTCTGTTCCTTAAATTCTCCTTATCTATTGCTCCATATTGTTGATCATAAGAATAGTATTGATAATGTTTCTGGTTTTATTCAATATCTAGTCCGAGTTCGTCTTCTGTTGTCCAAGGGACATTCCTGTTATCGACCTCGCCGAACTGGTGAGAGGAAGCGCAAGTCTGTTCGTGGATGCATTGTTGATGCTAACATGAGTGTCATTGCCCTCACTGTTGTGAAAAAGGGCGAGAAGGTAAGTTTGCTATCATAGTATATATATATTCATCCATAAAATTTAAAGTGATTAGGATAATAAGTACGACAATAACAAACAGGATATTGCCGGATTAACCGATGTCCAAGTTCCTCGACGTCTCGGACCCAAGAGGGCATCTAAGATCAGGAAACTCTTCAACCTGACCAAGGAAGATGATGTTCGCCAGTACGTTATCAAACGACCGCTCCCTCAGAAGGAAGGCAAGAAACAACGGTTCAAGGCACCTAAGATCCAACGACTTATTACCCCCGTCATGCTCCAGGTAATTAGACTTCAACGTTACGAGACTGTGGCATCTGTTAGTATTTTAATTTCCTCCACAACCAGGCAGCTGAAATCATTACCATTGATTAGTCAGTGTTCAATTGGTGTGGAAAATTATAGCTCCGATTGATTTGAGGCTCTGTCAATTTTATGATTAGAAATCTCAGTGTACCGGTGCAACAGATGTTGTACTACTGATATTAGATAGATGTGTGGTTTATTGGTCTTAGTAAAAACTAGGAGGCGAACAAAGTTCCATATTATGTAATAACTGACGTTTTTAACATTTCAGCGAAAGAGGCACATTGTAGCATTGAAGCGCCGTCGTGGAGAGAAGAGGAAGGCTGAGGGTGAGACATCAAATTATATAATCTGCAGCGAGATAATACAGCTTTTCATTAAAACTCTACGTTAATTTTGCTTTTCAGCTGCCGAATATGCAAAGTTACTGGCTCAGCGCACCAAGGAGCGAAAAGATAAGAAACAAGAAGAGGCACGTAGGAGGAGATCAGCTTCTAAATCAGAATCTAAATCTTCCGTCTCCAGTAAATAATTTTTTTATGTTTGATGTAAAATTGGAACATATGAAAGGCATCATCATCTGCCAATAAAAATGATTCATACTCCTTATCTAATTGTTTGTGATTATTTAATTAAATAGTACGGATTTTGGTTTGTTGCTTGCTGACATATGTTTTTCTTTTTAATTGACACTTACATAGTACATAAATGATCATACAGACTTTCATTTCATCTGCAAATAATAACTAACTTTTAAATGTTCATTAAATTTTCTTATATTTACGGTAGACCAAATTCTAGAATTCTCCTGATGAGATTATGATCCCATAACAATGCAACACTAATTAGCTAAATATGATCTAGTTAAAGTTAACTCATGGACCGTCAAAAGGGTAATTTTCTATTTAATTAGTGGTATGCCTACACTGCTGCTATATGTGCAAGTTAATAATAAAAACAGGATAACTTATACATAATTTTAATAACAGTTACAGATACAGTATCGTTTAAAGTGGCTTTGTCAGTCCAGTCAGTTCATTTTCACCTCATGACGTTCATCACATATAAATGTATACCTATATATAAATAACTCATACATTGCACAAGCAAAATAGTATTTAGTACTTTCATCAATGATTATGCATAATAATGATTATCACGAAACCTGATAACCGATAATGTTTGACTTGACAATACATATAAATGAGATGATCGTATTCTTCTTATATTCAAGTTTTAAGTGAACCAGAAGATAAACCAATCCCACTTGTAAACGGGCATATTACGATCAATTCGTTCTTACGAACGCGTTATAGCGATTGTAGAATAAGTTTAATATCGGGGAGGTGCATTTCCTGGACTTGTTGCACCTCTGAATTGTTGACGAATGGCCTCTGATGCTATGCCTGCTGCTGCTCCTTGCACATGTTCATTCCTAATCACTCCGGATGCAAACTCCTGTTGTGCCTTCGCAAAACTGGCTCCCGTACTTCTGTAGATTTTATGAACCTATGCAAAAAATTACAAGTAACTCATAAATTATGTTCATCGAATTGCCTGAGCACTTGGACCTTATTGTTAATTTAATGTGTTTCAAAGTTGAATTCTACTTACTCGCATAAGCAGAAACAAATCCAGCAACGCACAAACGAGGAAACATAGTCCAATCAAAATGACAAAGACTCCAGCAAAAATATTCCAGCCACCGCCTTTCTGCACCACTGTAACACCTTCCATAATCCCACTACGATATGTATCAAAAATTAGTATCCCAAATTTATGTAGCATTTATATAGCTGCTCACCATGAACCAGTCAGGAATATTGCCAGCATTATCGCAATAATGAATTGGAAAAAGAACACGAAGAAGAATACCATGAAGTTGAAGGAGCTGTCACTTCTGAAATATTTATATAAAAAAATATTCTGATTATCTCCAATTTTTAAAGCCAAAATTTTCTAATTATGTAAAATATATTTGATGATATTTATTGTTTTTAAAATACCTAAAAGCCTTGTATGCTGGCCGGAACCAACAAATGAAGGACATTGGAGTGAAGACAACAATGTAGAAAAGGGACAGACAAAACTTCATGAATGTATCAGTATCGTGAATCACGAAAATTAATAGTAGCAGAACCAATGAATTTGCGATAAGGACCAGAGTATGCAGGATCCATAAGTAGTACAAGTGTCTCACAATTCTCTGGAATTCCACTGGAATATCAACATTGATGTCTTGATAAAAGCATGGTTGCACAGGAAAACTTTCTGGTAAAGGTGGCCAGTTGTTTCGACGAACTGAAACGTCAAAATTATACTACAATTAAAAACAAGTAAGGATATACACAATTTCATAAATGAATAACAACCAGGTTCTGTTGAAGCTACGTCCTCAATTGTCTCATTTTCACGCAGTTCAATGTCAATTTCCGAACTTTTGTTGTCTGTACTACTTGAATTGTTCATAGCTTATTAAAAAAATATAAGAAACCAACAGAAAACACTATTTCTCCTCGGTAAGGTAACCGTGATGTGATCCTGATTTATCATCTTTACTAGCTGGCATGCACGCTTGAAGCATAACTTTAACGCAAATATTCCATTTTGCATTTCATAGTTAATGCAGAATCATATTGAACTCGAAATATCATATCTCTAGTTAACTCCATTTATCTAGTTATCTCTAGTTACGCAAATATGCAACTTCTCCTTGACCAAATTTGCTAGTACTACCACTTTATCAATGCAAAATAGTAAATCGAGCAAGGAGGATGAGTTACAACTGTATAATTACCATTGTAAGGATTGTTTCTTAATTCTTCTTCCCTGCGTTCCAGTTCTCTTGCTTTACGTTCAAGTTCTTCTTGTCTCCTCTGCAGTTCTTCAGTTGAAATTGGAATTCCTTGTGCTCCCTGACCTTGGGGTTGCTGACTGCGATTATCTAATTTTCCAAATGGTACAGGTGTTGTTTCCTGTACTGGTGACATGACTGCAGGAGACCTGGATGAATCTCCAAATGCTACGGAATTGTTTGATGCTCTTCCCACCTATGCAAAAAAAAATTGTAGATGGAGGACTTTGCTTCAATTGCTTAATACATAATTCATTAATTAATTAAAGACAGTCTACCGTTGGAACCTGTTGTTGGTTTGTAGCATTGCTGTCAAATGGATTGTAATCTTCCAGATCTTTGGCTGCGCTGTTCGCTGAATTTCTGGTAACTTGTTGAATAGCAGGATCCTACAAACCAAAATGAGATAGATGTAATAGATATTTAAAACTGTAATAACTAAATTTTAAAACTACCTTAAAAGGATTGTCGTCAAAAGGATTATCGTCAAATCCAGACATTGTTGAAATTGGTCCCAAAAGCGTATTAGCGTTACCTCAATTTGCAAGAATATTAGAGAGGGCCTATAAGATAACAATACAATGCATAAATTCATTTAACTTCAAACATTACGATTCTAATGGTAAATTATATTACGAAGTCTTAAAAATTACGGTCATGGGCTATAGAAATATATTTAGTGTTTCTTCAAATGTTTCACATATTTCGACCGTCACAATGAGATGGATATTATTCTATTTATCTGCCAGGAAAGTAAAATGTAAAACGGAACTGACAAATAAGTATACAATAGAATATCAGAGCAATGAAGTATGACAAAACTACACATATGTGATGTATTCCAAAATTGAAACTCTACGTAGTGGGCTAGGTTTGTTAGTAAAAGGGCGCATGCTTGTTTTGCGATGATACACGATAATGACGGACTATGTGATGATTATCATCAATGTATAAGTAAAGTATACAATACGTATCAGCAAATAGTTTAGACTATACTGTTACACGCACAAAACTTTAAACTGTTTACAACTGCATGTTTCAACAGGTATTTTATGCATACAATTTTTGCAAACTTTAACGAGCATTCAAGTTTATCATTCCGAATTGAATTCATACTGTTGAAAACTTTATGGAGTTCGTCATATGATCTCGATTGACTTGGTTCATTGAGTCACTGTCAAGTGACGTGAACATCCCATAATCCCATCCAAACCTTATCTCATTATTAATCAAACTGAGTGTTTATGACTCGATTTCCTTTATCCCTCCCAAAATACAAAAAAATAAAAGTTTTAAAACAATCACGAGAATCCCTGAAGATAAAATAATAATCCAAAACACTTAATTAATTTAAATCCTCGCTAATTCTAATTATTCATCTATTCGGCCTTGTCATCCGTACGAACTTCCTTCTACCTTCTTTCAATTTCTCTCTACTCCTCCATGTTCAATTTTAATAATAACTTCATAGATAATACTGAATTAAATCTTCAAAGAACCACAACAGTAGAAAAACATCCGTAATAATGATGTTAACACTAAAATAAATTGCATGGATCTACTTACGCTTTTAAGTCTTTATAAAAACCAAAATTTGATGTTCCTCGTCTCCACCAAAGCTTTTTCACGCCCTGTGGCACGTAGTTTTTTTGCTTTATTCACAATTTCGATTGAAATAAGTATCCTACTTAATGTTCCTTGTACAGCTTAATTATTTGAATAAATCTTGCGCAATAACGTATTTAAGACAATTTGTAGCTGGGTGGGATGTCAAATAGGCTTAAAACTTGGAATGACGATTAGCAAAAAGTAAAGACTGGTCTGTTTTCCGGGGAATATGGAGATGTTATAAGTTGACAGATGTTGGGATGAATCGCTGCAGATGGGAACACCAGAGGGCAAAACTAATCACGATTCTCAAATTGTGCCTCTCCAGTAATTACACTATTTTATCTGTCCTTTCCATTCTCAATTTTGAATGATATTTAGATAAACCCTAAAAGTTCATTATAAACGATGCTACAAATATTAACTTTCGATCAAGATGAAGATTAATATGAGTAAATGATGCTTTTTTATATGCAAGTTGTGTTGGATTGCATTATCTGTTATAAAAAGCAGTATACCTAATATGTGAGACTACATTAATTTCTAATCTAATCTTTGACGACAATTTTCAAATATGTGAATGCTATTTAATTTTATCATTGAATTGACACAGCTCCCATTCCAGACAAATTCTGATAGAGGCTACGACCCTTTTGCGAATGTGAGGTTGAGAGGTCGAATATCTCCACAGAATTGATGGCTCCCATGTGCTCAGAGCTCACCCCACCCAGCACAATTATCTGATGATCTGATTAGCAAAGCACAAAGAAAGTCATTATGAAATAAAACATGTGGACTTCACAAATATTGACAAATGTTGACAAATATTTTGTATGTACCAATAGCCACAGCTGCATGACCATGACGAGCTATATTTAAACAACGAAAAGAAAATTAAGCAAACAGTCAGCCGAGTTGATTTGACCCAAAGTAATCACAAATATGGTTACTTCTTAAATAATTTTTGTGATCACTTTGAGCCAAATAAACTGAGCCTGTTATCATATAACAATGCAGATCAACGTTTTCGTTGTCCGTGCTGAATGACGTCAAGTTTCAATGACTTTTGCTTAAATGAAATACAAAGTTTGAAAAATCTCGCAATTCTCGAATCTGAAGGAAGTCACGTTGCGTTAACGCCTACATACGTACGTGTGTTAAGAACGCCAACGTCCCTCCATCGTTCCAAGGTTTTGTCGAGAACCAAGACATCTGGGAGACTAACTTGGCTTTTGCTCTTTTTGTTCCGAGGTCCTGCTCCACCCAGGATGAAAAGTTTTCCATGGGCGACCACCAAAGTGGAGAACGCTCGAGGCAGTGGTAGCGATGTGGAGGCTGTCCAACTGTAACAGGTTTGAGTGTAAATTTAGAGAGTCAAGAATATTTGTACATCTTATATCCTTATCAACGTGTTCGGAACAAGGGGTCACGTCGGAAAAGTTCACCTGTTTGTACCCGTGTCGTAACAAAGAACAGATTTCAGGACAGGTTGTGAGGGGTTTTTTGAGACTCCGCCTGCAACCCAGATGCGATCCTCGTACACGGAAACAGCCATGCTTACCCTTGGACCATCCATTGGACTAATTGGCTCCCATGCATCGAATGTGGTATCATATTTGCTACAGGTTGACAAACCCCTGCAAAATTCATTGCAGTCTAATAAGAGATGAAGCTGGTTTATAAGGCTGGTCAGATTGGATATACATAAATTTGATGTACATACAAACATGAGAAAATAAGCAATAATACACAATGATGCACATATGTACCTTGCCTCAGTATCATTTCCACCAAAAACGTAGATAGTTCCATCCTTGGCTGCACAACCAAAGTGACTCCGAGGGTGGTCCAGGTCACTGGGATACTGGGAATCAAAATACCACTCACCCGTCTTCAAGTTTACTTTCCATACGCTTTTCACTGCAATATTCCTCTCGTTCGAAGTCTTATATCGCGGATCCGTTCCACCTGGTCGTATAATAATTAGTTATTTTAGAGCACCATTAACGACACGGGTATATGTACACGTATAAATTAAACGTCTATTGAGTGACGCAATGTCTATGAGAAGTCCTTGTGCGTCACAAATACCTATTATGTACACCTCATATCCCACTCGAGCAATTCCAAAATGCGTCCTTGGTTCGGGTAATGAGCCTACATTTTTCCAAGTCCATGATTTGACCAAGTACATAAAAATCTCCATTCCAGTATTTGATGATGGACTGGATGAAAGGAGTTGTGTAGGATCGGTTCCACCAAAAACCATTAAACCATCCCTAGGAACCTTCAAATCCGCTAGCATGCGAGGAGTTGTAGTTGTAGTCGTCATCGGAATAATAGGCGAATTTACTGGATCAGAATTCAACGGTGGGTCTGTTTCGATAGGATCTTTCACAGGTCGATAATCATTTCTCCTGTTTGCCCAATGTGCCCGTAGTGCATTTTGAATCACTTTTGCAGCAAGGTTCATTTTTAAAATATGTCGTCGGGTTAGAAAGCCTTTCACATAACGTTGGATTGTGATCGCAGCTTTAATTTCATTTTCATGCTCATCCACCAAAATGTACTCTCCTGATTTTGCTTTTCTCTGACCGTGTTGACGGGATTCTTTTCTCTGACAGCGGTGACGGGACTCTTTTCTCTTACGGTGATGGAGGCTTATCGGAACGAGGTTCGCTGGTGCGTGTGAATGGAAATGTCGGCAGCGACGAGTGCTGCGTTCAGGTTCATCTTGGTAAAATTCTTGATGTTGCAACCTCGTTGTGGTTGGATCTGCTAGTAAGATCCCAATATGACGATTCTCGTAGGCCACCTGTAACACGCAGAATGCAACCATAATCATGTATGCGTATTGCATATGTACATAATAAATGTACATAATTATAAAAGATATTCATGATGATTCAGCGATGCGCCACTCATGAATGCCATTCCATACCATGTATTTTGGAACTTTCAGGTTTCCACTGGGACTTTCACCGGCAAAAGGGAAAATATGACCCTAATAATTACTACTGTTATTCGAATGGCTGGATCCTTGAAAAAAATTTGTTGTAAGAAGTACCTCATCGTACTGCGCTTGCCTCCCACTTTCGTACTGCTTCCTCATTGTTGTGATTACTAGTAAAATGAAGTACTGAACAGGAAAATTTATAATTGGTTGAGCTATATTTTTATTCCAAGGTCCTAAAATGCACTTAGTTACGATCTAATATGTAGATCGCAACGAGGAACGCTTCGCTACTCGCCACTCTCAGATTTCGATGGCCTTTGGATCAGGGAATAAATCTTGCTCGCACTATCCCATAGCTTGCTCGCAGAGCTGGGTGATTATTCGTTTTTGAGGGTGGATTAAGGATTATGCACAATCCACAAAATAATGTGGATTGTGATTAAATTATTTTCGTCAGATTAATTCATGTCAGGATTAATCCGGATTAATCCATGAATTCTGGAAATTTCAGGATTATGGATTATGGATTAATAATCCGGATTATTTTGGTGATTAATGATTTTTACACTACCTACAGATATATCTAGCCCAAAAAATTTAAACTATGTGGTTTCACATAAAATATTTAAAACGCCAGTTTCAATTGATATATGTAGCACAAGGCAGCAAAAACATGTTAACTCTTCAAATGGTAGCCGACAGGACAAAGTTGTGAGAACTTGAGACTTCAAGCTACACAGTGGGATGAAATAGAACTACGGGAATTGAACTGAGTAATCCAGATTGAGAATTAATCATGAATACCTAATCATGATTAGTAATCATGATTGGGATTAATCGGGATTAATAATCATGATTAGTAGTCATGATTGGGATTAATCAGGATTAGTAATCCGTAATCACGATTACGGATTAATGACATCTAATGGGATTATTCCCGGATTAATTCAAATTCCAGAAAAATCTGGATTATGGATTGGGATTAATCTACAAAAAACTCTCATTGTCGGATTAGGGATTATGGATTAATAATCCATAATCCGGGATTAAAATCCATAATCCTTAATCAGGATTATCCCAGCTCTGCTTGCTCGCACCGCTTATAGGCCGGTGTGAGCAAGATTTATTCCCTGCTTTGGATATGTTGATGAACCCTCAAGTGTTTTGATGCGATTGTCACATTTGCATTTTGCACAAAAGCAGGCAGGCAAGTCATGATCGTTTAAATTAGATTTAGGTATATGTATATTGATGCAAGCTAACAATTAGTGTATGTTATATTCTATGAACGTGTTCGTGCTTACGAAACTATCTTATAGATCTATTTTAAAAAAGATTCGGGTATTAAAATTATTAGTAATATTTTTAAAAGAAATTGTATTGATATTGTTAATAATTGCTAGCAGATTATTAATAATATAACTGAAGCCTCCCCAACAAGAAAAATTTAATGCTGCATGATATGAAAACAATAAAACATGCCCCAAACATGAGCATGGTTAAGGCTTAAGAAAATACATCGAGCTGGAAGATGTATACTTGTTAGCTCTATGTACATATATTTTCTCTGAATAAATAACTGATCTACTCAAGAAAATCGGTTGAGGGTATCACATTAAAATCGATTGCGCAACAAGAGATGCATGAAATTGACTCCTTCGTCTCTTCTATCTTCCTCTCTTCATATCGAAAAACTGGTTACATAATCAAGACCTTTTACATACTCTTTTTGTAGTACTGTTGAGCAGCATTCTAGATATTCTAGATTTTACGGGATCAATATTTTATCCTTTCATCGCAAGAGTTGAACACATATTCAACCTGCTTTTATTATTATTACACGAGCAGCCCATAACTTACTGCAGACTTTCACCAGCATCGCGGTTGCAGTAATCATTCATTCACTGACGGCAGCTCTAATTCAACCGCAACGTCCAGAGCAGAACGGTGTTTAGGTTACGAGGGAATAATACGGGATGAGATGAATGTATGTCGCTTCATCAGCACCCAGCCAGCTCCATGTTAAGCATGTATCGGTCTTTTGGTGAGAAGAAATTCATGGAGCCACTAAATGTAACAGCATAATATCCAATATCAAAGACCTTTACAGTCGAGCATTTAATTAAATATTGCGGTGAAAGCTCCAAAAGTAAATGACTCGTTGATTCATGCATATGAGCCTCACATTCGATCCAAGTGTGAACTTTCACCCTTGATGTTAGTCTCTTTTATTGCATCGATAGGATCTCTGCATACAACGATCATCCCCAATGCAGATGGCAGAAATATAAGGAAATTAATTTGACCCAGAGTTTAAGGAGTGCAGCACCATCACTCTTAATTTCCAGTCACATGTAATTAACAAGAATTGGCCTGTGCATTAACCATATGCATGACCAACCATCTCCCAAGTTAAATTGCCACTTTTATTCTTGTTCATTGGTAGAAGGTTGGAATATGGATTCCATACAGGTGGACCAAAAATTTACAGATAATTTACAGATAATTTATAGACCATTTACAGAATATTAGCAATGAGTTAAAGCCAAAGGAACTACCTACCTATATTCATTACATTATTCAAAATTGGCTAAAAAAATGTTACTTTTTTCTGTAGACATATAAAATTTGAATTGGCCTGGATTTCAGCATATTTCTTTTAGTTTTACAGTAATATGTTCATCTGTAATAGGAAGGATGTAGGGGTGCAGATTTTACGGACATTGAGGGATTATATGATAATGGCTTAATTTAATCAAGCTAATGTATCTGGCTTAAATATAAGGAAAGAAGGGTAATGGCTTCCAGTCAGTGACGACATACATTTCCTGGCTTTTTCTTCACTTGTGTGTCCTTTCCTGCCAGACTGTACCACTTAATGACATGGTTAAATGCAGTCAGAACTGGTTACATTGATCGAGGTGGGGTTGAGAACCATCTAGAGTTTCTGATTTTTCTGACCAAGTTTGTCATCAGCTCATCCAGTGTATCTAAATTGCGGAAGGTCTTTTGCGCTGGCACATTATGTTTTTATTGGTGCTTTTATGCACATGTTTTCAGAATTTTGTAC
Organism: Folsomia candida; assembly: GCF_002217175.1. Lineage (NCBI taxonomy): Eukaryota > Metazoa > Arthropoda > Collembola > Entomobryomorpha > Isotomidae > Folsomia > Folsomia candida. The sequence goes on along the minus strand of NW_019091193.1, from coordinate 16,718,739 downwards.
TTAACGTGACGCATAAGTTAGATGAAATGTGAATGCACCTCCAAGTACTTAAATCGTCTGTCGGATGCTCTCAAGCATTAAAAAAATATAATTATATTTGTACGTTAATTACACTGCAATTATCACATCTGAAAGATTGGAAGTGACCTTATTTCTCCACAATCAACTCTGGCAGAATATTTATATATTTTTAGCATTTGATCTTATTGTACCGAAATTTTTACTTTACAGCAGATTTATTGAAATCATGATTTTCAAAGCTCAAAAATATCAAGGCGAAAGTTTTGAACAGAAAATCGTACTTATTTTAAATCACCTAACATGCAAATATGTGATGTGGTTCACTTTCATCCTTAATTATTTGCCTTGTGATGTTCCGGTTCAATTCATTTACATGCATGAAAATTATTTTTTCATGGATTGTCATACTACTCCAAGCAAACAAAGTATGCTCTGAACATGTCGTTCCTTGATGAAATGAGAATTGTAATCATAAAACTCCACTTGCGTTGTGTTTATTGGGTGACATTACGAGGCGAGGTAATTCAGTTTGGGAGAAGTTACAGCTTTTGCAAAGCTATTTTATATGTGTGTGTGGAGAACACAAGACATAGGACACAAGGTCTCTTGTGTCTTGTTTTACTTGTACACCTACATTTGCAATTTGCATGGAACTCACGATTCAGAAAATTCGAGTCCAACTGGTTAGTAGGAAAAATAATGCTACCGTTGGGACCAGTACACGTACATTAAATCTATTAATAGATCTGCCATTTGTAAGTTTGAAATTAATTGAAAAGAAATGGAAACTGGGTTCTCAAGTAAAATAAATATTTACGTCAATCCTTATTAGCTCACCCTGCACACATATCTATTAGCATGGGATTTATCGAATTCCTCTTGTCCATCTGTCTGCTAACGAGTTTTTTGCATCAATTGATGCTAAGGAATTAAAGTAGAATTGCTCCCTTCTTGAACAACTTCGGATTAGTAAAACCATTGGTATCGAACGATCTGTACTACAAACTTGTGCGTAACAATTGTGGGAATCGAAACGCACCAAAAGAGTAGAATAACGGGAAGAAACATAATTTTTGCTTCAAGTTAAGTCAAAATGTGATTTTTCTTGCTTATTCTGAACCATTGATGTGAAGAAGGTAAAAAATGTCAAAATTATGTATCCATATATTTTCCCAGTATTACAGGGAAAGCTATTTCTAACGTTAGTATTTGCGCGTTTCTTTTACTGCTATTTCTTTAGGCAATTACTGACTGACATGCCAATTTATCCTATGGTGCTACATAATATCCAATTTTACACTTCACGCTTCAAACTAGAAGTGTCACACCATGATGTATTTTTCCAATTTGTCAACATCACTTGTAAGAAGTTCAAATTAAGTAAGTAGCTACATGTATTTACATGAGTTTGCGTATGTATGCATGCATGAAGAGCGTTAAGATGCAGAAGAATTTCTAACTCTTTCTCTCGTCTTATTTTTGTGGTAACCAACGCATTTTTAATGAATGTAAGGGGAACAACGAGTTGCTGGCGTCGTCGTCAAACGAATCAAAGAGAAAACAGAGGTGAAACGAAGCATGTCTCATACTTACTAAAATTTGAAATTGCACGTTTCAATGCTTCTCTCTCGAGGAGGAGTGTGGGCGACTGGCGAGAACAGGAGCAGTGCGATGATATCCTGGCCTGGAGGAAGGAGAAAGGAATAAACTTCTCGATTCATACAACCAACCAACGAGGACGACTAATAACAAGGCCTGCCGAAAGACTCAACAAGTCAGTTCGGAGTGAGACGACTGACAGTATGTGGTAGGTGGACGACGGATAAAGTGAAATTCCCAAGAGCGAACTTAGGGATTCTTTGTCAAGAATATTGTCTCAATTTTGTCCTGACATACACATGGACTAATTTCAAGCTGTTGCCTGTCCCCATCTTGTCATGTTTTCGTGGTTATTACTGCATACTGGTCTTTCTGACAAGATGGAAAGCATCATTAGAAATTTTTTTGGTATTTTTGATCGCAGAGAGAGCGCAGCATTTAATCATTTATAATGCTGGCTATAATAGAAATTATTGGTCGTGTATTTCTGGGCTTTGGTGTGAGTAGTATTATATTTCCGACTCACCATCACCAAGTGTTTTCAGCCGAAATGCCACAACATGTAAAAACGCTGATGAATTCCAACTGCTCCACGATCGAAGAAAGTTACTTTCCATTAATAAAAGTGCAGCACAGTGACGAAGTACATAATTCAAGCTTTGAGCTGATTGAATCTTCCGATGTGGTGAATGAACATAGTGGTTTTCTATTTTCAATTACTTGCGTAGCCTATTACCCTATCGAATGGGTTGTCAACTACTTTTCCGTAAGTGATTTTCCCAATTTATATCATTTCCCCCCAATTTTAATAAAAATATATGCACTTATATCTAGTAGATTGTAATCTACATAATTTATGGTATATGCAACTTATTACTCTGAGCACGTTGTCTTTGAATCTTAATAGAATGGATATCCTAACGGAAATTTTGGTTTACATCTCCAAGTTCATCGTAAAGTGAGCAATTTCCGAGATGCATCAACGTACAGATTTACCATTAGTTCAAAGCTAAGATACAAGAACAACCACGGCTTCAAAAACTTTAGTTTCTGCTGCCAATCTGTTGATCGACCTTTATGTCTTCATACCATTTTGTACACCACCTTTGACGACGAGCACGATGGAAAGAATGGTGTTAAAGTCAATATTTTCCCAGGACCGTCCTGGGAAAATGAATCAATCACTGGTAAGTGGCCATTCAGAGATTATAGTGATTCCTTCTTTAAATTGTTTTACGCGAAATATTTATTCGACGGCATGCATGCAAGACAAGCATTCAAATAAGTAAAATAATTCACTAGAATCTATGTAACATAAAATTAGTCACAGAAATCACAAAAAAAAATCGCAGATAATGTCCGTCAAATGGGGAGAGATTTGTAAAATTAGTATACATATAGTTTACTATATGTACACTCCTATTTCATTTCCGTTAACCATCTTGATCAAGATCGATACATTATGGTCTACGTCTGTGTATATAAATATGCATGTATACACAAATATAAACTCATTACCTGTAGCTTATATATGGTAGCTCTGATGAGGATGGAAAATACATTTGATGTAAGCTGCATGTGGTCACGGTCTGTATGCAGTGTTGTGTTTTGTACGACGAAGATTCTTTGTGCCCACTTGCCAAAGCAGAAGATTGGAATTTGATTGTCTGGCTGGTGATTGCCTGATTGAATATTTACATCCTAGTGAATTCTGAAGCTCAAAATTGTTCGAAATTACTCGTAGAGAAAACCAATTCATGAGTGAACTTAAGGGCATTTCATACCCTCAGTAGTGATAAATAATGTTAACATATTTTCAGACCTTATCCCACACGAGGAGGAAGATGTCGTGAAGGTGGCACCCTCAGACGATCCCTCATCTTGTGATTTCAAAGTGTATGGGAACAATGTTGGACAGAATCGCTACACTCTGAGGTATGTATCATGAAGTAGAGTGATTTTGTACAGTTCGTATATTTATTATACAAAATGTGAAAGTATCATACATCATAGAACATGGTTCATATAACAAAGCTATAATGAACAATGAGTGTCAGCATATCGTTTACAATCTCAGTTTCACAATCTGAAACTTGCACTGTGAACAGAACACATATTTTGGGTTTCATTGATCTGCATGAGGTTTGATGCAGGGTTTTGCGTGGAGAAAGCACTTCTTAAATTAAGCACTAAATTCTCCTCCAAGTGTGCAAGAATTTAAATTCCAATGATATCGTACATCGAGGGTTTGTTTTTAATAATAATAAAAATATTATAAAGCTGTCGATACATATATTTTTTATATCAATTGCACTTCTAGAATGTCACACTTGGACTAGGATTATTGTTAAAAAGTTAAATATTGTATTGTGGTAGATGCGAGTTTGATGATGGGATACCTGGGATAGTGAAAATTATCCATCAATGTTCAAATGCAATCTCCTGTATGACTTTCCATCAACAACATCAACAGCCCCTTCTGGTAGGTGCACACATTTATCTACTCGAGTGAAAACTAGTGAAGCATGCAAATAAGTTAATTTTCTCCTGATTATTATGTCGTGCTTGAATCTGATTATTTCGCACGAATATGGCTTAGCATAAGAATAAACTTCAGCTAATGACAAATTTTCAGTTTTCCAATCAACCAGCGTCGTGGTGTACTCATTTGCGTAGTAATTGCTTTTATGTTATGATACATACTTCAACGAATATTTGACTTACTTGTGATTAAACCTTGTAGGTTTATGGACAAAATTTGTAACGTAGCACGCCTAATTGTATGTTATAAGTTGATTTTTGGGCATGTGATTTCGCATACCTTAATATGCACGAGACCCTGATCATACCCGATGATTTTAAAATTTAAGATTTCAGCTTACTTGTACAAATGTTTGTTTTGGCTTTATGCATATGTATTATACTGCTTAGTGTATAAGAATTATTTCTTATGTCTCGTCAATATGCGATGATGAGAGAATTGTGGAAAATTGAATTACCAAACCACTCAAGGCTCTCGAGCTCTAATAATTTTGATGTTTAATTAGTCCAAGAAATGCGCTGTATCTCGGCCAGAAAACGTCTCATGCGCCACCTGCCATTCCCGAACGTTTCGGTTGGCTCAGGGATTTCTTGCTTGTGTGCCCGATGATAAAGACAACCATCACCATCATAATTATGGCAAACTCCTTTTCTTCTTCTCTTCTGTGCCCCAAGAAAGGCACAACCATCCCAGCAAATTGTGTAAGTCACTTATTTCCACTCTAGTGTAGACGTTCAAGCAAATTAAATCATGTCCCACCGGAGAAAGAAGCAGCAGGAGTCCGAGTCGGCAACGGTGAAAGTAATAATAATGCCGAGTCTATTTGAGAATAAGGAGCAGTTTCTCTCACGTTAATGACATTTCCATTCGAAAGATGAAAAAGACAAGTCATAGGAAAGTGACTTGAACGAGAAATATGCTTTCATTTTCTTCGGATGACTTTGATGTATTCCTTTCCCTAAATCATTACGCTGCCTTCAAGAAAACTCTTAAAAATAATGAACACTGATAAATGCATTATCTAACAATTATGCACTCTATTTTTTTAGACTTTGACATGGACCAGGTGGATCCCAACGAAATGATTTCACTGGCTAGAGTGAACAAGAGAGTTTCGCTGGGTGAACAAATCAATGTCCAATGCAATAGTTCCAGTTACTATTTTGCAAAGTAATAGCAATTTTAAAATAGTAATTACTGGAACTTAATCATAAAGTAATAATTTTTGTTTGTTTATTAAGCGGAGTAAAGTTTGGCGTAAAATATAAAGGGTCAGAGGATCTCACATACATAAAAGGTAACGCGCATGAATATCTGAGAGAGGTTTTAACCTTTAGAGCGAGCAACAAGTGTTTGAGTGTATTTGTTGTAGAAATTCAAAAATAGCAAAATCGCGTTGTCGTTTATCCTTAATGTTTACTTTCACATTCATACAAACATTTTTCAATCATCGTGCATGTATACACAAACTCATGTAAAGATTCATTCATACGTACCAATCGAGATTTGTAAACAAACATGCCAACCCCAGGGTTTTCCTCTCGTTCGTTTCTTGATTCGCATAAATTGATTTTGCAAATCTGCCACATACGTGTGTACATCGTGCACCGTGATGCGTATGATATTTATGTGTACAATGTAAGTATGTACGTAGAGGAAGCCGAAAAGCTCTTAGAAAGTCATAATCGTAATGCACAGTTTCATTGAAAACATTTTCAGCAATTCCGAACCCGTCCAATGGACCCGGAGCAGAATACTTTCCAGGCAACATTCACGAGGGTAATATTCCCATTACGACTTCAACGGGTAGGATTGAGCGGATATATTGCTTCGCCCCAACATGGAACTCATTCTCTTGGGCAAACAAGTCGATGGATGTGCAAGGAGCTATTATTGCAGAAGGTTAGCAGAAAGTTACAACAGCAAGATTTGCTTTCACTTTAATTTCGCGTCTTCTTGTGCATTCCTTCCTTCTCAAACCAAGCCCAAGTTTGTCCAGCAAATGCCATCCGTCCGACACTTTCTGAGGACATGGCAATATAAATGTTTTTCTTTCCACGTATGTACGTACATACATATGACGCATCCTTTTTTACTCAATCTCTTTGACGGGATTTAGAGAAGCCATCACCACACATCGCCATTGCCGTCAGCATCACCCTTCTTGTCACAACTTTATTTTGCTGTCTCCTCTTCGGACTCTGCTGGATGAAGATTTTGCGGAGAAAGTTGTCAAAGTTTGGAAAGCTGCTTACTCCCCAAGAAATAAATGAATTTAGAAGCCACTCAACAATATTTGATACGGATAAAAGTCACACTGATTATGATTACATCAACTCTGCTTTAATGGCCAGCAAAAATAATGATATTTGCTACCTGGAAATTCGAAGAGAGCAGCTACTCTTGGGTATGCCTTTTGCTAAAAATTCTTATGAAAGTGATGTATTCGGAGATTGTATTACTATTCGGTGAGGGAAAATGACGCAAATTTTAGAGCACATGTGTATGTCTGCTCGTCTTAAAATTTTAGATGAGACCGTTGTACTCGGGAAAGGCCACTTTGGGAAAGTTTTGAAAGGCGTATACAAATTCGAGAAGAATGAGAAAATGGACGTGGCTGTAAAAACCTTAAAGACCAAGACTGATGTGGGTGCATTGAAGTCATTACTGTCAGAACTCAAGATAATGGCGACGGTGGGCAAGAACCTCAACGTTGTGAGCCTAATTGGGGCTTGCACAAAAAAGATGCAAAAGGGTAATAACTACAAACATGAAATTGGTCGTTGTCGTTAAACAACACTCTGTGATCACATGACACAACATATTGCATACTTACATCGTTTATGCACGTTCTCGATGGATGATGAAGGAGGGAGGATGGGAGAAGCAAGAAAGAAAGCTCTTACAGTTTTTATGGGTCTCATTGATTGCTCACTTACTTTCCCCGTTTCCTGTCTTAATTACTTACGGATTATGACAAAATTTACAATGCTGTCTCCTTTATTTAACGAGTTTATGCTTTTAGGGGAAGTTTACGTGGTGGTCGAATTTTGTGCTCTGGGAAATTTGCAAAATTATCTGAGAGCCCATAGGGACAAATTTCAGAACCAGCTACAGCGTGACATTCTGCTTGTTGAGGCACCCTACAGGTTGGTGTGGTCCAAAAACTTAATCAAGTAATTACTGTGCTGGATACTAACTGAAAACACGTCTGGCCAATGGTCTCCTCAATTTCTGTTCCAGCGTTCACAAATCTGATGACGATGATACGATATTGTCTCTGGATCTAATCAAGTGGGCCTGGGAAATAGCAAAGGTTAATAGTAAAGTATATCATTACCCATTTTGCAACGTTCTCTGTATTGGGTCTATTATTTTAGGGCATGGAGTTTCTAACCAGCAAAAAGGTTAGTTATTATTTGACTAGTAACACATGTTAATTAAATGCCATTAGACATTATTTTATGGGCCAGTAGAAGTGAATTTAGTTTAGCTCATTTAATTTCTATATAATTTGTCGTTTGTCTGAAATGCGAGTTTCTCTAAAGTTTATTCTGAAATAACTTGCAATTTAGTATGAAACGTAGAAAACTCGGAATTGATAGACTTATTGAGCCTAAAAAATCTAAAAATATATATAGACAATATATATAGAAATTTCAGAAACAATTAAACTGAGAATCATAAAATTCTGTTGGCCTTCACTAATTCGTCTATGCCACAATAAGTACATAATGCATGGGCTGTAAATTTCTCATTTAAAATACAAGAAATATGTACATTTTCTGATATTGCCTACTATATGGTTTACCTTGATATTGAATTTTTGTTATTATGTCTGAATTTTAATTGGTATTACTTATTAAGGTCCTGCACGGCGACCTGGCTACACGGAACATTCTATTGACGGCTGATAAAGTGGCGAAAGTTAGTGATGTAAGTGGCAGATAGTGATACTATGTACAGTACTTATTTATACAGTATAAATCCTATCATAGTATTTATACTGTAAGTTCCGTTAAATACAGTTGTATTTTATAGTTTGGACTATCGCGTCAACTAGTGGATTACTACTATGTGAAAGAGGAATCGGTAATACTACATAAAAATAGTAACACGCAAATTCATTCGCACGTATTATGCACATAATGCAATTAATGAAATAGTTTAACGTCTCAATCGGGCAGTTTTACACGACCTTCGTTTTTTAAAAGACATCCACTAAGTACTTACTTTTATTTGTTCAAGTAAGAAAATAATCAATTTAGGGCACTATTAAGATGGACTTGTGATATATAAATATTCCTGGATCCATAGTTGGTAATTTGTTCATGATTTGGACATAATTTTATTGATTCATGATTACAACACAACACATATAGGATCAACAAATAAAAAAATCATTTTTACGGTTGTACATATAGAATTGGAAGAGTGGAAGATTTCAAAAGCTGGGGGGTGTTGTAAACCGATACCTTGGACATATATGTACCCATATGTAGCATAATTGTCACACCCTCATAATTTGGGCCAGATCACTGTCTCTATTACTGGAATGCGTTTTGAAAAACCGAAGGTCATTTAAAACTGCCCGACGTGACTTTAGTTTAACTATACTGCACTCTTCTTGGCTTCTTTCACTAATTATTGTATATTTATCAGGACGTTGCGATGCCGTGGAAATGGATGAGCATTGAATCCCTGCGCGACATGAAATTCTCTATTCATTCTGATGTTTGGTCTTGTGGTAAAGATGTCATGATTAACCATTTGCATACGTATAAATATTATGATATTATACATATATACCCATGCATTAGAACTATTTGGCACACTCGCTGCTTCCATTTTTCCAAATGCAATTAAATATTCATAATTCCCATTGAGTATAATGCATTTACGATTAGTATAAACTGAAAACTCATGAAAAAATGTATAGGTACATACCTTTGAGCTGTGCAAAATACATATTTGCAGAGATTTTTTGTCGAAAGGTTTCTTTCATATACGACTTGCTAAAATTATGTCATTTCGATCAAAAAAGCGTGCGATTGCGTATTATAAAGTAAATAACGCTCTGACTTTTATATCGATTGTTGTCATAATATATAAAAGAAAGAGGTGTGATGTGAATAGGTGTAACGCTGTGGGAGCTCTTTACACTAGTGGAAACTCCATACTACGGTTGCAGTTGGAGTGTAAGTTAATCTTATTTTACGCTATCCCTGACCCAGCCTGATGAATCATATTGTCAATTTAGGTGGACTTTGTGACAGCTTTAGAAGCAGGGCATCGTCTAGGAAAGCCACAATATGCCACGTCAGAGATGTAAGACTAACTAAAACCAGTTTTTTAAAGAAAAATTGGATAGATGAATCAATTAAATAATTTTAGGTATGATTTAATGTTGGCCTGCTGGAAAGGAGAACCGACAGAGAGACCTTCATTCTTTACAATAAAAATCTTTTTCGAAAATATTATTACACAATGTACCTATCAGGTAATCTTTGAGAAATGCGCATATAAAAGATGAGATGAGTTGTGATTTTCCGGTGCAATTATGCATTTTAACGATAAAATTACAAATTTATATGCAGGACTACATGCAATTGGATCTGTGTGCAACAGGGAGCCGTAGTCAGAATGATGGAAATGATGCCAGACGTTTTCTTGCAATGACTCCAACAATTGAGATCGTCTCAGATTGTGAAGTAGAAGATGATGTGTTTGAACAATAAGTAAATGATGTTTAGTAAAATACAACGAGGACTTTCAATAAAATCAGATAAATACTTGTATAATAACAACTAAGGCAGTAGAGCGATTACGATACGATTACGATACGATTGGAATTTTGAAAAAGGAGTTTAGCTTATTTTTTCCAATGTATGTGCATAAGTGTTAGATAGGATTTTAAGTAGAGGGGTTTAAACTTCTTTCGTTTAATTTTTCACTTGTGAATGAACATTAACTCTGTGAATCAAGTATGCAAGAAATTAAATAAAACTTATTTATGTAAAGCTATCAGTACATAGCTCAATTTAATCCGAGTCAGTTAAACTACTAAATAAACGTGGCTTTTTCCATTAACTAGTAAACTAGTACAGCAGTGGGTCTTCCTCATACGATCTATGAACAATTGAAAACCAGCCTATCTGAGGCAGTATAGGAAATTTATAGCCCTTTGAGGTTACAGAATTATGTACACGAGATATATCAGCCAGCGCTATCTCAAAGAATTTGTGATAGAAAAATATCTTTGAATATTTCCTACCACATCGAACTAACTATTGTAATTAAAATGAGTGCTTCCTGGATACGGGTTGATTAACTGAATACAAATTAATTACATGAATTATGTGTTACAAAATAAATCAAAGAGGATCAATGCTAAAGAATAACCCAATTTGTAAAGTACTGAATATTTTAATTGTTTACAGAAAGTCATTATCGTAGTTCCAAAAAATAGATTCTCGTGAGTTTGACAATAATAATATGACTATAATTACATACTTGTATCCACAGTCTCTAATACCAGTCTGATTTGTCACTAAAATGCTGCTAACCCGGTGACCTGTAAACATAATAATGCAAGCAATGTATATTATATAATTACATAGTAATTAGAATAATTTTTGCACATACAGCTCGGCCAATGATTAGTGCATGAATGTCGCTGGTCCCTTCATAAGTGTTGACGGCTTCTATATTGCAAGAATGCCGTATAATGTGATATTCGTCACTCACGCCGTTAGCTCCCAACATGTCCCTAAGTAGTTAAATGTTGGTATGAATTATGAGCATGACCTTCCCTTTCGGTGGGGGGATGTTTAACTTAATTTACCTCGCATTTCTCGCCACATCCAAGGCTTTCGTACACGAATTTCTTTTTAAAATGCTAATCATTTCCGGCGTCAGTTTCCCTTGGTCTTTCAGGCGGCCTGAAAAAAATTGATTCACGTACAGCATTACTTATGAGCTTATTTTGAATCTCGGTAACCACATAACCACTGAGCAATATTGCAAACTATCCTAATTGTGCTGCGTTATAGGCGAATATCATAGCATAACATTTAACAAAGATCCTTACCAACATGATTGCAAGCGATCAACCCCAGATTAATTTCAGTCACCATATCTGCTAATTTTTTCTGAATTATTTGAGTCTGTGCTAATGGTCTCCCGAATTGCTTTCGATTTTGTGTATATTCGAGTGCTTGTGAGAAACAAAATTCTGCTGCACCAAGCACGCCCCATGAAATTCCAAACCTGTACATGTATAAATTCACGTTAAAATAGAATAGTGTTGTATACATGCTTATATGTTACGGTACATATTTTTTGAAGGTGGTTGATTACCTTGCTTGAGTCAAACAGGAAAATGGACCTTTGAGACCTTTCACATTTAAAACATGAGATTTCGGTACTCGAACGTCCTGCATTCAAAATTGAAAGTCATGGAATATGTGTAAGTACGTTATGAAATCAAAGTTAAACAAAGTTGCCAAGATCTGCTATTCATTTCAATATGCAAATTTACAGACATCCATGATGATCTTACTTCTTTATATTAGGAGAAGATATTAAAATCGTTTAATTTTCAGGAGTGATAATACAAGCTACTTCAGTCCTTCGAATTTTAGACTGTTCAGAAAGTATGAAAAATGCTTGGGACTTTATTTAGGGATATACATACTATATTTATTATCTTACCTCCATAACAATCATTCCAGTATCCGATGCTCTTAAACTAAATTTCCCTTGAATTTTAGGGCAACTTTAAAAAAAGAAAAATAATCGTTATTATTAAAATTGAGAGAAAAGAGAGGGACAGGGAGAGGGAGAGACTGAATTTTAAGTTCACGAAGACGAAAGTGGACCACGGTAACATTCTATTAAGTTCATACAAATGTTCAGGCCTATTTAGTATTGACTTAAATTGGTGTACTGAAGTTTAATCTGCAAGGCCTACGTGGGTAGATTATTGGTTTCTGAAGCTGGATAATTAGCAACATTCTCCCTCTCTCTGCCCAAATAAATCATAAGATGCATACCTTAGTCCTTTGAAACCCTTTTCCATTACAAAGCCCTTGATATCTCCCCCCGATACGTCTTTAGCCCACACAATAATGACATCGGCAATTGGACTGTTCGTAATCCAAGTCTTGGTACCTTTGCAATGCATTGTATTTATAAATTCATGTCCAAATATTATGTTTATACAGGATGCGCTACTAACACGTGAACGCGGTCACTCTTGAATTGCTCCAAAACGGGTTGGAGTTTCGGTTCCAAATTTTGAGCATAGCGACATGTGATTGTTGACAAGGGCTGAGCAAAAAATTAGCTCTCTAGATTCAAAAATGACCCTACCATTGCCCTTAGAGTAAGAGGGTACCATAAAAACACTTTTCAAACTTAATATTTCGTACACAGACATAATTAACCACTTTAAAACTCAAGGACAAGTTTTGAAAGGAAGGATACATAAGGTACTTAAAAAAGAAGGTCAATAACGACAAGCTCGTACCACAGGACAACCATCATGCCTCAAACACGAGTCCGAAAAGTGCTAATTCGGCCCGTGCTTAAGAAAATTGACCTATTGACCTCTGAGGACAACCCACCACCCCAGAGAGCAGTGGCACGTCTAACCAAAGTGTCAGAGACTAGTGTGCGACGAGCAATTAAAATTTTGGGGAAGCAAAAAAGAAGAAAAATGCAAGTCAATCAGCTGACTGAGAAGCATAAAAAAAATCGTCGTCTGACCTGCAAAATAATTTATGTGAATTACCTGACAAAAGATAAAAGTGACTGTTTAGTGTCGTTGGATGAAGAATTATTTTCTTTACAAGATACCAACGGTCAGAGACAAATTTACTATACAACCAAAGGAGAAATTAATTCCAGACGATTGGCCATCCCGCACACGGAAAAGTTTTGCAACAAGTTCATGGTGGTTGGTGCATTATCTGGTCGTGGTCTCCTCCCACTTATCAAAGTTCCACAAAAAGTGAAGGTAACTGCGAAGTACTTCATTGACTTTGTTTTAAAACCGCTTTTGGAGATTCATCTTCCAAAACTATATGGCTAGGACACAAATAAAGTGATAGTTCATCACGACGCAGCGTCATCGCACACCGCCCTTTTGACCCAGGATTACGCCAAGGACTTAAAAGCTAGACTCGGGATAACAATCATCCAAAATAGTGAAATACCTGTTAATTCACCCTATGTAAGTCCCATGGATTTTTTCGGCTTTGGATATCTGAAATAAAATCTTTTCTTCGCCACCCAAAATCTTTTGACGGACTTTGGAAAGTTTTGAGAGACTAGTAGTCTAAAGTTGACCTCACCATGGTCAAATCAGTGTACAAAAGTTGGAATCGCCGATGTCGACTTGTAGTTCGAGAAAAGGGCTTTCACATAAAAAATGTTCGGGACCTCCACTCCAAGCCGTTCAACCAGTAATTTAAGGTCATAAACGTTCACGTGTTAGTGGCGGAGCCTCCGTAATAAAATTTTTTGATAATTTTTAAGCATACCATTCAAAATATAAGAATCTCCATCCAATAGTGCTCTTGACTCCATTCCACCAGGGTCCGAGCCATGGTTTGGTTCTGTTAATCCAAAACAACCCACTAACTCTCCGGACCTCAATTTATCCAAATATTTCTTCTTTATTTCATCAGATCCAAATTCATTAATGGGATACATGACAAGGCTGGACTGAACTGAAAACGCAGATCGATAAGCAGAATCTACATATTCAATTTCACGTGCCAAAAGTCCTGAAAGTCAATAAGAGTTGATCAATTTAGAAATAACAAATACAAAATTTTTTTCGTTATGGGAAATTTACCATACGTGACACTGGATGTTGGTTCGACATTATACCTATAAATAATCAAAATAATTGGTGCACCATTAATCTATCTAAGAATACGGTAGTAATAATCAGACTGGAGAACATACCCCACGGTACACCCCAAAAAGCCTAGCTTCCCCATTTCTCTGAAAATTTCACGATCGAAAACTTCGTTCCTATTGGCCATCAAAATTCTTGGCATCAGCTCGTTCCTGGCGTAGTCGCGTGCCACGTCCCGGATCGTGACCTCCTCCTCCGTCAACAGAGAATCCGTTTGAAGGGCGTCATGAGGGCTGAAAATTGGCTTGGTACCACTACCCGACGACGCCACTACACTTGTCGAAAACTTGACCGGGGATGGCATTTTCCATGTGAAATTAGCAGATTGTGACCCCACAGAAAACAATGATTTCCGGGAAATCGTTTTAAAAAATAAAGTCATTTTGAATGTAGGAATATTATGTGCAGCAAATTTTTCACAAAAATTATCTAGTTCAGAATTAAACACGTTTTGATTTTGGAACTATTAATGTTAATAAATTCAACACTTCTGTGACAAATTTGAACGTGCATTAACTATTACTTAATGAATAAATGTCCTTGAACCACATTTACATACTTATTGCCACATCCATCATGTGGGAACTAAGCCGAGTTTGAGAAGAAACCGCATTTCATTGAACATCTGCTGCTCTCCACTCTTCGTACAAGAATTTGGTTAATTTACCAAGTTCATCTACAGCAACGTGTATTTTATCATTACAACGTATTTCATCACTAAATTGAGACCATACTTCTGCTGATGAAGGTAGGTAAAATAAAATAAGATCTGTCATCACGTATTCTTGATGATTAAATAATATTAAATGTACATAGCATGCGCTGGGGACATTAATAGCATAGTCTTGTCCTTCGTACGTACATACGTCCACTGAAAGCTTTTTTGACCTCGTTGATAACCTTTGTCTTCATGGATAAAATCTCAGCCAACTCAAACCGACTGCACTGGACACGTACAGTGAAACTTAATTAAAGATGATAATAAATAATGGTGCATTGCCGAATGTCGAGATCCCGCTGCACACATGGTTGAGATCGGGGCTGGATGGTTTGCTTTCACCCAGTCTCACTACAGTCTCACCATCCTTTTTACTTTCTCCACGTTAAACACGCTTTGTGTTTAGTGTCACTATTGAAAACTGAGCATTTAGTTAACGAGATGACATATTTTAAAATTTTTTTGATGAATTACACATCCGGCACCACATCTCTGGGCACCAATTAAGTATATGACTTAATTTCGAATGCCATTCCTCCTTGCGTGATTGTCAGTTGAATATTCTGACCTAATTTTTTGCACGGAGGACTGTAATAATGCGGATACATAATTAAATCCAGGTTAATATCACCGGTGAACATGGCCTTCAACAAAACACAACGTCTCATGGATGCCTATAAAGGTCTCGATGCCCTGACTACATTCATTCAACCTGCTCTTCCATTCGTCAACTCTCACTTGACAGAGTTTTACACCTCCAATTATTGGGATACACTGCTCCCAAAGCTTTTAAGAGATGATTTGGAGTCAAAGTCTGTGGAAGAAATAAAACAAGGACTCCGCGATTTAGTGAGTGGGGACTGGACGCATTATGCCACTTGCACTTCAAGCAGCAGCTCAACTCAGGATCAGAACGAGTCGTTTGAGAATCTAAAAACCTTTCAAGATGTAATTGTTGCAACTGCCAAGTTACAGTTATCAGCTATGCAGTTGAGTACACCTTTGACTAAGCTGTGTTTCAACGGAGTTCCAATTTATGAAGAGAGTGTTTCACCTAGTGAGCTCAAGTTAGATACGATCATGCCAGAAAAAAAGACTCACGAAGTGAATCTCATGAGTGACTTTATCAAGAAAATTTCAGAGACTGGAAATAGACCTGATGACAAGACGGGTATAGAATACTTGGTGGATATAGGGAGTGGAAAGGGCTATCTGAGTTCTCATCTCACCCTAATGCATAAATTCAAGGTCCTCGCTGTAGATTCCTCATCTGTTAACACAAGCGGATGTGAAAAAAGATCTGCAAAGTTGGAGGTATAGACGGAACTGCTTTGAATATAAATTCATACAATTATACAATCAAAATATATGGAGGCACGAATACTTTTTAATTCAAAATTTGCACATGTGATTCTCCTGAAATTTTGTAGAAAGCCTGGGCTCAGTTGGTGAGGAGAGCTGCAGAGCGTCAACAGTATGGAAAATGCAGCAAACGAGGCAAACATTGGAAATCCAAAATAAATTATACTACTTTCCCGTTGTGTCAACCTGATGCCTCCTGTAACCATGATGGAGGAGATCCTCCTCAATCCAACCATGATGATGGAGAAAGCAATGAAAGACAAATAAATGACAATAGCTCCGACCCTGTACAAATCACATCAAACAATTTGGATGAGAGTCGGAGCGACAACAAATTACTCAAAACATTAACCAAGTTTGTCACCGACGACTTCGATCTCTTCGATGAAATCACGACCAGCATGGGAGAAAATTTTTCCACTTCAACATCATTTGGAGTTTGTGGTCTACATACGTGCGGCAAGGTGAGTTTTGGGTGACATTGTCTTTATTTCATGTCAACTATTTTGAAATTCTGCATAACAAAAGAACAATTCAACAGCTCGGCGTGACTTGCTTGAGGCTTTTCATTAGCAATAAAAATGCCAGCTTTATTTGCAACGTTCCCTGCTGCTACCATTTATTGGATGAAAACCATCTATTCTTACAACCAAGCAATGGTTCGTTTCATGAGTCCGGGTCGTCTGAAAACGAAGACAAAGAAATCAACGAGTTGGGCAACTCTACGACTTATTGTTTCCCATTAAGCAGAAAACTCAATCTGGAAAATTCTAGCCCGTTTTGTTTGGGGAAAAATGCTAGAATGATGAGTGCATATTCGCTTCATAAAATGGTAGCTGACGAAAAGGTAATTTCTGAATAACACGAGAAAAAAATTACATCGAGTAGTTCAGAAAAATAGTTCGGGATAACATCATGAAGAGAATATTGAGTGAATCTTTTTTGCAGGGATTAGATATGCATCCATCAATTTTTTACAGATGTGTCCTTCAGATTATCATTAAGACTGCATTAGGGGATCAATATTCGATAACAATGGACAAATGCGAACAAATCGTGGGGAAGATTGGTAGAAAATGCACAAATTTTGTGAAATATGTTCGAATGGGACTGAACAATTTGCAGCTTAGTACAAAGGTTCAGGTATTTGAATTAACTTAACGCAACCTTTCTTTACAGACACATATGTATATGTACATCTGTTGAAGATAATACAAAATTCTGCTAGGTCTCCGATGACGAGATTTCAAACATCTACACAACTTATGTTCATCAAGGGAAAGATAGACTTTTGAAGTACTATTTGCTCAGATCTCTTTTTGCATCCTTGGTGGAAGGCATTATTTTGCTGGATCGATTAGCATTTCTACTGGAGCAGGTACGCTTTCTGCTCGCTTTTGTATACCAGCTCTTCAGACTATGACTAACACTTAATGTGTATCCCATGAGAATCATTACACCAAATATTTTTTCGTTTGTTTTTGTAGGACAAAGTTGCTGAGGCCTACATTGTACAACTGTTTGACGCCTCGGTATCTCCAAGATGCTATGCTATTGTATCTTTAAAAAAATAAAAACTTTACTAAACTTACATATGTTTGTCCTTTGTAAATTTTTTAAAGTAAAAATAAGTACTCGAAGATGATTTTATATTTTCCTCGTCAGTACGAAGAATTTTGTTTCCCACATCAAGTAAATTCATCCTTTCATGTGATCTAGTTGGTGTAAATATGCGTAAGCAAAGGTAATTAGGCCTGTCCGCTAGCGTGTCTCAGACAGATCGACAAAGCGAGTACATAAGCCATCGGGCTAAGAACTGTGCAAAAAAACACCAGTTATTACGTATGAAGAACGCTGCTTCATATTGTTGACGGCAACCAAGGGCAAAAAGAAACCATTTTAGTTTTACTGTATCAAGTTTCAAATGCCCTTCAATCGCAATGAGCTGAGTTTTGCTCAGTTTCGGAGAAAACTTGCCATTGATATGGTTAAAAAAATTCCTTCTTTAGAAAGACATTTTTGGTTTCACTGCCAGAGTTATTGATTTCATTGTCGACAGTCTCTCTCTACACCAAGATTTGAGAATGGGAGACGAATAGTTATGTAGTTAGAGTGCTGCTACGAATGACTTTAGTCGTAACTCTTAGGAGGGGAGCTTGCGAGGTTGATAATAACAGATCCTGCTGCCCTTTGGATATGTGGTAGGGTCCTATGAGTGTACTAAAACCCTGAAGTGGTTTGACTCCATGGCCACATTTGCGCCCGCCACACCCACTCAAAAATGCTCAAAAACCGCTTTCACTCCGGTTTTCACTCACTCAAATCCACGCCAAAAATCCAATTTTGCTCGGATTTTGAAATTTCTTTCACCATTACACTCCCAGATAGTTGCTTTCTTCAATTCGATATCAAACTCAATATTTTCGAAATTATTAGTATTTTTAAAATTTAAAATTCTGAATGAGCATTGTTGTAGTAGTCCACAACGCAAATTATGCTTGCGAAATAATCATCATCAAAATTGAGTTTGACATTGGATTGAAGAAAGCAACTATCTGGGCATTTTTGAGTGGGTGTGGCGGGCGAAAATGTGGCTATGGAGTCAAACCACTTCAGGGTTTTAGTACACTCATAGGACCCTACCACATATCCAAAGGGCAGCAGGATCTGTTATTATCAACCTCGCAAGCTCCCCTCCTTAGTGCAACTTACGAGAGCGTTTGGCAGGAATGTGGAAAATAATGTATGAGGAAGAATTGCGAGAGTGAAACCATCAACAAGCATTCACGATCACGTAGGAAGTTGGGCTGAGGAGTTTGAGAGAAAGTCTTCAATAGCAGCACTCTCCAAGTTTTAGCGTTGTTCTGATAATACTTTGATCTTTCCATATACTTATGATGGGATTTCGGTGTAAGAAGAAAGGAAGCTTTGCTTTTGACAACAATTTTTTCCTCCCCCGACAACGACAAACAAGAAAAAGCCGTCCACGATGAAATTAAATTAATAACGAAGAGACATGATAATATGTGCTCTAATGTATTACTCAGAAATAGATAAATGGGAATGCTATAACTAGTTAACTTCAAAAGCTATGCTTTCAAATTCGAATATGAAGGATTAACAAACATCAAGTATTTATTTATATTTAATGAAGAGTACTCTAATTTTGCTTTTTATGACTTGAGAAAGATATAAAATGCAGTAATAAATTATTCCTGCCATAATTACAGTACTGCATTTATTTACGAATGTTTATCACAAAACCTGACATGTGGGTCTTTTGTTTAAGAAGGAAATGGGAATAAAATGCTAACGATTATGGGGAAATGAAAATTAAAATTACTAGTAAAAATAAAAGTGCGCATTAAAAAATTCAAGAAAGAAAGTAAAAAAAACATAAAACAAAGAAAGCGTCCTAGTTCCGTAGCTCTACTGCGAACTGAGTTGGCAATTTCCGCTTAAGTGAATTCTGCCGTTTCTTCTAGGTCAGAATAAGGAATTCATAGAATAGAATGAGTATGCGAAAGAGGGCAATTTATTTCACACTCAAACTGCAAATAGTAGAAATAGGTACGTTCGCCTCTATTGCAAATTCTCATTTAAAGCAATAGTTTTTTTGGACAGCATCCAACTCCAGAAAACTTGATTAAGAGCAACTCTAGCCAAAATGGTTACAAATTATTTTTAGCGTTCGGGATGGAAAGTTAAAAGCAAGTGGAATGTCTCTATCTACCTACCTGAAACTTTTCCTGTGTCAAAAAGTCCCCTGCACAATCTGTCCCTTTCACTTGAATAATGGTCTTTTTGCAACACCGAGTTTTGAGCAAGCTACATACATAGCTGGCTTACTTAAAACTTGTTGGTTACGTTTTTCTGTCCATGTTGTTGCTCAACGTGAAACTAATTCCAGGTTTTATTTTTCGACTTTTATGGCTTATAAACTTTACTTGAGCTTAAGGCTCACCGACAAGAATTTCACTATTTGCCTACCTTTGCAACTTGATATTCTTCATTTCATGGAAGCATCGTCCATGTTGTTTTGTATATGCCCATATGTATATGAGGTTAGTCTTGAGGGCAGACAAACACAAAAAAAAATGACTTGAATGATTTCTTCATAACTTTGATTAAAATTTTCCATGTTCACGGTGTTATAAGAAATTTGGCAGATCCTGGGTTATTTTAAGGGATTCTCTGTCTATCAGAATATTGTTTCATAAGTATAAATTATTAAAGAATAATGTGCAAAAACTTAGACAACAACAAAACTTTTGTGACGTTTGGCAGCCGACATATCATATTTCCAATCTCGATTTCTGTTTTCGCAAATTCAAAGGGAAAGTAGAGTGGCATTACATGACAGTAACGTGTAGTTTTTTCTTTGTTTTTTAGCTGATTTCATCAAAGCATGTTTTCTTTCTATAGATTATTGAGAAACGGAAGACAGGATATTGCAGTGGCTTCACCAATTTGAAATGATATTTTTTGCTTTCTCCTACTTTAATATTATGCAGATCTATCGAGTTACCACTTCTTGTAGCAACTTATTTTTAACATGCGTTGCATGATTTCAACTAGATAAAAATGTACTTACACTATTGTAAATAAGTACGTGTTAACAATGTTAGGAATCCTTGGTAAGCTACGAATTAGCTGCTGAATTGGATTTCATTCGATTTTAGAATTTCCTCAACAACTTTATCGTAATCCTCTTATTACTCAATTGGTACTTATTTTCCATTGAATGAGATTCGTGCATATTAGGTTTGAGCAAAAGTTCTTGACACCAGCTATGGTTAAGTCGAAATTGGTCTGCATCTGATGTTCATAGAATGCATAGAACTTTTACTTTTACGTGCTCCTCACTCTCTACAAATTTAGAACCGTCAAATGTGAAAGAAGAAGTTTAATACAGAATTTCACCTCCACCTCTGGCCTTACACAGATAGGATTTTGTGCTGGCATCGCCGATGTATGTGGTTGTGTAACTAAACTTTCTCAATTTCTCTTTTCAACTGAAATCTAGGATCACTTGAACTGGAAGAAAATGCTAACATCAACATGTGCATGATTACTGGCAGCTTTTTAAACGGGGACTACATGCATACGTACATATGTACCGATTCATGCATACTTTATAATTGGCAATTATAAATATACCGGAAAGTTACAGAGTATTATTTGGACTTTTTTTTAGCTCATCAACTGAATGTCTGAATGTGGGGAAGTGAAAAAGAATAGATATGCATGTATCTATAAATATATGTCATGTGTGTCAGAAAGGCTTTCTTGGTGTGTATTATTATAAAATTGTTGAATAATGTCATAATTATTTACAACTATTCAAGTTTAGTAACTTTTCGATACTATTGTTAAAACATTGGAAAATCTTATCGGAAAGTATAACCTTTGAATAATGAAATACTGAGTAAATCTGAGTAAATGTGGAGACAAAAACACTGAATAAACCCGTACTTAACTATGAAATATTGGAATATTATGAACAAGATAAATCGTGGAGGACGGAGATACGGAATTCCAACTTGGAGCTTGTTTACCAGTTACTGCATAATGCATTTTAAACTCAACTCACTCAAAATATATACATAACTGGATGCAACGAACCAAGAGTTCTCAAAAGTATTCTAACGAGCACAACTCAAGAGTCCGTCATATCATTTTGAAATATACCATACAACATATCGTGTTTTGGCCAGAAGATCAAACATTTTTAACAAACACATCTTGAGTCACACGAGCTGACTGAATTGATGAAGCTCAACCAAGACACTTCAAGTTTCTGGTTAGAAGCAATAGCAAAATCTGAATTCGAACATCTGCAATACTGCAGAAATCGTAAGGACCTTGATATGATCTCGTTATAGCAAGTGGTTATCCATTGTTCTTTGAAATGTGACCAACTTTCCCCTCTCCTTAGGATGTTTCATTATTAAATATATGAGTAAATTCGTTAAATCATTGTCTACCTCATACATAAAAAGTGTGTGCCATTGGCGTGGGCCCTATAGGCGTGGGGTACGTTTTACGATGTAGGTAGTTTGCAGTGGTGAAAGGCGAAGAGGTGAAAGTGGTCCATTCCGTGCCTGGTCGGTGAAATCGCAGACTTTTGCCATTGCACACGAGGAGGAAGGAGAGAAATCGCTATTTCTTCTCGGATGAGGAGAGGAACTTGCGCAAGAAGCGGTGGTTGTTCTGCTGCTTCTCTTCTGCTGCCACTGCTGCTGGTCGTATAAGCTGGCTGGCTGGCTCACTAAGCTATGTGTGAATCCTCTTCTGCGTCTAAAGAGGGACGGATGAAATGATTGCATTCATTGGAGTCCCAGCAGCACGGCGAGAGAGTCAGCGAAAACCCACCAGCGGAGAAAGTGAGCCAGTGCAGTGGCTGCTGTAGCCCAGATCTGAGGCGAGAGAGTGAGAGTGAGGATGGATGAGTCTGTCTCTCCTCATCATTTCCCTCTCCTTGGCCGTCTTCCACTTTCTCTATACCAAAGCCACCTTGCAATCTCCGCTACACCCTCCGTTCTATAAAGTCGTCCCGGCAAGGATGTAGACTCTTAGCAAGCAAGTGGTTAAGCAGGATTGAGCCCTTTCTCAAGAAAGTTGTCCGTGTTGGGGTCTCAAGTCTACACAGATCCAAAATCGACGAAATCCGGGCTCATAGCCAGTTCGTTATGTTATATAAGTAGTAGTTTCTGTATAATGGTAACCTTCCCCTAGTCTCGCATAATTTAATGTGATCGGTTGTCCTGAGTGCTGCGCTCATGACAAAATTCAATCACTTTCAACACCTCCGTCTCAACTGTCTCAACCTTTGCGGCTCGCAATTGAGTTAATTTTAAGAAATTCCCAGTAATCTCATTTGGTTGTGCAAGTTATGACTGAGGTTAAATCAACGACGACGAAGACGACATCGGAAAAATGTGCCGCTCGTCTTCGGATTGCAATTTCTCTCTAAACATTTACCTCACTTGGAACCGTTCTTAATTTGAACGTCACACAACGAGCAACTCATCGCCGTCCTCAACTCACCACGATAATGTACCGCCCGTGTGAAATTACTTAAGGCAGTGATGTAACCCAAACACCTGTGCTGTTGTATCCTCACCCCGAACACTGGATTAAGAGGAACAAGAATTAAGTTCAGCTCAAGAGCCGTTACACCCATACGACGAACTCCCAAGCGTCATCACCAATGCAACAAACACAGTATAATAATGTTTTGGCACTGCGGAAACTTCCCAAGGACGGAGAATTCAACCGTTTTCGTCGAAGGAAATGGGTATGGATGATGGCAGTCATTGATGCGGTGAGTGGCGATTGGTGTCAAATATAGTTATACATTTTATATACATCCTCATATCTCATAAGACGTATGGACGTCATATCATGCACGCACATGCATAAATAAGCACATATGCAATACGTGTTCAAGCAAAAGCATATCATTCATCGAGTTCATGCCAATTTCGCATTTTTCAGAAAAGGAGCAAAACCTCTCGAAGCATTTGTTATTCCGAGTGTGTGAGATTTATCGAAATTGAAGTCTATCATTTCATGAACAACTGGACCACTCCACGTAACCGAGTTCCCGGCTCCGATTTGAGGAGAGTTTGCTGCGTTGCGTTGTCATTTCTCTGGTCGGAGAGACACTTTTCCATTAGAGTTTAGGAGAATGGTATCAAATAGCGCAATAACAAGATTTTGTTAGCACACTACATTATACGAGCTGTTGTTTATCTCCTCCCAAATCCAACTTTCATCCTACAAATGTGCCGTTGTGTTGGCAGCCAATCGGACTATAAATACATGTTGAGCATACCTACGATACACACATACAGAGCTTTGGCACGTTCAGCCAAATGTTCATGATCCGATCTTTTTGACACAACTTTTCCCATTATACTTATGGCCTACTGTAAGGACTTGAAAGTGACCCAAGGCTACTACACAAGTATAATATAGTCCAGAGCTTCCGTGACTCTTGTGACAATGTGGTGTGAACGTGAGCAGTTTTTGCAATAATAATGAAATGAAAGGATATTCAGTAATTGAATTGCTAGAGCCAAAAACAGTCGCTTACGCAAACGTAAACGCAGCTTCCTTATGCACCTTTATTCTATACCTACAGCGGTCAGGCAGAGTTGGTTTTGAGGGGGAAAGACGGACAAGTTTATATATTCGCACGTACATGTATTATGTATGACAGTGACAGGAAGAGTCCGATGCAACCGAGGAGAAAGTAATGTGTTTCTGATGGTTTTCCTATCTTTAATGATGAACCAAGCTGAATCCTTGGAATAAGAAATATTAATGATAATATTTCTTATGTCAAGCACGGCTACATTTATTCTTCAGCAGCCCAACATTAAATTATTAGCTCCCATTCAGTTAATTTTGGTGTTTACACAGTTGAGTCCATCGATTGAAAGGGGCATTGGCGAGCGATCCATTATAGAATAATTGTACGAATAGAAGGAACCATTTTGGAGTATCCTGCCATCCGGCGTCCAGACGGTGCCTCCATTATTGCAATATATTTGAAAAAGGGACCTTGGAGGGAGGAATAATGGAAGACATTAGTACTATTCAGTTCAGACTTATATACCATCCTTTTTTTCTGTCATGATTTTTGGCACTTTTCCATCTACTCATGGCATTACTGGGTCTGTGTGTCTATAGTTGATTTACTTATTGTGGTTGTTGGTGGACAACCTGGGAGTTCTGTTGAGGTTCTGACTGAAAGCAAGTGACAATGGACAAGGCAGAACACTGGGTTTGCAAATTCCACAACTTAATTTATCAGAAAGCTTTTGGCCTAAAATGGATAAATTGTCCAATCCAATAAAAGTATACGTGCTTCTTTAGGCTGCTCCAGCAGAGAATGATGAACGAGGAGGATAAGCTATGCTAGAAATTCTTGACTTTTATCCATTAACGTGTATCTAATATTACGCCGAATTGGGAACATTCATTCCAACTCAGTCTCTCATTATTATTTAGTTGTTTCTAAGAATTTTGCACAATGGCCTGAAGTCCTTGTAGCTACCACTTGACTCGGGGAACGCCGAGTTGTGGTGGAACAGCAATTTAGGCAAGAACAACAACACACAATTTCAGAAAGTCTTTCGCGTGAGTGGTCTGGCAGTACTCTGATTCTGCTGCTGCTACAGTTCGCAAAAATTCCACCAAGCTCTGAATTGCGTATACGTATGTATGTAGGCTCTTGCTTTCTCCCACTGCTACCAAGCAGGCGGTTGTCCACCAGCAAAAACGGAGAGATTTACGAATGAGATGATAACCCCAGGCTTATACTTTCTTTCACTCAGGTTCTGGCCATCATGGTGATGGGGAGGTTCTTTCACTATGTTTCAAACGATGCCAGAATAAGCAACACGCCTCCGGAATCCGAACTAAAAGGTTTGTACACATTTTTTTGCTGTTTTACCCGAATTGTATTTAATTTATTTTAATTTTCTGCTTCTAAAAACACAATGAATGGAGAACGCCAGAAACTGGCAAGACGTTGTGTTGGATGGAATTAATTAATTATTCTCATTCTTTCTTTCTTTGCTTTTAATCACTTCAATATGTTCACTCACTTCACTTCAAAATGAGAATCGTCATCGGAGGAAATTAAGAAATACAAATGATACCAAGATCTGAAAGAACTATGCTTCCACTTTCCTTAAGAGAAAGCATATGCTCCTGGAGCTATGTAAATGCATGTACCTGCATTTCATATTTATTTTCAAATTACAGACCGAATAACTCTCTTATGGACCTGGTTCGCAATCTTGGGTGCTTATGTGTGCCAGTTGTTGATGGCCATCGCTCTTATAATATCAACGCAAATGGTAAGTCCTTTGATAATACAGCGATTTTGAATAATTTCTCCATAAGCATTTCTTAAGAAGATTACACGAAATTAGTTTTGTTCTACTAATTTTTGTGCTATCGAACACTGATTTTAGAGATATCAGGCAGGAGATATACTTTTACGGAATACTAATCTTGTTTTATTGATTTACATTGATGAAGTTAAAAGAAAACAAATACATGCATACACGGCCTTGGTGGCATAATATTGATTAAATGCTGTAACGCAGACCAAAGAGAAAGAAAGTAGAAACAGTCCATAAATCAATGTGCGATAATTTTCAGAATAACGAAAACCATCAGAAAAACTCATTAACCATTGTGTTTTGTGAAAGGATCGGCTATATGGAGCAAAAAGTTTTACATGTATGACTAGTATGACATGTATGACATGTATGACTTTCTTTGTATGGATGCATACAAAGAAAGTCCAGCTTAAAAACTAATCAGTAGCACGGAACGTTTGGTGAAAATGTTATGCAAATAAACGGAAGCAATTACCACGGTCAACTAATAAGCATACTAACGCACAGAATACAGTAATTCTCTCGATACATTTTCAGAAAAATCTAATCCATGATTAACATTCATCCCATGAGTTTTGTATATGTAGCTTGAAAAATGGAATCATGGAATACTACAAAACTTCTACGGTGGACAAATAAATCATTAGCTACTAACTACAACATTTATAACACATATGTATACAATACATAACACATAATACACGTAACATACATAATACAACAGTTATTATAATTGTTGTTAATAATTATTAGTATAATAACCCATCCACCCACCTCACTTAATAGACCCACCAAAGTTCTCACCTATAGACAATTGTATAGTCTACTTTTAAGTGCAATGCAAACATTAAATAATCCACAATGATACTGATGAAGAGGAAACTGACGCACGGAGAAAGTCTGATAATAAGACTTTCTCCGTGAATAAGACGGTCTTCTCTGTACCGTAATTGTATGCTAACTTTCATATTTACATAGGTACAAATACACGAGTATGGGTAAATTTGAGCAGCTTTCCGTGCATGAAGTAATTTAACAACAAGTGCAAATTGTATCCTCTGGAAAGGCCATACTTTTCGGGGAACAAATAGAACGCCATTTTCCTCGGATGCTAACATAATAGCATATCGTAACCCTGAATTTTCTTGCCTTGGGCATTGTATTGCAACTTATAGCACTATTTATAATACCTTAAGTCATGAAAGCAATATGGGTTAGCTCTAAATTCAGCCGTTCTTTGAAGTAATTAGGAAAACTTGTCATGTTTGTAATTTCCCAAACGGTGCACAAGCCAAAGTATTAAGTGTACCTTTGGGAATATACACGGACAAACTTATCGTCGCATATCGTTTAATGTCCTTGTGTGTATCATGTCGTTTTGTCTTATTTCAGAATGACACGGATATAGCTCTCGGGAACTGCCAGCTTTACGTCTACGGTTCGCAAAATTTACATATATATCTGTACATTTTCGTCATAAAGTCGCACATTACTTTGTACCACCTCGATTCTTATAAATAATTGAACAAATATTTATTTCAGGTTGCCACGCCCTCAACATTTACACGTTTGTGGAAACAGTGAGTGGTTTTACTCGTTTGTTCATAATTATATTGATATCTACATATTTAAAAACGAGACTACATAGTTCTCAATTAAAATTTACAAATTAGACTGAAAGCGTCACTATGATATTGGACTCAAATGTGTGATATGTTTTTCAGGTGATAGTAGTATACGACATTTTTAGGGGTACATTTTTTCAAGGGATGGCGATACTCGTAACCGTATTGGTCACTGGCAAGATTTTGTTTAGAACCGCCATGGTCTTTGCCGTCAAACTCTTTATGAAAGACCTTGGTCGTCCGTCCTGTACCTGCAGTCATAATCGTGCCAATGCCAATCACACAGCCGTTGCGGTGTAAGTCAACGTATTTAATAAAAAAATTACATATCATCTGCATATGTATGCATGAAGAATTTGATGGTTAATTAGGCTGTTAATTTGCATTTTACACATTCTTCCGTCACTAATGATTGTTTTTGTCTTTGATTTACAGGGATGTGGATGAAAGCAACCTTTTGTCACGGCAGTCATGGCCGAGTAGATAAAACGAGTTATCCTAACCTACACATAGTATAAAAGTCAGTCGTCTAGAACGAGGAGTTGATCTTCGAAGTGACTCATTAGTGTCATTTGAATTTATTGGATGTGAAATTTCAGAATGTCATATAATGTGCGCTAATAGGTCAATAAGACTTCTTCTGACTAATTTGAGAACTATTGCATAGAGCAGCTCAATACAGCCCGTAAAGCTAAAGACCTCAAGTCCTAGCACTATAAAATAAAATAATATGTAGATACAAGGTTTTATAACTTATGTGTGTAAAGAAACCGAAAAGTTCAACAGACCAAGTTTCCTCATTTTTCTTAAATGATGCAAGTCGTTCTTGTTGGCAAACTCTCTTTCCTGTCCAGGTCATCCTAACCTTTTGCATACGTGCAATGTTTGCTGCGTATTCAACGTTTGACTAAGATGAAGAAATGTTGTAATTTTCATCTAGAAAATTACAACCTTACCTTGATTGCTTAATTGGACACATATTCTACTGTTATCTGGGGCTGACCTACATTCCTATAATAAATAAGCTCAAACTACTGCAATTGTACAAGAATGAGATTTGTATAGTTTCCCAGTACTTTATAGCTTATACTTATCGTTAGTTTCACCTTACGGTTAGTTAGAACTATGTATTAGAAAATCATATTGTATTTATATTATAAAAGTTATGCTTCTTAAATATTTTGAGAATATTTCCAACTATCGAAAGTACGCATTAAGGTTTTTAGCCGAAAAACTTCTTATTAAATCGAACGAGTTGTTGTTTATGTCGATTCTTGTACATGTATCCTTCCGTCTTAAAAGAAGACACAATTTTGCTGGTTGTTAACGATAGAAATAGGATTGCAGTTACGAAATAGAGAGTGACGGAAACAACATAGACATTTCTTTCTTCAAGGCCTTGACTAGAAATACATTAATAAATTTATACTATTTACTAGAGTGAGTCGATCAGGTTAGAAGAGGACTCAGATTGCTCCATGAGACGTTATTACAACTGCGAGCATGAAATTTTTGATGATAATTGTTGGAGTGCTGAATTGAGTTTTAAACAAACAAAAAACTATCGTACTACTAGAATTCGTAGGAATCAATTAGATAAGTCAACACTACTGAGCAATATGATTGGAGGTTCTATGTCGTAACAAAATGTGAGCGTCCTGTTTCAAATATTATATATATACTGAATTTAGATAATTAAGTGAAAGACACGAGATAACTGTATTAATATAACTGTTGTGAAGTTAAACATCAGAGAAAATGAAACAATAAACCAAAATAAAACCAACACTACTTCATTTTGGGAATCAATGATAAATAATAACTTTGCTCTGCCAATCACTGGGACCTTGTCTGTCCATGTCTAATTGTGAAGCTCGCCAGACTCATATAAATTTGGCATGGGATTAAATCTGTCGTTCTCTTCCATCAATCTGTAAGGTCAGAATGAATGAATCTGGTGCACTTTCGATATAGCCCCCATTTTCATGGCATATGAACAATGAATTAATAAACAATCGTCACTCGCAAGATGAAGAATCCATTAGTGTTACTAATCATAATCTAAACTATTACAGTAACTGGTAAAAGATTTGTGTACGTCATACGGATTTCCAGTCCTTGTGCAAAGTGCAGATTGGCAGCATTAATACAGTCCCATGGTCCTCAAACAGTCACTTGAGTGCGTGTCTGTCTGATCAAATCCTTGAATAACAGAAAGAGGGAGGAATAATAATCACAGAATAATATTCTGTGACGTGTCGGGGAGAAAATTCTATGTTGGTTGAGCTGATTTTGATTACGATTTTCAGGGAGCAAGATCTCTCTTCAACCACTTTATATCCTCTCAGAAATATATTTGTATAAGTATAAAATTCTTAATGGGATTCTATTCTCAAACTATAGGTAATAACTTACCAAAACTAGTGCCAAACCCATTAGTCCCAGTGAAAATATATTCGTTTTCGTGGTTTGTGCCAAATCTCTGGGTCTTTGTGTAATGGTCTGCCCATTTTTCATCTACCAGATTGAGTTTTCATAACCGACGACGTTTTCAATGCGCTGATTGTGCATGCATATTTCTTTTCCACATTTTTCCAATCTACAATATTTATATGCTCACATAAAAAGGTTCAAGTTCTCACCAGAAGAAAATCTATTACATCTAGCATTTCAAGAAAAAAGATGGTCAGCATTTCAAAATTTATACATAACCATCAGAGAGTCAAGTGAGAAATTTAAAGCTGCGGAAATAGTAATGAAGATTTGAAAATGCAAAATATTGACTTATTTACATATCAATACACATCTATATGAATGCGCACTAATTTTATAGTAATCGATCCATGCAAACAACAACGATTACTTTGTTGGACCCAAATGAAGTAATATTGGGTAATTACCTTTGGTAACAGCATTGCAGATCCAGAATAATGTGAAATATGACATAACTAATGGCCCAACACAATAATTGTGCATATTCATTACTAATCATTCCGCTAATTTGTTGCCGCCCTGAACTTGGCTTAAATATACGACGTACATGATTCATTACATGAGAATAAGCCCTGTCCACAAACAAATCTCAAGTACATTTATCCCGCAAAGTGTGCATCTACAGATGCAACGCCACATTCCTTGAAGAGCATTCAGCCACCGTTTGATGATTGGCTTAACATCTTTGTGGTGGTCACAGTGCAACTCAATTCCAATGAATAAGAGAAAACTGGCCGAGAGTTGTGGAGGGAGAACAAAGGGAGAAAGTGACGGTGAGAAATGGAGGAAATCAATGGGATCGTGCAGTGTGAGACGCCAAGCAAGTAGGCAGAAAGAGAGTAGCAGAATCTCGTACATGGAATCTTGCTTTCCCCTGCTTCTGAGGATGCCATATAAATAGACCACCAGACGCTAGCATTTTCCCACACACGTATATTTCGACTGTCTCCCAACCAAAGTCTTTTTCATCAATTTGAGAGAACGGCTCCAGCGAAATCGTCGAGAGGACGGGAATATATTATTATTACGTACGCCACCTTGCACAATAAACAGGATGGAGACGTGCACTCATGCATATATTTACCTTCTTATGAAAAGCGTGTGACCTTGGATCATTTAAAACAAATGCTGCCTCATGACTGACATCCCTGACAAAAACTTTGACAATTTAGACACGTTGAGTCCTCCATAAATGGAACCAGAAGTTTCTAAATTGTGACTTTGTAGCCGTATCAGAGATTCTGCAACTTGGGTCAGACAGGATGATTATATCATACGTGACGGTGTCCGTACCAAATAGGTAAGCTTCGGCAGGTGGATTTTAGATTTTTGAATCTCCATAAAAATAGGTCACAGGGCATGCAATTAGTGTAATAGAACAATAATTTTGAAACAAGTTGCCCCCAACCATCCGCTATGGCCATTATTGTGAGTCGGGGTAGGGGTCCGTAGTACAGAGATTTCTTCTTCATCTTTTGAGTTAGGAAGCTGAACTTTCGGATTATACACCATCTTGAGTGTCTCTAGGCGGCATTTTTCGGCGTTTAGCTCTCATGTCGAAAATGACCTTAACACCGGTCAATTTTCGCCATCTATATTTTCTCATGTTGTTGCAAGTACAATGTCAAGCCTCACATAGCCCTATAAATGGGGCATCGTTAGAAAGGTCTCGACGAGCAGATTATGAAAATATATGCTTTGTGGCGTCTGGGACGACTCCCTGATTTTTCTAAAACCAAAAAATGTCCCGTGACATTTTTATCATTGTCTCTTGTACATAATAAAATTTTTCACGAAATACCCAGAAGCATATGGGAAAGGCATCAAGCGAGCAAAAATACACGCAAAAAGGCAATAAGTCACTGAAAGAAAAAACGGCATGCATTTTTTTGTGAAGAGTATTTCTGAGAAATATGATATTGCAAAATCACCTATTTTTGACAGTTTCACTTACATTTAGCTTTCCAGCAAATTCGCATGAACTTGTGTAAACTGGTTGCAACTTAAATACGATCTATGAATATTTTTGTGCTACCCATATCTATACTACTGCGTATAGGGTATTTACTTATGTGACTTATCAAAGATGCTGCATTATTGAGGTTACGAACTGTAAGTTTCAGTCAGTTGCAAAAGATAAAGTATCATTTTATTCGGTGCATTTTGAGTCTTTGGCACGAACGTTTCATTGATTTTGCAGAGAGCAACGCACGAATGCTTTGAGAAACTTTCTTCCAATGTGGAAGTAATTAATCATTCCTTACACTTCATTTGTCATTGTTCCGTTGCTTAAGATTTGTGCTTAACACGCTTGTTCAACGTGGGATCGTCTAGATAGGTTATCACATAGGTTTTGCACTTGAGCATGAAATGTATTTTACATCAGACTCCATTTCCATGTTATAGTAGCGAATTCACCTGTCCGGGCACTGCACAAAACAAAGGCTGGAAGTAAACAAACAATTTAATGGAAAGCTTATATATGCTCCTCGTTCGGCTTTCCCCTTCGACAACAGATTGTTAAATTAATACGGATAAAAAAACACATTTGTAACAACAGCCTTTCCTTCCTTTGTTTGCATTTTTCATGAGTGTTCCCGGTCTCCAAGATCATAAACGCGTTACCTAAATTTCGAGAAAGGAAAACATCTTGAGCAATAAATTTTTGTTTGGACACAAATATTCCTTTCATTACAGGCCATAAATTATAGGTATGCATTGCAGAATAAAAACGTCTATTTTATTTTGGAAATATTTAAATACCGTTCTTTCTCCTAAATATCTATTTCACGTTAAATGAATTCATTGCACCTGACCTGAATTACTCCCATAGTCAGCGTTTGAGTATTTATCTTTGATATAAGATTTAAAGGATCAAATTGTGTACTTTTACAAAACCTCAACACAGTGGTTGATTGAATTTATGACGATTCCCTAGAATTTTGGCCAGAAGTGAACGTGAGTAAGTGGCTGTCCTGGGGCTTGGAATTAAACAGTGTCACAGTGAAAGTTGGAGAATGCTAAATCCTGTAACGAAGTTGAGTTCAAAGATAATGCATACAGATATGTTTGAGGATTCTTAAAACAAACTTGCTGCGGAACAGGCCATTTGGTTTGCCGGTGGTAATGTTATTTGATGCGATATGTATGTAGGTACATGCGTCTGACAGACTTCCTCGTGTGGTGAGAAACAATGTTTACAATCATTATTGAATTTGATATATTGTAAAGACTTATAGTGGCCTGCAATTAATTGGAACAAAGCCGAAGGCCTCGACTATTATCTAGGTGTGCTATCTGTCACGTAGCTACTACGGACAAACCTGTCCGGAGAAAGCAGTAGATGGAGAAAGTCGATATTTTGTTCGGTAGAATCCGTCGGGGAAAGCGGTCCGTCCTGCGTAGACTCTCAGCATCCTCAGACTCCTATCGGAACCACCTGCTGCTCTCTTATTGATCTCATCTCTCAAGAACTCCATGCACATAAATAAATATATAGACGCTTTCGCCAGTGTTTTTGCGAAAAGATGTCTGTCCTCACCTAATAATTTCTCCATTCTGGCAAAATTTCCTTAAATTCCTCAAATAGTGTCCAGCTCGCTTTCGTCCAATCCCACCTCTTTTTTCCTTTATTCTAATTTCCTTCCTTGCTCTTACCAAGTTTGCTAAATTCTCCGTAGTTTTCAACCGTCTTATTTGTCAACACTTCACTTCCAGCGAATCTTGGCCAGGTGAGCCCTAAATAAAACCCCGTGTGGGCGTTGGTATCCATCCATTACAAGATCTCCCTTGTGTCATGGTTGCATTCGTTTCATCTCGTTTTCATTATTCAATGGTATTCATCAGCACGTATTCTCAATCCAGTAATAGTGTCATAAGATTATTGACATAGTTTATTTAGTGTTCTCGACAATTTGATTTATTTTTACCAGGTTTCAACTCATTTGGGGCGTGCTATATAAATAAATATGAGTATGTTTTATATGCGTTTTGAGAAAAATAATGCCTCAGATATATTATATTACCCCATTCTAAAAATAACTGCTCCGACACTCAGATACAAAGCCTGCAGAAATTGCCAATTAATTAAATTTTATATAACATCTTGCTCTTTCTTTCAGTGGGCATATGACTGCTTGTTAGTTTCAAGTCTTTGTCAGTAACGGAGTACGACCTTTGGCAAGAGCATGTTCAACGAGGCATTCTACATGATGGCAGAGACCTTGGGAGACGAGCCGGATTTTTCTACCTTTGAGAACAAGACAGGGTTGGCAGAAGATATGAAATTCTTAGCGTCGATGCCAGAGTTGTGCGATGTCACTTTCCTCGTCGGCGATACCAGAGAACCTGTTTGCGCTGTGAAAGCTGTTCTTGCAGCACGGAGCAGGTAGGAAACATGTGTCATACTTTTCTATCTGTACGATGCCAAGCTGTACTATTTTAGTGAGAAACTTTTATTATCTCAAGGGTGTTCTACAAAATATTGTATCAGGCACCTTCTCCGCAGAAAAAGAAAGAGCAGCCACGGAGCGAAAATAAGCTTCGGCTGTTTTTGAAACGATCTTCAGAACCATTGTTGAATATGCAAACAGCGCAATCGAATAAACCATCGGTAAGCACCATAAAGTAACTGTCGTAATCTTTTTAATGCTCATAATGTAATATATGTAATTGCAAAGTTTTTAAAATTTTATCTTCATATTGACACTTTACATACGCGATTTATTTATTTCTGTGTATGTATAGGTAATGTATTCGTTGAAAAAGCTTATACAATGTATTTAAGTACTAGCTCACACTGCTGCTGACACATAACTGTTCCATGTTTTACAATTTGCATAAATAAAATTATGCGCTGACGTTGTTTGTATCGTTGGCATTTCTAGCGAGGATTTCAGCACCAACTGTCAACTATTTCAGAGGTGACACTTTTTCTTCGATATGATCTGTCTACTTCTGACTTGCTCTCTATTTTCTCTTCAATTTCTACTTTACCACAAACCATATTAACATTTCTCTGGTTGATTAGTAATTTTAAAACCCTTAATGTCATCTCCCTTGTTCTTACTCTTTCTCTCCTTTCTCACTTTCTCTCTCACACTTTCTATCTCTCTCTATATCTCTTTTCTATGTGTATGTATGTGTATCTTTCTAACATCTTTTAGCAATAAGTATGTAAATCTATAATGAGTACCTATTTATATATCTGCCTTATCTGTCCCATATAATCAAATTCGTCGATGCACAAACCCCGGCTGGTTGGTAACTGCAACCTGTAGTAAATCAGTTGCATCAGATCCCAACAATGTGACACCGATGGGATAAAACTATGTACCCAATAATAACCGCTTGTGTACACTGATTAACACTTGAGATTGCTCGCTCGTCTCTATCCCCCTTCCAAAGCATTGACTTCTCCCCACCCCCTGCACTGCAACTCTACATCACTCTTTGACCTTAAACTAGAACACAACCATTTACTTCTGAATTTATTTCGCAGCCACAACCACACCAAACTCTGATCATCGAAGAATTTGAACCTGATGTATTCCGGCGTAATTGAAATAATTTAAAATATAAAAAATTTTTAAAGTACCAAAAGGTACCTTTTGTATTAGTGTGAATTTAATTAATTTCGTATAAAATTTTCTCGAAAAATAGAGTTGATCGAGTATATTCACACAGGATACGTGACCCTGCAACCTCGCACACTGCTAGGCAAGTTCTTTATCTGCATCCCTTTATTTTCAATAGCTGCTACTTCCATTATAAAATAAAAGCAACCAGAACATAACAAACAGCATTGGGTCAGCCAAGATATTGGCACTTCAAGTTTTAATGAATATCAAATATCTATTAATTTTAGGTGTCATGAATGCGGCGGACTATTACGGGCTGGAAGAATTGCGGAAAGCTTGCATGGGTTTTGTTCAGTCCTGCATAAATGTTGGTAGGTTTAATTTAATACTTTTAATGGCGAAATAAAAATGAGGATTGGATTTCGTAATTTTGGTTTGGTATTATTTTTGCAGACACAGTTTGCGCGTAAGTTGTACATATTAATTTCGGGTAAAGTGGCGTTTGTGTACATATAAATATTGCTTAGTTTACTGGCCTCGGCAGAAAGATACATTCAGTACAAATGTACAAAATCACTGGTCCAAAAGGTATTAATAGTTATAAAACGTATATATGAAGCATTTAAACTAATTTATATCCCTATATATATGTATCTGTACGTTGTGATAAACTAGGTGCTAGAATTTGTAGACGAACATGGAACCGAAGTACTCAATTTGGTAAACAAAATTATTAATCGTTGGGCGAGCAGTAGAAATAGAATCTCACTTTTTTTGCTCTTTTAGGGATCATTCACTTTACTACCTCAACACGTCGTTCGATTAATTTTGTGTCGTGAAGAATTGAAAGCTGACGAATTTACAAAATTCCAGGTAAAAAAAACGTCGCGAGAAGAACGTTGATATACGAGATTCATAGCAATTATTCATTACATAAGATTTGTTTTCACGGATTAATAATTAACGGGTTATAGGCTGTATTGATGTGGGGCAAGAAATATTGCGACTGCAGTCCAGAAATTAACTTGAAGGATGTCATTGGTATGTCTTTGCTTTGGGAATTAAAAACATTTATTCCAAATTTTGCATATATTGGCCGGAACCAGGGTAGTCAATACCAAGGTACAAAATTTTGGTGCACAATCATTATTGTGCACCAAAATTTCCACTCGGACTATCTATTCATTTCATAAGTAAAGTAAAGATGAATTTAATTAACAATATTAACATGCAACGTGGACTTGATTTCGAAAATAGTCCTCCTCAGCAGTACAAAAAAATAGTTTTCAAAATTAGCTGTTAGAGTTTACTCGCCCGTACTTTCAATTTTCACCTTATAATACCAATTACCAAATTTAAAAATTAAATACATGTCTCCTCTTGGAACTGAAAATTTGAATAAAATTTCACATTTATTAATGGAAATTCCTGGTCCAAGGATCAAGCCCATCTATGACCTTGCTCCTCGAATATTGTAAATGTAGATAAATATTTTCTACTGTTATGCCGTTTAGCCGTTAGCCACAAAGACGGACAAATAAGCTGGCACAATTAAGTCCTGATTCGGGTAATAAATGGTGCTAATTTACATATAATTCTGGTTTCATGTAGCAAACTTCTTGGAATACATCCAGTTTCATAAGGTTCGTTTATTTAAATTTATGTAATGACGTACTTAACATATAAATGACGCTACAATTTTATGACTTAATAATTCAAACCAGTTGACAAACGCAGTTTAACATTTTAATTTAATACATTTCGCATAGTATTTAAATACAAGCAATTTCTTAATAGTAAATCACTAGTAAATTTCGCTAATTTGTGCTAAAACCGGAAAATTGAATATGTAAAACCGGTTTTGTAAAAACCAAACCAACATGTATTTCAAGTTACACCGGTTTACGGTTTGAATTCCCTATTGTAGCGTCTCCTACATTTGTTTCCCCATTTCATCGTCTTGACTTTTACGACTTGTATTGAAATCTTCACACGTAATAACGAACTTAATTCATTCATTAATTCATTCTCTAAGATCCCGGCCAACGTGCTAATGAAAGACATACACCCTTTAAGCGTCGTTCCTTATCACGGTGAGTTTGAAGCGTTATGATAATTAAATTTGGATCTAAATGAAATTAATGTTCATAATTTTTTAGTGTTGATGAACGCGTTGGCGTTCCAGGTTCGTGTCACAATGAACGAAGCCATAAAATTAGACTGATATGAATCCAAAAACTGACCTATCAATTTTATAACTTCCTATCGAAAATTGTCAGGCCGACCCCAGCTCAGTTGATTTCGCCAAGTTGTCACCAAATCGGGCTCGACGATCCACCGGAGGCCGTTCCATGTCAGTTCAGAGTTCTCTTGATCCGTACGGCAGCAACACAACCCTTAACTCCTCAGCTAGTAGCGAAATTGACAGCGGGAGGAAATCTTCAGGAGGTACTGATGCTGCTGGAGGAGATCAACCGGGTACTTCGCATCAAAAGAGTGAGTTTTTTGCAGATTAAAGACAAAATAGCCAGTCATGTATGCAAATATGAT
Organism: Folsomia candida; assembly: GCF_002217175.1. Lineage (NCBI taxonomy): Eukaryota > Metazoa > Arthropoda > Collembola > Entomobryomorpha > Isotomidae > Folsomia > Folsomia candida. The sequence continues at coordinate 16,680,399 of NW_019091193.1, read as the reverse complement.
TATGACATTTATGACAGACAGATAACATAATGTAGCTCGTAGAAAGGTTAATTTATTAAATATTGAAAATTTCAGTTGTTTTTGAGCGGGTTCCATTGAAAGCGGTCATTGGCAAGAGAGATTCCTCTTCGTCCTGACAAACTACGAAAGAAATTTCACCGGAGGAAGAATTCCCTCAAGAATATCTTTGGTAAATCTAGCAGAATCTATAATTCATCCTGCACCTTTTTCCAGTTAACTCTGAAACACCTGACCTGACCAAATATATACACATACGACATACATATATCTTATGTTTTATCTCATTTATACGAAGCAACAACCATCAATTTACATACGTTTATCATCCACTTAAATAGAAGTAAAAAATAATTGAGCCAGAGATTATACTAGAAAGATCTATCAGGGCGTCCAAGTTCATATGCAACAAAGTGAATCAAATATTGCATTGGAAAAGTTAAACTCCATGACGTCAGGCTGAACAGAAGAAATTATAAAAGTTATCTACACAAGTCACCATGTGAAATCTGCATACAAAAATATTTTGTGGTGCATATGATATGAAACCTAACATATATGTAATTCTACACTAAGTATTGAAACTATTAGAAATTGATAGAATTATATCGAATGCATAAATTTTGAAATAAAATTAGATTTGCAACAAATCCTATGTTTTTGAGTAAAATTCTTCATCAACACTTCGTCTGAAGCGTAATGATCACCCCATTATCATTCGGGGGCAAAAAAGTGATTGTCACGGGAGCTGGCAGAGGATTGGGGAAGCTCCTTGTAAAATCCATCGTTGAAAACGATGGCACTGTTTTTGCGCTGTCCAAGACGAAAGAGGTAAATCGCTAATTCAAATATGTATTTTATATTTCTTATTCATTTCATTCAACCCAAATAGAAACTGGAGGAGCTGAAAGAAGAATGTCCACAAGTCAGTACCATTCAAGTGGACCTTTCAAACTATGACGAGACGCGTCGACTACTTCTTTCCTTGGAGCCGGTTCACATGCTAGTTAACAATGCTGCCATAAACATTCCTGGCGAAATGATGAAAGTATCCAAAGATGATTTTGATAGGTCCACCATTTCACACATTTAATAACTCTTATGCATATATGCACAAGAACGCTGTGAATCAAGGTAATGTAATACAAATGTAACCAATGTTTCCAGAACCTTCAACTCAAATGTTCTTTCATCACTGAACGTCACCCAAATTATAGCAGAGAAAATGATTTCAAACAGAATGGCTGGATCCATCGTAAATATTTCGTCCATTGTAATGCTTTCATTCTCAAATAATAATATGCATATAGATATGTATGTACATTGATAAATAACTTTAAATTGGTGATGGATTAATTTCAATCGTTTTCAGGCCGAGAGAATGGTAGTGGATCGACAAGGTTTATATGGAATATCTAAATCTGCATTGGGGGCGATGAGCAGAAACTTGGCACACGAACTTGGCCCCCACAACATTAGAGTGAACTGCGTTTGCCCAGGTTAGCTTGTGTAGGTTAGAGGTTTGTTATATAGAATCAGCACAATAATTATGAATAAAAATTAATTGTCATCAGGATTATTCCCTTCGGACATGTCGAAGAAAGCTCTGGATAACCCAAAAAGTAGAATGGTTAACTCCATTGTGACTACTTCGTCGTTGAGAAGAATTGGAACAGCTAGCGAAATTGCGAATGTGGTGCTATTTCTTTTGCACGAAGGCAGTTCTTACATTAATGGTGAAAGTATATTTGTGTGTGGGTAAACAACCGAGATAAAATTGGGAAAAAATTAATATATATATTATATATATTACTATATATTACTATATATTACTATATACTATATGTATTAATATTGGAAGTCGATTTTAGTAATCAATACCGAACATCTATGTAAAATGGTATGAAAATAAACAGTGCGAATAATCATTGCACTACAAGCTTGACTCTGCGTAACCTTCCTTTTCTATTGGGGTTGTGCTGGATCTCCATGTGGAGACGAAGATTGACTGATTCAGGGAATGACCGACCACAAACGCTACATAAATGAGGGCGTATGCCAAGATGGATCCTCTCGTGTCTTCTGAAACCTAAAATAAAAATAAGATAAATTATTATCCGAAACCCCAAATAATTGGTAAAGTAAGAAACTTATTGACATATATTGTAATAATTACCTGATGCATCAATAAATTTTTTAGGACACATAGAACATTGAAATCGATAATTTCTCTCATGAATCCGTTGAAAGTGTTTGTTCATGTCATCTTTGCGCTTGAATAATTGACCGCACACAGGACCTATAATAATAATAACATTTGTAGTAAATGAAATTGGGTTTGATAACTTATGATTACATAAATTCAAATAAATGCTGTTATCTTTCGTCTTACATGGTTCTGACCCTGTAGTGTGGGTGATCATATGTCGTTTCAAGATAGCCTTAGTATCGACAGATACTCCACACACTTTGCATATGTGCTGAACCAAGTTTTCGTCGTCGAAATCATGATGAATAGCATTTACAGTACCGGAACTGTTGGTCTCTACATATGGCACTGAATTTGGCCATTTTTTTCTAATGCGTGCGCAGTTTGAGGCTCCAGGCGATGGGGGTTTGCTAAAATACTTGATTGGACCTTTACGAGATTTGCTGCTGGGAACCACAATGTTCGAGTTGATTGTTAAATTTATTTCTTCCTGTGCAGCATCCATCAAGTACGAGTCTAATTTCTTTCTTAAAACTACACTAAAAGGTTCTAATCCATCCTTATCATACAATGACAAATCCTCATGGTCAACAAATGCACCTAAATATCAAAGCATTGTATAAGTTGTAAACACGACCAGCCCACAACAAAATTACCTACATTTTTTGGTTGACAGTTTCGCAATGTTGTCCAGAAAGTCTACAACGACGCGTTCTAAGGCTGTCCTCGGGGTCGTCGCATCATCGCTTGTGAGTGCCTCAGCAGTGGTCCTTTCTGCTCTTCGAGCGACCTGTACTTTAGCATATTCATGATCGGTTCGCACGGGATAAAGGGACGGGTCAGCAAGGTCTTCGTGCTCATCAATATCCATCGTCTCATTTGCCTGCTCTTCGAATGATGATAGTTCGTCTGTTAATGTTCAGTTCAATATGCGAATACATATGCACGTCAATTGAATGCTACATAAAAGTTTTCCGAGAAAACCAAACCGTACTTTCTTCATCCTGCTGCTGCTGCTGTCGTCCAGGCGGTCCACCACGACTACCATTACACTGGCCTTGTGTGTGACCAAAGTCCCCCAGACGTTTCTTCAGTTCTGCATTTTCTATTAATACACTTTCTAATTTTTTCTTACAACGTGAATAATCCCGTCGTAGAATCAAGAGCTGATTTTTTAATGTTGAAATTAGTTTTTTGTCCTTATTACTGGTCATCCTGCCTAGTCCCGTAGTTAATTATGCTCATACTCAATTATTTAATATCTACTTAGCGATCTGTAATATTCTGCACTCTGCATACCTGGTATTTAACAAATAATTTATGCCACGTAAACTTTATCAATTATTCATACAAAAAATACAGATTTTTATTACGTGAGCAAGTTTATATAACAAAATGGTAATACTTAACTAAAAAAAGTATGGAACAAAGGCAAGTGAAAAAAAACGAAAGCAATGTTGTGAGTCAGATGTAACTTACATGTAAGCAAGATGCAAAAACACTCCCGCAGCAAAATTACATAAACTCACTTTGTTGGAAATGTTTTCTCATGCTAAATAAGATCCCATAAGAGTTTTATGCAATCAATGTAAAAGGCTGTATATTTCATGATAAAAAATGTGTGTAAATCGCAATGCAGATTCTCTTGCTCAATATAAACTTGTCTATTTTGGCATTAAAAAACTACACTGGAAACGAAGCTTACAAGCAGGCTAATAAGTACTTGCATGCTCATGGCTTAAATAGTCCAGTCAGTCATCAATTAGAGATTTTAGTATTTATCAATTAAAATTTGTATTTTCATAACGAAAAACTTTTCATTATCGAACTAACTGAACTGAATATTTTTTTAGCTAACATAACATTTTATTACGATGATAGATCTAAGTAATTCATCATATTTAACGTAATGCTACATAACGTTGTCGGTTTTAACTTAAAACTTTTAAGGCCATGGTATGAAACCCCGTTAATGAAAGTCTTGATTCGTTAACTACTTGATTATTTCTGTGCAAACCACGATTTGTTTTTAATATATTGTTATGACTGTTATGATTTCGAAAATATAAAAAAAGTCATGTCATTTTAATGTAATAAAATACACAGTTGCATTGACTTGACAGGTGCAGTCAGTCATATATTATTTATAGAAATTAAACAACACTTCATAAATTCATCTATATGATTCACATTGCATATTATTTTTATTTTTGAAGTGATTTGATTATGAATTGAAGGGACAACGCCTGGAACTGTTAGCCCCTCATATCATTGGTAAAAAAATCGAAACACAATTACATATGGGCGAACTAAACAGTAAACAAATACTGATAAATAGAATAGACTAGTATGTAAAATGAATTTTACACATAATTAACGACAAGGACAATGTGTATATTAAATGCTTAATTGTATCTAAAGTCAATTTGGCATTGACCTACTAATACCATGTGCCATGTTTTCTGTTGACAAATTCAAGAACTTGGCGTAATTGGCCATGACCATTATCCAATTTATAAAACGGATGCAATGTCAAAAGTATCAAGAAAACTTCTTCAAACAGAAATGGAATAAAAACATCCCAAAGACTGAATGATCTCGGTCCAGCTAGTCACATTCAATTTGTTGAACTTCGGAAGTGTATTTTTTCCTTGGTGAATTTTATCAATTGAGAATGATAGTCCTCCAGGTTTTATTATAACATTCGCAACTAGATGATATTTCATTGTCATATATTGGATAAATATATAAATTCGCTTTTTGTTGAATGTTTAGTAATTCTTATATAACCACCTTGCCCTCTTTGATTTTTGATACCATTTTCAGAATCATCAGAAATAGAGTTTCGCCAATGATCAAGGACTTTGGGAAGCTCTTGGCCTAATTTAACTTTGTGTTCTGATATCTTAAAACCAAGCTTCAATACATATTTTATTTCAGTCGGCTAAAGTTTTACCCCTCCGGACACCTTTAGGCATTTGTACGATAAAAGTGGATTAATGAAATTTATAAACATGTTTTAGAATAAGAAAGTGTTGAGTTTGAAGTTATTGTGATATGAAAGTGAAAAATGCGACGCTCCCACGACTGAAGTCCAGCATATCCAGTGATAATCAGATAAATCAATTAATTATAATGCCAACAAGGTAAGTCTTCAGGTCGTTAAATGTCATTGTTTAATATTCTATGTGATATATATTGTAAAATTTCATTTCTGCCTCGGTATTATGTAAGTAGTTCGCTCATGTTTTTTATGTGTATTATAAAATCATGGAATCGCCTCGTGTCATCCAAACCCGTTTGCTAACCCTTAGTATGAATCGAGGAAAATGAAGTAAAATATCCGCATAGGCATTTCTCACGATTTCTAGCAATGTTTAAAAAATAAATTTGTTAAACTCTGTTGCAAAGAAGACCAGTACATAGTTGACAAGAGAATTGTATGACAATGGAGAAATGCTAAAGGTCAGACGGATTGCACAATTTCTTCAAGCACAGGATGTAATATTTCACATATTTGTCATGAGAAACTTTCATGGAGAGTTTTAAGCACATGGTGTGATGTTCCTGCGGAAAGACTAGAGGTTCCCACCCTTTGACGCAATTTGATTGGAACTGATTTCGAAGATATGCTAATAGTGAAATATTTAATGTAAAATGAGGAACTTGCCTGTAATATTTTAGAATTTGTGACTATAAAATATGTACATACACCACAAAACATATATATAGAATCGCGATTTTCCAAAACGATTGTGAATAACGCTGCTATGGGATAGTGATAGTAATATGATATACGTACGTAGTACGTCACCATTATGCGTTACATATTTGTTTTATCAAGGTAAAATGATATTGAAACGAGGTAGCACATTTTGATGGTCGAAGAAATAATGCAAAGTCAATTAAGTCCAATTCAGGACGATTAATCTCATCTAAAACTAACCGAACCTTAGTTCTGACGATTAATATTATTAACGAGGTAACAACAAAATGCTTGTTAAGGATAAGTGAGTATATAGACTTCAACAGACAAAAGAAAAGCACGATGAGGAAAGCGGCTCAAATCTGCGTTTACATATTTATGCTTTCTCATTTCAAATTGGAAGATGCATATATTTTATTCGGCAACTTACAAATTGAGATTAACTTCGCACTATAGAGAAGACTTTACTTAGAGACAAGTTGTTGAACTATGTTATGTATGTACATATGTAGCAGCAATGTATACGTACTTACGTCAATTTATATGTGTGTTAGCTTGAGGGAGATGAAACCACTTGTTGCACCAACCACCTATATAAAGTTGAAGAATTACAAGAAATTACAGGTTATCTCAACAATATAGGGAAATCCGTTCCCTTGATTGTCAGCAAAGTAGTTTAGACTTTAGACGTCACCATCCATAATAAAACCAATGTTTTAGCTATATTACATTTTATACAATGTTTTAGAGCAAAAGGAAGTAGGATTCCCCCACATATCATGCTGATTTCGCAAACTTTCCTTGCCGTGCATACTTAGGTATACAAAACTATAATGAGAGATATCTTGCACAATGACAATGACGTGGAAAGTCCTGATGTAAAATGTATTATTTTTCCATTAATTTCACCTAGGAAAATTCATGAGGCTATATTTCCTTCAGTCTTGAACCTCTTCCCTCCTGGTCAGCAGCGCTGGTAAAGTTACAAATCTACTCGGATTTTAACGTTGAGACATTTTCCCAGGTAAGACTTACTCGCTAATCTTTCTTACAAGCTGCATTTTTATTTAAAAAAGTTCTAGCACTTAAAACAAAAAAACGGATATTACATTGTCGAGCAGTAATGCAATATGTGGGTTCATATCAAAACAGTTTTTAGCAAGAAGAGCTGCGCGTTAGAAATTTCAGAGGACATGTCGCTTTTTGTACTACGATTTCTAAAAAAAAATGTTGAAAATATTGAGTCCAAAGGGCCATATTTATTATTAAACCTAAAATTAAGATTTCATTCATATCTAATTTAAGTGCTGATACTAGGAATCCATTAGATGAAGTATTGTTATCAACAACAATAGAAGTCCCAACGTTATTCTAAACACCACGTACGCATATTATTTCTTGTTCATACAATTTGTGGTGCCATAACACTGTTCATTGTATACAAAATTGAATGACATTTAAGGTTAAATATAAACTTTAGTTTACGCAATGGTGCTGTTCCATGCTTCCAATAAATGCACGTCAATTGAGCCAGCTCATTCAGATTTCTAAAGCTGACACGGATGAGCTGCTGGGTGTGATGTGCTAGGTCAGATAGATCAGTCCTTTTGCACCGAAAATGTCAAGAATAGATTGAACTTTGTCTGCATAATGATCAAATGGGAAGCAGACATAACTTGTGTATTTACGACTTACTAAACAATCCATTCTTTTGCAAGGAGTTAAAGAAAAGAGTTTACAGCATTATCAATACAAATTATTATTAGTATGCGACTAAATTCAAAGCAAACTTAGAATTTTGGTACAACTTTTGTTGGCACGATCATGATGATAACAACATAAATAAGCTCACCCCACTTCCACATAGGATCATAAAACGTTTTCATATTGATACATAAGCACATACATATATGCACAATATGAAAAATATCACCAGAGCAGAGTTGGGTCATAAAGGTCACTGATTTCTTCCTTTGTCTAGGCTGCCAGGCAAAACCTAGGTTTCGTATAATAGCAAAGTTTTCAAGAATATTTAGTTCATTTCAACTTGTACGTCTCGCCTTGTCAGACGTACGTACGAAACTACAGACGTTAGTATCGTACATATAGACTTTCAAACTAGTTAAAAATAAGCAATTTCATCTCATTAATCAGTGAAAGATGAGACGAAATAGTGTTACACAGAGGAAAATCTCTGACGGTGGTCAAGTCCGAGGATTTAGTGTGAATAGTTACAAAAGATGTGTGGCTGGTGGGGGCGGTCGTCGAAGAAAATCTTCCGCTACTTCCATGCGGACATCAATCTCCAGAAAAATCTCCTCCTGTACCTCACCATACACGTCCAATTTCGGGCTGAGAGGTCTTTTTCTCATACTCCTAGTTTATTCTGGTCGTTGGACCAATTTTTCAAAATCTGCTGCCAGTGGTAGCGACATGGCGTCACACTCTTCAGGAGATGAGCTGACCTTCTTGGGCCAAGATGGTCATTTCGACTTGCGACAGGATTCTCGAATGTTTTCATTTCGCAATGATCATGGAACGGCTTCCATCTATCCACAGGGGTTTATCAGGTACGCGGTAGAAAAACTTTATAATGTTTCCCATTTTCTAAGAATGGACCGCATATTTGCAAACACGTGTACTACAAAATACATACATGCAAAAAGTACATAGTCCACCTTCGTCATTCTCTTCGGATTGTACACTTGCTATCCCGTTATTGTTGTTGTCCTGTAAGTCGCTCGTCATGATTTGTTGTTGCGTGCACGATTTGTCGGCATGATTGGGAAGGCCTTGCAACATTATATCTGATAGGACCATTGGGAAGACCATAATGATTGTGTACGCACCACACGGTGAATAAAACACATAAAAGCATGTATTTATATGGCCACATGCCTTGAACGATGATGTGGAAGCTTGAGAATGTCTTTAATATGATAAAATATGAACTGAACCAAGTTTTCCTTGTTCGTATCTGTAGTATATGTCTGCAAATTGCCCTAAAACTGTTTGATGACGATGGGGTTGCGTAATCCAAAACTGGTATACGAAATCATTACTATGTATTAATGATCCATATACGTACATCAACTTTATTAATGGTTTTCAAAATTTCTCATAATACGCAAACTGCCATGTTGATATATAACCGTACATATGTAAAAATGTACACGTTTATGTAATGCAATGTCTTGGGTTTCAGGTGGTTTACAATCAGTTTGAGCCTCGTTGTCACTTTGATCCTCATTACTTGTCTGGCTATCCACTATTTCTTGGTTGGAAACAAGGATAAGTTTATGTCGAAATTCTCTCTGGCTGACACCACTACGTTTTCTACCACAACTACTGGACTGTTCCAACTACTTCTTGGTGGATTTGCATCAGATAAGCAGAAGGCAGTCAAAGGTGAAATTGTTCAGCGTCCAGTTAACTTCCAACAGAGATTTGCCCGAACAACCGGGATAAGTTTAAGTAAGCATGCATGTTCTTACATGATTGAGCTGTTATGTTATGCACATCAAAAAACTATGTCGTAAAAAAGTCGATCATATCCGGCACATGCTACCATTTAACATCATGGAGCATCATCTGGAGATTAATAAATTGAAAGAATCATAGATTTGTCTATGTTTGGTTCTTAACCTTAATGACCAGTAAATTCTAATAAGAATGGTTTTAGTATATTCTGTATTTTCATATTCATAGCGATTCCAATTTCGACAATCACACCACCAGACAGCTCGGTAGCCACCGTATTAGACCAACCTATCACTGCTACTAAGATGCCGCTCCCAAAGTTTCTGACGCCCCGACCACAGGAGGACTATGAAAACAATAATTCAAAAATTCACACCCCTGATCCTGGCTATTCGTCAACCACACCTTCGGACACCCACTCGGGATCAGTGTCCCCCATCGGATTCAGCATTGGCGATGCCTCTGACAGTGAAAGTGACCCCGATGATGTTGCCAAGCCCCATGATGAAGACAGGAGACATAGCTCTGATTCCATCCGAGCTCAGACGCTGGAGACGGGATTAAAAGATTTGAACATCGAGGTTAACATTGAGCAACCACCCAGATCTATCGAAGAATGTGCCTTAATTTACAAGTCAGATGATGGAGCAAAACTTCTAACAGATGCGGAGGTTATTGCACTCGTTAATGCCAAGCACATCCCAGCTTATCAACTGGAGAAGGCTGTAGAAGACCCAGAACGTGGAGTTAATATTAGGTAAGAAAATCTGATCAAGCATCTTTTGCTTATAATTATCAAAGAATCAGTATTATTCGAACTATCGAACTACATACGTAACATTGTTGCACAACTTATGCATCTAACCTTAAGTACGTGCATATTACGTATATCACACATAATTGTGCAACACAAGAAACATTTTTCCGTTTACTTGTAGGAGGAAACTTTTGGCTTTATCAGGGGAGCAGTACTTCAATGAAGGTCTTCCCTTTCAAAATTATGACTACAGCAAAGTTATGGGTGCATGTTGTGAAAATGTCGTGGGATACATCCCAATTCCAGTTGGCGTCGCAGGACCATTCGTAGTTGATGATCAGGTAATTATTTTATTTATTTACTTATTTCACTTACTCCAATTACATACATGTACGTCACTTACAAGTCGACATGGGTCGTGTTATATACATACATTCAATAATCTAGATATTTATATTTTGCAACTTTTTAAAAATTCCATAGTCGTACTATATTCCGATGGCTACGACCGAAGGGTGCTTAGTCGCTAGCACCAATCGAGGATGTAGAGCGTTGGTGAACGGCGTCCAAACGAAGGTCGTAGGGGACGGAATTTCTCGAGCACCGGTCGTCAGATTCCCCACCGCCATGAAAGCATCTGCTGCGATGTTGTGGTTAAATGAGAATGACAACTTTGCCATCATCAAGGACAGCTTTGACTCATCCAGCCGATTTGCTCGCCTTACAAACATTCATTGCAGAATTGCGGGGCGCTTCCTGTTCATCAGATTTGTAGCAAAGACGGGAGATGCGATGGGAATGAACATGATTTCAAAGGGAACGGAAATTGCATTGAATAAATTGCAACAATTTCATCCAGACATGGTATGAGCAATTTTCGAATATTTGCACAAAATTTAGCAAACTAACCGAATTAATTTATAGGAAGTATTGGCCTTGAGCGGTAACGTGTGTACGGATAAGAAACCTGCAGCAATAAATTGGCTACAAGGTCGGGGCAAGTCTGTGGTTGCGGAGGCCGTGGTACCCGCCCACATTGTGGAGAACGTCTTGAAAACGTCAACAGCGGCGTTGGTGGAGGTCAACGTGGCGAAAAATTTAGTTGGGTCGGCAATGGCTGGATCAATTGGTGGATTTAACGCACACGCAGCCAATATAGTTACAGCTATTTACATTGCGACAGGACAGGTAAAGCCCCCTTACTAGAAATTGCATAAATGCAGATGTGCATACTAAATGAATATTACGAATACATACAAATAATTAATAATGACAAATTTTGAGTGAAAAAAATTGTCAAGTCAAACTTGAAATTTTACCTATGTATATCGATTACTTTAATCTTGTCGTAGGACCCAGCTCAAAATGTTGGAAGCAGCAATTGTATTACTTTGATGGAACCCTGGGGGGTTGGAGGTAGGGATTTGCATATTTCGTGTTCCATGCCGAGCATCGAAGTTGGAACAGTTGGGGGTGGAACGTTTCTGGATGCTCAATCCGCTTGCTTGGATATGCTGGGCGTGAAGGGTGCAAATGAGAACGCTGGACTAAATTCCCAAACCTTGGTATTTACTTTCGTGCTATTAACTTTAATAGATTATTAGGGGAAAAAGTATTAATAAATATTTCTTCTAAACTCGCAGGCCAGACTAGTTTGCGCTACCGTGCTGGCTGGTGAGCTTTCGCTGATTTCAGCATTGTCAGCAGGTCATCTAGTCCGTTCCCACCTAAAGCACAATCGTTCGACCGCAAGTTTTAACGGCTCCGTTACACCAATCGGAAGTCACGTCAATTTGAACTTTGACAAGAAGCAAAATAGTCTGTGTCCTGATTCTGGATCTGTACAACCACCCTGCTCTCTTGCCATTAAAGCTCAGGCGGAGGAATTGAAGCAGCAGAACAATAAACCTCTCACATCAAGACGCAGTCCCTCCAGATCGCCTACATTTACTAAACGAAATCCTCCAGTTGCCTCCAGAATCAAATCATCGATGGAATTTTTAGCAGGACCGGATTGCAAGCAGACATAACTAAAAACACTCAGTTTGGTTTATTTGATATGTTTTAATACATTTGATCAGCTTAAGAAGCATACCATTTTTTCATAAGTTGGAGGCTTATGCATTGTAGAAATAACAGTAATTTAGTGTTATAATAAAATATTTGAATATTTGAAATATTTGGCCAAAGTAATAAAACTCTACTGTGGAGCATTATCTGCAAATTAAGTGTAAAAAAAGTTGCGAAACAAAATATGCGCAAAAACTGAATTTGATCTGAAGAGCAATTTTTAGCATGTGAAGCATGCAGTTCTCCACACCTATGCACTTCATAACTCCTGCATAACAGTTCTCAAAATTCAATTTCAATAATCTGATAAGTTTTAAAACTATTTAAAAGTACTTGCTAAATGTGATGCTGAAGCGTCAGAGTCAACACCCCATCTAAAGGTGAGTAAAAGTATTTGTCAATGTCATCAACAAAATTATCCAACTGCTGGGTGATGCATTTTTAATTGCAAACGAATATCTAGATAATTTCGACTAGGTGTACACACTAAATTTATTTTCCTAGTAAGAAAAATTACACCCTCTCCCAATAACTATCACACAATGCATACAAATACATGTAATAATTTTTCCTTAAGAGTTTGGTCTTTTAAATAAATTTGTTACGCCACGTTTTTACTTCTTCCTCGATAATGATTAAAAAGGTCCGACAATTTCATTAGATATTCATCGTCCATACAATTCCCAACACTTTGTAAAAATAATTTTGTTTCAGAGGGTATCTGAAACACACACGAGTTAGATAAATATATTTCAACTTTCTTCGAACTTTATAACAGTAAATAATTGTTTGCTTACTTTATTGGGGTCCTTTTGGAGCGTTGATTCTAGTCGGTCCATTCTTTTTGCAATTAGCAAGGATAAATAGTATATAATCACGCTATTTGACACTGGAGTTACAGGAATTTTAGATAGTACAGACTGTATGACATCCAAATCCTCAATTGAAAACAAGATGGCTAATCCCCAAAGCAAGTCCTCGGGCAATATCATCAGCACTAATTGTTCCAGAACTATAAGGTTTTCAAATTAAAGCATATGATAATAAAACTTCATGACAGCCTTAGATTTGTAATCATTTTACAACAGATCTCCTCTTACCACTTCCATCTCTCTCGCCACATTCTTCAATCCCCAACAAACTTCTTTCGCAGTGCCATATTCGATTTAATGAAAAGCATAATTGTAAGGTCGGATTGGAGGATACATAATCTTCGTGAGTTGCACCAGAGAAGGAGTCATACTTAAATGCCAACAGGCTTGGGTGAAGATATCTAGATTTTAGTTCATTTTCGTTGAAGTAGAAGAATGGATATGACTCAAGAATGAATGAGTTAGTGAGGCTGCTTTCGTTGATTAGTTTTGCACTTGACGAACCACCCATCTCCAACTTTGAGTCTGTCAGAAAACGAGATGTTAATCCTGCTAATTTTGAGGGATTTAGAAGGGTCCCGGTGCCCGTTGTGACAACGTGAGCAACATCTTTTAAAGAACTTATCAATCTAGAAAAACAACAATATGGCAGTTAACGATAACGGTTATGGATTAAAACCGATTCTTGATCGATCAATTTAAATGTCATTGCTGATTAGATTATTTAAGATTATTTATGGTTTCGTTGCTGCAAGAAAATAAGATCTAAGATCTAAAATAATATCTAATCTAATTTTAAAAGGCTCATATTTTCCACAGTGAGATAAAAGTGATAAGGGACTGTCCATAAATTATGTCACGCGAGAGGGGGGAGGGGGTCCAAGGCTCCAATGATATCGTGCCTATGTGGCACATGTTAAAGGAGGGGGGACGGGGAGTCTAGAAATTCAAGATTTTTGCGTGACATAATTTATGGATGTCCTCTAACTAAGTGCACCCAACATAAGCTCATAATTTAATAATAATCTTCTATGCATTATTTATATTATCAAAAAAGATTTGTATTTCACAAACCTAGTACTTGTGCTCAAAAATTCGTTTAATTTTACGGGATTCAGCATATCTGGTGTATCTGATGCAGCAACAAGAGGAGCATCCAGTTCAGAAGACTCTGGTGATGACAAGTCGGATATATTTTTTTGCAGGCTTCGGATTTCTATAAGGTATCTGTGCAACAAGAGTACAGTTTTATAAATGATACACTATTATGTAAAGTAATTTATTAAATCATTAATCAACGTACTTGGAATTTAACACGTTTAAAATTTCGTCATCAGGACACATGTTGAGAGCGTAATTAATAAATGCTAAACGAGTCCCAACGTCTAAAATAGGAGGATCGCTTTCGTATTTTGCAGTGGCAGCAAAAATTTGCCATCCCATCTCATATCCTTTAGCGATGATGTTTTCACAAATTTGAACGCAGTACTTCATATCTCGATACGAAAGTGCAGCATTCCCACACAGTTCATAAATCTTACTCTCGGTAACAGATATATTTTGTTCCCCCAGGTTCAAAAACATTGCCAAGGTTAACAGTTGCTGAACTTTCTTATATCCATCAACAGTATGTTCCATTGTTTGCTGTATCAATTTCATTTTGTCACGAGCTAGGCGTACTGTAATACAAAATCATAATTCCCGTAATAAACTAAATGCAAAAAATAGAATAACAGAATACACGCTTGTATTTCCTATCCGTGACCTACTTTTAGGCGAACAGATACATCATATATAAATATATCAACAAACCATTTTGAGGAAGAATGTTTAGCCGAAAGTCCTTGTTTACAATCTTGACAGCATCGATCAGGTCATAAATTTGAGACACTTCTGGGTCTTTCGGGTTTTGCATTAGATTAAGACACACCTTACACAATTCAATATCTGGATCTGCATAATTCGACGCCGAGTCAAAGTAATGGTATGCGGCAGCCATGACCATATTGAGGCTTTTTGGATAAGGAATAAGGTATAAATACAAGGCAAAGGCCGTAGAATATGCTGAACTGACTCTTCGAATTAACGTTTTGAAGTTGTTGGAAGTTGTGTTGCTGATGTCTTCATCATTTTCAGTGATGTCAGGCGTTTGGTGGTCAATAAAATCTCGTGCTAAACTGATGATTTCTGCGGAACCACTTCGAAGTAATGCTTCCACGTATAACTAAAATAAGAACAAAAGTAACGCTTATTCATTTTCATTAAAAGAATATATGCACTAAAAGGGAATCCTCAATTTTAAAATCACCTTAATCAAATTAATATGCACATTTAAATACTAATATTAGCATAAATATTACTACATCCAGATCATACTGACTCTAATGAAATAAGCTAAAAACTGCTGGACAAAAGCATTAACTAGAAGTTCAAAAGAACTATATTTTTTCTATCTCTATATAAAGTCTCCAAGTACTACATATATAAATATTTAGTATATCTGAATTTAAGAATGCTGTAATTTAAACTAAAGGTTGCACAATAACTTGCTGAACAAGAGACGTGAATGTTTCAACAATCGTGTCTACATCTGCCATGGCCCCAACGCCCTTATCCCCACACATAAGTGTTTTTTCAATCGGCGGAACTTGACGATATCCAAATCCAGCCAATACATTAATCTGATTTGCAGTCAAAGGATGGTCCCACATTTTCGTGTTCATGGCAGGACAAAATAAAACAGGTTTGGCAGCATTTAAATCCCATGCTCGGAGAATGCAAGTCAGTAAATTGTCACACATTCCGTTTGCTATTTTGGCCAAAGTATTTGCATCAAGTGGTGAAAGGATTAACTGAAATAAAGTTATTATAGAAAATCATTAGTTTGATATTGTTTGCTGTGATTTTGAGATAATAAAATACCGAATTATTGTTAGTATTCAAGTTATTAATTTAATTAATTAAGTAAAACAAAAACTTACCACGTCAGCCCATTTTCCAAGATCAATATGCAGCACCGGGTCACCTCTTCCTTTCCACATACTCCATTCGTCTGCGTCTCTCCAAATTTTTAATGCTTTGGATGGAAATTTTGCTCCAATTTGATTAATGTTTTCGATTTCAAAAAAATTTAGTGCATTCTCAGTAGGAACAATTGCCAGTTCAGAAACGATTGGACAACTAAGTAGTTTCTCTGATAGTTCAGGAATTTTGATGGCCGCAACACTTCCGGTGACCCCAACTAGAACGTTATATTTATCCCGAGGACAATCTGGAGGTGTGACTGGTGGGAGGCATGCACTACATGGAGTTGCCATATTATTTATTTGGTATTACACAGTAATTATGTACACTTTTCACTTTTGTTGACATTTACAAAGTCCTTTCTTATTGTTTGCTGTCGTCATTGGGGGTTTGGTCCCGAAGAAGGAATGGAAGAGCCATTATTTCCGTATTTAGTAATTTCATCCTCAGTGTACCCTAATTTCTCGAATTCAGTTTTGTCCATTAAATCATAATCCATCCTACACTTAAAGTAACGAAGGGATTCAATTCGGCACTTGCTGTTTTCGTTGTTATTGTCTTTCAGGCACACCATGAATGAAATCATGAATCTTTTACAAATATTTTGACGATCGAGGGGGAAACTCCCCTTTTCAGGTGGGGTGGGGGTGAAAGTCTTTTGTCCAAATGTCATGGCACTCATGTTGGATTTGATTTTAAATTACATTCACTTGCACAATTAGAAACTAGTTTAAAACAACTAAATATATACATGTACTCGTGATGCAACCTTTACATTAAATTAAATTATTCAATAATTATAGCTTGGTTTGCAGTTTGCAATCAAAATCGTGACATACAGCTTTGAAAAAGTACTGTTTAGTTAGAAAGAAAACACATGGCAGTGGGTATAGTATAGTGACTGGAGATTCGCGCAATTGTCCAGGAATAAAATGAGAAAATGACTCCCATGAAAAAAGCTAAAGACTCGTAAAAACAACATACCTCGAAACAACGCTCCAATGAAAACGCTTTGAAAACTTTCTTCTGCAAATCTAGAACATCATACAGCAACGACTTCCATTCATTTATTTTCATGGGAGGTTTCCTAATTAGATATGAAACCAAACAACATGTACATACGCATCCCATACATATAATAATTTAACTGACATTTCGCCATTTTCGACTCACATGTGAAGGGAAGTATCACAAATGTTTTTGAAAAAAAGTTCAATCTCGGCATCACTTTCATCAGCAACTAATGCGACCTCCTTCAATTTCTGAATTGATATTCCGATGTTGTACTTGTCTAATATTTTGACACCCTGATAATGAAGCTCCATGTCTTGGATACTATCATGTAATGCTTGCAGCCCGTCGTTAACAACCCCCCGATGTCTTTCAGGGAGGCATGTAAGAATTGCCAAAACATTTTCAATTTGTTTGGCATTTTCACAGGCATAAATACAATTTTTGGCAAGTAGCATCAGTTCGCTTGTATCAGTTACAATTGGGTCCGAGCATCCGGGTCGAGAATTTTCGAATATCTTTGGAGAACATAAGAATTTCTGTTAATTTAATATAAACTCGGTCAGTATATGCAAACTTGGATTACCTGTAGAGATTTTGTCAAATTATGAGTAGAAATAGAAGTGAGGTACTGGTCCAGAATATGAAAACGCGATCCTTGCTCTTGCAGTTCACACTTGTGAAGAAATGGCATTACATAGTCTCGAATATGAGCAATAAAGTTTTCCTCTGTTGTCTGAAACATAATCAAATAGAGAAAAACCGTTTCAAGATCAACTGATACAATTTTCAGAAAAGTTTTATAAATAAAAAAAATACAGATAAGACATACATTGGACATCAAGATGTGGAGGCGATCGATAGGGCTGAGTTCTTCCAATTTCTCTAAAGTGATATCAACTTTAGCATCATATACCATAATTTCTACCACTTCCAAGTCCTTTACAAGTCGTTCGAGCCCCTTTTCATTTTTAGAATATGCAAAATTAAATTCCAGGTAATTCATATTAAAATGTTAATACATACAGGTATATTTCTCTGGACTCCTAATTTAGCTAGATCCAACGAGTAGCTAGTAATACCACTAAGCTTTTCAATTTCATGGATTCTTCCCTCATACCATGACGCAATCCGATCAACTGAAGATTCCATTTCTATGCTCCCAGCGGATGATCTCCTTAACTTTTCACCACCTTCAAGAAATCGTTCACACCAGTCTCGTTCTTTCAAAACATAGTCATCCCACAACAAAACGTGCCCATCCACACTTATTTCGGGAAGAAACTCGCTAAAAAACAAAACATGGTAACTCTCTAACATATTCCAGAATTTCTTGTAATCAGCAATTTTTTTACTTGAAATATTTGCATGAAAATTATGTACCTATAGTCTATAGGCGACGTAGTTTCCGGAAAACTAGATATCACTGAAAGGTACTGTTGTGCAATTTCAAACCAATGATGCACAAGTAAAATTCTTAACGCTGCAACATCACTTGTTCTTGCCATGTCCACTGCTGATTCGGCTGGTCTCCTGCTTCGTAACTTGGCATAGGAAGGTCCGTCGAAATTTTCTTCTACCATACGAGGACCTCCTACCATGAGCTATAAATTACGATTCAACATAAATTAAAACAATACTCACAGACATGAATGGGGTAAAAATTCTTTAGACAATATGCTAACCTCATAGGTATCCAGCATATCAATGTAGTACAAAAATTGTTTACGGTAGCTCAGTAGTCGCTTAAAAAAATTCAAATAAAAATATAATTACTCTTTGATCTCACACAGATATTACATATAAATATTATCAAGCATTGTGATTAAAAATAATGATCCTACTGGCTTATAAAACAGGTTTTCATAATCTCATTTTAGAGATGTAAGTAGCATTTATAGTTTATTCTTCTGATATGCATGATTAGGAAAACGATATTTCTAATAAACGATGCGTTTTCCTGGATGAAGGAAATACATCAACAATTCTGTCAAGAAAGAAGGACGTGCAAATTAAAATGTATAAATTTCCTGTACTACTGATTTTAAATATTATTAACGCTACTCACTGAGAAAAATTAAACTACCTGCAATCGTATAATTATTCTACATAAGATTGTTCATGAAGTATGACCAATTGCATGTTAATGGACATGGCAATTTATTATATACTAGCGTATAAGCCCGTCTCCCGCCGGGCGAGCGAAAATTATAAGATACAAATGTCCGTCGGAAACGGAAGTAAAAGAAAGTCAAGTCCCGACTGGCGCGTAAAAACTAAACTGTTTCATGGTAGTTATGTACTTTGGGCTGGTAGTAGCCTTGACTCCCACTTCACTTTAATTTTACTTTAAACTAAAGTGGCGAATCCCGCATACCCATGACTGACTTCCACTTCACTTTAACTTTAAACTAAAGTGGCCAAGATAACCCCCAAGATAACCACCCCCAGAAAACCACCCACGATAACCCCTCGTAGATAACCACTAATGATAACCACTCCCCAGATAACCACCTCCAAATAAACACCCATTATAACCACCCCTAGATAATTTATTCGTGAAGTGCTCACATGTGCTCACTTCACACCTTTGTGTCTCGTCACCACTTTTAAAATCTGTGAAGTGATCACAGGTGCTCACTTCACACTTTTGTGTCTCGTCACCACCTCAACAAAAAGTGTGAAGTGATCACAGGTGCTCACTTCACGCTTTTGTGTCTCGTCACCACCTCAACAAAAAGTGTGAAGTGATCACAGGTGCTCACTTCACACTTTTGTGTCTGGACACCACCTCAACAAAAAGTGTGAAGTGATCACAGGTGAGCACTTCACACTTTGTGTGTTGTCACCACTTGCAAAAAGTGCAAGTGGTGGGTGACACACTTCACACTTAAGTGTGAAGACGGTAGGTGTCTGGGGGTGGCGATGCTTATCTGGGGTTGGTTATCTGGGGATGGTGGTTATCGGAAAGTGCTTATCTGGGGGTGGTTATCTGGGGATGGTGGTTATCGGACAGTGCTTATCTGGGGGTGGTTATCTGGGGATGGTGGTTATCGGACAGTGCTTATCTGGGGGTGGTTATCTGGGGATGGTGGTTATCGGACAGTGTTTATCTGGGTGTGGTTATCCGACAGTGGTTGTCAGAAAGTGGTTATCTGGGGGTGGTTGTCAGACAGTGGTTATCTGGGGGTGGTTATCATACAGTGGTTGTCTGGTTGTGGTTGTCAGAAAGTGGTTATCTTGGGGTGGTGGTAAGAAAGTGGTCATCTGGGGGTTGTTGTCAGAAAGTGGTTATCTGGGTGTGGCAGACGGTGTCCATCCGGGGGAATTTATATTTTTAAATGAATTTAATTTGAATTTTCGCGCCATTCGAAACTTTACTTTCTCCACTTTCACTTCCGTTGAGGACACATTCCTTGGACAGACATTTCCAGCTTATAATATAGATGTAGGCACTGATATCGTTTGATGTAGCTATTTTTGTTTGATATTGTATCAATTTCCAAAATAAATACAAGACAAATAAACTAATTGAATTATATACTTTTACTTCCAAGTTGTCCCCATCCACCAACATAAGGTATTGATCAGTGGATATATCAAGATCGTCTGGTGTCAACAACTGAAACAACCCTTTGTCTCTCCCTAAAAGTTTGGTAATTTATTTAAAAGTTTACATTTAAAAAAATATAATATTGCTACAACTATAACTAATGATTAAACCAATTGAACCGGAAATACCTTGACTAATTAGTACCGCAGCTCTCAAGTCTGTTCCCTGCAAACCAAACGTAAGAAGTTCTCTGGCGGCGTCTGCATTGGGTGGTATTCGTTCCAAGCACTCTTGCAGAACCCAATTTCGCTTCTTAATTTTTCCCTGTTAGATAGGATCACGATATTAAAAGTTAAGTTAATTTAAATATAGTCTATAATAATAGTTTAATAAACTATGCACTTACGAGATAGTCACGAATCGTGTTAACAGAAACAGGGGATTTAGACCATTGTCGTTGATAAACAAGGTCAGAATCCAACTTGTACGCTCTTGCCAAATCTAATGCTTCTCCATACTCTTCTGCTTCTATTTTCTGATGAAACAACTCTTGCGGGGTAATATTTCTAAGCAAGAATATTCTATGAGTCTCTTTCCATGTCGGGGATTTTCTTTTTCGTTTCCGAGGTGGACGAAATTGCTCAATATCTGTTATCCAAAACAAAACTTCTTGAATAAGCGTTTTGGGTAAAAACTGTGCATCATAAGCATCCAAGAGTTCTAGGCAAGCCGTCTCAGACATTTCAATAATATCTCCATTTGAGTTTCTTTTGTCATCCATCTTCAACTTGAATTCACATTCCAGTGCCAAGAAGCCTTTCATTTTCTTGGGAGTAAGAAATACAGGACTTTCAAAAATTTCGGGAGAATCTCCCAAAAGGTTTTTTGTGGGGAGCTCTTCATCAATGGAACATAATGATACACATCCGTTCACTCTTGCAATTATGACAATCTGAATTTAGAAGATAATTTAATTAAATTAATTCAAGAAGTACAGTTAATTATAATTTAATTTCCATTACATTGTCATTCCACCAATTTAAATCCAATGGATGAAATCTCCAGTTGTCAATTTTTTCTTCATTCCAGCGATTAAATGTAAGTCGCCATCGATTATTAAAACGGGAATTTTCAGTCCAGTGATGAAATTGATTTTTAAGAGGCCAGCTCCTAAATAATTTCAGTGAAGGTAGATGCCATATTGAGATGGTTCCCGAGGAATGAATGGTTGCCACATGTGCCATACTTGGTGATGGAATCATTTTAAAAATGGCATCCTTAAATTAAACAGTAATTTTATTAGTTTGTTGTAACTTTGAAAATTTTAAAATTTCCTACCTCTGATTTCATAGTGTCTGAAAATAAGGACGACATGGTGGTTTTCCATGATCTCCTTGAATCCATTCGAAATTCGTCAGAGGGTACATTGAAAAGAATTTTGTAGTACGGGACATCATTGATTAATCTCCATGCACTTATTCCAAAACTGTGACAAGCGTCAAGCTGAAAAAATCATCGTTATTGAATACATAAATTAAAACCTACAGTGCAGATTTGATTTGGCCCGAGCCAGGGTCAGATTTCTCCTTTCAAATTAATTTTCCTATAAACAAATTCGAAATTTCAACTTTTTCTGGGAAATTCTGTTCGTTAATGTGGTCGTTTTGAACAATGTGCATTGAAGTGCTGAGTTTAAGTCTTCTATGACTATTTCGAATATTCTGCACCAATAACCCTACTACTTTGCCGACTTCGAATTCGACTCCTACTTTTGCTCGTATGTGACGTGTATTTCAAATTTCAACTCGTTCGGATAAGCTTAAAGATAGTTATCGCTAAGACGGATAGACATGACGATTACATAAGCCCTAGCTCGGGTTAAAAATTAATAGAAGTATGGTAGGCATTTAATTTACCCTTGATTCCATTTCTAAAACTCCGGCGATCAGTAGAATGGCAAACTTTTCAATATATGTGCTAGAATAAACACCTCTTGGGTAATATCTTCTTATCGATGCGTCATGGTGAAATGTCATTTGATCCGCACTTGTTTGTCGGAAGCACTTGATGAATCCCTTCGTATCCAAGCTAATCAATTCATTGGTGCTGAAAGTAAAAATCGGTAATCAAATTTTAATAATTAATTCAGTTTAAAATAAAAAAATCTTAATTATATGCTTACTAGGAATTCTTTTTCACTCGCTCACTAGCAAAGAACAAGCCAGCTAAATCATTCTCGACTGAAAATATATTTGCCGATAGCTCTTCTTGACTTGGAAGAACACATCGAAGGACAGAAAAGAGTTGAACAGCCATTGTGTCATAGAATATTAGTTGTCCATTGGAAAATGAGATTGCCACCATCGAAGAATCTAAACTCCATGCTATATGTCGACATGAAGGGTTCGGGTCCTTTAGTACTACGATTACAAGCCAAAATTAGACAAAATTAATTACGAGTACACAATAATAACAATACACAGCACACAATTAATTAATACAAGTACACAGTATCAGTATCGTAAACATACCAACAGTGCGTCCCATAATTGACGAGAATCCTTCTTTATAGGATCGCGTTTCCAGCGAAATTGTTTGCAGTAGGGCCACCACGTTGCCATTCGGCGATAGCGACACTTGCCAAGAAGGTCCAACTGATTTTAACCTGGAGTAATGAATAAATAATGAATAAAGTGTCAACAAATTTTTAGTGCTCATACTTCACAAGCTTATTTTATCTTGTAAAGTGTAAATTGTACCCACAACTAACCATTTTACAGATTCAGCAATAGAAAATTGTCGTTTTCTAATAAGTTTGGACGGGTTGAAGTACGACAACAGATTCCCAGCAGGGTTTTGATTATTTGGCAGCAGTTGAGAGTGTTGTTCCTTAAAATTGTAATTTGTTTTATTGACAACGGATTATAATACGAACAGTGAAAATTAAAACTAGAATTAATACCTCTCGTTCGTCCCTCCACTCTCCACAGCAGATAAGTTCGTAGAGAATCGCTTCAGGAAACGCCTGATCTGTTTCCATATTTAAAACAAAAAGTGTTTCTAGTAATTTAGGACATGAGACAAGGATTTCTAAACTTTTCAAGGCACCCAATAACAATTTTTCTTCTCGATTGCTTAAGGCGGAGTACACAATTAGTTATCAAGTCAATATCAGTAATTTGCATGAACTATTAGTGCTAGTAAACAGAAATATAATACAAAAATCAAAATGAAAATATTGCCATATGCGATGACCAGTTGCAGTCAGTGTCAGTAGATCAGTTTCCCGGTTGGAGTATGCATCGGTTTCCACTTCTCACTCAACACATGTGGTGAAAACTAATATTATGGTGAGCGGAGGTGAGATGAGATTTTGCTGCTTTCACTTTTCTGCTTTCTTTTATTTTTCGCTCTACAAGCAGACTTGATATTAGTTTATATGCTCCAGCCAGACACTTCCTTCGTCCTACGTCCTATGACAAATATCCTTTACAAACGTTTACCATGAGAAATTTGGCTAAACCGATTCGAAAGCCAGTGTGGGTCAATGGCAAAATTATTAAAGCCCTGTCTCGAGCTGAAAATTAGTGTTAGAGCTAAATCTTTTGGTTCACATTGTTCATTGTATGATGGCTGTAAAGCTGGAATGAAAACTTGATTTAAATCTTTCGTCTTGCTCCCAGTGTCCAAAAATAAGGGACGACTGGCGGAGAAAGCTATGCACTAACAAAGCCAACTGCCAAATTCTGCTGTCTGCTATTAGTGCAACTTGAGCGTCTCTTAAGATGCACTTGGCTCTTAGGAGGGGAGCTTCACCACCTGCCCCTCTCAGATCTTGATGTGCTTTGGATATGTGGTAGTGTCCCATGAGTGTACTAAAACCCTGAAGTGGTTTGACTCCATGGCCACAGTTACGCCCGCCACACCCATTCAAAAGCGCCAAAATCACGAAAAAAGCCCTGTTTTCACTTGTTCAAACCCTCGCCAAAAATCCAATTTTACTCGGATTTTGGTAAAATTTACATTTTTGTGATCCCAGATACTTGTGTGATAATATCCAATAAATATCTCAAGTTTTTTTAAATTTTGAATTTTTTCGAATAATTCATCAGCCCGAAAATGCCCGAAAATTTCGAAAATTTCAAAAAAGTTGAGATTGCTACTGGATATGATCAACCAAATATCTGGGATTACAAAAACGTAAATTTTATCAAACTCCGATCAAAATTGGATTTTTGGTGGATTTTTGAAGTTGGTAACTTTTGTGGTTTTTATCCCTTTGAGTGGGTGTGGCGGGCGCAAATGTGGCCATGGAGTCAAACCACTTCAGGGTTATAGTACACTCATGGGACCCTACCACATATGCAAAGCACATCAAGATCTGAGAGGGGCAGGTGGTGAAGCTCTCCTCCTTAGAACTTGTAGTAATAATAATAATAACGTTCTCTTCTCATTTTTCCCACATCATCTGTCTTTTCAAGGAGAAGTGAAAGTTGGGGTAGGAGTGCTACCCAGTGAAAGTGGAAAGCCGTCGTCATTTTCTCTCTTATAGATTTAGATTATTCATTGTTCATTCAGAAAAGTGGGAATAGATTAGCAGGCGAGGGTTGGTTAGTTTATATGGAGTAAAGAGAAGGGGTGGTTAGGACTCTCCAGAAATGTTCTTGTGATATATGTGCCTATACGTGTGTGCTAGGCAGGAGGGTGTACGCTTGCACACATATATGAATAAGGAAGTTAAAATAATACTATCAAACCTACTTTTGAATGCAGAAAAAGCCAGTGATTCGTAAAATTGGTGATTCAAGGGGGAGACAAAAGTTGGCAAATTCACAATCGCCTCAGGAATTTCATGTCTTTAATGTGCAGAGATATTTTATTTGGAGCGTCCTGGGGATTCGAGGATTTTTGCTGGTTGTGATGGTCCTCCTTCTGCAACTGCTTCACTCAGGCTAACAAGAAGGTAGGACTGCGGGTAGAAGAATATCAGACTCTATATCTCACATAGTTATACACATTTCTCCAACGGAAAACTTTAGACGACATATTATTATACGTGTCTGTGTGTGTGCGTGTAATGTGCATTACAAAGAGATCCATTTACAACTGCCCAACACGTACACATATTTGACAAAATAAAAATAGGCAAACTCTACGTGTTCATATAGACAAATACAGGGAACAAAGACAGGACAGAGTAAAAAAATATATATCAGTCTGAAAATAAAGACATTTCTTCATTTGTGCGGATGGACTTGAAGTCGAAGAAGAAAGGAAAAGGGAAGGAAACATAAAACGAAGGAATCAAATGGTTCCCTCTTTTGTACAAGTATAAGTAAAGCGAAAATGAGACGATAAAGATACAGATCACCCAATTCACTTTTCTACGTATGCAGATGAGGGACAGAGAAGTAAGTTTCCTCCGTTCTTTCTTCTCTACCCCACTCGACTCAACGTGGAGTGAGAGAGAGAGAAACATCGGTTTTTGCCGGTTGGGCTTGTGTTACTGCTTTCACTAACGTAAAATGCATGGTATAACACTAATCTTATTCACTACCGTTGTAACTAAACTAAAAGAAATCGTAAATACTACGTGTAAGTCTTCATCCCTCCTCCAGCCAGCCGCCGTGTCAATGCATGCATGCATTCCTCTTCTTTTACTCCGTCCAATGCTGACTGACTGAGTTTCGATTAGGTCTTCAGTCCCACAACCACTGAAACTAAACCATGTATAGCCAAAGTGAACAATGAAATAAGACTTGGAGAGAAGAGTGTCGGATCTCCTTCCTTTCTTCGTGCATTTCTTGCTTTCTTCTTTTCCTCTCCCTCAACTCAAGTGTTTCTGGTGGTTGAATGAGATGAGGAAAAGTCCACGGATTTGCTGGGCGCACCAACCCACCCAATCCAAAGGAGGTACCATGATGATGATGACGATGGGATGATCTCAAGTATCAAGTTGACTTCACACTTTCCACCAAGGCAAGTTTCGCTGAAACAGAAGAGGAGCTGTTAAAAAAACTTCATTTCATATGTACTGACTGACGAATGGACCTGGTCGTCGACTTTCTCTGGTACACACGTCGTATGTAGCTATGTATGCGTATCAATGTCGCCCCTCTTATCCTCCCCTTGTTTCTATTTTCTTGTCATTGGGCTGGATAAAACTGGCCATTCTTCCCTGTAAGTATAAATAAGTGGTGGATTTTATCTTTGCTTTTTAAGGTTAGATAGCAAGCACAATAGAATATCATTTGCATTCTAAGGAAATCAAAAATTTTCAGAATGCCGAGGGCTGTTTCCGCTTTCCTAATCTTTAAATGGGATAGAAACAGATTTATGACGAGACTTTTCTCTGTAACAAGAACAACCCTTTCACTTGTTTATTTTCAAGTAAAAAGTGTCGTGCATAAAGCACAGTACATTGAGTCATGGGGTGTGAATTCTGTGTTGAATATTTTAAAGTACTAAAATAAATCTATGTACAAGCCCATTTTCTATTAAATATAAATATTCTCGTTTTTTTAATGTTAATTTTTTTGTCGTCCCTAATTTTTTCACAAATCAGTTGCATTTTCTCCAATATCTCATTTCGCAATTGGTAATAAGTGCCCTTTGTTCTTGCAAAACAAATTAATTCCTACGTACATATTCATATAGTGTCACATAAGTAGATTAATGTCCCAGAAATAATGCAACCATTCAAAGCGAGTCCATTGTAGAGAATCTGTGTATTTTAATTATCATATTTATCTCATAGAAAACAGAAAACTTAACTTTCCTCGCATATGCATGTAAATGAGTAGCAAATCGGTCACAATGGTGCAAAAAATGACAAAACCAAGGGTTCTTCCACTTTGGGGTATTCATAACCCTTTCTGAAATTGAAAAACTGATGGCCATAAATTCGTGCCGCTTTAAAAAAACGTTATAATAGTAGACTTAATGGAATGGAGCCTTAACTTTGCTTCGAGAACATTCTATAATGTGACACATTATATAAACTGCGTGCCAAAAATTTCTGCTGAAATATATGTCATGCAAAAATACTTATGCTCAACTTTGTGATCTTGTGCCACGACCTTAAAACGTTGGTTAACACTTGAAAGGCGGCAGTGCCTTTGCCTTGGCTCACACAAAAAATTGAATTAATGCTCAACACTAAACATTATCATGTTGAGCTGCTCATTATCCAAATTGAAATAATTTCACTGATCTAATTTAAACCACTGTGTAAATTGTGTGTGAAATTCTGAGGATTCGGCCAAACTATTTTTTGGCTGAAACAAGAACATATTAGTCCACCTTTCACAAATAAGCACAAAAATGCATACATAAATTTAAGCATTGCGAGTTTGCAATTTTTTTCTTCGAATGATAATGACGACGACGAGTTGCTAAAATATAGAATGCAGTTGGGCGAATGTTGTCCGACCTGAGTGAGGCAGATTTTATTTTATAGATATGCACGCCTAGCCCATTCACTCGACCGAAGTCAACCTTTCTCCTATGCACACGGGGAAAATGGGGAGATGGTCTTCGATGGGGTAAGTTGTGGCATCACCAACCAACCCAGAAAGACGAGAAGGGAAAACTGTGCCTCGAGGAGTCACTGCCAGAACCACCACCGACCAACGAAGCAACATATAACCAACTTTCTTCTCTCCTCCGTCGTTTCACTACCAACGTTCTTCAGTTTGTTACGTTATCCGCTTCCGAGCGGACCTTCTTTCTCCTAACAAAATCACCAGCTCAAATCCCCTCCAGTTTCTTCCCTAGTAATCCACACACCAGTATCCAATAATCAGCTCGAGTAATTTGTTGACATGGCCGGGAAAGTAATTACGCTGTGCTGCTAAATATGGGCAAAGTGCGACATATTAGTCATCTCTAGTTTCGACTGAGCTGCAAAAAATGTGCAACTGACTGTTCAGAAGGTGACCAATCTAACCAGAAAAAGTGTGAGCCTGCTCATCATCTTAAAACTGGAAATTTTGCAAGTGGGAGGTGTTAGCCTTGTGAGACTTGAAAGGGTGGTGTCGAGAGCAAGAATCTCATCAGGCGAGGAAGGAAGGAGCCGTCGTCGTGGTTTGAAGGGTGAAAATGGTTGGGTTTCGGGGCTATGTTGGAGTTTTCTTCCTCTTCACACTCGCTCTCCTTCTCGCCATCCCTTCCTCCCAGGGTAAATTTCCTCTCTTTCTCTGATAAGCATCATGCCATTCGCTGACCGTGAAACTATTCTCCACATCCCCCAACTTGCCATTTTGAATTTTTCTACAAGAAATCGCAGCTTTCTTCCAGTGATTTGCACATATAAATGTGTATGAATCACACGAGCATTAAAATCAGTCGCAATTTTTGTGTATAAAAAGCTAAACCTGTAAAAGTGGTTCCAATTCTGAAAATAGGAGTTTCTGTTTGAACCTCCGACTTCTTTGGCCCATATTTTTATTCTTTCAAAAATATCTTTCCCCTGAGAGTTTCCTGTCCAGTTGAAATATTGAGATTCCTCGAACGTCCCAAATCTTGGCTGGAGTCTTAGTCTCTATTTCAGCACTAAATTTGGGTTCATGTCAATCTCAGCATATCCGTTCAACTTCCTGTAAAATTACTTACTTTTGTGGTTGGCATAAGCAGCACATTTTGTTCACAGTTCCAAAATTTGGTGATGTGCATGCATACAAGAGGTTTGGCTGTGTGATCAGGTGTACGATTTATGTGTATCTTACTTATTTTAAAATAAATGCACATACGAGGCTAAAATTATTATACATTTCAAATATGAACGTACATGTACATACATATGCCTAAAAAAGTTACAGTGGTTGTAATAGAGATATGTAGGTGTACTGTGTAATGCAAAATTAACATGCAGACCAGAGTCGCATAGTGCAATCCTTGTCATAATTTGACATGAAATGTTTCATTCCTTTTGAAAAGACACACACAGAGAGAGAAATATATATAGACATTCATGCACACAGCTCAAGTAAAACGCTGTGTAATCCACAATCCAAGGGATAGAATACAAACATGGAAAAATGAAGAGATGAGACGAATGATAACTTCAGCTTGTCAGAGTGGTTGATGCGGTAAATGCTTTTATTTTCACATATCGGATGTTTGAATGTTTCTTTCTCCCTCTCCGAGCTCACCCTCAAACTTGCTGCTTCGATGTGAAAGTACAATGAATTGAGATGTCCGTGTCCATCCATTTTGCGCCCTAAAATAACTGATAGCTCACCGCACCCAAACAGCTGCCATAGTAGCCGAACCTATCCCGTTTCATTCCATTAGCAGCACCCACACCACACACATTTCGTCCACTGACGACAAGTCAACTTGGTTTAGTAACAAAAACTGACAAAAATAAGGCCCAATTTGAGTTCTCGTCATCAAGTACTATCTCTTTCAATCACTTCATAACACAACACAACACACGTAACGTTCATTGTTTGTAGCAATACAGCTATTATATAGTCCATCAAACTGAAGCTCGCAAAAGTCAGTTTTGGCGTTGAGGAAAGAAAGTAAGCAAAAGTGCATGAGAGTTGCATTATTAGAGCAGATCTTATAATTAATTATTGAAAGAATGAAGTGGTGTGAAAGGGTTTGAAAATATAGATATGTGCCTAATACTATACGCTCACTAGTTTTATTGCAAATAATACTGAGTGAAAGAGTCAGATTTGGAGGAGATGTTCTGCTAAGCGAGACTTGTGTTAGTTAACTAAAAAATTAGAGAGGGATCCGTCCAATTCCTTTTTTCTGGTCTGTTGTCCTTCCAGTGAAGATCGGAGATGAGGATACTATGCACTTGATACCGGGATATATTTATATATGTACAAACAAACGAACGTAGGGAAAAGTGAACGAGAAAACCAGACTGGAATATACACGCGTTTCACTTTAGCTCTGATAATTCGTCTCAACTCAACTCTGATTTTAAGTCAGTTAGATCTTCGACTTTTCTCTTGAGCGTTTTACCATTACCAGCTCTTCCACTTCACTCCAGTCCCCAATTCATCAACAAAAAGTAAGCTGCGGTTGTTTGTCTGTGTTGTAGTTTAATCATTCATTTCATTCAAGCGGCTGAAGTTCCATAGACAGGCAAATGGCATAAACACAAATCAATAACGTCCGTCGAACAAGACCAGAAAAAACATTATTTTGTTAAAACAGAGTTGTTTCCCATATCAAGCAAACCATAACAAATGTTTACATGTTTTAAACCCGCTGATTAGCGTAACTTTGTAGTATTACATTTATCCACAAGGTTTGTCACCATCAGCAAAAAACTAAATGGAGCCCGCAGATGAGATAGCATATGGGTCGCAAGGAAATACTTTTATCGCAACACTAGTTCTATGTGACAACAGATAAATAATTGAGTTTCAGAGAAAAGTGTGTGATTTTGGCCAGGTTATTAGAAATGTGGTGGTTGGTGTTTGAGGAAGGTGAAGAAGAAGTATAAGGTGTGGATGAGGAAACATTGTAGTGTAAGCATGTATATACCATTCCCAACACCAGCGACCATGTTTTTTGGTGATGACAAAAATCAGGGTGAGAATGAAATAGATGTGGAAGGGCTCAAGAAATGATAGGAGGGCGAAGAGATACACAGATGGTTCTTCTTCTAATACACCACAACGTGCTGGAAGAAATAAGAAATATCACGCGTTGAGGGAAATTGGTGTCAGCAGTCAGCACGTGCTTACAAACACCCCCGTTATCCCATACCAACCATCCACTTGCATTCTCGTGTACGTGTATTATGTTCCGAGGTACATATACGAAAAAATCCCATTTGAACAAATTTATCGGGTGATAAATTCAAAAATTAAGACATACTTAAAGCCAACTCTCCCAAGTGAAAGTCTCATCTCATTCACCGTGTTAATGGATGTGTGAGTGGGATGGAGCTGGTGGTGGTGGTGGTGTTGATGTGGGTTTGATCAACATGCTTTCCCTGCTTTCTCCGTATGTGCTGCATGTATGTGTGTGGGTGTGGGTGGAATGGAGTCGAACTGCTCTTAAATGTCTAAATAACTGTGCCTCCACTTACTCCCACCCAGCTTTTGCTTTCTTTTAGAAACGACTCATATAATAATGCGTCTTGATCCCATGGACTTAGCAAGAAAAGAATCTGCTGCTGCTTCTCAATGTCCTGAAAGTTACGCTACAAGCATGTGAAATATTGCTGAAAATTAGAAAATAATGGTCCTTCCATTTGTTCTTCTTATTTTCTTCACGCGCTCACAGTTTGTAATTAGAAATGTTTCACATTAATTCTTTTGTTACTTACTACTTTTGTTAATAAGCACTAATAATAAAAAATACTTATTCGCTGCATTCGTGTGCATTGTGCAATACTATAAAAATTCTTGAGATTTTTTTGTCGTTTGCACCTCTTCGCAAGTTACATCACTAATATCTAATTAGCCTTATATATATGTAGAAATATGGCTTTTTGGCATGCACGGAATATCACAGCCATCAAAGTTTAAGAAAACTTATCATTCTACTCTAGTCTAGATTCATAATTCCTGCCCTCGATTTGGGTGCTGACACGGTTCATTTGTCCATTTGATATTTGCATTAGCAGAGCTCAAGGTTTGCATATTAATAATTGCGGGCCAAGTACATTTTAGAGCACGTGAGCTGTACCCATTTAGTAAATGATGAACTGATTATTCGTGCAAGAGACCAACATGGAATGGATCATAGAAAGTGAGACCCGGATTGTACTTAGCACTTCAAACAGCACCTAAGATGTCGCAGATCACATAATGGGCTCCTCACTCTTTGGGATTTTGGCTGAAGGGCGAGGGATTTGTTATGAAGATTTCCAGAATTTCAGATTTATTTGATAAATTGGAGAAACGTGTTCGGTTTCCCATCTGAATTTCGGCCTTTGGTGTGAATATCCCCCACACACTATTCTCCCGTCCATATTCAAGCTCGGAAATGCAATCTGGCCATCTCATCATCATGTTTTTTGACAGGGATAGGGCAGGAAAGTAGATGAAAGACACACACATACATACATATACACAGGGAGAGACGAGGATGGAAATGTAGAGATGAGAAATTCCCATGATCATACATATAATTCAGGCGTACATTTTTGTAAATCTGTATGGTTGGCTCATTATTACGTATCGCAACTGGAAGCCACGTTCTAGTATGTCATACTTATTTAAATAGTTCGACAATAGATTTGCATAGTTCTTTAATAACATATATGTATTATTAATATAATATGTAAACTAATAATATTACTCTATGCACAATATTTCTTATTTACATTGTCTCTTCACATGTGACTGTATTAAAAATATTAAGCATATGAAGTGGACACTCTGCTTGTGCTACTGGCAAAAGTAAATATATTTGCTCGTTTCCCATTTACAACAACCGTTGGATCTTGCACCTTTTGCAGCCCCGTTGACTGTAAAATTAGATCACCATCATCCCTTGAGTAGCGAGACCACAAAAAATCAGATACGGAGGAGCCTTAGTTGAAGGGTTAATTCCATCTCCTCCGCCGCCCGTTGTTGAGATCACAAGAGGCAAACGAATAGTGAAAGCAAAACAAAGTTATGAAGCTGCTGCTGCTGTTGCACTGGATTTTGAGACTTAAACTTGATTTCACAGAACATTACCCAGGTTCATCGGACCATGGGATATTGTTATGTTGTTCTGCTCCTACTACTTCCATGCCTCTGAAATCCAAACCCTAAACAGCAAAAATTGCAACATGTATAGAGTATATCGCAAACTATTGATGTGCGGACTTTCTCCTGATTATGACTTATCCCTAAAAAGCAATTGCTAAACTGTTATGACCATCGAAAATGGAGGTTTATGAGGTTGTTAACGAGTATTAACAGAGTGGCTTCCATATTCATAAAAACACTAAAGAAAGTGGTCAAAGATGGGCACTCAAGTATTGCATCGTTACAATTTTAGATCGTCGGTTATGCTTCCACTATCAAATTACATGAGTGTCATTATTGTAATCAGTCAGTAAAATAAAGTGATGAAAGAAATATGATAATTTTGATGACAAATTTAAACTAACGATGAATATCATATTGACTGTTTTCAGGTCGTCGAGGTAGAAGCCGAAGGACAGACGACATGGACGACTTTGATATTGGTAAGTTTCATCATGCGTACATATGTGCATACTAATATATACTCATGTCTAGTTTCCAATGTCTAAAATTTTTTTCTTGAATGATTGATGAGTCCCAGAGAAGTTTGACAAATCACAGTTTGCAAAAAATTGGTTGGGTTGACGAAATCTATAAAACGTTCAAAACATTTTTGTCTCCAGGCTTTGGTTCACTGGATAATCTTTGTCCGCAACGGCGACCCTGATTATTATTATAAAACTACGTGCAACGACAGACAATCAACTTACTTTTGGTTCAAATTGTCTGAAACTTTGATTTATTGGGATTTGAGCACGATATATCGGGCGCACGCTACTCGTGTATTTCGATGTGACGGCAAAAAAGTGGTGCCACTTGAGTTCTTATTGATTACATCATTTTGATATTACCTGTTCTCCTATTTTCGAACTCTAGCTCACGAGTGACTTGTTCATGAATAAATATGGATGGAGTAAACTAGAGCCCTTTCAATGGTCTCCTATTATACTTAAGTTGTTTCAATTTAACATCCATGTGAAAATGATTAGATTGCTTGCACTATATTTAGACCTTTGCGGTGTCGTGTAATGGTTCGACAGCATATATTATTTTATGTCTGTATACTTACGCCATAGGAGCAGTCTTATTTTCCGCAGAGAGAGAGCTATTGTGTAAACAAGGGAGAAACTCCCCTTCAATTTGTTTCCGTGCGACTTCCTAATTATCCAGGAGGCCAGCCACAAACTTGTCCGTCGTGACTTCTTTCTTTGCTTTCCTACCTAAACCTGTATCTACATCAACCCAACCTGCTCTCATTTCGAACTGATATCTCGCTCTGTCTCAGATATTAGTTCCAACCGTAGTACATAGATTTAGATATCGCATTGTTGTAACATTCCACTGCATTGAATCAACAAACTTTTTACTTTATCTGTTGCATAAAGTAGAAATGTATATGCAGACGGATGTAAATAAGCACGTGCACATAACGCAGAGATGGAGCTGAAGGAAGAAGTCCATTAGCATTCATCTATATAGTTTCATTAATGAGTGAAACCAATGCAGAACCAAATGCATTTATTTGGATGCAATATTGCATCAACTTCAAACTTGTTCTTGTAACATATAACAGACACGTTTTGTCCCAACGTATGCGTATATTTACTTTTGTGCTTCAGTGTGAAGCGATTACAAGCATTATATGATAACCGGAATCATCGCTATAATTGACACCGAGAAGCAAAATTACAGATTCATCAAGGTATTTATTGCCTGTGTGCATTAATTTCATTAGTTTCACTTGGGTTTGTATAATTACTATTATTATGCGACTATATGCACGTATATTGACTATGCAGTGCACATCCAAGTGGATGAGATTGGGTTGGGATTTCATATTTCTCTTTTCGTTTACATCATTCACTTTCTCTGACGCTGCGTATTTGCTATTGCTCAACTCTGCTTTGATTTAATTGAGCAGGACATTCAAGCGCCTAACGAAATAAATACCCAAGAGTGTTGCAATGCGAACAGTTTATGTTTGCGTATCATTAAATTCTCTCAACGTGTGGATTCAACTTTTTTGTTCGAAGAGGAATGATTCTGTAATTGTTTTGTTACGTGGGTAGTTTACCCGATTTTTATGGCATTTATTCACCATCTAAATAGTATGCATAATAGAAATAGTCAATTATCGGCATATTATTTAAAACAAACAATTCGAGTCATTTTTCACATGATTCATAACTCGTCATCCTCGCCCTTAATTTCAGAAGATTGACTGATTTCCCATGAGATAAAAATCTGGAATATGGAAGTAACCATACATATGTACATACGTAGGTTTACATAAATTATCTCAAAATGCACCTCCCTAGCCACCTCAGGAAAGCAACATTAACTTTCTTCCACCACCACAAAGATGGGACCTGCAAGGACAAGTGGGTTGCTTGGTCTGTGGAAGCGATTTAGGGCGATGAGGGTGCAAATGATGTATCCCGAAACGTGGATGGGAGGGACTGATGGTTGAAATGTCGTGTAGTATTAAAAATTCTGAAGGCATGAAACGGAATGGCTTATGTAGATTGAAAGAAAATATGAGTCGTCCCGGGCGGGCTTTAGTGAAGCCGGTGTGTGTGGTGGAGAAAGGATGAAATGGTGTGGTTGGTGGTCGTGGGATGATGTGCCCCATACTTGATGAGGGTGGCAGTCACCTTCTGACATGAAAAATCTCCAGTCCGTTTAATTGCTTCACAGACACTCTCGGAATTCTCAAGCCACTTCGTCTTCCTCTCTGGGCTATCTTCTCATTATTTCTTTCAATGTGTACATTTGTACCTTCTCCCTCCTCTCCCCGTGTAAAATCCCATTTCCTGTCTATCTTCCCTTTCCTTCCTGGGAGCAACCTGGCTCCCAGCGTTTCTCCATTGCTTTCTCTTCTCGCAGCAGCAGCAGCGTTTTGTCCGTACGTTCGTATGAAGGGATTACCACGTCGGCCTGCTGGCTCAAACTGTGTACATGCCCATGCAGGCTAGAGATCATGACATGCCAAGTGCCCCAGACACAATTATGCACTTGAAGTTTGTACAGCCGTTCTGATATTGTTTAAAATCTTAATTCTAATGTGCCACATTTTCATTATAAACATACCAGACTTATTTCTCCTTTATCTGAAATCTTAGAAACTATAGGTAGAAAACATAGCTCGGCAAACATATTGTTTTTACAAGTTTAAAAATGGTCAGTATAATTTATAGCTCCTCTGGTTTGGAATTTAATACGTACCGTGCAATGGGCTAGCTGAATTGTCACTTTTCCACTATGTATGTATTTCTGATAGAAGATCTTATTCCGGAACTCTGAGGACCTGTCATTGTCATTTGTTACGAATACATATCACTCGCCTCCCCTGCACTTAGTAGTCGTTCGGTTTGGTTAAGTATGTTTTTGATCCTTTTTACCCCAACTTTCCCTTCACACCACCAGCCGAAGCAGACGTAGAAAGAAAGGAATGAAGACGTCTTCCGAATTTCTAACGATCTACAGCTTCAGAAATATGTATTTTCCGATCATCGCGTCATAGAACCACCCTGTTCAAGTGTTTTCAGCAAAAACTAACCGTTGGTACCGTGTTGGTTAGCGCTTGCAATAGGATTTGAGAAAATGGAAAAGTAGCCACACATGACTCCCTTTCATTCACGTCACACGTTTTCACTTATCTCTCGCCATCTCCGTTGCAGGGGGACAGTCTCGCAATGCCATCAATATTACTGTATTTTTATTGCCCGAGAAATCATTTTTCTCAAGCAGAAACAAATATGAAATGGAAGACCTGTGATTCAACTGCAGATGGATGGATGGGCACAGCTGCAAACAAATCCGGACCCAGTTTCTGCATGTGTCGGCCTTCTTCATTCTTCACTATGACATGCACATTTAGATGTATATACTTATACACACCGCATCCCATTTCCCCAGCGTCATGTATCTCAAGAAAACGTTACTGAAATTCTAAATGTGTGTAATGCCCATTTTACATGTATACCTGGGAGTCAAATATGTTTGTACATAAATTGCGACTACCGTGTTGACTCATATCTATAAATTGGTGCCTGAATTTTTTCTTGAACCTGACATTTCAATTCGATCTAATCATTGGGAGATTAATCAGCGACATTAATTTCCACTTATCGTCCACAACTCAACACCTGCACAGATTTTCAATTCTAAAATTAAGTTTGACTGACAACACATCGTGATTGACTTGGGCTTGACAAAATTGATTAGAGATTTTGCTGACGAAAGTGACAAAGGAAACGGAGAGACACGGCAGATGTTGCCATTAAAGGATAATGACAACTGTCACCAGAATCTGCTGGAACGTTAGGAAAGTCAATTCTATATATATCCGAGGAGCTGTATCACAACATAATATCCATCATTTTCGTAACCGGAGAAGAAGGCAGGAGCGGCGCATAAGTACGTTCGAGAGTATTCAAAGCTTATTGGTTTGATCAAAGCAGTATGATCAGAAGAACCAGTCGAAAAAGGTAGGCGTGAAGCATGAAAGACAGGAACAAGTCCAGAAATAAAAGTTTATAAAGAAAAATAACTCGGATGCCGGATTTCATCGTGGTTAGGATTTGGTGTTGTTAGCCCCTGACGCTAACGCTTAGAGAGGAGAAAGTTGGTCTGTCGGTCGGTTAGTTGGTTGGTTTAGGCCTCAGAAGTGTGTTGACAGTTTTGACAGGAGGAAGAAGTCGACGAGGAAAGACATTACACGGTACACCAACACCACCAAGAGATACCAAATACCAAGCCAAGCTCCCAAAAACTACTAAACCAACAGCAGAATAAAGGCAAAAGCAGCAGCAGCGGAGGCTTTGCAGAATACAATACGACTTTCTCCACGTAATATCAAGACCCTAATGGTGGAGATGTGATGCGATTATGTCATTTCTCGTAACCCAAATTGTCACTTTATGCGCATTGTGACGAACGTTGTAACACGCACGAGGAAATTATCGTTTGTAACAGTACTTAATTACGCACGCATTCTGTTCATGATCCCTGAACACACCTGTATTTTATATTTCAGAGTCGTCATCCCTCCCAAGATTCGCCCAACCAATACCAAATGTTACAGTCACGGTTGACAAAGACGCGTTACTCCCGTGTGTTGTAGACCACTTGTACAACTTTAAGGTAATAATCTTTTTTATTTGAATATTTACGCATTTCTTGCCGTGTCGCATGTCGTTATGCGACATGTGTGCCTATCTTTATGAGACGATCAGCATCCAAGTTTACATGTGTATAGTGCACATACAATGCGATGCTCAATCTAACGAAACATTTTTTTTATGAAATTGAGAAGAAGTGAAAGTAGGAACCCTTCCTCGTCAAAAATGAAACTGGAAAAGTCGGAGAGAGAATTAATTGGTAGCTATTTGTCACTTTCCCCCTGGTCTCTCATTTTGAACCATGAAAGCTTGTAAAGTGGGGGCTTAAGCTCTGGAAAGTGTTATAGTGTTATTATGAAGTATTATCTATGTAATGATAGTAGATGGTGGTACTTCCTCCTTCCCAAATCCGTCTTGTCTGGACTTGTTCGCTCTGCTCCACCACCGGAATCTGGAGTATTTCTCACAGAGAACAGAAAGAAGACAGAGATGAAGATTTTATTAAAATCTGCCCTCCCTTTCTCTCCACGCCAGATTATATTTCATAAGAGGAGGAGAAGGAGGAGAGGACGACACAGCAATAATAAGACTCGCGAGTCTGTCTCTTCTTTCCTCATGCAACACAGTAACATCATTTTCATATACAGTTGGCCGTTGAATGTGCACCAATGATCTGAACAATTCAAGGCTCAAAATATGCGCTTGATTCCATGTAACACACCATTTTACAGCCAGGGGGATGCATTTTCATATTCATAATGGCATGAGCACATTGGTTTGATGCACATGGTGTTAGGTATAGAATAAATTTTTATTTTGGTAGAGAACAAGTCACACTGAAGTATTTTTGCAGCTTAACAATAACAACTTTTCTTATACTTTTGAAATTCTCTTCTTTCCGAACATTTTCTTTGTTCACACCATCATAAAACTTGTATTATGCAAATTAACACTAAAGTTATGCAATGAAACATGCGTTAGATAATTATTGGATTACGAACAAATTAACCCATCATTTATTGATGAATGTTCAACTGTGTTTTCTTATAATCTAAAACAATGTGCTTAATATAGCTCATTTCAATCAGTTTCTACTCTGCGACACACTCACTGATGGAGCGAGTAGTTTGGCTGAGAGGGGAAAAGCTTTCTCTTTCCTGGTAAACTGCATCCATCTGCAGCAAAAGAGCAATTCACTTCAACTAAAAGTATAGTAGCAGCGTAACTCATGTAGTAGTTATCGTATGGGTAACTCTCACGCCAAATTCCGGCCAAGTTGGCACTAGGCACTAGTCACTCCCGAGCAGCACCACTGGTCTGGATGCGAAGTATTCACTTAATACATTTTCATTGTTACACCGCCGAGAAAGAAAGCTGGTCGGAATACGCCATCCATCTGCCTTTTCGTAACGTTTGCTCCCTTCCACTCAAAGTGCAATGTCATTAACTTTATGAAGTTTAGTGTCAAGTGGGGCTTCCTTTAAAGTGTGAAATGCCCCTTGAAAAGTTTGAAAAGTTTGGTTAATGTTACATTCCGTAATTTGAGTCACTGACTGCTGGGCACACACGCTACGTGGCTGCTGCAGAATGGGACGAGGAAGGTAACTCAAAGTGACATTGACACGAATCAGTCTTCTCCTTTACATCATCCCCCAAATGTCAAATATGCATCCCTCTCTCCCCCAGCAGCTCAGCTCAAGTGGTGCAGCCTCCAGTTCTAGCTGTGTAATATGTAAAGCGATTTAATATCTGGAAGGAATGTCATATTCCTCCCGTGGAAGATAACTCACCCTGCCCATCTCAAGTGGCATCGTTTTCATTCACTCATTTATTCTGATCTGAAACACCCCTTTGATTCTGTCACATGTTCAATTCAATCCAATTCAATTAAACCTGGGGAAGGAAATTATCATAGTTGTACTACTTACTATATACGATATGTATATACTTTTAAACTTCCTAGTTTTAATATCGATGTCAAATTGATGAAAACATGACGCTAAATTTAATACCAAATTCGTACTGAGATGTGGAGACTGCTGTTAATGCCTGATGTCAACGTGTATAGAAAGTACTCAAGGAAACCAACGATTGCTAACTTTTTGCAGGTGGCGTGGGTACGTGTAGATACACAAACGATACTAACAATTCACCAGCAGGTAATAATACAATACTACGATAATAATAATTGAATTATTGCATTACAGCCAACAGCCTTTTGCACATTCATGAATGGTTACATATTATTGATAATCAGGTAATCACTAGAAATCCAAGAATAAGCTTGGCCCACTCGGACCATCGCTCGTGGTTTCTTCAAGTAAGTTTCTTCATACTTATCTAATTTCAACTCAATTTTTCCGTATGGTTGCAATTCGTTTTAAATAAGAATTTGATGCAAATGTATACATATGTTTGTATCATTGTAACTCAAAATTGTTTTTCGTTGCGCTTTGCATGTGCATATATACGTACGTACGCATGTACATATCGAGTGTGAATGTGATGCTTTCTTTCATTCACTGGTTCTCTTTCGCTCTTTGAACATGGATTCGATTTTCTTGTTGTGGATTTTATAGAGCATGAAAACAAAGCTTTAAAACCTTTCCTCTTAAAGAAGCTAAAAATCCCACTTGCTGTGACGCCGTGTCGGGAAGGTGAAGTCGAAAGAATTCTGTTCGCGGATCTATTTGAACAAACCGAAGGAAAAAGATCAAGGTGTAACTTAGCTCTGGTTAAATACCGTATAAAACTACCCGTTTCAACATCAATCCAAGCAAACTGATCCTCCTTCCTTTCCTCCAACTTTCTTTCATCGGTTAACTTTTCCATGGCCGACGAACTGTCCACCATGCACCAGCCCACCGGCATAGCATACTGTACTGACGACTCAGCTCCGGAAAAAAAGCATTGCCCTTGTTAAAGAGCAAATGCACAAAATAGAATTGCGGAATAAGATCGGATCCGGTGGGATAAGAGAGAGCTTGACAAAGAAGTAAGCCAAACCAGACCACATTTTGTCAAGGATTCCTATTTCCTCCAGGCGTCCAGTCCGGGTGCTCTTTCTCCTCCTTTATCCGGTTTTCTAATGTTTGCCTTCTCCTCTAATCGAATTAGAGCTATAAAACGCTGTTGAAACTCATGATTTTCAAGTTGAACCCGACCGTCTTCTACTCAACATGACTTCCTTCTCGTCATTGTCTTCAAGATAAATGCTCCAGTTTACTACCACCCTTGCCGATACTTGCCACCATTTCTTTCTCGCCCCACGCTCTCGCTTTCTCCCTTCCTTTCTACTTGCCGGGCTGCTACTTGCTTATTTTTACCCTATACCCACATGCCCATGCTCGTGTGTATCTATATAAATAGGCTAATAATATGCCTTAGAAATAAGAAGTTGGAATTTCCAGTGAGACACGTCTGCTTCTGAGGGAGCACAACAAGGAAAATAAGGAGCAACTTATGTACTATAAGCCCTAGTTGAAAGGCTTTTCATTCCTCAAAGATTAAAAGCTTTTCCTCCCTGATCACTTTTTTTAATGCAACTTATTATTACTAAGAAATCCTCAAAAGTTATCCACTCTGCCTGATTTATTAATGAAGAAAATCCCATTTAATGAACTTGTCCATTGTGAACAAAACTTTTGATCTTTGTAACAACCCTTCTTTCTGTTTGTCGTCCCGTTTTCTTATTGCTGGCAGTTATTTCACCTAAGTTGGTAGTAAATTCGTGAAAAAATTAAATTGCGCTCTGTAATACAGCTTTATCGCCACAATAATTGCTGATTCATTTAATTGATGACAAAATGTTATTTCAATTTAGATTAAGAACACGCAGGAGGTTGATCGTGGATGGTGAGCACTTTATACAAAGTCTACAAATATACAAATTACTTTATAATTTTACATGCATCTGTATCTTAAATTTCTAGGTACATGTGTCAGGTTTGAACAAATTGATATATATTTACAACGTAATATTCACCTAAAATGCTACACAAATTAATTTAAAATACTTGCACAGGTCAACACCGATCCCATGTCTAGTACGTGACCCGTGGTGAAAAATATTTCTATTGAAATATACTTAATAATTATTCGTACATTTTATTTCCAGGTGTAATGGCCTACCTTGAGGTTGTTGGTACGTGGAAATTTATACATGTTTTGATTAATTTTCCAAAAAATCCTATTTTTCATTGCTTCTTCGACAAAATTTTATTATTTGATTGCTTAATTAATACATATGCCAGAAATAAAGCATAATAAGGCAAGATAATTCAAAGTGTAGCATAATATGATATCACAGTCACATCACAAAATCTAGAATATGTTGTAATCATCCATGTTTCGATCTCACCTTCGTCGCTCCAATTATTTTCATTGTGTAACGTCATCAAAACATAATAAAAATATAGGAGATTATTAAATATGGTTTATCTCGACTTGATGGCGAGGTAGAAATTCCTGTTTTCTCTTTTTTGGTAGGATGCGGAAGAAGGGTGGGTAAATAGGATTTTCGGATGAGAGAGACGACGACGAGGTCTGAGGTGGGGTGGCGGATTAGCGGAAAACAATGGTGCAATGTGATGTGGTTAGTGTTTTCTGGGTGGAAATGAGCAATGCAACTCCACGACCTCGATGGAGGTGTGTGTTCGTGTTTTGGTGGGGCTGTGGTTGTAGACGTTGCTGGATGGTCCACAGGGCAAATCCTACCTTCCGGGACACGACCTTCCCTCCTGAATCCCAATCAACTTTCTCCAAGGGCAAATAACACAGCTCTAACCAACCATTATCAGCATACATGTTCTCATTCTTGGCAGCATATATTTTTACATTATGTTGCTCCCAGCGTAGCTAAGAATTAGACAACTTGATTATAACATTTTGAAATTATTATTTCCACAGTGCCACCAGAAATAATAGA
Source organism: Folsomia candida (assembly GCF_002217175.1). Taxonomy (NCBI): domain Eukaryota; kingdom Metazoa; phylum Arthropoda; class Collembola; order Entomobryomorpha; family Isotomidae; genus Folsomia; species Folsomia candida. The sequence goes on along the minus strand of NW_019091193.1, from coordinate 16,636,933 downwards.
CAAAGACACGAGCACAGACATGGTGGTGAAAGAAGGATTCAATATTTCGCTAACCTGCAAAGCGAAGGGTATGTATAAAATGAACTATGGTGACTACCTTTAGTCCACCCTAACCTTAAACTATATTGGTTTATTGATTTATCCAGGACATCCTGATCCTTATATTATGTAAGTGAATGTGTTTATTATGATGATTTTCATAAAATTGTGATGATTTTTTCGCCACTCTTTAAAATGCATGAAGGTGGAGACGAGAGGACAACCAAGAAATACAATATAACGGACAGCTAGGTAAGTCTAATGGTAATATTAGAATAAAACTTCATCCTGTTTACTAAACTACAAAGGAGTCACAGGGCGCCGTACACATGCATAATATTTATATAAGTACGTACGTATTACATATTTGCAAATTTTAATTAGTCTTCGCCACATGCGTCATACTAGAACCTGTAACCTGACTTTTGATGGAAAAAAGTTTACTTTTCATTTAATTAGCCGGGCTGGAAATGATTTTTTCCAGAAATTGATGTGGTTATGGCATTATTCGCTTTCTCCGGGGGCGTTTGTTGTGTTGGACGGAGGAAGAAGAAGTAATGAGTGGGGTGCTGCTTGCTAAGACGCATACGAAAAGAGAGGGAGGGAGGAGAGAGAGATGGCTTCAGTCCTCCGATGGTATACAGCTTGTTAATAAATGGACAGTCGGAAACTTGGTTACAAAATTAACTTAGCTCTAAATGAATAGACACATCATAGAGCAAGTCAAACTTCTGCTGGCTACTGGCTGAGTCAAGAACAGAGTCCATCGTGGATGATGATTCTCTAGCAGAATTCCACCATCAACGGCTTCACTTGGCCAAAGTTCCACTGCTCCTGCTTTCACCTTTGCCTCTCCCCACCACCAAGAACGACCAAGTAAAATTTCGGTCCATGTACAAGAAGTAAGAAATGTTGGTTAGACCGACTTTGCTGCAGAGAACGTACAATAGTTTGGTTTGAGTTGTGGCTGAGGTAGGATCTGTGGGAGTATTCATATGTGTTTGGTGTGGGGAAGATGGGCGTCTGATCTTGAAAAGTTTCAACATCATAAAGTGTGGACGCGTTATGAAGGCTTCATGGAGGAGTTTGCCGACAGGGAAAATTGTTGTGTCCGGAATTAACGAGGACTAACTTAATCAGGAGCGAAAGTTGGCTGGTTGGTGATGTTCATGAAGCTTTCAGAATCAAGTAAAAAAAAAAGACCAACAAAATTCCTTCCAGCGAAACCTTTTCATCTCCCGTTCAAACCAAACAAATACTAATGTTGCTGCAATTTCAAACGTATTGAGTATCAACTTCACAGGTCCAATGAATCTTGTACGCACGGATGGTCATATCTATGTACGCAGGTTCAGCTTGTGATGAAAATATTACACAATGTTCATCAGTCAAAACTTATAATATATAGACTTTTGGCATGTTTAAGGGTGTAGAAATTTCTGCATGTAGACATTTACATAACTAAATATAAACTTTTAAGGTATGTATGAGGATGGTGGATCGTGTAGAAAAGCAGCCGAGCAGTTTAAACGTTTAGGGTTAAAGTCAGAGGATTGATATATTTGAAATAGTTATGGGACAATAAATAACAGGTTTATGGAGCTCTGACGCTCGCATTTATTAAGCAAATCCACTTGTCTTTCTTTCCTCCTTTCCAGTTAAAGGAAATCAAATTCTATGATTATGTAATATCGAAGTATGCTCAACCACAGTGAATTTAATTTTGTACAGGAAGTCAGAGACATGATATGTAACACCTGCTAGAGCGGCTTTGGTACATATTACATAAGCAGCTTAAATTCCTAATAAATTTTGTACAGATAGTTAAGTGGTGTTTATGCTTCACGTCATCGTCACGTCCTCCTTCAAATCCGATTTTTTGATTGGCTGAACGAAATTATCACTACGACAATTAAAAATTTTAACCAATCAAAAAATCGGATTTGGAGGAGGACGTGACGGTGACGTGAAGCATAAACGCACCTTTACGTCATGATAGGAAGGGGCTGAATTTTAATAATTATTGGGTTGATACATATAAGTTGGTGACTTTTTTACTGTCTTGCTCCTACAATCATGTGTATCTCGTACCCGCTCTCGTTTGTCCGAGTTGGCTATTTTTCACCGTTTCGCCTGCTTAGTGAGCAGCGTGGCGAAGGACAATAGTATTGCGCAATACGGAGATGTGTACACACATATACGTATTATGTACATACACTCCGGATTGAGATATATGTGAATGAATGTGAGGAGCGTGTAGGATAATCCAAAGAAGAGAAAGCGCAAAGAGGGCGAAATTGAAAAAATTGAAATCGAAATTGTAAACATCGTGAAGAAACGGCACTTTGGGGAATTCAAGAAATAATGCTTCAGCTAAAGGAACAAAAATGATGGCCTGAGCCGAAAGTCAAGGCAGACCGACTTTTTTTGGTGTTGTCCGCACCCCATGCTCGCTGCTTAAGATGAGATGGGTTACGGACCGGCAGAGAGAAATCTGAAATCAGAATGGAGATGAAAAGGGCACGGCGTGTCGAAAGAATAGCAGAAGAAAGGACGGAGAGAGCGACTTGTGCTCCTACATATATTGCCAGCCAGCCAACCAGCCAGCTAGGGAGCAGAATGTTTAGATTGGGAAAAAATCTCGTTTTTTTCTGTCATTCACTTAGATGGACTGACTTTCACGTGAGTATTTATTATTGTAGAGGGACTCCTACTCAACCGATCCGAATCCAGAATCAGATCAACTCATTCATTGACAGTGGAATAGTCAACTGCTGTCCTTTCCTATTCTTAAACGTCTAAATTTTACTCCCGTTTTATCCCCCTTTAAGCTTTTGTTGCATCCAACGTTTGCGACAAAAAAGCTCTTCCCCAAAATTGCAGCAGAAATTCACAATAAATTAAACATGAGCATGTTTCATGCATTTGGAGACAATTTTTGAAAAAAGAAGTAGTGTGAAGGAATCGGCGCTAATATTACAAGTGTTTTCTTTCTATTTTTTGTTGCACAATTTGGGTTGAGATAAAACAATTCAGTTATTAAACTGAGAGAATAAAAATATCTCTTCCCTCCCCACGCTCGTAGTAAAGTTAAAGCAAATAAACAAGTCAGAGGTCATAAAACCGGTCATTGGAAAATTAGAAAAATTTCATTCGCTTGGCCGGGATGATCTGCCCAATAGGAAAGTGGCCAGTCCATAATCTTGTGGAAATGGACGAGTATCAAATAAAATGGACAATAGTTGAAATAATGCAAGCACTTAATGGGATTGGGCTCTTCCTAAAAGCTAGTGTCTCGTCAGCAAGTAACAGGAGATTCTTATCACTTTTTCTAACTGTCCATCAACTGAATTGAAATGGTCAGTTCCCATTTAGTTCTCTTCGGAGGGACACCCTCTCCGATGGATATCCATCTTTGCTTGATGGGGATGAACATGAACAACCTTCTCGGGTTGTTTCTGCCCCTGCTACTCGAGAACTGTCCAAGTGGATTGAGATGCTGAAATTGATATCAACGCCACTCATCAGTGCAGCAGTTTTCAGCAGCGTATGTAATGGCTAATTTTCCAGAAGAGGTGTCATCTTTTCCCCATTACTGCGCGAGGGGTTCAAGTGTCACAGTTAATTAATTTAATTGCAGAGTAAATAGATTATTTATTTTCGATGGGTGCACACTGTTGAAATCGACAGATTGGTCATTGTAATGAGTGCTTAACTGATGAGAAAAACAGATGCAAGTTGGACTAGGTATACATAACACAGCAATAACGAGGAATATGTACATAGGTAATAGTGCTAAAGAAATGTCCTGCTTATCATATTTTATAAATAATGTCAACATAGTTAATGAAGCATTTGACTGCAAAAGTTTGGCAAAAGGTAAAATACAATAACCAGCAATAATAAATATTTAGACTATTTTATTGTCTGCTGCCAGACGTTTTCTTCGCACAGATAACAGTAGAGAAGTTTTGTTTGATCTAAAATATCTCAAACTGCTTAATTTCCTTACTTAATGTATGCAAATAGCAAAAGTCGATTCGAAAGTTCTTAAGGATATGCAAACCAATTTATGATTTCAAACTCAAATAAGTGTGGAATTCTCCATTTGAAATTATAGTTTAAATAGAACAAAATGGAGCGAAACTACGATGGTTTTCTTTCAAGATTTATAAGATTGATCGAAAATTTATGGAAATTAGGCAGTAGATCACAAAAGTCAGCGTTTTCTGCCAACTTGAGCCATGTATGGTATTCTCAAATGCAACAAATGTAAAACTCGTTTTCCTTCATTATCTTATTAAAATTTACGGATTTCGTATCCTAATATTCATTTGAGTATTGCTACACAACTGATCAGTTCATATTGGTAAAGCAATTGTTTAAATAGTGCTATAGTTTTTAAGATTTCTCTATCCTGCTTGTGTGCAGGTGGGAATTTTCTATGAAAAAGCTTATGTGAAGTTCACATTGTGAACAGAAGAACAAAGTGTTGTATTATTTTGTACAAGTCTGGCTTTGCCAACGATTCAGTCTCAACTTGAGACTCCGAAATCAAGTCAGCTCAACCGAAGTCGATATCTCAGACTCAACTTCAGTTCAATTTTCTTCTTTATTCATCAAGGTGAATATAGTACGATGCACAAATCAGATCGTAACTGAAATGCACAATCAAGCTAACGCACATGCCACTACAGGGTTATATTTGATACTTTTGTTGTATACTTTCCAAATATATTTTCCAATGCAAAGGATGGCCCGAATATTTGTAAAAATTACATAATTATTACCTGATTTGAAACAAGTTGGCTAACAGATATGTTAATAATTATTAATATGCTTGGTAGTCTGATATCAAATTTGTCGAAATCAGTATAGGCCGTCAAATAATTAAAATATATGTACATACTTGAATTATGACTAAATTCTAAGCCTAAATGTTATCTGTTTGAGTAAAACCAAACGGGCATTTGCTACAGTTTTTCGTATCTATATGACAAGAGCTGTGCAGTATGTTATTCGTAGCACGTGGAGCACAGTCTGCCTGTCCGGTCTGCGCCCGATGTTCTTGCAGCTAACTCTAACAGAAGAATATTATGCCATTTGCCTCCCCGGAAATTTTTCGTTTTCCTTGCACTTCCACCAACTGAATCCGATTTCGGACAACATTTGCTGCCTCGTCATATCTCAACTTTCCATCCTGCCTGCCTGCCTCCACTTACCAACACTGCCATGAAACTGATATGAAACATGTGGTCCAATTCTACCATATGAGTTTTCATTTCTATTTCGCACTGTCTCCGTGTACATCGTCGCAAAATAATCTTATATGTTCCACAAATAATTTAGCTGTGTACTTAAAATTGCTAATCTAAGGACATTTAAAAAGTTTCAAGTGGGCTTATTTAGTTGGAACGTAAATTAGTTGCTGGCAATATAGTTGAATCTGGTATTTACTTGTGCTGAAAATAAGCAGTGAGGACCGTAATACGAAACATCTTATTCTGTTCGTTAGTGTCATGTCAATGACACTTTCACCAATCTCAAATTACCCAAGCATAGGGTGGGTTACTTCACCCCAATATTTTTTATACACCACTTCACTTTCTCCTTCCACTTCTTTATGTAGTTCTTGTTCTTCTTTTCCACCCGTTTTCACGGTCCATTTATTAAAGATGACTTTTTCCGACTTGTCTCACGATTCGTCTCTCTTGTCCTGACTCAGTCACTGAAAGTTTTATTCTCTATTCTCACATCAGCGTAATTCGTATTTCCTTTTCCACGGACTGTCCTTTATCAGGCCGTCTCTTTCAAATCTCTCTCCCATTCACAATGGCTGGCTGACAAGAAGAGCAATATGAGCAGCAACGGCTCTTGATAATAAAAACACATACGCACACAATTCTCCCTGTGCAAAGTGTATTATTCAACTTGTTGTGCTACTTTTCTTGTTTTAAACTACTAGAATTGTACGGCTGTTTCGAGTTCTTCGCATCGTATCCCCGCTGAGATAGGTTTGTTCTAAGGACATTTACAAGCGTAGCCTTGTTCAGTTTGCATTTGGTGTAAAATAACAGCATACTGGAACTAATGCTCCTTAAGGACATTACATTTCGCGACGTTAATGTTTAATTTAAGAGTTTGGCATGGTTATGTCTTTTTATACTCACGAAAGTAATGCTCAAAGTGATAAGTTTTTAAAAGTTTTACTGCCCGTAGTTTAAAAGTAATCGTTCATATTTTTTTAGTTTAGTTTTCTTGCCAGTAACTTTACATCAGTATTTTAGTGATGCATGTAAATGTGTAGCTTCCTCAAATAATTTGGAAACATTTTTAGCTCGCATAAAGAAAAAACCGATACGCATATTTCTAAATATGTTTCAAATGTATTTCAGTGTCGTGTTAATATTGACGGGGGCCGAAAAAAACTAGCTTCATTCCTTTTCTAAAGACAAAATAATTAAAGTCTAAAATAAAAAAAATTGCATTAGCTCAATTACCCAGTAATAAGCTGTTAGAAACAGTTATTTTCTGAATAAATAAAGACGACGAGTTTATTATTTATGTAATCAACACGCCCCTGGGAAAAAAATTACACAATTTTATGGATATTCTAAATTGAAGCCCGTGTTTGATGGAATATTAAATCAAAAGATATGATTTAGCCGAATTAAGTATGTGATAAACGTCAGTACCAAATTAATTGATATATTATTGGTGTCATTAAACTGTGGAGCAGTTAAAGTATTTTCATGCCTCTCTCTTAAAGATGGTAATGCAATAAAAGCTGGAATGGGAGTGATGAGCAGTAGTTTACAGCAGAGAGGCAAAAGTAGCTTCGTTCTCCAACTTTCTCCTGAGAGGAAGACGTATGTTTCTCGCAATGGAGTCGGCGGAAGAGGGTGAGGTGTTGGCCACTTGAGTCAGTCACTCAACGCTCGATCCTTATGTCACGACGACGACGAGGACGACGATGGAGGGTGGTAGGTGAAGGTGCGTTCTTATGTGTGTGCGATAAATGGGGAGACGTTGGAAGACGGGAAGAACTTGGCTACTCTGCCCCTGCTGGTGATTTTGACAAAGAAGGACCGAGAGAGAGAGAGAACTTGGTGAAAATCTATGATTATTATGCATTCAATTCCATATGCTGCGTGACTGACTGACTGGATCCAACTTTCTCCTGTAATAAATAAGAGTTTAGTAAAATGGTGCTTTCTCTCAGTTAAAGTCTCTGCCTATACCGACACGCTGGCTTTATCTCCATTATATAATAACGGTTTTCATCCCCACCTTCCCTTCCCGATGGGTCCACCAAAGTGAGCGAAGAGTGTCAAAAGTTGGGAAAGAAACACTCTTTTATTTCACTCATTTCTTCTCGTCAAACTTCTTTCTTTGGACATTTCTCTGAGCTCTCTCTCCTTCTCTTCTGCCGACACTGGGTAAATTGACACACAAGTTTGTGTTGGCTTAATAGCTTATTCATTGAAATGTTTTCCATAATTCCAACGGGCGTGACGACGAAGGTGGGTCGTAGGACGGCCAGCACGTATACAGTGTACTCCACTGTTATGTTTGTGCATGTTGGAAATTAGAGAGGAAGAAGACTAGGTTTTTGGCTCTGGTGATCTGGCCATCGTTGTATATGTAGCATATCGACTTGGTGAGAGTTAGGACGATAGTTACTTACTTGCCACTTGCTCTTTCCCACCATTCTCCGATCTGAAATCGACAAACTTTTCTCTTTTGATTAAATGACGACGGTTGAGTTGACGATAACATTTTAACACCTTTTGCAAATAGAGAGAGAGAGAAACGTATTGAGACGGGTACTAACGGGATCGATAAACAATATTGTTGCGTTCATTTGGTTTTTGGTTTTGTATGCAGAACGTGAAAGTCGGTAAGGCTTTTACTTCCTTCCTCTCCGTGTCGTCTCTCGTAAATGTCGTGCAAAATTTTTTCCGGTCCGCTCGTGATGTGGGTAGTTAGAAGACACAGAGGAAGAAAAGTGTGTTTCCTGCTTGCCCAGCCAGCCACTAAATGCCATGAATAAACTGCTGCTGCTGCCATACAGACAGATTGCAGTCTTTCGAAGAATCAAAATTTTGAAAATATGCCCCTTCTTTCCTACCTAAATTGGCCTTAACCCATGGTGCAGTGACATTCACAAACTTTGGGGGAAATATTAAATACGGTATTTTTGTTCTTGGCGAGGCCATTGGATCCCATCTTTCTCAATTTTTTGTGACCTTCAGAGTGTAGAATTTTTAAATGTCATCGATTAGGAGTTGAAGACGATTTCGACCCACGTGTCCTTTTTCACGGTATTAAATTGAGAAAAATTACAAAGGGTAAATTTTTACTAGATGTGACGCGTAGTTTTATTGGCAAATTTATGATATTAGGAATGTCGGATGATAAATTCCACTTATTCGAAACACAAATTTCCCTTGAGAAGAGACGTGGTGTCACCGAGCAGGAAGACTGCGAAAACCCAAGATTTTTTTGCATGCATAGTTCAGCATTGTGTTTACATTCATTCATTCAAGTCATGTGAATCTTAAAATAGTGTAAATTATATCTGACGCAAGGTCCCAGAGATCTCAAATATTTATCCGAAAAAAATAACATACGTAGGAAATTGTGCTTGGAAAGCTAAATAATTGGAACTTTGCCTAATCGAGGAGCACTAACTATAAATAAGCATATGTACATGTTTGTTTGTACGTATCGCGTGGACTACGATTCCACTTTTACATTGATTATCATATCATGCCCTTAAACTTTTATTATTATCATAAAAATGGGTTTTATAGGAATCTTTGTTTATGCATGGAATTATGGTAATTTTGGCTGCGTATCAGGGTGGGCCCATCTGGCCCAACACTGAGATTTATCCTTGTTACCTCATCACACGAAACAAGCTGAATTTTTTAGTGCGTGTGTACTGATTCTCGACTTTCTCAGTTTCAATAATATTTTGTCTATATTTCAGTAAATGTCATCGACGGTGACTTATTTCAAATTGTTAAAGTGTCCAGACTGCACATGGGTAAGGAAGCCTAGCATTCATATGAATTTATTTATGTTGGGTAGTTCTGCTACTAACAATGTCTGAACTTTGCAGGGGCTTATTTATGCATTGCAAGCAATGGTATTTTAAAACGAATAACTAAATTTTTAACTAATCGGTGCCTGTTGTATAATAACGCAAAAATAAATAAAAATCCTAGGTATTCCTCCGAGTATTAGCAAGAGAGTCGAGCTGAAAGTTCAGTTTCCACCGATGATGACGATTCCACACCAACTGGAAGCAGGTGAACTACCTTTACTTTTTATAAATAATTTTGAGATCTGTATCTTGAGAAAAATTATATTTTTATTCTATTTATAATATTGCAGCTCATGTAGGGCAAGAGGTCAGTCTTTACTGCCAATCAGTCCGATGTTATGAATGGCTTAACTTAACCAATAACTTATTTAATTAGGTCACAGTGGAATGCGTAACTGAAAGTTATCCAAAAAGGTATTTGTCACTTTCTACTTTGGGAATAACTCTTATTTTAACTTGCAATCATATTTTCAATTAAAAAACAGCATAAACTACTGGACCGATGAGAGAGGGAACATGTTAGTCTCAGGTAAGCTGTTTTTAGTTACAAGTGAGAAAAGATAACTGTTGATGAGTCTGCATTATTGGATGGAATTATGGGCAAGGCGTACATATTCTAACAAAATTTTTGATACGGTGATCCGAGCAAAGGTAAAGAGAAAGTAGAAGTGGGTGCTTGAGACTGAAGTTGATTGTTAAAAATACAATAGTACAGACACACACGTATACACACACACAAACCATCTCTTCTTCTGTCCCGGTTGAAAAATAATCAGGAACAAATAGGTGATTGATGACCTGGGGTGCAGAATGATGAAAGAGCTCGGAGGTGAAATTGAAAAATCTCTTCTTCGTCTTCTTCAAAGACCATAATGTGGCCCATTCACTCTCATCTAATTAACACCCTTAATTATCCTCTGCCCTGTATGGGTGGTGATAATGTGTAGTCGTCTGGTCATGGTATGATCCTTGTTACTTATTCCATTGACAGCCACTACCTATACTCCTAGCTCGACTAACGCTGTACCAAGTTTTCCCTGCAACTAGAGGGAGAACTGTGGGGAACTGAAACATCAGAGAGGGTTGAATGAAGGACTTTCTTAACAACTGGTGTAATGCACATTTTCATTCTCTTCTCTTGGATAACAATACAAAGGAATCCTTCGTCCATATACCACTTCCATATCTGGCTGTGGTGCAGCCCCATGTAGTACGTAGCAGCCTGCATAGCGTGTCTCAAACGAACCAAACTTCTCACTTTCTCGCCTTGTTTGCACCCTCCAGATTGGCCGAGAAACTTGGAGTTCTTCCGAATTTTGATTTCACATCCTCATCTTTCTTCCTTAAGTTGTCTGGAGAGGGTGGCACCATGTGACACATTGTAAACCGTTACAGTCAATGTTGAGCAGTCTGAGCCGCTGTAATTATCTATAGAAGGAAGAACGTAAGTGGGGCCGTGTATGGAATTTATTTTCATAACACAATAGAACCAATGTGGGAATTGTACAACCGTGCGTCCCTTTTTGTGCTACACCTTTGATGATTTCGCACCTCTTTGAAAATATGGATAGAGGTACTTCCTTATGACCTCTTTGCTTGTGCTTACATTACTTTTCACGATGGTCCAATTATGAGATAGTTCATGTGGGTGCGGTACAATAAAAGCACACCAACCAATCTTCTCTTCTTGGAAATGAATGAGAACGAAAGTGAGACTAATGAAGAAAGCTGGAAAGCATGTGTTTCAGTGTTTCATTTCTCTGGAGGAACAATGCACTCCACTTTAATTATCTTGGGATTATCCAGAATTTTATCAGATATGATATACCGAACTTTACCACCAACATAATGGAACATTGAATCCTTCACCTAACATTTGATAGTGTGTGTGTTGCCCTCACTTATGTGTACATTTTGGTATAAAGGCCTACATGCACACACAGATAGTTGGAGAGCAGAATTGTGCAGTGTAATGTTTTCTATTATCATCTGACATCCTCCTCCCCCAGACCAACCAACCGACAAAACAAGAGAGTTAAGCCGCTCACTTTCTTTCAGCATTCTGGCCGTCACTCATTTTAATCCATTACCCGGGCACTTGAGAATTATACGCAAGAGAATACGAGCTTTCTTTTCATATTTTATTCTTATTATGGAGTTCCGAATTGGCTGCTTTTGAAACCATTTTGTTGGCCATGTATATTTTTCATGTTTATAAATACGTGTGTATAATAGGAGCATTGTAATATATAATAAAAGTGTATTTATTATATAGAATGTTTCTCTTATGAGGGAAAGTAAAAGCGAATATGCAGTATATTACACAAGATTAGTATGGAAATAAAAGCTTGTGACATAAACGGGCACTATGTGAAATCTTGAAATCTGTGATGCGAAAATGTGCATGTAGTGAGGTCAAAAATTTATGATTTTCACTCAGTCGTCAGTGTCGTCTACATACGCAATCCTGTGTAAAATCAAAGTGTAATCGTCAGTAGCAGCATTACAACAGCATTTGTTTTTTGCATGTGGTTTCTTACATTTTTGTCTCCTTTTCTGCCTTAATGGGTATTTTTTTCATGAGTAATATGAGCATTTTGTCGCCTCCAGTGGTATTATCTCCCTTGTCATCGCATAAATAGTCTGGTTAAGACTGCTTTCCAAGTTTTTGTCCACAAACAATAGTGTGCATGTCCTTTCTAGATATTCGGCAAGAATATCCAAAAATTAAATGTAAGGAACGATTTAATGAAGGCATTTGACATTTATTGTCTGATGCGAATCAAACTTGTCAAATCGATTGACAGAAGACGAAATTGTAAAACCGTGTTTAGTTGAGTGATTATTGCTAATTAGCATGACTTTGATTTGATGTAATAACTAAATCAAAATGGTAAATTAAGCTTTCAAAGTAATTTTACGGTCTTTAGACTGACAGGATTAGTGTGCTGTGTGATGGGTGTTTTTGCGATTTGAAGGATTTGAAGGATGATCCGCATTTACGATGGCGTTATGGCGAGCAGATTGAGTGACGAGCACAAGATGAGTGAATATCTGTGTATTTTGTAAAGTGAAAACTCGGCTCGGATGAGGGATGAATTTACATAAGATCACTTTCTAATTTGCTTTTCGTGTCTGACTTTCTATAGATTAATTTCATCGTTGCCTCGATGTGTTCCACTAAAGTCCCTGCAAGTTCTCATTGTTCTGCCCAAGCAACTATTGGCCTGCCATCAACGAACGTTTGTCTAAAAGCTGTCTAATATTGGCATTGTTTGAATTGAGAGACAGTTGTTTCGTACATACATTGAGATGACATTGGCTTTAGTGGTGATGTTAAATTCGACAGGAAAGCGACATAGATCATCAACACTACTGTCATACGACGTACATATAGTGACATGTGTGCCCACATGAACTTGTGAATTCTATGTATCATCATCATAAATTTTGATATTAACAGTATAAGTAAATACACCTTACAAAGGAATGTATTTCTTAAGGCACTACATACAAAATCGGGTAGTTGAATTTGTGCACATTTATTTTTTAATTCGATTTTAGTGACCCCGTTTGGAGATGTGACATTTGTTGGTTTATTACCCTGGAACTGTGTTGCATGGTTTGCTTTCTCCTTCGAAAAGTGTGTACCCTGTTCACCATAGTAGTTCATCTCCATTATCACTCATGAGAAAGTGACGGGGTGGGGTTTGGGATTATAAGAGGCATTAAGCGTGGAATGAAGATAAGATGCGGTGCTCGAGAGCCGGCTAATGTGATGGGCTTCCAGCTTATTTATGAGAATCCGATGGTCTACCAATCTACACATTGTTGAGAGGGGAATGAAACCAGAAAAATCGAAATGACCCAAACACAATGAAATCAAACTAACTAAACTGTATAAACTAAACCGTATACTCAATCCATCCACTCGTACATTCTCTCTCACCAACCAACCAAATTCACAAAACAAGTCAATTCTATTCACAACCAGACTCTGAGACTTACTTGGAGATTGAGACCAGTCTCAGTCCACCCTCTTCTGATTAGTCATTCCCTTCCGGCTCGTTCTGCCGTAATGGAATCCGGGTTTGTGTTTGTATGTAGCAACAACAACTAGCAATTTCCTTTGCATTCCACGTATTTGTGGTCAGGATATTAAAGGCGACGGTGCATTTCATCAAAACCATACAGTTGTAAAATGACGCCATTGGACAGCACTGCTTTCTTTTCAACACTAAAATGAATTCCTACTTTCTACTTTAGGAGAAAAGTACGAGTCACTTTTAGTGGACAGCAGTTACCGGATGTACATGAGATTAAAAATTCGAAACATTAGCCACACGGACTTTGGAATGTAAGACTACACACTCTGATGAATTATTTGCCTGTAAGTAATGCATTATTCTCTAAAAACATAAACAATTAACATTACAGCTTCAAATGTTTGGCAAGAAACAGTCTTGGAAGTGTTGAAGGTTCCATCAAGCTATACGGTGAGAATTTGTAAATGTTATGCAATCGCGGTAGAAAAATATTAAGTAAATTCAAGCATGCTACAATATGTACATATGTAGTAAGTAAGACCAAGTAAAATTATACATGTGAGCACAATACGTTATGAAAACGTGGCGCAAAATGTCCCTCATTATCTGTCAAAAGAAGCTTTTGTGTGTAGTATTGGCATCTCATAAACAAAGAGACGAAGGAAAGAAAATTGCAAACTTGTCCCCATCAGTTACCAATCGATCATGTACATACGTTCTCGTTCCTTGTTGATTGATGAGAGACGCTTCCCTCCTTCTTGTTCCACTTTGCTGAAAATCTGGAGAAAAAGAAAGACTGATTTTCTGGTCAAACAATCAAAGTAATCAGACACAGTAGTGTTCCCATCATCATCTCGTCTTATCTTGTATTACGAAGAGAGATGGAGAAAGATAGATCGAAGAGGGGAATGCACAGACAAAGTTTGTCATAACAGATTTTTCTATTTCAATCAATCAAGATTAAATTCAGGACGTCCTCTTCCTTGTCACGTCTTAATTGATTTTGTATTTCGATCTCATCTCCCCCATCGTCCTCTCTCAGATCCATTTCTTTCTACGCAATGGCTGTTTGCACACAGAGACACGGACCGTACTTGCTATCCCATCTCATTCTTCCCGATTTCCTAAGTAGCAAAGATCATCCGCATTGCAATTTAATAGCCATGTTGCGCTGCTGCAGGAAATACGTACGACAAAGAGATTAAGAAATTAATTTAAATTGCAGTGCTATAAATAAGTATTTATAATCAGTTGCCGGTGAAATTTTGTTAGAGCGACATTTTATTTGACGAATAGCGTCCTTGCAATAAAGCAATAGCAAGCTTACTATATATTATCAAATTAGTAAATATGTACGATAGTTATGTGCCAGATTTAAATAATGCTCTACGAACAAATATTTGTCCAGTCCAATTGACTGACGGACAGGTTGGCATACGAAAAGGAAATCTAATTATTAAAACATGTATGTACACATATATGTCTGCATGAATGGGAACTTGACTTGAACTTGACTAGAACTTGACTACTCGTTTCTGCTGTTCTTTTGTAAATTGCACGTATCAGCCGACATGTATGTATTTGTGTTGGTTATTTCAGAAATTCCAGCTCCATCAACAACAACAATTGCATCTCCAAAAACAAGTCCAAGTCCCCCAAGGAAGTGGAAGAAAGGTATTTATTGAATACGCTTTCCCTTTATATTTGTCATGCTCATCCTCAGCCCATCATGCCACAAATGAGTTTTTCGTTCCGCAATCCTCATACAAAGTTGCAAAACGGAAATGTTTTACGTTAAAGCGGTTGGATGACACCTTTCAAAGAGAGTTCAATTGCAAGGCAAGGCTTGCAGTATAGACCAGGAGTATTAGCAAGTGAGAGAGTTGTAGTCTTGAGCTGAGGTACAATTGCCAAGTTCATACACAAGACAAGGGAGGCTGTCCGACAACCTGAGACTTGTAGTAAATTAAGTTTAAACTTTCCCCTGAGTGGAGCACAACTATGTGAGAGAATCTCCTCTGGGAGAAATCCTTTAGCGTGAAACGAAAATCTTACCAAAAGTGGCAGAAATGAAGCAAAATTCTCCACCAAAAGTCGTTTTATAGCTTGTGTGCCATGTTAAAGTTGTTTTTGAAGTAAAGAGAGCCCTATTTATGTACATGTAAGAAGCTCACAAAAGTTATGTCCTTGTGTGCAGCCATGTTTATTATGCCAACTGTCTTGAATCCCATCTAAAAATTGTTTAAAAGCATTTATTGTGCTAATCAAGATTGCGCAAATTTGTGGCAATGGGTTCCTCAGAAAAAAAAGAAAATTACATTAGTAATTCTAAAATCAAGTGTAATAATTCTTCTTTCCTTCTAGATTTGTCTAACTGAAAGATTTGTGTGCTTACAGATAAGAGTTCAATAAATAATGTGGTTATCGATTACGAGTTTAACAGCGACAGAGGTGAGCAATGCAAACTCGACTGGATCACTTTTACTTTGTTGTTGGATATTTTCCAGCTTATGCATTTTTCATTCGACCCTTTCAGTTCTCATTGTGCTTATGCGCGTACCAATGTAATTCCTATTCACTGCATAATATGCAAATACTCATTATTTATTGCTGTATTATTTACCCAAAATAATTGTTGTGTTCATAACTGTTCATAAATACGTAATGTGCTAATTTGACTGTATTATTATTATTTATTATTTATATTACGATGATGGCACATGCGGTTGGATTACTTGAGACATCTTAATCCAGAAATTAAACCATGGCGAGAAAATTGTTTTGTTTCACACAGACGCCATAATAAAGAGTGGCCACAACCAGCTTAATCAACTTTAGTGTCCAACTGGAAATCCCGATGTGACTGCATATAGTCAGGCAGTAGCAGTACATGCATGTCTATATTGAACATTAATTCCCTCTCAAAATGTTGGTATTAACTATCCAGACAGCGTGGCTAATTAGTTTCTGAGGGATCTCTCCTCCCTCCTTCCACGGTAATCATGAAAATGAAACATGGCCACCACGTTAATAAGCTTTCCTCTGCCTAATAAACTTACCTACCCCACCATGCATCGACCCCTTGTCTTTATTTATGTATCATCATCCAGTGCAATGGTCAACGGGGTTGCACGCAGTGACTTTTCGCAACTCTTGTGGGACACACCAAACATTGTTCTGTAAATCACTTCAGTATGCTTTATTCAGAAATCCAGAATAAGTAAGTACGTACGTACGTACGTATATATTTTTTATGTGCATACACGTTTTTGAGAATGCAACAAAATACATATAATAATTTGCAAATCAGAAATCGTCTTGTGATTCAGAGTGATGTATGCTGATTGTAATTTGAAAGTCAAAACTTGAAAAACTTGTTTCCGAATGAAAGACTTGTTGTGAGTGGAGCACAATAATAGGAGGAATGAAAGGAGGAATTTCAACCACGATGGGTGTTTGAGAAATTGTGTGATACACATACATACATAGAATATGCTCTGCCGAGAAAGTCGGGATAAAAAGATTGAAATATCTGAATGACGAATCCAGTTGAATTATTTATAGCTAAAATATTCCACCGAATTTTCTCCCACTCACTCACACGAGACTATAAAATGAGTGGATTAGATAATCAGGAGAGAGAGAGAGAGAGAGAGGAAAGCAGGGAAAGTTAAAGTTGGGGTTGAGGAAAGCAGGAGGACGGGATGGAACACTTGAGAGAGAGACTACGTATGCACACAAGAAGATCACCTGAGCATTGTCATTCGTCTTTGTCACAAACCCCGTTTTGGATAGCTCGCCCGTTTTTCCATTTGTTTTGCCAATCTACCCGGACTACCGGGACTCGCAAATCAAACTTTGATTTAAGACCGTTGTGATTTTCTCACCTGAAGTGTAGCTACTACATAGACGATGCCCCGCCACCCCCTCCCACCACCCGTGCGACACCAAACAAACGCCCGCTCTTCCCCTTTGATCAACCGATCGACCTAACGTTGCGTAGTAGTTTCACCTTTTATGTATGCATATCCCCCTCACTACTACTTAACGTTGTCCATAATTTCAGCACTCTTCGCCGTCCCTTGATTTAGATTTTTTTCATACGAGTGTGACCAAATAAATCTCACCACGACTTTAGAACTAAAATGAAGGGAGACAGTAGGAGGTTAGGGAGGATGGGACACTGCCACCATGCATGTGCAACAATGGAGAAAGTCGCTACAGTGTAGCAGACGGCAAAAGTGGCAGATTTTATTACTTTCCGCACGATTGAATTTTACAAATTCCATCTCGAGATTACTGCGGATTATATGATGGTTACGAACCGCTTGGATTTTGAATGGATGTTTTTTTTGTCACCTTTCCTGCTTCAGTGTTTAATAGCCTTCAGAGATTCCTTTGTGGCTGAATTACGTGAATGCCAGCATGAATAAGTTTTACTGAAATTGTAACTTTTCATTTTAATATCCAGGTCAGAAGAAATATGATGACATGGACGGCAAATTGGGGATTACTGGAGAAAGTTCTGGAAGTGCGAGTAGTATGCGTAGCCCAAGAATTATTCCAAGTGGTCAACATCATCACAAACCTATCCCGAAAGGACTTTTACCGCAAATCCCTAAATCGCATAACGGGCTCCATCTCGTTCAACATATCTTGCTTTCCATACTTTCAAGTGAAACATTTGTCATTTATTTTGGTTGGTGTTCTAGCTGTAGTGCAATCTTCAACATGTGCCTCCTCAGTCTCACTTTTATTCTTGGTCAATATCAGATTTCGAACTAGGTTGCATTTGCCCTCTGACAAGGGTCCATTGACTTGTAAATTCTTTGAGAATTTCTAGTAGAAATTCTCAAAGGATACAGTCAATGGGCCCTGTCTCTGACCGAATGAGTTTCGTATATTTTCAATTCGCAACATATGTATAAGCAAAATATATCTCCCATCATAATCATTCCAATCATGATTGCATTATGTGGCTAAAATATATGTTGAGTTAGTATATAACTATATATTAGTTAATATATATCTATCAAAACAAGTATCCAACTGATACGAACTTGAGAATGAATATTAATTTTATTATATTGGACATTGATTGTTTGTCTGTATTAATGAAACCTTCCGATTGCAAATTAAAAATTGGATTTCAGAGACGCTTTATTGAGTAGCATTACTGTCGCGACGCCCTTTGATATTTTATTGCAGATTGTATATCAGTAATAATTGTATGCATAAATAAATCACTAAATACATGAATAAGTTCAGTATCGAAATAGAAATAAGTGAAGAAAGTAAGGTAACAATATTAGTTTGTTACCTTTCAAAATGAAAGAACGAGACATACGTATGATAATGTATTTATGAGCGTAAAATTAAGTTTTATGATCTGTCTATATTATTAAACATACATATTACCCAAAACGATGACAAAGGAACATTTTACATAATCAACGAGTGCCGGTAATACTGATTTTAAAAATGTATCAAGAAGCTCGACTTTCGAAGATAAGTATCTACTTGTTAGGACTCTAATTTATTTATTTGGTGTTAGAGTGAAATAAGAATAAACTTTTGTACGGAAAACTAATATGCAAAATGTGTGGTTTGAAAAATTATCCTAACCAACCAACCACATAAGTATGTACATGAAGAATTTATAAAATGCTTGCAATTTTACCCTCGTGCAGTTGGCAGTGTAAATATGCATGTAAGCTGGACCTATTTCATAATTTATATTTTTTCATATTATCATCACCTTCATTTTATTATTATACAGCTCTATAGAGCCTCTATGATCATCACATAATATTCCACTTTCTCCATAACTTCCGGTGAAAGCATAAATTGACAATTTAATTGTCGCAAAACGAAATCTATTATATTTAAAACTTTTTCATTTTTAATGACATTGTTAACAAATTTGCATGTATTGAATTATAAAGTGCAAGTAGGCATTGTCGCATCATCAAGCCGATTTATTTACCAAATCCTTTCCCAGCATCAGTCGCTTTACAAACATTTTCAAATTCCAACCGTGTATTTACTAGTTTACTCATAAATCGTTTTTAGCATCCACACCAAATTTTTGTTTTCTGAAACAATTTCTGAAAATTGGGTCCCTTCATTCCGGTTGAAAAATTTCCCAATTTTACTAATCCTAAGCCACTAGCAACCTGCAAGCTTTCTCTCCCAATTTTGAGATTTTGGTGCCTAATATTCCATCCACCTGCATAAATAACCCCCACTGGTCAACCACTGGACCGATGTGGTTCATCTAACTTTGTCTAATTTACATACGTGTGTTCAAATCTGAACTCAATCGCGTTTATCTGCCTCGGACAGACAGACCAGCGGTTCCTAGCTAAAAATTGGTCTCCCTTAGAGATTCCTATACTCGACAAGTAAGTGCATTTTATATTTATCAATGGGTGCTATTGTTTGTTTATTAAATCATACTCAACAACTTAACAATGACTAAAGGTTTAGAAACACGCTTGCAAATTGAAGTTCTGACGCTACTACTCTTTCGCTAAATATGTATGTTTGAGTTTAGCAATCCTTTTAATGCAGTTTTAACACCTGTTTAGTTATTACAGGTTTTAATGAGTATTACATCTCATTTTGGTTTGTAGGATCCTGTCATTCAACAAGTTACCAGAAACTCTGCAAACAGCGCAGCCAAAGATCTGAAAGATATTACAATCCGTTTGACATCAGTGCTACAAAGCGATCACAGGTTCCAAGTATAGGCTGCCTTAAATTAATTAATTGTGAGCAATTGGCAACATGGTCTACAAACAAAAACTTGTGTTTGAATAGGTGGGTGGAGCATCAAAGTATTTTAGATTCATCCAGGTCTCCTGCAGTCATGTCACCCGAACAAGAAACGACACTGGCATCATTTGGAAAAGTAGATAATCCTAGTCAGCAATCCCAAGGTCAGGGAGCACAAGTAATTCCAATTTCAACTGAAGAAGTGCAGAAGAGACCAGAAGTGGAACCCGAATTAAGAAAAAACCATTTGAAGTTATGGACTTGTTTGCAGCAAACTGCATGTGCCACTCACATACGAATGAAATGGAAAAATTTTTGCCGAATATTGGAGGAATCTGAACGTTTCAATTCTACCATTTTCGTAATTTTCGTAACAGCGGTTGTGGTTCTAGGTCTTTGCATCTTATTATTTCCACTCATTATGTTTTTACGAAAGACTTTCAATAAGAATAAGAATATTACAAGGATTTTTGGAAACAAAATTACAATGGATGGCAAATATACGAAGGGTGCCTGGAATGATGACTATTATTGATAAATTTGAAATTTGCAATTGATACTAAGTTTTAAAGATCAATCAGAATAACACAATCTTACTGTATGATAATCCGAAACCCTTCAAATCTCTATCTCATATGCGAAAAAAATCATGTCAACTTTGATGATACTTTGGTACGATTCTCTCTGTATTTCGGTTTCATAATAAATAACTGATTTACTCATGTTACGACTGACCTATAATGTTTTCTAATTTTAATTTTCCAAGTGACTTTGGCACATTCACACTTTCCAAGACTTTCATGATAATTCCAGTGGCTACCGTAGAGTTGTTTTCTCGTATGGTAAACTGTTGTCCTATTGTCATTACCATGTTCTTCAACAATGTAAGTTCTACAGTCGAGTGGTCTCCTGTGCGTCAACAACAATAAATACTAAATACTTGAAGTTGGGAATTCCTGCTTATTTATACTATAAGTAACTACATTATTCCTACCTGGCATGATCATTGTTTCTGGAGGGATGATATCCATCTATAAGTATAATAGAAATACCAATGGTAATCTTTAGTCGAGCTGGAATTATTTGTAAGGACATTTGGTATATAGTTTTACCCGACAAGCAATGCTCCAAGTCCTACTGAAGAGCTGGGGCTGATATTTATTTGTTACGGGTTTAGATCTTCCCCCTTCCGTTTTTGTGAGGAAATATATCTTTGCTTGAAATCGGTTGCATGCAACTTCGCTCCCATATTCACATAGCATCATTCCCTTTTCGACTACTTCAAGTTTTACCCCTCTTAACAACACGCCTACATTATCTCCCGCGGCAGCCATAGGTACTGACTTTTTAAATACATGGATATCTCCCAGAGTGGTTTTTATCTTTGTGTCAAATCCCAACAGCTCTGCTTCCGCATTCTTTTTAATTATCCCTCTTTTGATTGTCCCAACTGCTACGGTTCCTCGTCCTGCAACAAACACAAGCATAATATAACAACTTAATTTAATGAGATAGATACACACAAAACAATTGTACTATATAAGTGTAATAAGACAACTAATCTGTTAATGTAAAATCGTCTTACCAGGAACGGTGAAAGAATTGTCAATAGGAATCAGAAACGGTGACTTTAAATCTCTTTCTGGTATGGATATGTGCGCATCCAATGCATCTAAACAAAAACAACAATACTCACATCACAACATACCAATTCCAATTTCTTAAAAAACTATTAATTAAAAGCAAGTAAAATACTGGTTAGAAACGAAGGTTTAGGTAATGGCTTTTTGAAGCAAAATGAGTACTAGATTATTCATTGATCTGAGTCTAGCGTTGAATTTTCAATCTTATCGGTTAATAGAAAGTGGTACAAACCTAGAAGCCTAAGAATGCTTCCTTCACCAATTTCACTCGTGTCGCCCTGAAGTGCTTGTAGTGCGGAACCTATGGACAGCGAATCAAATTGGAATGTCAATATGGCAATTGTACAGAATTTAGCGAACGACACGTTAGCATTTATTAGGTTAGTTCAACCTGAAAATTTGTTTAAACACCATTACCATTTACTTAATTCTAAGTTATGAGTTTTAATTTTCACTACGATAATGGTACTTTGTACAAACTATCCGAAATTATGTGGTATATAATGTATCGATTGTCGATATACTCCTGTCCTCACCTATAATTATTGGGGACTTGTCTCCGTCAAATCCAAAATCGGTTAAAAGGTCTCTCATTTCTAGTTCCACAAGCTCCAGCACATCTTTTCCGACAAGATCCGCTTTGTTAACAAAGACGACTACAGATTCAACTCCAACCTGCTTAGCGAGTAGGAGATGTTCAATTGTTTGTGGCATTTGCCCATCAGTAGCTAAATTTTCCAATTTAAATTTAAACTTCGTTTTGCCATTCCAATTTTTCCAAATAATTCCTACACACTTATAATGGAATACCTGCCACAACCAGGATAGCTCCATCCATTTGTGAAGTACCGCTAATCATATTTTTTATATAATCTGCATGACCTGGACTAAAAATAAATAAATGGCGCCATTGAAACAGGTTATTTAGAAGAATTGATACATAATGATTCCTAATAATTTTGAAGAATCGAAATTCACTCACCAATCTGTATGTGCATAGTGTCGAGTGTCAGTCTCATACTCAACGTGAGCGATATTAATAGTTATGCCTCGTAGTTTCTCTTCAGGAGCCTTATCAATGTCCTCATAGCTGGTGTACTTGGATAATTTCCTCTTCTCCATTACTTTGGTGATTGCAGCAGTCAGTGTAGTTTTTCCATGGTCCACATGACCTATAGTGCCCACATTGCAATGAGGCTTCTCTCTTTTTCCAGGAGTGTGAGGACTTGGGGGGTTAGATTTAAGGGAAAACTTGGGACATGAAGCTGAGAAAGATTTCTTCAAGCTGTGCTGAAATATCAAACGCTTATTTACAGTATACTGCATCTTGTATCCTCTTATTATAACAATTAAATAGTGAGTTACAAAAACCTGCACAGAAGGGGGAGAAATATGGGAAGTGAACGCACAGCACTTTTTAGCAAAAATTGGAGGATTAGAAAAGCTGTGCCAAAACTTTACGACTAAACGAGGAGATGTCCTACAAACTCTGGACATGCTGAATTGTCGTCACCAATTGGTGTATCAAATTAGTCCACAAATCTTCAGTATAACTAGAATTTGAAAATATACTGTAAATTACAAACTACAATGATTAATGAATTAGTAAAATTTAGTTGGCAGTTTATCATTTCAAGTTTACCTGATGTAAAATGGACAGCGAGTCTCGGATAAAATTTGAAATTGGACTAGATATTTTCGTGAAAACAAACTACCGGATAATAACTTATGCATTTTTCCGCCTAATTTTCCAAGATCCATCCAACTCTATGATATGAAGCCTATGAAACGTTATAACCACTGGATGAAGCATCATCCAAAAGCAGCGTCTCATTATACAGATTGTTGCACATAATTATTCTATGAAAATTGACGCAGTTTGAGTCGATTGTAATTAAGAAATTATGTATTTTAAAACATTTGCTCTTAATGAACATGGTGTACATTCCAATTAATGTAACTGAAAGTTCTTCCAATACTGAAACCAAATAAAGTTATTATAATTATGGTCGTTTTTCTTTTCATCAAGTGACCTATGTACGAATTGAAGGCCATGTACGACTATTAGTCGACAACAATGAATTGAAGTTATCACTGAAAACATGCATGTCGTATTTCGTATTCTATTGCTATAATTGAGTTGTATTTTTAACAAATCGTAATTACTATTCATAAGATGCACAACCTTACATATTCACGGTCAATGAATAATATTTGTATTATTAGCACTATTAAATAGTATTATCTTCTGTAAGCAACAAGCAATCCACAAATACAATTCGTTGCAAATATTGGTGCTTTTGCATAGAAATTATGCATCCAATCAACTTTGCAGATATTGCCCATTGTTACAATACGTACAAGTTTGGAGAAACATTGGTTAGCCCTGTGAATAGAAAAATGTGGTCAATCAAGCAAAACAGGTAATTCGCGTATCAATTGTTTAAACTACATTATATAGTCTTATTTCTAGAATTTAGTCTGTCGCTGCAGTTGCATGCAGAACTAGTATTAAACATGAACACGGCAGCAAAGTTTTTAATTCTGCTAGTTGTTGTATTATTTTCTGCGGACAACGTAATCACAAAAGTCTATGACCCATGTGATCTTGCCAAAGAAATGGTGGAAAAGCATCGGTTTACGAAAACCGATATTGCCGATTGTAAGTTTAGATTAACAAATATGTGACTTATAAATTTATTTTATAGGATGTGGGGACACCCGAACATACAGGCTTCATGGTCTCGCATAAAAGGAGTTAACAATTACCATATTTTGAATAGGGATATGTCTAATTCGTTGGGAATCTAATTTCAATACGAGCGAAATTGGCAGATTAAACGCGGATTCGTCCATGGACCATGGCTTATTTCAAATTAGTGACAAATATTGGTGTGTCGAAGGTCAAGTTGATGGAGCGTGTGGAATTGATTGCAAAGGTGATACATATCATTTATCCTCAAACATAACACCATCACGTAATAATTGCCTAACCATTTATTTATTGTAAAGCCCTTCGCGATGACGACATAAAGGACGATTCCATTTGTGTCCGAAGGATATTTAGGTTAACGAAACAGAGGACAGGGAATGGTTTCGATGCATGGTTCGTAATTCAAGAATTAAAATCTTCGTTGGGAAAGACACTAATTCGACTTTTATACTCTACTGAAATTATCCAGGGCGGCCTGGAAGCAAAGATGCCAAAATCAGAACGTGCAATCTTATATTGCGCACTGTAAATGACAACACAACCAAGCGTCTCGGGCAATTTTTTTAGAACATATTGATACCGAAATATTAAACTATGCATATAATAAATTATATTATTGTTAACTACTCACCAAGAGAAAGTAAAAGGTTGTGAAGTAGAGAAAGTTGAGACTTCATCAATGAACAATTTCATGAGAATGTGTTTCGCAAAATTTTTATTTCTCACTTCTTTTTTTCATCTGCTGACCTGCACCTTACCCTCCTCAAACCCCTTGTAATTCAAGTAATATTACTTATCTATCCTTACTTGTTAGTGGGCAATAACGCATTTCCGGGCTAGACTAATGTAACTAATGTACTTATTTATGTCGTTTTAGTAATCCCAAGTTGGGGTTCCCAATGCCCCACCGGTCCACATGCGATGATTCTGGGCCGGGTAAAAGATGAGAAATTTCTCACCAGCATTGCACTTTTCACTGAAAAGTTTTTAGTGATGTGAAATTGTTACTTGCATCTCATTTTTATCATCCATAATTATATTAATAATTCTCATCAAGTCTCGTATTGGGAATCAACTGACTAATTTGATTTAGGTAAGTACATGTATCAGAATTCTGTATATAATAGACTTTTATCAAACTAAATGATTATGCCCATGTTCTGCATAATATCATTTAGCGGCGGTATAAAGAAAAAATAAACTCGTTATTGTTCGAATTGGTGTATATACAACAATAATTGGCGAGTGAGTCAATTGGATTTCTTATAAATAGTTCACAATTATTCTGATGGTGCTCAATATTTCCCTCATTAGGTCAAAATGAACCGAACAATCGCGTTAGTCCGACTTGCACAAAGATGTCATGGGCAAGTTGTTGGAATATCATCAGCACCTGCACCATCACTTCCAAGATTTGTAAGCTCCACAATATAAGTCCTGATTACATATAACTCCTAAGTTATTGCATAGCTAATTCTGACACGGTTTTGAATGTAGTTGAAGAGTTCAATTGTCCCATTTCTTCCACCGATACGGTACAAATCGTCGACACCATTGAACACAGTCATATTATTTGTTCCTCAACAAGAAGTAAGAAATTTTAACCACCTATATAACGGTTGAGTTTCACAATGCATATTGTGTTGCAGGCTTGGGTTATTGAGAGAATGGGCAAATTCCATAGAATACTGGAACCCGGACTGAATTTTTTGATTCCAATTCTTGATCGAATTAAGTATGTAAATAGCCTGAAAGAAATTGCAATTGATATTCCAAAACAATCTGCAATTACTAAGGGTAAGGACTGCCTAAAGTGTTTTTTGTTCTGTTTTTCTGTTTGAGCTGTGAGATGGACTAAACGTTAACGTAATATGAAATTCATAGATAATGTCACCCTAACTCTCGACGGCGTCTTGTATCTGAAAATTATTGATCCCTATAAAGCAAGCTATGGTTAGTTTTTTAAATATACATTTTAAATGTTTAATTACATAAATTTTTATTTTTATAGGTATCACCGTACGTTAACTCATTTATTTTGTAAATATCAGAGAACTGTAGTGTGAATCGTGTATCCAAATATGGATCAGTTGGAAACACTAGAGTATCCATTACATTAAGATCATCTATCTAATGCTTCATATTTTGTTTCAGGACCCTGAATTCGCAATTACACAATTAGGTAAAATTGCACTATGCTGGCCTAACTCGGATTTCGTTATAAATTTTTTTTGTGAACAAATAATGAAACTTTTACACTCTTGGGATGACTCCAAAAACAAACTTTTTTCGGTTTTGATTTTTTTAAATTATGTGTTGTCCTAAATTTTCACGAAAGTTATTTTTTGGACTTAAAACATGCTTCACAAGAAGCTGAAGGAATTTTTGAAAAAATTAAACGAAATCGGAGCTAGGCCACTATAGTGCAATTTTTTCCACAATTAGCTCAAACAACAATGAGGTAATTTGTTTGTCTCTTGATATGTTGTAATGTATAAACATATAACTGACTTGTTTGGTGTGAATTTTCAGATCGGAGTTGGGGAAGATAGCACTAGATACTATATTTCGGGAACGAGAAAGCTTAAATATTAGTATTGTGGAGTCCATTAACAAGGCTGCTGAGTCCTGGGGAATTGCATGTCTCCGTTATGAGATTCGTAAGCACATTGCTTTTAAAGATATTGAAGACGATGACCATGACGTATTTAATTTGTAGGTGACCTAAAGTTGCCTTCAAAAGTGCAAGAAGCTATGCAAATGCAAGTCGAAGCTGAACGTAAGATCTGCACCCACTCCCTATGAGATTTTTTGGTCCAATAATATGGGATTTAGTTATGCTGACCTTTCTGTTGTACCTGCCCCACTTACTGCGGGAGTTGGGACTTTTTTTGGGGCACTTTTCAGTTTGTCAAATTTTACAGGTAAAAAACGGGCGCAAATTTTGGAATCTGAAGGAGCTCGAGAATCAGCTATAAATATTGCGGAAGGAAGGAAAAAAAGTCAGATCTTAGCCTCAGGTAAGCTTTACTTCAAATGCACCATAAATTCTATAGGTTATTAAAAAAATATACTCTTCCAATCAGAGGCTGAGATGCAGGAAAAAATCAACTATGCCAAGGGTGAAGCTGAGGCACTGCTGACAAAGGCTGAAGGCTGGTTTTATTACAAAAATTCAAAATTTTTTCTTATATGCATTTGAAAATAATTGCTTAACATTTTTGGATAGCTCGTGCTAAGAGTATTGAAAAAATTGGAAGCGCATTGGAAAAGTCATCAGGACATGATGCAGGTTCCCTTATTGTTGCAGAGCAGTACGTCGCCGCTTTCCAAAACCTAGCAAAGAAGACAAATACACTGCTACTTCCCTCTGACGTGGCCAATGTTCCTTCGATGGTTTCACAAGTAATATTATTCAATAACTAAGTCTTAGAGTAGAGAAATACTATATTTTTCCCCATAAACGCAAAATATTAATAAATTAGGCTCGTAATATATGTACTTTAAATCAGTGATTAACAGTAGTTAATCAATATTGATGGCTACTTAACAATGGAATGCCTGATTAAATAGTTAAATATATTTTCAGGCCATGTCCATTTACAAAACTCTCGCGAGTCCTACAAACACCAACTCTGCTGACTCGAGCAAGACTGACGATATGGAAGAGTATTTCAGCGATGATGACGACTTGAAACGAATACGGGACGGACACAGAGATAACATTTCTACGGAAGGTTCCTCAAAGAGGGATTCTCAATTTACGTAATTAAAGTGCTTCTCAAGTATTTGGGATTTAATCTTAACTAATTATTCTGTCATTACCAAGTTATTTTCACGTATGATAAATATATATCCAGTCTGATGAATGTATACATTAGAGAGAGCTTTGATAGATTTATTATTAAATTAATTATCTGTGTACATCCTTAAATGCCAAAAATATATTTAAAACTTCACTTCTTCCTGTAAACATGCAAAGCGCTGCTTGAAAAGCTTAACTAGCTTCTGTTGCAACTTCTGCGGCGGATGTCGAATCGCCAACACCCATCTCTTCTGCCAATTCATTTTTAGCATTTGATTCAGGTTGGTCGTTTTGAGATTCTTGCTCCGCAGGTTTCTGAGCACTGTACCTTGAATTTGAGGAGAACTGGCGAAGATGTACCTGCAAAACAAATTCAACTAATTAGATTTGGGTGCGTTGTTGCCTGCTGTGTTGTATTGCCTTGAATAAGTACAGAAATAATTCAATGCTAAGATGCTAACGGATGTAACATATTATGTAAATATATAGTGCATACATATATGTATCTACGTACCAATAAGTGCATGTTCACATCGTCAGATCGACTTAAATAAGGAAAATTGCCTCCGGTTTTTAAATGTGCCAATTTGGCGTGGCCATAATGAGATCGCAAACTTGCGCGTGCTTGCATGGAGAGTGCAGATTCGTCAAAGACGTCAATTATAGTCATGGGCATATTTTTCAATTTAAATGGGTCAACCTGGCAGTTAACACAATTTAAGGTCAGCCTTGACGCCAGTTCTTGTTGACTTAAGGTGTCCAGCTATAAATCATTTATGCAGAAATGTATTAGACTCGTAGCCATGCTTCATAGTGACAAAAGTGAATCTGTACCCTTTCAATGATGAATTCCATGGATTGAGCCACTCTCAGTTCTGTGACGGATTCGGACTTAATGTTCCCCATGACTAGTTTCTTCAAAACTGGACCAGGCAGAATCCAAAAACTTGTACATGTACAAATATTTATCAATTTACACTGTTTCAAACTCATCACTCTAATTATTGTCAAGGGGTGTAAACAGATGGTCTTACAGGGTTGCGGTGTCATTAAAGTTAAAGATGGATGTTTCCAGGAAAGCGTTGGAGAGAATAATAGAAGCAACTCGGGAGTACTGAGCCGTTGACTCTGCAAATTTTTGAGCCAGGAATCCACCTGGTAAAATACATGGTGGTCATTTTGGAAACAGTTTTATTTTTTACGTAAACTAGGGATTAATTTGTGACAATTAAACCTTACTCACCCAAGGAAGCTCCAAATAGATGAACTCTTTCAATGTCTAAATGGTCCAACAGTCGCCGGAATCCCTCACACCAATCTGAAACCGACCAATATATTGGGGACTCCACCTACATGCATACAAAAATATCCAACATCTTTCAGTTATCATGAATCATAAAACGGGACCATTTCTGAATGAAGTGATTGTAAACAGGTCACGTACAGACAAAACTCGAATGCCACGAGCTGTCAGATAGAGCATTTGTTTGTAAAAGATATCAGCCGTCCCTGAGACAGGTGCCAAACAGACTAAGGGACTGGTCACTTGACGAGGTCCGGCGTCATATAATTTCCAGGTCTGCCAATTATCAATTAATAATTACTATTGCCATTGTAAGAAGGTTATCATCATTTTATTTAGTCTGATCCATTTCCGGTTTTGTCCGTACATACATAAATGGTGCTATGCACATACAGACGTATGTACATATGTACATAAACAATCGCATATCGGTTGAGTGAACCGAAAATAAAACTAGACGATTAGAGATTAGTTTAGATTTACCTTGCTAGCATCAGTGTCTACAGCAAGTTTTTTCAACGGAACAGTGGCTCGGAAACTCTGATATTCTGGAGAATTGGACAAATCACTAGAGAAATTCATTTTCGCATTAGATATACCACAGAACTTTCTTCTCTTGATCCATGTGATTGCATCAAAAAACTTTGAGCAAAAGCAGGTCCTCCAGACAGAGAGTTCGCACGTTCACTTCACAATATATGTAAGATCAACAAGATAATTTTGAGCACTTAAGAAACAGAACAACTTTTACCCCAACTTCTTTTTCCTGAGATTCGGAACCTTCTACAACCTGTGTCCCTTGGGCATCACCTAACTATTTACTTGTTAGGGTCGATCGCGTCACTTACAGACGCTAGCACCGAATCTGGCCCGGTGAAATTTAGTAATATTTGTTTAACAGAACACAGTCAGACTGGTGTTGTACGAAGGTATGTCTGTATTGCAGATCTCCCTGATGCAGAATGATTTTCGACTCGTACGTAGTTATTAAAAAATCCCTTGTTTCCAATCTTGTAAATGTATGACAATGTGCGTAATCGACGATATCCTAGACTCTGGCACCTAGATGACCTAGAACAACATTGAAGACTTTAGGGTATAGTTTTTTATGAAAACGAAAATTATGTATTTGTCGCATTGAAGCACGCAATTGTTCCAGCCGAATACAATTACAACCACATTTGGCACCTGACTTGGTGTACTTTAGAATTTCGGAGAGATCATAGCAAATATCGTGCCAATTGGCAATTGGAAAAATATATGCAATCTATTTCGTAGCTCGGTCTTAAATCTTTCGAGGTTCTTTCCTCTGTACGAAAAAGCCCAAGGTTGCATAGTCAAACCCATCCGCATGAGTGTCATATTTGGAAATTGTCGTTCGTGCGAAAGCTTGACAGTTGTTCTCTATACGTGACATTGATATGGCTTTTTTGCACACTGGCTGGACAGTGATAAACGCAGCTATGTATTTGTACGTCTTTTGTAACTACCTTATTTCTGATACATCAACATTTTATAGATATACGATTTTTTTCATGTGATATTAAGGTTTATCTTTGATTGTAAGCACGTGTAGGTAAATATTATGAATTATGAAAACCAGTGCCTTATGCATGCCATGGATAGAAAGTATTGATCTTCGCACACGTTAAATACTGATTAAATTAGAACTCCTGAGAAGCTACTTCTCCATAAACAACTTAAATATTTATTTTGGCAGAGTTAAATTGAAAATGAAAATTTTACATACCTATTTAGGTCCACTGCATGGAGAACATAAATTTCACACGTTCTTAAACTGAGAGACGTTTGAAAACAAATACTCAGTTTGCTTTATGTAATTTGTTACGAGTAATCTCCTTAACGTAACGTTACCTCTTTGAAAAATTAAACGGGAATTCGACTTAATTCGAGTTGAGCAATTTATTAAATACTCTTAATCCGAAGATTTAAGTAATTATTTTCCTGTATTTCACATACAAGTTATGAATAATTCTCGGCCATCCTTACCTTCGAGGCAGCTGGTAATGATTAAAACTTGTTGGATTTAGTTAACTGTTGTTGTTTTTCAATGCAATCTAAGTGCGTTACTTTTTTGCCATGACTGTGTAGTTGACGTCCATACGTCTTATAGTTGTTGGCTCGTGCATACACGTTCTGTCATCACTGAAAACATTTATGCATACCCATCGCACTCGATAGCACATACAAGATTAGAATTTGAACTTTGAAGTATCTGCTTTGAGTTATGTAAAATGATGAACAATTTCTGCTATATATTTACATATGTTACATATGCAAACACTAAACTTTTCATACAAACAAATAAAACTATGATTCATACACAATAAATTTATCTACATATGGAAATATGATTATATTAGTTCTGAAAATCAAGTTCTGATGTTTGTCTTTGTTTAACTTTTTACTAATTTTATCACAGTACAACCTAAATCACTGAAATCGAAGGAAAACCCGAGTCAGGGCTTATGAAACCGGTGTGTGTCCGTCTGTGTGTCTCACGATAGCTCATTGTGCCGAGTTGAAATTTGGTGTACATGTAGTATGGAGTAAATGAGGAGTTACATACATACATTCAAAGATGATAAAAATCGCTCGGGTCGTGAATGGCCGTAGAAAGAATGGCCATATTTGTGGAAGTGAAAATATAATGTCATTACGCCCAAATTATTGTTTAGAAGGACCCAGAAGGGTGACTTCCCCCCCCCCCTCCCCTGATTTTTAAAATGGTCACAGAAGGCTTGAATTAGGCATGACCCTATGATGGTTGCATGATGGTGTATGTATGTATTAGTATATGTACATATGCATATATATGACTAACAAATGTATCAACAATATCTGCTAATTATATCTAGTTTTATGCATCGTTATGAATTTTATATGAAGCACATGACGGTGATCACCCCTGATTTGAAATGATTACTCCCATAATACTTTTCAAATAATAATCCATGAATGTATACATAATTTTATTAACTTTCGACATTTTTACTCCCCATTCAAAGAAACAGTCCAGTAAACTATATAGTAACCTCATATTAATGAACTAAAATTATTATATACTTCGTTAGTGAACAAGGAAATCTTCAATAACACGGATGTAGTATTAAAAAATCTACATCGACAAAGTGTAATGATTTCTTTGCCATGAGACACTCATGTCTGTACAGTATATCGCTCTCTGATTCGGAAAACTTTTATGAAATATCGACTTCTATGAAAAATGCTGAGTAAAAAAATATTTGATATATGACTCTGTATAAGTGATTATGATAATGAACGACTTCGTGGGTAAATATAAAAACTACAGAGAGAAAAAAGAAGGTAAACACGACTACCTTACTGCAAATTGCTAATGCAATTTAAAAAGTTTGATAGTTACGCTATTGGAATATCAAATTTTGCTCGATATTTTCCATATCATTCCGGCAGAACTGATTGCCAGTGGAAGTTTTTCTACAGTTAAGGACCAGTGTACTCCAAATTTACATTCCAAGTGCCTTACAATTCATTGGCATTCGGTTAAAGGTTAAATGGCATTGAGATTATTGGTTAAGCGCAACACTGAACGAACTCGACCCATGCATCCCAATCAAATACACATGTACTCGAGATGATTTAGATAGTTGAATAATTTTGCCATCCTCTTGTCTCTCAATGAACTCTATCAACGACGTATGTAACATGAAAGCAACCATTTTTGACTTATTTTGACTTTGACTTTGAAGCAGTATTTGCTCAAATTGGTTGACATTTAATAGAATCCTGACATGGAGCTCGCATGCTAACAAATGTACGATTCCAGACTGCAATACAATTCCACCCACACACTCGAGTAAATACTTCCAGACAGCGTCACATTTCCACTTTATCTGTGCAGGACTCACTACTAAACCCAAAAATGTCGTTACACAACAACTTTTGGACGGTTTTCTAATTCTGTGATTATTTCAGTACAACCGAATACACATCTGACCCATCTCCTCGGAAAATGTGAAAAAAATCTATCCATGTACATCCACCTAGATGAAAACTGATGAGTGATGGACACAGAATTTTGTGCCATGGACGAGGGCAGTCAAGAAGAAGATCAATGTTGCGAGAACTCAATATACCAACTAATGTGCAATCGCAGTGCAAAAATCTCTCTGCTCGTTGCTGCTGCTGGAGGAAGAAAGGAGGTTGTTGAGGTGGAAGGAAATATAAGAGTGGGTGATATTTGCCGAGAATTCATTGCACTCGCCACCTTCCTCATAGGAGGACAGAAAACCAGACCACGAGCAGCGACAGATGAACCACCAACCAACCAACCAAACCACTACTTTCTCTCTCTGCCAGTGCCCAGACTTTCCTTCCAAACAACAATAAAAGTCTCCCCACCACAAACTACCTTCCTTTCCACGACCACTACCATACGACGGTAAGCTCTTTTCACATCTCTCAACTTCATACGAGAATCATCCCACTTTCTCCTACTGCCCCACAAGCTCGCCATGTACGTAAGTCCAATCAGGGAGCTTCTGGTCTTTGTCACGCAGAGACTTTGCTCGAGTATCTGCTAGAAGGATGTGTTTTTAATTGTCCTCGTAGCTTTCACTTTGCACTCACTTTGAAAGGTGAAAGTCCACTCTTTTTCTTCAACAGAGCAAATCAAAGCTCAAATAGCGCAAACTTCATTTCATTGATTCCATTTCTGCGCCATGTTGAGTGCACAGCATTCATTCATACGTACGAAAATATGCATACCAATTTTGGAAGTGAAAAAGAGTTGGAGCTCCAAGATTTTTAGTTAAAAGCCGTCCATGCATTAGCAAAATATTTTTAGTGAGTGGGTAGTTTCTGGCTGTCTGACATGCATAAACGGCTGTCTGACATGCATAAACGGCAGAGAAAATTCCAGTGGAACTTGAGAATCATTTTTATTTTCATGTACATGTCTTGTTACGATTAAATGGTCGATATGAAAAGACGTCCAGACATGGTTCTACATTTTTTGCCAAATAGTGAGTGCATGGCATGTCATTTCATGTGGTTATGTTGTATTAACTCAAACTATCAAATGACTCTTTTCTCAGCACTTTTCAAAAAACCTGTAAAATTTTCATGTAAAAGGCGATTTCTTAAGAAACAAGAAGTCATAGGCTTAGACATGTACAGAAAATATGTAGAAATAATACATAGAAAATATCCGTAAATAAAATACATACATCCCTAATGGGAAAGTTAAGTATAAGATTTTCTATTGTCACATGAAACGAACATAAATGGGCAATAACATTGGTATTGTTTCGTATAAAAAATATTTATAAAAAAGAGTTGTAAACTGTCGCACATAATTTGAAATTCAATGTATTTCGCCAGGTCTATTTTATAAATTCGATTGTCAGTTACCTTCGACACCTGTTGTCAGTGCGTGGTGGGCGATTTACTTGGAATTATGCCAATAATAATGATCATTTGTTTGCAAAACAACAGTTTGCACATAAGTTCGACGTCTAATGATATGAGTACATCTGACAAACTTTATATAACCTTCTTGCGCCTGAAACATAATCTTTTCGTCTTGTTCAATGCTAAACAATATTTGTTCTGAGAAAGTAGAAATCCTAGAAGGAAAAACTGTAAGCAAATGGTACGGAAATTTTGTGCAAACAAGCAGAAAGCTAAGCAAGCAGCTGGTGGGTCACCTGGTGCAAGAACCTTGTGGGATACTTTATGTAACGAATGTGGGTGTGGACAGCGGAGAGAATTCATAACGGATGATTGAAACTGCATGGTGCATGAGGTTTGCAATATCGGTGGAAATCCAAACGTTTTACGGATGGATGTGTGAGGGTTGCACGTTATATTACTCGAGTAATAGCAGTGCTGATAAATTTTGTAAGTAGTTCTCTACCAAGAGAAATCTAGTATCCGAATAGGAAATTAATATATTATACCAAATTTATGATGCTAGTATTGGATTACGCTGTCATAATTCTAATAATCTGACATATTGACAATTCACACATGCATGGGAACCAAGAGTCGACCAGTAATAATGGAAAGTGAATTTGACTAGGGCTCATATTTTATGAGAAAGGAAAGCTATTAGTTTGATTGTGTGTCACCTTGAGATTGGGAAACTCTCAACCCCAGTCCGGACTTGGTAGATAGGTAAGTAAGCAGATCTAGATGGATGAAAACTTCCAGAATAATTCTTTGCCTCCATTGAACCTTTTTTAAATAATTGAGAACATCTATCTACCCATTTTCTTCTTGCATGATATGTGTATACGTAAACTACAGCATTCTTTCTGTTCCCAACGGCCCATGGTGCGTATACATGCATTGCGTTTGCTACTTTCTCCTAAGTTTGTGGGAGTCTCAGGGCATATATAACCTTAACAACTAACAAACAAATTAGCCAAGTTAAAAGTTTGGGCATTAAGTCATCCAAAATTGAATTATTTATCTCGACAGAAAATATATTGGTCAGCATATCTAAACTTTTTCGTCATCTGGGAACAGCACTTCAAATTAAATTATACGTAACATTTAATTTTAATACCGAGAAAAGTTGTAGTTTTCAACCCGCTTGTGTCAGATACACAGTTCTTGTTGCTGAATTTTTCATTAAACAAAGACTTGCCACGCAGTTACGAGATATTAAATATGTAAGTATTTATTGCGGTATCATACGCTTTGTTGGGAGCAAATTATCCACGACAATATTGATTATCGTTAGAAATTGTACGTTCTTTGGAAGATGTCGGATTAACCGGTTGGCATTCTCAAAGATTAAGCATTCATATATCCTCTAAATACGTTATACGTTTACAAACTTTAGAGCTAATGTTGACCAAATAATTTGACTGTAATCAACATGGATTTTTTACTGAATTTTTTTTGTTTAATTTACAAGGTTTGTATAATTTGCTACACGGAGGAATAATTTAATTTTACATCCAATGCCCTTACTATTCAGCTTTATACATATTTCTCAATTAGGAAGGAATGGGGGATTGTTGTTGTTGTTGTCCAAATCCTCAGAGGAATTATTCAGTACAAAGGTTATTTAAATTCGAGTGTCCAAAACTTGCCTGTCGTAAATTCAGAGCAGGTGAAAGTGCAAATATTTTCTTACTAACTAATCTACATGCATATCGGAGGAAACAAGTCCAAATTAAATGAAAGACACCCACCCAGAAATTTTCATTATACTGTTTTATGGGCAAAGTAAATAAAAGATTCGCTGCAAATGTGAAGCTGTATTCATTCAATCCCCATCCATCCATTTACTGTTTGAGCACTTAAAAGCTTTCTCCGTGGTGCCCAATCTACTCTCAGACCGTCTCACTACCATCATTTCGTCTAACGTTCTTTCAGCCAGAATAACGAAAGAAACCTAACCATCTGCTGAATGGTGACGATGAAGGCAGGGAAAGCTTATTCGCATGGTGAGCTTCACCAGTTGTTCATTCAAATTGTAGTGAAAGAGAAAAGACATCTCTTGGAGCAACATTTTACTGGAAGTGGGTGCAGTGCATACAGAATTCGTATACATTTGGGTCTGCGTCATCTTGAAATTACAGATCCTAGTCTGTGTCGTTTGTTTATCCAATTTTATGTATTTGTATGCAAATAATGAATGGGCCTATAACACATCCTACATTAATTCTGGACGTTCAGGGTAGCTCTTACCTACCTTCACAATTGTGTGCACGGTGGCTGACTGAGTGAGTATTATTTGTTGTGCTTTCAAGTTAAATTCTAAAGAAAAGACACTCGATATGGAGTATTTTTTCTGTTGAATGCTAATCCCTCACTTCTCAATTGCATCGATTTAAAAGAAATGGAGAAATTATTCAACAGCAATAAATTCCGTAAAGAAAGATTAATTCAACCATAACTTTCCCCATCGATAGTGCATACATACTTGCTGCATTGTCTGTATTGCTAGTAATGACGGGTGAAGACAATAAGTTCATTGAAATTCACTCGTGCTTGGGCTTTTGGTCTTCAACTAGGACTAGAATTATGAAAACATATCTTGATAATTACACTGATATCACCCGAGAGAGGATAAATTAGGCCTGTGAAGGTTCATAATAACGGCTCCTCGTTTAATATGGTTTTGAATTACATGGGCAGGTAATTCTAGCCCTTAGCTTCCAATGAGAAGAATCCAGTTGCTTTCACTTTCACTTATTGTTACGAATGTACAATAAGATAATCAGACATGACCATGTCTGAAGTCTGAATTAATAATGATGAAACTTGAGTCGTGTAAATAAAGCAAGCATTCCTGGGAAAGAAGTTGCAAACCTTGTTTAGGAACTCATCTTGCAAAATAATGCTGTGCAATTTATTTCAAACCATTGTGCCAACTACATACATATGCTTTTGTAGTTAGCACAATTAAAAACAGTTCCTAACGGCTGTAAGTATAATTAAATTAAATATAGAGACCACAGAGATTTATGTCCATACTGTATGCATGCTAAAAGTATTTAATGTAAATACTAATCCTTATGGTAGAGTACGTGCTTATCCCAACCTTATTCTTTCGTATATATGTACATATATATATATTATACATGCAAATAGACACATGTATGCATCTATTTACATATGAACATATATATAAATGTATACGCGTGAATTTGCCAATCCCGGAATACACCTAGCATATTACAATTCTAACAAACCGTATTATGCTATACATATTTTCATTACTTTCTTAACGTTCCAGGAACTTTTATAATTGACTCTCTACCTTCGCATCACTTGGCACTACTTTGGCAGTTGTACTTTGTAGTTCGTAAATTAAACATGTTGCGTACATTTTATAGTAGTGCATGAATACCAGTACTAGCCCATTACAGAGATAATTGTAACCTTGCTTTACTTGTGCATCATATCATACGCCAATTTTGTTCAATACAATAGATAGTAAACGTTAAGGAATTTGAAATTAACAAAGTTTTTGAAATTGGTCTTAACAAAGCTGAAGAAGTTTTGAGCTTGAATATTGCGCAACCGACGAGTTCACCTAATTAAATTTGCTAATTGGGAAATGAGTTAATGTTTGAAGATGTTTTTCCAAATTTCTTTTGTAGAAATAGCTGACTTTGATTAAGGAGCATACCTATTGTGGATCTAACTTTTTATATGTATGTGCATTTAATATGGCTGAAATTTCAATTCTACTTTCATAAATATATCATAATTTTCGGCAGTGTTGTTTCACAGATGGATGCAACGTTTCTTGAAGCAAATTCATTAAATATTCGATATTCTCCACTTTATTTCTCATTATGGGTTGCCAAGTAGTTCAGTAGGTCCCTGCTTTAATTCAATTAAGGGTTTGAGATTGGGAGTGAGGAAACTTGCGACGATGGTGGCCAGCTGCTGCCTTGTGGTTCATAATAAAACAGCTTTCTCCAGCCAAGGGACACTTTCGGGTGGTATTGGTTCTCGGATAATTGTATCTCACTGTAGCGATGTAAAATAACAGACAGTAAGAAAATCAATGTGCTGAATTTTCAAACCCCACAAACCACGTCTCTAATCATTCATGAGCGAGAGAACAATATACATGTCGGGCAAATATCATTAGATGGACGACACAGTCTGTGCTATATACGCGTTCCTTTATGTTGGTCACGAATTGCAAACGACAATGTGCTGTACTCTCAGCTTCGTGACGCTAAATAGAATCAAACAGTATTAAGCGATGAAGGGTGAGTTGAGCTTGTTCAAGCCTTGTTAGTGACGACATTGGTGATCATGGAAGGAAACCACCAAACCTTAAGTGCTTCCATAATGAGTGCCTTTTGTAATTAGTTATTTGATGTCGACCTTCTGAATTTATCAAGACGCCAAGAAATTGCTAGGATTAGTTGTGTCGGACAAGGGTTAGCGTTGTATCAAAATTTTATTCAAGCTTGTTCTACATACTTTTACTATGATGCGTACATACATAATAAGCCTCTGCATTCTCTGAGCTGAGCTACATAATAATATTTTTTTACCCTAGACTTAACATGGATCTTATGAACTTATATTGTACTATATTCTTAGTGTGATCATAATATCGGTAAAAATATCTGTTGAGAAATGAATTATTCGAAAAAGTAAAGCATCTTACAAAAAGACTGGTGAGGGAACATTTGTCATAAATTTAAATAAGTAGATGTCAAATAATAGTCATGAGAGAGGAAAATTGTTATATACTTGAAGTGGTCCCATTGATGACGGATGGTCCATGCTCGAGACCGAACTTTTCAAATATGCCGATGAAGGCTTCACAGAGTGAGATTATAAAAATTGCCACAAAAAAGGCAATGTTCCACCGTTTTGCGACAGTGTGATTGATCTCTTCGTTCAAATCCAATTGTCTGAAGGTAAACAGACCGATGGCAATAATTACCTGCAACAAATGAGTATCAAGATAATTAGGTTCCCTTCTGCCATTATAAATATGTATGTAGCTTTTAATCGTTGAGTATTCATTACTTGGAAAATGATTGTCCCCACCAAGAACCAACAGAAGAACTGCGTCAAGGGGTTATCATTCACATTTGTACTCTTGAGCAGAGCCACCAAAGCAGCAATGTGGGTGGTGACCGATCCCAAATCCATCACCAACTGCCCACTTGTCTTAAGGGTCGCATACTTGTGGAAATTCTTCATGGTTGTCATATCCGTTCAGACAAAAAAAAATTGTAAGTTTAAAACTACTCATGCATACGCTTCGGCTAAAATTTATTTCGTACACATTGGCTCAAAAATATAAATTTATAGCTACAACAAATATGTTATAAATTGCAAACTCACCATGGACAATTCCCGAAGTGAAAGTAGTCCCAAGTAGCAGAAAAAAACACTGGTTTGTGATAAGTTATGAAATGAAACTGCCTAAAATCTCACTATTGGGACAATCAGAGTGTAAAACTAGCGATCTTTTAGTGGATAAGGGATCCAACGTAAATCTCTTTGCATTTGTGCAAGAGTATGATTCATTAAAGTGGTGATGGGATCAACCACCCCTGAAAGATATAGACACACGCAGATTAACAGTCAGTGGCTACTTGGCGATATACATATCCGAAGCACTGTTGCTGGTTGCAAAGAGTCGCTGATGTTGGCCAGGGTAGGCTTGCATTGTTGCATTGCATGTTTTGGGGCTTGATCTGCACCATAATAATACGACCAAGCACAAAAATGCATTGGAGGAACCTGTTAAGGAAACTGACTGTGCATTCCATATCCTCGCCCCCAACAACCCTATTTTCCCATGCTGAAATCCAACAACAAAGGCTGAGACAGTGTGATCTCCGAGTATGCAAAAACTTTGACACACTTTATGTACAAGCACTTTGATGGTCAATTTAATGTGAGTCATAGTAAAAGTCTATGTATTTATC
This sequence comes from Folsomia candida, assembly GCF_002217175.1. Taxonomy (NCBI): domain Eukaryota; kingdom Metazoa; phylum Arthropoda; class Collembola; order Entomobryomorpha; family Isotomidae; genus Folsomia; species Folsomia candida. Next base: position 16,596,060 of record NW_019091193.1, on the reverse strand, counting down.
TATTTATAGAAATGTCGTATTTTTCTGTTTAATTATTTTGATTAAGAGACAATTTGCCATTTGACTTGAGAATGTGTCATGGGTTGTGGAACGGGACATGGATCTCGTGCATGCCGGGCAGGAAATTCTTCCATATTCCTAAATAACACGAAATACAGAAAATTTGCAGAATTGCATAGGCTTCTTTTTCGTCCTTTATACGTATACACACATGCTGGCCAAAAGTTGTTTAATGGAATTGGCCCTCCCATTTGACTTCAATTCAACTCGAGCCTTTATTTTAATAGAAATCATGATTTTCTTTCTACACTACAGTATCACAAAAGTTGTATTTTGCAACTTGTTCCATATCTCATTCACATCAATGTCAGCAATGATGATGGTTGTGCATGGGGTCGAATTAACTGCTGAGGAAGTCTCAAAAGTCAAGTTCCCGAAAAGTTGTTGGAGAGAACGGGAGAAAGTTTGACGACTTTTGTTCGATGTTCTCCAAAGCTAATTCTAAATCTTCCGCTTCGTTTGCCTCCTTTCAGATGCATGGAGACGTCTAATCCATCGTCTTGTGAGAAGGAGGACACACTTGACAGAGAGTTCGAGTTCCTGGTGATTGAAAGAATCTTTCGACTTTGAACTCGAAATGGGAAATGACGTGATGTTTACTCACAACTATCCGCAGATTGAAAGGGACAATGTACCGGACGCACGAGAGAAACAAGAGAAAGATCTAAAAGATTGCCATTAGTCCTGAGAAAAAGTGATGGTTGTAGTGTTATCAAGGCGTCATGCGAATAATGTCATTATCCCCGTCATCATTTGTCTGAGGGTTTCGGAGCAAATGTTTGAGACGATTTTATAACACGAACTTTCTCAGCAGGCAACAACAACTCTTTCACTAATAATCATAACCATTATCATTAACTTGATCAGTATCAGCAATTACATACCCCAAATCAGTGAGAAGTTCCTTTTTGTCAGCATTCTGAACAATCGAAAAAACGGACAAATGGAGGTCGTGTCTGAAGTAAATCCAGCTGACAGCAATAATTACTACGGCTTCAGCTTCCGTTCCTCCCTATATGTGGACAACAATGGAGGGATTTCTTCTACCCCGTCCACACTATTCAATTCGGAAATCGTTGATTACGACATCGATGGGACTGGAGAAAATGGCTCAGTTCAGGACGCTTTTGTCGAAGGATCTCATCTTTGGTCCTTGCTCGTCGTTGGCTATTCAATTGTATTTGTCATTGGAGTCGTGGCGAATACGGTTCTCTTGGCCGCACTGTGTGGCACTGGGAGTAGAGCACGAGCTTTACCAGTTAGAAATCACTTGATGATTTCTTTAGCTGCAGCAGATCTTCTGGTCACCGGGGTTTGTAAACAGATTTATCGACTAAAATTCGATAAGCCCATGTATGTATATACTTACATATGCACATAAAATATGTACATGAGAATCGGATTTTGGTCGGATTGTTGGATATGGACTTGATATTCCAATCAGATTTCGGATTTACTTATATCGGATTTATATCTCAGATTTCCCTAATAAAATATTACATATCATATGACACGTTCAAATGATTTAATGAATTTGTACTTTGTACTTGCTATTTCCCCAAATTAATATTTTGAAGGGTTCCCAAGAACTTGATTTAAATGGCCAAGTCTACAATTAGTTGAGCTTTTATGATTATTTCAAAATTTTAATCCGAAATCTCTGTCCAATTCGATTCCGCACATATCGTTGACTAATTGTAATCCATAGGTTTGTGTACCCATCTCGGCTTGTGCAGCAGCATCTCATTCCTGTTGGTAAGTCCCATTTCTTATTTATTCTCTCGTTTAATATTGTTAAGCCGTCTCCGCAAAGCGGGGGAGTGAGATGCATATTACTTTTAGTGAGCGCTTTATCATCAGCCATACCCCGGACAAATATTTTTTTATCCTACCCTACTCATGTTGAGCTCAACACGAGTAGGGTAGGATAAAAAAATATTTGTCCGGGGTATGATTCATCACTAACCAGCGGTTCTTTTATGTTGTTATTTGCTTGCAAACCAATTTTTCTGAATAGCTTATGCGTACCTGGAACAGTGAAAGTTTATGGTACCGCACATACATCCGCTTGTATGCATAAGCTGCCTGGGTGAAATGTGTTTCACCATTGAGAATCACATTCGCAACCTGTCTGCAATAATAAGGTGGGCTCACCTTGAGGAGCACGCAGGGTTGAACTGTTGACCCCAAATTTCATTGTGCATTTAGGAATGGAGCGGTCGTGGTCGCCCATGAAGTTGCAATCTGGTCGAATTGTGGTGCGACACAGACCTCCCGTGTCGACTTTCATTGAATACGAGCTGGCGGAATAGGAGAGTTAAGTAAAGCTTCATAAGCCTCCTGCTGCGTTTCCAAGTGCATAGATTCATTGTCTTCTTGCTCTGCTTATTTTGAGTTTGGATTAAATCTTCATCCAAACCTTTCCCTCTCTGACATTTCTGTCATTTCTGGGAAAGCAATAAGAAAAAACATATTTCACAGAGATTCACCAGGCCGGGCTTTGATTGAATGTCAGCCAAATTATGGATCAACTTGAAATCCAATAACAAGGAGTAGGCGGAAGGAAAGACGGAAATAAAGAAGCAATTTGCTGTCGGCCTTGTTTTAGGAGGAGCACGGAACGAACTAGGAAAAATTATTAAGTTGGTAGGGTTGACTGATCAAAGCAAAGGTAGACGAAGGTTGGTGAAGTGTATTGTAAATAATGGCAAAAAATTCTATTCTTAACAACGGGTTTTGCTGTATTTTTAAAAAGTCACGAATTTGTTATTTTTAACTGCTCCATTTGACCTTTTATGGGATCAACTCCAGAGCTTATAACTAATGACCTCGTAATAATAGCTTGCATGTCAAGTGTGTCAAATTTGTAAAAATACACAACTGAACTGAACCTTTATGTAAGAAAATCTATTTTTTGATGGCAGCCATCTGAATTCATGTTAATAATAGTCCATAAGTACATATGTACATACACACAGTTATACATATAAAACTTCTCACAGATAGTTGTTAAAATGTATTTCTAAAGATCTTACTTTTTACTAGCAAAAATATTCAAATATCTCCAAAATTTCAAACCGAATGAATAATAAAGTGGAAAAAGTACTATAATTTTTTCTAAAAAATTGGTTCATCTTAAATGATTATGCATAAACGCATACATATTCACATGTACGTATATGCATTGCATTTATTTGTATTTAGTTATATATTTGCAATGCAATTGCATTGTATTTATGTACATTTGTATGTCTCAGGATGCTCAGTTTCCTTCAATTGTTCCAACCGAAATGGCTAGTTCAAAATTTCATTAGCATAACACCAGTCATACAATTATAATGCACACTTATCCAAACTATATCCTGCAAATTCCTAATTGTGAATATAAAGGCGTAACACTGACACGAGAAGATTTCTGGGACGCGAATCTACATGGGAATGTAGAATGTAAGTTTGGAGCGAGTATAATAAATATAATGGGACGATAACTTGGTGGAGAAGAATTAGTGGAGACTCATCGAGGAAGAATAAACTACTTAACTTGATTAACCATGATCAGAGTAAATAGTTTGCAAGTGAGTGTTCTTCCATAAAAGCTCTCCTGTCCCCGTTTTCTTGTCCTAACTGCTTTTCTTTAACCATCATGTAGATGAGGGCTAGTTTCCTTCACAGAGAGCAGAATAACTACAATTCCAATAATAATAGCGGTGCGACACAATGTGAACGTAATAGTCGGCCTGTAGTTACAATTATTCCGTTGAAACATGTCAACCTCCCAAAAACTGGGTTGGAGAACTCGAGTTCATGTGTACATTATCGACCATGCACTGCTCTTGGCTTCGTTGCTGCGAGGAAGACTGCTTTCCTTTTATGTGGAGAAAATATTTGGGAAACGAGAAAGTAATAAGGAGTCTGTTGAGTGGGCCTGTTGAGCTACAGCAGCTCTCAAGTTGTTGACGCATTACTTTGGGGAGATCAATATAACGCAAATTGGAGGATTTCCAGAGAGAATGATCTTAGGATTAGTAGCCCTGTGGGAGCTTTAACTAACAAAGTTGGTTGGTGTAAGTGTGAGTGAAGAGCTGCTGTATAAGCAGGAAGGAACCCAAGCTCTGCTGGAGACCATGTCCTTATAACCAGCCGACTTGCTTCCTCACTCATTGATGCTGGTTTCCTTTCTTCTCACGTAAATAAAGTTATGATAAAATCCTACAAGAAGAGATTAAGCTCGTTTAGTCGGAATTTGGTTTACGATGTTGTCTGGCTACACTTGACTCGCGAATTTGCATTTCGTCAGATCCAGGAGATTCTTCGCGTCATTACGGTAAATATGTACACGCGTTGATAATATTTACCTCTTTTTTTGTATGCAGCAATTTAAATAACAGTTTGCTCTCCCCACGCTGATAATGACTTTGTGGTAGCTAAAAACTGAGAACAAGATATCAGGATAATTTGGTAGTAAACATCCAATTAATTCGTTATAATTTTTAAAACATTTGGATAAACAGTGTAGCCTTCCCTTGTCATTCATAGTAAAAACTTACAAGACACACTTGACAGAGCCAATTATTTTGTCTTTCTTCATTTTGCGGGTCATTTTCGGTCCCCTGACCAATATTTTGGTATAGTGGAATCTTTATTGGGCATCAGTTTCCCGGTACATAAATATATTCACCTTATTTTCTCCTCTCGTGGCGCTACGATAACCGACAAAAGTGATCATGAGTAAATATTTATAAACCCACGTTTCCTGTAATCGAAACCAGACTGGTTCTATTTTACAACCCTTTTATTAGCCTGGAAAAATATGTGCTTCTTGAACAATTTAAAAGAGAATGGATAGTGCGCGGGGTCGTAAGTATTCAACGATTCGGATGAGGACCAAAAATCGAACCAAATTAAATTACTCTGCCTAAACTAACTCGGCTGTGCCATTAAACACGTCTCTTCTCCATGAACGGTTGACTTCTTTTATCCATCTCCTTCTCGACACGAAATAAAACGATTCCCTTTTCACTCGAAGGGAAGAGACGCCAGAAAGTGAACAAGAGATGACGACCGTTGGACAGATAAAAGAAAATCATGGACAATCTCATCGTATTAGAATTGGAATTGTATCATGGAATCCTTGCCTTTCACTTTTTACCCAGCTTTCTTATCGCTTGACTCTCTCCCTCCACGTATAAATACACGTCACGTCAAAACTACAAAGTCCCTTTATCCCATCCCTCCATAGTCTTATCCAAATCCTTTGTTTTGCAGTTCAGTCCTAGATGAAAGGGAGGCAACTCAATAAGACTTTTTCACGACTTTCTCCAGACTAAGGGAAACCCCACGACTCGAGTCAGCACTATTACTACCACTGCACATACATAACCACGAGAGCCATGAATAGAGCAATATCCACACGGCCCACCTCTTCTATTTTCCAATAAAAATGATTTCCTTTACGCGTATCTTATTCTATAATCTTTTTCGAGTTTGTCATGCTTTTTACAAGTCAGACTCTGCTTCCAATACTTACTTACTTTCGATACACAAGCAGTAACGAGGGAAAGAAAGGCAACAGGATAGACGAGCCTGGAGGGCGCAATTTGTCTAAAATGCTTAGCTTGAATCCTGCCTGTCGAATTTTGTTGTTTTCCGTTACATATAAAACCACATTATGTTCAAACTCTTTATTATGCTTGATGTCACGGGCTCTCCCACGATGAACTATCATCAGGATGGGAAAGTTGTCAGCTTGCTTTCAGTTTTCGCTGTGATTTTTTAAAAAATTAAGCCAAGCATTTCACATTCCATGAGCAGGAGAATAAGAATTTTGTCATTAATCTATCTAAAAAATTCCTTGAGCTAAAATGATTGATTATGATTATCTTTAGGCCGAGCCAGATAGTTGACATTATGTGTCAACTAGGACCATCGCTGCAACGTACACCCGTTGCAGCGTCGACGTTGTCTCTGGCCCTTCTGTCGTTGGGTGAGTATGAACTTTGTTTTTATGCCGAGGTTAACGTGTTAAAATAATTTAAAACTGCACATGCATCTGTATGGACTTGTGTATTTATTATAATTTTGATAATTGTCAAATCTTATAGATAGGTGGGCCGCAATTAGGCACCCAAGATTCGCTCAAAGGTAATTTTGTCAGCACATTTTTGTGTCAGTTTTGATAATACAATTTTGACCTGACGATGGAACAACAAGTTCTAAAACTTGTCAAAAAAATGTCCTCATAAAAGGTAGTAATCCATCGCGCAAAATTTCAAACTTTATCCTTGCACAAGTATTTAAAAAGTTATAAAATTTATTGTTCCACTTGTGTTTGAGGATAACAAATGAAATAACTTCCATAAAGTTCACACACTTTCTCTGTTGCATGCACTGCAACCACAAATGCTGAACATACAAATGACCATTGAAAAAATGAAATAAGACGTAGCATTGTACTTATCATCAAACGCATTGCCTAATGCTATACGTATGTACAAATAATCCATGGCACGTTTGGATTGAGGAACACCTTGTGATAAGTCTCGTCTCAGGTATCCCGCTCGGTGTTGCCACTGATCATAAATGGTAAATCTCCAGAGACTATATTACTGTATCGATCGATTCTCCAACTTGCTACAGAAAAGACAAAAAAGGCTACAACTCGATATTATCTGCTCAATATGGTGGCATTATTGTTTCTCTTGCGGTTAGGGATCCGAATTTGTTGTCCCAAATGATCTATTATTTTTTCCAACCTACAGGTTCCGAGAGAGACGTTTTGTAGCAATGTCAATGGCATTAATCTGGATTGTCGCAACTCTTGTTGCAGGTACTCGTTTAATTTATACGTATTATTCTACATACGATCACAAAATGGTGTTATACTATGTATCGAGTAAATGAGCATGTATGTTAGCTCACCGGGAGTAATGTTCTATAGCGAAAATTTGAGCGAACCATCAAATAATAATTGCTAACTCAACAAATAATTAATCATTCCGTAGCTCCAACGTTTTGGGCAAGACAATGGGACGAACATTCTCCAATGTCTTTGTGGTCAGAAGAAAAAGAAATGGAGGAGCACACGGTAAGTAAATGCATATGTGCCCAATGCAGACAATAGATAGACACTCATCGTGTGAACACAGCAGATGGACAGGTGAAATTTTGAATTCCAGGACGACGATGTTGGGCTACGAAACAACTCATCCTCTGGATTTGGGATGGATCAGTCGTGGGGGGACAAATCGTCAGGGGTTTGCGTAGAGCGTTGGACAAACATTGGCGTTCAATTGACGTATTCTGCCACTTACCTCGGGACAACATTTGTCTCTCCAGCTCTGATTGTGGCAGCATGCCATGCTTCAGTAAGTTACAAGTTGACAGCCCAACTCAAAGTTTTGTCAGGAGCCACAAGTGGAGATCGATTCAACAGTCGACCCCGGCCAAAGCAGGTCCTCATTGTAGCAAGAGATCCTTCAAACAACATCATTCCTAATCCACTAAATCCTCCGGTAAACAATCCACGTGGACTTGGAGCCAGGCATGGATCCACCTCTCGTTCAGGGTCCCTTGACGGCCCCTCTGGACGTCCGTCCAGAAAATTTATCCCGTGTGACCCTAACTCAGACGACGAGGATGTCCTTGTTCGCATGCAGATTCACGTAAGTATTCATTTCTTGTTGTACCATATGTAACACTGATTTTAATGACGTCCTGAGAAACAGATCAATCCACATTTACTAATAGCTACGAATTTTCAAAATCTGCTTTTCTCTTATTACATAGTTATTACGTAGCTTGGAACACTTTTATTTCCGAGTCTGACTCTAACTTCACCTTAGCCAAAGGCACAACAAGCACATTTGAATTTAAAGTAGAGAATTAAGTAGAAACACGTATCTTCCTCTGTAAAAAGTAGTTTTCTAATTTTCGCCAGTAAATTAACTTTAGTGATTCACTCAGTGGCTGAGAATTAGTGAATCTCAGTCAGTTCTGCTTCTCCAAGTAAATATGTAGCCATATACATACATACATACATACAAATAGTTATGTAGACACACGGCGAGTTGAGTAGAAAGTCGCCCTCCTCTCTGGGAAATTATCTACCACACAGACCAATGTATCAAAGCCTGATTTCGCAACCATCCTTGTTTACTGTGTGCTCATCTTTGACGATAAAAGTGGGTAACATATTTGCCCTTGAGGTAACCTAAAGTTATTACACACAACATTGAAACAATCTTTGGATCAGACAGAAGTAAAACTTTTGAAATTTTGAAGACAATGTTTGCACTTGTCTCAGCTGCATTCTGTTTCGCTATAGCGAATCGTGAGAAAAAATCATAAAGCATGAAAAAACTTGGAACTTGTAAGTTGCAAAATGGTGAATTAGTGGGGAAGCACGGCGGTGGTTGACTGAGCTGGTGAGTGGTGGTGACTCGAAGCGAGACTTTCTCCATCTCATTTGCCGCAGGAGGTGGTGTTGCCATTCCTTCAAGAACCAGAACCTGAGATATTTCAGATATTTGCACAACTTTCTCTCAAGTTTAAGTGTACATTTCAAGTTTGAAGCGTATCACGTCTTAATGGCATTGTGTATAAACCAACAAATCCATTAGGGTTGTTGTAAATTATTCTTTAAGTAAGGAAAGTGGACTGGAAATGATTTCTTACGCTTTTGCATGTTCCTGGAGGGAGATTTTTTGAGGGAAATATTCTTTTTTCGTGATCCTTGATTGGGTGTAGCAGTAGCTCCTAATTGATGTTTATATGCATTTTGCTCAAATGTAGATGGTTCAGATTCTTGCACTGTCATACATACACCTTCACATACGAAAGTACATTTGACGAGATGAGTGAAAAGTATTATAATTTAATCTTTTTCTCATCTTTGTGAGAAACACTTACGGTAAAATAGTGTGAGTTGAGTTGAGCTTCCTGTCTCCAGTACTGTCTTGAGGATTTCTTTGCTTCTTTAAATTTAAAGAGATGCCTCCCACTCTCTTACCACCATGCACTCTAGTTTCGACTGACGTTTAGCCAGATGTAGGAGATTTATGAGATGGGTTTCATCCTGACATTTACGACAGATTATCCACCCAACCCTCCCTCCCTCGCATTATTCTCTGCTAGAGAAGCCAAAAATTGTCTTTTGAAACGGGCTGTGCATGCAGGTAGGAAGAGCACACGTGTCAGACGTGCTCATTTCAGTGTCAAAGGTAATGGAAGCAAAGGGAAAGAATAATGCTAGAAAGTTGTATTAATTTTCATTGCAGGCGGATTTGGAGTCTCTTCGCCAAATGTCGGAATATCAGCAAAGTCTCGCAAAATCAGCAGAAGGAAGTCGGCGGGGCATCAAATCTCTCACGACATTTCGATCAGAAGCGTCAGTTTCGAAGACGGACAATAATAACATGCTGAAGGCATCGAAACGTGAAACTTCTATCATCCGTGCACACAGGAGGCTTCGAAACAAATTAAACGTTCCGGTTGGAGCACCCCTGACTGCAAAAATGCCACCGGCACCACTTCTCTCCACTTACTCCTCCTCTTCCCAGTCGTTCAGGTCTCGAAAACGAGCGGCAAATCTCCTTGGGGGTAACTATACGAACTATGCTTTATCCCAAGGTTAACCTGTTAGAATAATTTAGAATCTCCGGCGACGGCATATTTCTTTATTGATATTTTCAAAACAAAAGTGCATACACGTATCTATGTATGTACATGCATATCATTAATTCAATCAAAACATATATGATATAGTCATTGCAATATCAAATATGTAAGGCATTACGTACATAATAATATAAACATATAAGGAAAATCGAATGCATGTTTTGCAGATGCTCTGGTTTCCAGGATGGATTATTTTCCATTTTTCTAAATTAATGGTCAATCGGACCACCCTCAGTTTTTGTAACATTTTACAGAAACATACATCAGTTTACCTCTCTTTTTACGCATTCCTTAATCTTGTTTGTTTCTCTGATGAAATCTAGATCTCCAGTTTTACATTGAAAAATAACCAATCCTATGTTATCCCCGTGATGCATCCCAATCCCAATAGTCGTTTTTCTACTAGCCTGTTTCTGCCATCTTCCTTACATAATTTAAAAAAAGCCAACTTCAACGAGGTTATCCTTATCCTTAACATAGAAATGGGGTATTTTAAGTAGCGGTGATAAAAATATCATAAAATTCATATGCACCTGCAGGGACTTGTCGAATGATATGATGTATAATATTTAATATATAAAAACTATTCCAAATTTCCAGCACTGGCGGCGGTGTTCGCATTCTGCTGGCTGCCCTACGTCGTTTGTGCTTTGCTGGAGATGTTCCTCAAAGAGAAATCGTAATTACTATTTATGTACAACTCTCGCTTCTCTATGTTTTACCCTCCTCATTCGTCTTTGTGGTGGAAGGAGACATTTCATCTCATTTACCTCATTTATTTGCACGAGCATCTAGTTTTATTCACAAAGGGGTACCGAGAAAATTTGCATGTGCATGTTGGCTTTTGTCAGACAAATACATATGCATATGTTATTTAAAGATATTTGACATTTGTGGCGGCACTACGAGTCCTGAAAATGTGGAAATATGTCATTGTTGCAGCTTCGAAAGATTGCAGTGATTATGTGAGTTTTATTAGTCACGAGTTAAACCTGAGATAAAATCAATTTTCATTGATTATGGACCATGGCACCATCATCGTAAGAAGGAATTGGACCGTAATTTGTAATTGAACAGAGCAACCGAAGTTGGATGTTCAAGTCCTATTCAGCTCATAGCGCAATGCGTATCTTCCTCGTCCAGTTTCAACGTTCTTAAAAGAAGTACACATTTCAATGGAAAAGAGTGAGACTGTGACGTCTCGTCTTTGCAATAGAAGGCCTACATAGTTTTTATATAGACCCAGATAGGTCTTATTTGAAGTCTCAATTTTATCATGAAACATGATTACACTTTCTATTAGAAAATCTTCGTTATTGCGTGATCTGAACCCAGATGATCAAGAATTGCCAACCTGTCAGAACCTTCAAACGTGCAGTACGGGTGCAATTTTTTAAATAATAACAATCTGTTTATTTGTAGAATCCACTACCAAAAGTTTCATACGCCTGGCATATTAAAATATGCATAATGGTGTCCCTTAGATTTTTGAGAGAGAACTGTACGATCCATGACATAAGCAAGAGTTATGAGTTTCCCAAGGGATCAAGTCACTTTGTAAACGTCGCTTACACTATATATGAATTTATTCTTGCGTATACCACTGTTCTTATCATTGCATGCATCTAAAGTGAGACTATGAAAAATTTGTTATAAGAATAGACATCCATGTGATGTATTCTTCCTTAGCGGCTTATTCTTTAGTCTCAAGAAAAATGGTTATCACAGAGGCACAAAACAGAACCACAACCGTGTGATAATTTGTGTTTTCTTATTTTGTCAACTATTGTTTGCTGGTTAAAGCATGATATGAGTTACATAAAATACTTGTGTTTTGCTTATGCATAAATTCTGGCTATTGTATGCAGTTTCAAATTCTTCACTTTGATAAGTGCATAATTGTCAAATGACGTCATACACAACGTTGAATATACAAACAATATTAATGCTTTAATTTCAGGTTAGTGAGGCTTGTGATACCATTTTCATTATTCCTTGGACACGCTCACAGCGCGATAAACCCGGTGGTGTCATACAGACTGAACAGATCCGCATTCGTCCGATTTCAGAGACAGTCAATTTTTTCATTTTTACCCGAATGGCTCCGAGCCTTGAGTACTTGTAGATTATTTTGCTACTCATGTACCTGCCCACCTCTCATTTGTTGTGATAAGCCCAGTGAGTGTGGTCACAGTCATCCCACAACCTCACCTGTTCAAACAGGGTCTCACCGCCCACCACCTTTTCGCAGAGCTGGAACGAGATATCCCGGAATCAATGAGAACCACCGCAATCCCTTTTTGCATTCATCACCTTTGAGAGGAAATCAAAGAGGAGGTGGAGGAAGGAATCTAAATGGAAATCCGGGCTCAAGTCCTTGTTGCATTTGTGGCAGCATTGGTGATGAGACGACGGATGATGCGGTCCCCTGTTGCTGCTGTTTTTGCCCTAGTGGGATGTTCGCGAGACGATCATCCAGCCCCGACTTGTGGAACAGAAATACAAGCACTAATGAAGCCGCACTGGGAGCCTTTCACCCAAAATATTTAACCAGACTCCCCGTTCAAGACCCCATTTCCAGATGCCACACATCACATTTTTTGAGATAGGAAGGCTCTTTAAAAACTTCAATAGAGAGATGATTTCCAAAAGGGTATTATACAATACATACATTCATTGTGTGCATGATCATATCTCGACGTGTAATTATTTGCCTCCCCTGGTACTTCAAATGTATATATAGCATGGAGACTCTTAGGAAAAAGTTTACTTATCTAAGGGCAACAAATGCATACATATTTGTGGTTGGCTGTAGAGTGACATATGTAAATGTATATATAATGTGATATTTCAAGCTTATTTACAATGATGCATTTGATAAGGCATAACAAATTATCATAATACTCGTCGCAATTGCTGTGAAAAAACTTAAGGTTTACTATGTACTACATAGGATTAGATATTTACTTGTAACACAGAAACTTATCCCGTCGCCGTGTCTCGTCGTCTCTATAATACCAAGTGATTTTTTCTCCACCTATGTAACATTTTCCGTGAAAACCTTGTGCAAACATATGTATGTAAATATAAAAAAATAACTAATTTAATAAAAAAATAAGCATTACTCAACTAATTCAACCAAATTTACTACTCTTATTACAAAATAAGACTGCCAGGTTAGCTTACTTACTTGTACTTAACCAGTTGCCTGCCACATTAAAAGGCATAAGGTAGTTGCTAAGCCCCCAATATAACGCTTCGAATTTCGCGATCCTTGTACCATTTTTCTTGGACAATCATTTCCAATGCGGTCCAAGATATGAAATTATGACACGTACGCTAGCGCCCAAATTAATGCAGAGTTGATACTGATAATTTGACATATAGAAATTATTTTACTTATCATTGCTTGTTTGCCAAGGCAATTTTTAGCCCGAGTCAGGGCTTATGTAATTGTCATGCCCGTCCGTCTGTCTGTCTGTCTGTCTGCCTGCCTGTCTTTAAAATAACTCTCGAACGAGTTAACCGATTGACTTGAAATTTTTACCATATGCAGATTGGACAAAGTTAGGAAATGAGTTCGAAGATGGGCGACATCGGTCAAGTGGTTGACCTGTGGGGGTCATCGGAGTGGGTGGGGTATTATGCACCAAAATTTCGAAATCGTCGTAGAAAACTCAAATTTGGTACAGAGGCTGGTAATGGCTCCTAATGAAAGAATATGAAGTGAAATTGGTAAAATTTTTAAAGGCCAGGACCCGTTGAGGTGACCCATACCGATTTTCATAGCTTGTCGCAAACAGCTGAAATTCGGAACTGTGATACTTAATGGCTTCTCATGAAATTATATGAAGTCAAAGAGGAACAAAAAGTAGCCAGAGGGGTACCCATACCGATTTCTAAGAGTTTATATATTCAGATAAAATTTAGTGCGGAGTCGAAAAAAAAGTTAGAATTAAAATATAGGAGGGTTGAATTTCGAAATTTTTATGCGAACAGCCTCTACTGCTCGTGGTATTTGGTTTGGTGCCAAGTAATACTACCAAGTGACGTTAAGTTAATGCAAGAATTAGTGAAAAATGGTACAACATTCTGACAAACATGGGTTTGCTAATCAATCCTGGTTCGGGCTAAGCAAAGCTGTACAGATATGTTGGAATTTCCGTAAATAATCTCTATAAAGCTGGAGTTTTTTGGGGCTAGTATATTACGATCAAGTATTTATTATCAATAGCAAATATTTGACCTAAACTTTTCTCAAACTTATAAACATGTGCAGATAGTGAAGAAGTAAGTCGAGCGTTCTCTGGGGCAGTATTGGCATTGTGAAAAACCTATCAGTACAGCCTGTACTGATAGGTTTTTCACAATGAAATTTTCTATACAATTGTGATACTATTTTGCACTAATTCTTACATAACTCATAGAAATCGGTATGGGTCACCCCCTCTGGGGTGACTTTAACTTATAGTTGCTTTTTGTTCGTATTTGACTTCATATTATTAAGTAGCTTCAGCTACTTTATGTGAAGACTTTGTCTGTCTGTCTGTCTGTCTGTCTGTCTGTCCGTCTGTCTGTCAGCAGGATAACGGGAGAACGGATAAAGATAATCGAAATCGGTTTTCGCCATCATACATAATACCCCAGGGGGAGGATCCTATCAACTTTTGGGTGCAACCGGACCACACCCCCGGTCGCCAGGGGGTGTGGTCGGGGCAAAATGAGATTTTTAGTGCAATTGAATCTATGGATGAAATGGAGTGAAATTTTGAGTTCCCCCGTTGTGCCACACCCCCCGGGCGCCAGGGGGTGTGGTCGGGGCAAAATGAGATTTTTGAAAAAATTGAATGTATAGATGAAATACAGTAAAATCAAGTGTTCCCGCGATGTCGTGGGAGTGCTTGGAGTGATACTTCACTCCAAGCATAAGTCTATAAGCATATGTCTGAAGCTACTTCCGTATGCGCGTTTGCGACGGTTTATTTCATGAGAAGCCATTAAGTATCACTGTTTTGAATTTCAGCTTTTTTCCGACAAGTTCTGAAAATCGGTATGGGTCACCCCAACGGGTCCCGGACGATGAAAATTTTACCAATTCACTTCATATTCTTCCATTAGGGGCCATAAGCAGCCTTTATACAAAATTTCAGCTCGATTGGATGATTTTGAAAAATCGGTATTGGTCATACCCTCTCCGGTACTTCCGGTTGAAAAATTTTCCAATCTCGCTTTATATTCTTCTATTAGGAACCATTAGCACGCTCCGTGCCAAATTTCAGCTTTCTATCACAATTTTGAGATTTAGGTGCCTAATACCCACTGGTCCAAATATGACCCCCACCGGTCCAAATCTTTTCTCATCGAACCCCATCTTCGTCGTTGCATATACATGTCTGCACCAAATTTGGTTAAAATCGGTCAACTCGTTCGAAAGTTATCGAAAGACAGACGGACATGACGATCACATAAGCCCTGGTTCGGGCTAAAAAAAATTACACGACTTTGATGTGCTCGGGCGGACAATTTTGTTTTTGGAATTACACGACTTTGATGTGCTTGGGCGATAGATTTTGTTTTTGAAATCACACGACATTGATGTACTTGGGCGCATGGTTACCGTACAAGAATTACACGACTTTGATGTACTTGGGCCCTTAGCGACGTTTTGTGCAGCACATGACATTCATGTGCTTGGGAGGCAACTGGTTAATGCGTATATGTACATACTATGAATACTACAGATTACTAATATAATGGTGGTTATCAATTGTAAGAATGATATCAATGAGCTTGTTTCGGCGGTCAGGCTATGAAACTCATCATATGTGTTAAATAAATACGCAATAAATATTTTGATGACACCATTATTATTATTATTGCCGGTATTCTTTCTTGCTCGACAAACAGCATCTTCTCAACATCAAACGGTGAAAAACTCTAATTTCATACGAGCATTACGTTTAACTTGCTGCCATTGCCAACTTAAAGATAGCAAAGGAATTTGGTATAACATTTCCTTTTTTTTGCAAACCAGAGAAAATTCACTAAAATTAATTACTGTAATATATTTTTTGTCTCATTTTGTATCTATTTTTAGATTTTGTATTGTCAGATTTAGGATGAGTGAAGGCTCAGGACACCACAAAAGCGGTAATGCTTTAATTTTAGATTAACCAATCGATCCATATTCATGCATTAACTTTATACATTTTTTCCACTTCGTAGTGAAGACATGCATACATATTATTACTGAATATTGTTGACAAATAAGTATTTTCTCCCTCACAATATGTAGAATTATTAAAGAAGCAGACTGAACAAATATTTCACGTT
The DNA here is from genome assembly GCF_002217175.1 of Folsomia candida. Lineage (NCBI taxonomy): Eukaryota > Metazoa > Arthropoda > Collembola > Entomobryomorpha > Isotomidae > Folsomia > Folsomia candida. The sequence continues at coordinate 16,579,992 of NW_019091193.1, read as the reverse complement.
GAAGAAGCTCCCAGCTTTCACGCTATTAAAACACCAACATCGTCCCAAAAATCTATTCCAAGTTTCGATGTTACGTCCAAATCTAGTGCATCCCCAAATTCTTTGCTCAATACACGATGGACGAATTCAGCGACCCATAGTAATTTGGACCATTTAATTTTCTTATTATTTCAATTTACCTTTTACTTGATTTTTACATAATGTTCCAAATACGATTAGCCTTATTTTTTCATGTAAATTAGATAGTCAGCTCATGCGAGTCGGAAAACTCGCATCAGAACTTGGAGAAGAAAGTGCATTTTCCTTGGGACTGCCTCCTATAAAGAGGAAAAAATTTCCTTATTATCCATACGGACTTATTCTTCCAAAATGCAAACCAATCAATGGGGTTCCTAAAAAGCATGGAAAAACCGGCAAACAACTTGTAGAGCCTTGGACAGATGTAAAATAGAAATAACTGGCATTAATTTGTATGGAGCTTCGTGTAATGAAATTCCGAATGGATTGTCTAATTCTGCTGTCTAGGCTTTAAAGGATTTTTACCAAACGGTGAAAGCACTAGAGAATGGGTCAAATGAGAAATCAGAGCTGCAGTCATCTCCCACAAGCACACAATCCGTGGGCCCAAATGAGATACAGAAGCCACGAATTCGAAAGACTCGAACACAGGCAGAATCAACGATGAAGTTTAAAATGACAGAAATACAACATTTGTAAGAAATTACTTCATTTTTTAAATGAAAAGTATAGTTTTAAAAGACAATTTTATTGTAAGATTTGCCACCGAGATGAAGGAATTGCAAGACACTTATCAAAAGCTGAAAATCGAACCTGATCCAAAGGCAGAAGCAGCACTGGAGGAATCCTGGAAGGCCAAGAAAATTCAGTTACAAAAACAAATTGACCAGTGCATAGACGAAATTTTGGAGAGCATAAAAGCAATCTACTTTTAATGATGGACAAAATTATAAGTTACGTAATTTAAACTCAATAAATATGTGTGAGTGAGCAGGATCAATTTTGTTATTAAGAACCACCACGATCATTATCATTCAGCAAATCGCATCACATTAACCAATTATATCTAATAAAATCCTGCTATGTGCCCGAGGTTTTGTTTACAGAATAAGACAGAAAATATACCGTTCAACATATAATTAAAGCACAGCCAAATATGGTGAGACTCTTATTATGGTCTATACTGCTCATAAGTACATACGTGCAAATCTCTGCTGAACCATTTAGAGTCGAATGGGCTAAAGTGAAAATTTTATTGGTGGTCATATACATTTTACTTATCTGTAGGCAGGAGAAACACGTAAATGTTAACTAAATGCTAACTACATTAGAGAAGGTAAATTTCACGTCGCATAAAATTACCTTAAATGATCATAACCTAGAATGCATGGGTTACTGCCAAGTTATTGTAACAGAATAAATTAGTATAAAATGCACTTTAAATACATAAATAAATTCTGGAGTCCCACATTTCCATAAGCACTTTTTATAACGCTTCATTTATTTACATGACGTTGTTATTAGGATTTTGCTCATTCCCCAACTCTGTGGTTTGAAAATTATATAGTTGGCGTCTATGACTATGCAATTCACAACCTGTGTCATACAACGAAGTAGTAAAGGAACAATAAATTTGTTGTCAGGCTTAATTGCCTGCAGAATTCATTTAAAACTCCAAATTCACATTGCTGCCCTACAAACAGCTTTGGCGTTAACACGAATTCCATCTCCCATCAGGTGGATTCAACCCGTTCTTATATGTGCCACTCTGTCAAGCAGCCAAGGTATCATCGCCACTTTATTGTTTGTCAATGCATTCGCAGATATTACTATTGGAGCTGTGGGAGCGGAGATTGTGTGGCGTTGATTCAATGTATTCATTCATTATTCTGCCTTGGAAGAAGCAGGTTGTTGTTATTTGCTTTGGGATTGGCGAATGCCGCTTTTGAATATTGACATGGCTTCGGACGAACATATATTCGATCGTGGATGCACACAGGCACATAAGCCTTGATATTAGTTGTCGAAAATCTGTTGCCGTGCCCTGAACTGCACCAACCATCCACCACTCCTTCATATACATATGCAATCAACGTCGCATTATTGCGGATAGCAAAGTAACAGGATCTGAAGAAGACCAGACCACAGCATGGGATTCGAATGTGAGTTTGTACGCCATTTGTAGCTCGTTCACCAACTCCCATTCAGTTTGTTTCGCCTTGATCAAGAACTCCAACAGAATAACATATCTCATCGTCATCATCATCCATTGTGGACCAAGGCAGCAAGGTTTTGTTTGTTATGTACGAATGAGATGCATCCAACTTATGACACTGTTTTATGGCGTTGAACAGCTTATTCCATTTACATCTTCTTCACAGGCCGGTACTGCTGGGTTATCTCAGTTTACCTACTTCGTGCTTGATGCAAGTGCTAAAATTTTACGTGATACTTTTTGCATCAGGTGCAGATAATTTCTCGTGTGTTTAAAATAGTCGATTTTGAGTGGCTGCAGCGGTTGCATTAATAATGACCTTAGCGTAAGGAGAGGGAGATATACATAAAATAATAAAAAAATAACTGTTTTACAGAATATGACCTCCACCACGAACAGCGGTGTGCGGTCGAGTGTTCCACCTGCTCCAAAATATATACGTGTTATTTTTGCGTCCATGTGGACAAACTGAGCTATTTGAGGATTTTTGTCATAGAAGTGACTGTGTCCTTATGCTGGAAGTAGACGAAAACTGGATTTTGTGTGGTCCCTAATTGTCTCGTGTTAGCTAAAAAGTGAATAGTCTCAAATTGGCTGGACAGTGTCAACGGAGCCAATAAAATTAATCTAGACAATGTGAGTGAGTGAATCTATCCATGTGAATACTGTGAAATATCTCCTTCATGTCGAGGAGAATGAGATGAGATTGCACGACGAATGAGAAAATTGGATCAGGAAGGATTTATACTACAAAATTTGATGAAGATGAAGACGTCCATAAAGAACTTTATGTGTATGTGACTTGGAAAAAATAAGGACTATTTTATGAACTTTGCATTATTACAGGGCTATGATTGTTTTATGTGAATAATCATCTGATCCTATTTTATGGTTCTCGTAAAGTATTTCCGTGTGTTTCCCTTTAATTTGTCAAAGGAGTTACAATTTAATTACGGGTAAGTAATTACAAGTTACCTCATAGAGATATAAATATTCTTGCATTACATCAGAAAGGCACGCAAATGTAAACGCATCAGTGTTGAAAAGTTTTTCGCGTGATAGTATGCATACGTACATACGTATGCATATTTTAAACAAAGCCATTTTCTTTATCCTTTGCAAGCCAGTACACCACTATTATCCACTCTAAAAATTAATGAAAAATAATACATTATATACATAGGCAAGGACTGGAACGATTTTCAAGTATTGTAAGATACAAGCAAAAAGTTTGTATCTGAAATTAAATAAACATCGAGTTTTCATAAGAAATCTAAATTGGTAAGCCACCGGTATTTAGTATCCACTGGAAGTTCTCGATATAGATATGAATGATTGTGACGCTATATGGTATAATATGCCACAAATTTGTTATTGCAATTTGTTTTAACTAGGTGAAATTAGTTGCAAAATTCTTGATATGTATCTCTTAGAAATATTGGAGACATGAAAAATCGTCAATTTTTCTGGAAATTTAATCCCTACAATTCTATTGCGACTTTAGTTCAAGTACGCTATTTATGGAATAAGCTCAATTTAAGCATCAATTAAAAGTCTGTCTATTTACTAATTGTAAGCCTCATTTAACTACTTCGTAATTGGTCTCTTGAAAGTTTATTCTTAGTTACATGGATTTTCATTCTACTAATCTCCTTTCTACATTATACAATATTCGTGTCATATTTCAGTCTTTTTCGTTGACAGAACTAGGGAACTTAACAAACATTTGAAGCCATTCCATTGATTGCATATGTATTTAGTTGTTGATACCAACAAATTAATTTCTGAAACCAGGCCAAAACTTGAATCCAAATTAACACTTATGTGCACACAAGTGAGGTTAGCTAAACGCAGGTAAACAAGAAAAAAGTCTTGGTAATGTAGCATTTGGTATCTTGTTGCAATCTAATGTTGAGCAAATATATTGTCTTGGGACCAACCAATCAAGCCAGCATGGAGTAAAAAGCAGTTGGTTTCCTGACCCGGTTTAACTCCCTCATCAAAACTCACATCATTAATCCCATGACTAGAGACGAAGATCATTTACTTTTGTAGTTGATGCTGTTGTGTCGTAGGCGTTTCTCACTCACCAAGGAAAAGTAGGCATTCGATTCTAATTCTTACTTGTCAAACTAAGTCATGAAAGAACACCGAATATTCGCATGGTTTGCAGTTAGTCACATATCATTCGTACCTACACACATACGCATTCTGACAATAGAGTGCTAAATATGTATACAAAGGTGTAATTTAAGGTCAAGAGCTACATATTTAACAATCTTAATTGAATCGCTGCTCCTTAAGTAAACTAAGAATAATTTTATACGTTTCAATTAGATAACATTTTACATGCATGCATCATTTCCTTGAAGTGAACATTTGAGCAGTAAAATAGCAATTTTGTTTAACATAATTATGTGAAGTTGTCTGAAGAAATTTAAAAATTAAGGAGTTCCCTAAAGTTTGTGATCTTGTTTTTTCCATTTTTTAAGGGTATCATTATCATTGAAAACCATACATTACTAATTTTTTATAGGTTAAATGAATAAATCCCATCTCTTGCTAATATATATACATGACAGTAAGTATGCAATTAAGCTGCATAATAAATTGAATAAAATGGTAAATATTTTGTAGACATCGATTGCCCAAATGTTTGCCGAATATTTACGTGGATGTCATACGAGTAGTATATGAGTTTGCCAGAATTTTCATAAGATATTGTTAATATTTGCGGCCTCCCGGACGTTAATTTCATATAAACATGTAGCTGTTGATTCATTACGTTAAATTTTATACGAGTGCTGAGAATCGCAATTTTATTTCCATTATTTTATGGCATAATGCTACTACCCTTTCAAGGATCGAGTGAAAGCGTTCCTTCTTCTTGTCAATTAATTAGCCATTTGCCACCTCCGTAAGTATGTGCACTTATACATATACCGACGTACTACTCACTACTCAGATCTCGGCATCAATCTACAAGTTTATCTGTCAAACCGGGTGTAGTAGCAACAACTTTGACATAATTCATGTTCATCAAATGCCAAAGTGACTTTGCAAAATACAGTCGTTTAACAGTGGATGAGAGGATGGACAGGTACACAGTGCAGATCATATGTGGATTTGTGGACAGTATTTTTCCATAAGAAACCTATTCAAAATTGGGTCTTCTTTTAGTTTACAGACCATAACTTAACGAAATTAATGGGTCTAATCAAAGTCATCAGAGACTTCCAAAACAACAAAATCAACACAAAAAGGGTAGTGAAAGTCTAAAATACTACAATGTGCAAACCTATGTGTATGTGAATTTGCTTGTTATGTAAATCCACATATTTTCTTTATGATTTTGCAAAGTTTATAATCTTTGACAATCTAAAGTTTCAATACACAAATCCTTTAACCCGAATCTCAACCAAAAAAAATGTTTTTTTTTTCTGTACACATAAGAAAATGCATCGTCTATTATTTAGTATGTCGTATAAGGATGAAATAGTGACGTTTATGGGTACGTAAGTGTGTTAGTTTAATTAAAACACAATTCTCCCTTGCATTTTGTGCAACTATATTGAAATAAAATTGAAATAAAGTGTTTCAACCCAGTCAAACGAGATTCAAAACATCAGCTTTTCAATTTGACAGTTTATTGTTATGAGGGCCATTATAAAGTTAGGTTTTGGGTAGTTTTGATGGAATTATCACGAGGTCAAGGAGAATATCGAGAACGACGACGATTCTCCAACCTGATGCACTTGTTGCACAGGGCTCAGGATCAGTAAATTTCACAACCCATTACTTTTATACCCATCTTAACTCAATTACCTAAATGTATCTGCATATCTCTACATGTTCATTTACTCCTTATTAACAAGTTAGACATTCAGATGCAAGTAAAACTAACTTTTAATTTCGTTTTGGTTTGCAGATCCCGTCACGTATGTGCATGCGTTATGCGTGTCAGATGCATCCACCACTTTTTCAACCTTCAAGTTCATGATTATCGTAAAATTAGACAAGCCCCTATAATTTAAATAACCAATATTTGGCATATTATATTGTTTGTGGAATGTTGACCTCGTTGTGTGTATTAATAAAATATAATAAACATTGTTTGTGAGTAAGTGCTGCTTGTAAGTGTTTCCGATTATTAAAGTGCTGCTGGGGGTTCAAGAAAAGGGAACAAGTGCCGAAAATGTTCAAAAGTCTACTGTTCTAATCATGCTAATGTTAGCGGAAGTAATACGTTGAAAAGAATATTTTCAGAACTTAAGATAAAAAAAACTAAAAAATCATGAATGAGGAGGAGGATACCGCAGGACCATTTATAACGGTGGTCTCCGTTGATGGAGGGCTTACATGTGGGAACAAACTGACGGTGATAACACCCACTGGTATACCTGAAAGTAGCAAAAAAGGAAATAATTCAGCAGCCAACAATAAGGACGACCGGGGGGAATTTTGTGAAACCACACATGCAGCCAAAGAATCGAAGCTACGCATTCCGTGTCACAAAGGGAAAGTTAGTGCTATTCCTTTGCTTGGTTGTGCTTTGGTTGGAGTGGATAGGAAACCCAACAGCGGCGGCGGCGGCTCGGGAGTCAGAACCAACAACACGGACAATGCTGCATATGTTACCCTCGTCTCCTTCGAGCAAGAAAAAGAGATTGAAAATGCTGCCAAATTAAAATCTGGGATCCCAGTTAAATCTTTAAAAAATTATCTGCACACAAAGTCCATAGTCCAACTTGGGAATAAGGAGCACAATGCCATGCCGCGAGGAAATCCATCTCCAGGAAAGGGACGCATTCTTCCTGATTGTGAGGAGGATCAAATCATCACCATCAGTAATAAAGTGAAAGGAGGGCATGGGAGAAATTCGTCATTCGTCGAAATCTCCTCAAAGGAACAAGAAGATGAGAAAAAATGCAACTTTTCAAATTGGCAACAAAATGAAGATGTAGAAATCCCCACGCTGGTCATTGAACAGGTTACAATCCTTAGACTGCCAGGGGAAAAATTGGGATTTGGTCTTCGCTTCGAAGGTGGAGTGACTAATCCAGTGGACAAAGTGAGAAATTTATTCATCCAATCTTGCGCCTTTGACAGTCCGTCGATTAAGGTACTCTTTCACTTTTAGCTCTTAACGAGCAACGCAATTTGAGATAACGTTGCATGCGTGTAGATATGTTTCATCATTCGCACTTATGATTTCCCATTGGCACAAATGTTTCTCAATTAATGCATGTACATATGTACGTACGTAGATATGTGGCCGATTCATTATGCAGTTGACGGATTAAATCATAAAAAATGTATTATTTTGATTTAGGCGCAGACCTCTTGGGGTCATTTAGATGAAGGGGATGAGATTCTTGAAATCGAGAGTCTGCCAGTGACCAGCATGACCAGAATGGAATGCATTCAGCGTTTAAAAGATTCCTCAGTCGCCGTTCGCCTTCTCATCTCGCACTTTTACACGGGCGAGGAGCTCTCGCTCTTGAGAGCTCAGAGGGAAATCGCTCTTCAGAAAAGGAAATTGAAAACTGCTTCCACAAGGAGCCACCCAAGCCAAAATAAGGCAGAAGGAGAAATTACACTCAAAATTAAAAATGGATCTGAATTAAAAGAGAAGACATGTGATGATGATAATGATGATGCTATAAATAACAAAGCTAATGACTCTTGTAAACCCCATCATGTTCATGGCCTTAATCAGCAAATCACGAGCAGTCGTCGAGAAACAATATCGTTAACATCATTATCATCGTCATCGTCAACTGTAGATTCACCCTGCCCGTCAAAAATCCCACTGCCAAAATCAAAGCAGTCCTTGCCGTTGAATACCAATAGTAATAATGCCAATAATCTTGATACTGCCAACAATACTACAACAAATTCTCACGAGCAACAATCAGGGAACAGTATTGTTTATGACCATAATAAGAATGAGATTGAACAAGGTCTGGCCTCCAATCAGATTGGTGTGCAGCACGATGAAGACGAAACGCAACAACAGCTCATGAGATTAAAACCCCCCGTGGGGTTTGCAGATGAACTATTGCCACAACCTACTCGCTATCATCATCAATCGACAGCCTCCCTTGAAGGCTGCAACAAAACAGCAAAAGGTGTGCAGTCGTCATATTCAAACAAAAATTTTTATCTCCACCACCAGCAGCAACCTAGTGAACCACAATTCTATCACAATGCCATCAGCCCCACACACAGTTATCGCAACAGCTCAATGTCACTGGAAAGCTTTGGATCCGATGAGACGGGGAGTTCCCGAAGCACCGTCGTTTCTCGACTATCCATGACTTCGTCCATCACCTCAACAATTGGCAATGGCGTACAAAGTGACAATAATCTAATGGCCACATCGCCTACCTCGAACCCAAACCCACACAATGGTGGTCATCATGTCTTATTAGTCAAGAGGAAAAGTAGCCTCAGTTCCCTCAACTCTTGCCCTGAGGGGGTGGCATTGGTGGTGGATGGGGAAACCAATTTTCAAAATGAGAAATTTGCTCCGAGTGCCACATTGGCGGAGACAAAAGAAACTGGGATCGGCACTGTTGGCCAGCACACTCCTGACGCAGTTTTATCCTTTTCTGGGGAGATTCCGTTAGCACCTCCGTTGGTTTTCCAAGATCAAAGCAACAACAACAAGCAACAACAAGCTCTGCATGTAATACGAGACACGGCTGTTTGCTATTCTGGCTTTAATCCACAAAAAATAGGGAAGGAGAATATTCACAATTCTTTCAGACGTGCCTGCGGAGACGACAATCTCCAAGCGAATGAGCCTGACAGTGGAGAGCAACATGAAAATGGTGCTAAAAAAGCGGTCAGTTGTACTACTGCCGAAGGCGCAAGAGTAAGATCTGCCTTCACATTCGACGAAAATAAATCAATGGATGAATTTAATGTTTTGGCTGCGAATGGAAATCACATAAGCCCTGATTTTACTGCTGCTAATTGGGAACAGAAAGGGATTTTAGATTATGATGACGACGATGATCTTGCACTTTTGGCAGAAGGTTCGTCTTTTTGACCTATACATTCTATATTCGAAAGCTGACTGCAAATATTTATTCGCATATTCTAATCACCAATGAAGATTTTGTAAATTAATTTGAGTATCGATCGGGACGTTATTTAACAGCTATTTATATAAAATGCAATTTTCCATTTTACGTAATAAACCAGTTCATGCAGAAATCATACGAATTCAAATGTCAGAAAACACAAGTAATGTATTAAATTTCTGTTTAGAACTTGGACTCGACCAAGACGACGAGGATCTGTTTAATTCTTTGGTCGCAGAAATTGATGAGATTAGTGCTCAGGTTGTCGGATCCAAGAGCCTTGTCAATAATAAGGATGATGGAAAGAGAAGTGATATTGATGAGCTGCTCATTCAGCAGAATTTCAATGGGGCTGAATTCACAGAGCGTCATGAATTCAAAAACTTTCATTCTGAGACAGCACACCACCACGGCCAACATCAGCAGCAACAGCATCATCAACTTTGTGCCACTTCTTCTTTTTATGAAAAGGGGGATGGAATACGAGATGCCAATATGTAAGTCCCAAGTCCGGTTTTTCGCATTTTTGCCCCATTTGGCTAACTTCTCTATATCTGAGTCACTCACTGTTTTCATATTTAAGGTGTTTTTTGCTACACCTAATTTGCATTTATGCACATGCATGCACGGTTAATCTACCTGACTCTTAGAGATTTGTTATGCATCGTCTTTAACATATCTAATATATTGGTTGGCATAATATATGACTTCTCGTGTCACAAAAATGATATATATTACTGATTCGAATAATCTTTGGGAAAAGTATTTCCTCCCAGTTAAAACTGGTATACGGACACTTTTCTTTGCTTTCTAAATTATTTAGACCAAATATGGTACACCCGAATCCTCTGATCGTTTTTTTAAAACAACATTCGATTCGTATTCGTGTTGACCGTGTGCTAATATGTGCAACAGTGCACAACAATATTTAGAACGGTATGGATAAATATCGTCCACCCAGTTAAAAGCAAAAAAAATGCACTTGGATTTAAAAATAACCCGAATAGTATCGACCATGTATTTCGATTTCCTATATTTTCTTTAATGTCACAAAAGCCTGGCTCTAATGAAAGATATTTAGGTTGAATGTATTCCACATTTTACATATGCAGATATTTCGCACGACGGAAGCATCCTAGCCTTCAATTCATATTTAAAATTCTAGGTCAAAAGAGGCATTTTAAATTTTCACCCTTATTGGCTAGGATTAATTAATGACATTAATTAATTTGTGAAAACCCCAACCTGTCAGCTTCGAAATTGTAATAATTGGGCCTGACATGTGTCCGCATTTTATGGACATCATAGTAGCCATTGCCATTAGCAGACAGCCTTTCAAGCTCTCCAATGCACTTTTCATTCTAGTTCCTAGTATTGGATATTTCGTGGTTTGGGTAATAGAATTAAGTATGAGGACCACACGTCAATTTACGAATTAAGTGCACAGCAATTGCATTATGTACGTACATGATGTATGCAAATTTGACTGACAGTTTGACAACAAATTTAATTATCTTATGGTTGTCATATATTTACAACATACGTACATACGTACACATTTCCTATGGGACAAATATTCAAAAGTGCCAGAAACACAGAGCAGCAATTTGTTACCAATTTGATATACTTCTACACACACATTACACGCAGATAATTACGCATTCCAACAGAATGGACGTAGTTGCATGTATGAATTAAAAGACGCAGCGAAAAATATTTGTTTGGGTTGTTAAATGGCCATCTCTCTGAGCGGAGATGAACACAAAATTCATATGGGAACAAAGGACAAGAAAGTTGAACTTGCTTCCACCAGATCGCAACGCCTGTATTGCTGCGTCTGTATTTACTCTTGTCTAGTCATTCATTTCATGCTGACATTTTCGAAACCAAAAAGTAGTAGTTTCACGAACATATTTCTCCACCAAGATAAGAGACGGTTACTTTATATAAGAATAATTATAAAATTCTAACTTATTCTTAGGTGCGGCTACTTTACTTAAATGCAGACTATAAATATTATCTATAAGTAACATTTTATGAAAAATCTGTCTATTTTTCTGTAGCATAATAGAATAGAAAGATAATGTGTTCCCCGTTTCAGTCGACAATGACCTTTGATTTTAGATTAAATTATCCAAGTCAAATTAGTCGTCACATCTTAAATGATCTACATGAGCGTTTATTTTCCTTCACAAGTTAACAACTACCTTTATGACATAAAGTAATTAACTCTGGTTGGACAGCAATTGCAACAAAAGTGACGGATATCTTGACATAACAATGATAAATTGGCCCTTCCATTAAATTATGATTACAAGGAATCGTGTTATGCAACTACTTAGGGAAACCAATAAGCAAATAGCATTACTACATAAGTAGGATTGTTATAGCAATTTTCATGACCATTTTCCTTTGTCTTGACACTGCAAAAGTGCAAAATCGTTATATCAGAAATGACCTCTGCTTATACCATTAACTTCATGTTTGAGAAACACATGAATGTATAACAAATGGGTTATGCATAACATGAACTCATGTATGATGGGCAAAATTGAGTAAAGACAATCTCAATTGATTGTAATCATGTTCAGTAAATGATGTATTTATATCTTATAATAAATTGGCCTACAAAACTGTATCATGTTACATTAAACAGAAGTAACTAACCTTTGACAAATGGATGCATTTGTATAATTATTACAAACTTTATCGCAAATATGTACATTACAAGATAATCATTGGGGAGTACGGATGCAGCTTGCATGATCAGCTTATCGTTCGCATTGTTTCTAAATTTAAAGCATAAATTGGAGTTGAGTGACACCAAATACGTGAGAGATGGTGTTAATTTATGTCTTCGTGCTAATTTCCAGTGGAATAATAAAATGTCAATCACTATGTTTTGTTGACACTATTTCGCCTGTTTTTTGTGCACCATGTGAAATGTTTCGTAGAACTGTATTTAACACTTTTTGGCTGTGTGAGTAAAATCGTGAAAACTTGACTGTACTTGAATCTTATTTGTTTTCTTATTACTTTGTAGATTTTCCACCAACAAAAACAACACGTCGAGACAAAAGACCACAAGCTGCCATGCTGTAGATGCTGATGAAAATAGAAAAACAAACGAGTCAAACGGAAGACATTTAGAGAACAAAGATGGGATTGAATTTGAATCTTCAGATAACGGGGATCTCCTCACTGCTAACAAAGACCGTTTGTTTCCACCTTTTTCACCAAAAGTCGTTGAACCAATTAATGGTGAAATAATGATGACTATCAATAAAAAAGAAGCAGAAGATAAACAAATGCAATTTCAACAATGGAAGAAAGAAGGCTGTTTTGAGAAAGAAGATGACAAAACCATTATTACAGGTAAGATAACATGCACAATTTGTCATAGCCGTTTAGCTTTTAGTATTTTGGTGTATGTATGTATGTACTTTGTGTAGTGTTACCTCACACGAAATTCAGTGACTTATGTGGGAGTAGTGTTTATTGAAAGATTAATAATTGGAAATTGTTTCCAACTGTGATTATGTTGTTTTGAGTTTCTTGAGAATTTTGAGCACATAAGATAACGGTTTCACTACTACATATTAGAATAATAAGCTGAATATGTAGAAAACTCAGAAAATGAGAGCTAAATTGTTCCATTGATGCAATTTTCTACGCTTTTAGTAAATTGTAAGCACTCAATTAAATGCCATTTCACGACAAGAGATTTACATATTTGTAAAAAAAATATGCAACTTAATAAATAGTTCATCTTTGATATTGCAATCTTTAACTATAACTATGTATATCATGGTAATTAATAGCCCCGCTGTTGGATTAGCTCCAGTCCTTCGGATAGCAAAAGGCTTAGTAATTTACTAGAAACTATTTATGTAGCTAAAAATGTTATAAAATTTATTTCCATCAGACATGAAGCATACATAGATTTTCTATACGGATTCGGCATCTTTGAGCTTATTAGATCTCATTCTTGATTCTATGGACAGGATAACGACGCTGATTTTCTTGTGCATATTCCTGACTGCCGGTTTAGACTGAAATGAAAGTCTCGCTAGTTAACCCCAACTCTCACCTGGGTCGGATTTATAGTGAGTGACTGATATTAAAATCTTAAAATAAAGGCAACTATTCATCCGGAGACAATGCCGAGGAGTAATGCCGTAGACAAAAAAGCATAAAGTGGAATAAAATGCAGAATAATAATAGGGAAACAATAGGCCCGTTGATGTGTCCGTGCCTTATCATGTTTCATTCCTTCAGCCGATGTGCATTTGTGCTCTGCTGACACACGGAATGGGCAAAGAAGAAATCTCATCCGACCGACTCACAGAATCTCGCGTGGCGTGAACTTTCAGGCCACACACTTTATTCCAACGTGTAAATGAAGCAGGCAATAATTTAGGGGTAACTTAATCTCGTTTCACGCAATACCTCTGAACGTACTTATCTTGCACAAATGTGAGACACGCAGCAGCGTCCAATTCTCCTCTCTTTGTTCCTTCGTGAATTCTCGGTTCAAACTTCAAAAGCAAAGCAAGACTGATAGAAATCTTATGCAAATAAGATGGACGGCCGGATACATACACGACTGATACACGATAACAATGATAGAATCTACAAGAGCTGATCTAATTTATTTTGGTTAATCTTGTCTTTGTGCAATAAGACGAGTTTGCGAACATGTATGAATGCGCATAACTGTAACGGAATGACTGATGAAAAGGTTATACGCACTCGTGTGCTGTTTCACCCCTTCAGATTTGCATCACTTTATTTGTTGGCTAAGGTGAGCTTATCGACGGTTCGTATATGGATTAGACTTTCTTATTATCCTGACAAATTATTATCTCTCCATCGACTTACAAGAGTCTCATGCATTATGAATAGTTGCTATAATATAATATATATATATATATATATATATATATATATATACAGGGTGGTTAAAATGTCACGCCACAATGGAAAATTTTTCGATGGGAAAAATCCATAAATTTCCATTAGTTACCGAAATTTTGTCTCTAAAATGCAACATTTTAAGAATTTTGTCATGAGTTTTGATAATAATTTATAAAAATCTCAATCCCAAATCTTGTAACTAATGGAGATTTAGGGACTTTTCCCATTGAAAAATTTTCCATTGTGGCGTGACATTTTAACCACCCTGTATATATATATATCTGAATAGTTGCTATGGTTACCGATTTATTTCTGAATTTTAAATATCCAAAATGTGTACTACTGCTGCACTGTTGTTGTGTAACTTATGTACTTATTTACTCATACGTATGTAGCATGTTAGTAATTCAAATATTTTCATAGAATGAATCAAAAACCTTATGATTTCTGTACAGCATGAAATTTTTGGCACTGACTTGAAATACACGAATACGAGTGCTTTCACTACTCCACTTTTAAGAAAATCGAGCTTAAATCACTTAACAGATAAAGTGTACAATGTGCAATTGTTAACTCTGTTATTGCAGACCAATAATACAGTAGTACGTATTATGATAGCATCTGTAAAGGCAAATTGGCAGGAATCGTGAAAAATATAACTAATATTTACCAGCATTTATTTGCTTTAATACTTTCTGTTGTAAAATACTTTACATCATTTAAATGAATTTTAGTGCCACCGTATTTCAACAGGCCTTTAAACTACGTAATAAGCAACAAGCACATTTGAGGTATTAATGTCATTAGTTAAAATTTGGTAAATATCTTTTGCACAAGTACTCTTAACCAGCAAAATTCTCAAAACTTTCCACACTATGCTACTCAATAGCTTTTATTTATTTATATCCATAATCGTGCTTTAAAAAATCTAAGCTAAATGAACTAATGAAATCGTTAAATACACGTTTATAAGCGGGTATTTGATTTTATGCTATGTATTGAGGATCAAGAATATTTCCTGCATAGGGTGTGATTTTTAATGTTAAGACCACTATGATATTTCTAAGCAGCTCAGTTCGTGGTTATTCAAATCGAATGATATTATGCATGGTGATGGGTGATATCACTACCAGTTCTGGTGGTAAGTTTGGGTTGAGTAAGTTATGAATTACCGGGGATATGGAGGAATTGCTAAAAAGTGGGTGAGCCAAAATGATAAGACCACCTTCGAATTTTAATTCTCACTCGTTCCTCGTTTTGTTCAGACGGTAAAACTAAACTAATTCCACGATAGGAAGGTACAATCATTCAGGTACTGCAACTTGACGTCCAGGTAAAAACCGGAAGAGAGATTTCAAGACGTTTTTCCCAATCAAAAACGGCAATTCATCATTATATCAAACAAGGCGCAAATTACTGGTCCAGTAATTCACGACTTTAATCCGAGGTGTTGAAAAACTTCCAGTAAATGCTTCTTGACTCGCGGTCTCTATCGAATTTATAATGCAAGTCTTGTTTCGTGGAATTTGGAGAATGAAACCAAAATCAAGGAATCACGAGCTGAGGCTTTGCTGATACTTTTCGCGTTCAAATCCTTGATTCAAAGTCTGACTCTGTAGTGGATGGAAAAAGTGTTGTTCTGATTCAATTCGGACTTGATGGTGTTGGCTGCGTACATATGTATAACTAGTTGAATTAGTGTGAACCGAAACTTCGACAGCGCATCATCATGGGAATGTACGGATTTCCAAAGTCGTGACTTCATGAAAATATGTAACTGACAATTTACAATATTGAAGAAGAAATTTCGCTTTGCAACCACAAACCAATCTTGTATTGAAACCATAACGAATCAAAAATATGTACATATATGTACATATGACAATAATGCCGACATTTTAGATGGTGTGTGTATTTAATTGTTTTGCACATGGATTGCTTGATTGTAAGGCTAAAATATGCATCCATTTATAGTAAAATTTTCATTTATTTTAAATGATCTTGAAATTATCAGAGTTGCCGATTTATTAAGGTTGGCATATTCCAGAATTTAATAGTTGACATTTACTTCTTGGTTAATTCTATTCACTCATTTTATCCATATTCATTTTGTCCCTCTGAAGAAACGTATGTTTCCACTTTAGTTCACGTAATCGTATATTTAACAGGCAAAAGTGAAACTAAACATGCCGCAATCTTCACCCAGCCACTTGTTGTCATGCATGTTACTTCCAGCCAGAACTCCAGTTTATTGTTTTACGACATCCTTCACACAAAGGTTACAAGTGAGGAAAAAATAAATAGTGTTCCTGACTTGGAATAGTATGTTTTAATTAAATGTGAATGCAACACGAATTTCGATACATCTCGGAGTAATATCCGCATCAACAGCTAGGGACTATAAGTCAAGTATTTATGATGGATAATAATGTACCACGATTCCTTAAACGAACACTTAAAATGTGATGCACTCATGGCATGATGTGCTAAAAGCCACACAGTCAAATCATTAACACTAAAGATAGGTCCGAGTGGAAATCAATTAACGTTTCCTCAAAAGCAGTCTTACGTTAGAATTATTTATTCTTTAACAATTCTACCGAAAACAAAAATTGTATTTTTGGTAACACTAAAAAATATAGATGCAATCAGAATGATCAACATAATTTTCAAAAATAAAGCGTAACAAGCAACTCGGCTCTATCCGTAAATTCTAAAGATTTCTGGCATTTGGTTTCATGTTGTCCCCATTGTAATGAGTGTGTTATTACGTAATATTGTTCACAAAATTGTTGGGCACTGCTGCCGTATAGGAAATTTTTAGTGTTATGCAGTTGGACGGCGAAAATTTACAAAATGCAAGTCATCTAACCTTACAACTCTAAATTTTGCATGCACTCATACTATTAACACGCATAATAAGTACTATCCAAATGCTACACGAGTCTAACACACTGGTGTGTAATAAATCTTGTGTCGTAACTGGCAACCGTAATACGAAGAACAATTACATGAGCAGAAGAATAATTAGAGGAATTAGTACTGCTTTCACCATTTCACGACAGTCATAAAAAATACTTGTCTCATCCTCCTTTTAATTTTCCAACTGACAGACTGGACCATCCTTAATCCCGACATATGTAAGAGTCCACCAAATATGTAGACTAACTAAAATAATTACCGAATTTCATCAAATGGTCCCAGAATTTAGATTTTTAATATCTAAATACATATATGTACTATACTGCATCAAATATTGTGGGATTCGTAACGTGACGCAAGGTAGACAGTGCAATTTTAGAATTTAGTTATGCACATGTTCATATACGGCATTGTGACATGAGATGGAGATGTATGGGATAGCGTAAATATGTATGCACAAAGTGGTTGGTTTGTTGTTAAGCTACCGCATCAGACACTTTTTGTTCGGACCTCCTGTGCAGGTGGACTTTCGCAATAGTAAAGAAAGTTCAGAGGTCGGTCGGTTTGTTATAATTTTAACCGAAAGGAAAGAAGTCCTTCCAAGCGAAATAATGCAGCTCGCTTCAGGTGTCTTTCATTTTTTGCAATTCTTTGCATTGTAATTTGTCTTCCACATGTCAAAGTTGGAAAAAATGTGCATCTATATTCCTGTAGTTATTTACATATTTCTATCTACATTCACATGTTTTCAAGCTAGAAGAGCAAATCTGTGTTTAAAAAGGTCATTCCATGTTGACTCCCTGTTTACGGATCATTTAAATATGAGCACTTATGCATGGATTCATATACACGACGATTTATGATTAATAATTACTTCATGTCACTGCAGTTTGTGAAAGACAGATAATGAAACAATCAGAAAGGAATCTGGAAATTATTGTTGCAGCTCTTACATTATAACATGAATTAATTTGGTGAGAACTTTCAGGATTTAGCAGAAACTTGAACCAATACAAACTGTGTAGACTATAATAGTAATTGTTCAAATTAGAAAATATTACATATGAAGTTATACAATACAGTAAATAATGTTATTTTGACCCCATCATACTAGCGTACAGAATTGAAAAAGGTTCGCCGGGAAGCATTAATTATAGTGATGTAATTTGTGGAGGTAAAAATTTCTTTTGCTATAAAAACTCCCCTTGAAAATTACGAGTTTAGAAGCCTGCTTACTTGACTGTGACTTCTGCACAATAACCGTGTGCAATACCAGCACATCTTATTATTACAAGTGCTCGCTCACTGCGCGTGTGCATCCAGGGCAAGGATTGATGAATTGAAGGAGAATTTCAAAACTGTTCATGTCAAACCACAGCCAACGTGGAATGGTTTTGTATGCGCACTATTATTAAATTATTGCAATTAATGTCAATTTTAAATTTTAAATGCTGCACTCTCATTTCGTTTACGGGTAAATATTATACAATCAGCAGGCTCTTTATCTAGGAAACGATGAAATCATTCAATTTGAAGTTAGCTAATACTGTGGTAGTTTACGGCTTGCTAATGAAAGTGATAATTAAATTGATATACGCCTGCATCATCAAAAGTTATGGAAAATCTCGGTGACATTTACGATGTAATTTGAATTAACAATGCGGTGTTTTATAACAAACCACCAATTTTCGTTTCGATTCTTCTTGTTGCCACTTTCAAATACTGCATGAACACAGTTATCATCCTCGTGGGTCTAACAAGTTGAATTTTGCAATTGTCTAGATTAGAGATGATGACTTTCATTTTATTTTACAATAAAGAAAATGGATTAACAATGGAAGAGTATTTACAGTACATAAGAATTCTCATGTTTAACTTAAAAATAATAATAATTTAAAAAACCTATGTTGTACCATGTTGTACTTCCAAGAAAACTTGAATCCAATGAAAATAAATATTTGAGGAAACCATTGATTTCGCAATAACTATTTAAGATTTGGCTGTTTGCTCGTTCTACATACTTTTCTTGTCGAATTTAAAACAAAATTATTTTAAACAATGAGAAAAAAATCACAAGAAATAGTTGCAGTGAAATATGACATTTGTCAACACTTATTTTATTTTACATGCGAGGTCTTTACTGTCACAAACTTCTGATGATTTTGCTACATCATGGTCAAGCAGAAATTTCAAATCGAACGACTCACATGATTATGGAAAATTAGTTTATAATGAGCTTAGAATTATTTTAAGGTAAATATTAGCTCAGGGTAAACGTGTAGGAGTACTTTTTTAGGTGTAGTTTATCAGTAGCTAAATACAATGCAGTTTCATACATGCTTGCCTCAAAGTTCAAGTAATAATTCTTCGGTAATAAGATTACATCAAAATATTTAAAAAATAATAATAATAATTGTATGGGCACACTAGTCAATAAACATTTGCAATCGCTCTTTAATATTGCTGTTCTCAATTAGAAAAAAATGCAAAAATACGAGGAAACCATCAGTGTCAAAAGGGGGGAGCAGAATATTTTCTCAATAGTTCAAGTTTAGATGTTCAAGGAATTGATTATTGAAACAAATGATATTGTTCAAATTTTAAACAATTACTATTAAAGTTTCCAAAATATGGATTCTCGTTTTCGTAAATAAATACGATAACCGGGCTCCTGAAAACCAGCTATGAACGCAAAGAAATTCATTAACGGAGGCCAGACAACAGTACCGCACTTTAGCATCATTTACTTTATTGACTTTGCAGGCATTCGTTCAAATCATACAACGTAAAAATTTTAGCTATTTTTTAATAGAAATTATCAAATGAAAAAATTACAATTTATCACCTCTTTTTCTGAAATTCTGAGAATTTTACCAGGAGCATTGCATGCAAACATGATTTATTTCCTTCTAGTCTACTATCCGTCAGGTTTCAGGCAAACATTAAATTACGAGTTCATCCGGTGCCATTTCACGTTACAATCAAGTATTTGGACAATTCACAATACAGAAAAAGCTTACAGCAGCATGATGTCAATAATTTAGTGTTTTCATTTTCATATGTACATTGTACATATATCCAGTCACGTTGAAAAGATGGATGTGAGAGGTAACTTTACAAATGGACACTGAATTAAAAGTTAGTTTTTAGCTCACACCAGAAGAGGAATGTACCAGCAGGTATAATTCGGATTCAATTCTAATGAACCCCGACTGTGTATCATTTCACAATTATACTTTGTGTGGATCTTTTGAATATTTCAAACTTTTCAGTTGCATAGCTCTCAGTTTGTTGACAGACATGAAAAAGTGGGTATTGTGCAAGTTTTGCTTTCCCATTGTCGACTTGCAATAACCTTTAAACACTCCTTCTCAGTTTCAATATGATACGTACCTCTTTTCAAATCGTTAAATCGTAAGCTATAAACTCTTCTGAGCTATGATGGAACTTTGTGTCTTTGACGCTACTCCGAGTCCTTTTATTCACAAAATACTGGCATTCAAACACTTCGGCAGAACTATACTTGCAGAACTTAACAATTCACATTGTTTAAATCTTTATTTGGAATTCTACTGTACATCTCTAAGCACAGTAACAATGTCCAGTCTCAATTCCATTCCAGGCAGCCTGTCAGCATTTTTTAGATTTAGTTAAGCTATTCCGTCTGCGGTCCATTGTTGAAATGCAATGTGATTCACATGATGAACAGTACCTTGGATGGGGGATGGAAATCATCTTGCAAAGGGCAGTGTGCAAATTTGTCTAAGAATATAGAACCAATGTTTGGGACCTGTTATGATTTTAATAAAATCAATAAGTATTTAAAGTGAAACCAATTGCATAAGTGCATTTATTTATTTATAATCTACATATTTATTAAATAGGTAGCCACATCTGTATAGTGATATTTATAAGTTTCGATAAGTATATTTTTTTTTACATATGTCATCCCAAAAGCCAATACATGAAGTACCAACTATGGAATTGGTGACAAGGTGGGTGTGGGTGAGACAAGTGACAAGTAAGCAGGGTTCAATCGTATGGGATTCCCTAATTTCGGGCCTCAGTATGGGATGACAGAAGGGTAGTTGAGTTGAAACCGATCCAATGCACAATTGGTCATGCACTTTGGATCAAAGGTCGAATTAACAAAGCATCAATCGAACAGTTGTGTGTGTTGTTTTTATAGGGAAAAAGGGCGATTTTGAGTCAGATGATACGCATCTGCAACTAACTGACAGATGATATTTTATACTTCTAATAAAGCAATAATTGGTTCTCTCTACTGGGATTAGGTATTCGTGCAGCCATTCTGTCTGCAACAATATTAATTTATTTGTATTTTTTGCTATTGCCTCAGATTCATAAGATTTTGTAATATGATTTCGGAATGCAAGTAGATATGTGTACACATATGTTTGTCACATTCTTGTATGTTCTTTTCCATAATTTTGAAAAGTTTTCAACTTAATAAACATGAGCTAAAATTAACGACGTCTTTTTTATATAGATGCCGGTAACTTCCTGAAGACGGAAACTACAAGTGCACAAGCACCTGCACAAGCACCTGCCCCTCCTCCAAGAACCAAAGGTGAGTTTCATCATCAAAATAGCATAAAACACATTGCATTGCATTGAACTAAATCCAAATAAGAAAATCCAATTCAATACTCCACTTTATCTATTTAATATTTTAATAATAGAAATCAAATGGAAACTGCTATTCTTGAGCCCATCTTGAGTGAATTCATAGACATAAGTTGCTACGGTAGTGGAAATTAGTTTAGTATATGAGATGAGATGGACGGTCCATTGTGGATACCCTTGACAATCCTCATGCTCACTTAGGCAGCAGTGGTAGAAAACGTATTCACAACATATGAAGTAATAAAAGTGTTGTCATATTTTGCAACACTTTTTGCAAACCTGCTGCTGCGTTGGATTGCTCCTGTTGTTAATATCAAACGGTACCCAGCGAGCGAGTGGGTCACCTGGGCTCTTTTATCCACCTGCAATCTAATCCTAAGTATGTATGTAATTTGTGGTTAAAAGAACAGTGGGAAACCCGGAAAATGGCTTTCTTCTGGCTACCGGTCTTGAATTCTAAAGGCTTTAATATTGAAGATGAATGTGGCAGTGCGAGTGAATAAGTTATGCTAATAACGCATTGGGAGCACTTAAGTTATTATAAAATGATTTTCTCATAATATGTTTGGCGTGTTATTAGTGGTCACGTGAAGTTCTGTCAATGTGCGAAACCGAAAGACGATTAAATATTATGCGTGAGCATAAAGTGAGAATGAAGTCTTGTTTAGGTTAGTGTGACCATTTTTTGTCAAATTGATTTTAATTAAAAACAAAGCTATAGGCTATTGAGGGAACTATTAATTGTTGTGAACTTAACTTTTGGCCGATTCTTAGCTAAGGTTTTATTTTATATTTTTTGCAAAACTTGTGAAAGAAGTCATGTTCCCATCCATATTATGAATAACAGATAAGCTTTAACCAATCAATAATGTTTCATTTGTCCCAAAAAGAAAAGGCATACAGTGAAACCAATATTGCGTATTATTTTTGTACGAAATAGCAGAAGTGAGCAGCTTACATATTCATGAGATTAATGCTCGTCAGCATCATTGTGCTCTTTCGGACGCTTTTGGTACAATAATGTGGTTGATTTTTCAGCAGCATTATGTGATGGAAGAAATCCCCACTATTGTATTGATTAGAGAAGAAATGGAAAACTCATCATATATTTTTCATGTCTGTACAATGATGCACCCCTTCTGACGTTTCGTCCGAATTCATTTGATTCGGATGGTAGGTTTGGGAAGCTCTGCTTTTGGTTTGTTTGGTATGACGATGAAAGGGATGCAAGAATCCGCATCTGCACCCACATCCACCAAATTGAAATCGACTCTGGGGAAGCAAACTTTGGCTTTGTCCTGGTGGTGGTGAGGCCTTTTTTGCCTGCTTGCCTTGCACGGTATGCCATCGACTCGTCAGTGCATCTTTAGTCTGAGGACGACTATTCGTAAGACAGCATTGCACATTCAAATCGTGGAGGATTCATTTGGCGATCTAATATCTAATAATGTCAGTTTTTAGTATTTAATAGTGAACAAGCTTAGGTTGTGTGCACGGGGTTACTCCAGTTGAAGATTTACTAAGCCATCTATTTACCAGGACATCCTTATTGTATGTAACTTGAGTGACGCCAATTCAGGACAGTTGAATTTTTGAGATATTGTGAAACAACCGAAAAAGGGCATCGTGACATTTTTAATAGGTTAATTGTTAATAGCCAGAGAATAAGTGCATAATCAAAGCTTCCACAACAAGAGGTAAGAATTGAGATGCTATACTTATCAGAACTAAATAGAATAAACGATTCACATGAAATGGGATTACGGTAGCATTTTATACCAAAAATTGCATGAGGGTATTTGTTCGATGAAATTATGAACAATATTCACAGTTAGCATGTACAATATTCCGCATTAAAAAAGTTAGATCATTGACCAAAGGCAGACAGCTTGTGGAATCCGTATAGGGCAATTTTCATCATCTCTCGATTTTTGGAGAGCTTATACGAAGCTGGAGTTTGCTCATCGTGCCACGTGTGAGATTTCACATTATTGGAGGTTTCAAATCTTACATGCCCATTTCTTATCACAAGTTGGTCGATTGGTTTGCCTCAACTTTGGCACTTTGCCTGCACAAAATCTTCAGAAGTTGCAACAACAGTCGCTGCTGGTTCCAGCCAGCAATGCTTTTCTTCTTTTTTGATAAAAAACACTCGTGGTTCAATGTTCAATACGAATATGCATGTAGTTGAGTATTTGTTGATGTTTAGTATTACGCATATTCCGAGCCAGTTATCTCAAATACAACTTGTCCAATCATGCATGCGTGCTATCTGTCTAAAATGTGCCATTTAGATCTACAACTCTTCTAGGGATTTCTAGGTTAAAAATGCAAGCTTATTATTTATTCAAGTTTGGTGGTGTTCCAACTGCGTGTAAGGTAACGCAATTTATAACTAATTGACGAGATCGAAACTTGATTTTGTGTAGATTTTCGACCACCTAATTTTCTAAGATAATTATGTTGCTTAATTCTACATAGTTTAGTATAACATGAGCTTAATTTTGAGTCGAATGGCTTGTCATACGCATTGAGACTAAGTTTTTATCCCATGAGGAATTTGGCAAATTCTAACGAATAATTATAATCCTTCTAAATACATAGAAAAGTAGGAAGAAAGAATGTCACCCAAAAGGGTGTGCACGTTAGATTAAATTACTCGAGGTGAATTAATCTTTAAAAGTGTTGGCGTAATTTTATTTCTACATACGTACGTATAACAGTAAAGTTCTGGTTGTGCTGCAAGAATGGAAAGAAATCACTTCCGCTTCAGGACATGAATAATTTTGAACATCAGGGTTGTTTTTCAAATGTGAGATTTATGCCAGGTAAAACTTTGAATTTGTAAGTACATTCGAAACAGATATTCGCAAAACCTTTGATGATAGCTTTTTCCACAACACGCCATTCATGTTTGCTTAAATGATAAAATATAATCTCAAATTAAGAAGTACTACTAAGGACAATACTACTACTATTTGCACTTTAATTTTGTTTGTTCTTAAAATATGCAGGTTTATAAACAAACCCTAACAGGGCCGAATCTTTTGGTAGGAGAAATCATTGTATACTTCGTACCTATAGTAGTATATTCAACGTATCAAAAATTATAAAACTGGGCGCCGTTGAACATTTTCAACTAGTGAAACTTTTACGGAAACAACTTGCATGTTTTGTATTTCAAGGTTAATTTGCAGTAGATTCGACTGTAATTTAATAAGTCACCGTGTTTCAATTTGTACATCAGTTCACATGCACGTCTATTAGATGCAGAAGGCATAATGCCCCCAAATAATATGGGATGAAACGCATACTTCCTCTCAGAAAATTTTCACATAGTGCATAAGATACAGAAAAATTTATTTGGCCTAAAATCAGCATTTAATGGTCTCATTTCGCCATGTTTTACACATCAGTACATTTTTGAAGACTGCAATTCACACCATTAGTTAGTGTTGTTGATCTGTAAGCTCGTCATAAATTAGAGTAATGTAAATTTGATGACTGACAAGAGAAAAAATTAGTTGAATCATGAACCGCTGATTTGACTTGATTTGATTTGACATTTCACTCAACTTTTGCTTATCAGTTCACATGTCTGCATTTATTTATTCCGGTTTCTTTTATTGTTTTGATCGGAAACGATAATCATTATAAGTGCAACCTTCTCATGGTCACAGTGCATATATTTTATGAAAACATTTAGATAGATTTACACAACTTAACACATTAAGGTTCAAGATGTCAATCTTGAACGGACGAATGCCAAAGATCATCACAAGCTGGCCTGCGCATAATGCTAATCAAACAATGAAGCCTTGATTTTCTAGTAAATACGTGAAACTTTCATGCTGATAGTTTCTTTTACTTCAGCCACTTGTTACAATATCAACTGCCAGTTAAATATTGCTGTTCTTACTCCATGACAGTTAAAAAATGAAGGACCAATGAGTGTCATAGATATAAACAGATGCATATATAGTTCAAAAATTAGCTTAATGTGTAATAATATCATGTTGTCGGTTTAGAAAAATTAGTTTTATGTACATTTCAATTGTGATAAGGGTTGCATGGATTCTAACCAAGACAAATATGTAAACTTTGTAAATTAAATTGCAAAATGTCTAGTGCGTGCAAGTCAATAGCACGAAAATAAAAGTCAGGATAACGAAAGTTCACAAATTAATTAACTCTTCATTATGATCAGCTATGAAGGTTATTTATTGCAAGTGCATGCATATATGTTCATGCACTCTGCAAAGTAGCAGAAGCAGAATATGTACTTATTCTACTCATTGTGCGGTAAGGGATCTCGCTGTGTAAACTTGAACGAGAATCATTAATACGTAATTACCTGGGACGAATTAAAATTAATTTATTCACGAATTCTAATAACACAACAATCGAGATGGATTGCCATCAGGTATTATCAATGCTTACGATGCCCACCAAAATACTCATTTTGCTATCAAGATCAAATCAGACGAAAACCAATCAGCTCAATGACGCGAAAATTTGTAGCTCTATTGATAATTTCATTTAGTAGTCGTACATAAATAAATCCTCAAGTCGTTGGCTCAGCTGCATAAGCTTGTCACTGGCACGAGTACATATAAATTATGATTTTATGAAACATCGACAATGCTTGCCAGATTTAAGTCAAGGCTGAAAAAAATTATTATTTAATAAATAAATCATATATTTACTTCAACCGAGAATTCCATCGGTCTTCATCCGAGAATTTTTATTTGACGTGTACAGTACTTTGAGTTTAATTTGGCAATTCCGTTAACTTACTTATTACATGTGTATCTCAATTTTGAATTGGACATCCGTACGTCGTGGAAGTTTTTTTAAAAATTAGTTCTTACTTGATCAATACATATGAACGTAGCCAATACAAAAACTGAGCTGGCAGAGATTGAGATTGAATAAGAAATTCTGAAACTCTGAGAGATAATGATGAGCAGATGAATAAGAGATGCAAAAGTATGTCACAAATTGGGTTGTATTATTCAATAGTCTTCTCACCATTGCAATTCACATTTTCATTGTTAAACATAATCCAGGTTGAAAAATATGTTTTCGTCAAAATTTTTAATTACTAGCAATCAGTTGCATAATTGTGTTCGCTTTGTGTACAAGTGAGATGGTGGAAAGCCCAACTCCCGTTATGCAGAAATGCAATGTATCACGAGGTTTTTAATTAGACTGGATTTTACAATTAAGCTCGAGTCACGGTTTTCTATTCAGCCACAGCAGATTCACAACGGAATTGATAGTACGACAAATGAACAAACTCTTTTGTTGACTGCACTACACTACTTACAATAATTCCCTCGTGTTTGTTAAGTTAAGGTCCACTAGAACACGCGGCGTGGGATTTGCATAATGGGAAGCAGTTAACACAAACATGCTATTTTTATTCCACAACTGCACACTTTTGAAGACTTTGTTGTTAACGGACATAGTTATGAATCCTGATGTGCAACCTATTTCAAACTTGTTGAGTCATTATTGAAATTTTTGATTTTGAGTTTCTGGTGTTCTGGTTTTATCTATGTTGATTAATTTGCTGCTGAGTATGCTGGATTTGAAAGTATTTTGCTAGTGCTCTGCATTTCCGCAAAATGTTTATAGTTTTGGTCAATAACCTGAAAGTTTCCTGGTTCTAATTTTACTTCTGTTGGTAGGATTTTGAGTTATGGGTGAAACGAAGATGCCTAAATTTTTTAGTAGTATGTTTCCGCGGATTGTTAAGTCGTGTTACTTCTATTCTATGGCTTTACATGTTAATCAAATAATAAATGAAAAATGGTATTTGGAATTTTTTGTCAATTCATTACCCTTCCAACTCATCATCATCGCGTACATGTGTACAACACGAATGAAGTGATGGTAAGAAAAAAGTGTGCGGAATGGACATGCACACTGCACATGTACTTTGGTGCAGCTAAGAAATATTTTACGGTAATTTATATAAAATTCTTGTTATCATTGCTACAACGAAACGCTAGGAACGAAAAGTGCCAGTGTTCAACAATAAGCAGTTTTGTTACAATGATGTGCTAAATTTTGTTTCATATCATCGCTTTTATGATAAAATTGCTGTCAAACCTTCCAATATCGAGTTCAAGCCAACTACATAATTGTTTTCCATATATTATTCTTGTTGTTCTGAGTAAGTGCCAAATTAGTAATATTGGAGATATTGTTAATGATCATGACACAACATTCTCTGAATTGATATATGAAGATAAAGATGCACAGAGAGATACTATGTACAAATATGTAAGGTATTATTGAGTATTGGCTTGTATACATATGAGCACTGATTTGCTGCTAATGAATAACTGAAAGTAAGTTCCGGTCATATTATGCAAAAGGCTGGCACCTTAATCCCCCTCTGACACCACACAGGAATGATCGTAAGCCATTGTGAAAATAATACCGCAGACGAGAATGGCAGAGAAATTTTTCAAAAGAAGAAAGTAGTGTTGAGTCTGGGGTATAGACAACCGCATAGTGATTGGCACAATCATTGTTTACTCCGGTTTAGTGAACTATCCTCCTTACCTCTGTCACAGATTCATCCTTTGAATTGTGTGGCACATTACGTCGACCATGTCAGAGCAGTAAATAAATGATGAGATTATGACGGATTCATGCCTGACTGACACATTTGAAATCATGTGTTTACCTGCTCTACGCGAAAAGAAATTAGCTTTGGTTTTACTTGTCCTTGATTGCTCTGTATTCACTTCTACTTTTTACCATCTTCCGTTGGTAATTTAGGTTTAAAATTTTTATGTACTTGTGTGTTTTCCTATTCTCTATAAATTTCTACTCGATTCCATCATTAGTATATGCATAAGTCAAACGGTGTATGAAGTACATTATATGAAATATATAATAATGATGGGCAAACATGTGACATTACTTGTGTGGTTCTACTAATTTGCTGAAAGGGGTAACACAAAAAGTTTCTGATGTCGAATAATGTTCTACGTAGTCATATTAAAAATTTGTGAACCAATAACTCGAGGGAGATTAAGAGGCGATAATGTTAACTTCATACAAGTTTTGATAATGTACATTTTATTCGTTGTCATTTGTATTGCTTCCTTCCATGTCCATTGATCAGTCATTATGGACGAGTAAATTGAACCAGTTTATTACACTTGTTTACAAAATACACGCATATTTGACTCTCATTGTTTATAGTTTACTTGGACGGTTCTTAATGTGAGTGTCAACCTGAAGGTTCAATCGTTGATGGCTTAATTGAACTTGGGGGAGTTTAATGCACATTTTATGTCCGGAATGGGGAGGTTTATTATCTTGATCTTTGACCTCAGAAGTTTGTGAATTGACAGCTAGAAGTAGATCTATATTTTTCAAATGTATGTGCTGGCCTCACGCTGAAAATTATTGAAATGATATCAGAGAGAGCAGTCACTTTATTACATGAATGTAATAATGGAAACTGATTTACTCAACTGATATACCTTTGTTAATTTTAATCTAAGAAAACTGAAAGTGCAGAGGGTGGTTACATGCAAACATAAATCAGGTTCATAACGAAAACTTTTATATTGATGAATGATGCACTGAAAGTATCGGAAATGACACTGCACCTTCGTCAAAATTGTATCTGTAAACAATTCTCTCTTGTTGATTCCAAGAGATTTATTGTCATCGCCCTCTCCACAGCCGCAGCCGTAGGTGGCTTTGTTTACATGTAAAATTGGACGTGTCTTAACACGCATGTTGATGGGTGTAAAGTCCACGCTTTTATTTATTCAATCTTTTCTCTTTCTTTCAAAAACTTTTCAAGGCCTTCTAGTTACGAAACCCCAGAAACAACAAGGCTCCATCGATGTGATTGGGAATTGGGCAATCCGATTTGATCTGAAGAAGTACACATCTAAAACACAGAGTTGGCAGCAGACACTTGGCAGGACGTCTGCATTGAGGATGAGATGTGCCTGAAACGAAAGTGCACAATGTTGAATAACAACATACGTACGTAGATATTACACACACTACTGTGCACCATCACACATTATCATAAAAGATGCAGTCATAATTTCTTATCGGGCTTTGACTTCCAATGGGATGGTTAATGTGAAGGGAAAAGCTTTCAAACAAAATTAAGGTTTGTTTGACTACGGCTACCCACCCCACGGAATTCTAAATGTGGGGTTCATCCTTCTCAGACGAAACTCAATTTACAATCGGATTCACCTACAGTGTAGCTGTTTCCGTTCTTCAACAGCACAAGAAGAGCGATTGAGTTTACTGTGTAATTATTTTTATACTTCATTCCTTGCTTGGTTTACATAATTCAAGTTGAAGAGGCTGAGTTCTGGAGGATTTTTGTTTGTATGCTATTGGTCTTCAACGCATGCGCATATACATGTTTATTACATTCTCTCGACTCTTCATTTCATGATAAAAGCCAAGAATGTGACGGATGGCTGGAAATCCAAACAACGACCACCAATCCAGTGCATCTGTTTTGAATATTAATGCGTGTTAAAGAAATGGAGTAACCACCAATCTTCCTAAATTTGGCTACCGGTTTTACTGATTGGTAGCTTCTGTAACATAGAAATTAAGGGTCGTTACATGAGTCCCACCTTCAATAAAGCTTACCAATCAAACAAAACTCATTTGACTGAGCAACAATTATTATTTAGTTAAATAACTGTTGCCAGTAAACGTGCATGGTGCACAACTCCGCTGATTACATGCTAGAATTACAAAAATACCCTTGGGCATAAACTTCAAGTTGAAGTTCAGTTCACAGTTTGTTGTAGCAACCTGAATACGAATGTACCTGATATCAGGGCCGCATCCTTACGCATGACACTTGAATCAGGAATTTTATCGCAGTCGTAACTAGATCAGTGGGGTTGGACATAATAATACGAATAGGTATGCAATTTGGCAGGTATTGGACGAGCAAATAGACACGAGCTAAACTGACTGAGGATGAGATTTTATGTGCTAATAACCTGGAAGGGTTCGAAGCAAAACAATATCACATCACCACCATGCAGAATCAAGTTTCATTTCCTTTACAGTAATCATTAATGTCGAAAGAGTTTTGGTGAGCACCGTTTTTTTCTTTCGTTTACCATAATTAACTAATTTATTGTGTATAACTAACTACCAAAGCTCATCTACATCTCAGCTCTTCTTCTACGGAACCACAAATTCTTTGCTAATGAAATGTTACCAGATTTCAAATAACAGAGGGAGGAAGTTGGAAATTAAATCTTGAATTTCATGCTAATCAAGAATTTTGTTGAGTTGCCCACGCATTAAGGTTCAGACATTTAGGAACTCCCACTTTGTTCAATTGCACTCACCACCACATCTGCCAGGTTATGCGATATATGTGTTTTACATGATGTTTGCCAAAGAGTTTGATATCTAACACCAATGATAACGAAAGTCACGGAAGGAATTTCTACACTTTCCTTATTTCCTGAATACAGAAATCCTGTGTGGGTACATGCCGTTATTATGTTCACTCATTGGTATTTACGAGAAAAAGCTCAATCATTCTATGTATTATACATACATACGCCGTACGGGCGAATTCTGAACTTTTGTATTTGGTAGATAATTTCTGAAAACGCCATGAAAAAAATTCAATTAACGAATTGGCAAGTGCAGTCAGATTCGTGGTGAAACGAACGTGTATGCGTACGTAGTTATCGACATGGAAAGTAATACACGTTTGAAGTATTGAATGTATCAGAAATGAGATGAGATTCATTTGGTTAATGGGATGGGATGGATTTTCTAATCAATGTAAGCAAATTGTTCACATTATTACTCGATAATCAATCCAGAAGAGCGGATTGGATGTGATTGTATGAATGTCAAAAATAATCCGGTCGTGGTACAACCCTTACGATTAAAACAAGTTTGTCATTATTGGCAGTTTAGTCTTAAACCGTTTGATAGCCATTTCGCAATTTTGCCATGGTCTTGACTTTTAGCTGACAATCCTTAATTATTTTTTACGTTAATTACTTTCCGTCATTTCAACAAATGTAGTAGTGAGTGGGCTATATTGTACCGTAATCGTCTTCTTTTTGTTCAGGAGTAGCTTAACGTAATTAACGGGATGATACGATGTATACACATTTTCCTCATTATTGCTTGACAACCTCATTACAAACCAAATACATGCAAACCAAATTACAAATATTATAGAATCCAGATTGCTTATTTTCATACAAACATATGAGCATTCTATATACAAATGTATGAATGTGTATATGTTCATATATGCATAAATGTTTAAAAATTGAATCTGTATTAAGCTCAGAGTTTAAATTTTCTGTCCACCAAAGTCTAAACAATTGCGCATTGTTCATTTTTCTGTTAAACAACCTGAGGAAGGTCCAAATAGGAAATTAACCAAGATTAAGGCTCTCAAATGCACTCTGATTTCGTATCTCCAAACTTTTATTACCAAGTTCACTCTCCATTATAATTTAAAACACAGAGAATCTGATCGGTAAGCTACCAACAGGGCAGACCAACTTGACAATGGACATTGGCTTGAAAGTGGAGATGACAGCAGAAAGGATGGCACAAAACCGTAAAACCGTGTTATGCCATTGGAGCTCTACTCAGAAACACATTTCACCAGGAAGGCATTTTATCTCGGTTTGTGGTCAAAATCTGTCTGTGTTTTACGATTTTCAACAGAAACAAGTATTCGAGCGAGACCGGATTGATTAAGGAAAGTCGTTGTTGTGTACATACGTACTGCTTGGAAACCAGTCTGGACACTTGTCTCCTGCTTCAAAAAGTTTCAAATGCATCTTTGGACTTTGACTCTCGGGATGAATGCGTTTTGGAGACACGATTGTATTTTGTTTAGTTTCACCAGTAATGCATAATAATGCGTATGTGTGTGCATACAATTCAAACTTTGTCGTTAAGATAATTCTTTCCTACTCACTCGTGTGCTGTCCAACGAGGTTGTTCTTAATATGGCTTTTGTATACTTATCAAATCATCAGAAATTGGAGAAGATTTAGAGAAAAAAAGTTTAAACATCTCACATTAAAAAAATCAAGCCTGCTTTGTAATTGTTGCTTTAATCTACAATCTAGATATTTCAACTTTTTTATGCTTCATGTATTACATATTAAAGTTGGTGCATAAACTGCACCTCGTTTTAGTAAATACGTAAGTAGATATTTTCATATTTTCTTACTGATAGTCTCCAGTAGTAGAGTCAGCTTTGACTAATTACTTTTAGTGCGTGCGTAAGTAATACGGACTAAAAAAAAGTTTCAAAGTGTCAAGTTCTTAATCAAACTTGATTTTATTTTGCGTTAATGAACTAATTGTAGGTATAACTTTTTTGTCCATTTTTGTACAATACCTTGTAGAATTGACCTCTTGAGGAATTTTCCGAGTCTGCATAAATTAGATGGTTTGAAATATTCGTGTGGGAAGTGGGCGAGTGATGCGTGTGATGTGGTCAGCATAACCTTATTATTCTTCTTCTATGGCAGATCAGAAGTATAATATGCTTAAAAGAATCGGTTGTTTGTGTGTGTGTGTGAAACCCCAGAACAAGCAATTGACTTGGTCCGACAACATTTAACAGTATTTTTAGCACATCAAATGAATCACGGGATTGAAGAGGTGGAATTAAATACTTTACTTTTAATGTTAAACCACAATCTCGAGGTTTGTATGAGTTTTGGAATTGAGTGCATGAACTGGCAAGTGATGGAAACTTGGAGTTTTTTGAGGATGAACACGTCAAGCCGAAGGAACTTAGCCAGCCGTATACGCATTTCGCAGTTTAGTGGAAGTAGTCAGCAAATTCCTGATGGAATAAAATGAACGGCCGTTGACTTGTGAGATACACACCATAATTTCCCTTCTTTGGTTGGTCAAACTGCTTCAAGTTTTGTTGTAAGTTGTCATCAGATTTGAGATTTAGTAAAATATTCTGACAAGGCGGAGACCACCGGGACCATGACAGATGAGTTTTATGGGAAAGTGAAGCAAGAAGGCTAGGGACTCACAAACCGAAATCGTGCTATGGTGCATTTTCCTCGTCGAATAATGAGTTATTATGATTATTAAGTTCAGTAAATTCCAGTCCAAGTGGTTCCGTAACATTCATTTCACAAAGTCATTGTGCAAGATGAGATAAAATATGCAGGCCAAATTATTTCGACCAAAAATGTGCTATGCATCATACTGTCACAATGCTGTAAATGCATGTTTAAGGAAAGTATGTATATGTGCAAATGTAGCGGCTCAGCTCCAATTAACGGTCAATTCCAACATAGAGACAACAATATTTTGGCCATATTTGTATTTGGAAGATCTCAAAAATATTTATTCATGACAAGCAAAGTACAAAGTCTTAGTTAAGATAAAGTCCCGGCCAAAAATAAGAAGCACACGTACATTTGTTGAAAGATTAGGCTTCTTTAAAGTGCATTGCATACATGTTATCAAAAATCTGTAAGCGACAATTCTTTCAATAAGGAGAAAAAATCATGTATAATCTTGATTTGCTTTTCATTATCTCCATTTATGCTTACGAATTGTTTAAAATGTTGTCAGATTTGTCTTTATTAACGCACTTGCGAGTGCATTTTAACATTTTCAAATGGAGACACGAATCCCCACCTTTGAAATCGAGTCAAAGGATCCGACAAGCCTGCCCTTCAGAAAATTAAATCGTGTCATTTATCTGTACTTCTCTTCTTGTCATTTCCTTCTTTATAAAACGGATTTAATTTTTTATTCCTTTGGCCACTCGTCGGATTCAAACCAGTCCGACTCTTGTATCACTCGCACTTTTGCTTGCATGCTCATTATTATTATAATATGTGGTGCATGGCCTACTGGCTGCCCAGATTAATACATTCTTGGGCTGCAAATCGAGTTCTCGAACAGCTATCATAAGTGCTGGAAGTTGTCTATAACAACACAGCACCAGATGCACTTCAGAATTGAGATCAAATCGTCAAGTAGTGTAAATACATATGTAAATTTTAAGTAACTCGTAATAGGTGACTCTTATAATAAAAAGTACGTTATTGTGCAGGCGAGTCTTAAATGAACACTCTTTGGTTTCAACTCGGAATAATTTAAGATTTGTTCCCAATAACATCGATCTTATCGCCTTGTTTGATTGTCAGTCTGCCTTAAATGAGTTTTAATCTTTGCTGTGTTCGGATTGCAAACTGGGTAGGAATTTATTTAATAATAAATTATAATCATGCATTTGAGATCTCCATCGTGCATCGTGGCAAGGAAATCCAAGGCAAACTCGACCATCTTCATCTTTTGATTTGATGGTTTTAAATGATGGACAGCTTATTTCGACCCACTCCAGCCAGCAGCCTTGCCCCTTCGCTCCTATTCATATTCAAATTTCAAATCACTTGTAATGCGTAATCCTATGTTGAATATTTAGCTAGAATTGGAGCTGCACATGTATAACGATGGTGTAGGATAGTCTACTTGTGTATAAATGCTGTAATACAAGTTTCTTCCTTGACTATTTTTTCTACTGACAATGGACACGTGGGTTTTCTTATTGATTAAGTTTTTGTCATACGAGTTTCCGATTAATTCAATCGGTTCATATTCATGTAGTAAATCATTTTTTATGCGGTGTCGATCTTGGCATCGTACACGTGTACCAATGTATGTGTACGTACATACAGATGTACTTGCGTTCGTGTTGCGGTTAGCAAATTTGTGTGCTAGCTGGTAGCTGTTATTCGGATCAAATGACTGAAAAAATTCAGAGTATTTTATCTACCTAACGATTTATATTTTATTTCCATATTGAATATTTGTTCATATTAATTGATATTTCGAGTATATAGTTTTTTTACGCATTTTGTTCATAATTTGGCCTTTAGTACATAGGCTCTGTCTGAACTGGCATTTTTCGTCCTTAAGATCAATGAATATTTCCGTATGCTTAATAGCGGATGACATTAACCACAAAAGGAGAAGGAGGGAGCAAGTTTGCATCTTAGTTATGATTTGAATGTGGCTTACAATCATCATGGAAGTCCTAGCAGACCAACCCAAATTTTAATCTCAAAGTCGTAAGATTATGCAGCTGTAATGAAGCGTGTTTGATGAAACAAGTGCAAGTATTAGTGGATGTCTTTATAATTCCGGTTGTCAGATCAATTGAGCAACAGCAGCTACGCGATATTTGAGGTCGATCGAGAAGAGCCATTGATTAATTGGAGTATGTACTTGGTACTCCCACATAAATTTTGCATCCAGTGTTCGATTGGCGTGAACCGTTGCGCTGATCAGTAAGGTCGATAACGTTCAACGTCATTTGCATAGGAGCAAAATGCACTCGAGGGAAAGTTTGTGTATATCAAGGTGGTCCACAGTCAAGGACAATTAGGGCTTCTTCCTGAATGTACATATTTACATAAACATGATGCGTATGAGATCATGATGTACCTTAAATAGAGGTGACTGCAGTATGCATCACTAATTACTCATCTTTTTGCACTAACAATAAAACTAATGGCTAAAGTGAAATTATGAGGTGAATATGGTTTACTAAAGGGTTGAGAGTTTATGAGTTTCATATGTTGAGGTATTTTAAGTTCTGCATACATGATAGATTTACAATACGGGTAGTAAGTAGCGGCAGCTATTTTATGCGAACCGTCTGTAAGTCCGTCTATGCTGCCTGAATAACGCAACATTTTGAAGGGTTATTTCTGGATATAAACAGGAGCAAGGTCTCTGCACTTGGGGGGTTGCTTTGGAGATGAATTCGAAGCTACAACAGGTTGTGTCAGTTTATTCGATTTTCAAAAAAAATAAAAAATCCGGAGTTGGAGAATTCGCAAAATTTACCCTCTATATTTTTACGTTGTCAATAGTTACAAATTAAAAACATAGGGTAAATTTTGCGAATTCTCCAACTCCGGATTTTTTATTTTTTTTTGAAAATTGAATAAACTGACACAACCTGTTGTAGCTTCGAATTCATCTCCAAAGCAACCCCCCAAGTGCAGAGACCTTGAAACAGGAGTTAGAATAATGCCTTCATGTGTGAGTCAAACTGTGTCAAATTATATAAGGATTACTCTATACATACATAAATAATTTCGAAAATTTTAATTACTTACCACTCAAACGTTTCCACTATTTGTTTCTTACAGTGCTCGAAAAAAGGGTCAAGGAAAACCAGAAAACTGAGCCTACTTCTCCGCCAAGAGCAAAAGGTAATTCAAAAGGTCAAAACACTTAATGCTTCCCTCTGATACCCTTAAAATATCAAATCAATTTGTGTGTAGTCACTTTGAATCATAATTTTTGTGAATAATTCTAGATTAAAATTACGTTGTTGTGTATTACATATTTTCAGATTAATAGTCAGATTTGTCAATTTTATAATCTATTTGCTAAGTAATACACGCCTAGGTTCAAATTCAGATTTTTACGCATTGCAGATCTAATACTTTTAGGTTCAATTTTTATTGCAGTGAGAAAGAACATCGCGTCAAACAAGCGAGACCCAGCCTCCCCGACAATAGTGAAAATTGGTAAGATTTGTTTTATAGTTCTTCAAATTCGTCATCCAGTCACACGAAGTGGAAATGACTCATGATAATTTTGCATGAACGTGCTTGTGCATCATCGTGTTTGTGACTAACTTGGGTTTGTGCTGGACGAAAGGTATTAAACATGGTCTAAAATTCCAAGCATGTAAAAGTCATGGTCGGAAGACTTCCCTTTACGAATTAAAATGCAAAAAATATCTCACAGGGAACAGGGAACACCTAGTTTTTGGGTGTCATAAAAATATTCCTCAAGATTTGCATATACTTAAAATTTTGATGTTCTGTAATATAATATTTAGCAAACAATGGGATTGTTACATGTCGAAATAATTTAGTCGGTTTTTTGCTTTGACAAATAGTGTGTACTTTTGCTCTTCTTTTCCTATTCTTTGTTTGTCCACAAGCACAATTGGTGGTTTGAAAAATAAAAATATTAGGGCAG
The DNA here is from genome assembly GCF_002217175.1 of Folsomia candida. Lineage (NCBI taxonomy): Eukaryota > Metazoa > Arthropoda > Collembola > Entomobryomorpha > Isotomidae > Folsomia > Folsomia candida. The sequence continues at coordinate 16,542,120 of NW_019091193.1, read as the reverse complement.
TCTCTTAAGTTTTTGAGGAATGTGCAAGTGAGGTACGCGAACAATTACTTGAACCTGAACTAAGATTTTTTTGCCAAGATTGTGTTGGCTGTTGTCTCATGTGTATACACTCAGAAAATTTGCATTTAAGCAGGATGAGAAACGAGCCTGGAAAAATGACAACGCAGGAAAACCTTTTACGATTTAAGCTTTTGCTTGTAAATAATAATAGGAGGAGGAGACGGAGGGGAGGTAAATTTACCACCAGAATAACACCGCGATAAAAATGTTTTATTGCTTTGCGAAGTGAAATTGAATCAAAAGGATGCAAAAGGCATGTGAAATTCCGCTTTAAAGATGGAACAAGTGACTTGCGCTTTGCAAATTCTGTTGAGTCGTCGTCTACATAAATAAATCTAACTTACAAAGCAAGACTGCGTTTATTGGGTGGTTTTTAACTGCTTGGAATTTCGTTCTCATTCACAAACATTTTCAGGGGGAGGAAATGCAATTCTCCACTCCGATGCTTATACATATATTCAAATATTTATTTACAAACAACCCCACATTAAGGGAATCAATTTTTACATAAACATTTTAAATTTGTCATTTATTACAATAGTGCACTATCTGTAAAGGCACATGTTTTTTTAGTACATGTGGGCCTTTTTGTATGACTTTTTTTTAATTTTTAAGCAAATGTACCAGAAGCATTGTTAGCAAAACTCATAAACTGATACAATTTGTACTTGATGTTGATAAAAGCAATTTCTATTCATGCTACCCATTGCACCACCAAGGCCACCAAAAGGTGAATTAATTTTGTATAATGTCGCTCTGAGATTTAGTCATAAGTGACGCATCGAGAATGAAACAACTCGAGACAGGCAGATGGAATCCTTTATTTGTGGAAAAATCATTTATTTTGTATCTTTCAGCGACTATCCAGCTTTAAGTCAATCCAAGCTTTAATCAAGTAATACACAGTTTTAATCTAGAAGTTGATGAAATGAATTCAACTTCTATATACATGTATTTCATGGAATAGTATCCATATTTCAATATTTACTAATATTCGTAAACATGATAGATAACGGTAATTGTGGTGTACTCGGTGTACAAATTTATGTTAGGTAACGTTTCAATAATTTGTCTTGCTTTTCAGTAATGATAAAAATGATTATGTCCAAATCAGCCAGTTTCTTGAAGATGCCTTGAATAAGAGAAAATAGACTGTTTATTTCTGAGTTTGACAGAATGTTGCAAGTTCAACGAGCTGATAACGACAATTTGATTCAACGAGTATGTAGGATGCTTCCATTTAATCGATTACTGTCTATTTTTCTATCTCAGTACCCTTCCAGCAAACTGTCTGTTTTGTGCAACTCACGGGGGCGTCTCAATTCAACTTTTTCAATTCCAAATAAGTCCTCTTCACTTTGCAAGTTTTAATTACCTTTCAGTGCAATTCAGTTTGGGCCGAGACTAATTTACATGCATTTTGCTCAGAAGGAAAAAGAGGCACAGAATGAAATAAAGGGAAGAAATGGGCTGGCTCAATTAAAAATTCCATTCCTCCTTTATCAGCAAATAAAACAATTTCGAGTGACAATACAACTTTGCTTGACTTTGTCGACTGTACTGTGTTTGGAGGGCACAATGATTTTGGAGGTGTAATGCAACATCTGTGAAGTTGCAATGTCATCATCAATTTCGTTGCATTCCTATTTACCTTTTCATGCATTTAGATAAGTATATAGACCAGTGAATACGGAACATTGTGCATTGTGTTGGCCAAACCATTCCAAAAGACAGCAATTTAAAATTACTGAATTCAACGAACTATTTACTATCCAAGTAAACAATTTCTCCTGCCCAAGAATAAGCTGTTCAGATATTGTGTCTTTGTTTCAAGTCGTTGTCACCTTACATAGGTTAGGCCCTGTCACCCAAATTCTGAGCCATGGGATTTCTAATTTGTGAATTGTTCCCCACATCTTGTTTTCTAAGCAGAAATACGTCGTGAAAGGTTATATAAAATTGTAGGATTTGTATAGTGGCATTATTTTCAAATGGGAGTGATAACTGTGATGAGGGTAAATTAACCTGAACAACGTATGCAGAAAATATTTATTTGGTGTATGCTTGGTTTCATTTCCCTATCAGAGCAGGCAATTTGGTGAATATCAAGAGCATTTTTGTACCATAATGATTGGAAGATTTTTACCAATTACTCAATAAGTAAACTAAATATTTTTTTTATCACAGATTTTCAGTAATCAGGTTTAAATTACGGATTAAAACACTTGGGTAAATTTTACATCCGCATCTTACAGTTTTAGTTTGTCTAGTCGTCGTCGTCATCGTCGTCTGTGACGTGTGTGATAATGGATGCGTTTGTTGAGAGAGAAGAAAGTTGTGTGACGGAAGGTGCCCAAAGGAGTTCTCAAATTTCGAGTATTTATTTTGAACTTTGAAAAATAAATACTCGAAGCATAATTGAAAAATGGGAGCGATTACTCTCCTCGCTCTGACATTTCATGAGCTTCATGTTGACAATGATAATTAGCATATACATTCCGCTGAAGACGGAAGAAAAGTAATGAGAAGTAGGCGGATGCCCGTAAGAGCTTTCTCATCTCGTGAGCTGTAAAAAATGAACGAATATCTTATTGACGTTTACAGATTAGTCCATGTGCATGTACATTAGCAACTATTCATTTTGTCCATAAATTATCCTTTTTTCCTCTTCTTCTGGTGTGCATGATGTGTTGCCTCGTTTCGTTTGTTTGCCTGAGTCTACAAAGAATCGAAAACTTTTGAGTGGTGGTGGTTACAGGGTTATAATAATCGTTCCGAAATGGATTATGATTGTTTACCCAGTGCAATAAGAAAAACGATTCTTCAATGCTCATCTGAGATTGCGATGGCTATCTTGCGCTCAAATGATATCTCAACCAAGCCAAACAAACTGTCTCTCTTATGGGAAAAATGGTGTTTGCATGTTTGTAAATATTACTTGGGCATTACAAGAAATTTTGCTATCCTGCACTAAAGCTGCATATGAGATGTCTTCTCTAACTCATTATAGCTATGGATAGATTTGAGTAATTCTCTGGCTTGTGAAAGGTTTCTCGTTATTTCCTATTGGAAAAACTTATTGGAGAGAACGGATTAAGTAAGATATAAAATTGAAAAGTGGTGTGATAATAATGACATGCAATTAAATAAAGTAATTTTATGATATAGAAATATAGACATATCATGTTTCGTCCATGGCTTCTTAATTCCTTATTTATATTTTATTTAAAGAAAAACAGTTTTTTAAGAACAAGGATAAACTACTGTATGAACGTTTGATATATGGACAGAATACAAGGATAAAGAAATAATAAGAACTGGCAACTCACACCCTTAGTCGGGGTATGAAGTGAATGGCAATTTAACGTAAAAAAAAGTCGAGTCGAAGATTACTGGAATTTTTTTTCAATCATTTTTGCCGTAGTAAAATCATAAAAGTTGAAAACTGCATTATTTGTCAAATCTGATACACCACGGCGACACTAGCGGCTGTTGACAGGCAAGAGCGTGTGGAATGTTGTGGTTATCATTTAACTTACCCACAACTCCATAAAATAATTTGCATAAAAGATTCCCTGTGTTGGAAAAGGATTGGGTTGAGTGATCGATCGATAGATTTTCAAGCATTACATTTCAATATGAAAAGATCGGTATCAATAACCTTCCTCTGGGAAAGTTCTCAAGAATTATCCGCAAACACCCGTACTTCAAATTGTTACATGTCATCATTTACTTTTTGGTATCACAAATGATTCAGTGCTGAAATTTGCCTTGGCATCATCTGCTTTTTCTTTAAGGATTGTCTATTGATAATGACATAACACAAAGTGCGCTATTGTGATGAAGTGGTATTGAACGAATTGGCAACGGATTTGAGGAGGAAATCCTTATATGTGGGTGGTGGGATGGATAAGTCAACTTTGTGGTCTTATCCATTTTAAGTTTTGTGGTCTAATCCCGTTTGATAGTCAAGTCCACTCTGCATCGTCACGTATTTTAGAGCTTTGAGTTGAACTTGACCGTTGTAATCACAGTTTTACCATCATGGTCCACATTAGACAGAAGCAAAGAGTAAGTGCATAAATATAAGGTGCAGTTACTCAAAAGAATGAGTGCCCACAACACAAGTTGATATGTCGTCCATCAATCATCATAAATCAAGCTTTATTGGATCAAAATCCACATTAAAATATGAGTAATTACATTAACTGATGTTCAAGTTGAAGTGACAAACAAGGGATTCAACACATGGATGGTTGGTTGGTTGAATGACGGAGTGGATGAACAAAGGATAAAATTTCTACCGCATTTTTGCTACCGGTTTCCTCCGTCTTCCTTTCTACTCGGCGGTTGTAAATTTTCATAAAAAATGATAAATACATGTGCAAAATATGTGCATGATAAATATCATACACAATATATACATATGCAATTGTTGGCCTTACACCGTGTAAATTAAGAGATTAAAATATATATTTTCGGAAGAATATAGGATCAAGGAAAATTTAAGACAATAGAAATATAATATTTGCCCAATATTTCCTTTCGTAAAATGTTCTGAAGCAAAGATTGTACGTAAAATTTATAGTTATTTCTTAGGATAAGGACCATACTATGGACTGCATGGCTTTCGCCAGATCGTATCATTATCAAGTATCGTATCGAAAAGTCATAAAAATTCTGAGGATTGTCACCGATTGTCACAAATTAAACTCTTCGTATAAAATAAGAAATTAATTTCGTCACGAGATTGACCATGAATGCATAACCTCCATGTATCTGATGATTCACGACACATGAATAAACTATTGTAAATCAGTAAATCAGTTTTGTCTTTTCACCCGAGTTCTGTTTTCTACGGTGGCTCCATTGACACTTGTAATTGTGACGATGCACAATCTAATGCTATACTTCACAGACATATTTCAAAATGGAGAAGAATAATATTGCCTAACGGAAGTATTTCGAAAATGTGACTAACCCATGGATTTTAAAATTTCAGATGAGTGGAGTCGACCCGAAGGAGTTACCACAAATTTCAATTCTGTAAAATTGCAAGTCCGTCAACATAATTCTTCATTGGTTTGCTCAGAGACAAAAGAAACCAATCCAGAGAGCAGTTCGGCGGCGGCGGCATCAGTTATCTGCCGAAAAGAAGGGAGTGATGGGGATAATAACGGAGATTTCGATGACTCTCAGAGTTCCCATAAAGGCAGAAATCTAGTTATTGCCTCACATTCTGCCCAACAAGGTAATCAAATGTTGGTTTATGAGTCTTTTTGATTATCTTTCTCGCTTGTCTAATAAAATGCTTCACTAGACTTTTCTGCCGTAGCTTGTCTGTCATCTTCCTATGGCCTCCTCGAACATTAATTAGTAAAAATGGATGAGGAAGAATTGAAGGGAAAATTTAACAGGGACATTAAATTCAATGGTTATTGACGATTTGATGGTTCGATGCGAATTTTATTTGTCATTTAATTGTTCGTAATGAATCGCAAGAATGTTATGATGTATGTAGACTCATATATTTTTAATTATTGGGCGGTCCTGCTCATGCCACTAATGTGCAGATTCACAGTCAATAGTCGTCGTTCAATTACAAACCTTTTATTGGCGATATTAAACCAGTTGCATATTCATATGTCCAGTTCTTCATCGTTATGTAACTGTGCTCTCTAGAAAAATGCTACCTAACAATAATGTTTAGTTATTGATACTGCTCATTATAAAACTGGCAATTTCTCTAAGTTAAATATGAGGTTTATTTGCAATAACGGCATAATATGGAAGAATTCAATGAACTTTCGCAAATTACGATTGTGTGTGTATTTTAGTGAATAATTGTATTGTAATTCATTCATGATCAGCTACTGTGTTGTATGACTATCAATTCACGCAAAATACATGTGTGAATGGGCTTCATCGGTTGGCTGAATTCAGTAAATTCACTTTTAAGTACATAGATAAACATTGGATATAAGTACATGTGTAAGCATTCAAGTTTCGGACAAGGATGTACCTCTTGCATACTAATAAATTATTAAGTTTGCAAAGATTTATCATACAGAATCATCGAATAAACGTGAATTTTGATACAGCAAATAAATGTACAATATGGCATATATATAGTTGCTTTAGATCTTTGTTCAACTTTCTCGTAATGTTTGATCGTTCTAAATTGAACGATTATTTTGAGATAACTTCCCCAACTGACTTTCCTTAAATAATACCAATCTCAATTTTCATAAAAGCCCTGTGCATATCTTTGCTAATATCCAACACTTAATAAAATAAATCAAACACTTGTCTAAATTTTACTTTAGTTTTCTACATGTAGTTTACACAAAGCACAGATTTGGTCCAAAATTTATAAGTAATATTTTTACTACAAATACTGTTTTTATAAAGTAGAGAAACATGAATCCGCCCGTATAGTCTATGATAAAATGACTTGAATTACACATTTAACCCTCAATTTCATTCACTGTTGAAAATTTAATTCAATCAATAACTTGGATCACGTCACTTTTTAAGCGCAGTGCTTATATAATTCAGACCAGGAGAATTAATGTGCCATCAAACTGCTTGACCTAGGAAGTACAAGTAGTGTCAATTTGTGAAAATATAATAAGAGACGTACCGAGTAATCACATTCCATTAATCAGGATAAGATCTCAAAGAAACAGATAAGAATGAGATAAATCTAGCAATACTAGAACAATTTTTAAGTTTGTGCATTGTAGTTGAGATGGAGGAGACAGCAGAAGCTAGCAATCTGTGCTTAAGCACAGTCTGATTTTTTTTTTACCTAAATAGGCAATTCATTATATATACATGCATATATTATTTTCATCAATTTTTAAGCAGGGAGAAGAGCACCAGTTGTATTTGTGAATTAACCCTGTCTCCCAAAAGTTAAACGAATACGAGTGGGCGATGATTTTGCTGAGAATCGTGACTTGTAGCCATTTGTAGCAGGGATAAATGGAGATGCATGAATAGATGGGAATGTGCAGTTCTCAACTATGAATTTTGGTGATTGGTTGTGCATCAGACAGGACGGTGAATCTGACCTACGCCGCCGCCGAGCACAATCACGGTTCACATATTTCTCTCGACTTCTTGATTGTGGACTACCTTTGACTCAAATAATGCTCCGATGTCCGATCATCTTTCATTGTCCCTGCGGTTTTTATGTTGACCCTGCTGGCTCTTGCAAACGATTCTTTTTACGACTCTCGCTCATACGATACGATACGTGTCGCTTCTTGACAAATTTTTGTACGCCAAAAGCCATCCAATTTATACATCGTTCATTAATTGCATGCGTCTACTTTTAATATGGCATATTTGAGAAAAATCGAGTAAGGTAATATCTCTGTCTTGAAAAATGAACTATCTCCTTTCAGTACAGTATTTCCGTGTCAGACTTGGAACTTCAATTATAAGAGCAAAATACTTGCAGCCAAAGAATAGCTATATTTTACCAATTTACCAATTTACACCTGTTAACTAATGTTTTGGTGAAAAACCGTATTGTCTTTTAAATGCAACCCGATTTTAAATAATCCATAGCCGGAAAAGTGAGATGGGCTGATGTGAAATTGCTGTGGGAAACTGGTTTTTGATCATTTTTATCGATTCAGAACCTGCTTTGTGAGCTGTATAATCGACAGTTTATTGTAAGATGTCAAAATGGTTTCTAAATTATAGTTTTGAGTAAGCAACCCACAGCTTTTAGGTAATTATTGTTCTAAATTGAGTATAAACCAAAAATTTGAAAACATGAAAACACGAACACAAAATCAAAGTTGATGTGGCTTAATTTATGTAAGAGCAATATCATCACAAACTTAAACGTGCAGGACTCGAATGATGTGCAAAAGGAATTTAGACTATTAGCTGAAATTTAATCTGGTCAAACAAAGCAATATCAGTATCCACCCATTTATGACGAGCAGGTGTAAAATTACCACGACGAATAATGCTCAACCTAAGTATGTATGCATCTCACTCAATCGACCGGATCTCTTCAATATTTTTTATACACTAGTGATTACAAAGTTATCCAAATTAATCCACAAATAAATTCCGCTGAAAAACCGTTGCGGGCGCCGGATCTCATGAATCAAACTTAATAAGAAATCTATTCAGTCGTCAAACAGGATAAGGCTGCAGAGTTGTCTGCAGTTGCATAGAGAGAGAACGGGATGAAACAGCAAGAAGCCCTCTCGGATAAAACAGTGCATACCAATGAGGCTTACAGATTGATCTCATGTTCCACACGGTTTAAAAAACGTGAATTAAAATTAATATTAAAAGTGTGTGGGATTGGGATGCTGAACATTATGGGATGAAATAATAGTGTTACTCTTGACTTAATGGACAGAAAGATGATTAATGGGCTTTTCAAGCGCGGATACTTATTCCTTTTCTGTAATAAATATTAAAATGTTTATTAAATGAGAAGGAATGGAATGCATCACCCACTGCTATAAACAACAACAACGCCACATCCTTGCGTGGTGCATCTCTGTCCCTCCTCTCCTTTTCTGGTTGTGCTTATGCACATAGTCAAGCCATTCTTAAAAAACTTGTTCCAAAAAATAAGATAACAACATCAAGGCGTAAGGTGCATATATATTTGTACGTGAAATACTTTCCGATGTGCGCACTATGTTGCTGAATTAGCGGAATGCATATCATCATGTGAACTTGAACCACAGCAATATGACAAGTTTCAGTAGAGTTAAACCCCAACTTCCTTTTTCTTAAGCCTGCTCAATCGTCCTTACAGCACGGATTATTCACATTTAATTTGGTGACTTGGAGGAAGCATTTCTTATCATTCCTCGTAAAATGTTCCTTTCATGTGTAAACACAATTTTTATTAGTTTTGTTAAAGTTGACTGAAATAAATGCTGAGGATCAGTGATTAGGTAGCGGACACTCATTTTGCCATGAATCCAAGAGGTGCAAGTAAAATCGCTTAATTCTCAAGTAAAAATATGACAGATCTTGCAACCAATTGCTCTTAAAATACCGAAATAAATAAATAAACGTTCAAAGGACATACACCTGAGACAACCTTTAATATGAAGCGGAAGCTTTTTATGACACTTAAAAAATACGGGATTAGAGAACAAATAAGCCATAAATTGGATATTTTATCCAGATTTCACAGGTATTTGTACGCAATCGAGAGATTCCTTGTGATACGCTGGTTTAAAAAAAGGTTGGTCAACCTTTGGAGACCTGGGAAGCAAAAAACACATCATTTAACGTAGCACAAAATGCTCATAGTTCTGGTCGTATGCAACAGCAGCAGATTTTGGAAGGTCGATCATCATTGATCGCAGCATGTGAACTAGTGTGAAGCCATGAAGTCTTGCTGGTAAATAAACCTTCAACTCTTGCGTAGGGCAAGATGAATAATATGTTTTTAGAGTGATATGACATTCCCATTAGGTTGTGAAACTAAACCGGATGTAATATATCTGTGAGCTGCAATTTTATAGTTTAGTTACCTACTGCCTTTTCTTCTCCTTTGCTGCGTATTAAATAAATGTGAAAAAGGAAGTGAAGAACTTCCCAGACTTTGTGGCTCTCATCGTCTATCCACCTCCTCCACGGATCAAGTGGAAAACTCTGACTGATTTTTCTCAAATATTTCATTAAGTGGAGATGAACCTCACCTTGGGAAGCGACACGACTGTGCTGTGAATAATTGAATGCACAAGAATGTATGTGGCAAAGGTATTCAACTTTTTCGTGTTTTTCACACAACATTTTCCATTTAATTTAATACATTTAACATAGGAAAGCTATTGTTAAAGATTTTGTAACGAGCGCAAGAAGGTGTTTGGTACAAACGAGCATGACTAATTAGAAATGTCTTTTTAATGCACGTGGTCTGATTTTTATGATATTACAACTGCTGGTGGTTTTCTTTGAACTTTTAGTTCATAAAAAATCGTATGCCACCTCATTTACTTGACCGTTGGTGTAAAATACGATATGTACAATACATACGCAGCAATGCACTCATGGGAACATCTTTTTATAATAGCACGTAACTCGAAATATTGAAAGAAATGTCTCAATCTACCTCAAATTTTACACTTCTAAAAGAATTAAAATAAAATAAAAAAAACATCATTTAATAATGTCTCAGAGGCAAATACTAGATTAGTATTTCATACACAACTAAAAGTGTTTTTAAAAATTGTTGGTCCATTTTTGCTGGTTATACTGATGATATTCACGCAATGTGAATGTGGAGAAGAGTTGACTCGTGTAACTTGTGCTTCTGTAAAACAGAACAAATTCTCGAGTTAAAAAGTGACCAAAATAGGCATGTGTCAAGTTAAAGGGTGCAAGAAAGTGAGGCAAGTGTTGTAAGACTGTACACAGTTGCCACTTACACATTATTATCACATCGCAGATATACAAAAGTTGAAAAGTGGGGTTGGCTAAATTGGAGATGGTGGACTCGAGGGAGATCTTTTACACATTGGATTGCATGCAAGTCGTTTATACACACCAACACCTTTCTACAAAAGTCTTCATGTTATTCAAGATTTCTTGTGAAGAATATTCACCCCTCTTCTTCGTCTTCCCTTCCCTTTGATGCTATCCTTTTAACCACGGCTCGTCTCATGGTAAGAGCAATAGATGAAGGCTCTTACGCTATGGCTGCTGCTATATGAACCAGTTTTCTACGTAATCTTGTGTAATGCAGTTGGATTCTGTACATGTGTATATCGCATACCGGGACTTAAGTATGTACGGCAAGCCTAAATCCAATTCGACATTCTCCCAACTTGCGTCGTCTTACATGGGGTTTGCTGCATTCTGCATTGCCTTCATTCTCGTGAAATGCAGCTACAGCTAGTTTAGTTCACCTCTTATTACTTGCTTTTGTTAGCTGTAAGGTATGCAATGAAATGGTATTAGTTTGATGGTTGGTTGCGTTTAGTTCCTCTCTCGACATCGGAGAAGCATTGTTGCTCAGTCCTATGGTGTTCTTCTCGTGGAGTACTTGCTTATCTGTGGCTAGACTCCGCCACCGCTTGCGCTGATGTCCAACCACTCGAATTGTGGTCTGTGTTAATTGTAACTTGAGGTTTTTACAACTTGTGACTCAGAAATAGAATGGTGCTAGTTTAGAGACTGCGAATTATGGAAACTTTATTCTTTCGGAACAAAGTCTGAGAGCAAGTTGTGGACAGAGCGGAGTAAGCATTGCTCGAGTATACGACCAACGTGTGAAAATGGTCCATGCAAAGGGTTGATTGTCCCAAACGCGAGTGGCAGTGGGGAGCTGAAGCTGAACGTACACTTGATGCCGGATGGTAGTTTTTGTAAAATAAAGCAGGAAATGACAGTCAAGGGAAACCGACTGCCTTATTCTTATTAAAAGACGGTTAGTTTTCAGTGCCAGCAAAGAAATTTTGTGTTGTGAAGAGTTTATCCAGCCAAGTGAAGTTCAAGTAGAACTGTTGTACTTGACCAAGTTTGCTAGTATTTACATGTTACGGCTGCCACTGGACTGGTGAGAACTCTAGAAGGAGAAAAATTGGTTTAGTTACTGCTGGACTAAAGATATACGCAAAAAACTTATTTAAATTCCTGTTTGGACATGAAACACGTCCATACGTATATCGCAGAATTATATATATGCGCCGTAACTTGCAAGGTATAAGCTAGCTGCAGCAAGATAAGCGTGAAAGTTTCGCTATATCATGTGCCGCAACAAATAGCAATGCTTAAATTCAAATTCAAGCTCACATAGATGAACCCATTTCGAATTCAACAGTAGTGAAACTCTTGGAAGAAATCGTTTGAATGAGAAATTAACAAAGCCTGAAGTTCATGCGCAAAATAAAAATTAGAAATTATAAACTATCTGCAAACTGTTTACTATGCATGCATACATACGCATGCAAATATTGAGCAGATTAAATAGAGACTTGAAATAATAATAATAATAATATTCCTGTGAACGGACGAAACTGCAAGATAAATACAACGAGAGTTTGTTCATGCGTCGTCTTTAGTGCGGAATGTGTACACTGTAGAATGCATTCGCCGTTTCCTACCTTATTTGCTAATTGGTGTATTATTTACAATCTGAACTCAGGATAACACACGTTGACTTTGCGATTTAAAAGTAAAAATGTGCAGTAGCATGAGACTTACTATATGAATGAAAGTTTTTTTGAGGTGATGGTAGCTGATAAGGATATAAATTGGACTTTTACATCCCAAATTAAGTCATTACACGTTAGTACGATTGCCAAGTCTCTGCTTGGATATTAATATCAGCTCAATGAGGTAAGGAAACAATGATTTTGTATCTTTTCGATGCAACATACATATCTAATCTATCACGCAACGTATGCAGCTTGTGCTGCACTATTGCTCTTCATAATTTAAAATTGCTTTCTTTTTGCAAAGTTAATTAGCATTAATTGCCCTTTGCCCAGTTGATACCAACTGACAATCTTAATGCTAACTGAGTGAACCCATCCTTTTAAATTTAATTTATAGTGTGATATGCAATTTGTATTTTTGTCTGCATACGGTAGTGGTAAAGTGATTAGTATAATGTGGCTGCTCAAAATGACCCAGTGGAAACAATCAAATCTCCGATTGAGTAAAATCCTCGTTCCAGATATTCACTAATTGGGATTTAAGAAACATTGTTTGCATTTTCACAAATCGTGCATATGAATAGGAGGGCCTGCGTTATCAATAAATATAAAATTTTTGTAATTGACATGTTTTTCGATCGAAAAATACCTATATTTTGCGATTATCATGCGAAATATTAGAATTATGGTTAAACAATGATTTGCTCTCATAAGAAGACCAATACAAACTAAATTCTGTGTTTCTGTAAAAATAAGAGTAAGTAAGACTTAAAGAAATTACTCGTCATATTTTCGGATGGTATTGGCAAACTAAAACCAGTGATTTTATTTGTAAATGTGTGGATAACCATGTTCAGCCAAGTGCATTATTAATTTACTATGCTTGAGAAATTACATGCAAATCCAATCCAAATCGCAATATATGAACTCATATTGCGATCATTTGATAAATTCCTTGAGGGCAGCAACAGCTAGATTCATGGCTTTCGTTGCTGCACATTCACACTTCTTCCGTATTTGTTAGCATAATTTATTTATTGAACTTATTTGCACCCTTAATCCGTGTTAAACTGCAGGTTTGTGTCTATATCAATGTGCAAGGTGATAGTTGATGAACGAATGATAAGAGCAAGGAAAATTAAAATATTGACCCTAAATAAAAAAAAGTTGGTGGACATACATATTTTCCAAACAGCCAAAGTTGCAGTAGTGCATCGCATCAATCTTAGTTTGAAATTACTTCACTAACCTTTGCATTCTCCTAGAACTACAAACGAGTAAGCTGAACACAAGCACGCTATTCAATTGGGGATTACACTGGTGCTTTATTAGAGTTAGAAATAAGAGGTCAACAGTTTTTGCAATGTCTGCCTACCTGCATACACACTCTGTCCCAGCCGATGGCGAGATGTACAGTGTGGTCACCTCTGCATTCTGTCCCATCCCAGCTAGTTGAGATTAAACTATGAAATAGGAAATATTTACGCCCCATGGACAACTGGTATGGTCTGGCATATGAATTACGGTTTAAAAATAGATTATGATTCGCTAATTCTAATCCGAACTTGGAGACTTAATAAGGAAATACATCTGTAAAACCAGTGAATGAATACTCCTGGATCTGAGCTTGAGTGGTCCACACTAATAAAATTAAAATGCATTGGTCATTCAATAGTTGTCATATCAAAGTAGTGATCAGTGTCAAAGTTACATTGCCTTGTTGTGCACTAGACCCAGTACACTTACCATTATAAATAAACCCGTAGATGCAATGATACGACACTGTATGAGGTGCAGTACAGATTTTTTGGTGGTGCTATATTGTCTCGAACGAAGTATATTTAAACTGATGGGCACAATATCGTGTATAAAAGGCTTACACCACAGTGCATCCTACGCAGAATGATCACAGTAGACCAACGATTCTATTCCACCGTTTGATTTCCCTATGTGGTCAGGGCGTATGAAGAGGAATCAATGATTTGATTGATGGAAGCGACTGCCTCACTGAAGCCAAAACCACAGTCGTTATGCTGAATTGCAATTCCTCAAGTCGGAACAACTAGTGCTATCATGTCTTTTTCATCAAGGACTGCCCTTACCCACCTCATTTTTATCCCATTATGTAACAACATAAACGTAAAATTGCACTGATAAAATTGAGCATTAAACGAACTTTTCACCGACAGTCTACGACATTCGCTGGTGCGGATATGCATTCTCTCTTTCAACCACCTAAAGAAATTCATGTGTCAAGCCATCAAATGCCATTTTGAGATGATGTCACTACTCCCTCCTCGTCATACTCTTGAGTAAAACGACCTTACAAATTCTATATATATGTGTACAATCATTCTTGCTGTAGGGCAGGTTTGTGCACAACGACTTGTAAACACGTATGTACATACATATGCACTAATGATAAGCGATGCCTGTGTGGACTGGTGGACTCTCTCACTTTTCAATATTCCAAGGATGCATCTGTGGGTACAAAGATGCAACTTAAGACTAGAAATTCCTGAAGAATTGGTCAATACCATTCTTAATTTGAATGTAGTTTGTGTACCGCGTATGCAATTTAATGTGCAGTTATTTAATTTCTTCCAGAATAAATCAAATATAAAAAGTGTTTATACTTTTTGAATAGTTTTGTGATATGTCCATCATAGTCAGGCGTATAAATTAGCTACAGATGCGTTACGTGCCTCGTCAGTGACGCAATCGCTACTTGAATTTGAATGCACTATTGCATAGATACTGTTCTGATACGAATGATGTTGACATAGTCCAAGAAGAAACAACACTTTACAAGAATAGAGAATAAGAGTGGTCAGCAGAAAGACGAGTGCATGGTAAACTCTTCGTTACATGCAAGTGGAGAATCATCAGCAAGGATATCAACCGCAACACAAGAGGGTGTAAATAGAATTTAAGCGTCAGTACTGCTTGCTGTATTATTGGACCAACCTGCTTAACATGGAACTTAATTCTTGATATGAGGACTAAGCATGCTTACAATCAAACCTGCCATCCTCTTGCACGTGAAAGCCCTGCCTTGCTAACCAATCAACCATTGAGTAGTCTGATGGATTGATTGAAAATATTTCCATATGCAGAGGAGTAGTAATCAATATTATCATTGATACTTTGCCAACCATCCAAGCACAATCATCAAAGTGAGGAACCGAACAGAACCAATTGGCATATTCGGTTGTTTATACATGCAGAAGTATGCACTTCAGAAAAAGTATGGGTTTGAATTTTAGTATTCTCATCAGCTACAGTTTCTCAACTTTTTATCTTCGTGCAAGTCAAGTGACGGTAGGTCGGGAATGTTGTGGCGCTTTACTCACCGTATTTCGCTATTTAATAACCTTCCGTATCGTCCGTTCTGGTCATATACCCTCCACTGCAATTCCACGACATACCTCAGGGCATAAGTTGCAATTAGCAAGTTCATTATTCTCCGCATGCGAGTCACAAATTTTTGTATATATTGCAGCATATCCGAATTCCTAATACAGTCGCTCGAAATTAGTGGTGCGTCAAATTGGTTGCTTGTAGTTTGGTTTATTATTTATTATGCGGAAGACATCAGCGCATAATGACTAATACAAAAGTCATCGTTTCGAAGGTTGTGAGAGGGAGGTTAAAGTTGAGATTTTGATAAAAGAGAGGATTTTAATAATTTGCCATCTTGTCGAATCTGAGCACATTTTCAATCGGAATGAACTTGGGTGAATTACATGAAGTCAGTAAGAGTGGCAGCCAGCCATTTACTTGTTGTGTCAAAATCCTGTAGCAATAAAGATATCTTCGGACATGGTGAAACAACTACAATAAAACAACTTATGTACTACTGAATTTACTCAAATACCATAAGCGACACATTTTTGGCACTTTGGGTAAATTGCATACCGAGATCATGGAATTCCTTAAAGTACGATACGAAGCAGAAATGTATAGAGGCACGAACGTATTTGTGTACATGTTCGGGAAATATGTTATAGTTCGAGGACCTATAATTCCGTAATTTTGACTTCCATCTCGTATAAACAACTTGGGTATACTTACAATTTTATTGTTATTGTTGTTATTGTCCTTAAATAATGCAGCAAAAATATCTGGGCAATGTGGATTACATAGCAAGCTAAGTTATTATTCAGCTGGGATAACTCAAGTGGTTGGTAAATCATCATGTAGTGAAACTGCTTGACATGATCCTTCTTGGGCAAACTCTTCACCTGTCCAACAGAATGTGATGCAAAGGCTATAAAATATTTTTTTAATCTGCTCAAATCTGAAGAATGTTCAAGACAGAAGCAGCAGCAGCGGTAATAAGAATTTTAGTAAAGTAGTCAGCAGGCAATGCATTGGAGTCAACTTTTCAACAATTTTTTTTCCATTTTCTTGAAAGATTTGTGATCTTGTTAAATTTATTACCCAACTAATTGACAGACTTGAGATAAAAAGTTGGTTTGGGATGAGGAAAGAACGATATTGATGTTGGGCAGAGAATTTCGTCATTAAGAGAGAAATGTCTTTGACAGACAGCATTCCGGTCTGTCGGAGGCTTCCATATTTATGATTACACGACTGTATTTATGATTACACGACAGAAATTGAAATTGAATGGGCATTGCATGACCGTTATTGCGGTTCTTATCCACTAAAGTGCATGATATGTATTCCACTCTAAAATTTGTTATTGATGGAATTCCACTAAACTTACTTTCTGCTTTTCGTGTGATGTTTCAAAGTATCAATTATTCATTAGGCAGATAAGTAGATTCATGCTGCAAAGTTGCATTCTTCTTCTTGCGGTCATCTCTGAAGTAAAATCGAGCAGGATTTCATTGTTAATGGATGACTTATATTTTGCCAAATGTATGTATACATGCATACTTACATATACGTACGTATGTATGTATAGGAGTGACTCTGCAGTTATATTTTCCTTAGACTTAATTTTTACACCCATGCCAAAGTCCATAATGTGACAATAAGTAATGATTTTTAATTTCACCTAAAACGTCAGTTCGTATCATTGTGGAAGTACGCCAAGTTACAAATCAAGCTGAAACCTACCTCTGAGAAACTGAAATATGGCATTTCCAAGTCAATGATTCAATCCCATGATTTGTGAAAACCATTTTATGTGCTTTATGTGGCCTCCAAAACCTCCAACACATTTTCGAACGTGACCAAACAAAGTTTTAGGCGCTTTTGCTTTCCTACTGGTTCAACAACTAATAAGCAGATTATACCCGCGATAGATTTTCTTAGGTGCGAAGCAAGGTTCGATCAACCTACGCACTTTGCTGATACAAAAAAATCCACTAAACTGATTTTGATCAGCAACTTTTTCCGATGACCATGAACTCAGCGTCACTCCTCCTGCATATGCTCCCCATGCTGACTACTTATTTGTATAAAACTTGTAATTATACATCTCTGCTTATGTGCATGATTATATCGCATCACAGCCAGTGCATGAGTACAAATGAGATCATTCCTGTAAATGAGTTTTATTTTGAGAAGAACAAAAGAGGACCTCTAATTATCGAAGCATGGAGTCGCCTAATATAGTTTCTCTTATTCATCGCAGTAAAATGCAACCACTACCCTGTCATAGTGTCCATTTGGGTTTGTGATTCATTGTACATTGAGAAGCTTATCTCTTTCATCGACATGCTGGTTAACCCCGTGTTGTTTCCGTTTTTGCAAGTGGAATGCTTGCATGACACTGACTCTCACACTTTGACTTCACTTTTCATTTCTTCATATGACCAAACATCACAATGGTTTATTTATTTCATTCATATATGTAGGAACAACAATGCAAATAAACACAGTCAATTTCGTCTGATGCATTGATTTGGACTGAAATACACTTGTGTACTGGTTTTGAACTTACGAATTCAAACGGCGCAATGAGTTGGTATGAAATTCAAGGGAAACAAAGTGGAATGGAGTCAATGTCAATTCGGCATCATACATATACACACAGCTGCAGATACACTAACCTTACTCACACACAGAATAATACCTGTGGAATTTATCAAATTTGGTATCATACAGGACTTTAAAGATCCAATTCACTGATGTCTTAGGCGTTGATCTGCGAGAGTCCATTGTCACTTTCTTACCAATTGAAGCAGCTACAGTATTTTATTTATAAGTAATAAAATGGAGATTGCAACTGAAAGTTAGTCAAAATGAAAGGTCACCTCAATTCACCGTAACTCCTTTAATTGTATTTTTCTAGTCAACCGAAATACGTATTGTATATACGTAATACGAATTTCATACGATTATGGTATAAAATTATGAAGAAATAAAAAGCTTTTCAAAACTTATGTAAGAGAATTATGCCTACGAGGCGTCACTATTTTTTTTATTTTGTTTCAAACAATCGTTCCAACCTGGGGTCTCTTTTTTATTACATATTCATCTCGATTAAATGGGTTTGAAGACCGGAAAGACACGAATGTAGGAATGCATACTGTCTGGCAGACGTTTCAAATATATGTATAATGACCAAGAAGTTAATGTAGTGTAAATATTACAGCGCTTGTCTGATTTTGCAGCCAAATTATGTATGATGAACACAAGTTGAACAAATTACTATGCATTTCCGAGAAAAAATTAAACCAACACCCTTGTTTTTCGTGTATTTATTTTATAAGAAAGTCAACAAGTATTGCAATTTTTAGTCGTGAGTCCTTTCCATACCCTTATAAATAAGTACCTGTGTACTTGTTGTGTGTAATCTAACTTGCAATCCATGCAGATTGAACATAAAGTATTAAATCCATTCAAAACATTATAACTGCTGCAACGTCCACGGAGACGGGAGAATTTTGATGACTTATAAGACAGACATGCAATCTTCTTCCGAGTGGTATGAAATTATGATGACATGATAAATATCATATGATAAATTGTTGACGGACAAGTCAAAAAATTTTTCTCTAAAAATTTAGAGTCTCAAATTACGGCAACTTTGTACTTGTCGGGATGACCAGGGGATGACCCTTATTGTGCACCCAACAAATGCCCACTGGTTTTTACCCAACCTTAATTTCAGATTCAACATTGCATTAATGGGGTGTAGCCAGCTTAGTCGTAGCCAGATTACTTCGTAGCTGCAATTCTTGTTGCCTGAGGTTGACAAAGAATGAAAAAGTAGAAAAGTGTTCTTACTAAGAACGCGTGTCGTGGAATGACTTGTTGGAGTCATTCTCTTGATGATGATGTCATTATTATTCTATTTGAATTTAAGCTGTCTGTTCAATTTTTTAAATAAATTCCTATTGCGCGATATAATTAAGCGATTTGCATTATCTCCATTTGTTGTAGTACTCAATTTAACATTTCATTACGAGGCCCAACAACGACATCAAATGATACTGTGATTATTGTCCGTCGACGTCTTTTTGACAGAAACATTCAAACTCAATCACCAGGAGTAGATTAAATACTTAAGAATTAATGGAATTGTGAATCCGTTAGGTCAAACTTTGAGCCCTTGAATGAATTGTCTCGGCACGAACAAACGGCGTGAGTCCAGTCACAAGCCACTCTGCAGTTGCCCATGAATCACGACTACTTACTTCTCGTTGTTGGATTGAAGTATTTGAGTGGACAGTCAACGTGAAAATGCTAATGAATCATAATCACAAAAGGAGATTTGAATCTCAATAGGCTTTGACCAAAGATAGAACGGCGCATTTTATTATCTCCTCTCCAAGTCTCAATAAAGTGGACAAAAATCCTCTATAATAATGATATAATCTTTGCCAGCTTGTGCACAACAACGAACTTCGCCCATTTCACATTATTCTTATTCTTGTTGCCTCCACGGGATAAGATGCAAGGTTACGTCAATCCATTCCTCCATAAATAAATACACCAAAACTCTGGCTTGTTGTGATTCATCGTTTAATTCAAACCAAATGCATTACAGTTAAAGAGTCGTCGTTGTCGTTTCTTGGTTCATTTCATTGTCATCGACCAAGTTACCGCAGGGCACGGTTGACATGCACAATTCTTTAGTCCGTTTCTTTGGTGAAACTGTCCCTCACAAAGCCAACAGTTAAGGAAGATCGTCACCATAAGAGCTCTTTCGTGGGTCAGTGTTTGCAAGCGACGTTGTTGGAGCCGTATGGCACTTGTTGTACTTTCCTCAAGAAAACATTTTATGAAATTGCTCGTGCGGAAATGGTCAAGATGAAGTTGACAATTATTGACAATAGCGAGTCATCTATTGAGCTTGGGACTTGATTTGAATGACGTTTATGCGTGGAATGAAGAAGAACGGTTCTTTTTCGTGTCCAGTTTACTAGGTTCTTCAAAAACCGCACTTGTTTTTTTTCAACAGGAGACGATTCAAGCTAGTACATTTTTTAACAATCCAGTCGTCATCTTGGTTTGGGAAATGACACGACATGATCATCGAGTCCGTTCATTGAACTTGCTTTCTGATTAAATGATCGAGATACAATGCGTGCTACAGTTTCCTCAAGTGTTTGTCTCTTGTTTGATCTTTGGGTGAGTTGGGGGTTCGTAACCATCCTGATGGAAGTGTGTGGTATATTGGTGATAAACTTGGGTGCCGTTATCAACTACACATTTTTGCATGAATAATATGTTTCAACAAAACTTGCAAATTTACAGTAACCACAAAAATATAATCTGTGAGGATAATTTTAATAATAGCTTGTCTTGACAATCTACATATCCTGAGGTTTTTTTTATTTTCGTGACCATTTGAACCCAACTACTGTTTTCAGTGAACAGCTTTGAATTGTAGCTGGTCAAGGCATACAATGCATACAAGTGAATAACCGTTTTTAAAGGAGAACTTGAGCTATACTTTTACCTACAGGATTATTTTATTCTCTTCGTGATATGCTAATGATATCAGTCGTGTTATCATCAAGTAACTCTCACATTCCGTGAAGAAAGGACCTGACATAACTTGATATTCTTAAAATATGTGTAAATATGAAATCCCTTTTATAGCATAATTGTTCTGAGGCCAAGAGTACATATAACATTTACAAGTTTAGGGAATTAGAGTTTTCTGAAGTTCAGATGATTTGGATTTTCAGAAGTTTTGCGAAAATTTGAGTGGTTAATTACCAGTGATACCGTAAATGAACAGACGTCCCTACTCACGAATACATAAATATACTGTTGTAATTGTTAGTAGCTCAACAATGCGCATATTATGTTGTACACAAATGTATGCATGCTTGTGATGAAATTAATTTTGAGACGGACATATATGTTGTACCACCACATACATACCCACATACATACTTTCATTCTTAATTGTCAACTACTTAATAATAAGGTTGTTAAACTTTGAACAATTATCTTCCACAATGTGTTTCACATACACATTGTAAAATTTTGGAAATATCTCACTTCGCTTACTGATATTTCGGAAATATTTGTTTGGTATTCGAAATAAGTATGATTGTATTTGGATAGTTTTGAAGAATGATTTCAACTTGTTATGATTAACAGCGGACAGCTATCCTTCATATGACAAATAATTTATATTGTTGGTGGTTTAATGCATTTGTGAAAAACTATGATAACGAGACTAAATATATAGCAAAGATAGAAAAAAGTACTCTAAAAAATAGCTTTGAGAGATTAAGGACTTGCGGTATAATTGTGTTTCGTTGAGTCCTTAATAAAACACAAAATCAGGGGTTTCAAATTTTCAGCCAACCGTATCGTAGGAATTTTATTCGCGTAGAACGTGATAAATAGGATTCATTGTCCTTTATTCGTACCGGAACAAAGTTAAATTAACCTTTAAAACACAAATAATTTATCATATGTGTGAGAAAAGGTCATACGACTTTGTAAAATGAAATGTAAACTTATTTGCAATCTTTTTCGAATTGTTTATGGTGGCAGTTTTGTCTGTCGGGCTGGGAGGAGGACAATGGCATCCTAAAGACTAAGGTGCTTAACATTTGAATCCACCACAGAATTTATGACATGACCGCAGGCATACGATGTGGTGCAATAAAATAAGTGTGCAAGTTGAACTATTATTACAGTAAGTGTCAATCCAAATTAAAAGTTCACATTTAATCAGATTATAAAGCCCAACGGAATTCTTAGACTGCGATTAGACAACAATTTTGATGGGATAACAACAATTAAACGTTGAACAAGAATACTTGATTCAGACCAGATGAACTGAATATCTTGGTCGCTTATTTACATATGTATGCTTTTATCCAAACAGGCTGTTTTGTCAGGATACGTAATACAAATACATATATGTAACTTATTTGCAAAAATCCGCTTCAGATAGTTTTATACTATTTTGAAGAGGTGCATAACTAAATATACACACAGATATATAATTCCAAGTAATTAAATATGGATCATATGCATGTGTAGCATGTGTAAAGTGTGCTTAAGAACCACATTTATTTGCAGTTAGCTAGATTAGTAACGTTGTTTAAATCTCTGGGGATAATCTTGTAAAATTCTTAGTAGCAGATAAATAGTATGTAGCAGATATACGTATCAATGTACGTGCAGTCGTGTCTTGAAGCTTTGGGAAATCTTTCAAATGTAACCTGTTGCTTCCCTAAAATTAATCACAGCTTATGTACTTCCAAAATCAGAACATTTGTATTCTTCTGAATTTGGAACGAATTGATTCAGCAGTAGTTACTTGTTTTTTTAACTTTTAGCAAATGCCAGCTATGCCCACGATCGTGTCGCAATTATCCAAATAAAATGACCCACAGTGCTATTTGCAATGTTTTTTTTTTGCAAAACCAAATTAAACTAAAAGAACTCTGACATGAACAAGCCTCAGGGTGTTACGGAATTGACTTGTTTGACAGTGTACACTGAGAAATCTGCACCACGCAACGGTATTCATTATGCATATGATAACCTTTGGCTATGATCTCGTTGCTCACCACATAATTTCTCGAACAAGATTGATCATGATATAGTCACTAATTTTGTTTAATTTCGAAAATGATCGATTATCACTGATTCATAATATGCAGTCAAAATCGCATGCATGCGTATCATAAAAATTGGTTCCATAAAAATGGGAAAAATATTACAAGAATGAAAAAGCTGTTACTTGATTTGTTTGAAACTACATGCACATGTTTTTTTTAAAGGTACTGAAGAAGGGAGTTCGTCGAATTACATTAATTGTAGCTTTTTAGCAGATTGCTTACTTCCAAAGCCAAGCGAATTATTTAATTTGCAGACATGTATTCGTGATTTTAAGACACGATCGCTTTATATTGTATAAATATCTACAAGATATATGTAAGATAGAAATATAGCAAAAACTTGGCAAAAAGTTACCAAAATTCTTATCGAATATGTAGTATTATTCTCTATTCCCTATTCTTGTTTGCAAATATCTATATTGACCCGAGAGTAACTTGTAAATAAGTGAATTGTTAACTAATTACCTTATTAATTACGTTGGCTAATTATGTGTTGACCACATTAATTACATAACTTGATTGTCTATTCTATTCTTTAAACTATTTGATTCATGATGGGTGTTTTTCAATGAATTGCGTACTTTCAATTTTAGTAAAGGGACAAAACACCAGGTCGTCTACATGAAAATTAGTTCAGAGTTGATACTGAAGTAATAAGGCAACCTGTTCTTAGGAAGGTGTAGATCAGTAAATATGTGAATGAATTTCTTGACAACAAATTCATTCACCTGATGCAAATTTACGATGGTTGCAATGTTTGGGTGTGCAAAATTATCAGATTTCAT
This sequence comes from Folsomia candida, assembly GCF_002217175.1. Lineage (NCBI taxonomy): Eukaryota > Metazoa > Arthropoda > Collembola > Entomobryomorpha > Isotomidae > Folsomia > Folsomia candida. The sequence goes on along the minus strand of NW_019091193.1, from coordinate 16,518,099 downwards.
ATACGTACATACATATCTATGTACATACATGCATACATGTACATCATCCATAATATGAAACATTATTACACAAAAACTGATTCAACCAGGTAATCAAAATACTACCCATTTTATTTCTGCAAAAATTATAAGGTATCTCAAATTAGTTAGTAAATCTCAGTTTTGAAACAAGTCTTGAAAGAGGGAATGGTCCTGAGATGCGGTATCTGTAAGGCCAAGTTACATATGCAGATAGTTCGTGGAGGTGTATTACCCTTGCGTCTTGTAAATTTGCAGACTTGGTTTTGCGAATGAAGTGAACATACATGCATCATTTATGAATGCATGAATGAATGTACAAGTAACAATCATGTGTGATGTCATGTACGTCTAACGTCTTATTGGAATGTTGGACATGAGCCGATCATTCAAAACATTACTTTTCATGTTTAATATGGGAGTTGAATAATCAGCAGCAGCCGCGGTGGTGGAGGGTGATTACAGTAACCTGCTTTTCAAATCAATTCAACTCAACTTATTCGCAATATCCATAATTGCAGTCTCGTAAAGTAGATGGTAATTGCGATTTGCATTTGAGGGAGTGTTTTAATGACTGGACTTGTCCACCAAAACAATAGTGGAAATTAAATTACAAGTAGGGTTATCTGAGGAGAGCGGGTAATAGATAATTTACCAGGTTTAATTCATGCTATGATGCTCTTCAGGTGTACAGATCTCCAACAGCCTAACAAGAAAATAATCCAACAAAATTATTGGGCAAGAATGTATGCACAATGTTCTTTGCTTATTGGCCTTTATACGAGTATCAAATAAATTTGATTGGCACTAAAAAAGCAGTCCAAATTATATTTCGTGAATAAATTTAATCCGTTTCTTCCTGTTGGTAATTTGAGGAGCAGAAATAACAAGCTACTAAAAAACCAACATTGTTTATATTCCGTGGTCATTGCCCGATATAGTGACACATGATTACTACAGTTGATTTGAATAATTCTTGGCTCAGGTATTAAGGACTACTAAGGAACTGCCCTTCGAATTATTGCATTATTACGAGGAGCATTTTATTATTACTCACTTGATAACATGCTCCAACGATCAATGGCTCCCAATAATTCAATTCAATTCGGATTTCGTATCATCATTAGAGAGCTCTCTTGTCAGAGGATGACGACCGATTTGATCCTCTTTGATTTGATTAGATGTAATCCCACATCATTTTGTCTTGTTAAAGCTGCTGCTGAGAAATTGTTCCGTTACTTCATCATCTCTTCACCACTGATTGATTGACTCGCTGAATGCACCTCGAACTAGAGTTAAAAGGAACAAATTAACAGCCTGTCTTGCTCCCCGATATTTATTTATAGAGAAAGACGCTCTTCCCATTATCTATTTATTATCCCCAATATTGTGTGGTTATCTCTTAGCAGTCATATATCTATAGTCATATAGCTCTCTCCCTGAAGAATGAATCACGGAAAGATTGATTCTTGAATATCTCGTGGTTCTTGCAATTTCTACCCTCCAAAGCGAGGGTGTGTGGGGGAAGGGGTAATAAATTCAGAATACATATACATATTACACATATGCTACAACTGCATGATGATGAATTATGCCCATTTTAAAGCTTCGTCTCCATTTTGTTTCGTTGGGGTTTAAGTTTGACCTAAATGTTAAAATGCAATTATTACTGTAAGAGGAAATAAGAGACGAGGAGGGGATGAGGTCGGTTGTGCTTTAGACAGGTGGGTGCTAATTATCTTGTCAGCATCTCAGAATCATCCGAGGAGATGGAAGAGATTTGCATCCAAGCAAGATTATTATTCAGAACCAGATCAGATTAGACGAAAAACATCACTTGAATTTATTTGACATGCATTTAACTGTTGTTCAGTGCTTTCTTTGTGAATAGAATTTTATAAAGTAAACAAAAAATAAGTTGCGTCAAATTTCGAAATTAACTCATACAAGTAAATGCGTTTGATGAGGAAGGCTATTAAGATGCCAAAATTTTTAGTTTCACATGAAATCATACAATAGGTAATACTGTGGATATATGAACCCTATTGAAGCGGATGCGATTTCTGATGTGTTTATTTGAGCGGATTTGAATTTCAGTTTATCTTGTAGAGATTTACTATTTTCATAGAGTTAATCTTGTTGCATCATAAAGTTGAGTGTTCTCTATGTATTTATTTAGCTATGTATTTTTCTCATGAGATGACGAGTCTCTGGGTGGTAAATAAATAGGTTCATCATTAATATGTCTGACATGGATTGTCGTGATAGCAAGATTATGCTGGACTCTCCTCTTCATCTCGTGCTAGATACGTACGTACGGTGGAAGCTGGACCTCATACTATTTCCTTAACGCCCTCTTTATGCAAGGGACATATTCGCAAAATATTGGTCTCCTGTCATTGTCATGCGACACATGCTGATCGGAGGCTACATTGAGCACGATCTGTCAAGGAAACGATAAGAGTCAAGACGACAAAATCATAATAAGAAAAATAAAGCATAAACACGCCATAACTTAAAATCTTCTACAAAGGTTGCAGTGTATTTGTACTACACAACTGCTCTAATAAGTATTTTTCACAAGCAATAAGAGTCGCTTGGTGTGAAGGTAAAATTTAAGTACCCCAACACTACAATAGAAGTGTACATGTGCATTGTGCAGTATCGACTATTTAATTAGCTTAGTGCTGCTGTTGCTCAGATTCAATGTCGATGGTCACAAGGAAGATTAGTGGAGTGAATGCATGCTAAGATTTGCACTCATGTTTCTACCAGTGGCAATACCACATATCTGAAAGAATAATGAGAACCAAGCTTGGAAAATTGTTTTTTATTTGTCAATTGTAGCTGATGTCGATTTAATTAAATGACTCCGATGGTGTGATGTAATTGATAGAATTCGTGTGAGAAGGAGTTATCAGGTTAATCTGGTTCAATTGTACCATTTCTGGTACAAGGTGTTTCGACTTTTACTGAATATATTAATAAATACGTCTATCATATGTAATAAATATGAAGAAGATTCCAACCTTTTTAGGTGTGATTTTACTCTTGAAATTCTTATAGCTACTTAATTCTTGTACAATTATAATTTAACTTGTGCATAGCGTTTCGCACCTGAGTATTGTTCATTTGAAATTCTCTGCTTAATCATTAACTTCTCGTTAGTTAAATTATGTAATGAGCAATGCTAATTCAAAGACTTCTGTAAATGAACTGTCCACTTAAATCCTTGTATTCACCAGAAGGTTATACATATGCATTTACAAAGTTATGAATAAATCATAGCTGTTTTCGGTCAACGGAAGAATGGCTTGATCGAGGCACACAATTTTAGTGTGGAAATTCAGGTTTGGAGATAGAATGCCTCAGGAGGAGAAGACTAATAAGCATATATTTATTAACTAGAATATCTAAATTTAAGGGAACATATGACATTTTAGGAATAAATTTTGCAAGTAATTGAACAAAATTCGATGCATTCTAAGCAAAGGTTCTTATGAACATTGACGTAATTTATATAGAATATAATATGAACTGGTTTTTGATAGACCTTCATTCAGGCTCATCGCCAGATTCTGCTTTCGTGGTAATTGGATAGAATAAAGTTTATGGTTGGCTCTTGCCAAGTACAATTACATTTATTTTCGTGGCACATACCCTAATTCGTGTATTGTCAATAGAATTTTTAGTTTGCGCCTGGTTGTCAGAGGCAATACAAAACCTTTTAACAATTTCATATTTTGCATGTCAGAGTAAAACATGGAATGTTAGTGTGCACCAGAATCACTCATAATTCAACGAAAAATGTGCAAAAAGATATGAAGGTTTACATAAGATAAGTAAGCCATCTGATATTGAGTTTTTTTGTGATTTAAAAAAATCGTGGTCACTCATTTAGTTTTAGAGATTAGAGAATTGATTATAATTAACATGAACTTTTAGCACCTCAAGAGTCATCATAATAGATATAAATATGTAATGTAGCGACTCGAATGGAGTTGATGTTGGTTTGTGAACAAACATTAATTATCTTGTAGTAAAAAAAGTCTATTAGCCCACCGACTAAAGGACAGAGGTGTCGCTTCATTTGATTCTAAAATACATAATGGGAAACATTAGTTCAAATTCAAATACGAGTTCAAATTCAAATTAGCTATCTGTATAGCTGAAATGATTGATTATGACATTTAATCTAAATTAGCCCTCACAATTTTTTTTACAAATAATGCGATGTGATATAAATGCGCAAAATTGTATGGCAAATAAGCCAACCACTTTTGTTGGTTCAATGCAAGTAGATCAAGTAGCAGATCTACTTAAATCTGCGTAAGGCGAGGTATGAGCAAATATGTCATCCAATGGTTTTTTGAGGATGGGTGACCTTAACATCTATTTGAAGTTGCATTTTACACATTGATATTGGGAAATGATGTGAGAGATAATTATATTTGATGTATTCCTGCTCACACTCACTATCATTATCAAGCTAATTTACGTACAATAGTGCTGAGTAATAATAAGCACCAGTCACTCCGTGGGGTTAAACATGCACTCATGTAGTTATAATACCTAGCCAAACCATACATACCTGATAAATATGCTTCCCTTTCTTTCGTTGGATTAATTGAACAAGGTTGGTTAACGACTAAATTTGTGCTGTTGAGATTTCCTCATGAGGCTTGGCTCAAAAGGTGCTGCTTTTTGAGACAATCTAAAATGAAGAGAAGAATAGATCCAAAACGACACATAAATTAACACGCGCACATTTCTATGCACTCTGTACATATGTAAGCTTTGTTACATTAATAACCATATTCAGAATTTACATGTACACGTTGTTGAGCTAAATACTCGCATCCTCCTGCATGCGAATTCGCGATTCATCATTTCCCTTTGCTCCTTAGTTGACATACGAGACGAACAAATTTTCAATGACGTTTGAGTAATGCTATGTGAATGATTGTTTTCCGAGCTCCATACATGGAAGTTTGTTATTAAATACAAAATTTAATTTCACCAAAGTCTACTTGCATTCCAATTTCTGATACGAAAAATACGATCCGAGCAGCTGAATCATCACTGTTCAATTGATCACTGATACATAAAAGTAAACGAGTATTATTCAAATTATGGTTCTGTGATGCAGCGAATGCAGCAAAATAATTACACATATAAATGTTGAGCATGTCATGAAAATCATAAAAAATAAATATCCAAGATCATAACGTATGTAAATATCCGATCGGACACATTTGTGCAAATAATAATATCTATAATAAGTAAGGGACTGAATATATTTGCCCACACGCAGTCATTGTTTACTCATCATCAATTGTGGTGCATCATCAGAAAATTCTGTTCGGATGTGTAAGATAAGGATTTGTAATATTTCTACTTCTTATCTCATCAACATTTATGCAACCAATCGATTACGACGAACAACCAGTATCGGTGTAGTCTCCGTTCCGTATTTACTTTCCTTTGCAACCTCTCCATGTATTAATTTGCAACGTTGTTCTACCTCACCTTGAGTTACATTGTCTCTAAATTTTGCTAATATGTTTGGTTACTCTGCAAAAGGAAACTGTGATAGTTTAGCTCCGGTGTAGTCACATAAATTCATACATTACACACGCATCGGGTATAAACTCGTGTCCTCGACATTGTCGCTTGCATTTTACTGACTAATTAGTCTTCAAAAGTGATACGTCGTAACTGATTTTACTAAAACAATACGATGTGCTATTCGTATACGATTGTGACAACGACTAGTTTCGTGAATTGTGTATGTGTAGTCCTCACTTGCTGATTTTCCAAATTCAATTCAAGTCTGAAATATAAGGAAATGGAGGAAACTAACGTTAATCAAGGTGAAGCGTCTGATTCAGATGATAGATTTGTGGTAGAGTTGGAAGACTTGGAGGATGTGGATCTACCAAGTAGTTCATGTTCAGAATGCAGCGTTATCACTTTAGAGCCTACTTCTGCTTCTGGGGATAATGTCATCGCACTCATACAAGATTTGGAATTACCTTCACAAAAGCTACCAGCAGCACCCACTGAGAATAATGACTTTTGCTGCAAAGATGAACCACAGCCAGCAGGTAGCACATAGATAATTTTGAATTGTAAACTCCTTGAAAATTTTACCCTGCGATTGAAACACGCTTTTACATGGATTTGTGGATGAGTGAAATGAAATAGCTTTTACTGTGAGAAAAAAAAAACAGTTGCATGTTTTTGCCATTTCGTTCAGCCAATTCATTTCAGACAATATTGGAAATTGAGGGATGACTCGAAATTATCGAACATTTGTGGTAAACGCCGAGATGAGATTGGAAGCTGTGGTCTGGTGGGTGTGTATGTACATGTTTTTCTGATGGATGAAAAAGGATTCAATGGTGCTTGTTGTGGTCTCGCTTCGGTGAGGTCGGTCTCAATTGTGGTGATGAGTGGTTAGCAATATATTCAATGAATATCTAAACACTTTTGACATCATGGTAAAAAAAGTTGGCAGTTTTATTTGGTTCTCATCCTTTAACTTTGGATCTCATCATCATTCGCTAGCAGTTTGATTGTCTTGATTGAATAAAAACACAAGGTGGAGGATGATGATGAATTGTAGTTTTATATATGACTCCTGTTTTCAGTGCATGCATAAACACTTTCCTAGTGTGTTGATCCGTTTGCAAGGTAAATCGGGTTCAAATCGCTTGACTTTTGTCAACAGTTTTCTGTCAACAAAAAACTTAGATTGTACGGTAATACTATTGAATACAGTTCTGGGAATTCAACCGTAGATGACGAGATTCATTGGGTTCGTTGCGTTTAGTAAAGTACGATTTCAACTTCCGTATTTAGTTGAGTTTTACAGATTTGCATCCTTGTTTTTTTGTTCTTCACTCATCGCATCGCTCTCTCGCTATCTCCTCATGTACAGCAACATAAGTTCAGGATGACGTGATATTTATTATTAATTCAATAAGTGATTGGGACCATATGTTTATGGGTTGAAGAATGTTATCCACTTGTAATTGCTCCACCACCTCCACCGCCGATTGTATCCTTGCGAAAAAGATACACATGGCGATAATTTATCGTCTGTATAATTTTGACGATGACTTTGAACGACATGCAAGTCCGGCTTTAGTCAGTTTTTAATCCATTCACGTCTATTTAGTCAGTGGGCATACACATTTTTAGGATCCACGGCTTTCATAAATCATAAGCGAAAAAGGATAAAACTAGTTCAACTAAAGGACCTCCGAGTCAAGTCGTGCTGATGCAAAATGAGTCAAACCCACATCTGCATATATATGTAAATAGTACTTCAAGCCAGTTCAAGCTGTGTTATTTGTAATATATATGAATTTATATACTGACAGATTAAAGATGGTCAAGAGAGTGGATTAAAAAAAATATATAAATTATAATTCAGTCAAAGCATATTTCATACCATGGCATTAAATTAAAATTAAATGTTTATGCTCCTAAGTATTTGCTTGATAACGATGTACCGACGGGGTGGGTGTGGTGTGATCCACTATTAACTCGTGATGAGACTTTAGGGTTTCGTCGCTACGCCATTATTGACAGTGTCACGAGGAGACTTACCTCCTGGTGAAGGGAATATATTTAATTACTTAATATTTTAATCGATTCAATAATAGATGCCAAATGTTCGTTTAAATTAATTATTACAAGGCATACGTATTTTTACATGTATGTAATACCTACCTAAGTATGTATATTCAGAGTTGAAGGATAAGTTGTTTAGTTTATTGGTGCCCTTGGCTGAAGAATTGAAAATGCAGATGATCATAATCCAGAAAAACCATCTCGATCAGGAGATAATACAGAATCTAGTTACATATTAATTTTATAATACAGGGTGTTAATAAAGTCCGATCCCATTTTTCCTGTAAAAAAGTGAAGGCTAGTATAAAAAAAAACTACCCGTGATACTTACAAAAAATGTTCGACATATTTACCTTAGTATTTGGTCTTGTTACCATTTACTTTAACCATGCCCTCAACTCTTTGTTTAAGGCTCTGTGCTAATTTTTCCAATGTGCCTCTGGAAATCGAATTCCATACATCTTGAACTTTTTTTTACTAGCTCTTCCCTCGTCCGGGGTTGTGGCTCTTTGTATACATTTTCCTTAAGTATGGACCACTGGTTCTTCAGGGGATTCAAATCTGGGCCGTTAGCGGCCCACACCCCCTTGCTCCAGACCGTTGAAACTTGCGTCTTGATGAGACTCAAACTCGCTTTTGCTGTATGGGCTATAGCACCATCCTGCATGAAAACTATTTTTCTTTCATTCGGAAATATTTCCTTGTTCCCCATGCTATCGAAATAGATAGGTAATATTTTTTCCATATAATGCTTTGCATTGACTGATTGGCCTTTTGGTATGATATGTAGAGGGGTCACGCAACGTGCACAAAATCCACCCGCTACCATAACTTTAAGCCCGAATTTTGGGATCGCTCTTGATGGTACATCCGATTTGTTTTCTGTCCTGTAACGAACATTTTGTTGGTTCAATTTTGGATATAGTTCAATAATAGATTCGTCAGTCCAAAGGATGTGACTGCGCAATTCTTCACCAAGTCTTTTTTCACTCAAATGGGCACTTTTCTGAAGGAGTTCTTCAAATTTCAGACGGTCATCGATATATTTTTGTGACATGAGAGGTTTTTTTGGTTAGTTTGTAAGCTGTGTGACCCCACTTCGTAGTTTTCACAAATTTTTGCACGGTCACACAGTTAATTTGCTTCTTCTTCTCTTTATAGCGTTTTGAGTCATTTAACTCCCTTGCTCAATTACGTAATGAACTACCGGTTTTCTTGCAAAGTCTGTTTTTAATCATTCTTTTTGTGGTAGGTGACACCTTTCTGGGTCGCCCTGGTCGCTTTTTGTCGTGGACAAAATTTTTATTCTTCCATTTCCAAACAGTTCTGCGGCTGCAGCCCAATTTTTGCACAATTTCTGTAGGTTTAAGCCCCTGCTGATGCAATGTTTGTATCTCAACTCTAAGATGCTCATGACTTACACGTTTAGTTGTTCCTCCCATGGTAAAAATTTGAAATAAATAACTTCACTGGTTCAAAAGTTCCAGCTGAATTTGTAACAACCACGCTCCAAAAAATGCATGGGATCGGACTTTATTAACACCCTTTAGTTTCCTTTCAATGCTCGTGCATAATGTTTATACATTATGTTTGCATTCGCTGAGGCAAAAATACCCATAATCGAATATTAATTAATTTATTAACCTACACTCCATTCCCAAGGCCATTTGAATTTGGTTCGGATGGAAGTTAGTTAATAATGTTGTGGGATATTTGCAATTTTTATTAATTCTGCACTCTACGTAATTCTCAACTGCTGGGGTTGGATTCAGTCAGTCAGAGTTAGAGTCAGTTTTAGTTCAAGTACTTACATATAAAATTCATCGTATCAAATTAAACTCCATTTTTGATTATACAATGTTTCAAATTTGTTAATAATTTGTTAAATAATTTTGCAAGATTAGTTGGCAAAAGCAATTGCGTTGGCTCTGAAAGTTGGCAGTAAACTAAAACCTTAATCAACACATTAAAGGAACTGCATTAATGGAATTGTAACATATTACAATAAATCGCAAACGTCGTGAATAGTTTGGGGGCAAATATAAATAAACAATTGATTTTAAAGTTTATAGCAGCCTGTGGTTGTAACATTTGGATCGATACGCCAATCAGCCACAAATAGTTTGAGAGATAATTGCTTAACATCGTGACTTTCAGAACGGTGGTTACATGTATTTATTGGATAACACAATTAAAGTGAAATAATACACGTAAACGATCAAGACGGTCGGATTTAGTTTCCGTTCGTGATAGGCGATTACTGTAGAATTTTATTGTAATCATTTTTACTCTAAATTAAAATGATTCAAACCTATTTATATTGGCGAGTCTTTTGTTCAAATGTAACACTAAATATAAAAATTGCTTTGTAAATTTAAACATAGTGAGTGCAAGTACTTTTTAGTTTTACTGTATATACATATGTATGTAATAATACAATTGTTTTACTCTGTGTAAACGTATAGCCATGGTTTAAAGATCATCTGCATGCATACATGTATGTATGAAAAAGTGAACCAAGACCACCTAAATTGCCTAAATAGAATTAGTGCGAGAGTTTGCAAAAATGACCTCTATGTTTGAGGTTCGATTTTTATGTGTGGTCCCAAAAAAACTTTTTGCAAATATATTTAGGGTACTTCGCATTTAACAATGTTTGTACGGTGGGACCATTAATTTTGAATGCAACGGGAATTATATTTTCTATCCAGTAAATACATGAGATAAATTAATTTAGGCATCTCGACGCATTATTTAAGGCTTACCCTCAAGCTCGGAGGAGTGAATCGGGTTTGGAGCAATACCCCAGTTTCAACCTTCTCTCTCGCTTTGCGTAATGCATTGTAGTGCCTATCTCGAAACTTCGCATCGACCCTGTGGGGGGGAGGATATAGGATACCATCAAGTAATGTAACCTTATGTAGACTGGTAAACCATTTGCAGCCCCTCGCGCGAGTCCAAAAAATTTGAAAAAAATACCATCAGACGCAGAAAGACGAGTGCAACATATTCCACTATTATGAACCCTGAGGTCGACTCCTCCCCCCCACAGGGTCGATGCGAAGTTTCGAGATAGGCACTACAATGTATTCTGCAAAGCGAGAGAGAAGGTTGAAACTGGGATATTGCTCCAAACCCAACTCACTCCTCCGAGCTTGAGGGTAAGCCTTAAATCAAAATTTTTGAGACGATCGTGTATTTACAAAGTTCCTGAAGTTCATATTGGCTGAAAGAGATGCGTAGTTTTACAAGTGTGCGTTATTATTACACGCCATATTCAACAATGATTTATAACAAAATAGGACATGAGGCAGTATTTAATAAGTGAGAGGAGTACTGCACTGCAGAATTAATTTACACACTTGAGAGGATCTTGCATTTACTTAGTTAATACCAAAATCCCCTGATCGAGGGTTTGGTCCTCGTAAAAATTAACCTTTTCCGGTAGGGTGAACTCATTATCTTACTCACTTCATACGTATATATGCACATATCTGAATCCACGCTAAAATTCATAAAATATGATGTAAATTCATTCAAACTTTCGATTCCTTTGTTTATCTATTTTCATTGTTTTATTAAAACACATTTAAATTACGAGTTGACTCTTTGCTTCAACGTGCCATGCTTGCGGAAAATATGAGTCGTTATTAGTGTTAATTCTCATTTCTATTATTACGTGTGTTATTCATTCTTTGTAACGGTTAGTCGTACATTATTTTTAGTTCAGTTAGTGTTTGAGCGATATTTCAGGAAATATGTTGTGTGGAAGTTTGTGGCTTAAATTACGTGGTTTGTTAAGAAACTAAATACTAATTAGTGCATTATAATAGATGTTAACTATTTGTGAAGTACCGTAATTGTTGTTAGTACGTCAATAAAGAGGGGGCGTTATAGTCACAAACGTCCTACACTATGTACATAAGCACATAGTCCCAGGCCATTCACCAACTAAAAATGTGAACATCTTGAAAACCTGACAGACATGCATAGCCTCAAAATCCGATCGAAAATTTAAGCTTGGTAAATTAAAAATAGTACAATTGTGATGGTGCTTATTGGAAATGAAAAGTGCGTCCCCCTGGGCTCCAAATTTTCGTTGTTACGTGTATTATTGATAAGTGATTGAACAAAAAGTGACAGAGCTATATGTGACCTTTTTTAGAAACTTTAACAAAAATGTTACATTCGTCAAAACTTATTCTCGAAATCCTGAGGCGTAAGTCAATAACCGAGCTGCCATTAATACATCTTTTATGGTTTGAAATCACATGCATAATAAGTATCTACATATGTACTACATGTCATTACCCGGATTGGTCATTAAACATTTGTGGGGTTTGTTATTTAATTTTAAAAAAATTGATGCTCAGCCAGTTCATGCATTCTCCTAATTCACTGGTAACTGATAATCGGAAAGTTCTCTAACTCGAACAATGCAGCCATATCGTAAAACAAAGATAATCTTTTCAATTCAGAATTTCACTTTCATCGTGAAAATTAGACGTAGTAGCCGTTGTGGCGTGTTTATGACCCCCTACTCACTGCTACTACTCCTGCATGTCAAGCAAGTACTTCCCTATATTATGTAGTGCTAGAAAAGTAAATCTTGTAGGAGTGGTACTATGTATTTATTTATTTATAAAAGTCAGTCTGGTTGGAGCTTGATCACTCACTCTTCAAAATCGAAATGAGATAATTCTCTACATAAAACCGTTTACTTTTATTTTGGAGGGTTTTTTTACGAGTTTGACCCAAATTCTCGTAAATGTTGTTTGTACAGTACAATTGCTCATTTTATTACTTTAGGTTAGCATGAAGTAGAAATATAATTTGCAAGCAGCGAGTTTATTCCATCCTCCTTTGATGCATTTTTGGGTTGTGTATCTACTCAACACGTTCAGAAAGCGAACGTTTGTGGGCACATAGATTGCATGCTTTAGAATTAGGTAGCAGATTTGGTTTGCAAATTAGGTATTTATGAACAAAGCTCTCAAAAAACGACCAATTCAGGGACAGTAGAATTTACTACAAAAATTAGATCAATTATCAAGTTGATATGTTTGTATTGTGATACAAAGATATGCAAATACCAACCAAGTTTAATAATGATTTTCAATGTACATACATATATGCGCATACACCATGTACAAATATGTATGTATGCACATTCTGTAAGACAATTTTGTCTACTTTATTACATCAGATTGTCCGATTAATTTATCACGTAATAAATTAATCAAGCAAGATGATTAAGCCATTGTTTACAAATTTATTCTAAATATAAATAATTTATTGGGGCTTGAATTATTTGTTCCAGAACTTTTATTACGCTTCAAGACCTTGACTTTGTAGATATCAGTATGAGCTGCCATATTTTGCATTTTGATAAGCTTATTAGAGTTCAAGGAATTTATGATAGCAAGTATTAACTGGATTTTTTATATTTTTGTTGCAGGAGTCACAACAGGCGACCAAGCAGCAGAACAGATAACTTTGCCCCCAAAAAGAATGGATTCCACTGAAGTACTTCATAGTCATCACCAGTTTCCACCACCCACATTCTCCCGACTGCCGCCCGACGGGCACGAGTTCCCAAATAATTACTGGTCGGATGAAAAGATAATTCAATTCAGTGGGGACGACAAATGTCAATTTCGCAACGAGTATTCGGTTGGAACATCATCTAAACCCTCATCTGAGCCAGGCAGTCCCCCACCTCTGCCCACTTCAGAGCCTCCCAAGGAGGACCCCATAGAATTTCCACCCCTCCCGAATACAGTACCACCGGTGCCACCAAAGAAAATGGCAGCTGCACAAAGATACAGTTTTGACGACAGGAAAAAATTGTTTGAGAGTTCACCCTCCTCTGCAAAAGACATGATAAATACCAACGGTTTCACTTACCCAGCAAAACCGAGTGAAGAACCCAGCAAGAAAAATGTTGCTGTTCAACCTGCCCTTCCGTGTCATACAGTGAAAGATAAAATTGCAATGTTTTCCAGTCGAAGTAATTCCAGTGAAGATTCAGATTCTTTGCAGTCCATACTTCCAAAGAAAATTTCCAACCACGTGTCTTCTAGTCTGTCCAAAAGTACTGTGCATATTCCTAACTCGAATGGGTTTAGCAAAAGCTCTGAAAACTTGTTGGGGACGACGACGACGGGGAGGAAAGGTTCAGTTGATTTGAGTCTGGCAGCCCACCGTGACACAACTCCTCCCGTTCCTTTGTACGCTACTATGACTCGAGTCACACCCAACAGCACTGCGAAACCCCTGAGTTTATACGAGAGGTCACAAAGTATGGTTGATGTTGGAGGCGCTGACCTCGGTGGAAAAAATGCAAGTTACCAAAATTCAGTAAACCAAAGCCAACCCTACACCAGCAACCAGTATGGTAGTAGCACCCTAGGAAAGCCAGTCGTGGTGTCCAACATGATGGAACAGAGGAGAAAGTGCATGACCAAGTTGAGAGGGCTTGTGATCCCTGATGGGCCTACGGACGGCACTAATAGTGCAGCAGAGAGTGGAAGTATGAGAACCAGAACTTGTGCTTCAGTAATGGACTTGCCAACCATTAAACCAGCATCATTGTATCCTGCCACCGACAATTCCCAGCTCAAGAAATCAATTTCACGAACAGAATCCTTGGATCGGTTCTCGTCGTCAATTGAGACAACCAGTTCTTTCACAAAGACGAACTGCTCGAATAATAATAATAATAATAATAATAATGACAACCAAAGTGCCAAAACCAATAGTGCCCTTCAACAAACAGAATACACGTCCAACGGGTTCCCAAATATATTGCCCAAGTATTCTCCAGCGTTTAAAAGAAGGGGTTTGTCGACTTATCAGCCGTCCACGACTACAACTCTACCTTCTAAAATTTCACCTCCTACTACAAATAAGCAAACGCCCGGAACTACACCCGAACCTAAAAGTCTCGAAAGTCTTACTTCCCCGAAATCGGATTCGAGCTTTGAATTTTCGTCGTCTGTTTCCCAACAGCAGCAAAACCATCAACGCCAAAAAAATACTCCCCCAACTGGAGGGGTGAAAAGTATGGAGAAACCTGTTGAAATTAAGGTGGGGAAGGAGCAGACAGTGAAAACCAACAATAATCTAAAAGTAGTAAATGGGAAATCAGGAAAGCTGGAAGATAGTGATAATGACTCTGCTGTAAGTTCGAGTAGATCCTCAATATCTCATGGATTGTCACCACCCAACTCTCCAACCCCTGGAGAATCAACTGCAGCAACACCAGACCCTGATTTGGGGAGTGATGATCAAAAGAACGAAGAGGTCATGATGAATATGGATGAGAGCTGGCGAGTTCTGAAGCCCACTAGCGTTGAAGCAATAAATCGTAAGAATGTATTAAAAAGTGCAAAGTTCAGCAGCGGTGGTGGTCTTGGTCAGGCCACAAAAGGCGACGATAGCAGTTTCAGCAGCAGCAATGGAAAAAATCGTCGCAGTGATGATGACGAAGCCAGTTATGCAGATGCTGAAACTGAGGATACTGAATCTTCATGCTCCGAACTGGAAGGGAGTGGAAATAGTCGACGCCTAATTGAGACTACCAGCAGCCGGGTAACGATGATGACCCATGATCAAAGAGACTCTAAGGTTGAGACAGAAGATGATGACGATGACGATGATGACGAACCAGCACAACAAAGTGCGGTGAACATGGAATTTACAGAAATGACCGAGTCGCCCCTCCAAGCAATTTACGACATTGAGGTAAAGATGGCATACATTAATGAAGTTTGTGACGCTTTGAACGAGCGAGGACGATCAGATCTCCCGTCACGCTACTTTTCTCGTCGAGATTCTGAAGCCACAGTAATCGAGCAACCAATTGAACACAAAAGAACAATAGACCCTGAAGACAGTGCTTCTATTACGGAACGTAGAGCACGAAACCGAAGTAGCTCGGGAAATGAATCCGATTTCTCCAGCAATGTGTCTGTAGGAAGCCAGCATAATAATCATAAGTCGTTAAGCAGAGAAACCAGCAGTAACAATGGCACAGACACAGAACGGTGGTCCATGCTAGAAAAGAAATATTCTAGAAGTATGACTTCCGTCAACAGCCTTGGAAGTAAAGTAGAACCACAAATACCACAAACACCGCAAGGTCTAACCCCAGCAACATCCGTTCCAAAGATAGTAAAGAGTGAGTGTGGTTTATTTGTTTCAACTTTATGATGAGTATGATTTTTTGATTCATATGTTCATTTCCCGTTCCCTTTTTATTTTTTGAAGTTTGTCTTATATGTATTACTATGTTACATAATAACGAACAATGGTATACACAACAAAAAAATATGTATTACTTGTATAAAATTACATCCAATTTCATATAATGAGACGTTGAAGTAGGCAAATATTAAGTAGAAGAGGAAATGAGTGTGACAGTCGTATAACGTAAATGAAAAACAACGTACAATGTAAAATATTAATCCTCAGATGGGGCAACGCTGGTGACATCCAAAACATTATTTTTCTTGATTGCGTGGCCCAAGTTGACGGGAAATGAGATTTTTCCCATTGTGAAATGTGGAACAACTCCTTGCAAAGTTATCGGAGGAACTCCAGCAACTCCCATTCGGACAGATTGCAGTTTCTCGTCCTCTGTTAATTTGTTGAAAGCACACCATGGCATGGCTTCATTAATTGGGTTGAAATTTGTTCCGGTCATCTTCTTCCGAGCTTGCAATAAGCAATACATCTGCAAAAAGATGCAAATAATAATAAGTATGCATGTACATTTATTAAACATAATTTTTATTACAAAGCAAAACTATGATCTTACCAACAACTTTGCTTCCAACTTCTCTGCTTCCTCCAAACTGGAACACTTAAAGGTTGCAATTTGTGTGACCCAATAGTCACCACCAGATGCTTTCTTTGCAACGGCACTGAGGTCAGGACGATGTTTGTGATATTTGTTCATCCCATCACGCTCTCCTTTTCCCACGTAATATAAAATCACGGCCTGGGCATGTCCACCATTGTTGATTGCGCTACATACATCCCGGGCGGTTCGGAGTCCAGGAAAATCTCGTTTTCTTGCCAAAATGGTAATGTAAACATGGTGTTCGTGGTCGGGATCTTGTCGCCTCCTTTCTTGAAGGTCTTTCAGACGACGGTCGACTTCAACTTTGATTTCGGCAGGGGTGACCAGAGGGCTATTCTTCTTGATCTTCTTGTCCACTTTCGTCTTGGAGGATGTTTTTGTGGCGGAGCCGATGCTTAACGGATTGACGACACTCTTTTCTTTGAGAGGGAACTTGATTGGAGTACACTCGCCACTCTTCAAATGTGCAATCGCCTCGCATTGACAGTCCTCTTGACAGCATATGAATGGTACCCCTTTCACTGCTTTCTCCAGCGACGTCCTCCGCTGTTCCTCACTGCAGCATTCAAAGAACGCAACCAATTCCCGATGTTGGTTGTGGAAGTTGCACTCCCTCCCATCATGAGATTTAAATTCTTGGTAAGTAAGGGCAAATTCCTGAAAATAACAAAAATAAACAGTCAAATACAAGTAAAT
Organism: Folsomia candida; assembly: GCF_002217175.1. NCBI lineage: Eukaryota > Metazoa > Arthropoda > Collembola > Entomobryomorpha > Isotomidae > Folsomia > Folsomia candida. Next base: position 16,500,878 of record NW_019091193.1, on the reverse strand, counting down.
TTTGATGCATACAACGGAAATGACAGTTGAATATTTTACAAAAATTGAAACTCACTATTAAGGATGCCTCCAAAGCACGAGAAGCGTTGACTTTCTCGACATGACTCCCCACCTCAAATCCCCAAGTTTTTAGGAGGACACACGTTTCTCCAGACTTGTCAGCTTTCCCAAGCGGCGAAATATCGGGATAACAGAGATGATGGTTATTAAGTCCAATTGTTTTAGAGTCAAAGCCAATATAAAATCGGATCCCTTCATCTCCGTTCCTGACAAACTCGAATGGTTTGTGAATTTTTGGGTCAAAATTTGGGCCGAGTGACGCAGCCAGGTAGACCGATGCTGGGCGGAGGTCAATTCTTCGCTGTTGAGTGGCAGCAAACTCCTTCACCCATTCGAGCATATGTTCAACGTCCACTTCAAATTGTTCGTTGTTTGGGTCCAACGGATCCTCACCTCTATTCTTCAACGCTGAATTGTGAGTCAAAGGATTTATAGTCTTCATTTCATTCAGAGTCCTGTTCAAAAAACAAAGTTACATACTTTGCCCATATTATTTCATAACAGTTGTATATAAATACTTACATGGTTTGTTGGGATGGAACGACATGCGTCTCTTTGATATGCTTCGACAGATTGGTGCTGAAAGAAGACACCACATTGCAATACGGGCATGGATAAGCCCCCTTCTTGTTCTTATAACTGTAATTTTGAACATATTCATAAATTATTAATAATAATTTATTATGCACAATAATTATGACATTAACCACTAATCCATTAATTTTATGTGACTTACGATTTTCCTTTAAACTTCCCCTCATGTATCTTTACATGCTTGTTCAGTGCGTTTTGTCTTGGAAAACCAGCGCCACAAAATTTGCACCAGAATTTTTCCGGCAACGTTGACCTCTTACTGTTGACTCTTCTATACTGTCTGACAACACGAATCCTGAAATAATTAAAAATAAAACTGTTTTGTTTATCCCAATAAACGAGGGTCAACTATAAAAATATTGAGAAACTTACGTTACGGCTTGTCCACTCCCACTCGCTGCAGCAATCGCTGGACCTGATGTTGGCGCACGAGTTGGTGGTGGACTCCGGGTCCTTTGTTGTTGACCTCTCTGATCTCGAGCCGGTCTTGAAAGCCGTTTAGCTCCAGTTTCAACTTTAAAGCGTGAGAAGAAATAATTAATTTGAGATTTATTAATAAAAAAAACCATTTACCTTCATCTCTCTCCTCTTCCGAGTTACTGCTGCTGCTGATTACATGAGAACGTTTTCCTAGTAATACTGGCCGCATCACTAAGTCATCGTCCTCCTCCTCAGATGACACCAAATCCACTACCACTGGTGAATTGTCCATTGTTAAACTGAAAAGTATATAATAATATTAATTAGACAGGGAGGAAAGAATTAATTGAGCTACAATTTCAATGTTTCAAAATAATTACATGGTCTGTACTCACCAATGATAAATAATGATCCTTGGGAAACTCAATTTTGGGCCTTGGAGCAGGATCACCGTAAAACCAACCACTTAAAGCCAACCGTTTCACACCAACTTCGGTAACTTCGCTAACCTGCAAAAAGTATTCAGAATGTAATTTATAAAACCAAATAGACTGATTATGGTCAAAACTAATATTTTAATTAAATTAAATTAAACTTAAAAAAAACTGAATACTTGATGAAATGAAGTTGCACCGACGGAAAAGAATGCAAATTTGTTAAATTCTGAATTCTGGAGAAGAAAGAGTTCAGAGGTCGTCTCTGCTTGAAGGCCACTCATCAAATGAGACACTTGTTAGTAGTTGGGTGAACGACAGTTCGGCGGCTGCTCCACCCATCACATATTACTATAAGCTGGATCCGAACAAGTCTCAACTTGACTTGAACGGTGAGCTGGCAACCATGTTATAAGAATTAGCCATTTTCCGTGTGAAATATCCACTCCAACACTCATCTCCACTTAATATTTGTGTATGTGACCGTGTCGTTATACATGTCGTTTTTAATTTACGTTGATTAACATCTTTCAACGGTACTCTTCATCTATAACAATAATGAAGACTTCATTATTATATTACTATGCTTATAGATTGTAGCACTGGTGCTAGCGAAGTGGTGGAAAAGAAGATTGAGAAAATTATCGAAAAATCCAGCACGGATGGAATTCTCAAAAAGACAAATCCGAGCATACCCAGAGGTCGCAATGACTTCAAGTCCATCGCTGAAAAGTGGCAGTCAATTGAATCCTCCAGTGTTTCATCACCCGCACCAAGCAGACCTCAACTGGCTACTCCCCCGTCAACCACACCCAGCATCTTATCTAAGCCATCCGCTCCATCTCCAGTAAAAAGTAGCATTTCAGATTTGAAATTCCCACCCAGAGAAAATACCATACCACAAACTGTGACCAGAACCCCATCAGGACTCTCATCCAGTTCACGGGACGACTCGGCTCGGATCATGCAGGCTAAACTTGAGGCAATGGAAGCAGATAAGGCTTGGGCCGCTGAGAAATGCAAAAGCGAGAGCGAACCCCAGCAACAACGGGTGACGTCAACTGGCTCGGGTGCTGGGACAAAGCGATCCGTCAGTGTGAACGACATTCGCAAGGCATTTGAGAAGGCAGAGATTGCTGTGAACTCGTACAATGGTCGAGAGGGAGGTAGCCCCACGGAAGAGGGGACTGGAAAAAATAAGGATGGGGGCCTCACTTTACCCGCAGCGCATTTTAGAGTCAGTTCCTTCGATAGGTATGCATGTTGTAATTCTAATACGATTTTGAGCCGCATTTATGACACATTATCGCATACATGGGCCACTAGAATATCAATTAAAGCAAGACTAATCCTACATTCCGAGATAATAATACGAACTATTTTAACAGCACGACAAGTGAGGAGAGCGGTGCCCCCACACCCGCCGGAATGTACGGGTCCTCAAACAGCCTCGTTAGCTCGGCCCCCAAGGATCCATACGGCAGCATTACGTCCCTGGCGTCCTCCACCAGCCTCATTTCTCCACAGGTTGGCCCAATATTTTTTTACCGATAAGTCTTCAGCTGTTTTCCACAATCATTTCACCAATCTGCATTTTATTTTAGTAAAACATCCTTGAAGGATAATTTTAGTAGCCCGCATAAAAATATCTCCATCCTGATATTATGCATATTTACATAGTATTTATAAATTTTCTTTTGATCTTTAGTACGTATTTTTTTATGACATTGAACTTCTCATTGTTCACGTGTATCTGTGTATGAAACTTTTAATTTTATTTAACAGCATGATATACATACATACATATGTACTCACCTTTATACCGTTCTCACAGCATGACAAAATGTAATTCATGTTTACATATTTAGGTTCCGTTGTGTACTTTCGTTCCACAACGCAGTGCTTTTTATGACACCACAAGTCTTTTCGGACAATTTTTTATTTAGTTAATTCAGTCCATTAATGCAACTTCATACACACATCTTCTCTGTGCGTCTTCTTTGGAATACAAAGTGGCAAGTTTTATGTCCCTGTGCTTTTGCAAGAAAGCTTTATAAAGTTTGCAATTGCATATGTACGGCATGGCTTATGACACAATTTGGCCTTCAAATGCCACGGTGAAATTGTGCAGAAATTGTGTTTCATTCACACCAATTCTTTTCACACGACTTTTGCATGTAGCACTTGTGAAAATTTGTGTAAAATTTACCATGTAATTGGCCGAATCGATTCACTACATTCTCCTACTACTTTTTCTTCTTCTTAGGATTATGCTATTTGATTTTAGCCGTTTCTTTGTTATGCAATAGTGATTGAAATGGAATTGTTTCTAATGAGACATCATCCAAGTGGTCGTCTCAATTGTAGTAGGTAAATACATACATAGATTGCATGTAAAATATAATGCATGTACAGACGCACTTGGCAAGTTAACATGAAAAATTACCAACAAAAAAAAGTCACCTCGGGTGGCAAAAATATTATGCTTAGACTTTTTATATTTAGATACATATGTACATTAATGCATTCATGGAATTTTAATGTAGAATTTTTTTCGTCTTTGAAACGTATAATCAAATTATAGTAGTGCTAATACTTATGATTATTGTGAATGTTACAGGAACTCCAACAGCTTATTGATGAAGGTATGATTTTATTTTAATCGCCAATGCCGTATGGTAAACAGTTTGTTTTGAAATTCATTAATTGAGAAGAGTTTAAACGGGTAACCACAGAATACAACGATAAATTCAGTTTAATCGAATTGCGACTATTGGTTAATTTTTTAACCCCAAACTAACAGCTAATATTTTATCAAATAGGAATAGGTACAGCCATTTTACAGTGCGAGTGACAACAAACAACAACTCTGCTGACTTTTTAAAACTCTCAAAAATAAAATGAAAATGCAGTAAAATAAAAGATGCAAAATAACATTTTCAAAAATTGTAGAACTAACCAGCAACAACAACTAGCACAGTTTTTATCTATGTAGATTGATAGATAACATTTAAAATTAAAAGACGCATCTTTTCTTAACTGCGAAGGAGCATTTTTTCTCTGGCTGTTCACATTTCTTGAAAATTCATGACTTTGGTGCGTGTAGGAATAGATACTTAGATGTTCGATTATTTGGACAATATATGTAGCAATGTTCTGGCAGTAATTCATAAAAATATTCACTCTGTGGAAAGAGGATTGTATTTTATTCAATAATTTTAAACCCTACAGCAAATCAGTCACTAGAGGAAGCAGGCACACCTTCACATGAAGTTTCCGTGGTAAGTTCTATTTTTATTTGTACAAGGGTTCATTTGTTTATTAAGTTTCTGTAACTACTGTTCGTTCAAAATTAATATGCAGTAAACCCCTCAAAATTTTTTGAAAGGTTAAATGGCGTAAGTTGCTGATTGTCGTTGACAACGATTTAACTATGCACATTTATTCAATTTTTTTCTCAACATATTTTAACTATTCATTTATTCCACCATCATAATTTCACATTAACAAACAATTTTGCTTAAATTGCAATGAAATTCCAACACCAATGTCCACTTTATGTACTTCTTTAAATATTTATGAAATGCGAACTTTTATACATTCAACTCGCTCTCAGAACCATTCGACTCGCTTTCTGAATCACTCTCTTCGTCTGAAGATTCTTCAGTACTGTCCCCTTCACATACAGGAATAATAATGGGAGTTATGATTCGTTCCATAAAATCGTCCACAAGATTTTCTTTCTCCATTAGCAAATCTTCCAATCTTATCACGTGTTCCACACACTTTTCCCAAAGGTTCTTATCCGCCTCCATTTCTTCCAGGACAGTTTTTGTTAGCATTTCAACTTCTTTTAACTTGGGATTTTGGTTGCGCTTGATTATTTGAAACTTTAATTGAGACCAAACCAGTTCAATCGGATTTAATTCGCAATGAGCGACAGGTAGCCATAAAATTTTTATATCTTTTTCACAGTTTTCACAATTCTTTCAACAATGATTTCTTCGTCTTCATGATACTTTTTCGCAAGTTGTCGTAGGAGAGGTATTGTCATTTTCTCGAATGAAGGATAGTGGCTTGGCAGTTGTGCTTTTTTATTTTCCAACCATGCAATTATTTTAGCCTTTCTCCAATTACTGCGAGGATTTTTCGAGGATTCTTCGATGGTTTTATGATAGCTGGCTTGATCAAGAACAAGAACTGATTTCTCCGGAAGAAAGTCTACAATTTCTTTTATCCAGGCTACGAAATAATCCGTGCTCATGTCTGCGTGATAATCATCGGTTGTTTCGGGTACATCTTTGGGTTTTTTCTGGGTATTACTGAAAACCCTCCCAGCACCCCTCAAGAACCCGTTCTCACTTCCCAGATGAACAATGATGATCCGTCTACCTGCCCCGGATGGCCAATCGGAGAAACCACCTATTAATCCATCAGCAAAACGGTGTCCAACTCCTTTTAACCAAATATCCACGTGTGGTCGCGAATTGGACATCGAAAGGATCTCTTTTTCCGGAATGTGCCAAGCTTTTGTTTTGCACGCATGCTCGTTAATCCATGTCTCGTCCTGATAAAATATAGAATATCCGTTTCGCCTGTAGTACTTTACTTTTCTTACGGTCGTATTCTGAATGCAAAATTTCCAACCTGAGTGTGAGTGGCCACTCACATTTTGTATTCTTTAACATGGGGAGTGGGAGTGGCCACTCACACTCAGGTTGGAAATTTTGCATTCAGAATACGGCCGTTAGATAATCAGCTCTTGAAGCAGCAATATCCACTCTTTCCATTGGAACAGGCTTTCCTTGAGTTTTGACGTATTTAAATTTTAGAGTATTTTTCATTATATTTCGAAGAGTTGTTCTTTTCATTTCGGGAAAGTTAGGATCCGATGAAAGCGTTGCATGAAGAGCAGTAAGAGTTGGAAACTTTTTCTCAGCGTATGATTGAAGGACAGCTCTTCTTATCACGCCTTCAGTAAAACTATCGATCACGACTGCTTTCCTACCGCAACGCTTTCGGTTTTCTGAAGGATTTAATAGTTGGCCAGTTCTTTCCTCATTTGCGACATTGTACACAGTTCTTTCACTGACATTCAGGGCTTTTGAGACACGTTGAGCTGGGTGAAAGTAGCTTCCTCTCATTGTTCCTATCATTAAAAACAATCAGCATTATCCATATAAATCATTTTCAATGATTGCAATACATACATACATTTCCAATACATACCTTTATATTCTGAAAATAGTTCTTGTCGTCCTTGAAAATGTTGTACAATTTGACAATATCTCGTTTTTTGTCAAATGGAATATCTTTCGCTTTTCCCATCTGTAGTAAAAGGCTAAAGTAATTTCAAATCATGATAATCTACAATAAATGATAATTCACCTCTGCCAATGATAATCCACCTCTGAAAACAATAATCCACCTCAGCAAATAATAATCCAACTCTGTAAATGTTTCATCTCTGCAGATGAAATTCGGATGAAAATTGGAAAATAATGCATTTTAAAATAAAATCGAGTGATGGAAACCAATTATCCGCCAAATAACCTTTCAGATTTTCTACTGCATATTAATTTTGAATCAACAGTAATTGTTAATCTTTTTAAAGGTAATATTGCACCGAGAAATTAGTTGCGGAAGCCTTGGAATAACGCTGGCTGGTGGAGCTGATTATGAGACAAAAGAGATTACTGTAAGTACCTCACACAAAACTTGGACACAAAATTCTACTTTGCGCGTCGTTTTCATTAAAATTTCGCCAAATTTTCAGGTTCATAAAGTCCTCACCTCCAGCATTGCAGACCGAGATGGACGAATTCACCGATGCGACCGAATTCTATCCATAAATGGAAAAAGCACAAAAGGATTAACACATAGAGAGGCATTGAATTTGCTCAAGGTATACAAATCCGATTAAACTGCAAATATGCTACAATAATAATTTAAGGGCTGCTAATATTGGTAAAAACATTTATTTTATATTTTCATGAATGCAGTCTCCAAGAACAGAAGGTATAAAATATGATTCTTTACAAAATGACAAACAATGTGTGCAAGGCGGAATTAATCGTTTTGCTTTGTTTGTTTCTAGTGGTTCTTGTAGTTTCTCGAGGTAGAACAGCAAATGGATTCCAAACAATTTCGGAAACGTCCGCTCTGGACAGAGCGATAGAACCTTTACTAAACGGAAATTTAGTGATTGAGAATGATGACGATACATGTTATAAATGGGGTGAGTTATGAATTTATGCATTTAATATAACCAGAAACATTTTATATTTAATAAATATTGGAGTGGAATGGAGTGAGTCAATCCTCTGGAACTTAACTTATTTGTTTTCTATGGTCAAAACCAAATTTTTACGATTAACTTTAATAAAAACACTTCATTACACTTAGGATCGTTGAAAACTGCAACTCTCGTAAAGGACGGTGCCGGATTAGGGTTTAGCTTGGAAGGAGGCAAAGGATCCATCCAAGGAGACAAACCACTCACGGTCAAGAAAATATTTATTGGTATGTTCGCCGGCCCATTTAGCGGTTGACAGTAAAAAAAATTGTGCAATTATATAAGTCTGACGTTCGTAAATTATTTATATTTATATATTTAATTTTTCAAAGGTGGACCTGCCGAGAAAAGCGGTGAACTAAAGCTGGGTGATCTCATCGTATCAATTAACGGCATCAATATGTCGTCAAAGTCAAGAACTGAAGCATGGAATTTTATGAAAAAGCTGAACGATGGTGACGTAAAGATAACTATTCGATCCCCATTGGTCTAAAACATATACATGTATCTACAAACTACGGACGAAACTATTTTTAAGCAACAACAATTGTATGTATTTACGAAATGTACAGATTTTCATGTTATCGATTCAAAATTAGAAACTCGTGGGGACCGTTTGAAGTGACCTAGTTGAAACTAATATTTACGCAATTATATATATTGCTAATTTGCTAGCTAATTTCAAGTGCGTGTGAATTTTTAATTACTGATGGCTTTTGTAGTAAGTAAGCTGAAGTAGGCAGTGAACATTGTAATCTTAGTTTTTGATGGTTTTGTTGAATTCACTATATTTTATATAGAGTTTTAAACTAGTACATTTATCAACTTCGGTTTATCAATTTAGAATTATCCGGTCGAAACCAAATCACAAAGCGTTCTGCATTCGCAGAAATATAATGGAACATTGCTATACTTTATAGTTCTGTATGACCCTTCACCTGTGCTCGGTGTTATTAAAATGTACAACGGACGAACTGTGTGGCGTTAGGAGAGAACCAATCAACAAACAATATTGTCAAATGAAATTGCAAGCTTTAACTGAAAACTCGTCGATTTTTATCTATACAATACAAATACTTAATATGTAAATATTTTCGTATCCAACAAAACTATACATTTGTAGGTATGTTGTAATTGATATTATATGCCTATTTAAATGGATTCCAGAATATTCGTTACACAATAACTATTATTAACTGACTTAAATGAAATAATTACAGAAGAGCATAATATATCACAACTGCACCTGCATGTATCAATTACATTTTACTCCTGTAGACGTTTACACTTACAAGAATAAATTACATACATGAATAAATCCTAATGTCGAAGAAATTTATGTTCCCATGATTCGTGGCCCAGATGACTTATCATAACAAGCATGTAAAAATGCACGACTGCATTATTCAAAATAATAAATAATATAATGCATGCAAAAATTTTTTATGTAGAACAAAGTATCCTTAATGTAAGAATGTAAGACTTCTCCATCGATGAAATACGACGTTAGGGATCTACACATACATGTATGCAGATACTCATCAGTTAATTGGCTTAATTGTTTAAAGGGTGATACCCATGAATTAGATACTATCGTTCCGCATGTGAGTCCAGCTTTTGTGAATGTCAACTTTCAACTTTCACTGGTGACCAAGGACCAAAAAAATTTTGGCTTGATTAAATTGAGTTAATTCTTCATTTGACGCTTGGTCAATATTATTTGACACTTTATCATTCTATACATGTTGCGACAAATGAATTGTTTCCAACACAAATTTTCATTTTTGAAGAAATTAAATTTTAATTATTATGTACTGAAAAAATGGTGTAAGTGGACCGTTGCTAAGTTAGAAGATTGAGATGGCCCCCTAGGTCAAGTCCGGATCAAGTGATCTCACACCCTCCAGTGGGGTGTCAATCGATCGGTCTAGATCATACGATCACTTTGGTATATTATAGAATTTTGTGAGATAAGAATTGGCTGTGAAATTCCTGAAAAACTTATATTTTGGCGATTTTCTTCAAAATAAACGTTTTAATTTTCGAAATAGTACACTCGAGATTTTTAGCTTAAAAAATCAAGCTAAAAATTAGGATGATTTCATCCTCAAGAATTAAGTCTCTATGTCTGCCTGTTCAAAAGTTATTCAAGGTTAAACTAGTTGGTCCGGATAAGAGGACTTTCGGACCAGCGATTTAAAAATGAAAATTTTATTTCGAAATAATTCATTTGTCGCAACCGTATGGGGCACCACCCCATAGAAACGATGTCAGTTAATCGTGACGCTTGGTTACATTACGGTTAAATAATTCTACATTCCTCATAACATTTTTTATCACGAGAAAAAGTTGGTGCAAAATGTATTGTGCTTTATTTATTGTATTATTTACTTGTCGCATTATTTTGAACTATCCGAAAAAATGAATGAATGAATTACACTTGTCTAACTCTATTTACCTAATTTTCTAATATCATGGACTTACACAAATCTCGAAATTCACGTTCTCTAGCTTCCGCAAAACAGTATCTAAGTACTTATCTGGATCATCCATTTGAGAATACAAATTTCCAAGAAAGAATACTCGCAAATCTTCAATGCAAAAATGGACTCTTTTGTAGCAAGAACTTGGACTCAATGCCGTGCACCACGAAGGGGCAAAGGCTGCCGCCCACCGCAACTGAAACAGGTCGCAATCCCACCAGAAATAGGCCTCAGAGGAAAACTATTCACGTACAACTTGGAAAGATTGAGTCGAAAGAAATGATCAAATACAAGTGTGACCCCAATAGACCAACGACACACCATTCTTTTGTGACCGCTTTCATCTTGTTGTTTAATTAGAGTTGAATATCCGCTTCGAGCTGCGGTTCGACTGCAGTACTTGATGCACAGCACAAACGTTCTCTTGAACGAGCCCGAATTTATGGACAAAGTTTATGATAAACTCATCGAAGAAGAGTCCAAAGGCCTCAAGAATACAACAGTGGAAAGAGAACAAGCCGAAAAAGATAGGGTGAAATCACTAGTAATTGAGGGGAAAATGGTCCCTCCAGCAGACATGGCATATTTAAAAAATCACCCAGTGTTCAAGTATGAATTGTTAACTATATAAAAACCTATTCGTGATATTTACATACCTAAGTCAAAGTATTATAACACAGAGTGAACACAATGTTGAAACGACTAGACCAACACGACAAGGGATTTCTGGCTCCGACAATACAGGGCAAGATTAGTCCGGTGGAGCCTTATGAATTTGACGGAGATAAATTCTTCAAGCATCTGCACAAGAAAGGTGGATACTGGATACCGTCAGAAGAGCTAATCGCAGAGGAGGAAAAACTTGAAGGAAAAATAGCCAGGGCTAAGCTACGCCTTCGAGAAAAACGTGCCAAAGAGGTTGGTCACGAGAAAATGATGCGAGTTTTGTATGAAAATGACAATGAAGAAATTAATCGTTATGAGATGACAAGGGGCTCCGACGCCAGTGTTACTTCGTATCAGAGTATGCATACATATTACATATTTACAAATCTACCTATTCATTTAGCTCGTATGCATAAATACTAAATAAATTGTGACAGAATATCATGTTATTAATTTTATATATTCAATTAATAACTAGGCCGAGCAGAAAACATTTCTCAAATGTTAAGTAGTCTCAGTAATGAAAGAGAGCGACAAGCAGCAAGCTTTCGGAGACGACGAGCACAGTTGGAACGCGAAGAGGCGAAACGGCAGGAACAAGCGTTGTTTCGACAAACGGCGAGAGACAGAGTTTATCTTATGGCCAAAGAACTGGAACGTCAGGCCTACGTTGCAAGACATTACCAGCGACACATCAACAAACAAATTCCACCTGACGCTGGACTGAGTATGCTCTTCAGTAAACCTAAGCACAAGTTCGAGAATCTTTTTTCGGCTCCGCCCACTCCACCGGATGTGGAAGAAACCAACTCCTTTCAAAATATGCGGCGTTACTTTGGCGTACGGGGGACTGACTTTGAAAGGTTTCAATCCTTCAATAATCCATTGATTGAGAGATATCTGGACGTTGTAACTGTAGGTTAAATACCTCCGAATATTACATACATCATAAGATTTATCAACAATGAGCAATGCAATACTAACTAATGTTTTTTTTTAATTCTTAAGAAGGTAGACGATATCCTAGAAGGGGCAGCTGCAGTAACTGACATGTATTCCAGGGAAGAACATCATGCCAAAGATTTGTTGAAGAAAATCAAACACGGGATTAATTAACACGAATAGTTTTATAATTGTCATTTATTGATAAATGAGCTTATGTATCAAGTTGACCCTTATAAAACTAAAACTACTTAACTGTTTTAGTGCAACAATTTCATAAACATAACGTAATTACCGATAATTCATTCAACAACAAAAAATTTAACGAGCTACATATTATACTATATGTACAATAAGTTCAGCAATTTACTTTATTAAAGTAGACAATTAATAGGCATGCACTTGTGTGTGCATGCAAATACGTAGGGAGCGGTGAATCTTAATCTAACGTCACCGTGTTAGGACCAGAGTAATTCTTTCCGTCTTTAATTAGACTTTGCAAATCTGCTACTGTTAAAGCTCCTTCAGCATCAGAAGAAACGTCATGCCCCTTCAATACCTCGAATAGCTGCTCCTCTATAGTATCCTTTACCTAAATTCGCCAAGTACGCATTATAAGTATTTCTTAATATGCTTATTTTTTGTAACAATAAAATCGCAACCGAAAGAATTGAAGTTGAAAAATGTCGTCTTACATATAATCGGTGAACAAATGTTGGCTTTGTCTGTCCAATTCGATGAATTCTGCCAATTGCTTGCAACTCACTGGCAAGACTCAGGATGGGTTCAACTAAAAAGTAATACCGTCCATCATACAAAAGTAATTACGAGTAACTCATTTTACTTGACATACCTAAAATAATATGCGTTGCTTCAATGATATTTAAACCTTTCGACCCAGAAGCAAGTGGCATTAGTAACACTTGGATGTCCTCAGTTTGCTAAAGGAGCAAAGTAATGAATAATTAATTGTGCTATACGGATAATTAAAAACAACTCAGTTGACTCGCTAAAGTTTCTTGGACACAAACCTTGAATCGCTGCAACTCGGTTTCAAATTTCTTTCCTAATTGGTTCAACAGACAGCTCCTGATATCATTTTGTGCAAGAGCCTTTGAAATAATTTCTAATACGTCCACCCACTGTGCATCAAAATAAAAAGTAAAATAAATTATTGATCGCACTACTTCAACACAATTGTTTTTATGTGGTTAACTTGAAACTAAGCGGTGTACCACGTACCGTAGAAAAAATTATAGCTTTCTCGCTTGGATGTGAGTCTTGAAGTCGTAGTAAAGTTTCTACTACTGCCTCAACCTTAGTAGAATGACTCCCTTTAATATGTTTTGTTTTCGTTGAACGTTTGGAAGGACTGCTAACTTCAGTACTGGTGAAAATAAAAATAGTTAGATTCTGGCCAGCGAAGCGTTGCGTAGTAAATTGACAAGTACATAGTAGTAACGTAAGGCCTCACCCTTTAGTATCCACGAATGATACATCCGAATACTTTACAGACGTTCGACAGAGTGGACAAAAGAAACTTTGCGATACATTAGGGCACATTTGTTTTATGCAGTCCAAGCAGAATGAATGGCCTAGAAGTATTTTAAATTATTCATTAAGTTTTTTACAAATTCTTAAAACAACCAAAAATAATTTATTTAGAGTTACCACAACATAGTACGCTCCATTCATAATTCAGCGGACACTGACAGACCGGGCAATCTTCAGAGTTAACGGTACCCCGTTTTCCATAGTCTTTTTTCTTCAATGTCTCCAAATATAATAACTGTCCCATATGAACTGAGAGATTTGCTTTTCCTAATTCCAATTCGAGTTGCATTTGTGCTACCTTTGTTTCCAACTCATGAGGTTCAAGCAAGTTGATATTTTGTATTCTTTGATCTTGCTCAATTTGTCCAGATTGCAATTCCTTTACTGGTGGTTTCTTTTTCCTACGACTGCTTCCACCCCCTCCGGTACTTGTACTGGCAACTTGATTGTCAACGACGCTGCTACTGTTCACCTCGACGTTATATTTCAGGCAAAGTCGAGTTGTGGCTTGACTAAGTTCATCATAAGCAGAAACTTCGTCGTAGATTTGTCTCCAAAGAATACGCAAAAATCTAAATTCTTTCTTCATGGCATCAAATAGCTTAATATGAGTTGTCCCATCATCTCGAACATCTAAACAAAATCAATAAGTTATACTTTAATATGTCCAACGTCTTTGTTTTTATATTTCGAATAGTTCTTGTGTTGGTAAATAGCACAGGATAGGATGTATATAAAATAATATATACATACTTTATCTTTGAAAGTACATTAATTGATATGTGCCAACTTAAATAACCTATGGATTAATATTTGATGAATTACCGCCCCGTAGTCCATTAATTCTTGCAAAGTTGTTGATTAACTTTAAGATTTTTTCAGTATCGGAATCGCCCCATGTTCCCTGACGTTGGGCATCACTAAGGCCAACGTTACAATGCTCCAGTGACTCTATCAATTCTTCTTCTTCCCTTAATAATACCAAGTTTCGTTCGTCTTCAGTCAAATCCGATGTAACATCTCCTAGTATCTTATGTTGTTGCCATTGTCTACCCGTCCGGACAATTTTCTTTCTTTTTTTCTCTTTAAATAATGCCGACTCATATTGCAAGAACAAGTCATGATATTGGCAAAGCTGACAACGGAATCCTAGTTCATCACTTTCTTTGTAGTACAATTGTGCCTTCTTACGTAAATGACAACTTATTGCCGCATGTACAAATGAGTTTGCACCTTCTTGTTGTAATTTATCCAACCCTTTCAATGCAGATTTACGTAACTTGTCAATTTCTAGAATGTTTTCAACAAGGACCCGTTCCAGTCCATTTGCATCGTTAAATCTACGCAGTTCAAACAAGAAGTAATAATTTACTGTAACAATATTTGAGAATACATTATGGAATACAAAAACAGCAAGTTTACCTATTTGCTAGCGAAATAAAATTTTTCATTTGTTTAACATCCGGACCTCCTGATAGTTCATCCTTGATGCGTTTAACAAATTCATCAATTTTGCCAATTTTTGATGCTTTTGTTAAGGCTATTGACCACCAAGATGAGTTGTGACATTTGAATTCTGCTGGCAAATCTTCAATTACTTTGGACAATGGTTTGACCACCATTTGTGCTGCTTTTACACTGTTGGAATATTTTTGAAGGTATTTTTTCTTTAGCTCTTCAGCTTCAGTTCGCAATGAACTATCTCTCAAAGTATATGGAATGCCATCATGATGTCGGTCCAATAAATCGGCCAAATTTTCCTTTGTATGATACAGCTAATGGATACAAGAGTGGATAATACATTTTATGGTAATGTTATTAGAAATGAAATGACTTTAATAAGCTGTCGTGTTTGTGTTTCATACCTGAAGTGAATCCGTTGTAAAATGCTTGTCGTTCTTTTCCGATGATTGTAAAACCTCTCGATACATTTCAGAAGCAGAAAGCCAATTTTCTTTGATCATATGTATACCCGCCATTCCTGTAAAAAATATAAATACATATATAGCATCAACTTATTTATCAATATAATATATGACGAAACCAATTAGACATATTACACACACACACAGTAGTATTAGTAATAACAATATGACCATGCATTAACCAACCATTTAAAGATGCCACAATCTGACGATGATCGTCAGCACATTGAACACTTGTTTTCTTGATTAATTGGGCCAGTAATTCTTCCATCGTCATTGCGTCTTTTTGAAGAGAGAATGAATGACCTTTCACCATCTGTGGTTTAATAATAATGATTATCTTGTATTGCTAATTTATATTACGAGCGTACCTGTGGATGGCAGCAGGCTTTCCGTAATTCTAAAAATGGTAGTAGAAGCTGAAAGTGGGGAAGTAAAAATTAAACTACCTACCACTGTAGTATAAATAACGCTATAACTTACTGATTGTAGGATTTGACGATCCAATATCGAAAGTCTTGTCTCTAATATGTTGCTGTTTATTTGTCGTAATCTTGAAATTTTCTCCAAAATTTTCTTTGAGCAAATTTCATATTGTTGTTTATAGAAATGAGTTTCGACAGCTGAAAATGTCAACCATTGATGCACAGAAGTTTGTGGAGGAATACCAAGCTAATAGATAAAATTAATTTTTTAGATTAAATAATTAACTGTCATGTTTTATATTTTCATCTAAATACCCTAAATATAAAGTACAAATAGATTATTTCAACTAAAATAAATAAAATGTGAATACCTGGCCCAAGACGTCTGTTTTTCCTGTCCTCCATATGACCTGACCAAACAGTTCGTACAAAAGAGAAACGTCTTTCCGATGGAACGGTTCTTGAACAAGTTTCTGCCACCAAAAATCTAACGCAACCGGTTCAACACTCAAAAAGGCGAACAGCCCAAATAGATCTACAAATTTAAAAAACAACAATGAATTTAAATTAAATATTTACATAACATGCACGAATTACTATAAGTTGATTAATTATATGTATCTATATAATGCGTTCTATTGAAATAAATTTTTTACCCCGAAGGCCTTCATTTATTGGGGTACCAGTGACGCACCATCGGTGATGAGCCTTAAATTTCAAGGCCATCATGGACATTTTGGTAGAAATTCCTTCAACGAGTTGAGCCTCATCTAAACAAACTCGATACCAGTACACGCTTGGCAGCGGCGAGGGAATTGTCATGAAGCGTTTTGCATTACGGAATCTCCGCCCGTCCTCGCTATTAGTGTGAGGCAGGTCAACGTAGTTCAATTCATTTGCCAATGTGTTGTAGGTTGTAATCACAATGTCAAATTCTGCAAGCTTGGTAGGAGGAACATAGCCGTGATTTGTAACTCCCCTGGTAAGAAATATAATTTTAAGATGTAAATAAGTTGAAACCTGTCTGCAGTTACTACTACATTAACTGTAATAATTAGAATAACACTTACTTGTAGAACATGATGCTCATATTATCTTTATTCACATGACGTTTGAGTTCGTTGATCCATTGATGGCTTATAGTATTTGGAGTTACAATAAGTGTGGTCTTGGCAGGAACAGGTGGCTCAATTGTTGTACAATGCGGGCAAATATATTTATTATTTGAAGAGCGACGAAGCAAGTATTTCTCATGACCAACACAACGACTGTGCTGCGAACTATGACATATACTGCAAATAACAATCTGAAAGGCATAATTAGCTTCCTTTAATAATTAAGTCAATTACTTTTTTTAGTCTATCAATACTTATAAAACTGTCTTCATTATATTACCTCGTTCTTGTCATTACCACTGCTACCTCCACAAATGCACTCGAATCTTGAAATTCTTGCAATTTTTGTCTCAAAGAACGTTCCATTAAATTTTACTCGCGAAACATTATGCACTTCGCTGTAATTTAACAATTCTGCTTCATACACTGCTTTACATCTTGAAAATGTTGTAGTTCGCACCGAAGTTTTCAATATTTTTTTAGGAAGGTCAGCTTTGACATCAACAGCCTCAGTCGCTTGCCGTTTAATTTGTTTATGACTTGAAGTTGAAGAAGATGAGGAAGGAATAATTTCGTTTTCGACAGAATCATCACCGGAGTCATTCACAACCGAGGATTTTTCATCCGAATCATTAGTTGGACATCCTATTGTTACAAAAGTACATGGAGAAGTGTTGCGTTTTCCTTTGAACTTGGGGTGCACAGGCGCTTGCGAGTCATGTTTACTGTTAACTAGTTTTGAATATGTTCGAGATGATTCCCTTATATTGTTCACACCAAAAGTTCTTTTTCTTTTTTGGGGTGGATGCCATGATTCTGACGAACTTTCGTCAATATTATCATCCTCACCACTGTTGAAGTTGGAGCCACTTTGAGGAGAATTATCATCATCATCTTCATAAATTGATTCTTCGTCGTCCACGTCACTTTGATTTTCTTTGGATTCCTCCATTGGTTTTGGGTTGAGTAGTACTAGAGAAATCACTTCCACTGTTTTGCCTAATCCCATTTCATCTGCATATATAATCATATTAGTACATGGTGCAATATTTAATTCCATAAAAACGAGTTAAATAAATGGTAAAAATTATCTCCTTCCTAACCTGCCAATATACCTCCAGAGGGTAAACCATCTAAAAGAGGTACCTCCCAGCACATATATCCAATATGTGGGTTGTAGAACGCCTGTTTTCCCTCGATCGAGATTGGAACGTACATTTTGTTGATAAACGATGTTTTAATGTCCAATTTAGGGGTTAGTTCTGTCGATTGTGAATTTGTTGTCAATGCCCCTTCTCTGTAAAGCATCCATTGAACAGCATTCCTTTGATATTGTCTAAGAGTGGGACCAAGAATCTTAGGTTGAAGCGAAAACGTGGGAGAAGGCAATACTTCTCTATCATGATATTTTTTGATTTGTCCATAAAACCAAGGAATGTCTTCCTTCGTCTGGAGTTCGAGAGTCTGTGCTTCATCGTTATCATGGATCGGTTCTAGTTATTGTGAAAATAAATATACTTTAGAGGTTATAGGAATTACTTACGAAGGGATATTTTATACCATAATGTGGAGGAGGTTGGGGTTGGACATTAAACAGAGAGTTTAAACTGTCTGCAAGTATTTTGTTCTTAGAATATGGAATGTCGTTCAAGGTGTGTGGCCCAATTATAAACGTTTTGTTTAATAGAATGTTTATTTTGACTCGTTTACGTTCTTCACAAAGGCCAACAAACTCGAGAAGAAATACTTTCTTATTGCCAAACCCTGAAATAAAAAATAGAATGCTTACTAAATGGATACAAAATATTATTTTGAAAATAATCGTTAATAAACAAAATAATAGCTAACCTTTAGAAGTGAATAGTTTTGTGCCAAATCCCTCAATGTGACAAGGAAACAAATACATTTTTCTGGCGACAAATATTAGAGTTCTTCTTTTATCCGACTTGTTGAGTTTTGGTTTTGGTTGCCGAACTGCCTCTTCTTCAGATAATGTCTGTTCAGTTTTTAATTCCATTAAAGCCACATCTCGGTAGTCAGCAGAATGTAAAATGACTTGCTTTAACCCTGGAAAATTACTCAGTAACATTTCACAGTTCAGTATTCGCAGTTCATCGTCAGGATTCGTCATCTGTAAGAACACCTCGCCCACCTTACAATATGAACTAATTTGATTTCCATTTTCATTTGAGCCTTCTGTAGTAAATTTAATGTTCGTTCTATGATTAATACTACTTGATATTTGCGATCTATACAGCTTTGCAGTTTCGTTGCCGTTTTCATCATGAAATATGGTTTTTGGAAGTAATGGCTTCACTGGTTTAGGAACCCTTTGAACGGCAGGTTTTTTCACTGAGATTTTCTTTTTTCTTGCTCTCTTCTTTTTTCTTGGTCGTCTCGTTGCAGTTGTAGTTCGAGTTCTTGCTGTACCACCAAGTTGAACTTGTCGTACTGTTCCTAAATGAGTTAGTACACGTTGCGACTGCTGTGGCCCTAAAATATGACCTGCTACTGACGCAAGATTTCGACGTGCTGCAGCTCTTTGTGCAATACTTGTTGCTGATGCGTCAGTACTGGCTGGTGAATAGTCTGGATCATCTTCTGAGTCTTCTGACCCCCAGTCCGAATTTGTTCCAACTCCATGTTGATTGCTATTAATAATTGCTGCTTGATAGTGGGTACCTTGCACACGCCTTATAGTTTCAAGTTGACCTTCCCAACTTGGTTGATTTGATGGTGGTTGGTGGCCAAGCCCCCCTTCTTCATTTTCTTGTTCAGAAACAGGTTCATCATCATCAGACGCAAACTCGAAAATAGTTTCGCCATTTTCATCAATTCTTGTCTTGAAACTCCGAATAGTTGTCCCACGACTTGTGGATGGCTGCTCTTGCACCAATTCTTCTGTATCCGGCGAAGAGTCTTGACTTAATATATTATCTGAGGTATGATCGGATACTGAAAGGTCCCTCCCTCCTCCTGAAGAGGGAGATGGCTGGAAAACATTTTCTTCATTGGTTTCTGAATTTGACAATGATGGCAGTTCTTCTGAGCTATTGCTATCAGGAGAATTCGACAGTGATAGCAAATCCTCCTCAGTGGTAAACTCATCGTCTAAAATACTGCTCCTCGGATTGTCGTTATCAAGGTCCTCATTCGAACCTGACAATTCCGACATATCTATTCAGCTATGGTCAGCCTGCTGACCGAATAGGAAGAGTTCAGCGGCAGAATCTGTGAAAGTAACGAATGCTAATTTAAATTAAATTCCTAGTGATACACAATCATGCATACACATAAGTCATAGTTATATTACAACTTGTAATATAGCTTCCCCGTTAACTAACTTAGCGTAATATAATTATATTACACTTCACACTTACCTCCTTCTTTTCTACTACTGTAGGTGACAGACAGATTCATTCATGCCGAAATTACGATATGAATTATTGCAATCAACTTTAAACTTTGAAAACAAAAAATCGAATTAGTAAAAATTGAAAAAATAGTAAATCCGAAACGTATAAGTAAATTTTTAGTCAGGCCTGTAATATAGAAAGAAAAACAATTTATTCTATTCTTTAAAATTATAACTTTTCGAGTAATACAGCGAGCAAGACAGACAACAGAGAAAGAGAAGCTTGCAGCTCCGCTTATAAATACGCTCTGCTGAATGAAAATCGTTTGCTAATCGTTTGCCCGAAATGGTTGGCGGTGAGACAGTTGATGGAGTTTCATGGGCTTGATGATAATTTTCTGAGACAAAGAAAATGCATTTTTAAGCATAATAAATTTAATTGATTTAAAATTTAAAATACAAGTAGGAAAATTAGATATTAACGTGGCATTGTATCACGTGTTTTTTGTTTGAATTGTTGTGTCTCAACTTTCCCTTCCTCCATGTATTCAAATGGCGATTTTGAAAAATGTTCACCGCCTTTCGTTTTTAACAATATGAAGATATTAATGCACCTAAAAATCGGTAATTTTAAGGCTTACATAGTTAGGAGATAAAAATTTTGATTTTTTTCTTCAATGAGGAAATATTTAAATTTTATTGATTATTTTTCATCTATTTTATATTTATCTTCTTGTTGAAGAAAAAAATCAAAATTTTTATCTCCTAACTATGTAAGCCTTAAAATTACCGATTTTTAGGTGCATTAATATCTTCATATTATTAAAAACGAAAAGCGGTGAACATTTTTCAAAATCGCCATTTGAAAACATGGAGGAAGGGAAAGTTGAGACACAACAATTCAAACAAAAAACCCCGCATCAGCCAGCATGCTATTCCGCCTTAATAATATGTTATTTAATAATGCCAACAAAGCTGTACAAATGGTAAGTTTAAAACTATGATAGTCTTTCAATGTTCTCTACAAGTCCTTGTCCCAAAATTTCAAACGATTCAATAATTTCATCAACATCGGGGACCACGCTAGTCTCTTCAAAAATCCGTTTTGCATTTATAGTAGAAACCTAAAAGAAGAAAATATAATTGAGAAATTAATGAGTTTAAATTTGTAATTAATATAAATTGTAACTGAACTAACAGCAAAATCTTGTTCTTTAAAGGATTCAGGCTTCCAAACAACAGCAATAACGCTTCCACCAAAAGTATTATGAAGAAACAAAGCTACATGCCCAAACGAACGTCGTAGCTCGGAGAGGTACGTTTGAACAGGGTCAAAATCAATTATGGGGAGGCTCACTTTTGCAGATTTGACGTACTCGTGAAACTGAGCTGCGTTTTTGGCATCGATATTATCACAAGAATGAGGATTCATTGATTTTTTTAAGTGAATTAATATGTCAAATTCTTGCGTGTCTGTACGGAACACCTTTTTAATTTGAGTCATGTAGTCTAAAGTGTCAGATTTCCAACAGGTTTCAAGTATTGACAATGCTTCTGTAGCCAACAGTTGTATCCGATACAGAAAGACTGGTGCGAGATGTTTTGTCCAAACAGATGTACACGTGTCTTCCGGAGTAACAATAAACAATAAGGGGAGTTGGCTGCGTCTTCTTACAAAATCGAGTTCAATCGCAGATAATTCCTCCTTTGAGAGTTTGTCGTGAAAATTCAGCACAAAAGGCGTAGACTTCCAATCACAACTGGATAAAAGGGAAAGGAATCGTAAAAATCCAACTTGAGCCTCATTTGGATGGGACAGGTAAGGAGAGAATGACATGAAAATATGAGCCACGAGGAGTTCCACACATTCTTCAGTGAATCTGCAATCCGGATGATCTCCAATACTGCCATATTTCAAAGGGGATGCGAGTAATAGCTGTGAAGCAATCCATCGTTTGGCCAATCGGACTGTCTTTCCAAAGGCTTCAAATTGCCGACAGAAGGAATGGAGTGTGGTGGTAAGTTGTGGAAGGAGCAGAGTCTCTTTCTCCAGTCTCATGGATTCTGCACTATCACGAACTTTTAAAACTCCATCTACTCCAAGGCGTTGTTTCAACATGATGAGCTCACGATAGTGCGTAAGTTTTATCCGGAATATGAATCCATCCTGCAACAAGAAAATCAAAATTATGTATGTAGATAATTAATTGAAGCTTTACATGAATATTGTAAATATACTGTGCGATCAAGATATATATTATACTTTCTCAACGTCCAGACATCGCGGATATATTTGAACGGTAAGGCCAAACTGATCAGTTAGAAGTTTTCCAATTCTGGTCAAAAATGCACATTTTAATCTGTCCACAGCTTCAACATCATCAGGCCACTTTCCACTGGTCTCCAGATGCAGCACCACACTGATCGGTTCCACTACTTTTGGGACTTTTGACAACGCGTGTTCCTTATTGAGTGTCATAATTTTTCCATTTACACGAGTTGGAATTATTCCTCCCCAGCACTTTGAAGATTGGAAATGTTGTGCTGGAGTAGGATGAACACTTGTAAATCTTAAAATAGAAGATGTCCCTTGAACCGAACTGACTTCTAGGGGCAGCCCTTCTAAGGATCGCAGAACCTTAGATAAATCATCAAATACAAGTGAGGCGTCGCTGCAGATTGTATCCAGCTGGCGTGGGACAAGTTGTTGGAAATCCGTCACGGATGACTTTTTTCGTTTACCTTTGACATAAGTCACTTGTTTAGGCTTGGTTAGCTTCTTTGTCACATTAAAATCTTTCTCCACCACATTTTCAACTTGACAGTCAAAGTAACTCAACCCTGGCATTTCGCTTTTCAAATCAAATTGTGCTTGAAATATATAGGACAGCATCTGGTATAAAAGTTGGTGTTTATCTTCAAAAACAACAGTTTCGCACATGGTTCCATCCTTGAATCGTCTGTATTGATATAAGAAACATAAGATTATACAAAATTCATTCCTATTATAATACAGTAACAATGTAACTAACAAAAATTCACCGTAAATGCGATTTATCACCCCATAAATCCTTGAATGACTTTACACGAAAACTGTTTTCTGCATCACATTTCTCAATGAGCTTATATGCCGTATCCCGATTAATCACGAAGCCAAATCTAACAACGTTGTTGTTTGCATTGGGAGGTTTACTGAAAATACTCCAAACAGGATCAGGAATAAGTTCATTGTCCACAAGCTGAACTCGTGCTCCCAAACATTGTTCAATTATAGGGCCAAACACTGAAATTATGATTGGGTATTGAAATCCGCTGTGGTTCAAAAATAGTTGTTCTTTGCCATCTTTGAGGAGAGTTTGGATATCACATGACTTTAACCTATATTTCAAAAGTAACAGTAAATAGTAATTAAAATCCTAAATGGAATGTGAGATCGTGTTTGAACTAGAGTTTTCTTTACACTTTTACTTACTGGAGTATGTGGTCAAAATTTCGAATAAATAATACAGGTGTCAAGAACAAAGCTTGAACTCCCTCTATTTTGTTTCGTCCTAAAATTTCAACGGCTCTCTGAGCCTCTCGCTGAACTCTTTTAAATGTGAATTCTGACATATCTGCAGTGTAATTTAATTTTCCAGAAGAATCCAAAAATACAACGTCAAATTGGAGATGCCAGTCTGCGATAGAAATATCTGATGGATTATTAGCACAAAACAACCCTATTCCATTAGAGGTTAAATCCAAATGTGCCAAATTAGAAAAGAAGGTCCTTAGAACATCGTATGAAGTCATTAATCGGTCAATTTTTTCAGTCAACGATAAATACACGATGAAAGCAGAGGCAATAAATCCTGTAAATCCTCCATATCCCTGAAAATTATATTATAACACAATGCAGATATTATTACCATCATTTTGAAGCATCAGTATGTATGATAATGTGTAAGAATTTATTCTCACCTTATCAATGCCCCTCTGGTGAAGCCAAACCTTTATAAGCTTAGTTGCATTTGTATAACTTTCGCAACTACGCAAGACAGAGTGTACAGATGTTTGAGAATCCAAAATAAGAACATCGGTCAATATTGAGAAATTGTAGTTGGGTGTAGCAACTTCCGGTTCTAATTTTTTTTAATTTGTGATTAGTACATTCATTACCGTCTGATAAAATTTAGTATAATATGTAACACACTCACCATTATCTGGCAGTGCTTTTTGTTGATGTTGAAAGTAATGGTTAAATCTTAGATTGTTGATTGTTGGAGAAAACCGACTAGCCTTAAACAATTTTGATACTGACGTTATAATCTTTACTTTAAAATGGCTACAAGTTATCAGAAGTGCAGGCTTTGTGGGATTTCCTTGCTGAAGAGTGAATTGAACAACATCTCCTCGCTCAGACAGTAATCTGGCCAGATATGCCAAGTATATTGCACGCTTTATGTGGTAACGATGATTAAGGAAGTCTTTTTTTCTGTAAAATTCCTGTTGCATAAACATAAATATTAAGTAAAACTACATTAACAGAAAAATAAAAATAGATTCATACCATAGGCAACTCTAACGCGATATCTACACAACTAATCTTATTAACTGCTGCTTGTATTTGCCAGGATCCAATCATTACAATTTCAGAAGGTTGCACCCAAGTAATTTTTTCATTCGAGTCTTCCAGAACTGTTATATCAGCCGGAAGTGGCAAAGGAATTCCTTTCAACAACACCTCAAAATCAGTTATCTAAAAATTTCACCAAATTAAAATCAGGTCCAATACAGTATTTTGTGTGTAGCATGTAGATTGTGCGTACCGCATGGGGTTTTGATGGTTTACAAGATAAAAGATAATTTCTGAAATCAATAAACCACTTTTGGGCTTCTTTTTGTATTTTATCCGTAAGACTTATTTCTTTCAGGAGTTCTTCAATCTAAACAATATTAAAGCATAATTTATCCGGTTTTGTACATATTGATTCGTACTCAAAATCAAACATAAACTACCTGGACTCGATACAAATTGGACGAGTAGGTGTGTTCCTTGTCTCGCAAATCTTTAGCTTCTTCACTGGATATTTTTTTCTTGTCCTTTTTATTCATTGGTCTTTTCCGTTTCTTCTTTTTGTCCTTTCTTGATTCTTCTACTTCGTTTTCCATGTTCCCGTCTTCATTTTCATCTGAGTCTAATTTTACTTCGTCATCGCTGACCTCAACAACTTCAGAAACTGATTGGTCGTCGTCGTCGTCGTCTTCTTCTTCCAGGTCATCACTCTGGTTAGACATATCTTCTTCAGAACCTGACTGGCTATCGTCTTCCATATCGGAGTCAACAAATACCATCCTGCGAAAACTTCTAAATAAACAAACCCAAGATTTAAGAAACATTCACTTTGCGCTTTCACCCAACCGTAGTTCTTAATTCTAAAATACGAAATAACTTACCAAAATATAAATAATATGAAATATGTAAACCAATTTGCCGACACGTGGAGAGGCAGACAAGCAACAACCCATGCTTTCTTTCGCGTCCACTTGTGTTGTTTCACGACTCCCCATTTTACTCAGGTCGCAGTCTCAAGTTGAGACTCTTGTGCAAGTAAAAGTACCGTCAACCGTATAAAATAGTCTCAAGTTTTCCGATTGATTTTATTTTTGCTTTTGTTATTGAACAGCTTATATAATATGTTTTAATTTTGTCTCAATCTCCTCGACCACGTCAACCAACTCAAGGTCTCCATTTACCACTGAAAAACTCTGTAATTCTTGCCCCTCTGGATATTCCAAAGTGTTGAGTTGACTCTCCAACATGCCGGACTTCATGAAATGACCTGACCTTTGAGTCAACCTCTGTTCGAGGATGGCCCGGGAGCAGTTAAGCAGAATAAAATGCAGCTTGACGTCCCCAGTAGTGGCAGCATTATTGGTACTATCATCCGAAGAAGAAACGGCAGGATGGGGGATTTCCCCTCGAAGGATGTCCCGGTACTTGTTCTTTAGAGCGGAGCATCCCACGACGGCAGCCACCTTGTTCTTCTCCGAAGATGAAGGGTTTGTCGCAAACTTCAAAAATTCTGTTCGCACCTTCATCAACCAGGGAATGCGGTCCTCGTCTGTGAGTGGAATCCCATCTCCCATTTTCTTGACGTTTTCCTTCGGATGAAAGGCATCTGCATCAACGAAGGTAGACTTGTAAAGATTGGCAACCTTTTGACCAACTTCTGATTTTCCGCAGCCACAAGGGCCCATCACGATAAGCACGTAGGTCGTGTGAGACATGTATGGTTGTGCAAAGATCAATTCTGCAAGAGGAAATCAATTTATGAATATCTCATGTCAACTTCAGGATGGTGTAATTTAGAACATAATTAAAGTGCCTAGGGCCTAAATATTTTTGATATCCCCGAATTAATTCGTGGATCCCGATATTATCGTTATTTTTACCTTTTAGTATTAAATAAGGCAATCAAATCACAATCTCTCACAACCCCGACGAAAAGGTTAGATGTGAACGACGGGATTGAATATTAGCCACGTAGCAGAATTCTCAACTTGCAAAAATCTAAATCGCTCGAACACGGCAACACACATAAATTGACGGCCAATATCAATATTGAATATTAATATATACGTATACGAGGAAAGAATTAGGGTAGTTGGATTAGCTATAACGAAGCTAATCGTGTGCTCAGAAATTTTAGTTGCATATAATTCTTAGCTTCAAGGTGAATACAATACACAATACGTCTTGAATTAATTTGTAATTACTCACGTTTTTCTTTCTCATACAAATGAAAAGCAATTTTATTTTATTTATTTTGTAAGGAGGCCTAACACATACAACACCACTGAACAACAGCTGCTTATCTGTGTCTGATTGACCATCAAATTGACCTCCAACATCAATGAATTGATTTTGTCATTGGACTACATTTGTAGTTGACAGTTGACACTGACGTTCCAAGTTTTGCGAACCCTTCATACTTGAAGTTTTGCTGATCAATAAATAAATTCTTTGAATGATATCGGCTAGAAAATATGGCTGTATCTGGACAAATTATGTCTCTCCGAGACCGGCAAATAGGTATAAAATTATTATGTAATGTATGTGGTAGTTTTAAGTGATATATATATTCATTACTGCTTTAGTTTCCGTTCTCCAAATGCTAAATCTGAACGAGACTCAAGCTAACAGCAGTAGCGGCGGCTCTGTTCCAAAGGAACCAATCTGGAAAGTTTTGATTTATGATCGAGTCGGAATGGACATCTTGACGCCGCTATTCACGGTACAAGAGCTTCGTCAGAACGGAATTACATTGCATATGTAGGTTGGAATGTTTGACAATTCCATTCAAGTGATTTTTTTCATTGGAATCTTTTTTATTCACAACTGATTTTGTATGTTTTTTTTACAACAGACCGCTTCATTCCCCGGAAAGAACAGTTTCATCGTCGAGTAGCATTCCGGATGTCCCTGCAATATATTTTGCTCTTCCAAACGATGAAAATGTTGACAGGATATGTCGTGATGTACAGTCCAACCTTTATGGAACTTTCTTCCTTAATTTTATTCGCCCAATACCGCGCTCAAAAATTGAAGAAGTTGCGAGTGCTGTTTTGAATTCTGGTGACACGAAGTGTGTCAACAAAGTATATGATCAATATGTAGATTTTGTTTGTTTGGAGGATGAATTTTTTGTTTTAAACTCTGGAAATAAGAGCAGCGAAGAATTTTATGGTGAGCACCTATGTATAAAACACAATCTATTGTTTTCGTGTATCAGTATCGTTCTACATATACCCGTTATTCTATTTATTTAGCGTTAAATAGACCAAGCATAACGGATAGTGAAATGAACGCCATGATTAGTGGCGTTGTGGATAGCCTGTTTTCAGTGCTTGTCACTTATGGTCAAGTTCCCATAATCCGTACACCCAAAGGAAATGCGGCCGAACAGATTGGGGAGAAATTAGATAAAAAGATTCGAGATAATTTACAGGATCCACGAGCATCCTTGTTTAATCAGTCTGGTTCAATGGTTAATTCTGGAGATTCTTTTGGGTAAGTTGCAAATTCTTATGCTAACAGTGTTACTGCTATACAAAACATGCTGGTGAATAAGTTAATACAATAAATCCAATTCACTATTTCAGGTCAAATTATTACGCCAATTCTCGTCCGCTGCTAGTGATTCTTGATAGGAATATGGACTTGGCTACTCCTCTTGCTCATCCATGGACCTATCAATCGTTAACTCACGATGTCTTGGAGAACACTCAAAATCAAGTTAAATTTGTTGAAGAACAAACTGGAAAGCCTCCTTCCCAGAAAACATATTCTGTAGACACTCGCCGTGATCCATTTTGGAGCACGCACAGGGGTTCACCATTTCCTACAGTGGCTGAGGCCATTCAAAATGAGCTGGAAGAGTACCGCAAGTCCGAGGATGACGTGAAGAAATTAAAGCAGACAATGGGGTTGGAAAATCCAGATTTGATGGAGTTTGACGTTAGCGACAACACCACTAAATTAACCAATGCCATAAAGGATTTGCCGCAACTATTAGAGAAAAAACGAGTTCTTGACGGTCACACTAGCATTGCCACAGGTGAGCAGAATTACATTATACATTTATGCACATATATGTATCAATATTGAGAAGGTGTCTCCTCAAATACAATTCTTTACTTGCAGCAATTTTATCTCAAATTAAATCAAGATCACTTGATACATATTATGAAATGGAATCAAAGCTTTTGACAAAATCGGAGGCCGTGCAAATTAACAACATTCTATTAACACCAAACATGGGAACATTTGAAGATAAAATGCGTCTCTATTTGATATACTACCTCATGAACAATGGCAGTGTATCTCATAGTGAACTAGAACAATTTC
This sequence comes from Folsomia candida, assembly GCF_002217175.1. Lineage (NCBI taxonomy): Eukaryota > Metazoa > Arthropoda > Collembola > Entomobryomorpha > Isotomidae > Folsomia > Folsomia candida. The sequence continues at coordinate 16,471,720 of NW_019091193.1, read as the reverse complement.
TTCAAAGTTTATCTTCCGTAGCCATGAGTGAACGAGAAGAAGCCTTGCTAGATGCAGTTGAATTCGTTAAAAAGTGGATGTGAGACTACCACTTTCCCATTAACCCCCTTGCATATTTATAGACTCCTGGTCTTAATTGAAATGTGACTTTAATTGCAGATCATACAGTAAAATGGCAGCCAGTGTTGTCAATCCATCTTATAATTTGGGCCTCCAACGTGGTGGACAATCATCATCAATGTTAAATAAACTCGTGAGTGGGTCTTCCTTCCTCATGGAGGGCGTTAGAAATTTAGTATTTAAACGACAGGTAATATCATTTATTCCTTACCCTTTTAACTTCAACATGTCTAATAATTTCTTTCTTATAAGTTGGTTTATAAATTTTCAGAATCTTCCTTTGACAAAAATTACACTCGATTTGATGGAAGGGCGAGAGGTTGAAGACAATTTTAGATATTTCGATCCAAAACAGCTCAAACAATCGTCGACAAAACCAACTCAGCCCCTCGCATTTAATGAATGCATTGTATTTGTGGTTGGAGGAGGAAATTATATTGAATACCAGAATATGATGGATTGCTTTAGGAAAAAAGATGTTGGAGGAGGTGGAGTTGGTGGGGGCATCTCAAACAGTGGAATGGGGGGACCATCCGGTGGACCTACGAAAAGGATCATTTATGGTGCAAGCTGTTTATACAACGGAAGTGAATTTTTGGAACAACTAGCCAGACTTGGCCGAGAGATGAAATGATTAAAGCATCACTTTCATTTCTTACTACAAACGAGTACATTATTTATTATTATAATACTACCCGAATGCATGCAATTAAAAAAGAACATTCATCCGCATGAATGTTTTTCATCCATCGACCTACATTATATTTTTCGTAACATTGTATCACCTGAAATAAACTATCCATAAACTATCCAACTATTCATAACTGTATGAATTCATTTTTTTTTATTCTGGTAACTTGTACATGTACATATCTGTGGAGTGTAGCTTGACTTCAAGCATGTCCAAAACCGGGTGAAAGCAAATCATGCAAAATACACTAGGCTGAAAATCTCAACTCTGCTGTTTGTTGCTCGTTATAAAAGCCAATGTCAATTTAACATTTTGATAACAATTCAGTTATCAATTTTTTTACATTGTGTGAGCTGACAATATCAACGGTAAATATTACTAGCCTTAAAGTATTCAAGAAAATCTTCTAAATTATGTGACTGTTCTGTAACTCAGTGAGTGACTTGATGTGTACAATGTTCAATGGTGTACAGTACAGTACAGTAGATAGATACTCTATACAAATCAAGTCATATAATTATATTTCGAATCAATTTCAAGTTGGCCACTATCTATCCACAATTTGTACATACCATTTTTATCCTTTTCATAGAGTGAGCGTATTATCTAATGGAAACGAACAGCTCATCGTGTGACCTTCCGACAGAGGTCATTGACCATGTGGTCAACATGTGGGTGGATGTCTTAAAAACGCCCATTCCCGCAAGTGGTCACTTTACGGAAGATGATAACTTCATAAATGTGTCCACAACCTGGTCCGTTGTCGATCCTGGGAAAAAAGAGGCTGTTCGATTTCAAAGGAACGCCAGTGTTCTCAAAAAGAGTGTGTCCTGGAACAATGGAGCCACATTTATTGAAAAGGAAAATCTAATAATGAATGAAACTGCAGCAACTCCAATTGATGGGTGCGAATGAATGCGATCTGTCATACTTGAAAAATTTGTAAAAATTCACCGAGTAATATATTTATTTTATTCATAGAAAAACAATTTGTATTTCGAGAGATGGATCTCGCAAAGCAATATTAATCGAAAAACCTAATGGGTCTGGAAAAGATGCAAAAATTCAGTTTATTCAAATTTGGAACAGCGATACTCTACTGAAATCCTATGATTTATCAGCGCTTGATAAGCATAAATCGGTCTATACTTTCGGTATTATTTATTTCCACTTTACCAAAGTGTTCGTAGTCAAGATCAGGAGGGGTGACATCAAGCCTTAATCCTTATATTGATTGATGAAATGTATGTAGCCGACTTTGGGTCAACCATGGTGTGGAATGAAAGTGGGGAAATTTTAGCTTACCTGGCAGAAAAGAAATTTCCAAAACCTCGACCATTCTTTTCTTCAGACGTTCCTGATGAGATGAGCAATGATTTATCTGGGAAAGATACTAAGGGTCCTAGAGTATGGATAATCTTACAAATTTCAAAATCTTATATATCCACACTTTAAACATAGCTTGCTTATTCATTGTCATTTTTGAAAATAAGGGAGAAGAATATGCACTCAAGCAAAGTTGGGGAGAACAAATGCATGACATGCACTTTTCTGTAATTGTCATTTTGCACGTGGAGACTGACAAGTTCAACGTTATTGAAATGCCCAATGACCAGTTCCCCACAGACCTACAGTGGGTTGACAACAACTCTATCATTGGCACTTCGTATGCAATTAAGGATTGGCGACTTGGATTGATTTATTGCACAAATCGAGAAAGTCAAATTTTTCAAATTAATGTGGACGGAAGCAATTTACGTACATTTTTATAATTAAATCCTACATCTCGACTACCAATACATTGTAAGGTAAAATATTTCAGGCTTTCTAAGTGCTTCCGGACGTGCAGCATTCTGTCCAAGAGTTCGACCGGATGGAAAATTTGTAATTTGGCAAGAAAGAGCCGTTGACGAACCTCATAATCGTGCAAGAAATATTATGGGAACATCAATTAGTGATCAGGTACATATTTACATGTTGAAGTCGATATCTCACTTTGTTGTAAATTGATGTAGGTCCTAAATATGTACTTCCATCCAACCTATGAAACTTATTTTTCAGGCTATCCCAAATTGCCTCTATGAATCTATTCCACCAAATTTGCCTATTTATGATAATTTTCCGAAACAATGCTGGGCTCTTGATGGTAGTTCTTTCCTTGTCATTGCAATAAGTGATGGAACACTGTCGCTAATTTCTGCTAGTCCAAAAAACGGTCGGTATAATAATATTATTACTAAATATTATTTAGTGATAGTATGAAGCATACGATAATTAAAATTACTCAAACCTAATTATTCTCATTTCCTAAGGCCAAGTTGAGACAAAATTCATTTCCACGTCATCTCCAGGGATTGATAACATCTTATGGATAGGGCAAAACTATATCCTGCTCGCCCGTAGCTCAAGCTTATGTGGGCCATACATTGAGCTGATGGAGACTGTCGGAGATAATCGAAGAGCTGCGTTGTCCAAGGTGCACAATTCGATGCCGGCTTCGACACTCACCGCAAAGTTGTATGGACAAGCGTCAATTCCGTCTTTCTATGTTGGCCCTGAAGAATGTAAACCGAATAGTGTACCACTAATCGTATGGTTATTTTTAAGTAACATTTCATTCATTATTAAATTTAGATTTTGTATAGATTTTTTCATCATTAGGTATGGGTTCATGGGGGCCCCCATGCATGTTTTGTGGACAGTTTTGTGCCTGAAGCCACATTTTTTACTCGCATGGGTATAAAATATATCAAATAAAGATATCATGATGATCTACAAACCGTATTATCAATAGCACTAATTTATATGAATCAATATGTAGGATACGCCTTTCTCAAAGTAAATTATATTGGAAGCACTGGTGCTTCAGCTCGAGATGAAACCGATGATCTTCTGGGAAAAATTGGGACATTGGACGTTCAAGATTCGCAAAGTATTGTTCAACAAGCAATCAAGAAATTTCCATGCATTGATTCTGAAAAAATTGGGATTTGGGGCGGCTCGCATGGGGGTTTTCTTACATGCCATTTAATTGCTCAGTATCCAGTGAGTCAATAATTTAAATACAAATCACTTGTACGTATATTATGTAATAATTTTGTATATGTAAAATAATATTTGTATATTTTTGCTTTTAGGAATTTTACAAAGCTGCCGTTACACGAAACCCCGTGTGTGATTTAAACGTTATGATAGGAACCTCAGATATCTCAGATTGGTTAATGCACAATAATAACAATTATAGGCAACATAAAACCTAATATGTGCTTGTGGCTATATATACGCAGGGTATATGCTGAAACAGGGATCCCATTTCTAACGTCTGTTCAAACGGGGTTCGTCCCAGCAGCCAAATCTATTGAAGAAACAGAACGATTGTTCAAGGCGTCTCCAATATCTTATGTGTCAAAGGTAATTTTTTGTTGTATCAAAAAGTACTTGAGATGACTCGGAGTAATGCTATTGTAATAGTGCTGTAGAATGTCTATTAGTAAAAGTGGTAAAAGCGTAACAATAAGTTATTTGACAATTTTCCAACCGATTAAATTCGCTACAAATTTGATGTAGACGTAGTGAGTTTTGAACGAGTTTCATGGTTGACGTTTTTAGAAATTTTATTGTTCCAAGCTTTACACTAGAGGCTTGGGTTAGGAGGAAGTAGTTGTTCAATCCATAACGTCTCTAGTCTTCAAGCCCTTCAATTTTTAACAATTTTTTAACAATTTTTCTATCTAGGTTAAAGCTGCAACGCTCTTGTGTGTTGGAACTGAAGATCTCCGTGTTCCAGCATCGCAGGGAATCAGTTTTTACCGTGCCTTGAAAGCTTATGGAAAAACTGCAGAGTAAAACACTGACACTATATTTAGCATAATAATGGCCAATTATTAAACTAAAATTTAATACACGTTTACAATTAGGATTCGAGTATATCCAGACTGTCATCCACTATCTACAATCCCTGTCCGAATTGACGGAGTTATTCACGCGGCTTTGTGGTTCAAGAGATTTATCAAATAATTAGTAATTTTAAGCCTAATTTTGAGGACCAATACTTTTCTGAAGATAAAATGCCCAATTCCTATTCTTCTCAACTTAACTTTTCCATCATAATAAATACATCCTGAAACTAGATCAAATTTATCTGTCTGTGATGCACTCATGTTTCTGGTCCTCTGAGGATTTGGAACGTTTATATGTTCATCCTCCCAATATAATATAACCAATAACAAGCGCATCAGTACCTTTTTGATTGATTTGTTCCTGAAGCATGCGGTCTCTAATTCTGATTCGACCATAATAGTCTATTTCGACAGGTGAAAATCACAGCATTTAAGTGAAATAAAAACTTGTACCATTTTCCAATTGTTGATTGTGCGAGATGGTGAGACTGAAGATCGAAGAAGTAGGCGGCAATCATATTTATTTTCATAGAAGTATCGATTTCACGTGCTTGTTTGTTCCTCTTAGATTTATAATCGGTGTAATTTTCAGAACAAATTGGTAAGGTTTTCTCAGATTAATATTTTTATTTCGTGTCTATTGAATATCGATTTTTTCTGATAGAATTTTGCAACTAACGTGGAGAAAGCTTCTTAAATGTAATTTGTTATTGTCCCAAATAGTAACACATTAAATCACAATCTTCAACAAGAGGTCAGGATGCATTCTGACGGCGGAAGTGACACCCAGCCCCCCAAAGCATCATCTACTAAACTCCCAGTAAAACTTGAGTCTCCTTCGGAAGCTTTAATTCTACTTCGAAAACAAGTTTTAGTGGAGAAATTGATGAAAGAGAAAGTCCCCACGCCGCATGAAGGAGATCCTGCTTCTGGTGTCAGAAAAACGGTCAAAGTGGGACCTTCGTCAATTTTAAGCAGAGTGAAGGAATTTATCCCCATGATAAAAACGGAGAATGAAAAATTGAGACTTCAAGTTGAAGAAAACCCATCTGCAGTGTCAATTGAGAATAACGACGAAGCCAAGTCCAGTACTGAGCCTATGGTGGAGGTTAATCTCGCCTTCATTTCTCAGCAGGAGATGGAGGACGACAGTGATGACAGCTCGGATTCTATCGTCGACGACCGTAGTGGACACGACCAGGTTTCGTCTCGACGAAGGACTCATGAAAAATATGATAACGAAGGTGCTTGTGACGAATCTCCAAGTTCTCGGAAAAAAGACGCCGAGGAGAAAAAGCTCGTGAAATTAATTGAAGAAATTGACAAAGACAAGAAAAATCAAGAAAGTTGATAATGTTTATAGACCATAAATGACAATCACATATGTTACTTATGATTTGTGGGGAGAACATAATTTATGTCGAGTAATGGTGCATATAGTTAAAAAAATTAAGTAAATGACAAGTGATATTTTTCTAATCAATGTTGTCTTCCAAATAAATTACAATTATTATTTTATTCGTCATTTGGATCATCGGGTGGAATATGAAAATTTTCTGCCAGAAGATCTGCTTGCTGTAATGTAAGTTTATATAATTTGTAAGGTTTATGTACTATTTTTTCTATCTAAGTACTCAAAATTTATTATTATTTCATTAATTAATTACCTCTGCTTGAGCCTTTAAATTTGCTAAATTTTCTTTGGTCTTCCTCCGAAAAAATCCACACTTGAATAAATAAATGATAAATTGCCTTAATATTTTAATAAAAACATCTCACATAGTTGAATGGATTTAATGATACTTGAGTTACGGTAAAAAAATAAGAGTTACCTTGAACATGAGAAATGCAATCAAAAGAAAGATTATCAGCCCACCAATACCCGACACGAATATCAGATAAGCTGGCAAATCTCCATAAGACTCTGATTGAAGGACGGTAACCGCGGAGGCATTCAGGGGATTGAAGTTGTCATCAAATGTCCACACCTTTGCAAAAGTTGTAACAAGTACGGTTGACTCTGAAGGTATGATATTGTTGTTATCTACGTCAATCGAGAATAATTTAGCACCTGCTTATTTATAATAATTTTATATAATATATTGCAAGCATACTTGTGGCATTTTTACTAAATTTTAGAATCAGTTCAATGATTAATGGTTCTCTGAATAGCAGTGGCGAAGTTAGGGAACAAACGACGTCGACACATTTCCATTGGGGAACTGTAACACAGTCCACATCAAGCATAGCGTTATTATTGTTATTCCCTGTGACAGATTTTCGTACATCAGTTTGTCCTCTTTCATTCTGCGTTTGGCGTCTCCGTCGAGAAATTCCGATATTAGGGGTCACTTCATCATTTGTTGCGTTTGGAAAGTCCATCAATGGAGGTGTGTTCTTTATGTCAATTGCAGGAAGTGGAGGAAATCCTTGTGAATTAGGTGGTACACATGAGATTCTCTATTTAATGTACAAACATAAGTCGTTAGTGTTATACACATACGGGATTTTTATTATATGTATGTTTTACGTTGTATGGTTTTGGCATGTAAACGATAACCGCCTGTTGTTCTTCATCATTTCGGACATACGTAACAGGGATTTGAAACTTGAAATGGAGATTATTTACTGGTGATAGTCCAGAATTGATTATCTACACAATAAAAAAACATACGCGCAAAGTTAATTATGATTTACGTTTTATTTGCATTACATATAGTATGGTATGTTTGTATGTACCTCGTAAGAGCTCCTGAAGACTGCATTTGCATCATTAATGCTGATATCTTTGCGTTCAGCGTTTAGTGCAGTTAATGTCAACTTAACATCAGAAATCAATTTGAACTTCACGGGATTTGACATTTCCATTTGTTCAGGATATGGACCAGGGTAAGCCGTAATTATAATTTCAATAGTTTCCTCATTTTTCAGTGCTGCTAAAGTTTGACTTATTGTAATAATGAAACTGAGATGTTCCTGAAGGAAAAGAAGATATGTTAAATATCAAAAACCAGCTAATGCTAATAGTGTAAGTGATGATAACTGTGGATAACCATGTATATTACCTTTTGGCCCTTGTGCAAAGGATCTCTGCAAACAACTTTGTTATTATTCAAGTAACACTTATGATTCCCGTCCAAGGTTGGTCGTATAATAAAACTGTTTGACAGAGTCGGATTTGAGAACGAAACGTTCACAACCACGTTAGGAGAATAAGCAGTTTCGCCATGATTTTCAATATACACGTCAAGGAATCGAGGTCCATGAGGTCCAATTGTGTACTCGTTCAATTTACTGTTACAATGGATAATAAGTAAATTGTACATTGAATATGTGTATGTATCATAATTATTATTAAGTTTGTGTAGACTGTAGTGGTTAATACTCGTTGTCAATCCCATTAATTGGCCGAAGACTTGCCACCACTTTTAGTTTAGAGTTACAAATTTCATTCCCATCCTCATCGCAGTTATCAATCGCAACAGGAAGAAAATGATCATGAAATTGTTCCATGCTTTTCGGGCACCAAGTACAGAATATTGCATCTCCTATTATTATTATATGCGATTATTTTGTGATTTTCAGTCTTGGCATCTTTTAATTAATAATTTGAAGCATCTAACCAAGGGAATGTCGTCCCTGTGCATTTGACGTGACGGATAGTTTTGAAATTTCAAAAATCTCGCTGATTGTGTTATTGTAGCTCATTTTCCATCCTATCTTAATTGAAGCTGGATTTTGAATTTCCACTTCCTACCAGAAAACAAATATGTATTATTGGGAATTAAACAAGCAATCTATTCCTTGGGGTTTTATTCCATCACCTTCACGCGATTAACATGGACATTGGTACAATTTGGTGCTGCATTGGTAGTTACTTGGAGTGAAAACTTTAAGATTTTCAATTTATTGTTAAATTGATATCGCTCTTCCGATGAATCAAATTTTGCTTCTACTTGAATCTCTGTCAACATTTTTTGTGTAATAAATAGGGCTGAAGAGTGAACATGTCAGATAATTTTGCATACCTAATTTTCCATCGTTTTTTGGTTGAATCTGTGACGATATGCAGAAAAGAAGTCGGAATGACAAATCTTCTCTTTTCAACTTGTAAATCGCTAGAGAGTCTGCTCGCATTTGGAAGTTTGTGACCACCGGCTGAAGCTTTAGGCGTGGCCGAGTGCGGTAAATGACAATTTGGTTTGTGGACGCAGCACCGATTAAAAGATCTATTTGCATCGTTCTTTCACTCATTATAAGGTTCTTCCATCCTTCAAATCATAATGATTTCGTGCAACAAACCTGGGGTTCCATTTTTATCCAAATCTATGTTCCCAAACAGTGTAGAGCCAAATCCTTTGAAGTTGTTGTCATTAATTTCAGGTGCTCGAATTATCTGGGGACTACTTTCTCGAGAATTTGGAAAATTTGGGTGACCGTAGTAGATATACACTTCCCCCCGTCTGTTAGCAGAGCCAGGTGAACCGATTGCAACATCTACTCGAAACTTACGTAATTTGAGTTGATTTGATGTGTCGCAAAAGTATTAAGTTACATAATATAATAAGTATTTAATTGCCTATAAAGCCATCATGGTCAATGTCTCCAAGACTGGCAATCGCAGAACCAAAGCGGCTCCCAGACTCAGAACTTGGGCACAGTTTTTCCACCTTCCAGTTATTCAAATTGATTGTTGTAAAATCGTGTGCGATAATTGATAATGAACTAAAGTTATTTAACTTTTTACCAGGATGCTTTTTGAGTATACGAAAACGCATCCCTCATCGTATGATTCTGAACTATGCCCAACCGTGTAGAATGGCGCACCAACAAACATTTCGTCCTCTCCATTTCCGTTTACGTCGACAAATGCAACTACTGCTCCAAAATACGAACCCAATTGTTCACCAAGAACAACGTCGTGTATCCCCATTAACGGTGCACCGTGAATGTTTCTGCGAGTAACAGAAATGAGGGATGCAAACCCAGCCAAGTGCCTGTCCTTTTCCCCGTTTCCCCTTGGAGCACCCACGCCAAAAATTGTGGCCTGGCCAAAGCTGTTTTGTCCCGAGGCGACATGATACCCTGCAGAGATTGAATAATTTATCTTACATATTTTACAGTTGACACTTTGTGTTTCGTTTTACAAATAAGGTTTTGAGAATACCAAAGTAGTCTGCAGAGTCCCCACTTGTGCCTCTTCTCGAATTAACTTTAAATACCGTGTTAAATTGACTTGCAGGCTGACAAGATTGTAATTGTGACATTTCGTCCAGATTGTACAGAATGGCGTTACCTGCGAATAATGCTCGAAAATATTAGATTAGGGTTGAAATATTAGGAAAATATATATTTGGACTTATTTTTCTCGTACCACGCCATCCCAAGTACCCAGGGGCACCCGCTAGCATTAATGTCTTAGAATGATCCACAGCCGACGAGAATCCTGTTTGACCATAGAACCAAATAAGGGTACCTGAATTTGTAAGTTGGTCCCCTGCATGAAAAATAACAGGGAATTGACCACATCATTATTAAACATTAAATATACTTTACGGTACAATATTGTAATGGTGGTTCCAATCCTTGAACATTTCCATTCCCGGTTTGAGCACGATAGCAAAACCCATGAACTATTTATTCATAAAAATAAATCATCGAAAACGCCTAATTGATCTTAAAAAAGTCTTTAATGATCCAAAATGTTGTTGGAAGTACCTGCACGGTCCTTATTTTTCTGAGTAGCCCATCTCGGCGCGCAAGCTAGGAAACTGTTTTCATCAATTGCAGCTAATGATCCACCAAGCCACATTCCACTCGTGTATTCGGTGACACATCGCGTTTGAGTCCCGCAGCAACCTACATATTTGTACAGTTGTAATTATTATTGGGACATAACACTTAACCTACATATCGGTATTTATCTATTTAATAACTGCGCACGCTGGGTTGACGAGGATTTGCTTAATCCGTTCCATGGTGTACAACTAATACTAATCTTGCGGTTTGGTGCGTTTGCATCTTCAGCTAGATTTACTTGGCACTCCCAGACATCCCCAGTATCCACGGTAGTACCTCTCAGCGTACGTCGTTGAGATTTCGGGGCCCCAATGTAAACTGACACTCTGTTGACAATAATTTACCAACAACTTAAATTTAAGTACGTTTGATCTACAATTATTGTGAGTGAGGTGTGGTGCCTGTTCGAAGCAGATGATGAGAATCCGACTATTGAGTATCCAAAGTAGGTTTTCTCATCATTATTGCTAGTTCCGTCCGATATTATGATTGGATGATGTGTATCAATAAATGATGCTGCAGATTGGTTTATTAAAATAAAAAAATTACACACAAACACAATTTGAATAATATTGCACTGATGCATTTTTGCATTTGGGTAGAGAAAAAGGCATTAAGATTAATGTACTAAATGGCGTATGTATAAATACTAAGATAAATATGTAAGTTTACGCTTACATGAATGAATGGCAAAATATTTAAAGGAAGTTATTGGTTAGTTAGTGACCTAACCACATTGCATTAAACTCTACATTATGCACAAATACAATAGTAAATACACATACCTAGAAAGTACATATAGCTAATTTGATTTAATTAACCAGCGCCGGATATCAACCTCTAAAATCGAAGACAAAGATATGTGCATATTTAAATGGTCATGCCAATCGGATGCACTGAAAACTTTGCCATAATTTTAAATGGCTAAAAATTGCAAACTCGGCAGAAACCGTTTTACCAACAGTAATGATGATGATGAACTGCATAAAATTGCAATTTAGTAATTAGTCTAAAGAGAACAAAGAGAAACAACGTTCCTAAAATAATAAGTGCAATTTTACATTAAAGATGACGTTCTCAAATTTTCAAGATTTTAGCGCATTTCATGAACCAATTTCTTCACAATTTTTTTATTTGACACCTAAACTATTATTTTTACTGACAGCGACTCCTGATCTAAGTGCTGGAATCTTTACAAATTTTTCGCACGAGCGTAAGAAAAAAATTAATCTTGCTACTCGAATGATGCATAACACATTTAAAAAAATCCTGAACCCATGTTTAACGATTGTAGTTTACTTTAACTTTCAGCCACAATAGGTCGTAGTATTACATGAATTTATACACTTCTAGCCAAACAGTAAGTAACGCAGTGATGATAATGTGTCATTACAGCTACGTGGAGGTGGTATTTTGCAATTACTCCTTTCGAAGCATTCTTTTTGGGAATTATCCTCACTCAGGTTTGTTGCATATTATTATCGTACATCACCATTTTTCATCCGTTCGTATTCCTACCTAATATACACAATTTAGTTTGCAGTTCTAAACTTATTGGGAATTTTTCCATTGAACCTGACTGCTCTGGTTGGGGGTATGCCAAATGGACGAAAGAAACGCGACACTTTTCATGTATCACAGCGGAAACGAGATATTGCAAGTCAACTCTTGAAGGTTTATGTCAGATATCAATTATAACTAATTGATCACAAACATTACATTACTTTGACGTTTTTCTCTGCTTTTGCAGCTCATGAAAAAACTGGATCAGGATGAATGTAGTTTCAAAGCAATTTGCCAACTGGAATCCTTCACAAAGTTTCCGTCTTTAAATAATGTTGTCAACCTGCCCCCAAGCATCACATCAGTTCTTACTGGATTGAAACAGTACGAATTCAAGAAAAACGACCATCTTTTCCTAGGGTCAATTTCAAAGTGATCTTGTGCAATTTTATTAATTTTCTAGAGTTACAAAGAAACGAGAAAGGGGGGAATTATTGTTCACATCTGAAACTGGAGACCTTGCAGATTTCGAGAGTTTGCAAAATTTAGAGCTTCCAGGCATCGACAAAAGCGATGACGATGTGATTGCTCTGTACGAAACTGCGGTTAGAATTGGGGGCAGCAGCGAGTTGGGCGTTGAAGGAGGAATGTTGAATGCTACCTCTCCTTGTGAAAAACGCTATCATCGATGTCCTATTACTGGAGACGACACTTTGGGATACGTGTCAATGATGAATAATATTGACGATCTTTTGGAATTTTATTAGAATTATATTCTGACTAAAGTTAATTTGAGACATAATAGTTATTTGTGAATATAATTTACAATTTGTAAAATGTATGTAACTATTTGTTTGACCGAGTAATTATTCACTCTAAAATCATACAATAATCAAGCAATCGCACTTGTTGATAAAGTTATATGTACAGAATAACTACAGATACAAATATAATGCATAGATTGAAGATTAAAGGTTAAATTAACTGACGCCACTACTACACCATGAAATGAGACATCCGATATGAAACAAATTGAGTCGGGCTACCGGGAAGCAGCATATGCATATGTAAATATTCGGATCAGCGGAAAGGTTGACCACAGAAATTAATTTTCAAAGCAGTACAGGAGTAAACTACTATACAAGTCTTTTTAACGTTACATTGTGTAAATATAATATCGTGCGTAGAAATGGTGAACATGACGATGTGAAGAATGAAGTTGAATTGTTGAATCTCTTCTTCCCTAGGGCCAAGTTTCTTCATAACTTCCTCACGAATTCCTCGCTCAACGCCACGTCAGATGGGACTTGGTAATCTCACATATAATCAACTTTAATTGTTCCACTTGTCAGGCCTTTTCCAAAGTTTCTTAGTGCAACGATTTTCCTACATGGTTTAAGAAAGGTTTCATAATATTCAAGGAAAAGGTATTTATAATTTCGCATATCAAAATCAAACTGACTAGTAAAACTTGTACATACTTGTCTGTTATATATACATGATGTATATATAACAGAGATGTATAATACATCTCTCAATTTCAATCAACGTATCTCACCCAAAAATTCTTTCGTTTGTTTTGCAACATGTGAGAAATATTTCATTATAATCCCTATTCATCTAATCTTGAGTCAAGATTCTTGATTTGATGAAGAACGTACCGTGGGATTGCATCACTTTTCTGAAATAGATATAATTCGTATCATATAAATTATATCTATTAGAGTCTAGGGATAGGGAACTATTATACCGTATCATAGTTCTATCTGATTGACTTTGATGCTGGACGAATGGACATGTTTAAATGTTAATATATTTTATTACATTGACATTAGGACTGGTTTCGCGAATGGTATTTCGTGTTTTTCCAGTTATCAAAGAAAGATGGAATAAAATTGCACTAGGCTATGTAGGTGGCTCAAACAAAGATAGACAAACCTGCCGAAATAATATGGAGGAAATTGTTGATTTTGTATTCAATATTTTTCTTTGGTTTCTTGGTCCTTCAATAGGAAGTGAGCGGAGTCCCCTTCAAATATTTGGCATCAAGATGTTTGCCCGAGCATCATTCTATCCCACCTTGATGTACAACATTGCGATGGCCAGGGTATCCAGTAGAAAGTGGTACAATCGAATTGACAATCATGTTATCCTGGGTGCCCTGCCATTTCGAGGCATGGTGGATGCCCTTAGAAAGGAAAATGTCAAAGGAATTGTTTCCCTCAACGAGAATTATGAGCTTTGGTTATTTTCACACAATAAAGAGGTACACATTTGTACATTTTCCTACGTATTTAAAATATCCTCGTTGTCTCAGGTTCGTGATTGATATTTTTGATTACTGAATACAGGGATGGAATAAAAACAACATAAAATTTCTACAACTACCCACCAGGGACATTTTCGAAGCTCCGTGTCAATCCAAGTTGAAAGAGGGGGTTGATTTTATTAAGACCTTGAAAGATGAAGGCACCGTTTACGTACATTGTAAAGCTGGAAGAACGCGCAGTGCAACATTGGTAGCATGTTATTTGATCGAGGTATTGAACATGTATATAGTATTTTATTAAATCAGATTAATAATAAGTGTTAAAAACAATTTAAATTACAGCAAAATAAATGGACTCCTGCTGAAGCTATTCACCACATGAGGTCTTGCAGATCCCACATACTGTTAGGACCTCAGCAGCGAAGGGCCATAGACACTTATTACAAAGACAATAATGACAGTAGTAGTAGTAACACTTCAAGAAAAGATAGTTAATTTTAGCTTTCGCATTATGTAGCTTGAATTATTCTCGGTCCTAAAATAATACATTAATTATCTATTTCGTTAATACAATATTTAATTGACTTATAATTTTACAGTTAAATTATTCCGTAAAATAATTTTACTTGTTTGGGCCGTTTAAGCTGGAAAATAAATATTCTGCTAGTATCACAATCTTTAGAAAATACTCGCGTATCATTCGTAAGTTGGCAACAACGGATATATACATACATAAATAGCTCTTGGTTCTAGAGTGCACTTATAAAACTGTTTCATTGAGGTCAACAGGCTGAATCATTAAATAATAAACCATTTATGAATTGGTTGTATAAATGTAGGATCAACGATTAAGCGTTGCGGAACCCGGTCGGTAAGGCATTTGTTGAATATTATAGAACCGCTACCACTTATTATATGAGAATTTCAATTTTTTCAAGTACTATATATATTCAGCACTATTATTGACAATAAAAAAGACTAGGTTACTATATGCATACATTCCTCGATAGTAACTTGTGATAATCCACTCGCAAAAACGAGTTGAGCTAAATTTCATTAATTTGAATATGTAATTAATTGTAATTTCAGGAGAGTTGCGACATACTCTGGAATTTTATATTCATCACTGGATTGCATCATCCCTTAATCACATATCAAAAGTTAGATCTTCGTGTCATGTTGACATCAAATAATTCTTCTTCTTCGTCGGATTCCGCAGTTTCCATTTCTTCAAGGAGATCAATCTCAGATTCAATGCGGCCATATCTTTTGTCCACTTTCCTTTTCTTCGTTCTGAAATGGTTAATATGTATAGTTAAAAATAATCTAATCACTATTCAATTCAGACTTCATAATTGAGTAGAAACCACGTACAACATAAATTTTGCCCCGAGATAGCCAAGAAGAATGAAAGCGAGAACAGCAACGACAATAAGGGCTCGCTGGATCCTGTATGAATGAAACAAAAATTCTCATTTTCAGCCCATCAGAGTACTAAACCATTTGTGAGAAATAGAATAAACCAATTCGTACGCTTTTTCATCAAACTTTGGTTGACCAGAGGGGTATCCGGGAGTGTTCTCATCTGACTCATTGTCATATGCTTCATAGGGAATTGGAGCCTTCTTGGCTAAATATAAAATTATTTTTTTTAATGCCACTTAGGTTGTATTAAAATGAATAATATGTAAATATACTTACTATAATTAACATCTGGTGGTTTTGCCTTGATAATCATAACACCTTCACGTGGGGGTTCCGTCGACGGTTTGACATTGATGGTTGAATTTGTGCTCGCTGATCCACTGTCGTCTTGCTTGGTCCCACTTTCACGAATCCGCCGATTGATCAACGTGAATTGGTCAACATCGTTATTGTGTGAAAAGCTTTCAACTGATGACGTTGCTACTGCAGACGTTATCTGGCCCCAACAACTAAGTTCCAACAATATGAACACACCTGCGATATAATGGCACCGAAGCATCTTTCCTAGGGGTTTGATTTCAGTCGATTCTTTTTTAATTAAACCAAGCAGTAGACAACGCCGGCTCAGAGTTGATACTACCTATCAAATTTTGAACATAAACCACAAATTAGAACATAATTTGGAACTCTCAAAAGTACAAATATCTCATATTCTAATATTGAAATTTGCAATATGAGATTATGCAAACGATTTGTGCAAATTGGAAAGCTCAAACGTTTTTTATGCAACAAACATCAACCTTCAATAATTTATGCCCTTACCAAACGTTTTCAAATAGTACCGATATTTGGTCTCCGCCAATATAGTAATGATGGAAAACAATAAACATAAACCCCTAATGGCTTTTCAAGGTCAATTCTATAGTATTAATTGAAATTCAATTATTGAATACTGCCGAACTCTGTAAACACTAGTTCACAACTGACAACGATGACGACTAGTAGTAGCGAAAGGCCTTGAGTTGTTGGAAAGTGGAAATATTTCGAAAAATTGAAAGCCTGGAATGGATGAAATAATGAAACCAAAATACTTCACCGTCATCAGATGTTTACTCGCCTCTCGAGCCAAAACCTCCTGCCAATGAAATTGAGATATTATTGAGATTTGGAGTTGGCAGGTGCCACGACTGGACATGTTTGTTACGGGAAATAAATACAAATAAGCACATAAGTACATAGCTTGTCAATACACCAAGAGAGTTAGCCGTTAGGGTTTATATAATAGGTTCTTAGAAGCATGAACTTCTTAATCAAAATAATTTTCGAATCGTATGATAAAAGGAATGATGAAGCTAGAAAAAACTAGCAATTTGGCGAGATTTGCAAATACTGTTTCAATGTTTTAATTACCAATATATATTATGACATTATCTTGAGTTCAAATTTGATTATAAAATGATTTTTTCATCTCTACATTGAATTTTATTGCTACATTTAAAATTTTAAAATAGATGCATTTTCTACTGCAAATTGCAGTCTGCAATTTATTCGTTGAAGAGAGTTTCCGATACTATAATCCGGCTCTGTGGGGTAGAAAATTTCCTGTAACAGCTTACCAAAAGGTTCAAACAAACCAAAATCAAGGAAATTTAGTTTGCACACGTTTCATGCAATGATGCACCAACCAAGAAAGAGGAACACGACTCTCTGCTTTCTCCCGAAGCTCAAATTGCTCAAATTGTATCTCAAAAAATCCACGTGCTCTGCCTGATCAGATGTCTTTATCAGTGTATGTCCTATAGCTCAAGATTATTTTCTAAATTCCAAATCTCAATTACTAATTATAAATTCCATTTAAAATTGTTATAATCATTTTGTTAGACAGAGAATTAGCGTATGTTAACGGTGATTAAAATAATACAATTTTTCTCTGGAAAGAGGACAATTCTTTGTTGAAAATGTCGACGGAAAAACCTGACACCACGCCAAAGAACAAAATTGACATCTGGAGAGACACCCCAGTGAGATTATTAGGTAAGCAAGTTTAACTAAATTAAGATATTTTACAAGTTCATTAACTGTGTAGACTGGGAAGTTAATTAAACGTTCACTATTCCAGGTTACGCGAACGAGGTGGGAGAGTCCTTTCGAGCCTTGGTGCATGTCAACGCTGTTCGCCTTAGTTATGGCGTGGCCTTTGCCTACGTGTTTGCAGACACCAACGACAAGACAAAAAAAGAAATGGTACAGCTTGAAGTTTACAGTGTTTGAATTTTTGTTTAATTCTTAAAATGTGTTTATTATATTCAGAATCAGAAACGGAAAATAATCGCTGCTGCTGACACTCTGATTTGGCAGACCCTCGCGTCAGTGGCAATCCCAGGATTTACAATTAATCGACTTTGCGCTCTGTCGTTGTTTCTTTTAAGTAAGAACAAGAAATTAAGTCTCCCGATGAGGAAATGGACAACAACTGCCATTGGGCTGGCCAGTATACCCTTTATTGTCAAGCCAATCGACCATGGAGTTGACTTTCTGATGGAGAGCACTTTTAGGAAATTTTTCCATCCCGAAATTGGACCTTGAATGCATTTTCATGTATGTAAATGCTGACATTTTCAAGATGTACAAGTATTATGTGCACTATACGCATATAATAACTGACGCAAATAGGCGTATGCTCGTCCTCGAATATAAAGATTATTGTAATACCGGTCGCAAACGACCACGTAGATCACTAGATCTCATAGTTTTAACCAAACTGTAGTTCATTGGTGTTATGCACAATGTATCTCTTTGTCAGAACTCAGTGCCTCCAGATTTGGGATTATATGTGTTCTGTTCTGTGATTATGTACAGGAGGTAGTTAATGAATTGCAAATATATGTAATATGCTAATTCTTAAGAAAACATGTGATTGTGACAGAGAAGGTCTTCTGAAAAAATTTGAATTCGAATTTGAATTCGAATGCGTTTTACAATTAGTCGACAATAAGATTGAGACAGGCATCTTGTTTATTCATCCTAATAATGTTATTTGAAGTGTTGAAAATTTAAATTTAGAATAAACTATGATTGAAAAGTATCTTGATTTCGTAAAAAGTTTCAATTAATTTTAAAATGCTGCTTATTTTTTTATTAGTGTATATAGTATTTGTTGTAGGTAGTAAACGCCTACATACATGCACATGCACATACTCAACGTAGACTAGCCGAAAGGCTGCCAGCACTGGCGTGGGTACTACTTATGTACATACGACGTTGTGGATAATAGCTATGCGGTGGCGGAGAAAACAAGGGCTCGAGTTCTGGGAAAGCTTTCTCTTTCTCCAGCGAACCGCCCCCAAAGCCTTCTTTGGTCAGCCAGGTCAATAAATCTCAGAAATGAAACTCTGTTCCATTTGCTCCGCTTTTCCCCTCTCATTCTCGTACATGTATATATTTCCATGTATTTGATTTGTGATTTGGAGTGGAAGAAACGAGCATGTAACCCGGTGAAAGTGTAACAGTCCTAGTACTGGACTACACTCACTTACGAGCACGACTTGACCTAGAAATTAGTCTATCGTTGAACCTCAACGTCAGTAACATTTTGTAAGTGGAACAGGCTAGAATACTCACCATTTGCGATCACGTTCTTATATAATTTCTTTAAAAATGCTAATTTTAAACAGAATTAAAAAATAATTCTACATTTCACATTGTCTTCATTGAGTAGTGAACATGTTGATTCTGGGCTACCCCTAATTAATTGAAACGTAACGATTGTTTAGGACAAAAAAGAGATACAATGAGCATAAGGAACAATTATCTTCAATCGGTTCCTTACCCTAAAACTCACCCATACCGTCGTCAGTACAGTACAACTAATGATGGATTCGGTACTCGCAACAGATTTGTCTCTACATCTACGACATCCGAAATTGATGAAGAGGATTCCGCCGACGGAGAAAAAGGAATCGGTGCAAGAACTCGCAACATTACCGAATCTGCAAAAGATCACAATATTATGAGCCGAATTGGTTTTCATATCAATGAACAGGAAATTGAGACTGACATTTCGTCTGAAGATTATAAGTTTGTTCCTTCTTCTTCACGAGCATTTTCTTCCCAGCAATTGGCATACCTTTCTCTGCCAGATTTGTTAAATTTGTCATCCAGTGGGATGACTAGTAATGACAGCGCTGGAGAAAATCTAAACCCAAGATCATTAACAGCAAGTGGAGCAACCGCTTCTCCATCGTACTCGATAGAAAGCGTTGTAATGGATCTGGAGAGTGAGGACATTCAAGTATTTGACAACATTTCTATCGACGAAGTAGATGATGAGACTGAATACACCAGCGGCGAAGGTAGAAGAGAGGAAGACGACGATGAGTTTATAAATATGCGGGTGAAAGTTGAGAAAAAGCCATATCCAACGAAAGCAATGAAAGTGACAGTAAGTGTTCAGCCACCTTCTGAGGTGGAAGAAGACCTGGACGAACTGTATGAACAGTATGAAGATGAAGATGAAGTATCAGCTTCTGGTGTCAGTGTAGACGTAAATAGCGAAAATGCGAGTTCCAATGAATCTCGGCAGGATTCATCGGAAGAAAGTGAAAGTGTAGAGGATGATGAAATTGAGGAAGAAAGTGAATCGAGTTTATCCTCGGAGCATCAAAGCAATAGTTCCGACTCTGAGGATTCAGGTGCAGGTGATGTTGATTCTGAAGACGTTGACAACGACGATGAAGAAGAAGAGGAAGAGGAAGAAGTAGACGACGAGATATCGAGGGACAGAGACAGCGGTGTTAAAACTGAAACCCCAAAAATTATAAGACATGACGACAAGGAAGGAGAACACAAGACTGAGTCACTTGTAGAAGAGGCCCCGAAAGATGAAACTGAGAAAATGATGGAGTTATTAAGTACGGCTATTGACGATTCAGAAAAATCCAAAGAGAAACTCATATTGGAGAAAGTCTTGGAAGCCGAAGCCATTGCTGTAGCCGAGGGAGAGAAATTGGCAGCTCAAGTGGGCGAAAGTAAAACTTCAAGCCCTTTGGTGAAAGTGAAAGGGTTGGGCGAGTCCGTTGTATCCGGTGTCACACGAGCCGTGTCTAGTGCAGTGGGTTCTAAAGAGAATATAATTATTTCTACTGGAGAACAGGGGAAGATTCTGCCTGACAATGTGGGTGACGTTTTGGCTGGCGTTCCTCAAGGCCTGGACGTTTTAAAAGTTGAGAAAGATCAGTTCGGAGTAGTGCCGATTGAAAACACAGTCAAGACTCAAGTCAAAGAGCTGGACAAGCGGATACATCATGAAGCATCAGCCATTTCTGGAGAATTAAAAAAATCTGGAGAAGAATCCATTAAAGCGCTTTCTAGTCCAAGTACAGCAACAGGATCTGTCCTCGATGTACCTACTACTGCACTTGTAGTTGCGAATGTAATTGTTCATGGAACTCCAAAATCGTCTTTGCCAAACCCAGTGATTGCCACTAGCAAAGCAGACGTTTCGAATGTACCCGTTGAAACTTTAAATTCTGCACAGCCAAAGCTTGAAAAAATGTCGGCTCCAACTATGTCCACTGGAGAAAGTCAACAGTCGTCGATACAGGTGAACCCTGTTGCTCCAGTCCTTAGCCAAATAAATGTACCTGAAAATTCTCCAACCTCTCCTAATAAAAAATCTCCCGATAAAGAAGAGTATTTGTCCGTATATGCGCCTGACTCGATGGACAGCAGCGAGGAAGAAGAGGACAACATTTTCAGGACACATGAGAAAACAAGTGCAGAAACTGCAGAGGAAAGGAAAGCTGTTGAGCAGGCCAAAGATAAATTAATCGAAGACTGGAAATCTACACGGAGGGAAAGCATAGACGAAATAGATGAGAAATTTCAACATATTTTGGAGGACATGGTGTCTGAACTTGACATGTCACCTGTAGTCCCCGTCCTTTCTAAAAAGCTGAAAGACGCCGTCCATGTGTCCGATGAGGACGAGTCTGAAAAAACACCCAACAAAACATTGTCCGCTCGTTCATCCGAATTGGTTATGTTCACTGATAATGACATGTTTGAGGACAACATGTCTCAAAAACAATTGTCTCCTATTTCCGAGCATAGCTCAGCACAGTCAAATGCCCGCTATATGGCCATGCTTGATGCCAAGATGAAGAGTTCTGCCCAGGAGAAAGTTCCACTGGACAAACAAAATTCTCAAAGCTCTCTAAAAAGTTTGAATAGTGCAGGTTCAAATACTTCTAGAAAATGTAGTCCTTCTCCGAAACCTATTTCGACGCCAACCGTATCAAATAATGGTACACCATCTAGACTCAATGATAAAAGGGTGTCAAATGAATCTCCACCAGTGAACTCCAAAAGCCCCAACAGAACTCCTTCAGCCAAATATTTGCATAGTAAAAGTGAATTGACTCGACCACCAAGTAATAGACCCAGTAGCAAAGCCTCGTTAAAATCTAATAACCAACTGTCGCAGAGTCCTAATCGCTCGAGTAGTAATAACGCGTCCACCTTGGGCGCAGGAAATAAATCAGTAGGAGACACAAGCTCCTTATCTACGTCGTCTGCAAATCCAGTTTCACTGCCCATCGTAGCAAGGGACACCAACTCGCCTAATAGTTCACACCGCATCCAGGAAGCTGGAGAAAGACCCAGTTCCAAAATGTTACTACCTACTTCGCCTAAAATAAGTAAAAGTAATTACGATTCCCTTTCACTCTCCTCACAAGGATCAAAAAGTCCATCCATGTCTCGACATTCTTCACTGCAAACGGATCAATCAATGGAGGAGATGGGACCGATAGGAGAAGATGAAAATGATTTGCCAAATTTTAATAGTATCCAACCGGTAATTTTTCTGTAATTTTTCAAAAATTATTTTGGAATTGAGACAAAAAATCGACCTACCTAAACGTATGAAAAAAATGATTTCATGGTGAAATGTCGCGTTAGTAAAAGTAGTAACAAACACTGATAAATATAATGCTAAGTATAAAATCAAGGTAAAAGTTAGAATTATGTAGGTCACATAATAAATCCACGACATTTCCCATTCATTTTTCTTTTTTATGCTCTAAATTAACACAAAAATCGAATATTGCTGATTGCATAGACCTCCGACGGTCAAGAATGCATACAACTAAAAAGGGCAGTTAATGGCATTTTTTTGAATTGGATTTATTGACATATTATTTCCGTCTTGACACCACATTGTTTGATTAAATTGCACCCGAGCAGAGCAAAAGAACAATTTGATTTCATATATGAAAACCATGACGGAGAAAGCTGTTCACATTCTTCTTTGAGCCTTCCCATGCCATTGACTCATTTGGGTCAAAGTCGTTGGCTAGTCGTGAGCGAGCCTCTATTTGCAAAGAGAGTAGATCATAGCGTATAAGAAACATGATTTGTATGCAATTTATAGCACTACTGCTTGAGTACAAGTAGAAAAGGCTACTATGTCGAAAACTCGTGAACAGCTATATTTTGTACAGTTTTCGTGCAGATTTATTTTACTTATTCTTAGTTTTCTCTCCTTCTTGCATACACGTACACAGTCATCATTCATATGTATCTTAATGAGTAATGCTATTTGTGGTGTGAAGCACAATAATAACAATCCACGGAAATTAGGTGCATTTAGTAAATATAATAATTTTGTTGAATTGCTCCTTATTGGAACTAGATTTGGGATGAGAATAATTGAAAATATGAATTAGGCCAAAAGTCAATCTATTTAACGATCACATTTCACTCTATTCCAGCGTGACCTAAATCGAATTTCCGTTTCTTGCCACAAATTCTGCCTTTCTTTCCATTATGCAATATTTCTAGGGTATAGCTTATGGAGATTGTAATCTCATTAAGCACGTAAACGGCTGAAATCGTCAAACATGGCTCACTACTGTGCAGTAATATGTAATAATAAGATGTTGATGAAGTTACGTACAAGATATGCCAACTGTGTATGCATATAATTACATACGCCGGCATACCCGGTTCAAAAATTAAGGCTACTTATGCATGATGATTTTATAGAATTCTGAGCTTGGTGAGGAAGAATCTGAATCAGGCCGAGACGACGACTCCCCTTCTCAGCGAAGAAAGTGGAAAAATTCAACTGAAATAGCATCCACCTTATCGCACTATTTGCACGTCGTTAAAACTGAGACGATTGAGAATTGTGTGTGTGAAGTGATACCCTTGCTAACGCAGTTGCTCGTCAAGTCCAGAAAGAGCAAGGCGGAACATGCTCTGCCCACTATGATTGCCAGCCTGAGGTATGTTGTTTTTTTTATTAAAAACATTGGATGAAATGTATGGAATTAGTTTCAGTGATAAGCACACAAACGTGCGTTATATAATGATAAGATTAAGACGATAATTCAGGTTTGTTCAAAAAATGTTGACTTGTTGACATGTTGACTTGTTTCATTAGTGCGGTGAGGGTGCTTTGCGAGAGATTGCTCCACGTAAAGTTGGCGTCTGGGGAAAAGGCATTGAGAAACATGGACTTATCTTGGCTGCTACGAATCCTCTGCAAGTTGAGTGCTGACCCTGAGTCCAAACTGAAGCCGGAAGCGAGTTTCACGCTGGCGAAGCTGGTGAAAGCTGCCGGCCCAGAGCTGATTACGAGACCTATTTACTTTCTTCTCGTGATGGAGAACGATGGCGTCGGGCATCGGAGGGGCTCACAAGGCTCGAAAACCAAGGCCGCTGCACTGGATACCCTCACCTACGCCCTGCTATCCTTCCCCAAGGAGGAGTTTGATGACTTGGAGGAAATTTCTAGATGGGTATGGCTTTCATCTGTCTGTGTATTCATCCGTAATTTTATAATGTGTGCGTATGCTAATCCGGAAATTGGCGCCATAACTGACAAAGTGAAAATTCCCATACCTAACAATTGTAAAATCGCATGACGCAAGTCGTTATAAAGAATTCCACGTGTAACACAAGGGACATTTTCTATTATATCATTATTAGTATCGTCAATAGTATAAATAACCTTTAATAATTCATGCAATAAATCCGCCACACGCCACAAGGCCACAAACAAGACCAGACCACACAAACACATAGCCAAGTTTTATTATAAATTGTTATCTTAATTGCCCTGTAGACAAAATAAAGTGGTTACCTAAAGTGGTTTAGGGTACTAGCAATATAAGTATATGGTTCCTTACCATATACTAAAATCTAATCAACCTGGCCTTTCGTTATTTCATAAATATTATTGCTTCTACACATTTCTAGGTATGCCTCGTGGTCATGCATCCGGCACGGCGAGTGAGACAAGCGGCCCTGGAATGCATTGCAGTGCTCGTAAGTGACTAGCTTTGGATGATTAATAAAATTCGTGCTACAAACCAATGCTCTTTATTTTTATAACAATCCGTTTAATAATTGAAGTTCATAACAAGAGGCGGGTAAAAAATTATTACATCGAGTATAGTCTTAGATGCTCATCTAAAGGAAATCATGATACTCGACTACGAGTCATCAGACGACGAATAACTTTCCATGAATATGTCCATGAATATGGAGAGCCTGCAAAATAAATGGTTTTGCACATATATGTATGTGAAAAGTGAAAACGACCGATGAGTTAATACTTTAAGACTTCCAAAAAAGTTCCAACAAAGTTTAGTGTCAAATCGAATCACAATACAATCAATACAATCAAATCTCAAGCGATGGTAAATTACCTACGAAAACTATTATGTATTACACACCAGATAGCAGTTTCACACTACACCTGCAATTGTGAAATGTTCCAGCGACTATTGATACATGTCGTTACTTCTGGCTCGTGGGCATTTTGAGAATTTGAGATAAAGTTTAATTTGATAATCCGATGCTTTTTGTATTGCATTGCATATCTTTACTCAAGTTTCTTTGAACTAATAACAACTAATTCAACATAATGGGTTAATAGTAAATAAAGCCATCCTCTGTTTTTTCAATTATTTTAGGGAAGCTTAATTGGATCACCCGATGCTGCAGCTTCCCGTTTCAGAGGATATCTCTTGCACGAGGCTGAACAACAATACAATAAATCCGATAGTGATGGTTCCACAGCAGGCCAGCAAAGTGCAATCAAGACATTCGATGGCAAAGGCATTTTTGACGTTTCCGCAATCACAGGTATGACTTTACAAAATTATAGGTAACCAAAAAAGTATAAAGGGTAATTTAATTAGTTATCATTAGTTTATGACGATTATGGGCATTTTTACTGCTTTTATGCGAAATGAGATATTGAATTTCCTCCTCATAAAACTGAACATCGCATTATTACTTAATTATAGTTATATAAGTAATTAATTATACTTTCTAGGAGTCTCATCTTTCCCTTAAGTGCTGTTGTATTCTATTTTACAGCAATTTCCTTTCGAATAAGGAAACGGATAATGCCGCTTCCGAGTCCTCAAGGTTTAGTCGAATATGGAGTGAAAGTTCCAACAGGGCAAGAGCTGGTGCTAATTTTGACTAAAATGCAAGAAGAAGAAGAGGACGAATTTGAAGGGTCTACATCAGACGACAGTGTTCACAGTTCAAAAAGCAAGGACAACAATTCGGATGGGAATTCAGAGTCGGAAAGTATTAGAATGAGCGACTTGGAAAAATCTACCAATGACAAGACCTTTGGAAAAAAACAAAAGTTGGTCAAGGATGTCGAAAGTGATGATGACGTAGATTTGATCACTCCAGATGTAGCCTACATTTTGGCTGGGAAAGGCCGAGTCAACAAGCAAGAGTTGGTTAACAATAATGATGAGAGTGCGAATAATGACGGGGAGGCAACCGCTCAGCAAAACGACAAAGAAAAGAGGAAAAAGGCCCTCAAGAGGAAAAGACAAAAGAAACGTCATGTAGAACGGACGTACAGCGAGTACGAGGATGACTCCCATGGCGACGAGTAAACGCGGATGTACAGTGTCTCACTGCTGCTGATATGTGCTTATGAAGGCACCAGCTCGTGCATAATAACTGGTGTGTGTTCGTACTTAAAAATAATCAAAGACATAGCAATTCAGACTACGCGATTATTATATACATTATTATACACAGAGAATGAGAATCTTGGAATACCTACGCATCTTGTTCTTTGTTTATTTATATCTTGGTACCTACAGCTATTCTGTTATACACAAAATTTTACTGAATAAATGACTAGGAACTTTTCAAGGTGTATTTTTTATCAAACTGATAATTAGGTGCAGAGTGATTTCGCAGTATTTTATTTTTATATGCACAAATACATATGTATAAGTAGTTACATACTTTGATAGTGACACGACTTTAAGAGTCATCTTGACGATGGTACCATTCAAGTGATGTAATGAAACAGATTTTACAAATACTGTTGTGTAATGCAAAGACTTTTGTATTGTTAGGCCAGGTATGAAACTGGGTTGACTTTCATACTGTTGACTGTAGTAGTATTTAGTGTCATGCATCATTTGGAGAAAACTTTAGTAAAGCGTTGAATTATTAAAGCTTTGCCTTTAATCGGAATGTTCCAAATTTCATGATTCGTACCATTAAGGAAGGAGTTTCATTCTCTCTTTAAGACAAACTTGAAAATTGTATTTATATATATTTTTAAGGAAGTTCGTCTACTTTCCAAGATTCCAAGATTCCGAACATCTCCACTTTCAGCTCTATTTTCATAGTATTTGCACAAAATAATAGCTCTGCTCTATTTGTCTTTTCATATACTTTAAAAAAATAAAACGTGTTATCCATGCACTATGGATGTGTTTGTTATATGAAACGTCGGTGTGGATGCTCGGGTTTGTTACGCAATATATGTATGTGATTGTCTAATTTCGATAATTGTTGCGAATTCTTAATTCTCTTATAATTTTGAAAATCTTTCGTCGGAAAAGACCCTCCATTTAAGAAAATAGGGGGGAGAAAGTTAAACGTAAGGAGAAGATCGGGCTTTTTTTGCGCATTATCATGGAATAGCAATCCTTACAAGATCGCTCATATATGGCGCATTATAATTAAGCGAGTTTTCCTCTCTGAAATCAGTCCATGATTTTGCCATTTGTGACTTCTCCGTAATAGAAGTAGAATCGTGCGTCATGCCAATGTTTTCCTTACAGGAACCACCGCAATTCTTAGCTCTTACTACATAAAAGTCTCAACGAATGAAGAACCTTCACTCGTAACAAATTTATGGCCATCGGGGAGTGAACAAATGAACAAGACCAAATCAAATTATTTAAATTATGCTTTTATGTACTTGATAGTACATAACATTATTATCTCATACATATTTACATCTGCATAATTATTTAAGACAACGGGAGCAATGGACACCTTCTTCATAAAATTTTTAACATTCACTTTTTTTAACAATATGTATTTGATTAATTATTTTAAAATAATATAAAATCACTCACTAGTTATTAAGGGGTGAAAACCCCTTTATGGAAATGTCTTGTCTGTCTGTCCGTCTGTCCGTCTGTCCGTCCGTCTGTATCCACGATAACTTTAGAATGGTTTCGTATTTCGGGATGCGGTTTTCGTCAACGTGTTTCTAATTTTTGAAGTATGGATGAGTTCGAAGATGGGCGTCCTAGGTGATAAGGTCACGGCGCCACGATGACGACTCCAACGGTCAAAGGTGTCGAATTTTTCGTTTCCAGTGTTTTAGACGTATTTTGGGACGGGGATTTCAGAAATCGCCATCGTTTCGACGTGCGATGACCGTGTGACCGTGTAGACGACGCCAAAGTCGAAAATTGTCGAAGTTTTTGTTGCCACCGTATTAGACGTAGTTTTGGGCGGGGATTTCAGAAATCGCCATCATTTCGACGTGCGACGACTCCATGACCGTGTGGGAGGTGTCGAATGTCGAAAAAATGACTTTTGTCATGTGGGGTGTCTATTGAAAGGTATTGTCGTGTACGTTTGAAGTACGCGGGTGGGGGTGTCAAAACGGGGCAAAATGAGACGTGGGGTGATGTGAGACAATGACGGGAAAGTGCAGAAAGACGTTGTGGGCGTGCCACAAAGACAATTCCGTGTGTTTTCACCCCTTTGCTACATTTCGTTTGCAACGGTTTATTATTTGTTTATTCATTCTAAAAATAAATACATAAGCCGTGAAAAAACGAAATGTAGCAATATGTACGAAACCAAATTGGATATCCGTATCTTGTGTTCCATTCCGTTAACTAAGGGTCTAAAACGGTCGAAACTATGTAAAAATTCGGCATTTTCTAACTTCTACCTCGCATGCACGAAATGATGGCGATTTATGAAATCACACCACACGGTCGAAACCAAAAACTCAATATTTGTGACCTTATTGAAACTTGAGCTCGACCTTGTGGGGAGGAGGTGGCGAAATAGACTTTAAAATTTCATAACTTTTTTTCAAATTTGTTCGTCTAGTCTGAACAAAACACATGCAATGAACGCAAAATTTTAAACTTAATCATCATTAGTTCCTTCTGGATGAAAGAATTTGATAGAAATATTCTAAAGCAATTTCACTTTCATTTTGAATATCAAGTATTTTTGAATATCAAGTATTAACTTTACATATAAATCAGATTTTGTATCCATTAGTTTGAAGCTAATCTGATTAATTTATTCTTGGATTAAGCTTAAGAGATTGTTTTGTTATATTTTATTTTAAATACCTCGATTAATGATTATTTTTTGGATTAGGGAGTAGTTAACCCCTAATCTGGGTTAACTTGACCGAGCTCTGTCAGTTAGTCGCGAAAAATACAGTTGACAGTATTATACGACGCCAACTACTTGACGTATTATTATGCAATCTGCCTACACGCAAAGTTAACAAAAGTGCAAGTCAGTCCTGGATTTCTTTCAGTAATCAACACCTCTTTGCAGTGGCCGTTTCTTTGATTGTATAGTTTTCTCAACCTTACTTTATAATAGTGGTAACTTTGTGATTTTGATTTCAGAGCATATTTATATTCAACAAACCACCATGGGTCCAAAAATTTGTATAATTGGGGCAGGGTATTATGTCTACCCATTTTAAATTTTTCTCATACTTACAATGCGATGGTGTGAAGTGTAACCCTCCGATTTGGCTTAAATTTTAAAATTAGGTGGTCCAAGCCAATACAACTAACGTTTCTTCAGGCAGTTTGTGCGATGGTGAGAGTTACTCAAAATATTTGAGGTCAAAGTTCAAAAAACGGCCGACTTTTTTCAGGCGGAGTGAGAAAACTCCACTTCCAGTCTCTTCCCCTCGCTTTGATTTGCAGGTGTCTCGCTCACGCATACGCCTTCATGCACAAGCACAGGCTTTGATGCAAAATAATAAAAATAAACATTATTAACTACAGCTTAAAAAGCAATTAATACGCATTATACATAATTTAATTCATAATTAAATAAGTGCGATTTTTACTTATTTCTAGTACAAATTTACATAAAAGTTAATTTATAAATTCGCCAACGGCAAATAAACATGGAAAAACGTAACTTGCTTTCCATTTCGTTGGTTATTCCAATTAATTTGTATTTTAAGTGCTCCTGTGTTTGTTCCAATGATTCGATATTGTTGGTACTCGAGCGGATTATGGGGTGATGACGAAAAGCCCGAGTTTAAAAATGTAAACGACGTTTGTTTTAGAGAAAAAAAATATTAGTTGCGACCTGAATTGTGGCAATCCCACATTCATCAAATTCAGCTGGTGCAGTTTATCGTATTGTTTTGTGGACTTTTATGAAAATAATCATATAGTCACATGTGGAATGAATAATTAATATTTTTCTATAAAAAATTAAATTTAAAATTGTTGAAATCAATTATTTTTCGGAGTGAAAATCAAAGCGAGGGGAAGAGAATGGAAGTGGAGTTTTCTCACTCCGCCTGAAAAAAGTCGGCCGTTTTTTGAACTTTGACCTCAAATATTTTGAGTAACTCTCACCATCGCACAAACTGCCTGAAGAAACGTTAGTTGTATTGGCTTGGACCACCTAATTTTAAAATTTAAGCCAAATCGGAGGGTTACACTTCACACCATCGCATTGTTAGATACTTGTAAATTCCGGAAAGTTTGACATATTAGAAAATATTTTTTTTAAATTAAGATTTTCTGGAATGGCAGCAGCGATTCAGATTCGAAAACAGTTAGGACTAACGGACTTTGTTATGTTTGATGAAAATGAGGATGTAGGAGGCACTTGGCTTGTAAACAAATATCCTGGGTATGCATGCAACTGGGTGTTTTGCGTTAATTTGAATAATTGAACATTGTCATTACTGTGATAGTTGTGCTTGTGACGTGGCGTCACATCTGTACAGCTTCAGTTTTGAACCAAACACAGGTCGGGTAAAAATATGAAAATTTGGATAAATATTTAAAATACGAAATATAAATTATCGCGTACTGCAGATTGGTCTCAGCAATACTCCTCCCAGCCCGAAATTTTGAGATATTTACAGAAAGTTGCAAAAAAGCATGACCTTTACCGAAACATCAAATTCAACCATAAAGTTAATAAGCTGACCTGGGAAGAAAATATAAGCAAATGGAGGGTTGTGGTTTACAACAAACGCAGCAAAATGGAGAGCGAAGTTATTTTCGATGTCATGTAATATATTTTACCCATTCCGTAATCATAGCATTCGTAGCAATCTCTGTAGGCTTACTATAAATTCTAAAAACAGCTCAATCCAAGTAGTCCAAGAGCCCAACTATATATTCAAACATTTTTCTTGATCACTTGCCTTCATGATTACATAGAATTAGCGGGATTGGAAGCCTTCGTATTCCTAATATTCCAGATGAATTCGCGACCTTCAAGGGAACAAGAATGCATTCCGCAGAATGGGACACTTCAGTCAAGTTGGAGGGCAAGTCAGTGGCGATTGTTGGAAGTGGAGCGTCTGCGGTTCAGATTATCCCGTCAATTGCTAAAAAGGTGGAAAGGCTAGTAGTATATCAAAGGTAAATATATATGTCAGTAATTACATAAATAAGTAAAAGTAATTACAAAGGTCTCATATTTTATTAGTTTATTTAGTTTATTCCCACAATGTGTACTTACTAATTAATATATACACCGAATAGGCATCCAGCTTGGGTAGTTCCACGTATGCAGTTCAAGATTCCAGAGTTTTTGAAGTGGTCTTTCGAGTCGCTGCCCGGTGTGCGAGGGCTTTACCGATCCTACATTTTCTTAAACCATGAATTCGTTTACCCTGCATTCAAACAGGGGTCGCTTTTTCAGAAAATTGGTAATTAGTCCTTTGCTCAACTTTTGACCATTAGTTTATTCCACTAAAGTCATAAATCCATGCACAGGAAAAATTCTGTCGGAATTCTTTGTAAATCATCAACTTGGTCACAATCCTGAGCTTATGGAGAAAGTCAAACCCAACTATGAATTTGGGTGCAAACGCATCACACCTAGCAATATATATTATCCTGCACTGGCCCTCCCACACGTGGAGGTCGTGCGCAGAGAAATCACTAAAGTTAAGGAAAATTCAATCGTGACAGAAGATGGAAAAGAGGAGAAAGTCGATGTGCGGCCTTTACAAATAATGGATACAAAATTATAAAAGTTTATTAATGGGTTTATGTAAAATTTATCTGACAAAGGTGCTAATTTTGGCAACCGGCTTCAACGTGCAAGATTTCTTTTTCCCTTTGGAAATCAAGGTAAAAAATGGGGTTGACCTTATGCAATTGTGGAAGAAAGAGGGGCCAGCGGCATATAAAGGCATTTGCTGTTCAGCTGCTCCAAACTTATTTCACCTGTTGGGACCAAACTCGGTTCGACATCATTTTTATGTATTAGCACCAAAACGTGGAATTTTTATCTAATTCGAAGTATTTCCATCTCTCTCACACAGAGCCTGGGTCACAACTCGGTTGTGTTTCTCCTGGAATGTCAAGTAGATTACGTAGTGCAGATAATCAGGGAGTTGATGGAGCGCGAGGCGAGCGTCGTGTGCGTCAAGGAGTCGGTGGAGGGGAACTACATGGCTCAACTGTTGAAGGCCATGGAGGGGACTGTGTGGGCCTCGGGATGTGGCTCCTGGTACAATAAATTTTAATTGGTGCAATCGATTTAATTCATTTTCAATCAAATTTTACCAGCGAAAAAATATCAATTTACACGAATTCAACAAAATAGGTATACTGACCACCGCGGGGTCGTCACGGCCCTCAACCCCTACTGTCTCAGCAGCTGCTGGCTTCAATTACGTAAATTTAACTCCAACGACTACAACTTCCACTGACACGCTGACATATTATTTCAAATAAACTAATGCTTCACTTTAATTGATGATGATGAATTGTATGAATTTTATTTTTTATCCATTCATTCGTCCATTTGTCTCACTTTTTCCATGAATTTTGCATGAATCACATAAGCGAATAATTCGCATGAGTTTACCCCCGCGACATCTAGAATGGCTCGCGTTTTTCAACTTATTTGAGATTTTGCAGCTCACACAACAGTCATCAATTTTTCTTCTCCGACTCGTGGTCACATCTGGACAGGATACGAAGCCGGATCTGATAACTCATCGGGAGGTGTTGTCTTCGTCAGGGGATGACAGTTCGTCACGTCCAACTGATTACTAACGTTGTAGAAAGACAAGTATTACTAAAATTCCAGCAACCAAAATACCGGTTGTTTACAAGTATTCAAATCAGGTTGCAATCAAGCAAGAACCTGCAAGCTTCGGTAAGCTCTTGTCCCCCAATTAATTATCACTGGATTGTGAAACACTGTAATCATTTTTGGCATTGCTCATGCAAAAATTTTAAAAATTGCGTAGTTGCAGGTGTTACGTTACGTCATTCTATTATTGGTTGTTTATTGTTTTTTTTCAATGATGAAATTCGGACAAATATTACTATTGCATGTTCTCTAAAAATAATGGCATCAGGAAACATTGTTTAGCAGTATTGTTTGATGACAGCATAGAAGAACAGCTTCTAATAAAGCATCAAGTTATTTTTTCAAAGAATCTAAAGTATTTTGTAATTGAGTAGAATCTGCGAGTTTCTACGTAAGTTTTCATTTGTAAGTTCTCTAAGAGATGGCTAATAATTTTAGCGTCATTTCATATAAATATATACTACTTGCTTTATTTACTATATATACTTTATTTGCAGAGTAAACAAACTGCACCTGCTGAATCCCAAAACAGGCATATGCCAAGAACACTCAAGAAGAAATTTGAAAGAAGAAACATGCCCGAGACTCAGGCACAAAAACGGAAGGAGTTGACTCCTCTCCCAGAGTTTATCCAAGTGAGTTACCTGATTATAAACTGTCATTACTCCCCGACTTCAATTGCAACTGAAATTGTACTTTCTACTTTTGTATAGCATCGCATCAAGTTGTGGGACAAATTCAAGGAAGAGTATAAGCAAGGTTTGGCTGCTAAAACTCCAGAGAAGATCGGTGTAACCTTGCCTGATGGAAAGGAGGTTGAAGGTCAATCTTGGCGAACCACGCCATATGAAATCGCACAAGGAATCAGGTTTGTTAGATTATTTTTAGTCATGTTGTGAACTGTTAGTATAGTGTCATAGTTGAGAATTATGGTAATTAATTAATAATTTTGATGATGACAGCCCTGGATTGGCGGACGCTGCAGTTATTTCGAAAGTGGATGGGGAGCTGTGGGATCTCGATAGACCTTTGGAAGCATGTAAGTCTTTGTAAATTATCTCAAACACGTGTATTAAACCCGGGCTATTAAACTTGTCAATGTTAGCATATTTCAATTATCTATTCATTCTTAAAATTCTAAATTTAATTACTCTAATTTGCATGTAGCTTGTAAACTTCAGTTGCTAAAGTTTGACGATGAAGAAGCCCAGGCAGTATTTTGGCATTCATCTGCTCACATTTTGGGAGAGGCAATGGAGAAGATTTATGGTGGATGCTTATGTTATGGACCACCAATTCAAGACGGATTTTACTATGATATGTACATTGAAAACGATCAGGTTTCTAATCAAGATTTTGGAGCTCTAGAAACCTCAATTAAATCCATCGTGAAGGAAAAGCAACCATTTGAACGCTTGGAGCTTACTAAAGAACAGTTGCTAGAAATGTTTGGCTACAATCTATTTAAAGTCCGAATCTTGAACGAGAAAGTTGACACTCCAACCACTACCGTTTATCGGTGTGGACCATTGATTGACTTATGCCGTGGACCTCATGTACGCCATACTGGCAAAGTGAAAGCACTTGCGCTCACCAAGGTAAATATGTGACCACATGACAGTGTACTCTTAAATATTTTGAATGTAAACAGCTTACAGCTAGATGACCGTATTCATTGTGATTTTTTTCGCTCTTAAAGAACTCTGCTACTTATTGGGAGGGCAAGTCAGATGCAGAATCCCTTCAACGTATTTACGGAATATCATTCCCAGATCCAAAGCAACTGAAAGAGTGGAAAATTATTCAAGAAGAAGCCGCAAAGCGAGATCATCGTAAATTGGGAAAAGAACAAGAACTTTTCTTTTTTCATGAACTTTCTCCTGGCTCATGCTTTTTCCTACCAAAAGGGGCTCATATCTACAACGGTAAAAATATTACAATATCCACACAATCCCATGAATGGTGCCACTCTCGCTCGTCGGGTTTCCACATAAGTCCCATATTAATTTTTTAATACGGGGCTTGCGAGAGACACCCCACGACGACGTTTTGTGTGTGAAAGTCATGAAAGTATGACCATATCAATCAGCAATCCCATGGTTGCAATAATATGAGAATATAACTGACATACATTTTTGTGGGTCCTCATTTCAGAGCTCATAACCCTCATCAAAGGAGAATATCGCAAGCGTGGATTTAATGAAGTTGTCAGTCCAAATATTTATAACTCAAAGCTCTGGCAAACTTCGGGACATTGGCAACACTATGCAGAAAACATGTTTGCTATTGAAATCGAAAAGGAAACTTTCGCCTTGAAGCCAATGAATTGCCCTGGGCACTGTTTAATGTTTTCCCACCGTCCCAGAAGTTGGAGGGAGTTGCCGCTTCGTTTAGCAGATTTTGGAGTTTTGCACCGAAATGAGCTATCTGGAGCCCTTAGTGGGTTAACTCGCGTTCGTCGATTTCAACAGGATGATGCACACATTTTTTGTTTGCCAGATCAGATTGGTCAGGAAATTGATGGAGCTTTGGACTTTTTGAACCACATTTACGGGATCTTTGGATTCACTTTCGATTTGAAGCTGTCTACTCGGCCAGAGAAATATTTGGGTGATATCGAGATATGGAATCAGGCTGAAAAATCTTTAGCTGATAGTTTGAATCGTTTCTGTGAAAAGTCGAGTAGAAAATGGAGTGAAAATCCAGGAGATGGAGCATTCTATGGTCCTAAGATTGACATAACTATTCAAGATGCCTTGAGAAGAAATCATCAATGCGCAACCATTCAGCTCGACTTTCAACTACCCATCCGATTTGACCTGAATTATATTGCTGATGACGGAGGAAAGCACAAACCAGTTATTATCCATAGAGCCATTTTGGGATCAGTTGAAAGGATGGTTGCTATTCTTACCGAATCATGTGCAGGAAAATGGCCATTTTGGCTCTCTCCTCGTCAAGTCTGCGTCGTTCCTGTTGGACCAGCCGTGAATGACTACGCTGCGGAAATACATAAAAAGTTTTTTGATGCAGGATTCCAATCAGAAGTGGATTTGGATCAGGGAGATACACTTAACAAAAAAATTCGGAATGCACAACTTGCTCAGTTCAATTTCATTCTAGGTAAATACTTGAGAGATTAAGTAAAATTTTGATTTTATTAAGCTCAAAAATTGTAATTATTATGACATGATGACCTAGAACTGCATATGAAATATTTTGTGCTCGCAGTGTTGGGCGAACGAGAAAAGGCAGCGGGCACTGTTAATGTACGCACTCGGGACAACAAAGTACTCGGAGAGCAGTCAGTACCGGACTTAATTGCCCGATTTAAGGAGTTAACTGAAACGAAAACTTTAAATAGCGAAGACGCATTCTAGATTAATATTGAATTCCTACACATGCACAAGTTTGGTATTTGTAGCTGATGGCTTTTATTTACAACCAAACAACCAACTCCTAGTATTTATTATTAATTACTACACTGTTATTTAGTATTTGATAAAATTTGCCTCTATGTAAAATTTGTTTGTAAAATTCTCTACAAAAATAGGACAAGTACGATATTTCAATAATAATGCATAGCCAATTATAAAACTCAAACATATTATATATACATATATTATATATATATATATATATATACATTATTTGTACAATATTGCATTGCTTATTGTTAATTATTGCTATTATTGTGACAATGATTGAACAACTCATCTGCCAAGTTTTTTGCATCATTTGCACCTTCACAAACTCTCAAAATTTCTTGAGGAATGCTATTATATCCCCAGTATGCTCCGGAAATAGCCCCTGCCATTGAGGCAGTGGTGTCACTGTCCCCTCCTAAAGAAATTGCATAAAAAATGCTCTTTAGAACTGGACTTTTTATGTGGACGGGTAATTCAGTAAATTTGGCCTTTGTTGCAGACATAAGAAATGAGAACAATGCAGTAGGAACAGAGTCGATGGCTTTGACAGCGTTCCCCAGTTTCTCAACAACTTCAGCTCTGGATGGAGCGTCAGAACGATCCATGAATTCCACGATAGTGTTAATTTTAGCGATATAGGCAGATTCACCTATTTCGGCAATTTCCCTGTATGCCGTAAAAAACTCATACGTTAGTTTATGAACGCATGTACTGTAATGTTACATATTTAATACAAACAAATAAATCACCTGTGTGAGCTCATTAAACTCTTGAAATTTTCAAAGAACGACGCGTTTTTACTCTCCACATGAGAAATTTCTTCTATAAGCTGTTGACAAAATTCTCTATAATCAAAATCCATTTCACTGTGAGCATTCATGGGAATATTTTCTTGCTTTGGAATCTTCCTTTTCATTGTTGGCGTCAATCTGCTACCTAATCTGCCACGTGTGACAGTAGGCATAGTATTGCCATCAGGGTTAAGATCCCAATTAAATGCCTTATGCACAGATAATGCCTGACATGCAGCTCCGATCACCGCAGATTTATGGTAGTTTGTAATTTTTGTAAGTTTGGTTGCCATTTCTGCCACATTATTGAAATCCAAATTCCACCCAAACAACGCCACAGGCGCCACTCTGGTAGCACCTTCATTTCCTTGAGCCCCGATGTTGCCGACAGATTTTCTCGCAGGAGCGACGGGGTCAGAGTAGCCACTATTTCTTATTTGTGTGAATATCTCTCTAGAAAATGCTCCTGTAAAATTTCGCATGCAATTTAGTCATTCTGCTCTAGGACGTGACCTAAAGTCATCTTTCAACTTTTTCACTTACAATGCGATGGTGTGAAGTGTAACCCTCCGATTTGGCTTAAATTTTAAAATTAGGTGGTCCAAGCCAATACAACTAACGTTTCTTCAGGCAGTTTGTGCGATGGTGAGAGTTACTCAAAATATTTGAGGTCAAAGTTCAAAAAACGGCCGACTTTTTTCAGGCGGAGTGAGAAAACTCCACTTCCATTCTCTTCCCCTCGCTTTGATTTTATTCAGGCGTCTCGCTCATGCATACGCCTTCATGCTCAAGCACAAGCTTTGATGCAAAATAATAAAAAATAAACATTATTAATTATAGCTTAAAGAGCAATTAATACGCATTATACATACTTAATTTAATTTATAATTAAATAAGTGAGATTTTTACTTATTTCTAGTACAAATTTACATAAAAGTTAATTTATAAATTCGCCAACGGCAAATAAACATGGAAAAACTTAACTTGCTTTCCATTTCGAAAGCGTTGGTTATTCTAATATCCAATTATATATTAATATTTTAAATGCTCCTGTGATTCGATATTGTTGGTACTCAAGCGGATCATGGGGTGATGACGAAAAGCCCGAGTTTAAAAATGTAAGCGAAGTTTGTTTTAGAGAAAAAAATATTAGTTGCGACCTGAATTGTGGCAATCCCACATTCATCAAATTCAGCTGGTGCAGTTTATCGTATTGTTTTGTGGACTTTTATGAAAATAATCATATAGTCACATGTGGAATGAATAATTAATATTTTTCTATAAAAAATTAAATTTAAAATTGTTGAAATGAATTATTTTTCGGAGTGAAAATCAAAGCGAGGGGAAGAGAATGGAAGTGGAGTTTTCTCACTCCGCCTGAAAAAAGTCGGCCGTTTTTTGAACTTTGACCTCAAATATTTTGAGTAACTCTCACCATCGCACAAACTGCCTGAAGAAACGTTAGTTGTATTGGCTTGGACCACCTAATTTTAAAATTTCAGCCAAATCGGAGGGTTACACTTCACACCATCGCATTGTTAGTATTATTTATTATTACCATATTTTCGTGACAAATTAAGGAAGTAATCGTCCGTAAGCCTGAAAGATTCAAGTCAATTTTCAGCAAATTTGGAAATAGTGCAGTAGAAGGTGTTGAGGTAATGAATGAATTTATGTATAATAACTGTGTGGCCATGTCCCTTTGATCCAACCCCCTCATCCGGATGAGGGACCGTACCACGGAGCGAATCATGACCGTGTCGTCAGAGAATTTTTCAATGGGCCTCGAAAATGATTCTCTTCTCCGTTCAAAGGAGGAATGTCTTTTTGGTGGAACTACTGCTTGAATTATCGGTCCCTTTGCAGTATTATTATGATGGTCGCTGTCGCCGTTCTCATCACTTTGAATTATGGGAACAATGGAAGCTCGTTTTCGTTCCAACATCTGCTGCGCCAGTTTAGGTCCCACGGAAAAATCAATCCCATGCAAGTCCATTAACTTTTCGTCCTCGCTAAGATTAGTCAAGGAAAGGTACAAATCGCCCAGGATCGAGTAAGAGACTGTGTAGTCACATTCAAATAACGTTCCGATGCAGTCCCCCACCAATGACCCCACTAAACACCCACGCATCTTGTCCCGTAGTCGATCTTCCATGGAAGAACTGATGGAATTCGTCGTCCGTTTTGGTTGCACCCCTTTGAACAGATTCAGCAAAGGCTTACTGCTCTCCTTTTCCCATGATGAGGATCCCCCCTCGTCGTGTTGTCCACTTTCATCATCAGCATCACACCTCCGAACCAAGTAACTTTTTCTCATTCTATCGTTAGT
The DNA here is from genome assembly GCF_002217175.1 of Folsomia candida. Lineage (NCBI taxonomy): Eukaryota > Metazoa > Arthropoda > Collembola > Entomobryomorpha > Isotomidae > Folsomia > Folsomia candida. The sequence goes on along the minus strand of NW_019091193.1, from coordinate 16,431,814 downwards.
TAGCTTCAAGTACGTCAATCAACAATCACTTATGCAAACATGCAAACTTGTGAACCCAGTGCAAACTAACTCCCTAAATGGCGAACGGATGGTTTGTCTTTTTTGTTCCTTTTTTGTGCGTCTCAAAGATTCACACTCTCTGGGTAAAAGCAAACACGATAAATGAGAACATATTAAATTAACTATGCAGAGAGGGTAGTAATATTTTATGTGAGCCATATAAGTAGGAAATTACTAATGATGTAAGAATATTTCGTAATTTTCTACAGACATGCATTATCACAAATAACGAAATATAAGTGTGGTGAACCGCATTATTAAAGGGTGAAACCCTTTATTAGATTGGTTATGTCCACCCGTCTGTCTGCCTGTCCTTTTTGGAACGATAACTCGCCAACGGAATGATAGAGGCAGAGCACAAATTTATTGTGTCAAGCCATGGGTAGAACTGATTAGAATTTGGATACTCAAGGTCAAAAGTTCAGAATACTTTAAATAACAGTGGAGTGGTGGTTTTGTGGGTCAAATTGATAGCATTTTGAACGGGTTTATGCAACGGGATATGTTATTTTGACCTACGCTGACCTGGTGACGGTCAAAACTATAATAAATATATTGAAATTTTAGTTTTGGCAGTTATTGTAGACGTTATATAAATAGGAACATTAAATGCCTAGTTCGCTGTGGCGCATCCTCAGCACTCCAAAGCGACAGTCAACAATGCGAATTTATGGTATGTGTTTTTCAGGGTTGGCCAAGATAATTTAACAAGATACAAGATATCAGATAAAAGATACAAGATATATCTTGTATCCTGTATCTTGTGTAACGGAGTTTATCTTATCTTTTATCTTGTATCTGAACGTTTCTCAAATAGTATTTTGTATCTTGTATCTTGTATCTGGAGAATTTATTTCAATCATATTTTATTTGAAATACTAGTCAAGATACAAGATACTTTTTTTTAGTGAAAAACCGGGAAACTTGCATATTTGGTAGTATTAAAACTAGGAATTATGAAGATTTAAAAACCTCAGTGTACAGGTTTGCCGAGCCGGACGCAAGGTTCTGTTGTATAACGTCGTAATATTTATTTATCTACAGTAAATAAACCCTCGCACGTTGGCAAATTTTGTAATTTGCATTATATTCCTAATTTGTACCACCATTAGAGCAATTATTCCAAATTTCAACTGAATATACTAGTAATAATAATTTCAGTTCCATAGAATAATTTTAAAAAATCAGTATGGATCACCACAGATGAAATCCTCATATTTGTTTATAAATTGTAAACAGGGACTTGCATTATAAATTACAATGCCAGTTATGAGTCGTATACTGTCATTATTAACAAGTACTCGGCTACAATACAAAAAATCAAGTGGTGCTTCGTTATTTCGTGTTTTTTTTTGCAAGCTCCGAATAATTTATCTTGTATCTTGAAAAAATTATTTCAAATAAATATCTTGTATCTTGTATCTGGGATCACAGCAGATAAAATTTATCTTGTATCTTGTATCTTGTGTAACTCTAATTATTTGTATTTAGTATCTTGTATCTTGGGTTTCGTTCAAAATATTTTGTATCTTGTATCTTTGAAACAAAATATCTTGGCCAACCCTGGTGTTTTTGCACTTGGTTTCACCTCTTGCCTGCATACGTTTTAACGATTGATTGTCCATCATCTTGCATAGCTCTAAAAAACTCCTTCTTTCCTGCGTATATAGTAGTATACACTAATAAAGTTAAATGTCCAGCCAGAACACAGTAAAATAGCTGTTAGTGAAATAATCTTATTGTTCTCACTTGCCACAGCAGTGGTTCCAATAAAATAACGCAACTAATACCCAGTATTAGGCCAAAAATGTGCTATGCATTTATCTGTTATCAATTTAAATTGAATAAATTACTTTGACTTTCATTACCGTTTTCTATTTACCTATGTAACTTTTTTATTGTACGTGCGCATTAATTATTCATGTTTGCTCATAGGCAGTTGGTCAGTTTTATTAACGAAAATTGTCAATTGGAGCTCGACATACCGGAAGCATGAGAGTTTTTCGCATGCATGCACGAGAACATGTAGGGAATATTTTGTCGTGCGTCTCGAGCAAACTCTAGCCAAAAAATTACTTGGCTTATCATGCACGCTTGATTTCAAGTTAAGGCACGAAACTTGAATATACTTTTTGTTGTACTAATTAATAGCGTAAATTTGTTTTTGCGGTCCAGAATCCTTGATGATGCATGCATAATTTTTGTTCTCTCTCATGTTTCATTCATGTATATGTGAAGTTGTGCGAGTTGAACAATACTAAATCTTGCGTTGTGCAGATTCACTCCTCTCCGTTGCGAAGGTTTGACTCGATTCAGACGGAGGCCATATTGGGATCTCTCTCGGAAGATTTCAAAATAATAGAAAGAACAATTATTTAAAACCTCGAGATGAGTATGTTGCTCAAAAAGACGACGACGACTACTTTAGCCATGGCGAGGCGCATGGCAGGGACTGCAGCCGCCCACAGTCACGATGGTTAGTTGGTAACTATTATATTTATATTTAAGATTCTTAAATTAAGAATATTAGATTAAGATAAGACTTTTTGGGGTATTGGATTTGGGGAATAAATGTCGAATTTCTCACGATATGTTAATTTATACGTTTATTAGTGTATTTGACGAATTCGTATAAATGTTGTTATTGTAGTATTTGATTTGCCATGCTACGTTTACAGTTTACACAGTGTAAATTACACTGTCTAACTTTTATTGTTTGTTACATCAGGAGGGATGAAGCTATGGAAGAATTTTTCTCTGTTTCTGGCTCTCCCGTGCGTCGCCATTGTGAGCGTCTACAACTTTATGCACATGGCGCAAGAAGCAGAACACGGTCACGAGCGTCCAGAATTCGTACCTTATGATCATTTGCGAATTCGCAACAAGGTATAATGTCTAAGACCTTCAAATTAGTTAATATTCTCTTGGTAATAAATGGACTCAATTTGTGTTTTTTTATTTATAGCGATTTCCGTGGGGTGAAGGTCAAAAGTCGCTATTTCATAACCCCCACGTTAACCCACTTCCAACTGGTTATGAAGATGATCATCATTAAAACAAATACATGGAGGTCTCTTCTGCTGCCATCGATCCAAGTCGCCGTTTGATTTAGCAAAGCTTCTCCTTACTTAGTGTGTGCTATTTAGTCAATTAAAAATTTTAAAATAAGCCATGGATAACCGAACAAGACGAGTATCGAATATTATCATCATGCAAGAACATTCATTTTAGTTCAATTAATCAGTATGTAGAAAGGGAACAATGTTTGACATAACAGAAACAATCTCTCACGAGTATAGCATTAAAGAATATGTGAAGTATCTTTAATGTCTATGTTCAGGATATGCATTCCCTCCCACAGGGGGCTATACTCCAGCAATGATCCCTTTCCCAGAAATATTCTTGTTTGCATAGATAGTGAATATATATATGTATATCGTAGATGTATAATCCAAGGCATAATAAATAAACTGAGAATGATGAATAAATTTGTAGATCAATGTATACTTAATTCCTGAACACAGCAGCGTATCTTTCTTATTCAAGTAATATATCACCACAATATATAAAGCTTTACATATTTTAGGCTAATTATAGCATCCATCCACTTACTTTATATATTTAGATAATTAATTATACGAGAGATAGAGATTGCCATCATAATAAGGAATAATAAGGATACTTATCATGGATCAATGTGCTTTGCAAGTAAGACGAATTTCACTCAAAATTAGTAGAGGACTTTCGAGTCTAGACGACGACACTTTTTTTAGTCCGCCAAACGGCGGATCTAAAAGCGTCAAGAAAATTAGCACATTAATACTTCTAACTACTAACAAATACAATTGCGAATAGTGCAATGAGAAACCTAGACGTAAAACACACTTGATAAATAATTACTGGTATTTGAATATTAAAAAATAATTCACAAAATAATGAAAGAGCATACAAAGAAAATTGGCAAACGCAAATGACTTTTAGTTCGTCTCGCCATCATGAGAACGGAGGAGGAGATAGATTGCATTTGCATCTTTTTGACAGACCGTATTTTATTGTATGTATTATGTTGACTTCTTTTGTTATCTTCAGATCTTCGTTTTTCGTATTAATCCATTATTTGTGAGCCGCTGTTTATTGTTACGGCTTTCAAAACGTAGTCGATAAATTTAGGGGTCTGTCTTCGTCTTCTTCGTCCTCATGATGACTTAGATGATAATGTCATTCGAATCTGCTCCGTTTTCTCGAAGTGTCGTCCTCCAAAACTGAAGAGTCGCGTTTGGATCCGTGCTTTCCGCTTTTTTTGTCAAATTGCTGATGCAGGTAGCGCAAAAGAATGTTGGTCTTTTCTGTCACAATCACTGAATAACGACTTCAATTAGTCATTAATTCAAAATTATACAAAATTTGTATTGTCACCGTGTACCTTGTTGTGCAGGAATATCTTTAGTGGGAACATAAGATGCTGGCCTTCAAAGCAAATAAAGAACGCAAATATATAGTGGGAACATAAGAACATAAAATAAATCTCAATACCTCCGAGTAACGTTTGATTTGGGTCCATCCATCACCCATTTTTGAAAATTATCTGGATGTTTGGAAGGAAGCCCACTTAGAAAGTCGTTCACAACTGATTGACACGACTAGAAAATGCATTCACAATTATTATTAAGTTATTTACTTTTCTGTATAATTTATAAATTATAAACGTATCATTGGTTAGTGTTCAATGCAATTACATATTAATTGTCTTGTAAAACGTTAAAGTCAAAGGTAGTTCTTAAGTATTTGCATATTACTACTCACTCACCATTGTGTTTTTCCGTTGTGATGGAATTTTAGTACTTTGGGTCGGGTGGGAGGTGCCCAATATTTTGAAATATTTATTTAGTAATCACTCTGGTTTGTCTTCTCCACAAAGCTTCCAGGTTCACTGACAGATTCTAGCTTAAACAAAATACAAATCAAAGAATTAATAACATGATTGATATTAAACTATGACTATTTATTGTTTTGTTTATGAATACCCATACCCTACAACAGTGTAGGGCCTACACCCTTCTTATTTTTAATATACAAATTAGATTCTCACCAACCAAACGCGTGTGTTTTAACGTTCCAAGCCCAAAGAGCACGACAAAAGTACAGATTTTAATTGTAAATTCGAAATTAGAGACAATTTCAAAACGAGTGTTGCTTTCCCTTCTTGTCCAAGCTCGAGGAGTCAGCAGAGGAAGAAAGTGAGAAGGAGTTGCCACCACCTGCTCTGCTCGTGAGTGAGTGGAGAAAGGAGAAAGATCACCGTGGCGCATGGCACCCTCAAATCTCACATTCCCACAGTATCATAATCTTTTTGGAAATATATCATTTTCTCACCTTACTAGTAAGGTGAGAAATTATTTAGTAGTTTTAAATTTTAAACATGGAATAACTTTTAAACTTAAATTACATTGCTAATGTTCGAGATTATATCATAATAATAAATAAATGTATGTCGGTCGTTGTTTCTGCAAAAATATGCATATGTTAAACGCTGATTTCAAAATACAATTAGGACGTTGTCCGTTCATTAACTGTTCCAAACGACAGCCACAAAATATATCTCGGATACTAGTAAAAATAGAAAATATATATATTTTAAATTAGCAGAATAAACATGAAAAACTTGTCTAAATTAAAAAGGCAAAATATTGAGAAAAATATTGTCATTGGAAAACAAGCAGTAAAAAGTTCTAATCATGAAATGTATGACATACATTTTATTATAAACCAAATAAAGGCAGAAGCTAAATAAAAGATGGTCTGTCTTGATGCATTTGCACGCACAGAGCTTGATATAATGAATGTGCATAAATAAGTGATAACCAACGACCGAGAATGTCAGTCAGCGAGTCAGTTCAAGAATAATATGCATGTTTCATGTTGCACTATCTCACGAACCTAAATATTATGTAACTCGCCCCTGCTTGTGCACAGTGAATAAGTGCACTAGTGCAGTTATGTGCTTTTACAATTTGTTTTGGTCATAGAGTTGGAAATAATAATAATATGTAAGTGTTAGCCAGATTACTTAGGATTAGTCTCATGGTTGACGGTGAGACTCACCTACATAAATATTTTATTTCATTCTCCGTACAGGCTCATTTTTTCGAGTAATTAACTTTTTGATACCCACACAAATATCTAGACTTACTTTAAGTATTTTCAAAAATAATGATGAGTTTGCTAATGTGAAATTTATTGTATCGACTGACAACGTGGGTGTAACCATTGTAGGATCAAATGTGTTCATCTCAAGGGGATGAACAAGGTTAGCAATTTGTACTGGAATTATGAATTACTTAAATATTGAGGCCATCCATCCCAGTCCGTTCTGACTCCCATGCTTCGGTCACCACGTCTAGAGAGCAGTTACAAATGGAAAAAGAAACAGTGATCGTTTTATTCTGATCATCAACATAAAATTTACGAGTACGGGTTTCAACTGCTTGATAAATACATAAATCGAAAGCAGTCTTATTTTGTTGTTTCAATTCTACGCCGTTGCGGACGCAGTATCCTTATCATATCCTTATACAAAGAAATACGAACACAGACAAACAAATGGCCAGGACAAATGATTACATACGAATGTGCATGTATCTACAATTTGCTGAGGTGGTTCTTTCCTTGGTGTTGACTGGGGTTGGAGAGGTGATGTGCTCAGAGCTCACCCATGCATCTAATGTAATGATGGTTCAGAGGTAATAAAAATCAATCTCCTTGATTGGACTGGTAGAATGGCAAACCTGTCAGAAAATGGTTCAATCGAGTCGCTGAATAAGAGACATGAAGCATTATTTTCCGCTCCGGTAACTGCGCTCGATCCTCGCCAATAAATTTACCGATCGCCACTTCAACTTCCTTTATGTACACTTTGTCCACTTTCTTTTCTCTTTCCCCACTGATTGCGCCCCGTGTAATAAAACCGACGTCCTCATTACCATCTTTAGCACAGGTACGCATTATGATGACTTTTCCTTCTCCTTGTTTCAACATAGGGTTCAAATGATGCATGGTTTCTGAGTCACATAAAGCTCAATTTCGCTTTCTCCCTTCTGCATGTAAATTTTTTAGATGCAATTATGATAAATGTCCCTCAAACCCACGAATGTACACAATAAGCACACACACATTTTGCTACTTGCCATGCATGCATATCATAACGGTTCAAGTTGTGTTATGGCTACACAAGCAAGCCGAATTTTGCCATATTTTTCTGGTGTGTCCGCATTAATCTGCAACGTTCTGCTGCCAGTTATACGATTCGGTTTTAGTGAAATATCTACGGCGTTGTGAGTTCTCTCTCAGTCAGACTCGAAGGAAAAGGAAGACCGACGACGACTGTTCCACGAAAAGAACCTGCAATGCTATTCCATCCACTTTTGTATTACGGCAGCAGAGCCATGCAATAAGGATTCCGTGTTCATTTCATAAAATCATCTGCTTAAAGTTCTGTTACTTGAAGCCATTCGATGCAGTTGGTTCATGTTTAGTTTTTGCTGTGCTTCATTCCCATGATTTGAACTTCAGTTCAGTACAAGACACGAGTCCAACCAGTAAATACATAAGTTAAAGACCTTAGTTCTTCCTTGTCCAACCATTGCACTCGTCCTAACAACAACTTATTAAGAGTGAGTGTCAAGTTACTTGAAGCAATATATTTATATTAGTGCAAGTGCATGACAAGATAGTACGAGAGTGCGTTCCCATTTTAATTGACGCAATAATACAACTAATTAAATGACAGTTTTGGAATGATGGTGGTTAAATTATTATCTGCATAGAAGACTAAACTATACTACAATTAGGGGTTTAAATGAATCCAGTCGGGATGCAAAGAGTTGTGGTTGCACAAATTTAAAGTTCATTTGCTGTATCATTCAACTGCACGGATTATAAATAAGCAATCATTCATTCTGCCCGTCTAATATTGGATTGGAAATTGAAGTGCAAAATAAAATCTATTTGTGGAATAACACCATCTTGTACGTATCCCATGTAAGAACAACGACGTTTCTTTTAATTTAGAGCTAATAATTTACTTGACATCTTGAAGGGTACTTTGGTTAGTGCGTATGGTTTAGAGGTCTTAATATTGGCAGCTCAAATTAGTAATATCACAAATTTGCCTTGTTCTGCGAGGTTCTAGGAAGAAAAATATTACATGTGCATATGTAGCTTTCCAATGTGTGTAATGCATATTAGTATATTGGACAATGGTTAAGTCATCCCAATACGAAATGCAATTTCAATTATCACTCCACATATAACCATCAGATCATTACTTCCATTATAGACTGTTCTGCATTTAATGTATCAATGTAATGGGGATCAAGAAAAAACTGTCTAACAAGATTTTGCTAAATGAAACAGATTTTTTAGCACTCCATCTTCTAAATAAGTGGACAAAACAATGGGCCAAAATTGGTAATGTCTCCATGAAGTAATTACTTTTCTAAGTTGGCAGGATGAACCAAAGCATTCCATTCCATTTATAAATAAAATAAAATCAATGAAATATGAAACAAATGGTAAATAATTTATTTATCATGTCGTGGCAAACAAATTTTGGTTCTTTTTTACATTATGAATTTATTTTGCATTTCACAAACGAACTCATTCGAGAGTCTTCTCTTGAATGAGAAAGTGTTGGTTTATTCCGATTGGTCGTGACTATTTGGATTTAGAACTCTAGAAGACTTACTTAGAATAGAATAAAATCAAACCTTTATGCATGCATTCTTCACCATTCATCTCATACGGACGCGGAAATTGAATGCAGTGTTTGATTCGAGCATATACTTGTACGATTCTAATACATGAGAATAATGAATAAGCAAATCTCGAAAAAGTCAAAGTACTTCGTTAGACCCATGCAATGAGATGAATAGTGTTGAAAAAATTATCGTTAGCTGAATTTTATAAATTTCTCAGATTATTGAAATAGGATTCGAATATTTACGTGCAGTAATATAATGCAGGATTTGCGAAGTGTACAAATGGGGAGAGTTGGAACTTTGCATATTATAGCACACATACTGAAAATTACATGTCTATGTAAATATGCATGCCTACTTAAATAATAAAATATACAAACTTACTATCAAGTCTGGTACACGTTTTATGTCAATTTATTTTTACAACTTTTGTATTCGTATTATTTTTTGCATATGACAATGTTCGAATAAAAGCTCTGGCCAGCACATGAACTTTGGAAGATTAACTTTAGTCGGAACAGTGCAATCGTGAGATTAGTTGGAGTTGTTTTCCTGTATATTAGTTGTCTTTAATTTTGCTGTTAGCAATCCAACAACTCATTACTGTATCTAGCTTGATAATACACATGATACTCATTAAGTTGGTGGCATATGGCATGCGGAGGAGTGATGCGTGCTTTACTCAGCTTACATACATATACAAATTAATTCAATCACAATTGACAATAGCAATATTACTCATCTTCAGGGGAGTTAGAATTTTGGATTTCCGCTCAATTAGTAGCAGAGATGAATCTGTCGTTGTACTTATAAAATTCAATCGTCCCTAATTAAGTATGTATGTATATATGCAGATATGTATTCTGTCTGCGTGCATCTACTTGTATCATTAGTCATCATATCTCATAAGTTATAGCGATTTTCGACTACGAATGAAATATATTTCTCCAATTTGAATATTCATTTTGCAAATTTGTAATTTCAAATACTTGGAAAATTAAATAGAGAGCACAGGATTAACAATTTCTGATGAAGTTTTATAAGTCATGCCAGCTTACTTGCTTAATTTTTAATATTCCTTGCTAGTTAAGTTTCAATTATTAAAATTCTTAAATTATAATGCTTACGTTAAGTCCCATCCTCGTCGATTGTCGGTTTCATGACACAAAAATTACAGAAATCTGACTGAAACGAAAATTAACCTCATCTGCTTCACATGTTGATTTACATCGTACAAAGTTTCTGACGGTTAATAAACAATTTTTATTTCTTTATATCTTTCTTTATTTCTTCATTATATTTTGACCTAAAATTACGACGACATAATACGATTGATTAATTAACTTAATATTGATACGAAAACTGCTGCTAATTAATAATACACGTATCCTACAGATAGTATACTGCAGAAACTGAAAACTTAGATGATCCTATATGTGTGATAAAAACATTTAATAATTTCCTGTACTTCGAGCATCAATTTTGTGTGGCGAACATTTTGCAGATAGACCTTCAATTTTCTAGAATCTCTCAAAACACTGCTTGTGGGTTTTTATTAAATATCTCATACACGGCTGGATATGTCTTAATAAATCAGGGCCATAATCATTTATCTATAATTTATTCAAATCAGATAAAAATTGAGGGAGATCTGATTTTTTGAGCTTGTCAGAACTAAATTCATGATATTCCTTCGTTAAATTTTATTCCGACTGGAAATAATAATTTCTTCTTCTAAGAGAAAGCGAAAATGTCAAATTATCCTAAATTAATTAGTTTATTAATCTGTGTATAATATTCATGATAGTTCTTGAATTTCTAATTCATGGTAAAAGAACGAAGCATAATTAAATAATCCTAAGATATAATACACTATTCATAAAGGCATTACATTATTTTATTCGACTTTACTGAATTTATGCACTCTAATTTGATCAACTCGAAGTAAATAAGCAAATAAGCATAACGCAATGAATTTTCATATCATTAAGCAAGTCTATATATGCAGCAGAGAGGAATCAACAGTCACAGGCTTTCGGAAATTGTAAAGAATCTATTTTAAAACAAGACAGCGCATTTCACTTTTTTTGTGAGCAATAAGTTGGCCAAGAGTCGGATTTGTAGGCTACCGTTTTGTGTATTTGCTACTCATATTAATACTCTCATTCTTTTCTTCGGTGGGGGTCCACTAAACTAAATGGTCCATTAATGACTAACCATGCACTGTTGCGATCATACGCGAACCAAAAATAGTGCATTCAAGGCTCGTTCCCAGCACTTGGACCCTTCCACCTAAATAAATACACATTAATGCCAAGCCATGAGCGAATAATTCTCTACACTGGAAAGTTAAGAGCGAATGATCCTACATAGGGGACCGTGCTTATTAGATCGTATTATTATTTATACCATGTGCACCTACATACAGTTAAATAACACATTATTTAAAATGCACGTGTATGTAGTGTGTGCTTCGGAACCTTAAATGTGTCTATTATTTAACAAAGAACTAATGTGACCTGATCTTTAGCACGATGCTCACTGTGAGTGCAATATGAATAACCATGTAATATGCAAACAGCGAATCGTGAATGAGCAGATTTCTCGACCGACGAGACTGGAATAAGATGAATAAATCATCCTATGGAATAAACTTTGAATAATTATCATGAATTTAAATTTAAATGTTACAGACAGTGTGGGAAATGTAATGTATATGCTTCTACATACAAATTATTTCGCATGAGGTACTAATCACTATATCAACAACTAATAACCGGAGACAAAGGTTTTAACACCCTTGACATTCCTTTGTTGTAGAAAATTAATACTTTGTCCAATGAGGACGTAGTATAAACTAGTAATAAAGTAGATTTAAAGTTAAATTTAATAATAAATTGTTTGTATTATCAATAATAAATATTATTTGGTAGGGAGGGACTCTGAACAATGTAAAAACAAAAAATAAAATGGGGTTTTACATAGAAATTCTTGACATCACTTAATTAAATGCCTGGGAGCTCATGCTCGAACGCGTCCTTAACTTACCGACGTCGTAAATTAACGACGCCTTAATAACAACAAATTATAACGACGTATGCTCATCATTTGTCGTCAAGGCGTCGGAAAATGTTGTCGTTATGAGTTTAACGACATTGTCGGAAAAAAATCGTTAAAATTTGTAATCTATTTCCGATTAAGGGAGTGGTTCACAACGATCTTGGTAACTGAGGAGTTTTGTTCTTACGTCTACTACCACTTTATTTTAGGTGTAGGAGTGGGATAAAATTTCAACCCACTTGTAATAACTTGTCAAACTATCAAAGAAAATTCTGAAGTAAAATGGGGAAGTCATTGTGAGCAGACATGTTTTCGAGTTTTTAAAATTATGTCATAATTTAAAAAGTTACAGAATTTACAAAATCAAGATTTTAGCTTAAAATTTGTTTGAAAATTCCGTTACGGACTAAAACGGGTATTCAGAAAAATGCAAAAATACGGGTCCTCTTAATATTGAGTGCACAAAATTTAAAATTAGTTTTTAAATTAATTTGAGGGTAAATGCAACTTTGATATTTTAATCTAAAGCTAAATTTTTATACTATAAACAAATCGTTTTAAAAAAATCGTTTTGAAAAAATTTGCCAATTAATTTTTGAGCAAATTTACTGTGAAAAATTGCGAATTGCGAAAAAATTGCGAATTATCTAAAAATTCATAAATCTCATTTTTGATAAGCACGTAACCGCGGCATAATTATATTTTTTTCCTTCAATCTCTCTCGATTAGGACTGCCAATGAGTTCGACTCGAACTGTTCGAGTCAACGCATTTGACTCATGAGTTGCTGAGGATGAGTTGAATTGAGTTTGAGTCAATTCATTTCATTCATTCAATTCATTTCATTCATTCAATTCATTTCATTCATTCAATTCATTTCATTCATTCAATTCATTTCAAACGACTCGTTTCAAAATGAGTGATTTGAACAATAATGAGTTTGAGCTGAGTTGCGGAAACTCATTAAGAATTTCGCAATCCAGCGACTCAATTTGCCCAAAACAAAGTTGGCATCAACATATGCAAACCAACATACCCAATCCCTCGTCAACAATCGTCAATAGCATCTCGACCCCCTCCCCCCATAAAATGTTTACATAATATATGAACGGATCCTAATTAACAGCAAATTACGACAAATTTATCTCGTTTCGACAGCTATTTAGGCGTCGAAAACTTCGACAAATTCCAAGGTCTTACCGACAATCAAAGTTTTGAGCATACGTCGGTGTCGCTACTAACGACAAGTGCTAAGGACACATGCTCAAAGGTGTCCTTAGCAATACCGACATCGCTAAAAATTATTTTGAGCATGTGTCACTAATTTTTACGACGTCGCTAAGCTAACGACGCGTTCGAGCATGAGCTCCCTGGTGTTATTGACACGTTATTGATTGCCTGCAGTTAAGTGACGTTTTCAAAATACAACATGAACCATGGCCTCGTATTGTTTACAATAACGTCAACTTGAGTTCTTATCGGTATCAGATATCTACTGTTTCAAGAGAAACAAGAGCATTTGCAGATTTCTTAAAGCTGTCCTTAGAACAGTTCTTTCACTTGTGTACAATAGGAAATAGGCTGCATTGTAACACAGTCATGTTTGAAACCTTACTTATTTACTGCTCAGCCATTCATTATTGAAGAAATGGGTCGACTATATTGATTGTTATATTTGCAGGTTTCAAGGCAAACGAATGACGTCTCGAAGAAATCATTCAACTGTTCTTTTTATCTTCGGTTCCCCCTAATCGCTGTCCAGAGTCGTTCATTCCGGCTGAATCAGAGCTCACCTGGCTGGCTGGATGGATTTCAGTTAATCCGTCAATTGCACACAACTTTTGATCTCAAACATTTGATTTTCTACACGTACAAGATGTAAGCTATACATACATACAAAAATCAATATACACACCATATGTATATACACAGACAAGCTTATCTGAAGTGAATGGATTGAAAGATATGAGCTGCATAATAGTACTGTACGTACATCAATACATCATGGATAAATTCAAAGTGGTATTGATGAATGAATGAAGTACCGAATTTACTTAATGCTGCTGATAATCAACTCACTTTAGGCAGTGATAGTAAAAATGCATACTCTTTAAATAAGCTTAAAAAATGTCAACTGATATGTAAAATGTTTGAGAAGTTGAGAAGAGCTTATTTAGGTGAAACTTAACACAACATGTGGTTTTCTATTTATGCAGATGTCATCTCGACTTGGACAAACAATTTCGCGATATAATACTGCATTGGGAAATCATGCGCCAGCACTTGACATCGGAGGTCAGCAACACGTCCAAGTTCAATCGGACAACTCAACATCATCAGGGAATGGAAGAACTTCGGCAGTCCATGCGATGGCTCACCAGCCACCACCGTCCAATTACAAGGGTCACCGTGGTCATAAACGAGGTCACTCGTATGGTGGAGTTGTGAGTCCATCCAGCTCAGGTATCCACCACTCCCAGTTAGAGGCGAGGCCATCCCATCCAAACACACATCACGGGTAAAAAGTCATTCATGTTATGAATTACCGATCAACTAACTTAATGAGAGCAAATATATTGCTTTCACTAGTGTTTCATTAAATCGCAAAATTTATAGCGAGCCGAAAATCTATATCATAAGGAACAAAATTCATATTCAATCACAAACTTTGTTATATTTAAATACATTTCCAAGAACTAATCCCACTCTGAGAAATGAATAAACCCACGCATTCTCCACGCTTTCTCCAGTGATTTCTACTTGTTCAGTTTATAGCAAATTAGCACAAACCTATATATGCTTGCGAAATTAAATCCATTTGTGATTGTCCTGCCCACTTGATCATTTCGTTTGGTACGTGATCAGGGGTAAGATAACCAGAAAACCCACAAGTTTACGTGAGCCAGAGAATATTGCAGAACAAACAGACGGCTTATGTATGAATTTGCTTGAAGATTATTATTTCACGCGAAAGGCTGGTTGGACTATGCAATGCGAGCTGACATGTTTAATGCATTATTGACAGAATCGTATTACCGTCTCATGGAAGTTCCGCACTGCAGAAAGGACATCGACGAGCACTTTCAGGCTGTTTGCCGAGTGCTGTGGGTGCCATAGCGTGGTCTTCACTGCGTGATTTGGACACCACTGCTCCGACCAACAGCAGTTCACACTTCACAGCCGTCGCTCTCGTCCGCAGTTGGTCACCTCAAGGTGAATTCTTTCAATTACTTTCTACATCCGTCCCCAAATTACGTATACGCGCATGTTATCTCAAACAGATGCACTTTCTCTACCAGTCAACGATCCATGTTTGCAGTATTTATGCCTCTCGCCACAAGAATTACATTTTCCCTACATGAAAAAGTCCATATGTGCCAACCAATCTCATTTGAAAGGTTGAATAATGAATACACAGTGCGGCCAGAATTAGTGAAACATGTATACATTTCCGTATATGAAACTAAGAAAACCTATCTAAAGACTTTTTCAATGCGCCGCAAATATTTAGCACTATTCAGCCTCTTTCTTTGGATGTGATAAATTATTTTGAAGTTTAACCGGGTTTATTGATTATTCTCTTTATATGGAAACATAAATTGTAGGGAAATTAAAATGCGGTTGTCAATTACTTCCAATGTAGCGTGGTACCATTATTCGTTCCGTAAGATCTCCCAAAAATGATAAATTTCTTCGTTCGTTCAAAAAATATCTGTAGGATACGAAATTGTAATATTTTGGACAAATGATCAGATTCAAATTGTGGGCACAAAATCGGCTGCCGGTAATATTTAAACGAGGTGCCTTCACAAAATTAGATTTCTTCTGATTAGTACACATAAAAGAGGAATGCAAAATTTAGAATGAGAATGACGCATGCAAATTTCAGGTCGTTAATGCTTTGTTTCTATCTCATTCAGAATGTAACAGACCTACATCGCCAGACGGAACAATAACTGAGGCAAAGGGAAAGTCAAGTCTTGGCCATCATGAAGTCGGTGACTTCAAGAAAAATGCGAAAAGTCTGAACGACAGAGACGACGGCCTGCACTCCATGGAATGTGGAATTGGACGGTGTCGTCTTCCACAATGTTTCCAGAGGTACATATTCGGTGTGGGGTGTATGCATGTACTCTGTATTTCGGATTCAATAGTAATTGTCTTCTTCCACACCTTTCCAGGTTTGCCAACATTGAGTTTTTCGTCTGCATACTTGCTGTCCTCGTCACCTTGCAGCAAGGCGTCTCCTCCGGTTATGTCAACTCGGTCATTACAACTATTGAAACGAGGTTTGAAATACCGTCTCGTTTTTCCGGTTTAATTGCATCCAGCTACGAAATGGGAAATGTCGTCACGGTCCTCTTTGTCAGTTACTTGGGTAAGGCTCTAAAATAAAAGTCTTGAGTATTTGTCGTACGCAGAGAATTCATGATTTGTGCAAATATGAGCGACTCTCGCTTGGATGGTTTTATTGGTTTTAGAGGTCAGGTGAAATATTTCACACGATGCCGACCCATTTTTTAGCTAGTTCAAACTGGCCAACAGAGTTTTCAATTAAGGCCTATGTTCGACTTTAAGTTATGTATGAGCTAGGAGGGCTTGGGCCAGGTCGTTAATAAAGAAAACATTGATGGATTGATTGAGATTTCAATTAATCCGTATTTCACGCTTTGAACCCTTTCACATTAAATAGAAATTGTGCCAAAAATGGCTTTCCAACATTTTGGAGTCTATATACTTAATTCGTTTTGCAGGTGCCAAACGTCACATCCCGAGCTGGATTGCAACTGGTAAGAGTCCCGACAAATTTATTCTCACCTGCGCTTTAATGTGTTATCCATATAGTCAGTTTCATCCATTTTCAACCTTGATATGAACTCTATATACATATGTGGTTAATATGAACATTTTTGTCGAGAAAGAGGGAATAAGTATATGACTGATTGAATTTCTTTAGTATATGTCTGCTAATCTTTTTAAGGGAATGACATGTACATAATAATTCGTAGCGATCGTAAAAGTCAAACATTGGTTGCAGGCTGACCAGTTAAAAAATAATTTGTGGAAAAAGTGACCATTAAAATGGCAAATAGGGTACTTTCAGAAACAGGATTCAATTTTATTTAAACCATCTTATTTTTATTTAATTTTATTTAAACTATCTTTGTTAAAATATTTTACTTACTGACAATTTCATTGACTTTGTTTTTTAGTACAGTGTAAATTGTGGATCGGGAAATTATCTAGTTATAAAAGTATCCCCTCTTTCGATATTTTATGAATAATAATGGTGATATCAGGATTTCTAGATTTATATTCATGTTCTTGCAAAAATAATTGGAATAGAAATGCTTATTTTACAAAATAAAACGAACTGGACCCATGGAGCGGAAGTGATTGAATTTCACCTTCCACGTTAACGATTCGTTTGCTCAGGAAAAGTCAACTTTCTGTCGCTCCCCCTTGATTTTCCGGGAATGCTCAGGGATTGATGAAAGTTATTCCTGCAATGCTCAAATTAGGGCAACCTTGAAAGTTAGTTTTCCTTTCACAGCTATTGGATTCTGACAACTTTTGGTGGAAATTTTAACATCAACTTGTTCTCTTGACATGACAGACAGCTTTCACTGCTGTGTTGTGTCGTCCCTTACATATTCGTGCTTCTAAAAATATGGTTCCGAACAGATATCTGATGGTAACTTGATTAACATTGACCAGATATCAGATCAGATATCAGATTCAATGTTAATCAAGTTACCACCAGATATCTGTTCGGAACCATATCTAAAAATTTGCTCTCAAGCAAAAACGTTCATTTTGCGTGGATTTGTATCGCTAAAAAATATGATTATACCAGAACTCCTAAGCGATGCATTTTCACCATCGTATCTGTTCGTAACCTTGATAACTCTCTTTAAACTTATCCGATCGAGCTGAAATTTTACACATACATTTAGTATCTACCAAAGTAGTAATCGCATTTTTAGTCGCACTGTTAAATTTATAAGCATTTCACCCTAAATTTGCTAAGGCAAACTTTAGGACTTGCTTAAGCTGACCTAGAAATGTAATCTCGTCCAAATAAAGATTTTGTATGAGAAATTCTCATTGAGAATGAAATATTTCAGCTCCTAGTTTTTAAAAAAAATCCGAATTTTGCCAGCCTCATACAAACTGTAATGTTATGAAGAGTGTACTGTTTGCATTACCAAGTCATAAAAGAGCACAGAGTTTCTCGTAAATATTAATTTAGTAATGCATTTTTTCATACTATCAACTATGATACATATTAGAAGCCTATTCTTCACTCATACAAAGTTGAGCCGTTCTAGCTCTAAAAGGAACCCTTTTTATATATGGATCAACCTCCTTTCGTGATTTCGAATGCAGAGTATGAATATGCTCATGACATATCGTTAGACAGAATTGATATATGTATACGTTATCCAGGGTAGGCCGTCATTAATGTCAATAGGTGGATGGAAAAATGCTAAAGTCGCTCCAATTCACGGATGAGTGAAAGTTTTAACGAGTTTTCTCAACATCTACGAACTTGGATGGGATTTGAACACAAGTTTTGCTATCATGGCGTCCTACTTTAGTTTCATTTCGTAATTTGAATCGCAATGTGTTGTTTTTGCAGGGGTTTTAGTGATGGTTGTTGGTTGCGTCGTTTTCACTCTACCTCACTTTCTAAGCCATCACGATAATGGTGGCATCAACGTTTTACAACAAAGTAGCTATTCACCCAATTTCCATGATCCATACTCCGTCAGCGATGGTTACAACTCGTCTTCTATGGAAAGACTCAGCAACAATGGGAGCCTGTACACCTACAACAATTACAACGAATCTTATCCAGCCGGAGAAGGATACGGAAATGAGAGTTTTGTGAGCTTACGACAGGGTTCTCATGAAGATGATCCAGAGCAACGTCGTTACGTGAAGGAAAAGCAACATCAAGGGAGAAATTCCATTTGCCATTCTGTGAAGCCTCAATCATCTCCTTTTATTCAGGGATCAACTCACAGGCTTAATTTGGATCTCGAAACTGTCTCAGGTAAGTTGTGCTTTTGCCTTGATTACTTGTAAACTTCAACTTCTCCTCCGTACCCAAACCAACAAGTATTCATTGGTTATCACCCTATGACCCATGATCCTATGCAAATAGATGGAGAATCAAAGTTCCCGTCCGTGGTGAGACAGGAGCTGATGTCCGTTGGTTGCTCAGTGGAGGTCATTGAGAAAGATGGCACAAAGACGACCCAGCCATCGCAGGAGAGTTATGGTCATCCTCTCATTCTGTTCATGTTGGCTCAACTCCTTCTGGGTTGCGGGGGGTCACCTCTTTTTACCCTGGGCGTTACTGTGCGTACCACTCACTATTTTACCCCTCGAGGATGCAAGCTCAAAACAAAGCCATAATTTTCTTTTATATTATTTCTAGTATGTTGACGATCATGTTCCGGCCGACTCATCCTCCGTCTACATTGGTACAACGATATTTTTATTACTCGATAGGGCTCAATCAACGATAAGTGCATGTTATTTTTTGTCAGGTATCATCTATGCGATGGCAGCATTTGGCCCAGTTCTAGGTTTGTCTTTACTTTCTGGTAATCAGTCAGTATTTCCCTTTTAACTGGATTTTAAAAAAATCTCAGGCTTCATTGGAGGTGCCTGGATGATCTCAATTCCATCGTCAGTCTCGCATTTAACAAATCCGGGTGAGTTATCAATTTATAGGATACGCTTGATGTTAGTAAATGTAGTACCATCAATATATTTAATACCATTTCCTTTCCTGGAATAGATGCTCGATTCATTGGACTGTGGTGGGGTGGATTCGTCATTGCAGGCGGACTTTTGTAAAATAAATATTATTTGGAACTTATCCCACTAAGGATAAATGCTTTATAATATCAAATGAATTTCCACAGACTCTTGGCTGCGCTTCCATTTTTGACATTTCCAAGGATTGCTAGGAGGAACAAAAATGAAGAGGAAACGCCGTCGAGCCCAGCTCTTGAGGAATCACCCATTTCCGGCTCAAAGCAGGAGGCTCTAGACTCGGCAGCTTATGGACAATCGATTAAAGACATCCCTCGTTCCATTTGGCGACTAATTACGTAAGCGGCTGCACTTGCTTAGCATGAAAAGGAAATGTTTAAAAACTTATACAGTTGACAGCACGTTCATTCAAATATATAGCTGAATAACATTAAATATTAGTAACATGTTCGTATACTTTCATTAAAAAATATTATTTACTTCATCTTTATAGGAACCCCACTTACGTGTTAACATGCTTAGGCGGATGCATGGAACTGAACATCGTTTCTGGATTTGTGGTCTTCTTGCCAAAGTATCTCGAAACACAATTCTCTATGGGAAAGTCGAAAGCTTCTTTGTACACCGGAGGCATTGCCATTCCTGGTATTACTCATTCCAGTTGATAAGTTTGCATAAATGCCTTTGCTAGTTAGTTAAGCTGAAGTTTGTGTTTACATACGTATGGTTGCACTTATGTAGGAGCATGCCTGGGAATCTTCTTTGGTGGATGGCTGGGTAAGAAAGTGGACGTATCTAATCTATCACTCGGTGATATGTTGTAAATAGCTGGAATACATTAATTTTTCTTTGCAGTGAAAAGAATGCAAATGAAGCCATCCGGCGCTTGCAAGTTTGTTGTGACTACAAACATACTCTGTCTGGCTGGATACGTTTTGTTTTTCTTTCTGGGATGCTCCAATCCAAATTTAGGTATGTTCAACTCACATTTAAGTTCATTACAATCTACGACTTATGTAAATGGGAAATGGTGTATGAATAATGTCTGAACAATTGAATATGTGATTCATTAATTGATTCAGCTGGGGCCACGGTATCATATCCAGGACTGCCCACGTAAGACGCTGTTTAGTTATGTGAATGTCCTAGATTACACTTCTAGTCGCATATATGTATATGAAAATCAATGAAATTTTCAGAAATTATGCTCCTCTCGACATCAATCTTACCAGTTCTTGCAACTCTGACTGCAACTGTGATTTTTCATTGGACGCACAATATGTCTGCCACGAAAAGTCAGGGGTCACATACTTCAGCCCCTGTCATGCTGGGTGTTCTGTGAATTTAACTCAATGTACATGTAAGTGCACTACGCCGTATAGTTTAGTTACGCTCTGAAATTTTTTTAAGGCGGGTCAAGGTGATACTGAATTATAATTTAGGATTTGATTTATAATATAAATATTTCCCCTTCGAAGGTGCTGGTGGAGATGCAGTTGAATCTGGAGCATGTCATGACACACCATGCAACACACTTTTGCCATTTATGATTGTCCTGTTCTTCATGACCGCAACTGTTAGTGTGACTCAAATGCCCCTTCTAATGATCGTTTTAAGGTGAGTCGAGTGCGAAAAATTGTTTATTTGTTTTTAGAATAAATATTGAGCCTTATAATTCGTAAAAATTAATTTTGTCAGAAAACTTTAATGGGAGAAGTAATATTTCACGTCGTTTGGTATTTTTATTTTTCAGGTCCGTTTCTCCCGAAGAACGATCATTCGCTTTAGGGATGCAGTTCGTTATTTTTAGACTTTTGGGTATATATATTTAATATAAATATAATCATATCTAAGTATAAAAATATGTGGATATTATGCAATATTTTAGGTTATATTCCAAGTCCCATAGTATTTGGCAGCGTTATAGACTCTGCATGTCTGCTCTGGAGCATCAAACGATGCTCCGTACTTCTTCCAGCAGTGAGTTACGATTACATGATTTTGGTACATTTTTGACCTTGCTTAATAACATACTTCTTCATTAATATTTAGGTTAGCGGGAGGTGCCTCCTTTACGACATTGCTGACTTTCGATACAAGTAACGGAAATGTCATTAAATTTAGGTTTCTCATTTCACCGTAACATTTTTTGTAATTATCTCCAGATACGTTGGAATGCTCTCCGGACTGAAACTTTTAGCTCTAGCTCTCTTTTTGTATGATCTGTACCAATTAAGAAAACTTGAGAAGAAGGAGGAGGCTGAAGAAGCCGTTGCTGCTGCTGCAACGAATGGAGATAATCTCAAAAGCTGCAATTCAATCATTTCTTTGGACAAATGTAAGGCGATCCCATGTTCAAGTAGAAATCATTCGATTGACAGATCTCAATGTTTTGCTCATGAGAGAGAGCCAATGCTAGTCCCTACTTAAACGAATTACATACATGGAATATGTCTCTGTCGACGTACAAAAAGGCTAATTCGCCAAGCACTTACGCCATTTCTCTCTTAAAGAATCAAATGTGGTCTCTAGTCAAAAACAGCAGTAAATAAATATGTACATATAGTCGCACATTTTAGAGCATGTTAAGAATTAACATGCTGAACTTTTGAGAACGATTAGGCATTTGAACATATCAGATTATCTAAGTTTTGCATTCGCAGAGAACTTATAGCATAGCGTCATACGTTGTTTTTGTGATTCTATTTTCATGCTTTTATCTTACGCTTTATATTATACTTTGCCTTTTTATGTTTTATGTCAACCATGTGTTTAGTTTGTTTGGTTTTGCTTTTAGTGTTCCATGATGATTCAGGAAGCGTCACAACAATTACCACCACAACCACCATTATTACCCCTCCTTGCACACAAACACAACCCAATTGTAGTAGAAGTAGCATTGTTCATGCAACAATTCCTATTTCCAATCAAGGTCATTGTCACATTGATTGACCACTGTGAATATTAAATCTCACAATTTACTAATCTAAGATTTTATTACTATTAAATATATGTATCATCGTGTCGCCGTTAAGTTTTCCATTCATTTCGTTAAGAAGCATACGTTTTGCTAATTAACGAGAAGAATTGAATTTAAAAATTGTGTCATGTACAAAATCCATCATTTATTCCAGTTGTGATAAGTTATTCGTTTGTTTTGTTTGTATTTGCGTTGTATGCAAAAATATTATAATAAAAACAAAGTAGCAGGAAATATTTATGTACAACTATAGGGCGACATGGACTTAATGAAACTGGGTATTAAATATGTAACACGAAAAGAATTTAAAGCTGGGCAATAATAGTGGAGATAAATGTATGGTTTAATACTAGTCTGTAACCCCTCACTAACATTTATTGAGTATTTACATATGCAACTCGATTCCTTTTAACCAATTATTGGACTTGTACGAAGTTAGAGAACTACTTTTAGATTTTTGTCAACTTTTTATTTTACCACTAATTGTATTATAGTAATTTTTAAGTTGACCCTGTTATTTCATCAGAGATATTATGTAAGTAACCTCCGTCGGGCTAATGTAGTCAGCGTTGAAATAGTTTTAAATATGAAACTCATTTTGGTGCAATTCAAACATCACATCGTTTCGTTAATACCAAAGTAAAGATAACGCGAGACAGAGAAGTGTGTATTTATTTTGTAAAGAATGCCCAAGTTAATGATTGTAAAATATATAGTAGAGTTAAACCAAAATAAAACCTGTGATCAATTCTAAATTCAGTGTTTGGTTTCATTTACATATTTATTATTTTCTGGTATTATTATGTGTTTCTATTTGTATTATATTTGACATCGAAAACTCAGCATATTTGCTAAGGCTAAACTGCCAATTACAAATACTATCAAGACTGTCATTATTTTCGTTCAATGCTCAAAAATATTTCACATGCATTTTGGTAAGCATAAACGAGAGACTTTTTTCGTTATACGTAGACAGGGTATCCTCTTTAGCTTCTTATGTAAGTACGGGAGCATTATACAATAAACAAGCCCCCAAAAAAGGGAAATCTTAGTGAGGCTGGGTGCAGCTATCAATATTAAATAAATTTTTCGGAACAGCATTTAAATCACGACTCTCCAAACTATTTTAGCCTAGATGATTTAATTACTGGTAGAATTATTGATTACGTACATTGTAGATGTACAAATTGAATAACAATGACAAACTTTATTGTTTTTTAATGGTGTCAAGTTTTCGATCTCGGTTGCGATCGTCATCAGGACGGACTTAATTACATAATTATTAACAAATTACTGCAATTAAATATATTGAACTAAAGATTTCGAATGAAGACAACATGAATCCATATTCTGATCAATACAAATTAATGTGCGAATAGATAGTTTTAAGAGTGGTGATGCAAATGATGTTCCGAAAAATTTATTTAATATTGATAGCTGCACCCAGCCTCACTAAGATTTCCCTTTTTTGGGGGCTTGTTTATTTAATACTTGTAATTGAGTTATTTAGATACTAAACACCACGCATGCCCGAAATATAATTTTGCATGTAGTTTGCAAATATTTTGCCACATAACTCGAGTATGTAGAACTCATATATTCATTCCATTAGTTGTTGTCAATGGCGTTTGTTTTTTACCACCCCTTAAGCTTCATCCAATTTTTTGCACCTCTTATAGGAAAAACTTTGTCATTTATGAACCGATTTTAATCATACTACCCTTAAAATTTGCACAAAAATTTACTCTAAAATTTGTGCAATTCGTTTTTCATTACGATACGCCATTAATTAGCTATAAATATAAATACGTTTCCAGGGGTATATTTTTGCCCATAACTCGCGTAAAAATCAAGCATTCGCTAAGTCGGACCAGATCCCGTTTCTAAATTATGTAAGAACAATCGGTGCAAAATTTCATCAAAATCGGTTGAGAAATTACTGAGATATCGCAGACGGTCACTTTTTTGGGGTGGGGTAAATGCATACTTAGTAAATTTTTTTCGTTGTTAGGTATTTTCCTCACTAAGAAAAAAACAATAAAATCTAATTTGGGAGTAAATTATTTCTTGATCGTGATGCTTCTTTGTAGCAACATCCGACATTGCATTTAGTTAGTTGGAGATTCCTACCTTCCTCGGAACAGTTGCTGCTGAGACAAATCGACGACGGTAGCTGCAGAATGTTGATTATAGTTTCAAGGATGTTCAATTTAGAATATCATTGAACTTTTTCGGCTTCAATTGTGGAGCCAATCTGCTACTTTTAAAGCCATTTACGAGGGGAAGACTTCGTCATGCAGGATGAAAATTGACGGTTGCGAAGAAATGCAATTATATAATAACACCGTTTACATAAAAATTATGCGTGACCGGTAGTCTGCGTTTGCAATTCGCGTTTCAGTAAATACCTACTTACAACACAGAAATATAACAAACTGTATGCATTAAAAAATATATAAGTAAATTGTGGTAAACAGAGACCGAATGAGAAAAATATTCGTTTATACCCAAAACTAAAT
Organism: Folsomia candida; assembly: GCF_002217175.1. Lineage (NCBI taxonomy): Eukaryota > Metazoa > Arthropoda > Collembola > Entomobryomorpha > Isotomidae > Folsomia > Folsomia candida. The sequence goes on along the minus strand of NW_019091193.1, from coordinate 16,406,649 downwards.
GACATGAAGGAGTGTGCCGCTAATTACTGTTTATAATAGTACACAATCATTTAATGGTCCCTAAAATACATACATGCAAATGTAAATAAACAATCAAACCTCAAATGACTTTTTATTTTGTGGGCATTCTGTTTTATTTTCTGTTTGAAGGTTTGAATCAAGAGTGATTGTGAAAGTCTAATGATCTTATGCTTACGAAGCATCATCTTTTTGATGATTGTTCCAAATCCTAAGCATTTCCCGTCGATTCTGAATCCCAAGATCATCACATGAACTAAAATATCAACAACTTCCTTATTCTTTCCCCAGCGAGTTGTTCAATTTAAAGTCCACCCAGTTTTCAATTATTCTCAGAACTGCTGAAGAGCCAAGTTCGTTTCATTTAAACAGCGTGTCTAATGAATATTTGTATTAGCAAACTGTATGAAAAACGTGAAAATCATGGGGAAAAATTACCACTGGTGGATGGAACATGAAACTAGTTGTTTGAGTCGTTTGAGCGAGAATAAACCTGAACAAATACGCTGCGCTAATAACTAATTAAATAATTGTCGTATAATAATTAAAGTAATAGAAACATATTGTAAACGACCCTTCGTTTTGACAATTTTGTAGCTCTTTCTGAGCGAGTGCATATGTACATATACTCTAGAATCTTACGGGGGCCCCACACCCACCCAACCAGTGCCCCCCCAACCCATCGCTGCCACGACCACCCCCCAGGCCCCAAACTCTGAGCAACTTCAAGCACAAATTCGACGTCTAAAACGGCCACGACATGAGGACGACCAGCCAGAGACATCGACCTTGTGTCAGCCCCCCCAATTGAACATGTCATTTTCCACCACCGCCCAAGTACTCGGGCCCCGCCCCTTCCGCGTGGCCCCACCTGACCCACCCAGGCCATTCTCCATCTCATCACCCAACCCCTTCCGATGCTAACTGGACCCCCCCCCACCGCCACGACCAACAACTTGTGCCATAAAACAATAGCAGCTTTCCAATCCTTTCTATACTTCCACTCTTCTATTCTCTACCAATATAAGATTATCCGCAATTAGTTAATTAATTGAAATATTTAAATTTATTATTTTTCACTCAGACACGCATTCCACTCCCTTCTCCACAACTAACCCTCTTCCGTACACTCCACGCAGTAAACAAAATGCATATAAATAAAAATTGGAATTCACATTGTCAACAATTTTATGCCTAGTAATTAAGCAATTTTAGTATTACAATTATTACCTTTAACCATTATACGCTCCTTTATGGGCCCGAGTGGCCAAGAAAAAGGATTAATAAAATTCATATTCATATTCATATTCATATACTCTAGAATCTAGATTACATGCTGCTGAATACGTCACGCCAACACAGACTACAATGCATAATACGAACAACAGTACTCTTTTGAAATCCTAGGTCTGATGGCAAGGAAGGTGCATTGTGTTGGTATTGTTGATGGTCGATTGTGGAAAGGTGTACGGCATAAAGGCAGTCAGACTGAATGTTGCCTTGTTATTACAAAGGGACGACGGATGGATGCAGGTTGGATTTCCTCGTCAACCAATAAAAAACGGATGCCTCAGGGGAAACCGCATCAGTTAATGGGGACGATATAGTTATGTACATGCATATCTAATAACATCGGATTGTTGCTTCGATATAGCGTAATAAGAGTTTTTGCTTCTTGGTCGTAGTAAATTGCATTGCACACATCCCTGAATCGCGTGTATGAGCATTTGGAATTACACCTACCTTTTTCAGACAAACTTAGTTTTAGGCGATCTGGGCATCAAGCAAGTCATCATTGTGTAGTGCGTCCGTTTTGTGGTTTCATCGTGCTAAATAAATGAACAAGTTATCCGTTCCATTTATTTGCGCAAAACAGCAGCCCTTCATTCATTTGATATTGTGAAAGTTGACTCAATATTTAGTGGAAATGATGATCGATTGATAAAGTATGTATGCACGATGTGCAGCAAGTGTTAGCGTGAGGAGAAGTGAGAATTGTTGGAGTGAGTGTAAGTATATGTAACCTTGCGAATGAATGGAGTGAATATTGATTGATTTATCACAAAAAGGCCTAAAGGATCAGTTAAAAAATTAGATTGGGATTCGATGGAGGAGACAGAATCCTCGCCAAATCAACAGGTAGTTTGTATGCATGTACATATGTATGTATAGAGCTTATTATTACAGTTTTGTATCACCCAGTAAAGTTAGACGAGTCTTACTTACTATGTTACTGTACGTGGTGAGTTGTATGATCGATGGAGTAAATTTTAATGCCAGCATCTTGATTAATTGGGGGAATAAATTATAAGAAGCATAATTCATGCGTTTTGTGATTAATCGTTTATATTTTAAATGAATGTTAAACGTTTCATTCTCAGGATAATTTAATTATTGGTTGGTCTCGTACAAGCTACACTGCAGCTAAATAGTCTGCTAAACTTGTAAATTAAGGAAAGTGATAAATTCCAGGGCTTCCTTCCTGCAGTAAAAATAATTAAAAATACGCATGTAGGAGGTTCAGCGGTCAGTACAGTGATTAGTGATTGTGGGAAAATGTGTAATTGCATAAAGGATTTAACAACTTTGTTAATAAAAGTGGTCCGTTGATTAATTCAAGGTTCGACCACCTCTTCTAACCTATTCTCTAATTGGCGATGAAGAAGCTGTGATTCGGATTCTTTCTCAAGGGATCAACGTAGACCAGGAGGATTTTGTAAGTGTAATCCATTTCTTCATGTAGTAGTAGAAATTATACGTTATAGATATATACATGTCATCCTCTGATTATCACAATTGTATTATTGACTGAGCTATTTTGCATATGTTACCCAAATAACAATTAGAATACGTTTTTGTGACAGTTTGAGAAACCGAGAGAAAGCGAACGCAGGGACAGATTTGTAAGATTTGTCTGATTTCTGGCTATGTGTATGTACATACATGTAGAATTACTCGTATACACATATGTACATTTACGTATTGCTTGTGAAAGTATTTAAATCATAGCGTGGGAATAATAAGACAACCTTATCGTATTACACAAGAACATGGAGTTTCATACTGTGGTGAAATGAAATCTGATTTGTCTGTGAGCTCTGATTATTTATCAAATTAATACATGCAATATAACACCAAGTTGTTGTGTCTGTGTGTTTGTTTTGCTCACGGAAGTAGAACTTGTGCGTGACGAAGTTTTTTAACAAAGAACTGCGGAAACTTGGTTGAACTTTAAGGTTTCTTCGTTGAAATATATATGCACATGTGCATGCAAAACAGTTATAACAATGCATGGGAAAATAATCAAGAGTAAATAGAAAATAGTAAAGTCTGTTGTTTCTTGTGCAAATGCACAAAAACTTAAGAATTGTATAAATAGAATTGTAGTGCTCTCTATAACCCGCATGTGTGCGAATAGAATTTTCAGAGTGCCAAAAAACAACAACAATAATTGAAAGTAATGGTGTTAATCCTTCATCAACTACAAATTAACACCCGAAACCACCCCTAAAGCATATTTGTAAATTAATTTAGCAGCTCATGTTGATTGCAGGCGTCGTTTGACATGCAAACTGACAGAAGTTGAAACACCAAATAGTAATACAAGAAGAGGGAGGAATGTTTTCATGCCATTTGCAATTGCTTTTATTTTATGAACATTTGTTTTATTGTTTGCAGGCTGGCGGATGCACTGCTCTCCACCTAGCATCTGCTTCAGGCCATATCAATATCGTCAAAATTTTGCTACAACATGGAGCTAAACCAGAAAAACAGGATTCGTCTGTAAGTTAAAAGTTACATTTGGATTAAGGCAAACAAACAATAAGTGCCAACTTCTGAATTGGGATCAATTTCAATTCTGATAATACGCAAAGATACGTTTGGCGTAGTAATCCGTGTAACCACTCAGCCCATACTCGCTCGTGTGCTCCCTCTGGGAATGAGCAGTGCATCTACGTGCACAAGGGGAAGAAGTAGTGATGTGGAAGTGAAGGCGGAGTTATTTTGTAGACATCTTGTAACATAAAAGTCGTGTACATTTCTAAATGACATTCAGTAATAAAGTAACCTTCGGACCAGCAACAACCTTCTCCTTCTCCAGACATTACTGATTGCCTGGCCAACCCGCCGCCAGCATATCATCATCGCCATCGCATTATCATCATCATCAGCACTTCAGGGGTCATAGGGCGAGCGAGGACTGGGTCAAAGGGTAGTTGAGAAAGGGGGACACTGGGATTGAGCCAACCAGTGAAGGGACAGTAGGTTTCAAGTGACGACCACTTGCCAGGATACGGATAAGTATTTTGGGTTTTTTTAAGAGATAAATTTCTTGTTTTTCTGCACGGTAAAGTGACGAGTTTCCATTTACATTTAATTTTTTTAACGGTTTTTGAGAAAAAGTATTGAATCTTGTGGGAAATTCTGTGATTTTTGGAAATTGAATATTTATGTACGTATGTATGTATAAGATTTTGTGGAAAAATTTTAACATGATTTTGATTTATGTGCAAGGTTTCTATAAATTGGGCGTCCTCATTTGGTATTTGAATTTTTGATAAAACGGGGCAGCACGTCCAGAGGTCAATTGGTCCACCCACATTTGATAAAAGAAGAGAAGATACGCAGTCAAAGTTAACCGTTGAGCATTGAGGTTCGGTATTATTATAAATTATGAGGTTTAATTATTACTTTTTAGTTTTACAGACATTTTTTCCTGCTCAAAAGTAAGATAGTTTGTCTCGGTTAATTTTTAATTTCGGGAGTGGGGTGACTTATTTACACCGCTCCTAGTCCTTCGTTTTAATTATAAAATCATTTTTTAAATTGGTACTTGAGTAATAGAATCCCTAGGGAGTGTGGGCTTATCTAAAACGCTCCTTTAAGGGTATATGTATGTATTAGTAGGAATTTTGGTACGTATGTACATGCAATTAATGGGAAAGCAAATGGGATGTGTGCATTTATGTGAAACGCTCCTTAATTGCTAGAAAGTAGTATAAAAGGGTGAAAGATTTCATTTTGTTTTAAATTCTGGGTAGATTAGGAATTAGTAGTTGAGTTGCATTTTAAAAAATATGTGTATTAAGGAACGGGAAAGTCCTTGAAGGTGATTCAGAGTATTGACCTTTTTTGGTTTGGCGTCTTATATTTACATATTTAATAAATCTTATCTTGAACATTCTTAGACAAACTCTTACATATTCCAAGAAGGTTGAGTTCTTAAAATCAATTGTAGACAAGTTTTGGTCACGTAACTAGTCATTTGAATTTCTTATAACTGAATAGATATGCTAATAGGTAAATTATATTTTGAACCTTAAATAACAAACCAAAGAGAAGCAAAGCAAAGGAATAGAAGAATAGTGAACTTAGATAATGGAAGTGACATTTGAATTCTTTTAATTTTCTTAAAGTTGGGTAACCGAGAAACAATACAAAGTAAAGCAGCAAGGCGGTAACAAAGAAGTGTGTATGAATAGAGTTTCTATGCGGATGGCGAGACTGCACAGAAGTGTGTATGAATGGAGTTTCTGTACGGATAGCGAGACTGCACAGAAGTGTGTGCAAGAGGAGTAGTAAAGTCTATTTTTTGTTTAACAATAGTTGGGACTCAGTATCCAGAAACAATTTGCTATCAGTTTAGTTGGTTTATTAGATTTATGGAAATTGAGTTGAAGGTTCAGTTCACAGAAGGCATTATTTAAATTTGTCTAGGTTTTGGTCATTATTCATTGTGTAAGTCAAGTTTTGTTGTGTTGAGAGTCAATTTTAGTGGAAAATTTTTGTAGTTACATACATATTTGGGTAAAGAAGGTCGTTTTACAAATTGAGATAAACGTTCAATATACAGTCCATAAAGGTTGAGTAGCGCATTGCAGTCACATAATTTTATTGTTGGTATTCTATACATACTTATCATAAGGCTGAAGGTTAAAGGAATTGTTTCACATTTGTCAGTTTAGGTAATCATTCGTTGGTCATGTAGTCAATACATTTGAATATTTGGTTGTTTAAAATTGGTAATTGTAAGGGAAATAGAGAACATTTTGAATTTTAAGTAGGAAATTAAGAAACTTTATGGAACATTACGTATGTACATACATACTAAAGTTTAGTTACTATTATAGCACAATAGTCGATTGGAACAGCAAGTATACAATTGAGTTTTACAATTCGGGTTTTTAATTTTTTTGATTCGTTTATTAGTTGATACAATTATAAAGTTCAAATAAGGTCGAGAAGGTAAATGATTTATATTGGTAGATTTTATCAGGTATTTATTTAGAAGAGTTGAGTTTCACCAAATTTGAGTTAACAATTAAGTCTTGATATTGGTTGTTTCGTAAGTTACAAATTTGAAGCTTAAATCATTTACAGAATTAAATAAATTGGAGAAAGTAGTTATTTTAAAATTTATCTACAAATATTTGTAACAGGTAATAAGGTAGCAACATAACGTTACACATTAGTGAGTCAATTCAACTTTAGTTCGCAGTCGTTTTATTTATTCAAAATTGGGAAAATGTCTCACAAGTCAGGAAAAGCACAGTCCACAGAACACGTAAATACACAGACACAGGTCATTAGTGTTGAAGGTCTTACAGAAGCACAGGTAGCAAAATTAAAACAGGAAATTTCACGACAGGTAGGTAAGAATAGTCAAGTTCCACACAATAGGGAAAATAAGACACATTCTAAATTAGAGAAAACAGTCGAGAATTGTAATAGTGGAATTACACATAAAATTTTAACATTAGGGAATGATTTAGTTGATCAGGTTTATAAAAGTATTTGTGAAATTTTGAATTTGGTAGATGAGAAAGTACACGCAAAAAACGAAAGTCAAAATTCAATAAGGATGGAGGAAGTTCAGTCATTTAAGAGAAAGGTTAAGCAGATTCGTAAAAATTTAGGAAATTTACAAAGGTATTCAGAACAGGATAAGAATTTTGTTAGGAATAAGAATAAAATTAAATCAGGGTTAGTAAATAAGTCGAAACCATCGCAGCATAAAAAGACTTGGGTTAATCCTAAAAGCGTTAGTCAACAGAATAGGAGAAAAGAGAACAGAATTGCTGATTATGCAAATGTTACGTGTAGGAAGTGTCAACTTGTAGGACATTTCGCTAGGGATTGCAGAGAACAATTAACAGCGTCGAGACCCCTTCAAAATCCTATTACGTCTGAAAATTCGTTCACACCAAGTGGCGAAAATCCTTTCGTAAATCCTACACTATGTATTAATCCTTATGTAATTTACACGAATACTGATAATATTTTCAATCAATCACAACAGTATGTTAGTCCTCCAATGCAGGCAAACTTTTATTCGACATAGATAATTCAAATTTCAATTTCAAAATTTTATATTTCAAAGTTTATTTTTCAAATATTCTTTTCAAAATTTCAATTTTTCGTGTTTTCAATTTGAATTGTATAAGTGCAATAAATTTGGGAGTCAAACAAAAAGCGACAGTTAAGAGAAGATTGACATGTATTTTTAAACTACGACTGATTTAAACATTTTTGTATATTTTACTTATTTTTGAAGTAACAATGTATTTTAAATATTTCGGATATTCTACGTATTTTGGAAGGTTTTTGTGCGAAGGTAATTAAAGGAAGGTGCGAATATCTCTTTTGTTAGGAAGTGTGTAACTGTCAGAGGTAAATCCGCTCCCGAGACAGTTATACTCAGCATATACTTATAGTTTTAAGGATGCATGCAAATATCTCCTTTGGTAGGAAGGGTTTTAACTAGTCAGAGGTAAATCCGCTCCCGAGACAGTTATGCTCAGCATATATTTCTATGTTTTCAAAACATCAAAAAGTTTGTTTATTTATTTCTATAGTCTGATTAGAGCAGAATATATCTAATATTTATCTTGAGATTGATCACCTCAGGCAGAAATAGAAAAATTGGTTACACAAAGTAATTTGTATACGAAATTATTATATGAGAAATAGGAGTTGCTCACAATTTTACGATACAGACTTAATTTTTTATCATAATTGAGTTTAGTTGGCTTGAGAAGTTACTCTCTCGCGTCAAAGTTATTCACAGTTATTGATTAACAAACTGTCACAACTTCTCTAAAGGCCAATAGAGAATGGCTTTTTATTTTTAATGTGTAAGAGAGAGAGTAAGATAAGGAGAGATAAAGAAAATAGTACTAAAAGGTCCAGAGCTCATACGCTCATTTAAAAGAATAGATGAAGAGAAGGGAAGAAGAGGAAATTAAAGGATAAGAGAATAGTAATAATTGGACCTGAGCTCGCACGCTCTTAGCAATTGCAATAATAATAAAGAATGAAGTAAGAAAGCGCTATATAAATGAAGGAGAATTTTGGGTTTGATGAAGTTTAAATGAAGAGTTTTTTTGGGGGGGTAATAAGAGTACTGAAGAAAGAAAAGCCTAGTAGGTTAAGTTGAGTTAATTTTGGAAAAGGTTACTTTAAAAGGTTAATAAGGCTCGCACGCCAAAATTTTTTGGGTTCGCACACCCACAAACCGATGAAATTAGTCGGATATAAGGTAAATTGAGGGTTCGCACGCCCGTATTAAAGTTAAGTTTTAAAGGGAAAAGAAAAGTAAGTTTTTAAAGGGAAATATTTAAGGGTTCGCACGCCCGTCAGGCCAAGAAATTATGGTCGTATATTAAAATTGAAATAGGGTTCGCACACCCATAAATAAAATTATTGAGGTTAGGTGAAGTTGGTTTCGATTTGGTAAAGGTTTTTAGGATTCACGCACCCACAGAGTGTTTATAAAATCTGGGTTTTTGATAAGTTTAGGGTCCTCACACCCATCATACGTTAAACAACGTTCACAATTTTTCTTTAAAGTAAATACTTAGGGGTTCACACGCTCCCAGAATGTCAAGTTTGTATTCGGTAAAGTTTAGAGTTCACACGCTCAATAATCCTCCTTAAACATCAAGTTTAATTTTTATTGGTCCATATTTTACCATTATCTTTCTGAGTAGAAATTTTCAGTATATCACAGTATCAAGAAAAGCTGGTTATAAGAATATCAAAACACAAGAATTCGTTACTTAAATATGGTTTGTAAGATTGAATGAACAGATAATTCATGGAAATGTAAAGAGTTGTAAGAGAATGTCAAGAAGTAAGATTGGAAAGCGAAACCAAAAATGTTCAAAATGAATTCTTTTAAAGCACAAGCACGATTTAAAATTTCAATGATAAGTTACAAATGAGTAGAATGTTGACCCGCGCGTCTTAATTTTTAGTTAGCAAAAGTATTATTAATTATTTTGATGAGTTTTATTGGTATGGTTTACACTGAATAATTTGAAACAAGAGAAATTGGCATAGAAATTAATATGTATTTTTAATTTTTTAATTTGGGAAAATTGACATGATACAATATCTGGTCACTGTCATAATTTGAATTTCGAGAATTAATTTGTCGTAGTAAATTTGAACAGGAAGTTATTTTACATAAATTACCGATAGTACTCTTACGTACATTTAAAACAATTATTTGTAGTCAAGTCTGGTATAACACGTTTGGTATTAATGGAAAAGTTATCTTAAATTGCTGTCAAGTCAATGTCACGATCACTAATTTCTGAATAAGCATTCGTCTTTAGTACATTTAAAATTTACATAATATTTTCAATTGAATATCCTTTGAAGGTTAATAATATTCACATATCGATTTGTAACCATCTTTGTTCATCTTCTTAAAAAGTCAAAGTAGGACTGGTCAGATTCAGGTTTATTTGGAAAATAGAACACTTAGCACATTTTAAAATCATTTCAATCAATGATAAAATAAGTTTTAATAATTCAGTGAATAATAATTTGAAATATTCTAACTAGAAATAAATTGGTATCTTTAATATTCAAAGAAACGTGTGTCAAAAAGTTGTCAAAATAGAGAGATAATATTGTCAAATTGGTTTATGTTCAAGCTGTCCATTTGAAGAGATATGTCGTAATTTGTAAAATCCATTATGTTCGTTCGTACATTTCATTTTTTCCATTCGGGTGAATGTCTCAGGACAAAACTCCTATGTCGGGTCGTGCCAAAGCGCTCCTAAGAAATTCTGCGTAACAATATTTTCAATAGCTAAAGTAATTCGTCTCAATGGAAATTTGGTTTAAATTCGTCCACCACAACGTCGAGCAAAATCAGCAATTCATCGAGTCTCATCGTATTAAAAGTCGTCGCAATATCGTCGTTGGATTTTTGTCAATCGTATTCATCTCTGGGATTACGTCAGCAAATGCAAATTTTCTAGAATAAAGAATAAGATATTTCTTAATGCAAATTATATAATTTGAATATCTAAAATTGTATGCAATGAAATGGATGTCTCGTAAATGTAGAATTTTATGTCATGATCGTGTTATATTGATTCCGAATGATAAGTTTTGTATTGGTTAATTTCTATGTATGTAATTGGCATAATAAGTCATTATTGCTCAAATTTTCGTAAAATTGTATTTCTCATAATTGATACGTACACAATAGAACATGATTTTGATAATTGGGAAATAGTAGGTAAATGTTTATTGAAATTCAGCGTTCAGTAAATTTCGAATTTATGTCGTCTCGCAAATAGAGTTCGAATTGTGTCGTAAAATTTTAATTTCATATTCAGAAGGATAAAGAGTTTTGTAAAAGGTTTATATTTTCAAATATTTAAAGAAATAGTTTTGATTATTCATTCTAAATAATGAAATCGAGTTGGATTTTGTATTTCGAAAGATTTTAAATGAAAATGGAAAGGTTTGAATTGGGAAAGATTCGCATTATTTGCTAAAATGTATTCAATTTGGTCAAATTGTCAAAATATTTGGTTATTATACAGAGTAATGTTTGAAAAATGGGTTTTTAAGTCATGATAAGATGATAAAATTTAATTTATGAATTTGGAAATCTGATTAATGATTTGTAACAGTCGAGATAGTAATAATTCCATGTAACAATTGATGTTAATTTAGTAAATGGTCCCATCGTAGAATACAGGGTGATTGAGGGAGTTGACTTCTCGGAGACACCTCCTGATCATGATTCCAGTATTCTGGTACGGGAGCAGACTTTCCTTTGGGAGAGAGTACTCCTGAGCCGGTCAGACGGTGGAGACATGATCACAGAGAAAGTCAATGAAATAGATGTAATTTGTTCAGAGAATTAAATAGCTAAGATGAGTCGAATCGATATTAATGCTAATATTATGCAAAGTTGGAATATAGACAATGTGTCAGGATAATTGTTCAATTGGGAAAAGAAAATGGGAAAGAGAGAAATTAGAAGCATCAGAAGTTTGTATGAAATGTCAGAATTTTAAAGATTATTTAAGAGAACAAGATAAGTTAAAAGTTTAATGTTAATCGCTAGTAAATTGACTAAATTGACTAAGAATTGATACAGATCATGAAATGTTAAGAATAAGTAAGCTAAGGAATTTCAGAATGGTAAAAAGAAGCATGAAGAGCTTAGATTTGATACAGAGGACAAAATATGAGTATAAAGATTAAGAAGGTTAAATGAGTAAGGAGTTATGTACAAACTAACTTTCACCGAGTAAAAGTAGTTTCTGTTAGGGGGGGTGGGTGTAACCACTCAGCCCATACTCGCTCGTGTGCTCCCTCTGGGAATGAGCAGTGCATCTACGTGCACAAGGGGAAGAAGTAGTGATGTGGAAGTGAAGGCGGAGTTATTTTGTAGACATCTTGTAACATAAAAGTCGTGTACATTTCTAAATGACATTCAGTAATAAAGTAACCTTCGGACCAGCAACAACCTTCTCCTTCTCCAGACATTACTGATTGCCTGGCCAACCCGCCGCCAGCATATCATCATCGCCATCGCATTATCATCATCATCAGCACTTCAGGGGTCATAGGGCGAGCGAGGACTGGGTCAAAAGGTAGTTGAGAAAGGGGGACACTGGGATTGAGCCAACCAGTGAAGGGAGAGTAGGTTTCATCCGTTGGCTAAACGAAGCCATATAATTTTAATTTGACATATCCATCTATTCTTTCTTGGTCGTCTCTTCACTCCGATACAAAAGATGAGATTGAGATAACAAGAGAGTGGTCTGTGCACACGAAAGATAGAATTTATAGATTATTTATTAGTGGTTTTCATCACTCGTATTTACAAAATCGAACGATACAAACCAGTGATCTATATTATGTACAAAGCTGCTAAGATGCTACTCTACATAAATATGTGTCATCTATCATCTTTGACCCCCGCCTAAGTAACTATACTGATAATATGCAGTAACTACACATTTGTAAGGGCGGCTAAAATTTAGCATATTATTCCAGCATAAATGATTCCATATTGCATATACATATCTACATACATATTAGAAATATATTTAAATTGTAGATGCACAATTAGAGTTCTTAAAATTTTGTTGAGGAGTTTTTGGTGTTGCTGTCAACTTTATCGAGTTGACAAATTATGTCGACTCGAAAATAAATATTCCTTGAGATTTTTACCATTCCAACGTGTTCAAAACTGGTATCCGTTGTAATTGTCCAAGCTGTTTCTTTTCGGGCTGATTGATTTGTCCGACAGTTTTATGGGGACCAAGATTAAAAGCTTATTAGCTATCTGGCATTTATTTCTTTTTAATGGCAAAAAGTAACTACAAGCGATGTCAAGTAATCAGATCCAAATATTTGCTGAGACTATAGACTGCATGCATATGTGTTTTAAGTCATGCGAATCCAACGACATTATAAAATGAACGAATTTGTATTTTAGTTTACGGATTCCGACCCTGCAGGGCAGGTATTAAATGCGATGTTGTTTTTCTATAAAATACACGTAAAAGCAAGAATTTCTTGTGATCGAACAATTTGATAAAACCTGATTGTGTTGGATTGGACCGGTCATTCGGGTGCTGTATCTTGAGAATAAAATAAAATAAAAGTAATTTATTAACTTGACAAATTGGCAAAAGAATTTAGTCATTAATGCTCAGTACATTATACTTCGTCTGTCCAAACAATCGAGGCATAGATATGTCAAACTATGCTGCACTGTCTATGTTTCCATTGAACAAGGTTGTAAACCAATTGCCGTACAAAAATGAACCATCCAGCATTACATAATTTTGTATTCAATAAATCTGATCCAACTTTTGCAATATTAGTATTATTACTTGCCGCACCCTTTGGATACAAATTCTAATTGTATTTAATTCATTCCGGTGAATGCTCTGGAATTTTATATGCATAGCACTGTATTACATATGTACGTGCATACTTCTAACGTGATTTAATATACTAATGGGAACATCTGTGTGGATCGTTTTGAATTAAATGTGTACAAGTTTTTGGGACAGGTACAACAATTACTTTTGAACACTTGCTAACTATCCCCCAAAGTAATTTGGTCCTGTCAAATAATTGACCACCACATCCAGCGTATAATTTTCACGTATGCATTTTATTACCTCCTCCTTCAGTCTTCATCTTCATAATTTCTCGCACGATATCAATCAACAGCCTGGTTACACCAAGTCATGTCAAAAACTCTTGTTGAATTTTAATTCACCAACACAGCTTCAGTTAGTGTAGTTATTTATTTGAATGAGTTTGAGATTGAACCAGGTTTATTTTTTATTGCATTGCTTGCTACTCCTTTATCACCTTCTTGATCGACACGATCATGTGTATGAGCAGATTACATGCATGCCACCAAAACTAGTGAAAAATATAATTACTTATTTTGTCATGTAATAATTTGTTTCGTTTGATTTCAGCATGGCAATACTGGTAAGTACAAACAAATTTTTATGTGAACTTCGGTGAAATCGATGCGAAATTGGCTTACAATTTTAAATCATTATGTATCAGCTTTACATGAATCCTCCTGGCGAGGCTACTCCCAACTCGTCAAAGTCCTGAGCTCTCCTGCTGCCGTCGATAAGCAAAATCACGGAGGCTTCACTGCTCTGCATTTATCGTGTCAAGGTATTTTTCTATCTTGCTACCAATAGAGTAGTCATATTCGTATTAAAGTTATTTCGTGGGTACTCCTTATCCGTGTTTGTCGTGAAGCTTTGTTATTCCCACTTTAGTGGGTGTGTACTTTCCCCAGAAGTGTATCGAGTGATGACTCATCACTGATGAGGTCCTCAAAAAAAGGAGAAATTTGATATTTTGAGACGTCATTTTATAATGAAATGTATGTTTTCAAGCTGGTCATAATCAATCCACGAGGGAGCTACTACTGGCCGGCTCCAATCCTAATGTCGTTAATACGTTCGGCGACGCTGCCATTCACACTAGTGTCAGATATGGTCACGCGGGGGTGGCAAGGATCCTCCTATCTGCTCGAGCGGACCCTAATTTACAGAATAAGGTATGCATTCCAAACTGTACGTGCTACTAAATGGAAATCATATATTACTATTTGAGCACAACTGCAACAAGCAGTGTCATCAATTTTGTTGGCTTGGTTGTCAAAAAAGGCGTCGTGTTTCCAGCGTGTGTACACTGGAAACTTGTAAAGTTTGACTTTCTGTCACATACAATGCTCCTTTTTGTGAATGACGACATGAGAAGCATCTCGTGAAAACTAGATCATATCAAATCAGCTTGTCAACTCCGTTTCACATCTCGTGATATCATCACATGGAGTACATTAGCCGAATGAGCTGAATTATTTGGCGTTTACATAATTCAATTTCGTGTGCTTTTTACGCCAAAATAAAATAAATTGGTGTCAAATAATACAATAAGTCGGCTCATTCGGCTAATGTACTCCATGTGATGATATCACGAGATGTTTAGTATAGCAACAATACAAGCTTTACATGTTAATTCCAAAAATGGAGAATGACCGGCTGATGGTGTGTAATGACCTGATATCTGAATTTAAGTGTAAATCTTGTAACTGAATGACCCAGCAGGAGGTATATTTTGGTGAGAACAGAACAAAGTAAACTTGGAGGAAGAGAAGCTGAGCATAAATGCCACTTATTGACTATTACAAGGAAAAATAAATGAGTCAAATTCAATGTGCAATAAAATTATAACTTGACCTGGGTGAGACTGTCACAAGCTAGTTCTAGGTTATAGGGGTCGTTCGTAAGTTCTATGTTCTGGTTTTATGAAATTTTGGACTCTGTCCTCTAATAAACTATACTGCTTATTATAACTACCTATAACTTTGTGACACTAGTAGCAGGAGTAAAAAGTAAAGAGAATTGAGTTCCTATGAGAAATGCTTGGTTTTATTACAGCATAAATTCCGCTTCATGATAGATATGATTGCGTCGAGATCAACTCAAATATGTAAAATTTAGCTACATGTATGATTGGCTAATTTGCAGAATAAAGACTGTCCAATCCATATCGCATCTGCTTTCGGACGAAAGAAATTAACCAAAATTTTGCTGGTGTCCGGATGTCGAACCAATTTGAGAAATCATCAAAACGAAACAGCGCTTGACATCAGCAATCGAAAAGGATTTAACGAAATATCCGAACTATTCAAACATCTACCACCCATCGTCTCTCCCATCCTACGTGACGAAATTAGAGCCTCAAAGTACAAATCTGCGAGTAGTGGACCTTCCTCAACAGGAAATATTTCCGGAGGGAAAAAACAGAGTAATAATAAAAGGGTCAAGTCAGATCAGTCCCATCATTCAGACAAGAAAAGTGGGGGTGGTGGAAGCAATGGACATAAACATGCGGAAAAGTCAAAGGAGGGAGGTTCCAAAAAAAGTTCTAAGTCAAATAACAATGATCCCGATATAACGCCAAACTGGTCACCCTACGGATGTCATTACCATCCTAATCCAGAAGCATTTCCTTCCCCAAAAATTGACTCGTTGCCCAATGAGCCTTTAAGAAGTGGTGAACTTTACTATCTAGACTTGGCTGGAAATATCCATAAGGTACTTGAGAATAAATATAGATAAATAACGTGAACATGTGAACAGGATATTTATTTATGTATGTATGTCACGATTGGTTTTTAGGGGCCAGTGGGCGTTTCAGAAGGGTGCTATTGTTCTCAGTTCTTTCAACCGGTATGCACAGCCAAAGACAATCCTGCCCAATGTGCGAAAAACTATGAAGACCAACTTCACACTTTGACCAGCCAATTGGCCAAAATTCACTTGGACACGCAAGCCCAGCTCTCTTCTCTTCAGGCCATGCTGAATGAAAAGCTTGTCGCAAAAACAAGCCAAAATCCAATCAATTATGATGAAAACAAACTGAAGGATTGGGTTCGACAGTATAGACGATTTCGAAAAGGTAACACCCAGCAACATAGGAATAGGATAAGATAAACTGAGAGATTAAAAAATTACTGATTCAATATCAATCCACATTATACATATGTAGATGTCTAATATTTGTAAAATTACAGAAAATTTTTATTTCAGAGCTATCAAAAAATCCAAAGGCATTGATTCAGGCGAATGAGCTATTGGAAAATGCATCCGCCCTCATGGTGACGACGACCTCGCCCCCATCCCCAGCAGCAGACGAAGAGTCTGACAGCGATAGCGGATTATGACTAAAAAATTAATCCGCATTGATGATTTAAGACAGGATCACCACAATTCACCTTCCTGTGTTCCGTGATTTTTAGCTTGGTTCATTAAAAATATCTATTATAGAGCTGGATGTTATAAATAATTTTGTTCATTCCATGTCAGACAATATATTGTACCTGTTCAATATACATACATATGTACCTGAGCCAAATACTAGTAGTACAATGTCCTTAATATCTACTTAACGTTTTGCCAACCTAGAGTGAATATTATCCTTTCTTCCTACTTACTTTCCCTTGCTTTTATAGTAATAATCGTAATTCAGAAGTATTTGCTGTGCACCCTTATTGCAAATAAATCAATCAAACAAAGCTATTCTCGTTGTGTTCGTGAAGATTCATGCAGATTTACATATTCATTCCCACAACTTCCTGCATAATAGACAATTTGACTCTTGAAACTCCTACGACAGCACAGCAAGATGCATCGTTTTCGTGGGCGTTACAGGAAAAGTGCATCGATTTTTCAGGTTGTCCATCAACATCGCTGTGTCAAATTTGTT
The DNA here is from genome assembly GCF_002217175.1 of Folsomia candida. Taxonomy (NCBI): domain Eukaryota; kingdom Metazoa; phylum Arthropoda; class Collembola; order Entomobryomorpha; family Isotomidae; genus Folsomia; species Folsomia candida. Next base: position 16,389,552 of record NW_019091193.1, on the reverse strand, counting down.
AAAGGAAGTTATAGAAAATTAGTATTATTCTATGATTTTTCAATTCCTGTTGCCGGACCTAGCTCAAAATTTAGTATATTTAGACGTCCAGCAACATTATTCAACTTCAGAATGTTCCAGACAACTTCAGAAACAAATATTGCAAAAACATTTCAAAAACTCCCATTAACAAAGGTTGATTTTATGCAAAAGCATATCAGAAACAAAAGTGTAGTATACAGTATACTGTATACTTTCATGCGAAAGAAACTACGTGATGGAGAGAGAGAGAAGGTGAGACAGCTTCAAGCATAGAATTTCAAGCGGCGCACTTACGGAATACCTCGTGCACCTCATACCATAATATTCGTTCGCTATTTTTGTTCAGCAACAATCCGACTATTTTAAAATTTCATTTGTTTAATAGTAATTGTTGTAAGAAAATGGTTTCTCCAGCCAAACGATCCAAGAGAGTCGCGGCCATGCCCAAATCAAAGAAGGGGGAACAGATTGTTGTGGAAAAGAAGAAGAAGAATATAAACGCAGATACGAAAAAGGACAAGACGCCAAAGACGATGAATAAGGAAAAAGTAACAGCCAAGCAAACAAAGATTGAAAAAGTTGTCGAGAAGAAGGCGAAAAAGGAAAAAGTGGTTGGAAAGAAGGGGAAAATTGGTGATGAAGTTTTGTCCCTTGTCGAGTCGAAAAAGCCGAGCGCAGTCGACACGGCTGTTAAACATGTCCAGAAACTAAAGGTACGTGGGTGTCATTCAGCACAATAGCATTAATGTCCCAATAATGAAATTGTATAGGCGATAAAATTTCCAAGTTAAATATTAAATTCATATTTGTTGACATATTTTATCAGGCCAGAAAGGAAGACGCTAAAGTGGCTAAGGCATCTGAGTTAAAGCGTGGAATTATTCTATTAAACCACATTCCGCACGGATTCTATGAGGAAGAGATGCGAAAATACTTTTCCCAGTTTGGACGCGTTTTAAGACTGAAATTGGCCCGATCAAAAACGGTATGTATACGAAAACTATAACAAATGGTGACTAAAATACCACCACCACCGTACTAATTGTTTTGTTAATGAATTGTACATAGACTGGGAAAAGCAAAGGATTTGCTTTTATCGAATTTGAATTTGAAGAAGTTGCAAAAATAGTGGCGGAGGCAATGAATGGCTACCTGATGTACGAGCGACTAATGAAATGTACGTTGACTTATTTGTTGGAAGAGTGCAATTATTTATTAATTTGAAGTAACTTGAATTGGAACGACGTTAATGAACAAATTATTTTTTCAGGTGAAGTTTTACCATCAACGGTAAATTCTCAAAATTTATTCAGCTTTAGTTATGTCCGTCAAGATAACTTTCCAAAGCTCCGAGCTAGACGTCGTGTGAAAGATGAACAAACAAAGTCAAAATCAGAGGAAGAAGTCAAAGAATTTCTTGAGTTTCGGTTGAAGAAATTGGACGAACAGAATAAGAAATGGGCAGCTTTGGGAATTAAATACAAATACACCCCTCCCACCATTAGTACGTCATGATTCGTTTGGATAATCATATATAAATATATAGGTCTCTTTATATTGATAATGGTATGCCGATAAGAATTACATTTGACAACTACTTCCCTCGCAATCTTTGCTATTATTAATATTGAATTTCCGAACCAATTTCTTTGAATTTTTAAAATTTATACAACTTAAAAAAATAACGAGTTCTAAATAGTAATAAAGCATACGATTTTACCGTTGATTTCATTGACCTAGAAGATAATCTTGATTTATCATAAGAGAATCTCTGCATATTTCATCCAGATTGCCATCAACTTAACTTTCTGCAACTAAGGAGCTGTGAAAGTCTCATTTTACCACAAGCAATAACCATGCATTAACATTCATCATATCGTCTCAACTTTCCCACTTTCTCCCCTTCCGATCATGATGTTGTCTTTTCCACTATACAAGATTTGAGTTGAATTCTCATTGTCATTGACAGAATTTCGGCTGCTGTTCTGAACTTCTTAGGATTAACTAGTATTAAGTCATTTTTAATTGATAATCCTGGAAAATGTTGCCTTCTCCGCCCATCGTGGAGCGAGTGAAGTTCCCTTGTCCAGCCCTCCCCAAAGGTTGGATTCGTGAGGAGATTATTCGAAAAACTGGCCTATCCGCAGGGAAAGTGGACGTTGTCTATTATTCGCCTAACCAGAAAAAATTCAAGAGTAAACCCCAGCTGTCCAGATACTTGGGAGACTCGTTCGATCTCGCAGGGTTCGACTTTCAAACAGGAAAAGTCAATAGTTTGCTTATCAAAAACAGAAATAGAAAACCAAAGGTTCCCATCGATTACAAGTAATTGTTTATTTATTTGATAAGTAGATGCTATTATATCACAAATATTAATTACGTGTAAAATAACTTTGTGTATGTTAGTCGTGGAGTTAGAAGCGATTCAACGTTGCTTCCACCAATTAGGCAAACAGCAAGCATATTTAAGCAACCAGTTACCATCATCAAAACTCAAAAGAGCATGGTCAAGCAAGATTTTAAACACGGACATCAAGACAAACCGAAACAAGTACATATATGTGATAATTAAAATTCATATGAGGCAAATACCTAACACCAGTTATCTCTACTTTATAGGTGTTTTGGGAGAAGAGGCTGGAGGGGTTGAAGGCTTGTGACGCGGATGGGGAAGAGCTCGAAAGTTTGACGTTGCCCAAAGGCGTGGAGCCAATGGGCCCTCATGTCACGGCTGACACCGTTTTGCAATCTGTCGCCACAGCACTGCACGTCAACGGTCAGCCCATCACTGGACAAACGAGCAACAGGACCAACCTGGACAACAACCCTGGCGTGTATATCAACCCCGAACAACCTTTAATTCAGGTAGCTATTTAAATGCAACTTATGGAACTGCACTTCGTTTTATTAAAGATAATTCCTAACTTGCAATCAATTTCCATGTATATTTTTAGGCAATAGTTGTGGCAGAAGAGGACATTCGAAGTCAGGAAGAACGGGTGTTGGTTGCTAGAAAGCGGTTGGAAGAAGCAATTCGATCATTGTATTAGATCTATGATGTAGTATTTAAGCTTATAATTTATTACATACAGTATTTAATTTTCTTAATATTAATAGTTATTAGTTAACTGTTGTGACGAACATTTTGTAAAGTTTTGGATATGCCTTCTTGTAAATTAAACAATAATTTTAATTTCACATATTAGTTATATGCGTTTATTGTACTTGCTAAAGAGAAGTCTGTCTGGACATAACTTTTGCATAGCGCCTGTGGATAAATTGTTCATAGTTTTAAAACCTTGAATTAAATATCGTGAGGTATGAATAACCCATTGACTGTGGGGACTCGAATGAGAACCGATTGTGATTTGGACACCCATGACAGTCGCCGTATACTACCTCAAGTATACCAAAAATACTAAAACTAACTGAGATTGGAAAGTCGGCATTTCTCAGTAAGCCTTGTTGCTAATTCTCACGTTCTCACATGAATTGATGCCTAAAAATACAAAAAGGTCCTTTAACAATAGAATTGAGTTTTGTGCTACTACTATAAACATGTTGTAAATCTGCACTTGCTATGAGGATTGCAGATTTTTGTCCGTCTGCAAACATTTCAGATTTCATAGCACTACGCGATTCATTATATGCATGCATTCTGAATATTATTGCTTCCATTAACCAAGGTTTTGGCACTGACTTTTATCATCACTGATGATGACAGCTTAGTTTCCGTTCAAAAGTTTTTACCAATTTTATTTGATGAACTTTATCTGTAGATCTTTATCCCCTGTAGATAATTTTTGTGTTGATGTTCAATCTATGTTGTTGACCTATAACCTTTAAAAGGGTAGCTGTTTTAGTGTGTAGTGCCTTCAACTTGTACTGCGAGATGAAGCCAGCTTTCAGTTATGATCCAACCCGTGAGTCGAAATATAATTAAAATAATTACGGCCCTAAATTGACTAATTCATAATTGACCAGCAGTAGTGGTGGTGTGAAGAGTTTCATGGTGTCATACAGTGTCTTATCATTGCACACCTAAATACAAGCTGCATGTCATTTGATGCAGTTAGGTCATATAACTAAAATACGATTTAATAGGATTAAATTGTAAACTAAATTGTTGTAATGTGAGATCCTCATTGTTTTCTACCTGCCCTCCTGTTGTCAACGTGCAGAATCATCGTCATTGTACGTCACAATTACTACTGTTTTAAAATAGCCTTTAGTTTTAAGTTTAATAACCCTTACTCAAGTTTCGCCTCGCAAAATAGATCTTTACATAAGTTAACTAAAGATGTCTCAGAAGAAATTTACAGATTTTGGAATAATCAACAACATTCGCCATAGCTTGAGAACTACATACGGATATTATGGTGTGGAAGACTTTTCGAGGTATGAAGTTAAGTGGCGTGTATTTTCTGTCTATTTTACGGTACTATTTATTTGGGTAAAAATTTTTCCAAATTTTTGTAATAGATGAAAAAATAAAGTAGTATATAGTTAGCCTAGTTTGTAGTAGATTTTATGCCGCAGGGAATCTAGCTCAACAATCTTCATCAAGACACGCATCCATTTTCATACACTTACGACCCGGCGCATTGTTGTGAGTTGTACTTTACAAGAGCGTCTCTTGGCCAAAAAAACTGCTCTGACTTTGACTTTATAATAATTTTTGAATGTCACCCCTTTCTTTTTTTGCTCAAAATCATGTATACTACTTAGTAAAACTTATTACGATATATGTACACAGGTAATAAATTAATAAACAATCATTTTATTCTCATTAATTTTTGTACATCTTCAGTGCAGTCATCCTCAGTATGATTAAAAGAATTCCCGTCCGACTCCGAACCGTTGTTTGATTCTACTGTTTTACAATGACATGTAAATGTATTCGTATTATGGCAAATCAATCAATGATCGCATTATTGTCACATGCTCAGTCCGTCCCTTTCGCTTTTCACATAAATAACAGCATCCGATCATTTCATTATATAGTTTTGGTTCTAACAAATTAACATACACATACTGTCTTACATGCAAATTTAGAAACAACCTGTTTGTATCTACTTTCATGTACTTTTTGCTCATCCTTTGTTATTGGGAAAAACGCAGTTCTGCAGCGTTGTCCTTCTACAGCACATGAGCCCGCAGCAGTTGACCCTGAAAGTGTTCAGCAGATCAGCAGCATCAGATTAGAAATATATTTAGTCTTCTATGCATGCGTAGTCATATAATCCAACTCGACTTTTTTAGGAGCATTTTAAGCAAACCGTATAGGCATCAGAAACTTATCTAATTCGAAACTTAATCGTTTCTCTTTGTGCCCATAAAATAGTACAAAAACGACGACTATGAACGTTTCCCTCCATCCGGATTATTGCAGTGCAGAGCGTAAGTACATTTTACATGCTTACACCTTCGTCATCCATCCATCTCCCCACCATCGCATCCACCATGCAACAAGACCACAACCAGAGGCATTGATGCAGCACACACAGCAGAAACACCAAAGTCATACAAAGTAAAAGCAGATTCTTTCAGTCAGAAAGAGAACCTCTCCTCAGCCAGCAGCTCGCAGTACATATTTACCTCGAAACACCTACCAGCCCAATTTATGTAAGCAATAATTACTAGCAAGAATCTAGATCATATTTGTTCAATCAGTTGCTAAACCGAACCCTATTAAGTAAAGCCGACCGTGACCTGTATTATTGTGACATACCAGGAAAAAAACAGTTCGACAACAAAAGGCGGCGCCAATTACAGTCATCACACGTTAGTTAGCGAGTGAAAGTATCAGTGTCTTTTTTCTCCACAAACTTGAGCACCATTTTGGCCAGACCGACTGGAAAAGTTTCAAAAAGCGGTCATCATCGTCATATCTTCGCTGATCAGCAGCAGCATTTGGCACAAAAGTTGGAGGAGGGAAAGGGAATTATTGCGTGTGCATATGCCGCGGCAGAGAGGAGCAGACGAAATAATATGCATTCGTTGCGTATTGCTTCGTCGTCCGTCGTGGGCAAGTTTGTGAGAGAAAGGAGATTTAGGGGCTGTCCATACACCAAGGCTTCGTATTTTGCGACCATAGTAAATTCCTTCTCGAGTTTTTGGGTGCAGGAGAGCTTGACGTAGAATTTGGATGGTGTTTGGGCGGCAGGGGTGAGAATATCGGTCGTCGGGAGGATGCAACGGAAGCTCTGGCAAGGGTTCAATCTCCGCGCAACTGGCGCTCACAATTTCAGTTCTGACGAAAACTGAATCAAGAAAGGGTTATTTCATGATGCTCGCAGCCCACCTCACAACATATGATGATGGCTTCTCCCAACTGCTGTCTCAATTTCCCCTGAATGCCATTCTCATGAGAATGATATGATGATGATATATGCAATACACTCGACAAAAATGCACATTTTTTTGCTTTTATAGGCAAATTTCAGATCATGAGTTAGCGAAAATATTTACTAGCTAGGATTGCTTGAGTTGTTTCATTAATTACTAGAGTTATGCTGCAGCTAAAAAGTCCTCCAAATTTCATTTAGAATTCTTAACAGGTCTCGTAGATAAATCAGGATTTTTTTTGTAAATGCAGGTACACTGATTGATTGGGTTGGGATTCAAAATCGCACTTTGAAACATGCCTCCAAAACACAAGGCGGATGAACATGCTTCTAGAATTAATTATTTGTTCCAGGTAGGAATTTAAAATTGCGTAATATGACATGACCAACTTTATTCTCTAATGCATAATGAAGGATGATGATGAGGAAGAGTCGATGATATTCAATAATTATGTTCAAACACAATTTAAAAAGAACTTAATTAATTTGCAGGCAGCACAGCAAGTTGTTCAATCTGCTCCGATGTTGAGCCAACACTATGGAGAAATTATTACTTTGATCTCGGAGAAAACTGTGGCAAAACTGTAACTGTTTATTAATGCAGAATTAAGGATAGAGTCATAAAGTATGCGATATTGCCTTTGCAGTGATTATACCATGAAACGTTCAATGTGCAAGAAATGTAAGGCTATCCTAGTTCCTGGAGTGAATATGAGCTACCGCCTACGGAAGAGAAAGCACCGGAAATGTAATCCCACAATGGTACGAAACTGATACACAAGTCTAACATTTTATCCGACCTTTACTACCATACATTTTTTTTAATTTCTAGGTAATTACGTGTAAATGCTGTAATGAAGTAAAATCGCTACCAACGCAGCCTGGCAGAAAACTAAAAGCCGAATTGACTACCGCCACTATTAGCTAACTTCCGACGAGGCCCGTTTTCTATTTCTTATTCTACATCAATTTTTGTTATGCTAGCACAAAATATCAATCAACTGTTGTACATAACTTAATAGACCGAATTTTAACTGACTTAGTATCCGGTATATTATATATTAATTTATCTGCCCCACTTTCTCCTCGGGGAAAGGAACAAATCTGGTGCATAAACGAGTAGAATTAAATTGATATAGAATCGACAGAGCCTCAACCAGATCAAACCCAGCTCCTAACTCGATGACAAAGCTAAATGGGAACTTTTGAACCTTGAACTTTCACTCTAGCTCAAAAAATGAGGTTGTGTTCTAAAAAGAGATCTCAGCCGCAGAGCTCAAAACACGGACTGTGAGGAGAAGGTGCCAACATCACCCGCCACGAGAAAGAGTCGGAGAGAAAGTGGTGGGCAGCTCGACGTACGAGTACGATGGCCGGTTTAAAGTGTCATGCACAAGGCGGACTCTCTTCCGAAAGAAGGTGAAGCTATGTGAAAGAAACACCTACAAAGCCCTCCTCTAAATATGATCTTCTTTCCACCCACGTTTTTATAACTAAAGTAAAATCTGACTGATTAATACTTAGCACAACTTTAAATGGTTGAAATCGATTACAAAATGATAAATTTATCCAGTGAAAAAGAAGAAAAATATCATGGTCTGCAATTATATACCATTGGGTAACTGTTCAAATAAAAAAATCTTCTACCCCCAAGAACTACGCTCACAAACGAATTATGACATCGTCGCTCTCATGTAATGCACCCAGCTGCACGTCACTCCCACTCATTAAAAACTCCAATTAATCGCATTTCCAATTTGTTTTGAAACTGGCTCAATTTCTGTGTGGATAAAGTTAATTATGCTTATCTGATTCACATAACAATATGCTTTAAACAGGTAGCACTTTCCGTGTTGTTAACAGCCTGCTTCTTTTGGATAGAGAATCAAGCTCCATATAATTCGACGATTGTCTAGTAGTAGTTTAAAATCTACTTTGCATTTTATGATGACATTTTCACAAAAAGTACCAGAATAAAAAATGAAGGTGTGGAAAAAACTCGCATCTTTTACAAAATATAATTGTTTGTTTAAGTACTCTCCCAACATTTTGTCCTCAAAGTCTCAATATGGCTTTAAATTGCATAAAAGTACAATTAATTGACATCGTTAGAATCATGGCCAAGTCGCATGCGTATTTTTCGTAGGTCACAAAATGTCTGATGATTTCTGCAGATTATTCTGGATTCAATGTTTGGATATATGACAGAAAGCCTTTAAGAATTTCTCACAACATCATAATTAACAAATCCAAGCATATAATGGTACTGGTAATGACGTTGATAAGTTTTGGAGGTATTTTAGCACCATGATCCAAGATTGGATTGGGAAGCTTTCGCGAATTTCAATTTCCTTAGAGTCGAATCGATTTTCAAAGGTTCCTTGGACGATAAGCGCTGTCAGTAACATTAAATTTCTGCAGAAAATTCTCATTTTTCATCCCATGGAACATTGAATCTGCGTTTCCAAATAATTTTCTCGCCCCGCACCTACTCCTCAGTATACCTCGTTTCTAAAACCCGTAACAAAACTAGTTGAGTATACCCCCCATGCTATTTGCCCGTAACAAAAGTTTTCGATAAAATTATAGTCAACTTTTGTTCAGAAACTTTGCAAAACTGATGAATGAGCGTTATTTCCATTCTACGAAAATCGGTCCACAATAATGCACGGGTTTAAAAAATAAATAGCCCCAAAACAACCCTTGGGCAACTCTTCTCTCGCAATAATGCAGAATACCATTACGTATACAATACTTTATTTTTATGCAATCTCTCTCGCCTTATAAAATTTTCGCTACATCGATGGTCAGATATTTTTCAAAATTTTAAAACGAGAAAAAATCAGGGATTGCTCAGAGCAATTTGCTCTTCAGAAAAATAAAATGGCAGGTGACATGGATGAGAGAGGGAGCAGATAAAAGTTCTTGTTGTTGTGAGATAAGTGAGGAGAGTAGCAGATGGAATTCGTTGTGAGGTTAGGAAGCGACTGCGTTGTGTATGGCAAGAAATAAAAAAGTTGCCTGGCGTCTTCACCACCAGCCAGGGCGTACCTTTTCACGAATCCCCAATCTCAGTTCGCAAGGATTATCACGATCGGGTGTTGCCAATTTGCTATATTTCACAACAGTTGAAACGACTGCAAGATATATAATGAACCAAGCCCGCAATAGCCACCAGGAATTCGCCAAACGATTAGCACGCCGTGGACATTTTGGGTCACTCGTGGTAGTGCATGTTGCAGGGGAAGTTTAAATTTAAACTGTTACCGGAAATAGGGGGCCACTATTCATTGATTTACGGTGGGCTAGTAACCTGAACTCTGCTGCTAGCCCTACTTTGATGCAATTTTGATGCAATTTTTATGTCACAGGGGATAAATTACTAGTGCCTGCAACATATCGGCCTGATCTGTATAAGGCAGGAAATTCTACATCATGTAGAATTAATTAGCATATTATGCATATGTAGAATTCAACATGTATATGCTGAATTACATGGTAAAATAAGTAGAATCGAAATAATTATTTAAATTTTTATTCGATTTTTAATTCGATACATGAGTGAGATGTTCCGAAAAGCTTTCTTTTATGGAACGGAGGAACGAACATACATTTTCTACATATACTTGTTCTACATAAAACAGATAGTACAATACATGAATATAAGTGTCAATGTGGTGGGTTTGGGATAAAATTCCAGTAAGCGTCGTGCAATAAAGAAATTTTGTCATTGGTTGTGTCAACCAAGATAAAGTACATAAGTGGAAACGGCAGTAGATGCCAATTAAAAATTTACTTTGGTATTATATCTCTAATATAAAGCAACATCAATACAAAGTATTTTTAGATTTAAATCGTATATGATTTTAAACATACAGTAAAACCTAAAAGTACAAAAAAATCCTCTTGAATTACACACCCAAGAGTTAATTGGATTTGGACATTTCACTGGATTAAAAAAAGATTGAAAGTAGTTTTAAAAGATTTACATACCCTAAACGATTACAGTGATATATGTATAAGAATTGTTCATCAGACCCACAGCAGTTGGATGTACAATGCTAAATTGCATAACAATTATAACATCTCGATATTGCATAGAACAGAATAAACTTGAAATAGATAAATAACAAATTTGGCATTTTTACCGTGTCATATGTTCGCAGCAACTTAATCATGAATAATTGAACATAATTTGATCTTGACGTGCATATTAATAGTCATATTTATAATTATATATGTATATTATTACATTGTAAAGCGTTTCAAACTAAAATCGAGTATGAGTCAACATTCTTCTGCGTTGTATTGAGGATAAACAGCTGCGTTTGCATTGTAAACCCAAGTCTTTAAAATGCGATGATTCGTCGCTCGCTTCATCATAACTTTTGAAATTTCTCAGCAAGTTCCAGATTCAGTTTCTCCATTTTCATCAACGTCTTCATCATCTTCATCATCGTCATCATCATCGTCGTCGTCGTCGTCCTCTTCATGGCTATCATTTCGTTTGTTATGAATTGATTCTTCCTTGATTCGTTCAAAGCAGTCGTTCATAAAGTGAAACTGCATGAACCCATCATTAATTTAGCAATAACTTTTGATTTACTTATAATATCCAGAATATTATATAAACATACATATGTCGTAAATATTTTGACCCATCTTGGAGCTTTGTCTGGTCTGAAATTGAAGAAACATTCATTATATTTGTGTAGCGGCTCATGTCTGCAACAGGTTCATCTTTTATGACTTACCGCTCATATTGGAATGCAAATGCCATGCCTTCGTCATCAATATCCCTGAAATGAAATTATACCAATGTAGAAAATGTGCCATAGCTGGCCAAGCCATAGTCATACCCAAATAGTCACGTTATGAATCCATTTATTTTTCATAAGACTGTGTAGAATTAGTTCGATTAAAACAACTGATTACTTACCATTGAATGATTGACTCCCATGTGAAAGGAATAATTTGTGACTGCAATATTTGCACACTCAGTTAGAAAAAGGTATCATGTTTTTAACTATAAATTTAGATTATTTAAAACCTCCAATGTCCCATCTTCTTTACAGGCTTGTAATTCAAAACTTTCTGCAGATATGGAGGCAATAACATGACCTTCTTTTCTAGAGTCACATGGACAGTGAGGGAAAACTATGTTGCCGTATCCACCCAGTTCGCGAGCAAGTTTCAGGTACCTGTAGATAAAATATTTAACCCAAATTAATAATAATCAAAATAATAGTAACGAAACAAATTTATGATTTATTGTACAAAATGCATAAAAATTATGGCGGTAACCGTCCATTGAATTGTAATACAATGAACAGTATACCACTGCCAGTTTCATTCAGATAAGTATTTATTTACGTACTCGTGCTTTCTCGAAGAATCTTGCAATGCTTTCAGTTGATATAATCGATCGGCAGATTTTATTTGCCCTCTGTTTACTTCATCAACTGCCTGTGTAAATTTAGCAAACCACAAAATGTTAGCATACATCGTTTCACTATTATTAATGCTGATTTTTGAAACATTATTATATACCTGCCAAAAGAAAAAGGTCGTTGCTTGGTCATCTTTTGTCAAACTTATTTCTTTACTAATGTTAAATAGCCATTTTCGAAGAGATATGCAAGTCGAGGTGGCGGTGCTGTAGTTTTGAATGTAGAGATTATGAGGAAATTCATTTGGAGCCAATTTTCGTTCTGCGAAAATTATAATTCAATTAATAAACACTTAAACACTATAATAGTTTTAATTTGTGTTTCCACTACCGAAATTGTATTCGACGATTTCAAAGAGGTAAAAATATTTTGCGGCTTCAGAGCTCACACTAATTTTGCTAGTAAGGACGCGATAAACTTCCTCTGCATTTGCGTTTTTTGGTACGTTTACCGATACGATTTGTCTATCGGGTAAAAGTATCTAAAATTTGCAAGAAAAAAATTATCATTTCAATTATTCTGTTCTGTGTATAGGTTGTGTTAAATTCTTACCTTTAAATCTATTTTGGATGTTGAACCCTAATCAATTAAGTAAACGTAGTATTATTGGCAAAACTATTTCACAGTCATAACAATTAATTGTTTTTATCTAAGGAGGGGAGCTTGCGAGGTTGATAATAACAGATCTTGATGCCCTTTGGATATGTAGTAGGGACCAATGAGTGTACTAAAACCCTGAAGTGGTTTGACTCCATGGCCACATTTGCGCCCGCCACACCCACTCAAAAATGCCCAAAAAACGCTTTTACTCCAGTTTTCACTCACTCAAATCCACGCCAAAAATCCAATTTTACTCGGATTTTGAAATTTCTTTCACCATTATACTCCCAGATAGTTGCTTTCTTCAATCCAATATCAAACTCAATTCTTTCGAAATTTTGAGTATTTTTAAAATTTAAAATTCTAAATGAGCATTGTTGTAGTAATCAACAAAACAAATTATTTTTGCGAAATAATCATCAGTAAAATTGAGTCTGATATTGTATTGAAGAAAGCAACTATCTGGGAGTATAAGGGTGAAAGAAATTTCAAAATCCAAGTAAAATTGGATTTTTGGCGTGGATTTGAGTGAGTGAAAACTGGAGTAAAAGCGTTTTTTGGGCATTTTTGAGTGGGTGTGGCGGGCGCAAATGTGGCCATGGAGTCAAACCACTTCAGGGTTTTAGTACACTCATTGGTCCCTACTACATATCCAAAGGGCATCAAGATCTGTTATTATCAACCTCGCAAGCTCCCCTCCTAAGTATGCGGTATATGAGATTTTAATTGTACACGTACAGATTCATCGTCTGTAAGGAATTCTTGCACGATATCACTTTCTGCAATCACTCTAACAGCACAAACTTTTTCCAAATATTGCTCTAATCCTCGTCGTCTGGTATCGAGTTGTTGGTCGTTTAATCTAAAAAAAAAGATAGAATTAATATAGGTGCTTCTTATAAAATTCAGAGAATTCAAACTCGATCTAATGACAATGCATATCTAATGCAGTTAGTAATACGTTATATCTAATGCACGTATCATTAGTAGTACGGTATGCAGAATAGTGCATTCATGGTAAGACAGCGTGGGTACTTTATAAAATTACGCCAACTCGCAATATTTGCTCACATGTTGTAATCTATTTATCGCTGTTAGTCTATTCGAATGAATAAATAAATCGAAATTTTATATTGTTAATCAGTGTCATTTACCTGACAATCTCAATTAGCAAAATTAACAAAAATGTGCAGGATATACATATTTTCGGTTCAACAAATCCGAAGTTGTAAGATTTATTTACCTCAACAACCATTTTGATGGCAATTTAGGAAAGTTAAACCCCACATATTCCTTCTTTAGATTAGCATCTAGAAGGCTATGATCTGTGGACAATTATTGTTATAATATTTAAGATTACTTTTATGTCCATGAACAAGGACTTTTGATGCCAAAAATACATGCCTTTATATCTTCGAGAACAAAGATGTCTTCCTGCCATGTAAATGTTGTAGACGACAAATCGTTCCCCCGTTTTCTCATTGTAACGGTATTGGTAGTCAGGAATGGAAATTGGTAAAGATCTTTTCTCGCTGTAGTCATATGCAGGGAAGGAGGAACTTTCTTCCCCTAACGGTTCCAGTCTTTCAGCCTCCTACAAAAAAAATTATGCTATTAGTATTTAATACGTCAACTAATATTCATATTATAAGATGAGGCTAACCTGTGGTGACACAGATATTACTGTTAGAGTTAAGCAATCACCTCCAGATTTGATTAGGTCGACAACTTGTCGATGAGTTGACCCCTCGACGTTTACCCCATTTCTGTAATAAATTTTGCATATTATTAGCGAATATAAATAATTTAATACTGCCTATTATAAAATTCTCAAATGCAAAAATTATTAATACTTGGTGGACCGTGTATTATACGGGTTGTCAAACAGAACAGAAGTTTGCGAACCTAGCATTTTATCAAGTTATGCTTTGATATGTCTATTTTTTCGAACTACTGTTCCCATTTTATGCCAACATGAAAATATCAAGTAGTAATAGACTGTTCTTAGTACATTTATAACATAGAAATGCCTTATCGGACTCAATAATATTACATTGTGAAATTATTGCCATGTTTGCCCGTTATTATCTGTGTAGATTAGAACAAACGGTGTCATCAAGACTGTGATGATTACTATATTGTCAACTTTCATATGCAAATATATAAATCTTTGTAACGTGCACAATGATGCATTTTGTATAGAAAATATTCATTTACACTTCAATAATTCGGTCCCCTTTTTGTATCCCAGCCTTCTCGGCAGCACCACCCTCAAGCACAGCTACAGAACAATATAAATTTAGTTAATTGGTCAGTTACAAACTTATCTGTGTATGAGCCCTTGGGCTATTTATTTGTATATAATTAATTTACACAATGTGTCAATTAAAGCGTCTTGCGATTACCTGAGACGTGTTGAAGGGGTGCGTATAATTCCTAAGGAGAAACAATTAATAAAATCTGGCAGAATACAACTCTTAACTATCTAATTGCTAAAATTATTACCCCATTAATGCTCCGTAGCTGTCCACCCTCACTGACTTGACCCCTGACATTGAATCCAAATCCGGTCTCGCTCTTGTAGATTTTGACGACCCTTGGCAAGTAGGGATCACCCCCCTGGTCGTCGTCCGTCATCTCGTACTCTGTTTCACCGATTGTCCAGTGACCGCAACAACTCTGCTACTTTCTCCAGAAAAACACTTCACTGTAAAATGTCTTGTTATTTTATTCTACTATACGCCCTCCTCCTCTTTTAACCATACACACGTACATACGTGCAAATTAAAAGGATTTATTTCTCTTTCGCAGATACGTACACATCTATATTTATTTTATTGTGTCAAACCAATAGAATTCACAGTACTCAAAATTTATAATATTTGAATTAGCTTCTCCAGGTCAGCTAGTTTAAAAAAATGTCCAGTCTGTCAAATTAACGAGCTTAATCACCCATTTAAAAAATGCTTCATTGCATTAAAATTGTGCCAAATGATCAGCGTTTGCTTTAATAGTCACACACATCACCCTCGTACAACGTTTCACACGAGATTCGTAATGTTGATAAGATAGAACTTCAGCTGTATAATAATAATATGTACACTCGGCATTATTTAAATGTCAAATTATTGCGAGTGCAGCAACTTGAACGGGCAAAAAACGAGAGTCATATGGAATGCGGCTGAACTGGATTGGGTGTTGGGAGAGGAGAACTAATAAGAGTCACGTCAATTTTTACATCATTGATGCATATTTATTAGGGTTAGGGTAGGACCAGTCGTTGAAGAATTTAATTTTATGAGCAGTAATTAGGGGTTTAATTACTCAAAGGAAATCCTTATTAAGCTCATATCAGCTACTTCCTCCCGTTCCGATGCGTTGCCGTTGCTTTTGGTTAAAAAACACAGGATCGATGATTATGATTATGACATGAATGATGACTCGTTCGAGTAAAGCCGACATGTGCAAGCTTGTTTGTAATTATGAATTGAATGGAAGCTTTATTCGTGTAAAATAACCGCATTATTACATGTCACTGGAAGTAATGGTAAAAGTTCATCAAATATTTAACATGTAAAGTGTGCACGTCTTATCAAGGAGAAAGGGAACCATTTGTATACATACGTATGTAATATTATTGATCAGGTTCTTATGGAAACAGTTAATTGCGGAGTGAATACGAATGCATTTTAAGCAGAATTACCGTATGCATATACGGAAGAAAAGAATCTCGCAGAGTAATTCTCATTTTCGAATCGAAT
Source organism: Folsomia candida (assembly GCF_002217175.1). NCBI lineage: Eukaryota > Metazoa > Arthropoda > Collembola > Entomobryomorpha > Isotomidae > Folsomia > Folsomia candida. The sequence goes on along the minus strand of NW_019091193.1, from coordinate 16,373,373 downwards.
CCCAAAAAAAATCTGCGAATGTTTTTTCCTCAAGGATCTGATGGAGACGGTAGCGACATACGATTGTTCTTTCAGCTTCAGTCATGTTTGTACACGTCCTTCCCATCTATGAGTAAATAACAATGAATATATATGTATATTTAACAATGTGCACAAACATAGTTATAAATTATTTAGACGGCATATGTATTTTGCTCACCCATTCTTTTACATCTGCGAGCTCTTCCTTTGTGAAATATTTTGAGAGCCTTTTAAGATGGTAAAATTTGGCTGCCAATGGTTGGGTCTGTTCTACCTGGAAGGTTTCCCCAAGTTTCTGTGAGGATTCCGATTCCTCAAGTTTCTGGGGTAGTTTCTTAAGTTGCTGGGGTAGTTCCTCAAGTTTCTGGGGGGATTCCGATGCCTCAAGCTTCTGGGGTGATTTATCAACTTTCTGGGGGAATTCCGACTCCTCAACGTTCTGGGGGGATTCCGATGCCTCAAGTTTCTGGGGTAGTTCCTCAAGTTTCTGGGGGGCAAGCTCCTGGGGTGATTCCTCTACTTTCTGGGGGAATTCCGACTCCTCAACGTTCTGGGGGGATTCCGAGGCCTCAAGTTTCTGGGGTAGTTCCTCAAGTTTCTGGGGTAGTTCCTCAAGTTTCTGGGGTAGTTCCTCAAGTTTCTGGGGTAGTTCCTCAAGTTTCTGGGGTAGTTCCTCAAGTTTCTGGGGGGCAAGCTCCTGGGGTGATTCCTCAACTTTCTGGGAAGATTCCTCAATTTTCTGGGGGGATTCCGATGCCTCAAGTTTCTGGGGGGATTCCGATTCCTCAAGCTTCTGGGGTGATTTCTCAAGTTTCTGGGGGATTCCGATGCCTCAATTTTCTGGGGGGATTCCGATGCCTCAATTTTCTGGGGGGATTCCGATGCCTCAATTTTCTGGGGGGATTCCGATTCCTCAAGCTTCTGGGGTGATTTCTCAACTTTCTGGGGGAATTCCGACTCCTCAACGTTCTGGAGGGATTCCTCAAGTTTCTGGGGGATTCCGATGCCTCAAGTTTCTGGGGTAGTTCCTCAAGTTTCTGCAGTTTCTCAAGTTGCTGGGGTAGTTCCTCAATTTTCTGGGGTAGTTCCTCAAGTTTCTGGGGGGATTCCGATGCCTCAAGTTTCTGGGGGGATTCAGATGCCTCAAGTTTCTGGGGGATTCCGATGCCTCAAGTTTCTGGGGGGATTCCGATGCCTCAAGTTTCTGGGGGATTCAGATGCCTCAAGTTTCTGGGGGGATTCCGAGGCCTCAAGTTTCTGGGGTAGTTCCTCAAGTTTCTGGGGTAGTTCCTCAAGTTTCTGCAGTTCCTCAAGTTTCTGGGGGGATTCCGATGCCTCAAGTTTCTGGGGGGATTCAGATGCCTCAAGTTTCTGGGGGGATTCCGATGCCTCAAGTTTCTGGGGGGATTCAGATGCCTCAAGTTTCTGGGGGGCAAGCTCCTGGGGTGATTCCTCAATTTTCTGGGGGGATTCCTCATCTTTCTCCATATCAATTGTTTTTTGCATATCAGTTTCCAGTTTTGGAGAAGAAGAGCATGATTTGGGTGAAAAGTCACAAGTTGAGTTCTCTTCCATTGTATCCATTTGAGTAGCTGGTTCAGTAGAAATTGGTTTTAACATAACTGTGGAAGGAGCATTATCAGGCAGACCTATGGCTTCCACGATTGCTGGATTAGTAATGGCATGAATATCATCTGATAATTTTTCATCCAATTTTATTGGAGGATTGACTGCGACAATTTCATTAGTGGAAACCGTTTTTGAGATAACATCATCAGTGTTTGGTTGCTGCGTTGTTGCGTCAGGTAACACAAGTTTCTCAGATTCAACTACGGACGGCGAAGGAATGGTGACCTCACAAATTTCTTTGCCTGGTGTATCATCAGAAAGGAAGCAATTGCTGAGTTGCTGCTGAGCTATGGTGATTTTAACTCGAGAAATTTTTCGATCACATTTGTTTCCTGAATAAACGAATGCACAGGCTGCTGTTTTATATCCACAGGACTCACACATGACATGCCCTTGCTCACATACATATTGGTAATTGTTGCTTGGGGGGATTTGCAGGCACTCTCCGCATAATAGAAACGTATAAATCTGTGACTTTGATTCAACGAATTTTTGCATGATAAGATCCCCCAAAATTTCTGGTTGGCTTGCATTTACATTTTTGATTTCCCAACTAGCCATAGCAGGGAAAATTATTAGCGCTATGTAAGTAAATAATTGGTGCGTACTGTAATAGTAGACAACAATTAAACTATTAATAATACCTACCCGTCGTCCACTTGGCCCACGTAGTCAGCCATGATGCCCTCCAATCCTTAAGTAAGCTGTGATTTATGGACTTGCCTGAAAAATATAAGTAATTAATTTAAAAATATGCAATGTATGATCACACAAGGTTTTGAAACTCACCAAAGTTTTAATAATAATTATGATTCCGAAATGCGTAAGAACAATTTATCCAGTAACTCCAAAGCAAAGACTCAAACTGACACCTTTCAAGGCAAGAACTCCTGTACATACAAACCTAAATACGTACACACGTACGGTTCTCAGTCAAAAACCGATACCCAGCCAACTGTGATGCTCAAAAACATGTACACCGTTCAAGAAATCCTCAATCAGTGTAAATGTAGGCCTTTTGTTGAGGCATCACCTTTGATTTTAATGTTTTATTCATATGCAAAATGTGTGTGCTAGCTTAACTAAAATATCACTGCAGCATGTTTGTGTATTTTCTATGTAGATAAGTTTATCATATCCAACACAAATGGAATTATTTTATTGTCAATGATATACATATGACATTAGATATTTAAATTTTAGGGCATTGCTTATACCTAAGGGGAAGCGAGTCTGCAGTTTCAAACCCCAATGATTTTACATGCTCCAGAATTTGAATTTGCACATCGTCATGAAGGAATTTCTTTGTGGAAACTACGCTCCATCCCTTCAAACCGCTAGCCCAACAACGAACGACCAACGCAAAAGTCTTTTTGTCGGTGAATGTTGTATACAATTTATGGTTGTACTCTGTAATGTAAGCAACAAATATTTTTCTCTGTATGCACTTCAATAATATCTCGAGCGATATTTGGTTAAATATAATTTAATATGCTAACCAGATTTGTTTCCATCATGCTTGCAATCCCATATCCACTTCTTGTCATCAAGTTTGCTGCAGCTAAAAGTTGCAACAGTTCCATTTACACCGGAAATGGTTACAGATTCGTTCTTGAATTGGATTCTATGGCACAGCTTGGTCAAATCTTCATCAGGATTCAAGGAGGATTCGTACAAGATTTGTTTGACTATGCTCGTGTCATTCTTTTGTCCGATTGGAAGGTATAATTTCTCCTCATTGCTAACGTTCTGTTTAAAGAGCAGGTATTACTCGTACATGGTTACACATATATGTAGAAAGTGCTTTATTAATATGTTGATTAGGAACTTATGGTCTCTCACCCACTCATAATCGGCTACTTTTTTTAGAGATACACAATCCTCCCCTGCAACGAATAATAATACTCCAGTCAAATATGTTCCCAATAAAATGGTAAAAATGGAATTGCAAACTCTTTTCATTTTTTAATTCTTTCTCTTTTTGCAACTGTGTACGTGAGATGTAACTAGTTCAAAAGCAAGAAAGTGAATGGCTATGGGAAATGAAAATTAATAAAATTTGATAAGGCAGCATGCAGAGCCAACTACACCGCATATAAATTTGCATAGGACATCAATGAGAACAAGTTTAGTTTGTCTGATGACAACAAATTTATGCAGTGCATAATAATAATAATAAGATTGACGGACGTTACGAAAGTTGAGCTTTTTTTCTTATTGTAGTGTTTCGTCAACATATGTATTGAACTGAATAAATAAATATATAATATTTTCAAATTCATGCATGTAGTATTAATCAGTTAATTATCGATTTGTCAAAAATTATTTTTTAATGCACTCTATATAAATCTATTTCAGAAACACCATATTATACGCACTATAAATGCACATCATTTTGTGATTTATGTTATAAATTTGAGTTTGGCAAACTTGGCAATGAATTAATAAAATTGTCATATTAATGTGTACAACTGTGCATTACGCTTCCTACATATCCTACCAAGAAGTAATCATCAAGGTCCATGCAACAATTTAATTTGTTAATGATAATGACGCTTCGATGCTTGTGTGTAATTGAATAATTTGCATGAAATATTGTTTGGTCACCAAAATCACATGTATGTATATATAGTTCAATTAGTCTCAGCATGCGGAACGACGACGACGACGACTCACAAAAACATCACTCTTTTTTATCGTTCAAAAAAATATGCAATCAGCGTTTTTTGGGTCAATAGAGTTTCCTTGAGTCACAGAAATAGGAAAATGCGTATATTTTATTGCAGAAAACTCATCAAATTATCACCGTATCTTTAAAACCGGAACAAATAAATAATAAGAGGGCTTTAGGAAGGGCAGAGCAAAAACCAAACCTAATTCATTTGTGCTGATCTATGCTTTTTAGCTACATTTTTAGCTTTGCTGGAAAGTTTTAATTAACTTTTGTGTGTATATACGAACGAACAATAATAATAATAATGGTGGGTCTTGCTCATTGATTTCTCGACACGATTATCATGGCAATTCAAACTTTAGACAAAATAGAAGGACTTTGACACAACTCTGCTGCAATTTTCAAGACTTGAAGAGATGCAAAGGTTGCAAAAATGCATATCCTCGATCCTCATGCAATTTCAGCTTGAACAAAACTAACCAACAAAAAATCTTGAAACTAGATTTGTGTTGTGTATAAGGTTTCTTTGCAAGCCTTATATTAGACTTGTGCTTTGAAAAACCTTGACGCAATTTGATTCTAAAACGGCCTTTTCTTCACTCATAATACAGCACAGTGTATATAATCTACACTGTATAGATGTAGATAAGTATGTACATATGTATGTACGTAGGAGTTGCAATATAAATATATGTATTTATTTACCTGCATACTTTTTATATAAGAAAACAAACTATTACAACTACGAATCCTTTTCGTAACATCTCGAATTTTATTTTTGTCAATTGCTAAAAGTGTGTAAAAAATTGCATTATTTCGATCAGGATATCAAGGAACTGCATGTTGTGTCTGATGTGTCCCGAGAGGAAGGTGTTGTTATAATGTTTGAGGATATGCTTTTGATTCCAATTCGCTAAGCCCTAAAGTTGACAACGCTACTTATTTACGCAAAGCTGTGTGTATATGGCTAGTTGGTACGCATCATTTACTTTGGTTTGCAAGTGGTAGAAATGGCAATTTTCTCAATGCAATCGACAATGTCATTCCTTTTTATTCTGACGAGTTAAGTGATACTAAAAGATGATTTCTGTTTTATGCACTTAAAATGAAGACTTGAAGATCACGAAGATATGCATACGTAAGTACGTACATACATACGCCGGAATGGTCATGTATATATAAACCTGGATTAAACTCAACAGATTCACAGTTCACTTTTGGATTCATCTGGACATTCTTCAGCCTAAGAATGAGAAAATCGGTACTTTTTGTTATGAAACATCTAAATAATAGCAACTAATCCGACTTCTCCCATGTCTCAACTCAATCCTCGAACGTTAATCATTTTGTTCCCATATTACTCCTAGGTCTTACTTTGTCTCTGCATCGCCATGTGCCTGGCTGCCTACGTGGAGGCGGGTGGCAGAGGGGGAGGAGGTGGCGGTGGTGGATACGGTCTGTTCAGATAAGCCATCCATACTTCCGCAACAGGAACTAAATTGGTGTTCTTTCAGGTGGTGGTGGTGGAGGTAGTGGGGGTGGCGGAGGAGGTTGGGGACGAGGAGGTGGAGGGGGAGGAGGAAAAGCTGGCGGCGGCGGCGGAGGATACGGTGGGGGTGGCTCAGGAAAAGGCGGCGGCGGCGGCGGCGGCGGAAAAGCGGGAGGCGGCGGCGGATATGGGGGTGGCGGCTCAGGAAAAGGCGGCGGCGGCGGAAAAGCGGGAGGCGGCGGCGGATATGGAGGGGGCGGCTCAGGGGGCGGAAAGTCGGGCGGTGGGGGTGGCGGGTATGGTGGGGGTGGCTCAGGAAAAGGCGGCGGCGGCGGCGGAAAAGCGGGAGGCGGCGGCGGATATGGTGGGGGTGGCTCCGGAGGCGGCGGTGGAGGGTGGGGCCGCGGTTAAATACCGCATGAAAGTACAATACATGTAATCACGAGTGCCTAAAAATTAATCTCAAGAATTAAACCACAAGTCATTATTATCATCGGAATGTTTTTGCAAGTTGAGCAAGAGAGTAATTATATCGTTTACATGTGTTTAATAATCTCAATTCCAATAATAAATTCTTCACATCATTTAAAAGAGTAACACAACTTTAGTAATTCACAATTCTATAAATCAATATGTATCTAAATCATCCAGTATCTAAAATTAAACTAAAATAAACAGATGTACCCACTATGTTATCACATAATTAATCACGAATCACAAGAAAATCTTTGGTTTAGCATAAAACAATCTTATAATTGGGAATCTGTTTGTTTAGTGGATACATATTTGCCTTATCATCATCATAAATAAGCCCTCCATGTAGTTATATCTGCATATTTACTGCTGAGAATATTTCCATAGTGTTGTCCACATCATCTGCCCATGTTAAATTTTATTTTCAACAAAAAACAACGGATGTTCGTATTATCACATGCAACAATAATCCACAAAAACTACTTCTCATATACATACATCAATTACCGTGATTAAAAACCAACTACTTTGCGGAATCCACAGCAAACTTGTAAATAGAGTTAGAAAGCTGAAATTTGGCGCATCGAGTGTTATTGGCATGTAATAAATTTACTCAGAGGGATCCTATGGGGGGGGGGGGGTGATCCCCCTATTTTCAGAAATAGCGACACACCTACATTGTCTGCATTGTCTCAATTATGTCTGCATAGCAGCTCCCTCAATAAAGCAGATATTATTTAGCCTAAGTCAAGCTGTATGTTTGATGGGCATACGCTACCGTAATTTCAAAATATTTGCTCAGTAATTTGAGAAATTTTGGTTATGTGATGTTTCTTGTATAGCCTGATATCTATTTAATTGATAGGAGTAAACGTTCACAGGATTGAGCGATTTTAATTATTTAAATTGATGTATTGAAGATCCATTATCATATCCCACGATATGATCGTAGCATCGTTGTACCAAAATACTTCAGAAGTATGCCTCATAACTTCAGGTAGTTCAAATTTCAACCCCCAGGTTTCGTGAAACTATCTTAATTGCCGACTTGCTGATTGCCGATTAAATTCCTAGTAATGTGGATTAATAGTAATTTAATAGACTAAAAGTAATTTCATCAGCAACTCTACAACTATTATGGCTTCTGGAACCTTGGGGGCTTAAATGTGCGCCCTATGCAAGCATAGGGCAACGTAGTGCAAATTTCAGTCCTCTGGGTTCCTGAAACTATAATAGTTGGAGAGTTGCTTGTTAAGTTCCAAGTTCATCAGGTTGTAAACTACATGGGATTAAATCAAGAGGTCGGCAATTAGGATAGTTTTGTCCAGGGGATTGAAATTTACACACAATAACCTAAACATGGTATATACATTGTACATTTTGTCATTATTGTTAACATTGATGGATAGGGAAATACGAAAAATTGGGGGATGCGTGGATGGTTACAAAAGGACCAGGAAGCTTGAGACTCGTCCCAAGACTTTGTCCACGCTGGTCGTCTTCAAAAATTGCTCTGCTTCTACTGTAGCTACTTTTACTGTAATCCACAAAATATATCCACAAAATGTGATCCACAAAATTTCTCAAAAATCCACAAAATTTCTCAAAAATCCACAAAATTTCTCAAAAATCCACAAAATGTGATCCACAAAATTTCTCAAAAATCCACAAAATTTCTCAAAAATCCACAAAATTTCTCAAAGATCCACAAAATTTCTCAAAGATCCACAAAATTTCTCAAAAATCCACAAAATTTCTCAAAAATCCACAAAATTTCTCAAAACTACACAAAATAAATCAATTCAAGGACATTTTCTTTTAATTTTAGGAACATGCCACGCAGAGGGGTCGAGAAAATTTTCTAGATTCCGAGTGAGGAACGCCTTTGGGTACCAGAGCTGTTGTGCGATGTGGAGGTGCAATTGAAGTCCACTTCATTCTGCCGCGCACCATATTTTGTTCTCTGCCCCTGCAAAGAACAACTACGCCGACGGAGACTATCCTTGACAAGTATTGGTACAAAATTGATGAGTAATTTCGTTCATTTTCATTTACTTTATTACAGATTTGCTAACATAGAGTTTAACATTCATAAATTTTTATTTACGATTTTCACAATCCATTTAATGCATATGCACATAAATACTTCTCATTTACTGCATCAAATTTCATTTTATACCAATATTTTCTTAAAAAAACAAAGCGACTTAGTTTACTTTTAAATTCTAGTTTAACTAAAAAACAACCAATCAGTACAGCTTTGCTCAGCCCGAACCAGGGTTGATTAGTAAACCCATGTTTGTCAGAATGCTATACTATTTTTCACTAATTCTTGCATTAACTAACGTCAGTTGGTAGTATTACTTGGCACCAAACCAAATACCACGAGCAGTAGAGGCTGTTCGTATAAAAATTTCGAAATTCAACCCTCCTATATTCTAATCCTAAGTTACTTTTTGACTCCACACTAAATTTTATCTGAATATATATTAGAAATCGGTATGGATACCCCTTCCTTATTGCCCATCTGGTTACTTTTTGTTCCTCTTTGGCTTCATATAATTTCATGAGAAGCCATTAAGTATCACCGTTCCGAATATCAGCTTTTTGCGACAAGCTATGAAAATCGGTATGGGTCACCCCAAGGGGTCCGCGGATATGAAAATTTTACCGATTTTGCTTCATATTCTTTCATTAGGAGCCACTAGCAACCTCTATGCCAAATTTCAGCTTTCTACGACAAGAAATTTTGGTGCATAATACCACACCCACTCCGCTGAGCCCCACGGGTCAACCACTGGACCGATGTCGCCCATCTTCGAACTCGAGTTGTGTATTTGCATAGTCTAGATGTGTGGAAAATTTCAAGTCGATCGGATAAGTTTAAAGATGGTTATCGTCGGACGGACAGACAGACAGACAACACGGGTACATAAGCCCTGGTTTGGGCTAAAAATGAATACATTAGAGCCTAGCTCTTTTTACATTTCAAATCCATCAATACCTTTTTCTACCCAGGTAAATACAGTCAGAACTTTTGACCAATTTTTGTAGGACAAAAAATCAAAATTTTCAAGACTTGATTTTACAATAAGATTCTGCATTAGCTACACTGTTCGAATCTGTAGAGCGAACTAGCGAAGCCATTTTATAACAATACTTTTCAAAATCCAATCATTTAAAAATTTTGACATTCTATACGCGTACTATACGTATATTTCAAATGCATGCCAGTGGTGCCAACTTCAACCTTATGGGTTGGCGAAACTATCATTAGTGTTGACCTGCTGAACTAATTCCAAGTTCTCTTGTAGGCAATAATGGTGGTTTCGCCAACCTAGGGTGTTGAAGTTGGCACCCCTGGCCCCATGCTTCTAGCAGTACAGTAATTGTGAACTCTTTGGCTTGTCGAAACTACCCTCCTTATTGCAGACATGCTGATTTAATTTCACGTAGTTAGATAGATAAGATAAGATATAAGATAGATAGATAGATTTATTTCTCATTTGATATGGCCGAGCCCCTCATCATTACGGGGTTACAGAGTTTTACTCTTAGCAACCAACTCTTTGTGTGAATGGAGAGTACGTGGGGTGAAGCAAATTTGCGGCACCATGTAGCATCCAGAATGGACATGACAAACCAAATTGAAACCTCCGCATATTGTAGAAAATATTAATTCAAAAATATTTTCTCTATAAAATTTTTCGGAATCTTTCGTTTCTGACCTTTTATTAATGGGTCAAACTCCGTCCTTCGTCCGCATTATGATTTCTTGAGAACGGATGCGAATTTCGACATGTACATAGAGAAACTCTATGTTAAAGAGGACGGAAAAATTATTTAGGATATAGAGAGATGGGAAAAATGTATATGAAAATGAAAAATGTGGGTATACATTTCCTTGATTTCGGTACATGCGATGTACAGAAAAAATAACCGCTGGTCACCGTACCTATGGAGTAAGATTTTCCGGAATAGGAAGAGCTCATGAAGTAGGAAGTCAAAACCAGTCATTAACATAAAAAACAATCAGAATATTACGTACAGTGTTTTATTTTTAAGACATTCTGATTGCGAGTTTCAATGCTGGCCTTGGTCAAGATCGGCCTATGGTAATAAGTACAGGGAGCTCATGCTCGAACGCGTCCTTAACTTACCGACGTCGTAAATTAACGACGCCTTAATAACGACAAATTATAACGACGTATGCTCATCATTTGTCGTCAAGGCGTCGGAAAATGTTGTCGTTATGAGTTTAACGACATTGTCGAAAAAAAAATCGTTAAAATTTGTAATCCATTTCCGATTAAGGGAGTGGTTCACAACGATCTTGGTAACTGAGGAGTTTTGTTCTTACGTTTACTACCACTTTATTTTAGGTGTAGGAGTGGGATAAAATTTCAACCCACTTATAATAACTTGTCAAACTATCAAAGAAAATTCTCAAGTAAAATGGGGAAGTCATTGTGAGCAGACATGTTTTCGAGTTTTTAAAATTATGTCATAATTTAAAAAGTTATAGAATTTACAAAATCAAGATTTTAGCTTAAAATTTGTTTGAAAATTCCGTTACGGACTAAAACGGGTATTCAGAAAAATGCAAAAATACGGGTCCTCTTAATATTGAGTGTACAAAATTTAAAATTAGTCTATAATTAATTTTAGGGTAAATGCAACTTTGATATTTTAATCTAAGGCTAAATTTTTATACTATAAACAAATTGTTTTAAAAAAAATTTCCAATTAATTTTTAAGCAAATTTACTGTGAAAAATTGCGAATTGCGAAAAAATTGCGAATTATCTAAAAATTCATAAATCTCATTTTTGATAAGCACGTAACCGCCGCATAATTATATTTTTTTCCTTCGATCTCTCTCGATTAGGACTGCCAATGAGTTCGACTCGAACTGTTCGAGTCAACGCATTTGACTCATGAGTTGCTGAGGATGAGTTGAATTGAGTTTGAGTCAATTCATTTCATTCATTCAATTCATTTCAAACGACTCGTTTCAAAATGAGTGATTTGAACAATAATGAGTTTGAGCTGAGTTGCGGAAACTCATTAAGAATTTCGCAATCCAGCGACTCAATTTGCCCAAAACAAAGTTGGCATCAACATATGCAAACCAACATACCCAATCCCTCGTCAACAATCGTCAATAGCTTCTTGACCCCCTCCCCCCATAAAATGTTTACATAATATATGAACGAATCCTAATTAACAGCAAATTACGACAAATTTATCTCGTTTCGATAGTTATTTAGGCGTCGAAAACTTTTACGACAAATTCCAAGGTCTTACCGACAATCAAAGTTTTGAGCATACGTCGGTGTCGCTACTAACGACAAGTGCTAAGGACACATGCTCAAAGGTGTCCTTAGCAATACCGACATCGCTAAAAATTATTTTGAGCATGTGTCGCTAATTTTTACGACGTCGCTAAGCTAACGACGCGTTCGAGCATGAGCTCCCAGGTCTTTTAATACGTATGATGATTGACCGGAATAAATTCACTGAATGTTCATGCATTATATTTGCAATAAAATGCCACAAAGATGTACAAATTTGCGTTTTTTGGGGCGAATTACAGTTATCATTGAAGCTGGTGATTGCATATAAAAGTTGTATTAGCAGTTGTAATAGCATCTAGAAACTGTTTTGGGAGCTCGAGTAAGTGAGACTGATGTTAAGAATTATTTTTAGATTATACTGTGAAAATAATAAATTGGTAAGTAACCATTGAGACCAAAATTATTATAAGCAATTGGTCATTGTTATTTCTTCCAGTAGTGACCGCTGAACCGTTCCCAAGCTCGTTTCAAAACAATTTGCTATGTATGTCGGTAGCTAACGTGAAAGGACACGAGCACAGACTACATACAGCGAGGATTACATATTTCTCACTAAAAGTCTCGCATTGTACTCTGACGTGGGAACTACGATTCTTCTTACTCCATTGAAGGAACGTAGCGAGCAGAGGACATAGTTTCAAATTTTGTAAATACATCTAATCTATCTTTTGTTTGTGTTTAGAAAACGAGGAAGAAGGTTTGCATGAACTAGCTGTGACAAGCTTTCTGGCGACGAAAATAATTATGTGCGTGAAGGCAATTATTGGCGTGAGGAGAATAATTGCGGGCGTGAGGGTAATTATTGTGGTGAGAGAATTATTGGCATGACGAGAATAATTGTGGGTGTGACGGCAATTATTGTGGTGAAAGAATTATTGGCGTGACGAGAATATTCGTGGGCTTGACGGCAATTATTGTCGTGAGAGAATTATTGGCGTAACGAGAGTAATTGTGGGCTTGACGGCAATTATTGTGGTGACGAGAATACTTGTGGGCGTGAAGGCAATTATTTATGGTGACGAGAATGATTGGCGTGACGAGAATAATGGTGGGAGTGACGAGAATTATTGGGGTGACGAGAATTATTGGCGTGATGAGAATAATGGTGGGAGTGACGAGAATTATTGAGGTGACGAGAATAATGGTGGGAGTGACGAGAATTATTGGGGTGACGAGAAAAATTGGGGTGACAAGAATTATTGGCGTGACGAGAATTATTGGCGTGACGAGAATTATTGGGGTGACAAGAATTATTGGCGTGACGAGAATAATGGTGGGAGTAACGAGAATTATTGGCTTGACGAGAATAATGGTGGGAGTATTAATGTATATAGTATTAATGTATATAGTATTAATGTTAGACCGGATGGTCTAACACTAATACCTTACAAACAGGGACGCTCACTAATATGGGACTTTACATGTACAGACACTTTTGCCCCCTCTTATCTCTCTCACACACTTAGACATGCTGGCACAGCAGCAAAACTAGCCGAGACCAAAATACACAAACTGTACTCTGAACTTAAAACAAACTATATCTTTGTTCCGGTGGCTATCGAGACATCAGGAGTATGGGGGACGGAAGGGTTGAAGTTCATCCAAGACGTTGGGAGGAGGATGAAGGATGTCACTGGACCAATGTCGACAACTTTTCTCATTCAACGGATTAGTTTGGCAGTTCAACGCGGGAATGCGGCATCAATCATGGGAGCTGTCCCCAGTCAACGAGGATTAGAAGAATTATTTTATATTTTAAATGATAGGTCGTTTTATTTACAAAAATCATGTAAGGGGCCGAATGGTGATCACGGACGCCTATCCGGATCAAGTAAAGGTTTTCCCAACCCACCAACATCGGGTTTTTCCTCTACTCCCCAAGCCAACTAAGGAGGAGAGTACGCCAACCTGATAATGACAGATCTTGATGTCCTTTGGATATATGGTAGTACCCCCTCTGAAAGTAAAAAGTGTGAAGCGGTTTGATGCCATGGCCCAATTTACGCCCGTCACACCCCTTTGAAGGCGCGCCCGATGCCAAACTAACTGCACTAAAAAATTCGCCAAAAATCCAATTTTGTTCGGATTTTCATAATAGTTACATATTTATGATCCCAAATAGTTGCTTTATCATATTCAGTTGCAAAATTAACTTTTCAGAAATTTTCACTATTTTCGAATATTTCCTGAAAAGGGCATGGCTTGAAAAAATTCAAAATTCCAAAAAAGTTCAGATTGATATCAGATATGATAAAGCAACTATTTGGGATCATAAATATGTAACTATTATGAAAATCCGAACAAAATTGGATTTTTGGCGAATTTTTTAGTGCAGTTAGTTTGGCATCGGGCGCGCCTTCAAAGGGGTGTGACGGGCGTAAATTGGGCCATGGCATCAAACCGCTTCACACTTTTTACTTTCAGAGGGGGTACTACCATATACCCAAAGGACATCAAGATCTGTCATTATTAGGTTGGCGTACTCTCCTCCTAAGTGTATTTCATAGTTTATCAATGTTTATGTTAATAATAAATATATCGTCATAAAATATACAAAAAAAAAAAAAAAATGGTGGGAGTAACGAGAATTATTGGCGTGACGAGAATAATGGTGGGAGTAACGAGAATTATTGGCGTGACGAGAATAATGGTGGGAGTAACGAGAATTATTGGCGTGACGAGAATTATTGGCGTGGCGAGAAGGATTGGCGTGACTAGAATTATTGGCGAGGCGAGAGTTATGGGCGTGACGAGAAGGATTGGGGTGACAAGAATAATGGTGGGAGTGACGAGAATTATTGGGTGACGAGAATTATTGGGGTGACGAGAGTTATTGGCGTGAAGAGAATGATTGGCGTGCCGAGAATTAAGGTGGTGATGACAATGTTTGGCGTGACGAGTATTATTGGGGTGACGGAAATTATTGGCGTGCCCAGAATAATTGTTGGCGTGAAGGCAATTACAGTGTTATTGACGAGAAGATTGTACATCCAGTGCACATTTAGTAAATATATTTCTAGTCCTTGATTAATCTTTTGGGTGGATTTTACATGTTGTTCAGGAGCATGGTTATTGATTGGTTGTTCACCTGTCCACAAGACCATTCCACTTGAAGCTGACAACCTTTACCAGAATACTGATGACTGCAAAGTTTGGAAGACTAACAACGTATGCTGATTAATTTACTCTCCGGTTACGCATATTCTAACATTTACTTTTTATTCTAGCATTTACCAGAAGAAATTTTCGGGATGCAAATAATCATTGGAGGTCAATCGACGAAACCTCGTAGTCAGGACGAGGGGAAAGTGATGCCTCTTAACTCCATTACCTCGTCGCCAACATACTGCCTCCAGCAATGTGGAGGTCGTATAGATCACATGAATAAAAAATATATACTATTCGCGTAAAAATTATCAGCCTTTTCTTGCCAATTTAGTTTGATTTGCTTTGGAAACTTTGCCTCAATTGTCGTGTTCCTGTCAAAGAAATTTCCTGTGTCATAATTTTGCAAAAACTATTCACATAGGGTATAAAGAGACGCAGTCAACTCTCTCAAGTAAATCGAGCTGCTCCACTTGGTTGTGGTGACGGCAGTGGTGCGAAAAAACACCGGCACGACTCTCACTACTTTCTTTATCACAACAACGTTCTGCTTCTCTCTCGCAGTCTCTCAGCTTGTTCATCGTTTTAGAGATTAATTTTCACGCCGTGTCTTCAAAATATTTTTAAAACACTGGTAAGAATGTTCAAATGGGGTGCATAGTGTCCCCCTCCTCTGGAACTGGTAACTATATACAACAAAACAAAGTTTAACAATTTATATCAAAAAAACCCTCAATTTATTTTGTATTGATTAATAAACGAGCCAGTGGACGACCTAATCATGTATATTTGTTTGTCCCGGTCTACCTCGCAACGGAGGAGCAATTAAAACAGGGGATTATTTCTTTCACAACAAATATGGCCGAAAGAAATGGTGATCACAAAATATCCCGACTGATCAAAATCGTCCCCCCAAGGATTTTCTTGATAAATCCTATTTTCGGGACTTAGACGGCATAACGTTTACACCCAAGAGGCAAGTTTTGACTAGGGTACAGGAGAAAGTTTACGAGCTTCACCAAGAAGAGCACAATCCTATGAGCCCCAAGGAGTTCAAAAATCTTTCACTTAAACTGTGAGCAAACAATTAAATTGCAAACAATTTATTTGACGGTCAGTATCGAGTTACGGTGACATTTCTTAGGAATCCAAATCTTCCAGCAAATCCTGTGGAATTCGAACAGCAAGTCTTCAGTGATGATGACATGTCTTTTTGCAATGCCTTGTACGCCAATGATATCCCCCAGACGTGTTTTAGCAAAAAATCCCACCCTTGGAATCTACGAAATTTAAGATCAAATTTGGAGTTGTGTCACACCCAGTTCAATAATTCCCCAGTGGAAGATGTCACAAGATCTTTCGTATATTTTGGTTCACCAAAATCCAAATTTATACTGCACATTGAAAATTCGAATACCTACTCCATAAATTATCTGCAAAGCGGAGCTGGAAAAGTGTGGTTAGTTTTAATTATATGTATATACACATGTATAATTGTGTATATTTTGATCCTTAACTCAGGGTTCTTTCTGCTTGTTTATAATAAACAGGTTTACCATCCATCCAGACGACACGGGAAAACTCTTGGACGCTTTGCGGGACCTGTACCCCGATCAAATGAAGAACTGCCCCACGTTCTACCGACACAAAACAATATTTTTTAGTCCAGCGTTATTTTAGAAATATGGCATTCGTTTTGGCATAAGTGGGTTTGGAATTCCTGTACACCTAGAGTGGATTAATAATAATAGTAATAACACATTCTCGTGTTTTTTTATAGGTGGTTCAAAATGTGGGGGACTTTATTATAACCTTTCCCGGGGGTTGGCACTTGGGTTACAACCTGGGTAATTGATTTATTGAATTATTCATTACATTTTCCCCTTATATGCCCTAATGTAATAATGAATAATGTATGCTTTAATCTAGGGATAAATTTAGCAGAGGCCCTCAACTTTGGAACGGAACGGTGGCTGCGAGAAGATGGGCTGCATGCGAAATATTGTCACCAAACATGCCCTTACAGAAAACAAGATTTTATCATAAACGTTCAAAAGTTGGGAGACGATATTGACCGGAAAAAGCGAGCAGAAAAACAAGATGATCCTGAAGTGCTCTTCAAGTTGAAAGAGGCTTCACCCCCACGTAAAAGTAGAACACTTGAAGAGAGACGTGAAGCACGCTGAAATATGGCATGTTTGTTGTAAAGGTTCTGCCCAAATCTTGATAACGTATGATTCTCAGCCTTTTAAGGCAAACCCTGTTACATCAATGTTTTGTAACTAGTTTTATAATAATTACATCGCCCAATACTAATTCTTGTAGGTACAGTTATTTACATAATTTGGAGTCGTTATTTCGAAAAATTTCGTAACATTTACAGATAGCTAACATTTGGTGTAGACGTTGTGTACGACTCCACAATATGAATCTAAGTCGGCTTAAGTCGTTGTAGTGTATTTTTATCCATTTAACTCCCACATTTGTGAACAAAAATAAGTAACAATTTAGTAATAAAGTAGTGAAATCAAATCGCCATTTGTTTGTAAACTCAACAAAACTATGTACTACATGTCTGGTTACGCATATATCTTTCATTATTGTGCTGACAGAATAATATTAACGTGGATATGATTCAAGTTACATGTACAATTTAACAATTAATAAAGAAAACCTGTTTATTATTCGAATGAATAATTTGTCATATTGCTTGAATTGATTTCCACGGAGCGTGAGGTAAGGGTAAAAGAATTTTCCAAACATGATTTGTACCTTAGAAATTGTTACGAGACTGGCGACATCTGAAATCAACGCCAGAAATGACGAAATGACATCAGTCGATGTTGGCTTGCAATGAATACTAATGCCCAGCTCCACCAAAACGGCGTCTAAAATTAGCCAGGATCGAGGGTGGCTTGTACTAGATTGCAAACTTTATCGATCCATCACCTCAGAAGCGTATGCAAAATGTTGGTGGTTAGTCAGGCAATAGTTTTTAGGGTTAGTCACTCTGACCAAAATAGACTAACCCGGAGGACATGGTGTACGCAATGAAAAATTTTGAATTAACTTCGCGATAACCGTATGAAAAATTATTTTCCAGCAATAAATTTGACACTTCAATTACTCTTGGCAAGTTACTCTTGGCAAAAGATTTTCAAGCGGACGGCGCGGGGGGACAAATTGGCTTTCGCAACCTCTTCACGGGATGATGGGATAAAATCACACCAAAAACGTGACGAACGTGATAATGGCGTGGAAAATGCGATTGAGCCTCATTATACAAACTAATGAGCTGCACAAATTGCTATGCAGCAGTTGACAAAATTAATAAACGAAAAATTAGGCTCGGCAAAAATAAATAATGGAGAGTTTTGTATCTTGATGCACTCTCTTTATTAGCGGGTAAACGACCCTTTAAGGACGCTGTTCAACAATAACCGGTACCAAACGACACTCGACTCACTTAGTTCATTCATTTTTGATCTAACGGTATTTTTAATATCCATATTAATATAATATATAATATTAATTGTAGTTAATTTAAAATTGCCCAACAGTTTATGGGGTTTCGATAAATCTGTGATTTTGTGATTCACGGCTCACCATTAAACTAATTGAGTGATTCAAATTGTACTAATATCTCCTTATTGTACCACAATATGCATACGCTACGCAATGCACATTAGGATTCAAACTGCATAGATTTAGTTTGCATGTTAGTGGTCATATTCATATCAAAACTTCATGAAAGTCCCCATCCATCCACTCGTCCTTCTATGGGGTGGAAGTGTAGATGTCCACGCTCAAACACACGGTGAGAATGGAGAGACATAACCCGAGCCATTTATGTTGAGCGTGAGTGAGAATGGAGAGACATAACCCGAGCCATTTATGTGGAGCGTGAGTGAGAATGGACAGACATAACCCGAGCCATTTATGTGGAGCGTGAGTTAGAATGGGTATGTCGCATCCATATCCCCACTCGTCCTTCTATACGGTGGATGTGTAGACGTCCATGCTCAAACACACGGTGAGAATGGAGATGCAAAACCCAGTGTGCATAAACTTTTTGTTGTCCGTGGTTTCTCCTAAGGGGATGGTGCCAGGATGAAATTTTTCTTAAAAAATTAAAAGTTGGGGAATTGCATGCAATTTTGCTATGACAACCACCCAAATCCATTGCAAAATTGCATGCAATTCTCCAACTTTTAATTCTTGAATAAAAATTTTCATTCTGGCACCACCCCGTTAGGAGAAACCACGGACAACAAAAAGGTTTATGCACCCTGGATGGGGGGTTGAGGTTGAAGCTAGACACTGACACTTTATCCTCTGGTAGTCAAAAAGATTCTTGACACCGACACTGTTGGCGTCACTCGGTGTCCGCACATCAATTTGTGCACTGAATCCATAAGAATGTAAATACTTTATGACTAATTTTTCTTGTAAACGAAACAAGCGTAGGCTCCTTTCTCATGGCAAAATATTCTCTATATATTTTGGAAATAATGCATCGTGAAAAGTGTTTACTTACAGAATAATACGTAAATGGCCTGCACTTGGATGGTTACGCTTAGTGAATTAATTATTAGCAGACGTATAGAATAGAACATTTTTAATGTCTATATATACTGCAGTGCTAGATCTCATCAATGGAGCGCTTATTACTCGTATAATAATTTAAGTAATAAATACGACGAACATCCTTAATTTTGTCTAGTAATAAGTGCGTGTATATGTTTATTAAATACGTTAAAAGTTATGATGATGTACTACATGGAACTAATTACATCAATCACAAATTAATTTGGTATTGGAATAAGTAAGAGTAATGGCAAAAAACTATTAATATTTTCTTGAAAAAATTTATGAAACAAAACTTGAAATTTTATTTTAATTTGAAATTTATGAAAATTACTATTTTATACAGCTTAATTCCTAAATGATCCATCTGCTGCGCGTTTTCGAGGATGAAACACGTTTGTCAAAGTCGGTTGAAACGGATTTACGGGAGGGTGCTGAGATTTTACGTGTGCATTTAGCTTATCTTTCCGGCTGTAAGATTTGTTGCAAAGTTTGCAGTTGTAACGCTCGCCCCTGTGGATTCGCATATGTCGAATCAAATCATCGGATCTGCTGAAGATTTTATTGCATTCTACGCAACGATTGGACCGTTTCTTCGACTTGGAACAAATATCTCGACTTAATTCATCCGAACAAGTAAATGTTGACTTGCATTCTGAGCTAGGATCTGGCTGTTCTTCTGGTTGGGGCGGATTCGTCAAGGTATGCTGAGATTTTACGTGTGAGTCGAGTCTTCTTTCCGGCCGTAAGATTTGTTACAAAGTTTGCACTTGTGAGAGTCGCCACTGTGGATACGCATATGTCGAAGTAAATCACTGGATCGATTGAAATTTTTGTCGCATTCTGTGCAGCGATGGGTCTGTTGTTCGGATTGGGAAGGATGGGCGAGGGATGCTGAGACGTCATGTGGTCTTTGAGCCTCTCCTTCCGACTGTAAGATTTGTTGCAAAGTTTACACTTATAACGCTCGCCATTGTGGATTCGCATATGTCGAATTAACTTATCGGATCGGCTGAAATCTTTGTCACATACTGTGCAGCGATGGGTATGCTCTTCGGATTTAGAAGGATAGGGGAGGGGGTGCTGAGATGTCATGTGTACGTTGAGATTGTCTTTCCGGGAAAAAGTTTTTTGGCAAAGTTTGCACTTGTGTCGCTCACCACTGTGGATTTGCATATGCTTAGTTAACCCATCTGATCTGGTGAAAGTTGCATTACATTCTGTGCAAGTAAAGGGTCGGTCCTCCATATGTGAAAGAACGTGTCGAGTTAATTGACCAATCGTTTTGTAAGTGTTGCTACATATGGAACACTGATGGGGACGTTCTTCGGTATGGACAATTTGATGCTGAATCAAATGATCTGACCGAAAAAATGTGTCACCACACTGTGAGCAAAGATATATGCGTTCATGGCTATGGGTTAGCTTATGCTTGATCAGCGCATCTTGTCGGATGAAGCTTGCATCACATTCTGAGCAATGAAACACGCGTTCTCGAGCATGGATTAGCTTATGTTTGGTTAGCCCATCTGATCGGGCGAAACTTGCATCACATTCTGCGCATCGAAATGGTTTATATCCCGTATGCTTACGAAGATGACGTTCTAATCCATATCTATCTATCATCCGTTTGGAACAAAAGGAACACGAGAACTGGCGATCTTCTGGGTGAGCTCGGAGATGGAGTGTCAGTTCATTTGCACTTTCAAAGATGGCACCACAGTGACACGCCCACTTTCGTTCTTCATTATCATCTTCAATGTCTTCATCTCTCGCCTTGGTATCCATTATCTCATTTACCACGAATGTTGCCGCTGGGGAGGGTTTGTAATCTGGGGACCATACGCTATTGGGGGGTAGAATTTCTTCATCCGTTAAGGCAAAATTATAAGGCATCAGTGTGTCTGGGTCGATGTTAACGCGGGCAATTGCATACTCTAGATCAGATCGTCCAGTCTCTCACCCGCGTATGGGTAATCATTCGCGTCTTTTCCTACGTCGTAGCAATTGAGAGGTCTTACTACTTTGTGTTGTAGCGAGAACGTTAACTGATGTTTGAACGTGTTAATTGCTTCATATCTTGTTTTCCAGTAATCGAGTGGAATGACGACATCTTTGCTGATGAACTTGTTTATATTTTTCTTCACCTGTTCAATTTAGAATATATCAGTTTCCATCATACAAATTTACCTGAAGAAAGTGTAGAAGCTAAAATACTTTTCGCAAATTCTGCTTAGTCATAAACACGTTACATACTGCACTCTTTGAAATGTGGGATAATGACATAATGCCATAGTGAGAAAACATTAAACCACGAATTTTATAAATTTAAAAGTACTGAAATTAAAAATGTTAGCAATTTAAATTTATTTGTGGAAGGATTCGTTGAAATGTCAATCAAATTATTTCCATCCATGTTTGAATTTATTTAACCCTTAGCCATGGGAGACCGTTTAAAAACCTTTTATAATTTTTGTTTTAATTCGGGATGCCGTGAAAAGCCTTTCACAAAAAAAATCTCTGCCTTCGGGATCAACGGCTTTTCACGTTTTCAAGTTTCCGGACAACTGATATTTCCGTGGTAAAAATTATTTAGCTGATTAAACGATATAAACACGTTTTGGCCTTAGTTTAAAATCCTCCGTGGTAACACTAGGTCACTCTCATGTAACTTGGCCCCAGCTTTGCATAGGATGGGTTGGATGTAAAACTTTTGACTGTGGTTTACTAACTGCTAGCACTATTTAAGAAATTTATAACGGAAATTTATTAAGCCCAAACCACACCCGTGTAATCTTGGTTTTACCAGGACATGTTCATTTTTGCAAAGATCAGCGTTTATGAAAACTAGTGAGCGAAATTAGTTTTGCTAGTTAGTGCATCGACTGTTTCAGATAAATAAAGGGCTATATACACTTTCTATTAAATTCATAAATTATCCAAACGATCTCGTGGTCTAGATTGAAGTCTTGGCTGCATTTAAAAATTAAAATATACCATATGTATGCATAAGGTTAGTCAGAACTCTTGATCTAAGTTGTGGTTTAGGACCAATAGCATTATTTTACAAATGTATTGAATAGTTCTGCACAGTCCTAATTTTGCACCATAGATTCTCAAATTATCATGCAACTTTGCTTTACAATTTTACATTGCTAAATTTTAATATTCATCATTTTAAATGCCATATTTATTGACGTTGTCTCGCAGCTAATTTCCTAACGTGTTTTACCGTTCTCCCGAATTGAGTATTTTAAAAATCCTCCCGAATCTACTCAACTCATACATAAAAAGTTTCCAAATTTAGAACTTTAATTATTTTTCGGCTTCAGGAATGATAACTATTGTGGTCAACGAACATAGTTACGGTTTTTCCTCGGCTAAGGGTTAAACAGTATTCCAATTGTAACAAGTTATTAATAAAAACTGCTTTAATTATAAATGAAAAGCTTTTAACTTCTTTTAGTGAACAAGTCTTCCATATAGATGCACGTTTTTTAGCTCAATACTTGATAAAAAAATCTTTTTAATACTCAGTAAGAAGGATTATCAATGACACTGACACAAACCCTCAATGGCACCATACCAAATAAAATTGCCTCATTTAAACCTTCATTATAAACTTAATTTTAATCCGGTTTTGATAATTTTTGGGGGTCCGCTGAACCCGGTTTGTCATGAAACTCGTTTGTTTTTGATTTTTTGAAAGTATTTTGAAAATTTCATATGTTGAAGTTTCAAAAAATATAACAACTATGTACGGCAATAAAATGCAAAAATTTACAAAATTAGAATACAATATGGTTTTTGGTGACGAGTTTAAGGAGGAATTCTTGTATTTTCGAGGATATGAACAGGTGTGGTTTCGTTTAGCATCGAAATCTCATTTACTCGTTAAGCATTCAAAAGGCTTCGAAATCTAAGGAAGATCCTCAATGTAAAGGTTGTGAAGTGTACCTCTGCCTAAAACTCACAAGTATGGAGAGCCTAGTGAGTGGTTGACACGATTTGTCATGTTGAGACTTGTAATTTTTATAATCAGCCTGCTTGATACTGTCACTACACTTTTTTGTTTATGATGGAATGGGTGATTGTTGTTACACCTAGTGTTGTCATCTATTACTAAATATGCCCCCAGTTATTCCGACCAGCATTACTGACTGGGCCCAGAAAGTGTTAGATAGTAGCTAACAACTTCAAGATAATCATACTTTGATAAGTGTATTCGATTACTCCTGCGATTTTGCATCCATAACACAAATCAGTTTTGCTTGCAAAGCAGGTTAGCATGAACAAAATGAAAGGAAGCGAGCGGCGAAAATTTGTCCCTAAAAAATGGGAAGAGAAATTGTGAATTTGGAAAGTGTCACCGGAATCGAACGTGCACTTTAATCTAGTCCACCGAACTATACACAAGTTCATCGGCCGGATCGATTAAAAACAGTCGAGTAAAATTTTTTCGAAAAGCTCCGAGGACCACACCCATCGTGAAGGGGTTGGAGGTTAGAATTAACGGGACCGGTACATATGCTCCCCTATCTTATTCATAAACTCAAATCCGACCTACTTGCAATACTTGAGTGGATGGACAAAAATGGAATGACATTAAACTTGGACAAAACACAATTTATCCTGATAGGTAGCACGTCAAATTTAAATAAGGTCGGTGTGGTTGAATTTGAAGTGAATGGTATTGTTATCAAAAGTCAAAATGAACTGAAAAGTCTCGGACTCATCATTGATTCAAAGCTTTCCTGGTCGAAGCATATAAATAGCATTTCAAGACGGTTTCATATGGTTGCTACATCACTGTATCCGCTAAAAAAGGTCATGAGCCAGAGTAGTTTGATCCTCATATTTCAAGCATGCTTAATTTCATTGTTCAACTATATGGTTATTATTTGGGGATCAAGCTGCGCTGTAAATTTAAAATGGCTAGAAATGTCAATTCGTCGTACGGCCAGATTTATTCTAAATGTAAAAAAGTATGATTCTGTCAGTAAAAAGATGAAAGAAAAACTCAGATGGCTCCTCCCTAAAGATAATTACTATTTCAAAGCCTTCTGTTTTTTCTTTCAAACGAGACAAAATCCTATACCATTTTTTGAATCGTTTCTCGAAAAAAATTCCATAACTATCCAACACGCTCATCTAATCTGTTAAGAGTAAATTTTTGTCCAAAAAATAGCATGAGTTCTAAAAGTCTTCATTTCACAACTACTATTGCATGGAATAGGTTACCTACTGAATTAAAGGAAACACAAAACTTCAAACTTTTTAAAACAAATCTTAAAACCTTGTTCTTAAATTATGATTATGAATTTATCTCTACTTTATTATCCTCAAATATATGTACATATAATTTTAATTCTGCTCTTTATGACTAAGTCACAATTATAAATTATATTATTATCACTCGAATTCTTATACATGTGACAAACATTTGTGTAAAACTTTTTTGTGTTAGCCGTCAAGCGTAACAAGATTTTTGTAAATCAAGCTTGATGTGAATAAATCAAATCAAATCAAATCAAAATTAAAAGGAATTCTCGAAATTCCAACGGGAAATAGCCTCACAGCTGACCGTGTCGATGCAAATTATCCAATGAGTGCCCAAACTGAACCTTGGACTTTCCACATGCTAACTATTCGTCAAAAGTATACCAGATTAACGAAATGCAGGGATCTCTTGAAGCGGTACGCCAAAAAAAGTGAAGTCTTTACGGATGAGGAGATTTTCACTCTGGACAATTTTTTTTCACACACAAAATGACGTAGTCTACGCCAAATCGGTCAAAGACATCTCCCCAATATAGAAAAGAGGTCAAAAGGTCACATCATCCAAGTTTTGTGATGGTTTTTGTAGATTGGCGCTGATTGAGGTAGTTCCTCTACATTTTGTCGAAAATGTGAGGAATATGAGCGAATAAAATTTTTTAAAATATATTTTTAAGCCAGTCGAACACTCAATGGAATCGTCGTTTGGAACTTCCAATGGAGTCGAATATTCAATGGAGTCGACTGAACATCAGGACATTAAACCAGTGCATTGTGCAAAAAACGATGCAAGCGTGGCTAAAAATCAAATTCCGGACTATATCTTCACATAGGAGGTTGATAATAACAGATCTTTTTGCCCTTTGTATACGTGCACGTATATCATATCCCAAAATATGCCTCTACCATGGTGGTAGTTTCCCATGAGTGTACCAAAACCCTGAAGTGGTTTGACTCCATGGCCACATTTACGCCCGCCACACCCACTCAAAGTTGTCCAAAAAACGCTTTCACTCCAGGTTTCACTCGCTCAAATCCACGCCAAAAATTCAATTTTACTCGGATTTTGAAATTTCTTTCACCATTATACTCCCAAATAGTTGTTTTGTTATATCCAACATCGAACTCAATTTTTTTTAATTTGTATTTTAAAATTTTAAAATTCTGAATGAGCATTGTTCTAGTAATCAACAACGCAAATTATACCTACGAAATAATCATCGAACAAGCTCTCACATAATGTCCTACCTTAATCCTAATGTCCTGTGGCAACTCTCAAGAACGCTCGGCTGGTTTGAATGGAATGGAACATGGAGGCATCGTACATCCTTCGAAAAAAATCCTTCATGCAATTTAAGGATTACGAAAACTCTATGTCCTTTAGAAGATATGCTCACGAGATGCAAGGGCAGTTCGCGGGGAACGATATGAAAATTCAAAAGGTGAATCGACATGCTTTATACGACTTTACACTTGAATATCTCTGGTGCAAATTCGAATTTTGAGCTGATTTTCGTATGCAAGCAAGATAATATCCTCAAAAACATGTCTGCAAAGTTTTATTTGGATAGCTTAAAAAATGTCCCCTCCAGGGCCCTCAGAGTTGGAGGGTGCTGTAAAAATACTTTCCAAACTGCTGTTCTAATAAAATGGCGCCGAATAAAAGATTTTTTCTGAGGTCATAATGGAGAAATCGTGTTTGTGACTATTATCAAACGACTTAGCATGCTTTTCACTATATAAAACCACTTTTGACGCATGCTTATCTTTGAAGTCCGTTTTTGTAGTCTGAATTTAAATTATCCCAAATGAAATGCGCTCGCGCACACAACTCTTCCATTTTTAAGGCCCCCACATTTTAAGACTTTCATGCTAAAAATCCCAAACGTTGTTTTTGTCCAAGATACAAATTGTATGTTGCACTGTAAGTACTTTTGACAAAATTTTGGTAAGTGGTTACACTCCTAGAAATCAGTTCTTACCAAATCCCATCAGTTATGTAAAAAGGTTCTCAAAATTGTAGCGGAACTCTAAAATTTTTTGAACTAATCAAACCGCAGTGATTTTATTATTTTGTCACTTTTACCTTGTAGATTAAATAGTTCTGTGACATGGGACACACAAAAGTTATAAAAATTTATTTTCAACAAAATTTGACCATTAATTTTCCAAATATGTCAATCAGTGTTTTAAGATTCCGCGTCAGCTGATTAGCTCGGGTCCTTCTCCAAAACTGTTTACCCAAAATCTCGACTGTTTTATTTAATATTACTTTCCTCCATCTTCATTTGACCCAGTGGGTCCGCTTTCAAGGTCAGCAGGTCAATTTTCCCAAGAAAGCTCGGATTACTCGCTTTTGGGGGCAAAATATCAGCGATGCTGGAAGGCCCACATTATTTGATTCATTGCGGATTCTTTCATTATTAGATACAATATTTATCTGGGGTTATAATAATAACAATTTATCACCTCTGACCTCTTTGGTTATCATGCCACATGAATAATTAAGTTTGGAAAGTTATTTTACAGCACCATCCAACTCTGAGGGCCCTTGAAGGGACATTTTTTAAGCTATTCAAATAAAACTTTGCAGACATGTTTTTGAGGATATTTTTGGATATCTTGCTTGCCTACGAAAATCAGCTCAAAATTCGAATTTGCACCAGAGATATTCAAGTGCAAAATCGTATAAAGCATGTCGATTCGCCTTTTGTACCTCAAAAATAATTTTTAAAAAGAATTTCGATTATCTCCAATACGGGTGGTGGTAAAAGCAGTGGCGGGTAAACCGGGTATGTGGCATAGGTGACACCTAGGGGCCCCCGCTGCGCGGGGGCCCCCAGCCTGGCGTCATCTCGGTGCAGTGCCGGGTAAACCGGAGAGGTGAGGTATTTGTGACGTAGGGGCCCTCACGCAGCGGGGCCCCGCACGCATAGTCCCCGTTGGGACTATGCGTAAATTGTTACAAGAGTTGCCAGCGAATTTCTAAAAATAAATTCAAGGATACCACGGCAATGCAAACATAGGAATTAATTGGTGGTATTTACTGATGTTCAGGTAGTTTGCGAAACCACGGACAAGTGGTTAAGCCGCTATACGTAGATAATGAAGACATACACGAAAAGGTACTATTTAAGGGCTCCAATAATTTTTGCACGTGATTCCGCAAAATTTATGTATGTTTGCCAGATAAATAATTTTTAATAAAATTGGGGGCCCCTTGACGTGCTAGACAAAATACACGATTTTTGAAGTATTCCTGCGATTCATGTTTTTGTGCATACTTATTTGGTCAAATAAAAAAGAATTTGTTCTGTTTAAATTATTAAACTTGTCTTAATCTAATCTTTTTTAATCTGTTACCCCGTGTTTACTCGTCATTTCATTTTAATTTAGTTTTCATTTCACTATGGCTTTCTCGTCAATTTCATCTTTGCAATTTCTACTTTTTCACAGAAATTCATGAAATATTAATCTTCCGATCATTTCATTTTGCTATCACAGCAACTAAAAATTAAATTCCCAAATTTGGAAGGAATCCAAATTGTTTCCCTAAACTACGGTTCAGTAAAGCAAAATGAAATCAAAATATTTAAGATATAACAAAATAAAACCTAGGATACAGGACGTATCAAGTAAAAGTACAATATACAGACCCTACAATGCAGCCTGATATAGTGCAAAATAGTTACAGTTGTAAATAAATCAACGCCATTTTAATTTTCCAAAGTTGAAGCACTTTCAACTTTGAAAAACGGCGTGAAAATGAGAGCAAAATGAAAGCAAACTGAAATGAACGCAACTATAAAATGGAGTCATTTTGCTGTTGGCATGGCATTAATTTTTCGTGACAGCAAAATGAAATCGAAAAGTATACCTAAATTGGGTTGATGGTGAAAGTGAAATTAAAATGACGCTAAACTGACGAGTATAAATTAGGCCTTACCCTGGTTGCGAATTCTTGGCTTCCCGTCTTGTCGAACGAAAATGAGATTAGTTCTTGACTTGGTTCAACGCTAGAACTAATGATTTAACTAAATTGAAAAAATTACGTAACTAACTTAGGCCTACTCGGGACATTTTCACCGAACTAACATTAACAATGCAAGTCTTTTACGTGTACAACTCAGATCTCAATGGAACCAATTTTATTTTGTTCACCACAAAAAATAAGCATACCCGTATTTTTGCATTTTTCCTAATGCGCTAATTTGAGCGCGTGGCGCGAATTTTAAAACATTTTCAGCCAAAACCTCTGTTTTTAAAAATTCTGTAAATTTTCGAATTTTAGTGCGAATCCAAAAATTCGAAAACATGTCTCTTCAGAATGACTTACTTGACCTATGAAAAATTCAATTGTCTCGAAATTTGATTTTCAAAATTTTTTGCCAGTTTTTGAAATTCATTAAAATTATAAGCTCTTTCAAATTTTTAATTTTTCAAAAAATAATGCATGTGGATTTTTTATAAGTCAAGTAGGTCATTTTGAGGAGACATGTTTTTGAATTTTTGGATTCGCGCTAAAATTCGAAAATTTACAGCATTTTTAAAAACCGAAGTTTTGGCTGGAAAACAGTTTAAAATTCGCGCCACGCGCTCAAATTAGCGCATTAGGAAAAATGCAAAAATACGGGTATGCTTATTTTTTGTGATGAACAAAATAAAATTGGTCCCATTGAGATCTGAGTTGTACACGTGAAAGACTTGCATTGTAAGTTATAAATAAATAAATAAATGAGAGAACCCGTATTTTGCATTTAGTTGAATACGGGTTCTGCCACCCGTTAAGGAATTTTTGATTGATTTCGAGCATCTCATCATGAGTTGCTCATGAGTTTTAAAAAAGCTGCAGTCTTTCAAATTTCAAACAAATTTCAAACATTAAAGCTTAATCAGAATTACCTATGTACAGTGTTTCGTTTCTTGCGGGTTTTTCTCATTTTTTGCAATGCAAAGCAAGAAACGCAAGAAATGCAAGGTGCAAGAAATGCAAGAAAGTGCAAGAAACACAGCGCCATCTAGCGACGCGCCTACAGAACTATGGCGGCGGGAAGGAGTTTCTTGCACTTTGC
The DNA here is from genome assembly GCF_002217175.1 of Folsomia candida. Classification (NCBI taxonomy): domain Eukaryota; kingdom Metazoa; phylum Arthropoda; class Collembola; order Entomobryomorpha; family Isotomidae; genus Folsomia; species Folsomia candida. The sequence continues at coordinate 16,343,689 of NW_019091193.1, read as the reverse complement.
ATTTCTTGCGAGTAAAAACAGCTGCAAGAAACCAATTTCTTGCGGTTATTTCGTGCAGGTGGTTACTTGCACCTGAAACACTGCCTATGTATATTACAAGTTTTTACAAAATTTCCTTCCCAAAAACATCCAATTTTCAGTAATTTGAGTTTCTTTTGCATTTGATAAAATATTCAAACACATGAATGAAAATTTTAAATGTCAGACGTTTTTGGAAATGTATTTTCCTAATTTGAGGTAGGTAATTTTCAGAAAGCTACGTTTTGAATTTGTCACATCGGCTTGAAATAAGAAAAGTAATAGGGTTTTGGAAAGTCCGTAGTTTCTCCGAACTTTAATTAAAAATGTCGCCACATGCGAAAACACTCACATTCATGAATAAGCAAAACTGTTGGTTTCTTTGTTGCTGGGAAATTCAAAATTAACGGTCAAAAGTCGGAGAAGCCCAAAGTCTGCACTTTATAAGTATGTATATTAAAAAATCGTCACAAAAAAGTCACCTAGGGGCCCCGAGCTGGCTAAACCCGCCACTGGGTAAAAGTAGTCTGGTGAAGCCAGAAAACAAGTTAGAAGCGGACTGTATTCCCGACGCGGGCTAAATGAATTCTGCACTGTAAGTTTTTATAGGGTTAGATCGTGTTTGGAGAACTTGAGATGTATTTCTATAAATTCAGATCGTGTTTGGAGAACGTGGGAGGCATTTCTAGCCCGAGTCAGGGCTTGTAGAACCGTCATGTCCGTCCGTAAACACGATAGAGCTAAATCGGCTGAACCGATTGACTTCACATTTTTACCATGTGCATATTGCAAAGTTAGGTATCGAGTTCGAAGATTGAAATCATTGCTGAGCATGGTAACACCTCCTCGATGAAGTCGGAAAAAATTTAGAAGTGGGTTCCAACTCACCGAGTCAGGGAAAGAGTCCCTGACTAAATGGTGTCTGCAGTGTAGATTTTACAGATTCAGATCGTCTTTTGAGAACTTGAGATGTATTTTTATAGGTTCAGATCGTGTATGAAGGGCTTGAGATGTGTTCTTCTAGGTTCAGATCGTGTATGAAGGGCTTGAGATGTGTTCTTATAGGTTCAGATCGTGTTTGAAGGGCTTGAGATGTGTTTTTATAGGTTCAGATCGTGTTTGGAGAGCTGAAGATGTATTTTTATAGGTTCAGATAGTGTTTGGGGAAATTGAGATGTATCTTTATAGGTTCATATGGTTTTTGGAGAACTTGAGGCACAACTACCTCTAAGAGTCCTCCATGAATCCGTTCTTCTCGTTAGAAGTAAAGCTATTGTAAGCTGCACCCAACCGTAAGCAACGTAAAATTGTGCCATCAGCTTGAAATTCAAAACTGAAAAGCTTATAGTGACGTAAAAATTTATTTCGACCATACATATGTATTTTAATCGCCATAACATATTTTTGACAGGATCTGACATGACCAAAATTTGGATATCGACTTGGAATTCAAAACTTAAAGGTTTACGTTACAAATTTATTTGTCAGAATTGTAAGAAACATAATCTTAAGATACTTTTCTACCAGGCATTTCTAGATAAGATACTTACACAAGATACTATTGGATGATCAGGCGACGAATATAATGATAATATGTTATATCTTCAATCTAATATCTTCCATCTTGACAAATACACTACCTACCCTTATAATTTTGCTTTGCATGTGCATTTCTTAATTTTATTGAGTAAATTGAGAAACGAAGGTAATTCTTATTTATAGTGAACGAGAAGTGGGTTAAGTATAATGGCTAAAAAATTGTGAGCTACGCACTTATTTTTTTAAAGAATGAAATTGATAATTTCAATATATTAATTTAGATACTATATTCTGATAAAACCATCGGACGTTTTGAGGCGAGGTAAGTATTCTGAATGATCAATGTTTCATTCAAGTAAAAAATGGCACCGAGAGCGGTGACGCAAAAATTAGTCTAAATCTAGTGTAGCGAAAGTAATCAGTATTATTGATTAGCTGTGATTGCACTGCCTCACTAAGATTTCCAACTTTTTTGGGACCTTGATTATTGTTATTTTGTTTCATTTTTTGTCATTTAGTGTGATTTTGCTTCATTTTATGCCATTTTGTGTGATTTTGTGTGATTTTGTGTGATTTTGCGTTATTTTGTGCAATTTAATGATGTCATTAGTAAATTTGGTGGAAATCTTAACTACATGATCTATATTATAAGCTGGAAATGTTTGTCTGCAACGGAAGTGAAAGTAATTTTCCGAAACGGAAGTGAAAGTGGAGACAGTCAAGTTCCGAATGGCGCGAAAATTTGGAATAAATTAAATTTAAAACATTAAATGTCTTAGAATAGTTATCTTAGTGGTTTTATGATAGTGCTTTTCTGGGAGAGGTTACCTGATGGTGGTTATCTAGGAGTGATTGTCTCCCCTAGAAGCTTGATTTTTCTTTCACTTCCGCTGCCGACAGACATTTCCAGCTTATAATTCTCGCTCGACCGGCGGAGACGGGCTTATACGCTATAAACAATATGATCAAATAAAATTATATAATCATCGTTGGGATTAACTCCTTGTAAATATTTCTTTTGGAATATGCTATTCATATGTGGGGATCGACGTTTTCTCAAAATTTCATGGAAATTATACGGTGATCAACGTTTCAATCCGACATTATTTATCAGCCAGAAAAAAAAATTCCGGGGTAACGAGTTGTTGGGTGTCCATACTCTAAAGTCTTCATTTTTCTTAGGTGAAGGAAAAGTAACCATAAGGTGATCATGTTAAAAGATCACCATGGTTACGGCGAAGCCTAAGTATGCATTCAGCTGCAACTTTGAAAAGGTCCCACTGAGATTTTGCCCGAACCGTTCGTTGCATGGAAAACATGTTGAAACAAAAAACCAGAGAATTCTGTTTTACAGAGTCATTGTTCTTATTTTTCAAAAATTCTAATTCCTTTAGGTAGAAAGTCCGATGCCTAAAGTTTCAAATCTATTTCCTGGCATCAAGAAAGTGTTTCCGATCGGGGGCTTGCCATTTTTATCATTCTCCTAGATAATACGCACATTTTAAGCCTTTGTTCGACTAAATCGGATGAAAACTCAAGGAATTAGAGCTTTTTGAAATATTGCCATTAAACAACCTATGTATGCGTAAATATACGTGTTAAGTGGTGTTTATGCTTCACGTCATCGTCACGTCCTCCTTCAAATCCGATTTTTTGATTGGCTGAACTAAATTATCACTACGACAATTAAAAATTTTAACCAATCAAAAAATCGGATTTGGAGGAGGACGTGACGATGACGTGAAGCATAAACGCACCTTTAGGTTACTGGTTGCTAACGTGTGCTAATAATGAATTTATTTAGTATTACCACAATATAACAATCTTACAAATTCTGAAACACTAGGGATTGATCAAATTCCATAAAATATAAATATATCGCATCCGAACCCAATGGGGGATTTATTTTGTATGTCATGCATCCACACCCACTGGGGAATTAAATTGGCATACTAATTGTAAGTGTCCCACCCAGTTGGGAATTAAATCGGTATACCACGCGTCCACACCTGCTGGGGAATTAATTTTGTATACCACGCATCCTCACCCACTGGGGTTTAAATTGGTATCCCACGCATAAACCCGAAGTAGGATTAACAACGTTTAAGATTTGATAATTATGATTTTATGCATTTAAGTTCACAAATCACTGAAAATAATTAACTAAATAAATTTTAAAAGACAAACTTACAAGGGAACCACAACTACTATCCCATCTCGATTTCCTTCGGAATAGCCTTAATCGACAGATAATTTAATGAAACTAAAACTTTGTCATATAACATGCGGTGCAAAATCACGTTTTCGCGAAATATTTGGCGAGAGCTGCACCAAAACCTGCCATTTTCCCAATGCTTTTAACATAGCCACCAGCCTTTCGAATCATGAAATGAACTTTACGGAATATTGAAAAATTGTATATGTACCCGTGCGCGTAATTTCAGCCCGACCACGAATATGCAAAACGTGATGCAAGCTTTTGCCAATTTTTTGCAAATTGCGAAAATCGGAAAAACTTCGCAAATTTTAATTTTTCTTTCCTTCAAATTCAACAAAATTTACAAAGTTTGACCAATATAAAATACCTTTTACTTATTGCAAAAAATTTGCAAAAATTTGCAAAAATCAATATCGCAAATAATTTTGAAAAATACGTAAAAACACACTACCATTGATTATTTTAACTAATTTTCATGAAAAATTGCGAATTTTAAGTTTTGTAAATTTTTGCAATAAGAAAAAGGTATTTTATATTTATCAAACTTTGTAAATTTTGTTGAATTTAAAGGAAAGAAAAATTAAAATTTGCGAAATTTTTACGATTTTCGCAATTTGGAAAAAATTGGCAAATACTTGCATCACTTTTTGCATATTCGTGATCAGGCTGAAATTACGCGCACGGGTACATATACAATTTTTCAATATTCCGTAAAGTTCATTTCATCATTCGAAAGGCTGGTGGCTTGGCTATGTTAAAAGCATTGGGAAAATGGCAGGTTTTGGTGCAGCTCTCGCCAAATATTTCGCGAAAACGTGATTTTGCACCGCATGTTCTATGACAAAGTTTTAGTTTCATTAAATTATCTGTCGATTAAGGCTATTCCGAAGGAAATCGAGGTGGGACAGTAGTTGTGGTTCCCTTGTTAGGTGAAGGACGCGCTTAAAATATTAAAACAAGAAGAGGTAAAAAATGTCATATATCGTTTAACATTTGTTAATTTTTTCTTCACCGTGGGCCCAACTAACACGGTAGAAAATATACTGTCAAACATTTGGAACAATTGTACGAAATACGTAATTTTTGTATAATAAACTTTGAATTTGACTCAAAGTTATCAAAAAGATTTGTGATTTGAATGGTTATCTTTCAATAAATAGTGACATCTCTTATAGAGGAAAGACAGTGATCGAATTTGATGGTAACCGTGGGCCCCTTTGCATTATTTTTCATTGATTATAATGCAAAATTCTGGGCCCCGTATTCGACAGGATATTAATTATTATTTTTGGTTGTGTGGTAACAAAATATGCAAGTCGGGAATATTAAGTGAGAGAGTAATAAGCACATATTTGCAGCTATGGGAAGTCAGGTACTGTAAAAATTCGATGTCAATTTAATTTTTAACCACTTTTTCTTTGTGATTGTTGTTCCCTGCGTACTCCATTCTGACTCAATTTGGCTTCTGCCACTGATTGAAATGGCCATTGACAAGTCACGGTCAAATGTAATATCTTGTCCACCTGGTAGATGCGAAGGTTATTATGATATTACTGCAACAATTAAACGAAAGTCGTCTAGCTCCATGTCCAAGAGTCCATACTCGAAACGATCAATCTCTTGTTGAGCATCGTCATCTTCACCCCCATGAGCATAGTCGTCGTCAGCCCCAGAAAAATAGTCGTCGTCACCTCCACGAGTATCATTTTCACAACCAAGACAATCATCTTCCTCAGGTGCATGAGAACTACCTTCATCACCGCCACGATCACTATCTTCGTCACCGCCACGATCACTATCTTCGTCACCGCCACGACGATCTTTCTCCTCACCATCACGATGATCTTCCTCCTCACCACCACGATGATCTTCCTCCTCACCGCCACGATGATCATGTTCTTCAGCGTCACGAGCATTGACTCCATCACCGCCACGACGATCTTCCTCCACAACGCCATGAGCATCATCTTCTCGTCTCAGATTTAACCTGGTTCGGCCACGTAGAATGACACCCTCGTCCCTTACTTGAGGTTTTGAACGTCGGAATTGCTTCGTCACTTCGTCTTTCAGTTGAGAGCGAATCTGCATAACAAGCAATTAAATGTAAATAGTACTAGAGTAAATTAAATATTTTTCGTACCTTGACGTGGCATGCTTCGCAAACGACCTCAGTTTTGTGTGTTTCTACTGCATCATTAAAAAGTCGACAATACAAACGTCAGAGTGCAGACGCTCCAAGTCGATGGCGTTTCTGGTTTGACCTAATCCGTCTTTGACAGTCCTCCAAAAAACAAGTAATGTGTGGCATGATTGATAAAAGCAGCTGGATTTATGTATCAAGGATTTATGTATCTCGATCGGGTTACTTTTTTGTATTTTCAAATAATAATGCAGCAATATGAATCCATTTAGTTACCTCTAACAACGGTACACAGTGCAATAAATTAAAATGCATAGGAAAAGTGTGGAAAAAGTGGTGGTGGTTTACCCTAAAATAAGTGATGACTGCAAAATGTCCCATTTTTTGTTTAAAGTTAAATTCAATCTTCAGAATGTGCAGAAAATTTTAAAACACATTGCAGAAATGGGACATTTTGCAGATATCATTTATTTTGGCTGTAAAGTTGCTCATGAAATTCGATCACTGTCTTTGCTCATGTTCTGGCGGATTTTAATAATTCCCCCTGAAACAGGTACACTTACATCTAAATTGGTTAATCAAGTCGTTGTTTTAGTTGCATTTAATGCTAACTATCATTGCTGTGAAAATAAAATAGTTGGGCCCACGGTGAAGTAAAATTAATAAATATTAAACGATATTATGACATTTTTTAACTCTTCTTGTTTTAATATTTTAAGCGCGTCCTTCACCTAAGTTTGTTTTTTAAAATTTATTTTGTTAATATGTGATTACATATTAATATATTAATATATTATCTGATAATCTTGACTGATGTGACATTTGAATTTCGTCACTGAAAGTTTTGCTTACGCCCCTTGTTTTCTGATAATTTTTGGGAATATTCCCATCCATAAGCTTGCATGTATTAATGTCTGTCAGAAAAATCGATATAACTTTTTGCACCCTGTCATCTGCGACCTAATTTTTAGGCCTTTTAAGATGGCCTTATAGATTTACCAAGATGTCTGTCTGTCCGTCCGTCTGTGCGTCCGTCTGTGCGCACGATAACTCTCTTTAAACACAAGCTATCGACTTGAAATTTTGCACATTTCATCTTCGGGTCAAAAGTAAGGATGAGTTCGGAGATGGGCATGATCGGCCAAGTAGTTGGCCAGTGGGGGTCTTTTCACCCAAATGTGTTGCCATTAACTACCAAGATGGTGTTAATGCCATCTTAAAAGGCCCCGCAAAGTTGCTTAAAGTAGGTTTTTTATTGTGGATTAGAAATTTAAAATTACGTTATAATTTATGAAATTTGGGTTGCAGATGACAGGGTGCAAAAAGTATAGCGTTTTGAAGTTACCATTACACGATATCTAGAATTCAAGTTTTTCAAGTTTTTTAAATTTTAGAATTTAGTTTGCGGTGCCTACAATAACTTTGAGGTTTAGGTAAATCTTCCCAAAATTACGTGACACTCAGTGCATCAAATGGAAATTTTTTCATATGTACAAATTTAAATTATCGGCCAATTTCGAACATAGAATTTTTATTTATTCACTAACGACTTTATTTAAGCATTGCTTATTTATGGTAAAATTAGCCCTAAAATCTGAGACATGACCCACAATACGTCAATGCCTGGTATCAATCAATGATTGACATTGACGTCGACTAAGTCTGATATACATGTAGGGTGGGGTCGCTACGTTATAATAATAAATTTTTTGTTCCAATATATTTCCAGATGTCCACATTTTTACACAAGTCGTAATTCCAGGGTGAATTTCCCCACCATCGATAAATTCAATCAGGAGCTATTGGTTAAGCTCCATGACTTGTCAAATTTCTTTATATTCGAACCCCACAAATTCCTAAATCCAATAGCCAACTTTACTACACAACTTGCCATTATAATACCTTTTGCAGTCAATCGAATTAGACAAACGCCCATGATTTTCTCAGCTATATATTATTGCGACATATTATTATTTAAATCATTTTATACTTTTTTGTACACGTTAAAATAAAACCAAGTCAATTTGACAATCAGATGATAACCTGCTTTTCACTGCGGAATGGCACAAATGCATACATATCTTTATGCAAGCTTATGGAGAAAGCATGGAGAAAGCAATGTTTGCACAGTCTCTATTGTATCAATGATCACGTACAATTCCGCTACTACTAGTAAATCATACAAAATCTCTGGTTTGCATAATCAATCATGCATTTTGCACAATGCCAACCACAAAAAAGTTTGCAATTTGCGAAGTGATGTCATCTGTGGAAAGGGAGAAAAACTGCCACTCTGGTTCTTGCTACGTGGTGCTGCAAAATTGCAGTGCCAGCGAAAAGTCAATCTGCTGCTCATCCTAAAATCAAAACAAGTGCAAGCAATTCATTCATATTAATATTTCGTATTTATCAACCATCCTTTCAATTCCCTTCTCTAAAATTAAAAAAAGTAAATAATTTAAAAATCTTCTCAATTGGCAAATAAATACTACATCCTTGTGAAGTGCTAGATCTTAGTAACTGGGATTCTTCTTCGTTCGTCCGTCCTGGTGTTGTTCCAAAAAACCGTAAATAATTTTGTTTTAACTTTTCAATTCGTATTTCTTACTCCAAGGCAAAATTATAACGCTGACATCAGTTAAGTCCTCGAGTCGAGGGCACAACAAATTCTCATCCAATCTAAAATATGATACTAAAATTACAAATAATTATAATTTGACTGAGTCAATGTCCAGCTGATTCTTTATGGTAACGTCTTACGAAGTACAATAGCAGAAATATGAACTGGAAAATTGATATAAATTTTCAAGGCGTCATCTCAATGACTATGTATGAAGGGGCTTCGCTAGTTGAGTTAACGTAGCCCTTTATGATTTCATTCTGTTAGTTTGCTGGCCGAACAGTTATAGGAATGGACATATTATGCATGAATTATTAAAGTTGCTAAATAATAAGATGATAAGCGAATACTTGTTAAAAGAATTATCGTATTACAATTATCAGTCTGAAATTTCATTTACTCACTATGATGATCATCATAACATAATCACAGAGGTGACCTTGAGGTACAAATTTGTTTATCAGATGCCACCAATTAATTTCACCTGGCTGGCACAAATAAATGTATAATGCAGTTGTGCAGTAATCTCATCGCCAGAAATCTGACTTTTCTTAATTTCGACAATATACGATAGTTACAACGTACTCATCGTACGAATTTTTACTCATCATACAGTCATTGCATATAAAGTCAATGGATTTATCTGTTTTAGACTCTTATTGTGTAAATTCAGGTCAGACGTACAATACGTGAATAATTATAATTTATCCAACATCTGTACTGCTCGGGTTAAAAGCAATTGCTCCTTGAAAAATCTTACAGAGTTTACATGGTATACGCGCAAATAGGACAGTACATTTTCCTAATGGTAATTTTTATGTAAACTTTACAAATTTTTAGTATTCTTTTGCCCGACATAAATTAGGTATCCTACAATATGAATGAGTTTTATGCATAATAAGTACATATACTATCACTATCATCAGTCACAAAACAAACAATCTGGCACGGTTTGCTTAACAATTGTACATTGAAAGCTGTTTTCCGATTTCCCTTTACAATCGATTTGTTTAACTAGAATAAATTGGTTTAGTTTTAAAAGTATAAAATCATAACGATGCGATGGTATTAAAAGAGAGTATTATTTGTTTTATCTTGTATTAATTTATTTCACTAATTAACGGATCTTTTATGTTGGACAGGAAACGACACGGCTCAGGTTGAGCGAAGGACTAAATTCCAATTAGAGGTCTTGGCCAACTTGACATTATGAGCGAAAAAGGTGGTTTAGTTTTGCGTCGAAATGTGGTTAAACCACCTGCAGAAAATGGCGCTGGAGCATCGTCGAGTAAAAATGAGGAACGGGACACAAAGGATGGAAGGGACTCGGACGCTGAAGACGCCGATTCAAAAGAGACCAGGTTGACACTGATGGAGGAAGTTTTACTCTTAGGGCTAAAAGATAAAGAGGCAAGTACATGCACATTTAAATCCTCTTATGTATGGTACGATTAGAACATCTCTTATTGATTGTATAATCACTTCTTAGGGGTACACGTCGTTCTGGAACGATTGCATCTCTAGTGGTTTACGTGGGTGCATTTTAATGGAGTTAGCTCTTCGGGGAAAGATTGAGTTGGAGAAAGCTGGCATGAGGAGACGTGCTCTTACGTCTCGGAAAGTTCTCGTCAAAAATGATTCTCCATGTGGAGATGTTTTGTTGGACGAGGCTTTAAAGGTGAGTTAATAATAACTTTTATTGAAGTTTAAATTGTTTAAATGTAATTAATTTTTTTCTTCTTTAAAGCATATCAAAGAAACGGAACCACCTGAAACTGTTCAAAGCTGGATCGAGTATTTAAGTGGTTTGTTGAAAAACATATTTATTTAGACAAATTATTTAATTTCATTGATATAAGTACTTGATTGTTGTGTTATTTACGAGTTGTTTTTAACTAATCAGGTGAAACGTGGAATCCCTTGAAGCTTTCTTATCAACTAAAAAACGTTCGTGAGCGCCTGGCTAAAAACCTTGTCGAGAAAGGCGTTTTAACGACAGAAAAGCAAAACTTTCTTTTGTTTGATATGACCACCCATCCATTGGTAGACAATGTTACTAAATCCAGAATTGTCAAGCGTGTGAGTTAATAATAATGTATAGCTCAATGTGTTGTACGCATGTAAATGTACAGTATTATGCTGCAAAGCGATGAGTAGTTTGTGATAATTAGTACATTTACTGTTTATTATAATTCTAGCTTCAGGAAGCCGTGTTAACCAAGGTACTATTATTCATTTGTTCTTATATGCTTCTTACCAAGTAGAACATTAATAGTAAGTATATTGACATAAGAAGAACAACGACAGTATATTATTGAGTCCGATCTGGGCAATATTTGTAATTTCCATTCTGAACAACCTGGTGGAGGAATTCATGTCTTTTTGGGCATCCAAACCATCAAAGACCCCTTTTTATTGACTTTTTCATTGTTTTCTTACAGTGGACAAATGATGCTCAGAGAATGGACAGGAGACTCCTTTCATTGATTTACATGGCCTACTCTTCAGATGTGCTGGAAAATGCTTTTGCTCCCTTGAATGACGACGATTATGAGCTGGCAATGAAGAGAGTAAGAGAGCTTATGGACCTGGATTTCGATGCAGAGAGTGCCAAATCCAATGAGACCGTTTGGGCCGTCGTATCTGCCTTTGTAAAGTGATTGCTATTATATCTCCGACAATTAAATTTTAATCCTGCGTATTTATACCTTTCCATCCTCGTCCCTTCCTTCGCATCGCATAGAATGTTTTCATCATTTTCTTGGCTATTCTGCGAAATAAGTACCATTGTGGACAAGAAAGCAGTTCGTCGTCAACAATAAATTCCAAAAAAATTTCAGTTGTACAATATAACATCTATTATCAACACGTTATTTTAGTACATGTGAATTTAAATTCAATATAATCAATAGTGGTGCGTGCGTGCATAATAACTATTTATAATAAAACTTAATATTATTATTATTACAATTTACATGATTTTGAAATTATTTTTAAATTTTACATTCGGTATACGGTTAGCGGTTTTTATTTATTTATGGGAATATATATGTAGGTGAGAATGGGAAAGACAAGCCAAATCCGAATTTTTATTTTGTAGCATTTTTACACTTGTCTAACGTTTAGTTTAAATTTTTAGTACAATCAAATCGTAACTTATGTATCGGATCACCAACCACAATGATTTCTGACTTGTATAATGTGGCGACTTTATTACATTTCATTATAATTTAATAGTAAACAGATATATCTTGAAACTATTAAATTAATTATTATATTTCATCAATAATCACTTGCTCTGTGATTTATTTTGACTAATATCATGTAATATGACATTTAAATTTCCAACTAAAACTACAATTTTCATACTAAAGTCTGATGCATGTTTGAGAGATAGTCAGTGTGTATTACATGTATTAATTATATTATTTTAATTTACTCTTTACTATGTGTATGAAAACTAGTTTGTCATAATCGCAGGATTGCCATTTTAAGTTTAAATAGACATTTAAAAATGTCATGTACATTCAGATTTGATAGTAATTCGTTAATTAAAAAGCAAAAATAGTTATAAAGTTTGAGTTTCCATTCCTATAAGTTTTAAATCAATGGTGCATGCTCTACATTTTAGATAATAATGAAGTTATATTTTACGACCTAGTCCAATTAGATAAGTCTAATAACGCTGCTGTATAATTCCATCTATATACTTTACTATACCCACTACTACCAACTGATTGTTGGCGACACTATAATATAAATACGCTATCGTCGATTTCCACAAGAACATGATGAGTCAATCAGGTCAATGTAATTACAGATGTATTCTGCATAAACTAAACTACTTTACATTAAGTGTTTTATGTCAATTTGTTACATCCAAATAAATGATAATATTTTAAAACATGATTTTGTGTACGTGTATTTAGTTTCAAACTTATTATATCAAATCTAATAATATGATCCATGAGATTACTATTTAGCTACATACATATACATATGTGTATTTAGTATTGGATGAAAAAACATTAATATAGTTGAGTACATTAGATGATAGTTTTTGTAATTGAACTTTTGAACATGTTTGTACATTGACCCACGTATTCGCAAATTCAGCAGACTATAAAATTTATTTGACGTATATATTTAGATAAAGCGTGGCGCGCGTTAATCACACGCTTATCAAATGTTGTCTAGATTTTATTTAGTGTAATTAATAACGCGAACCTTTGATTGAGTTCTCGTATTTATGTGGTAGACTCGTGAATACACATACTTATCTTGAGGTAGTAATTATAGGATATATAATTTGGAAGACAGACATACCTAACTCCACTATATAATGTGTAGTAATCAGTAAGGAACAAAGTCTACTTGACTTACTAGTAGGTAATCATTTTTAGTTTACGACACTCATTAACCCCACCAAGACTTAGTCAATGTGGCTTTGGGAAAGGTTTAGCACGTGGCAGAATCTTGTAGCCCACTCCAAGTTCGGGTACCTGTGAAATGTTGTCAAGTGCTGTGAGCGTGTCGACGATATGACAAATAATGTTGTATGTATCCTTCACTGAAGTTCAGTTATCCAGCAAGATATCAAGTTTTGGCAAATTATCGCGAGTTTTCAACGTGTCGAAGGATGCATTAATTAAGGTTACATAAAAAGGCATAGTGTCACCATTGGACCTGGACATGTATTGTATTATAGTTGTATTAATAGTTGAGCATCAAATTATCTAAGTTTCTGGGAATACAGCTTGTGAGCTGTGAAACTAAAAAATTATCAAGCTACGCAGGGTTAATTATTTCGTATTTTTACAGATGCTACGTACATACATACACTACACACATCATGCAATCGTAAAGTGAGGCTTTGGTCGTAAATCATATTACATCAAAGTTCAGAAACAGATAAAGCCAGGGTTTTGTAATCCTCATTTTCTTATGAAATTATTATATAACACTACTAAATTTATTGGTATGTGAGGGTGAGGGGATTTGGACTTTGCCTACATTAAAGATAGTAATCATATCATTTTTTGCAAAGAGCTCGTACATATACATGTGTATTAATAGATAACGTCAAGTTGGTTTCTTCTCATCAAAATTGTGCTTAAGTTAAATTTTTGATTATGATGTTTAAATGCGCATTGTTCTGCATTCCACAATCCACATTGGACGATGATTTTGCTTGGAACACCGTAAACGGAAATATCCCAAAAACTTGTAACATTTATAAAATCTACAGTGCAGGTAGACTTGATACAGCCCGAGTCAGTCCTGGTTATGGTGACTCAAAATTCATAAATTATTCTTCATCAATACATTAATGCGGTAAATAAAGCACTGGTCTGATATTTATTTGCTGGGATTCACTAAGCGTGCAATTCGAAATGTATACAATACGGATTTGCTAAAAGATGACTTTCTCACCTTTCGAAAATTCTCCAGAGTTTGCCTTTTAATTTTAATATTTTTTTAGCCCGGCCACAAACAGTCAAACAGTAGAAATGGGATGGGGTGACCCATAAGATTGTTATAGCCTATAAAAATTATTGCGTCGCCTGGTTTTAATAAGTATGTGCATCCGTACATTAGACACTCATTGTTTTAAATTGCACATTTTAATTGAAAAAAAACCTAAAAACATTGTGCGATCAATAATAGCATTACTTGCAACTGATGTTATAGTGAAATTCCATATTATATCGTCTTAAAATTGTATGCAAAAATGGACACGCAACTTTAATCGTCGTAGTAAAGCTTAATTGTCGCATTCGTAGTGTAAATATACATGTATGTATATAGTATATGCTACGGATAGATTCACACGCTAAGCTGAAGGACAATGGTTATTATTAGTGGAGCTACTTACTTATTTACTACCTCCATATATTTCAGGGTAGGAAATTGCATTTTTTACAAAATTTGACGCAGAAAAAATAACTAAAAATAATTTAATTAAACCTTAGTTCAGATTTAATTGGAAATCTCATATCTTTATGACATGTTATTACCGTGTCTGTCAACCTCTAAATATTCAAAGGTTACAATCAGGGGACGAAGAACCGTGGGGACAGCATGGGAACTATAACATTGCGAGATTGGGAGTGGGAGGGACTGAATAACATTGAAAGGATAGAAAGACAAACTATTTTGTGGGGACAATGTTCCCCAGCGGCGACAATGCCAGCAATGTCATGGTCACTTTATTTTTCATAGCACTTTTTTGTGCGAGCCATAATTCCGTATATGTAGGTTTTAATCTGGCTTTTCATGACAATAAGGTTAGATCGAAAGAGTTTGGGACCCAGACTAGGAATATTTATTAATTATTTGAATAATGCTAACCATTGGAACAACTTTTAATTTGAGATAGTGTGTTAATTGTTTTCTCTGAATTTGCACCCGTGACTTCACTTTCTTCCCAGGTCGAATCTGGAGCAGATTGACCTCCAAGGCCACGTACTAAAGCTTATACTAACTCTGGGATTAGATAATCGATCAACTTTCTGTGTTTCTGAAGAAGCCATGCCAAATATATTTAAAAAGCGGAGAGCCTGCTGGATTGTCCCCATGGCTCAGATTGAGGTAAGCACAATATCGCGCATGCATACACACATTTATTGATGAACTAATCTGAAGGTATCTTCATTTGCAAACTATTATATTTATTTGTGCATGCATGTATGTATGTACTTATTTATTTACTGGGTACAAGCGTTTTTTATGCTCCCTCAACATAATCACCTTGACCTTACAATCACTCGTACGGATTTTGTAAGAAAAAAATGGTGCATATAAAAACTTAAAAACTAGAGAATGAAATAAGCGACTGTATTCCCCGTAGTGATTGATTACGTACGTACGATACACGTAATACGCGTGTATGCATCAGTTGCATTCTCAATATTCTCATCTCTAGAACTACTCTTATTACTTGACATTGGTTCCTTCTGGTATAGATTGCATAATAAATAACCCAATTCAACTGCAATTAACTTGTTGACTGTTGAGACTACAAAATGAATGATCGTGTTGTTTCTTAAGGACAATGCACTTTTCTGACATGACCTGATTCTGTTGCACCATCTCAATCAGTGGCCGCGGAAGCCGTGGGGACATCTAACATTGTAGGATAGGGATGGGAGGGATTTATGCAACACGTGCAGATGATGGGGACATCGAATAACCGTGGGGACATTATTCGCTGATCACAATATATCTAGTGACATTTTCTTTGATTGTGCCATATGCATACTCTAACGAAGTATACATACATAAATGCATGCAAGTATTAGAATTTTGTGTTTTCATATAACAATTGCATCCATTACGAGACTAGAGTAGGGATTATCAATACATGTACAGATATAAACTTATTTAAATGGATCAATTTTCCAGTCATGGATTTAGAGAACAGTTAGAATTATCCGTTTATCTTAACGCAATCAGACTAATTGCACCAGCGTCTTTATCCATTTATTGGGTCCATGGTCCACCAGTTTTACTAATGTGTAAGACTCAGACGTTTCACTTACACTCGGAGTGAGTGTGACATGACAGGGAAAGGAAGCAGGAAAGTGTGAGTGAAGTCAGAGTGCATTGCGTAAGATTTAGCTGATTACATCGAAATTAAGAATCTTGTGCTAATGGCACAAATGATTGAAACACGACAGTAATCGATAACCTTTGATGAGGGTGGTTGGACTCCAAACCTGAGATCTATCCAGAGAAACCTTCAGGAATATCAAGCATGAACACTCCTCCATAAGTAATGTGTATGTAAATGATACGTTCTGCGGAAGTTGGACTTTGGTCGTCCCCTCCCTCGTATGAGTCCAAATTTCACTTTTCTAAACTTGGTGTCAGTTAGTTCATAATTACACATACCTATCGACATATTTGTATTTGCATATATTTGCATGCATCAGTTTATATGCATATTGGCCAAATAGATTAAACTCTTGTTAGATGTAGTCTACTCTAAAATAACCCAATAATTTCCCTACATGAATTTAGCCTTGCCATGATTTCCTTCCTTCCTAAAATTATCCAAAAACCCACGTCCCAAATCTTCTACAGTAAATATTGCAAGTTAAATTGCATGGTTAAAATGTCCTTCATCCCGTAATTGTCTACAAATGACAATTGACATGCGTATTTATGTACATTTAACACAAAAAGGTGGATGATTTAATGTACTGATTTGATGATTATACGTAATATGATAATCTAAATTTAGTACTTCTCTTTGTGTTACTTACGTATGTGCACAGTCAGATCTATGCATACCATCGTGGTTCCCCTTTTAGTTCCGTACTTAAATATTAGTCGCAAAACAAAAGATGAACTTTGAATCTGCATCTTCTGATTTTTTCACGCATGGAGAAATTATCAACATTCCCACATTTTATAATGGCTTTACATCACAAATGTTGTACAAAATATGTTTCTTGCCAACTAGCATTTTAACCAAGTTGCTCACACGGATAACTTACGTATGCATACCGGAGTTGGCATTCTCATTTTGCGGTAATTGCCAAATAAAATAATATCCCAACGCAGTTCAGTTTGGCATACACAAACTGTCTAAGAATAAAACATTGTTGTACAATATAATCCAGACAAAAAGTTGGGTTAGTCTGGCATTAATTCATATTTCTTGCTCCTTACGAACCACATTCAAAAAATTTTGCCCAGAAAGCATGTCTTGTTTTGTATTCGGGAAAGATTGCCAAGTTAGCAATTCGCATGTTATGCTTGTTTATTCATTTTCATAACGTGTGTATATTTAGTACTGTAAAAAGTATGTATTTACTTGTTTGCTGCGATGTCACTATTCATCCAGAGCCGGTGTCTAAAGTCTAAAGTTCAGCAATCCATTTAGTAGTTAGTCTGACCTCCAAATGCTTAAAATAAAAAAGTCACGCTGAGCCAACAAAATTTTGTCTATGTAGAGCTAGGGCGACTCTCTGGATCGGATCATGGCGTTTGTCGCTCTACTTCCGAATTGCAAAGAGAATTGAGTGGGACACATGCAATTACGTCACAGAACAAAGTTCGAGAGACGACGCAGGACGCAATTTTATTGGCTAATATCAGAGGCGTGTTGGCTTTTAAGCAGCAGCTTGGAATTCAAACGGCTTGTTTCACATTTTTTTTAAAGATGTTAGGCATCAGGAAACAGCATCATTTGGTGCTTGTGGAAATGTAAACCAATCATGATTTTTGCAACAAGTGTTATAACAAACTTGATTAATTGGACTATTGAAACCGGGGGGAAACCCGATGGAAATTAACAAGCACAAAATGATTAGGTTTATTTTCGGGCTTTTAAATCACTACAAATAATTAGTAGACACTCATACGACGACCTTGGAAAAATTAATAATCCCAATACTTCATTGTTTACTGAGTATATGTATTTAATTATATTGTATATTTAGTTCAAGTTTTTCGCAACTAAACTTTTAAATATAGATATATTTGACACTATTAATTAATTTAATAAATTGACAAATATTTAATCAGAACGACGATATAAGTTACATGCATTAAGTTGTTAAATAAGAATGGGAGGGTTTATGTATAAGCATATATGTAGAGTATGCATGTTGTAGGTATTCATAAATATTTTTATATTTTTGTTAGCATGAGTGAACAATGTTTTCATTAATGATGACATGCTATATGAGACGTATATGCATGAGAACATCTAAGATTGTCAGATGAAATTTCATTTACGGCAGGTTGTTCTGATTTCTTGTGACTTTAAAACATAGCTGATGCTTCTTGGTATGTATGTACCCTATGGCATTCAAGTCCTTTCAAGTTTTGTATTTGCAAGGGGTGTATGCAAAATAAAGGTTTGCAATTACTGAGAAAATCAAAACTATTCTATATTACACATAAATATATGGAACCGTCAATGTTGACGTATATTGAAGCACTTGGCAAATAAAATTTGCTTGGTCTCGCAATATTAATTGGTATTGGGTTTCATTTCAATAATAAGTAAGTACTTGTTTTGTTGAGTGGTTAAAAATCAAGAAGTGTGATTTCCCAGTTTGCTCCCTACCCTCTTTAGTTTTCCACTTGAATTTCTGTGATATGAATGATGATTGGTATTTCCCATTTGCATATTCTAACTATTTCTAACTACATAGAAAATGCACAATATAATGTACAATTCCTCAATGTCTACATATTATACATTATATGAGCTAGTGAAAATAAATGTCTAAGAATCCCAGAAATGAAATCACGTTGCATAATGATTCCTATATACTTATGTACATAAGTGTGTATGATGACTTATGTAATGATTTTGCAACTATTTGACTAAAGAATATAATGGTTTGAATTCATTGTATTTGATTTTTAATAGTGTTTATACTTAACTGGAAAATAATTCGGTAATGTCTGTAAGGCAAGAGAGCCTGGGAATTATCTAAAGAATTAAAAAGAAAAAAAACCTAATGAAGATCGTACGATACTTTTGCCAATGCGTGTTCTTGGAAAATTCAATCCAGTGGTATATGTTTGTATGTGTTCAGTGCATAATGATGTCGTGATGATTTGGGAACACAATAACAGTAACAATACTTTAGCCAAATAATGCAAAAAATTTCTTCTGCGCTCATTTTTTATTAACGCCTCCATGAATAGCATGGTACATCTTTGTCAATGACTTTTGGGTTTTGCCAGTTGAATATGGCATGTTTAGAGTGAATTTCATGAGACCGGGCTTTACCCATTCTCATCCCACTGTGTCGATGCTGCCAATAAAATACCACAATTGTCTTTGTTTTGAATTAATAAACTCCAGCAACAGATATAATAAGATATAATAAGCTCGAAGCGGAGTGCATTTAGATCCGTACTCGAGGTACATTATTTGACTAGTTATGATAATTTGACATTTTTGATGTTTCGACATTTTGTGACCTTTGACCTCGTTTACACGGGCACCAGGACGGTGTACGTGCGACTGACTGATTTCTGAAATCCCCCTCTAAAACTGTCAAAATACAAAATGCAACATTTTTGGCCTTTCACCTCATCACCGTGGTGCCGTGACCTTTTGACCTACAAGTCCGTCTTATGTTTACAATAATGAGATGTCGATACTCGATAGAAGAACTAAAAACCTTGATTCGTTCGAAAGTCATCGTGCTGACGGACAGACGGATAAATCGTTCGCAATAACTATGTACACTTCGCTTCGTTCTGCTCGTTAATAATGATTTATATAAAACTACACTCGAAATAGTCATTGAAAAGCGTAAATACCTTAATTATTAGTTAACATCATGAATTTGAGAACAAATTTCCGAACAACATAAATGGGTTTACCATGCTTTATATATGCTTTATATTCGTAATGCGTATGTATGGATATAGTAGTTACACACTTAGGAATAAATACATAGTTGGTAGTATGTAAATTGGCACATTATTAGTTGAGGATATAGGTACCGCACATGCTAAATTTTCAAACAGGATACTTGTTGGCCTGTTGGAAACACGTCAGGATAGATGACATACTATCGGGTGAGAATGACACCTCTAAAAAAAGGTGACATGATAATTTATCAGCCTGAACAACGAATCCCAATCAATCGAATGACAAACGTAAAACTGATTCACCGCTTTAACAAGATAACGCCGCCATTCAATAATGGAGGAGACATTATTATCTGCTTCCTGGTCCCGTCACATGTATGGTACGCTCATTGAAGGCTCACGTCCTTATGAAACATAAATACCCGTAAAACCTATGAAAACCTTGGAGAAAGCTACATACATAAACTTTCTATGTACATAAGTGACCAGTGTCATGAAAATATAAAAATTCTCTGTCCCTTTACGCTAAACGACAAGCCGAATCTTTGGTGTTTTTGAAACAGGGTATTCCGACCTGGGTTTTAATGGGTTGGGTTTTATTGGGTTTTAATGGGTTTTAATGGGTTGTAAATGAATAAAACCCACTGGGTTTTACCATGTTAAGTGGGTTTTATTTGGGTTTTAATGGGTTTTATTGGGTTTTAATCGAGTTTTACCTTAAAACTATATTCTAAAAGTTAAATACATCTCCTATACATTAAAAGACGTTATCTCAATTCATTCTAAAGCAGTTTATTTCATTACTATCATAATATATGAAAATTCGGAACAAAGCAACAATTGACTCCATTCTTTAGCATCACAGATTTCAAGTGTTGTAAAACAAAAATAATTTCCGAATAGATACAAATTCCGAATAATTTTTGTTAAATTATTACTTAAAACTATTAAAACCCAATAAAACCCATTTAAACCCAATAAAACCCAATAAAACCCATTAAAACCCAAATAAAACCCAATTAACATGGTAAAACCCATTAAAACCCATGGGTTTTATAATTTTTGATTAAAACCCTGGGTTTTTTCGAACCCTGTTTTGAAAAGAGAATCAATGTCATGCACAGCCTGAAGTTAAAAATTAAGATGGTAATTGAGCCAAGTATTTGACCTGGGGTCAAATGTCGGAAATGGATTCATACACACTTGATTATTTAAATCGATTACAACTTAATAGCTATAAAATAAATTACATCAATATATTGGTGTAATTCCGTACCATAACTTGAATAGATTCATAGAATTGAATAGATAATAATTGGTAATTTTTAGTATTAAGTATTGGTGACATGCCATTCGAGCTTTCATATGCAACTGATTTATATATATATAATTTGTTATATGAGCAGTTCTCGTAGACTTTTCTAGGATGTCGTCTGGTCTGACCTACCCCAAGAGAATGATTTTGAGGGATCATACATATGTGCACAACGCTGGTAATTGTACATATGTACATATGTATATGTAATAAGCAATTAACTTTTCGACGTGGGAACCCAATGTTCAAACAAACAAGTGCACATACGTATACAATAAATATTTATCTGATATATGAAATCAGGTCGGGCCATGAGTCACAGTCGTACCACCACTACTCCACGTAGAATAATATGCGAATGAACGAAAGAACGTGGCGTGGCTGGAACATGTTAACGTCAATCAATAGGACAGTGCGTAGGCGTGGTCGCTTCATTCTCCGACTTGCAGAAGTTAGTTGCAGTTGCAAAGTTGAACCCATGACTTTCTCCATGACATGGGAGACGACCTAGACTGTACATATATATATATATATATATTGGGGTCATGTATGCATTGAGGTTGGGCAGCTATGACCCAAGTCTATATGGAGAGAATCATGAAACTGTATTGCTTACTATGAGAATGACTCACGATTCAACGCAAAAGCCCGACTTTCTCCGTCGTGGAATTTAATCAACAAAACGAACATGACAGAAACGGAAAGTTGAAACCGTCATCGGCTTTTTTATGCAAAACTGTTGTGAGATGAAGCTGTTCACGGAAATATTCAAGTTTATTTTTCCGAGAATTAAAAAATGAGCATCTAAATGAGATGCACTTGTTAATCAGCTTAAGAAAATGCAATTAACTCATGTAATTCTCTCCATCGATTCATACAGCGAAATCTACAGCCACATTAATGTTATCATTACGAAGTTTTGTAATAGTATTACTATGCATATGCAGGTTCTGAGTTAAGAAGCTCAAAATGTCACCATTTTCAAAAGGTGGATTATACTTATTGTAAGATAAAAAAACAATGATTACACATTTATTTCCTAATTCAAAAGTAACCATAAAACAATATTCCCTCGGAACTATGTAAATATTTGGCTCGACTTACGTACCTGCAGTATGACCTGCACTATAGACGTGTCATCGTCCCACCTGACACGACTTATTTGCTGTGCTACGATTGGACGGCTCACTATTTGGTTCAATGGTCATACCATTATCACCAGGTAATAAGTTGTTCTTCCTCGCAGGCCATAAAGCCTACATTTAGCATTACATTATATATATATTTTGTATCCTTGTTTTAGTTTTGTTGGGTGATTATTATTATTGTTTCATCGTTTAATGTTATCACAGACGGAAAAAGTCTGGCCATTTTATTTTGGAAGTTGTGAGGCGGTTCTCATTTAGTTCATCCTCATCAATTTTAAATTGTATTTATCGTGATGCAGATTCCGATCTCAAACCACGCCACATGCATACACATTACTTACATAATTACGCAATAGCGAGTATAAGACAAAAAACTGTCGAAAAAATAAAATTCCCACCTCTCAGCATTCTTGCCGATAAACACATACCACTTCATAAATTCGGGTAATTGGTATATCTAGAAGTATTGTATTTGATTGATTACACGTAGCCGTCATAAAAATATGAAAAATGTAACAAGCCTTGCACAATATGAATACTTTAAAGCACTCTTACCATTCAAGCATGAAATGTTGCATGAAATGATATGCAACTTACATTGTTGCATATAAGTTTTTTAACTCGATGCCAAACAAATTAGCACGTGAGGTCTGTAGTAATGAGATGGATCTTCGAGAAAAATTCACACAATGAATAGTAAGTAGTTGAACTGAAAACTAATTGCAAGTATGCGGCCTTATACCTCCCTAACTTTTTTTCATACTTTCCAGAAAAATTTCCAGAATTTTTCGCAATTCCCATCATCCTTAATTAAAACTAATAAGTCAGCAGTCTGTGCAGTGCACGTCATTTCATTCAAATTGAGGAAGGATATGCGTTCTCAAATGTTTACATGGGATGCAATGAACTTGCATATGACATAGACTGGGGCGGCTCCACCTAAACACATGTGACTCAAGAAATTATAGCAGACAAGCACAACAAATATAAGGGGAAAGTTTTTGAGAGATGATTTTTAAAAAAATTTCGAAACAAATTTTCCCCACCACCACCCACAAATTACGAGGGAGAGGAGCAGACCCTGGATCACCTTTTTGTTGCGAGAGTCTCTGATTGGCTGGCGGTGGCTGGTGGTGTGATCTGGCTATAGAGGAGTCGCTCACACACTGATGAAGAATTTTCGGAAATCAAACCCGATTGTTAGAAATTTCCTAAATTTTCTTTCACTTACTTGTGTGAAATAATTCTAGAGTACAAAAGGTAGAAGGATAGTTGGAGCAGATTTTTTTACCTCCGCGGCTTAACCTAACGTGGTTCGTCTCGAACTATATCCAGGTAATAAACGTCATCATTTTCCATTTTTACCTTTAGTTCCATAATTTTGAAAGGCATATTTTAAACTATGGTTTTGTCGCAAAATTTCTGCACCATCTGTTCAATAGTAATGAAAGGAGCCACAAAAAAATCTACTATGATACTACTTCTCGTGTGTTTTTGGGTGGTGGTATGTAGGCTGTAAAATAACGTTGAGCGTATATCATTTGGTCGTCGGCATTTACACATGTGCAAAAAAGTAGAATTTAGCAAAGTGAACCGAGTGAGTGCACCTTTTATAAGATTCTCAACATAATCAGACCAACGAATTCGCAAGCCGATTATACCATTGATGTCCTGTGGTACCTCTTCTTGCATTATAGATTTCTAATATTTGATTGTTTACATACATTACATGGTGAACGAGGTAATTGTCCTATACCACAATCAAATGGCTAACTTTTGGCAAATCTAACCCAATACAATCATCGACTGTTGTGAGGTTCACTAGTTTGCAACAATTGGATTTATTTAGGAAAATCAAAGTAATTGAACGCTGTTGTCATTTGTCACATCATTTTAGAGATCGTTCAGCTGACTGATGTAGTCGATTGACCACGAGTTGTAAAGTCCAAGCCCAAAGTATCAAAAATATCAGTTAGACGAAGAGTGAAAAGAAGTTCATCGTCAGTATAATTTGATAAGATCTTCAATCTTGCTCAGTTTCCAGTGCACAGTATTAGTTAATTACATTTATAAGTAGTCAAAGTCCGCTCATCATTTTTTTAACAAAATTATACTGCAACATAAGACGGCTATATAGGAGCAATACTTAGAAAGAAAGAAGTGAATATCTAAAGGAGTGAGTGACACTGCACATTGGTAGCAACACGCTTTAAAACAGATATAAAATTAGTACATTGGCGAAGTGCGGCACGCCAGCCATAAGCCATCATAATTAGAACTAGGCAGTATTTGAGTTGTGAGCATATATATAATTCACATAGCGAAGCGTATAGACGTGAGATTTTTTAACTCGACCCAACTTGTACTTAAGTCAACTGGACGGTCTTGCTTGGATTTAGTAAACAGTTAACTCCTC
This sequence comes from Folsomia candida, assembly GCF_002217175.1. Taxonomy (NCBI): domain Eukaryota; kingdom Metazoa; phylum Arthropoda; class Collembola; order Entomobryomorpha; family Isotomidae; genus Folsomia; species Folsomia candida. The sequence goes on along the minus strand of NW_019091193.1, from coordinate 16,318,926 downwards.
GCCGGGTAGCTTGGTTTAACTGAACTGGGATTTTCCAAAAATCATTTTTGAAAGTTGAGAATAAGGATAAAACAGGGTTTATGCAAATTCATACATACTTGAAATCAAGTCAAAATAGGCAACGAAGCTATAAATACAGACAAAGCAAAGTCATTTCAACAGAGTGAATAATAGCTATAAAACTACTACGTATTGTGAATCGAAAGTTTTGTGAGTATCTACCAAAAACAAAGAAACTATCACAAGTATTTTGTTCGTATTCGTGTAAAAACATCTTGAAAAACGGTAAGCATTTCATTCCACGTACTACTCTCTTTTTCTTTATTGGGTTATGGTGTTTTTAATTAGATGTTATTTATTTTTTGCACACAATCAAAAAAATATTGCAAGTGATAAAATTAGAGTAAAGGGAGAATGAGATTCTAGAAACATCAAGCAGCTAATATTGCATTATTCATACACGAACAAGACACAGGCAAATGGCAAATCAGGTTTGTGTGGCACATGAACTAGCATGACCTGTCCAAATTCCCAATTGTGAATTGTCAGGCTAGCGCGAGGGAGATTTTCATATTCTCAACAGCTTCAACGAGTTACGAGTTCAAATTGCATCTTTCATTCACCACTACTTACTGTACTTCCTATTTGCAAGTAATAGTTCATATGCATAGGTTCAGAGTTGTGAAATTGTCAGCTGTGAATCAAAATTCTTACATTTTGCTTTCGTGATATTATGAAAACAGCCGATATTTATGTAGCTCATAAATACACGTGTTGATGAAGAATTGCAATTTCATATTGGTCTTCCTCGCTCGTTTCATACTTCTGGATAATGTATTTATCAAATTATCCTTGTGTTTTGTGCAAGTGTAGCTTATGTCACTTATGTACTGTCCATTTTTGTGTCCATACGGCGCCACACATATGGCGTGATAAATGATAATATTTGCATCAATCACCGGTTCCGATACGAAGCCACTCGCTTACTTTTCCATGAAGTCCAGGATTTTATTCTATTTGATACTCTCCTTTGAAATGAAGCAACATTGAAGTTAAATTAGTTAGTTAGTTTGAGCTTCAATTCGTCCGCTCATAGCATGTAGAAATAAACACAACAAAGGTCACTAAATGAATGAATGATTCATCCACAACTTACTTAGCACAAAACATGCGTTTATTATTCTTGTCACATTACATTACTAAATTCTGTGTAAATCACAAGCTATAAGTAAGTGGTACACGTAGTCGTCATCGTCATCATCGTCAACCCCCCAACTATGATAATAATAAGCAGCCAGTATATTATGGCCAAAATGGGCAGGGCTTAAAGTGGGACCACCGGATCCTTCCTACGTAGCATTGACTCAGGAGGAGAGCTTCACCACCTGCCCCTCTCAGATCTTGATGTGCTTTGCATATGTGGTAGGGTCCCATGAGTGTACTATAACCCTGAAGTGGTTTGACTCCATGGCCACATTTGCGCCCGCCACACCCACTCAAAGGGATGAAAACCACAAAAGTTACCAACTTCAAAAATCCACCAAAAATCCAATTTTGATCGGATTTTGATAAAATTTACATTTTTGTAATCCCAGATACTTGTTTGATCATATCCAGTAGCAATCTCAACTTTTTTGAAATTTTCGAAATTTTCGGGCATTTTCGGGCTGATGAATTATTCGAAAAAATTCAAAATTTCAAAAAAGTTGAGATATCTATTGGATATTATCGCACAAGTATCTGGGATCACAAAAATGTAAATTTTACCAAAATCCGAGCAAAATTGAATTTTTGGCGAGGGTTTGAACAAGTGAAAACAGGGCCTTTTTCGTGTTTTTGGCCCCTTTGAGTGGGTGTGGCGGGCGTAACTGTGGCCATGGAGTCAAACCACTTCAGGGTTTTAGTACACTCATAGGACACTACCACATATCCAAAGCACATCAAGATCTGAGAGGGGCAGGTGGTGAAGCTCCCCTCCTCAGAGTAACGACGTAACAAACATGCGAGTTGCTCGTTCGTTGTGCAGTTTTTTTGCTATGATTTTGCGATAGCAATCTCCTCGTCTTCTTTCTCCAAACTCGTGTTATGCTGACGTGGTTTGTTTACTATGAAGACAAATTTAAATTTCACATGATGCAATCTAAACGGGTAGTAAATAGGCATGATGTGTCATTCACTAATTCATCCAGCTTGCTGTTGGTTATGGATCATCTTCTTTAATCATAGAACAGCACAGTCTTCATTAGACACCAGGAGCACGACTACACGGGTCTAGCAACTGAAGAATCCTGAGTTTCATGGACATACATATATAATTCTTGACCAAACACTAAAAATTGTTCTGCAACCTCATTTTTACTGTGAGAGTGATTATAAATTAAAAACTTGTGTGCTATCTCTGAAAAAAACTGAATACTTTCACCACTTAAAACTCTGTGGTCATGAGGGACACTACGAGTAGGAATCTGGTCAGTACATGTATATTGTTATCTTATCATACATTCATTCATGGGTAGTTATTATAGTATTGTCAATTAAAGGTTGTACTTAGGAGGAGAGACCCTCTACATGCCCCTCTCAGATCTCGATGCCCTTTGGATATTTGATAGTCCTAGATGAATGTAGGATAACCCTAGAGTGGTTTGACGCCATGGCCACATTTGCGCCTGCCACACCCCCTCAAAGGTGTAAAAAACACGAAAAAAGCCCTGTTTTCATGTACTTCAACTGTCACCAAAAATCCAATTTTGCTCGGATTTTCATAAAATTTACATTTTTGTGATCCCAGATACTTGTGTGATCATATCCAGTAGCAATCTCAACTTTTTTGAAATTTTGAAAATTTTCGAGTAATTCATGAGCAGTGGAATGTCCTAAAATTTCGGAAATTTCAAAAAGGTTGAGATTGCTACTGGATATGATCACACAAGTATCTGGGATCACAAAAATGTAAATTTTATGAAAATCCGAGCAAAATTGAATTTTTGGCGAATTTTTGAAGTTGTCGGTTTTTGTGTTTTTCACACCTTTGAGGGGGTGTGGCGGGCGCAAATGTGGCCATGGCATCAAACCACTCTAGGGTTATCCTTCACTCACCTAGGGCTACTACATATGCAAAAGGCATCGGGATCTGAGAGGGGCATGTAGAGGGTCTCTCCTCCTTAGAATCAGACCTATTTGGAAGAACAAAATAAAAATAATAACATTTATGGTATTTCTTGGAATTACAATTTAACAAATAAAGAATAAGTTTCCGAGTGCGTGCACTCGCATCATGAGACAGGCAGGAATGTCAATAAAGTTGTTTGGTTATGACATCAGCAAATAATTAGCAAAGGGAAAACTTGTAAGCAGCAATGTCTCGTATTATAGATTTGTATATAGGATGGGATGAGAACGTAATAGCGTCATCTCTACCCCATACTTGGCTTACGGCAAGGCTGATGCTGTTATAAACATAATCTATGTATCATTAAAAATCACTCTTTCGTTATATATTTAGTTTGCTATGTGGACTGTGTCAGGTATATAGCTTGGAACCTTGAGCTTCATTCAGTCGACTCGTTGCATGCATAAGTCCTGTAAATATAAAAATTTGTAATGTGTGAGCTGTGCAAAACTATATGTAGGTTGGTTGGGGATATAGATAAACGGATCGTACGATGCTTATTCCCTTGACTTGTATGTTATGTTCGGTGCAATTTTTTGGCATGAGCTTGTTTGAGTTTGTGAGGCAGGTCCAAAGTTCGTGTCTTAATTTATACGCCGTACGAACTTTGAGCAATAATTTTAATTTCAATGAGAATCGTCTCTTGGACCTGTGACTCCTCGTGGTTAAACGCCAGTTAATACACTTGTTACGCTTACTCTTTGTGATATCCCATTCATACAGATGTACGCAATAGTGTATAGCTTTTGGTTGAGATTTGGATGGGGCAATACACCAGGAAATGAGCAGTTTTTATGCGTATATTTTCATAGTGCTACATTAGATATTTGTTCGCACCATAATAATTATGTAGAACTTGGAATTGGGGGGAAGGGGGGAATTGCAAAGGTTTAATTTTATGTCTGTTACTCTGTTATTTGGTAATGGAAATTAACCATAAAGTTAATGTTGAATGGTTGTTTACTTTTGTCCGAAATTGTTTTTCCATTTAAAACCATGAATTGTTTAATGCGAAATCCACCCGGAAAAGACAATAATGTCACATTTGAAGCTGCCTTTGCAGTTAGCGCATTCTAATGACTAAGAAATATTACATACTACTGAGGTAAAAACCAAGGATTTTTATTTCAAGAGGGTTGTTGAATACTACGGGAGTCATCCAGTCCAAAAGACGCATGTTTGCATATTACTGTAAAACTTGAAAGTTCCAAGTTGGAACTTCCATCGATTTTCATTTCTTATTACCAATCGATTAACGCCAATACGCCAGACATAATGAGGTCTGCCTCAAATCTCTACTGTGACGTCTGTGTCCATCCTCCTTCATACAATGCGACTTTTAGAAGTGCCTGGACAAGTTGTTTATTTTAAATATACGCATATTAGGATGAATATAGAGCTATGCTTACTTCGTGCATCATCACATCATCGTATGATCCTATCTTAGTTTTGTCTCGTGTTGTTAACATGAGATTGTGACAATACTTTTTGTAATGTAACAAGGTCAATGGTGCTAGGAGTTGGTCAACCTGATAAATATTAAAGGAGGTGGGTCTCTCTTTTATGCCAATAGCTGATAAACATGACGGAATGCAAAGTAGTAGGTACATTTACTCGTGGCATATTGTGCGCATCATACCATTCCTTTTTTCGGTCTCATCCTGAGCTAGACCTGGAACAAGATTCAGTCATCACTTTGTCATTGACTGGAGAATGGGTCTCTGGCGACCTCCAAAATAGTCGGTGTCATTGTCATCTCATTGGTTTGGTAACAAATCTTGGGTCTGGCATCATTTTCTAGTATTATATTATTTCGCCGGCTTTTATCACCTTAACGCTTCATCATTTCATGGTATTGTAGTTCGAAAACCTAGTCACAACTATATGTCTATAACTCAAACGTATTCAAGAGTTTTTGTGAATTTGACTTTCAGAAAAGAAGCACTATGCCATCCGTTGCACAAATTGACGAGAGTCTCCCCGTTCTCACGGGATTCGGAATCCCTCTGAAGAAATCCAATGAGAATGACCGGTTCCAAAACGGTTTTGTGAAGAACAACAGGCGTCATTTAAATGGTATATCAGTCGACAATATTAAAAACTCAGAAAAGAACGGAAACCACATTGAGAATGGATACACCAATGGATATCATAATGGACATCTGAATGGAGGAGAAGAGGTAAATAATACAACGACAACCGTAACAATGACAATGTTTTCATAATTTCTTTATGCAATAATTTACAACGTGTAAGTACGACATTGAAATTGTACAATGTATAATCAAGTCAGTCATATATTTGTACAGGTATCCAAATTCGCAATAATATATATTTGTCAATATCACTGATTCCCCAATTTCGAAAAGTAGAAACTATGAATTACATGTGCGACATAAAATTGTTATTGAGATGATTTGCAATAGAGTTTACATAATTTAGTTATATTTTGTTGTTGCAGATTTTAAATGGAGAAAACCCAGTGCGAAGCAAGAAATTAACAAACGGAGTTCGCCTGTCGGGTGATATTTCTGATAAAAAATCGTTTCACACCACCGATACCACTAATGTCTCGGAAGTTACTCCTACCACTGTTGACCCAAGTCTGGAATGGAAATATGACGGAAAAGTTCATGACAAAGGTAAATTGTTATTCGAATAGTTTATTCTTAAATGTGCGTCATCTCATTATACATTTCTTTTGTAATGCATGTGTAATGCATGTGTCTCTTAATCATTTGTTTAATTAACGTCTCGCCACTTGTGATTTTATTTCAATTTAAACGCCCACAAGTTTTTTTACACTAGGATACAACTTGTATGATTAATTAAACTTCTCTTTGTATTTTTATATAGGACCAGACCAAGTTCTCCCATCAGAGGCATTATACACATGGCATCCCGATGGTGCAACACGAATTAGCAAACTTGGAATTGGTGAAATGTCCGAAAGAAAACCAATGTCAGTCCCACATCTTCTTATGAGGGCGTGCGCACGGTAGGTTGTACATACCAAAAAACAAAAATGTTCAAAAGACTCTGTTGAACATCTGACTGAATGTTGAGATAAATAAAATTAACCTTCTCTAGAGCCCCCCAACGAGCTGCGATGGCGGTGAAGCGCAATGGGGATTGGCAAAAATGGACATACACGTAAGTATTATTGTTTCAATTCGAAGTACTGCGATGTGACCTTAAAAATAATAAAAATGGATGCTTATTGTGATTTACTTGGGTTTTCCAGAGATTACCTGAATGACGTTCGGACAGCAGCTAAAGGGTTCATTGCGCTGGGCTTGGAAAGATACCACGCAGTTTGCATTCTTGGATTTAATACGCCTGAATGGTTTGTTATAGTGTAATTTTAAAAATATAACCATCCTAATACTGTTTGTTTTGTCACCTTTCAGGTTCCTTTCAGATTTGGGTGCAATTTTTGCTGGGTAAGAAAAAATCAGTAAATTAGAATTCAATAGTGAATGATGTTGCATATTATTTATTCTAATGTTTTTTTTTGGTTTGTCTTTATTATTATAGTGGGTTCGCTGCTGGAATTTACACAACGAATTCTCCAGGTATTAAATTAAGACGTATATCCACAAATAGTTTTAATTCGAGACAATTAATTACAATGGTTTATTATTCTCCAGAGTCTTGTGCTTATGTTGGAAATGACAGCAGAGCCAACATTTTCGTTGTTGAAGATGACAAGCAGCTTGCCAAGGTACATGACTAGTAATGTTGGTACAAAATGACCTGTTCAGTACCTTTTTTACCAACCTCTGTCAACACATTACACAGAAACTATATTCATATTTCATTAATTATAGGTTTTGGAAATCCGAGACCAACTCCCCCACCTTAAAGCAATAATTCAGTACACTGGTGAACCGACTGTCCCGGGTAAGATTATAAAGACAAACAAACAATGTTTATGTTACATTTTTTATCTATTATTTGGAATTTAATACTTAATTATTTGTTATTGCAGGAGTTTATAGTTGGTCAAAATTGATGATGTTGGGTTCCCAGCAATCAGATGATGAATTAGAAGCCCGATTAAAAACTGTCGCTATTAACCAATGTTGCACACTTATTTATACTTCTGGAACGACCGGAAATCCGAAGGGGGTCATGCTGTCGGTAAATAATCGAGCGTTATCAAGAAATTTTATTCTCTGACATAGTTAGATAGGAATAACAACAACTTTACAATATTCGTGTATTATTTTTCAGCATGATAACATGACTTGGACTGCTCGTAAGTTGAAGTTTGGTTGGACATCTGACCCTTAAACATCCTGGTGTTCAAGATGACTAACGAGATATTATCAATTACAGATGTTAATTCCCAGTTGTGTGGATTTAGAGATTTTGTAGAAGAATATATTAGCTTCCTGCCTCTGAGCCACGTTGCTGCACAAATGGCCGATATCTACTGTCCACTAACCTGCTCTGCAACCGTATACTTTGCTGACAAAAATGCTTTGAAGGGAACGTTGATTGACACCATGAAAGAAATTAAGCCAACCAAGTTTTTAGGTTAGAAATCGAAAAATTATTACGAAATCAAAAATCTCCACATTTGTCTAATGAATAATGTTCTTTTAATGTTCTTTAGCTGTCCCTCGAGTGTGGGAAAAAATGTACGAAAAGATGATGGATATCGGTCGCCAGGTGAGTCCCTTCACATTGTTTATAGCTTTAATTCGTGGGAAATCAATTAATTAGTGCAATTCACAAAATACACACATATTTTCAAACTTTTAATATTTTACTTTTTGATTGCGTTACAGACAACAGGGGTTAAAAAAATGATCGCCACTTGGGCTAAAGCGAAAGGCTTGGATTACAATATGAAGAGGATGAATGGGTAAAACGAAGAAAAAAATCAATTGCGAAATTTTTAAAAATGTGTTTGTCTTACACGAGTACGTAATTAAATTATAGCGTTGAAGACCCAGAAACATTTGGTTTCAAAATGGGTAAGTAACTCAGTTCAGTTTATTTATAATTGATAGCATCAAACAATCAGATACATTTGTTTTTTCATTTAGCCAACAAGATTATTCTAACCAAAATTCGAGACGCTCTGGGACTTACTCGATGCGATTTGCATCTATCTGGAGGTAAGATTTAACATGGCCCATTTTATTATTTAAGAAAACTTCCTTAAAAGTTGTGTTATTATGTTTGCTAACTACTTTCTTTTCGTGTGCTTACTTTTCAGCTGCTCCAATCAACCCTGAAATTTTGAAATATTTTTACTCTTTAAACATTGTTGTCACTGAAGTTTATGGAATGAGGTATTTTTTAAAAATTTTACAGCACTTGTTGATTCATAAATTGAATTTTGTATAGTGGTTTGGACATACTTAACGTTTATTTTGTTTATAAAAACTAAAAGTGAATGCAGCGGACCCCATGCAATGGCAGTTGAGCGACAGGACGTGACCATGTTTAGACTTGGCAGCTGTGGCAAGACCATTTTGGGGGCATCCACAAGACTATCTAATCCAGATGCTGATGGAAACGGCGAAGTTTGCATTGGTGGACGCCATGTACTCATGGGTTACCTTGATCAACCAGAAAAAACAATAGGTGCAATTGATGATGGTGGTTGGCTTCACTCAGAAGATATCGGGAAAGTTGATAGCGACGGCTTCCTGTACATTACCGGAAGATTAAAGGAATTATTGATCACTGCTGGTGGTGAAAATGTTGGTAAGTGAGCCATTTTCTACTAGATTTGATTATTTCATGATTTTATTATAATAAATCTGCTTTACGGCTATTTCAGCTCCCGTACCTATTGAAGATAATGTGAAGACAGGTACTATTTCATTTCCCGTAACTTGATTGATAATAAACGAGTTATGTACTAACTAAATTTTAATAACCTTTCAGCCCTTCCTATTGTTAGTCAAGCAGTCCTCCTTGGGGATCGCCTCAAGTTCCTCTCTATTCTTCTCACTCTTAAGGTAACATTTTAATTTCACGTTCTATCTGACACTGGTTTACTAATAATAAAAATGTTTTGTAATGAATTTGTTTTTTTTCTCTTTTGTACAGACTGATGTTGATAAAGAAACCCAAGAACCTTTGGACAAATTGTTACCAGTGACAAAAGATTGGTTAAAGAAAAATGCCGACTGTAATTGTGAAACTGTTCAAGATGTTATGCAAGAGCTCTATGAGAAGAATAACCAGCAGGTACAACATACATAATGCTAAAATTTGAATCGGCTATATATGCTTATCATTCTATTCTCCAAGTTGTAATTAATATTTAACTTGATTTTAACAATATTAAACTTTACTATAGTTGGTGCAAGCAATTCAAGCAGGAATTGACGCAGCCAACAAGAAAGCCCCATCCCAAGCTCAGAAAATCCAAAAATGGACAATTCTCCCCAGAGACTTTTCTACGTTTGGAGGAGAACTAGGTAGGTCTCTTTCTTTTACTTGATTCTGTTAGGGTCAATATATTTACTTGTGCGTTCATCTCATTTCCATTTCTACAAAAAATATTCTCACGATGCCGTATATTATACAGAGTTGGAGAGCATAAAATAAGTACACTTGTCGTTAGTCATACCGTTTTCGTTTCAACGAAAATTGGGTAAAACTATATCAGGAAAATTGACAGGAAAATTGTATTTCTCACGAGCCATTCTTCAAAAGCAATGTTTGTACGTTGTGAACAAGTAATATGGAGCAGAAGGAATGGATCTGACCAGTTCACTTGCCTTTTCTCCCATTTTTGTTGTAGATTAGACAAGACAAGTCTTATCAGGTCAACTCAGAAGTTTGAATTATAGTTGTAGGTAATTGGTATCAAGAGACAGAGTAATAAAGATTGGCAATCTTGTTCAAACCTTGTTATTCAAGTATAATAAGAGTGTGTTTTTTTTACTGTGAGACATCTGCTTTATTGTCCCTGTTAATAGTAAATTGTGTCTCAAATAGTTCAGTTTATCATTTTTAATAAATCAGTAACTGTAGGTTTTCCATTTATAAAAGAAGAGTATTTTAGATGCTAATTTTTCGACGTAAATGAAATAATACTGGTCCTTCAAACATATATTTAGTTTGGTATATAAAGGATTTGTGGAAAGTAGGGTATAATGGGAACTCTCAGCAGTAGTAATCATAAACATAAATGAGTCAGTTTAGTTAAAATTGGTCAACAACTGTATTGGAAGAATAATATTCTCATTCCAGTACATTTGCAACAGTAAATAGTGTTTCAAGTAGGAGCAATAAACGTAAAATTCACAATCTAAAAAAGAGTTCAATGGATTATCCTGGCACTGCCGACAAAGCGAAGCATAGAAATGGAATGAAATGAACTTTCTATATCCGTGTTAAGTGATGTATTAACTAATATGGACTTTTTTATTATTATTTCATTAGGACCCACATTGAAGCTGAAACGCCAAACAGTTTACGACAAATATTCAGACACCATCTCCAGCTTGTACAATTAAGTATATGTTAAGATCAATTGTACAATTTAGTGATAGTTAACACAGACTTGCAGAATATGTAGCAGGTAGTATGTTGACAGTCCTAGTAGCTCTACGTCATTTTCTCCAGTCTTGTTGTTATATACCGTCTACGTATTGTTGTTTTGTGTACTTATTGTACGTGTGTCGTACCATTGCATTGGGTAAAGAGTGCCGAATGCGAATTACAAAGCTAATATTGCAACCTAATTAAATAAATTATACTAAATAGATCTGAGTTTATAATTAAGGTATTGGAAGGAATTTAGGCTAAACTAAAATACGGCGCAAACGGTAGATGTTAAAATAACCTAATAAGTTTACGATATTTGTTATTATTTAGATAGTTGTTCAAGATCACCTTCAGATATTAATATATAATATACTTAGTCAATTTTGTGGCTTTACATGATCTTGTATCAAAGAAATACAGAAAAATAAATGACTTGCCATATTTAACTTTCTCGTTTCATTTAACATTATTCTTTTCATTCATTGCTAAAATGACACATATTTCAACACTGCATACGTATTGTGTATAGTTTTACTTTCAAATATTTTCTCATTTCTCCTTTTTCTGAAGGGAAGGCTTTATTATATTTATTAGCTTCGGAAATGTAAGCTGTTTTGGGTGATGAAGGTTCAAGATTACAAGAGTGAAATGGGATTCGGATACTGACAATGTGTGGTCTTGGCTGACAGAACAGATCTGATAGACGACCCACCCACCTCGAACAGTTGCCTGGAAGTTGGAACACAATATATGTACGCCTAATGGTCATTTACTTTGACATCAAATTTTACATACTTTCTCCTTACGCTTCCTCCTTGTGCCTGTCGTAAACGCTTAATGCTAAACTTGATGACTGATGAAAACCTGCAGGGATTTATCATTTGAAAACAATGTGCAAGTCATCAATGTAGAGTATACGAGTAATGGTATATATATGCAATTCCATCGTGCAGTTTTCCGATCCACCATCCGTGTGAAAAAAGTCATGACAAACAAATACAAATCAAAAGGTTTATCAGCGCTTTGAGTCAAGTCATCGGCATCACCCCCGATCCGATCTCAACTAATGAGTTTAGTCGGACCTCTCTCTCTCTCTCCACCGTACCGTAATTGACAAGGGTGAGGAGGCAGGAAGTGCATCTTGAGGGGGAGGAAGACCAGTGCACGTTGCTTCATTTTCCGAAAAAAGCGACACAAATTTTTAGGACCTCATGTTATAGTACGACCTACAATAACTCTTTTCCTAGGTCAAAAGTGCAAAACATTGGCTTACCCCCCCCCCACCACTTGGGGCGGATACCTTGTTTAATAAGGCATTAGCTGTGTCTGTCTCACACCCCTACAATTAAAATCTTTAAATCGTCTGAAACGTTTAAAAAACAAGTCCGTATGTCGAAATTAATGTTGAAACAAGGCAAATTTTGACATAACTGTTAAAATTCTAAAATTTCCCCAAAGTAGGGTTTCCCCCAAGTTTGACCGTTTTTTCGCACTTTTGACCTCAGAAGGTTATAAAATGATTTTTGTCGTTTTTTTTCGGAAAATGAAACAACGTGCAGTGGAGGGGACAAATCTTATATGTATGTAAATCAACCAGACTTCAGCACTTGTACATATAGTTCCGCTGCCCTCGGAATTTTTATAAATAGAGATTTATTTGAGATTGAGTAAGTCTTCCTTCAAAAAAATTTCTTATGGTATTTCCCCCCGTCGAAATCGATTAGACGGTGATTAACGAGCTAGCCGGTGTTATCAATAACTTTCCTGTCAAATGGCTCCCTCTCCTACTGCTACTTCTGGTATATGCAGTGCTATGTGTTTGGTGGTGGTAGCAGTTGGATGAGAAAGTCGTCGCTTCACTGCAGCTTCCTTTCTCTCTCAAAAGGACAGAAAAAAGACTTTTCATTTCTCTGCTGTCCTTCCGCCAACCACGCTACAAGCAGCTCTTGACTTTTACCAACACTTCATAAAGCAGGTCCCCTTTTCAGCTACCATAATGTAGCACTGGTACTGCACGTAGGGTAAAGCGGCACTACATAGATTTGAGCCCTCACATGTCATTATAATTTAAGAAAATCATGTACAGTGACGGGTGGGACCTACAGTGTCCACTTTCGAACTCCTGTCCCTTGACGTTAGGAGTTTTTTCATGAAACGCATGAAAGCACAGTACTATGGTTGAGGCATTATAACTAAGCACTTTTGTACATAAGTAAAGCATTGAAAAACGTGCTTAATTTTAATTCCTCGACCATAGTATTGTTTTGGACTCGTCATGATTTCTGTTAAATCCTGGATGGTCAGATAATTCGAATCATACTTGAAAATGATAAAAAATTCTAAAGTTTACTAAGTTCAGCAAAGGTCACTAAAATCAGCATATTTATAACCACGATTTCTCGACATTTAGTGCCTAAGCAGTTCCCATTAATATAGAATGATAAAGCGCGATTGCTTGACTTTTGGGATTTTAGAAACGCTAGCATTGTAATACTAGGGAATTCGTTATTAAAGTCAAGCAACATCTACTTCCATAAAGCGTTAGTGTTAAGTCGCTGCCTGACTCTGTGATCGAGTCCAAGTTACCCCGTAGAGTAGACAAAGAAGGAAGCGGAGCAACCACTGCATGCATGAATTTTCATACTGCATGAGAAACACAGTGTTCAAGTAAATTGAGTGAGTGAGCAGCAATACATCACTCATCAATAGTGGTTATCATGATAAGTGATCGTGATAAACACTATTAATTAATTATTTTAGTTTGAGAAACTCCACCCACAGCGAGTGGCATATCAATTCGAATGTATTTTTGACGCTGAATCCAACGCCATTAATGGTTTTGACCCCCGAGGCCCCCGTGACCTTCCCGTGACCGTGGCGACCAAATATGGCTTATTCGTGATGTCGCATATCAATTCGAATGTATTTTTGACGCTGAATCCGAATCCGTCAATAGTTTGGCGTTAATTATAGAAGTTGGGGTTTATGGAACTGAACGGGAGCGTGAAGCGCGGGAATATAAATAGTTAGCTATGCAGTTACTCCCACACGACGGGAATTTAAGTAATTAGCTATTCAACTACTCCGACAGGGGGAAATCAAATTGTACTGTGACCAGGTTAATTAAAATGCAGTTGACCTGGGCAAACCCTCACTCTGATATATGTATGTAGTATGACAAAGTCTCCACTGGGAATTATTTAAAGTATAGTATGACGGATTTTTCGCTTTGGGCACACCCCCCACTGGAACTCTAGAACCCGGCCTTGGCCGGGCTATACGCTAGTTGATGATAAAGTGTAAAATAAAACTACATTTAAAAAACAGCATTCTTCGGTGAGGGTGCGACTAAAAACTTTAAAACAAGAGCATTGAGCTAATTTTAAAATTTGCTATTTACCAACTTTTACCTCACCGTGAGCATTATTTAAATACAAAATCAATTTGGGCCCACGGTGAGGCAAACGTTGGTAAATATTAAATTATAAAATTAGCTCAATGCTCTTGTTTTAAAGTTTTTAGTCGCACCCTCACCGAAGAATGCTGTTTTTTAAATGTAGTTTTATTTTCTGGTTTTTGCGTGGGAATTTTTTTGTTGGTCACCAATAGCAGCCAACTAGGTGCAGTTATGAAACCTACAGTGCAGACTTGATATAGCCCGAGTCAGGCAAAGTTGTGCTTATCACTCTATCCGACTTTTTTGCATGAAATTTTATTGCAAATTGATTTCAAAAAATATAAAAATTTAAATTGATTTTTCAAATTTAAATTCACATTCTTCGGTTAATAATAATTGGCAGGCTATTTAACAAATTTCAGCTTGAGGTTTTCAAAAACTCGGTATAGGTCACCCAATAGGGTCCTCTAGATGAAATTTTGTCATATTTTACTTCACATTATTCCATTAGGAGCAATTATCAACTTGTCTACCAAATTTCAGCTCGATTTCACGAATTTGAAAAATTGGTATGGGTCACCCCATAGGGTCTGTCCAGGTGAAAATGTGCCGAATTTCAATTCATATCCTTCCATTGGTAGTCATTAACAACCTATGTACCAAATTTCAGCTCGATTGGATAAGTTTTAAAAATCAGCATGGGTCACCCCCTAGGGTCCCTCGAGATGAAAATTTTTGCAATTTTACTTTGTATTCCTTCATTAGAAACCATTATCAACCTCTGCACCAAATTTCAGCTTTCTACGGAAATTTTGAAATTTTGGTGCATAATACCCCACCCACTCCGATGACCCCCACCGGTCAACCACTTGACCGATTTCACCTATCTTCGAACTTAACTCCTCATTTGACCCATACGACATATGTGCAAAGTTTAAAGTCAATCGGATTAGTTTTACGGTAGTTATCGCAAGACAGACAGACGGACAGACGGACGTGACGGGTACATAAGCCCTGACTCGGGCTAAAAAGTCTTTTAAGCAGCGTAAATGGTTGCAGATACCACCATCAAAACTTTCTCATTTTTCAACCGATTTTTCTCGAACGTATCTCAAATGATGCGTGATCAGTGCCCGGACACTAAAATCAGCTACTGGCATGATCATTGTATGGCAAAATTGAATTTCCGGTTCATTTTAAAATTTCAAAGGTCCTAAATTTCTTTCAATATTAGACTTTCGTAACGAGAAAGATGAAAAGACACTAGATTTCGTAATTGTCTGATTTTTTTGTTTCAACAATTTTGCACTAAATTCAACCATTCGAGCTGTAGCGTTGACAGAAGTTCTAGGACCCTGTCTTGAAAGCATACTAAGGCTTCGCCGTAACCATACGCTTTTCTGTCGTGAGGGTAGCCCTTGGTTACTTTCCTCACCTCAGAATAATCTTCTTCTTGATTTATAACAAAGCACACAAAATTGTTATTAACATTAATGTACAACCTCCATGGCAAAGAAGTAAAATACATGAAAAGTCCATCAGCGGAAATAGGAAGTTTGCATTTCCCATGTCCAAAAGTAGTGTACTGTTGACAAGATTTGTCCATTCAATACCGACTTGGTGTAAAAAAAAATGATCAGCTTAATGACTAAATGCCTCAAAAATTGTCGAGTGAAATTCCAGCAGACGGTACCGAATCGATGTTTACATCCAAAAGTGTTATTTCTAAGACCAGATCCAACTGAAGTTCCAAAAATTACCAATGTTGATGGTAAATAAATCATGACATTTGCTTTTGCTTTCACCATTGGAAATTAAATTGCAATTACGGAAAATTATTGCAGTGGTAGACTTTTTTGGATATCGAGCAGAGTTTCAATCGGACTTTGAGAGTATTGTTCAAGAAAGAATGAAAATGTTGGAATTGATGCCTAAAGCTCAGGATGAGGTAAAAAAATATGAGGCCTAACCTCTAATGTACATGAGAGTAGCGTGTTTTTGGATTTAAATAGTCTGGTGCTAATTGCGATACAAATTTACACAATACACAGCTTCCACCAAGGACGATGAAGGACAGCTTAGTTACGGCCATCATCCCGTTGAGCTCCAATCGTGAACTCAGAGACCGGTATTTGGCGGCCTCAGGTCAACTTCGTGCTGGAAGGTTACTCGAAGACACGGATATTTTTGCCGGTACTGACAGCATTAATGATATAAAAATACGTTTGAATATTATTCTCCAATTTATGTTAAACATGTGTGGAATATGTCACTTTGTGCTAATGGTGAATAGTTTACGCTGCATACAACCAGTTGAAAAATCCAAAATCGGAGGCCGCAGGGGCAAAAGTTCCACACGTTGTAGTCACTGGTTGTATAGATACAATTCAATTAACGCCAGATTTAATTAAAGTAATGTTAGATCATTTAATTAGTGACACTTTGCGGTTAACTTAATCAATTGATAAATATTCAGAGTACAGAGGATATCAGAATGTCTGCTCATGTATCTTACGTGGGAAAAACCAGCTTAGGTTTAATACAATTCATATTCATTTATCATTGCCTATTTTCACAACGTTTTATTTCTTAGAGGTTTGTTTATCAGTCGACCAGAAGCGCGGAAATGCATTCTCTGAAACAATTTTTGAAGCTATTTTTGTGCTAGTTGCGAAAGACGCAATTGGTCTGGGCCCAGGAATAGTAAATCCTCTTATTGCAGAAACCACAGAAGAGAAGGCATACATTGACCAGGCAAAGGGTACAACTTGATTTTCATCTTGAAGATACTTTTTTGGTAGTGATTTTTGCGCAATTGTGTGTAATTGTTTGTAGAAAGACAGTCTCGGAGAAAGTTTGATGCTCAAGAGTCACTAACACGACGTCCGCCTAATGAGCTTGAGAGACAATTAATTCACAACAAGTTTTTGGAACGGACTAAACAGGGCTTTACGAGAGGATTAAGTACAAATCAGAAATTAATGGGTGATACCAAGTCAAGCACGATCTTCATTTGCCACCCAATGGTTGGTACATACATGTATACGATATATGTATTAATGTATATGTATATTGCATTTAATTCAATATAACCAAAATGGACGGCGAAGCTTAATCTTGCTTACTATTTCAGTTTCGAAACCACTTCCGGAAAGTATTTGGTGGTTTTATTATGCGACAGGCATTCGAATTAGCATATATGAACTCGTTTATTTACGCGTAAGTTAAAGTACGTCAATTTCAGTAATTTTTTCAGAATTAAAATTATGTTAACAACGATTGCAGCCGGCAACGTCCCTACGTTATTGCGATCGACGATATTGTGTTTCTACAGCCCGTTGAAATAGGATCGTTTCTTCGCTTCCGCTCTTGTGTATTTAACTTATTAATGGATTTATGTATTTATAACATTAACATATGCATAATTACCAGAGGATGAAATAACGTGTTTCTTGTAATATGTAATAGATTGGATTTGTAAAGAATAATATTATTCACACGCCTGTTTTTGCTGAAATTATTGATCCTGCATCCGGCGAGGTTTCAGTGTCCAACGAATTTAACTTCACATTTAGAACAAACGATCCGTCCATCTCAGTGCCTGATCTGACATTTGACACCTATGCGGGTACTTTCACTAACATATTATCCGCTAATGCTTGGATTATGCCTAATTACTTTCGGAAATACTATTTATACAGAAGCCATGACATACGTCAAGACGTCACTATAATAAGATGATGAAACAAAGGGAAGATATTGCCAATATGAAATAATTGTCACGTCAAATCTTATTTTTTTTGTGGAAATGCCTTTGAAAGTTTATTTCAACACAAATTTAATCTTCTCCAGAATTATGTAATATATTGAAGATCGAAGTCTACGATATTAAAGTACATGATCAGAGTGCACAAAGCAACGCATTGTTCCAGCTTCGAATCAGTATCTTGGTGTCCTAATATGTTTTAGATATTGAGGGAGGATTTTCTCTAATATTTTATGAGGGTATGTGTACATCCATCTTTGTGTCGTTGAGTTTCCTCTTCTTCGCCACGACCACGACCCTTTTTCTGACGGATTCGATCCCTGGCCACCCCTCGCACTCTTGCCTCCCTGACAAAGAGTAGGAAGGATGTATGTAGTTGCCGTCGAAGTGTGTGTGGTGCCGTAAAGCGAAGCTGATCAAGGATCTCTCCATCCATCCGACGATCCGACGATGGATTGGACTCGGATCAGAGTAGGATCACTTGGGCTGAGCTTCAAGAAAGAATAAAATCCAAGCATTCGAGCATGTAATAAGAAGTAACCCTCTTTAATAATGTCACCCATCCACTTCATTCTTTCGTCGTCTATAGCGTTCCTGGAGATTACTTACTGCCTTTTTCCCAGCCTCACCCCCGCTCGCCCACAAAATATTACTTGCTAACTCAATATATTACTTTTCAGGAAGGTAATTTCACAATACGGCATGCGACTCACCCTCAGTCCTAATTCTGTCCTTCTTTCTTTCTGTCTTCCGTAGTTGTTTTGCTTCAACTGGCTGCCTTCATTCATCTCATCACCCTCCGATATCATTTATCATTTATTTTCTCCCAATCTCAATTTGTCACCAGAGACCATTTCTCTGCCTTCACTGCTGGAAAATGGGGTGGAGAGAGAAAAGAGACGAGTCAATTCCTTTCACCCATGTGCCTTCACCAGAAATATATCTCAAGTCTATTAGGTCAATGAGCATTCCAGTAAATAAAGTCCTGTTTCAAGATCTGCCTCCTCAGCAGACTTTTAGACGTGTGCGTCTTCCAGCGGTTCACTGCATCCAACATTGAAATTAAGAATCTATCCCTCATTGATTTATCCTTTAGTGGAGTCGGAAGAGAGAAAAAATATTCTTTCCCTAACCACAATTTTTTGTATGCCTAAACATAGCGTGTGGAATATTGGATTGGCATTACTATTTCAACATACATATATCACACACAGCTTATGCACACAAACAAAACCTTTGCTGGACACTATACCATGTTTGCTACAAAACTATTGTCTCAAGTAATGTTTTTCTTTCTTGCTTAAGTGGCCAAGACAGACTGAGAGGGATTTTGTACATATGTACGTATCAAATGAACCAAAGAATAGTTGTTGAAGAAATGGACAACATTTGCAAGAAACTTTGGCAGTTTACTAAACACGGAAAGTGTACAAGGAGAACTTTCTCATCGTTTTCACAGGTTTTCACAGTGAACCATAAATTGAAAAGATGGGCTTTAATCTTCCATCAAATAAGAGAAAATGCCAGATAAGAATTCTGTAAGATGGTCGTGTGGAAGGTGTGACCCCTGTGACCCAAAGTTTGAAGTCGAAAGGTTGCATGGCACGCTTAAGAAGTTGAGCTACTGCTGCTGATATAAGTTCGTGATCATGAGTTCCTTTAGTTTATGAAACAGGTTGCGCATCCAGGCTGCTCTCACCT
Organism: Folsomia candida; assembly: GCF_002217175.1. Lineage (NCBI taxonomy): Eukaryota > Metazoa > Arthropoda > Collembola > Entomobryomorpha > Isotomidae > Folsomia > Folsomia candida. The sequence goes on along the minus strand of NW_019091193.1, from coordinate 16,299,372 downwards.
CTTGAGGTTTTGTTATCCTTAACCATTTCCTGAGCAAAAACACACAAAAAGTGTGTTAGGTAATCTGAGGTATGGCTAAAATGTAAAATGCCACACACTGGTGCACACAATAACGTTGTCTACAAAAAAGACAATCAATGTAGTTTCGAAGATTAAATCAAGGCACGCACGCACACAATCTTGCATCACATTTCGTCTTGGTGCAAGTGTCATTTACCGTAAAAGAGGACTGAGGATGAGAATAGAGCCTGCCCGACAACTGCTGCTGTCTACAGAATAAATGAATGCTACACCGTGCTAGAAATTTCGTCTCACAAATTGAATTACTAATACCCACCGCAAAATTTTGTACATTTCCAATTTTGTACACCGATATTGCGCTACAATCTCTTTTCCAATTTAAAGCTTTATTATGAATTAATGTTCGTGGGGCTAAAACTGTAATGCTGCTGATGGGTGAAATATCATTTCAAAGCCGTTATCTGCCTCACTGGTTTGCTAGGATGCTACACTTCAAGTCTAGGCGAGGAGGAAAAAGTATTTGGGCGAATAAAGGGGACTAGCAGATGGGAGATGAATTGCCGGATTCGCGAGATTTATTTGCGGATTTGTACTGTCCTTTCTCCATTATTGAAAGTTTGTGCAAATGTCTAAACGCCCAAGTTTTTGTGTGATCCGATATCCAGTTAAGTAGTACAAATGTCGGGCACAAAATTTTGCTTCTCCTTTACGGAGTATATAGTGCAGAAACAAGCAAGAGTGACAGCCGTTAGGTTCACATTTGCCAAACAAGAGCAACTTTCACATTTGCCATCATGAGCCATTTCTTGGATTCTCAGTCCTTGTCTTGTGGAGTTTGTCGGTTTGACTAGGTTCCGGCTCAGGTCGCATAATTTTGACGAGATCCGTCGTCATGTCCATGAGTAAAAAGAATTTTGCTTCCAATTGTGTGTACATGATGTATGTACAACCAGTACACGTGACAGTGTATGTAATAGAACAGTCTTACAATCCCGTGATTAATGGACAGTACGTAGAAAACATTTCTAGAACAAACCTTATTCCTAGTTTGGCGATGGTTTATTATATTATATGGTATATATTATTGGGTATGATTTGTCACGAATTGATAATTTCATGGTATATTACCATATCCTAAATATTTAAATATATTGTCAAATTACAACTATTTACATGGGTGCCATATTATTAACCACTAAATCGTAGAATCAAGCATGCATCCAGTCTGGTAATAGATGATGACGATGTCCAATAACAAAACCCTTATATAAATCAAGGAAATTTTGATCCAGCAACAATTACGGTGTTACAATTATTATTATATTGAGAGAAAGTTACCGTGCAAGAAATGTGTGACGAGGAGGAAGAAGGAAGAACAAGCTCCTTTTCATCAGAGAATCCACTGATTTCCTAGCTTTATAGGCTCTTGAAGATGTTAATATACGAACTTGTTTGGCTTGGTTTGATGAATCAGCAATCCATTGGACCGAAAAGGGAAGAGATCAAAGTCTTTCAGAAATTTAAGGCAACAAAGCAGTTCACTCCATGATAGGGTGTATATAAGTCTGGATATGTACATAGCAGGTCAATGTAACGGATTATGAGGGCACACGGCCGCTCCGATTTAATAAGAATGAACATTTATTCCCCATTTTCATTATTGCAAAAGAAGCTTAATAACAACAAGGCCATAAAGTTTGGTTGGTTGGCTGGTCGGGTGGCCCATTTCCTCTTGTTTTTCGCAACGGAGCTAAGAGTATTACAAATTTAATTTATCTCCAACTATTTTCCTCCCCTTCGTCTGGAGGTAAGCCGGTATTATTGAAATGCGTAATTTGTAAATGTGTTGGACGTCCAACCAATCAATTTGGGCACCGAGCAGTTGATTTCAAACAAATAAATAGTCGAGAGAGGAGGAAATAAACAAATAAAAATGAATTGTTGGTCCGGATTTAATTCGAAATGATTGTTGTGTACCAAGTTTCGAGGAATTGGTTTTCCGAATTAATTATTTTCATGATTATAGAAATACCCAATAAAATCGTACACATATATAGAAGTCTATCTAAATATATTTAATGGCTAAGGTTGTTCAAGCTCTAAACAAAATTATACTCAGGCTACAATTAAAAACATGAAAAATTGAAGAAAATTTGACTTATTGCCCAAGCCTGGGAACCTTCTTGAAAGTATCATCATACACATGAAGGAATTTATTGTTATTGACGAAAGCGTCAACCAAATACTCCCAGCTTGATTACTAGTATGTGATAATATGTATGAAAGAGAAAAAAGTTATGAGTTATGTGACCAACCGTAAAAAATGGAATTACATCAAAGGCTTAAACGGGATCAAAAAGTGTCATTAAAAGGCTCTTATAATGGCCATCAAAAATGAATGATGCTGAAATAAGAATGATTTATTGGTGATTTTACAGGCTTCCCTCTTCTGGCCAATAATGATGATTATTACACCAAACTATTACACATGAAGGCGTTTTTCTCAAACGCTTGATGACCATGGTTTCATCAAAGCACTGGGAAGTCATACAATTCTTTGTTATATTTAATTTTGGTTTTAATTTCTAATTTAACTCGATCATTTGAATTGAGCAAAACCCAACAAAGCCCAAGCGCGGTGGTGGGTAATGTAATGTCACATCATAACCAAGAGGCCAAATATCTCGCATGTACATATAGTACATACATATAACTTGAACTGTGGTAGTAGAAAAGTTTATTTACTTCATCAAGTTCCTTATTGCCAGTACATCAGAGAATTTTATTACAACATTAGTTGAGCAAAAGTACTCACGAGGAGCAAATAAAAATTCTTGCTGAAAGTGCTTGAGAACAATGACAGTCGATTTTTACCCCATATTCTTCTCCCAGCCTCTTATTTTCTCTGATAGAAATCAACAAACTTTGGTTGCAGTGGTACACACAACGATGCCACGCATAACTTTGGCCGAAATTCCAAACGATGGTTTTATACTATCGTTCATATGGCACACTAATCCAACTCCATCTTAAGCATACGCATGATGCTACTTATTTTATCTTATTAAATTAAGTAAGGCTGATGCTGAGGACAGTTTACAGTTCCATTTACAAGCATATTTCATATGCCTTTCCAATGACGAGAACTCGTTAAAATCTGCAATCAGATCCACCCATCTCCTCGTCCGGCGTCCTCCTCCTCGAGACTTTGCTCTCCCTCATCTAATCAGTGTGGAGGTTGGGGAAAATTTAATTCCAAAAAGTAGAACCAGGGGCGAGCGACTACATCCATGCAATGTACGACGAGCAAGCTATCTCACATTCCTCGGAGGCACTACAAAAATGACGATATGGTCGTAGTTCCGTCAGCCGGGTATGTATCTAACTAACCGAGGAAGACGAAGGAGTGAAGTGGGGGCGGGCTGGGGACAACTTAACAGGGTGGAAGTTATTTATTTACTGATGTGACCTCCCATGTGTAAGTAAGTAAGGTTTCGCCCAGAGATGAAAACGGCTTGGTGACATTTGATTGCCTTTCTCCGAAAATGTACGAGAAACCAATTTACCTGCTTCGCCGTCTCTTTCACGTCACCATCACATCACCAGAATCACCACTGCACTGCTGCCATTTATGCCCACAAGCATTCCTTTCACCACACGTTAGGAACATACGCCCAGAAACTCGCCTATATTTCTTCAGAAAAAGCGTGGAGGAGACGAAAAATTCCAACCGTACCAACCCAAGAGTTACTGCACATTGCATAACTACATACAGCAGTTAGAGGAATTCAAAGTCATATATCGAGAGTTCTACTTAAATGGTGCTTAATTTCAACAAATGCGAGTACATCTTTTGGATAACGATTTTCCATGCTTTCTTGATCCTGATTTCCAACTCGAGCATTTCTCATATTGTGTCCCTTAACAAGTAATAATATGTAACATTCCACTACAATTCAGGGTCTGTGGTCGATATTTATTAGTTGATACGAAGCAGGAAAAAGGTTTTGATAAGACATGTTTTTCGTCAACGTTGCCCGTGCACTATTGGATGAGTTGCCTCGACCCTTTGTTAGACCAAAAGGGTCATCCGCGCGACAGGCGGGAGGACAACTGACAAGCACATTTTAAGCCAACTACAGACCAAACTTTGTCGCTATCTCTAACTTTGGGTAGAAAAGTTGTCTTGGGGCCAAAAAAAAGTGTCCCATCCAACCGAACCGAACCAAACTTAGTGATGACGGTGCTCATTGTTTACTTTCCTTGTCTGGATATCAAATCACATTGGTCACAAAGGGAAATGATTCCACTTTTTGTTACAGTTCTACCCTCATCACGGATAGAAGAAAAGATTCCAGATTTCCATAAACCTTTCCTTGTGTGCATTCTCCCTGTTGTAACCGTTCTTGATACGAATCAAATATTTTTTCTCCTAACAGGATCCATCGAATGTCTGATTCCCCATCTTATTCTTCCCTCACCCTATTTTTATGCACACGTATGTACTCGTACACAAGTCTGCAACTTTACTTTTACCAGTAGGAGCTTATTGTTCAATTTCGCACTCATCCTGATTGTGCACCTCCAGTTTTAACTCAGAAAAGCATCGTAAATCATAAAATTGAGTAAAGACTTTAGTTTCAAAGCCAGATATTCATTGTTTTCCTTATTCGTCTAACAAAGACGGGGAGTGAGCTCGTTCTCCACATCTTACTTCGTAGATATTCACCTGTGATTTGAAGTATACACACAACGTAACGTAAATTAAATATGTATGCATGCGTCCTGATTATTACATATCAAATGACAATAACGATGTTGGTCATTTCGAGTATACTGGGTTTGCTTTTAAGCTAATTAGCAGCTCCCCGTGTCGAAATGAGTGAGAGTTTTATGCAACAACATGTTTGCACACACAGATCTGTTTCATACGTTGAAACACCTTATTTTTTGACTCCACAATTTCGTTCTGATGAGATGGGATCCAACCGTTTAATCATCTTGTCCACTCTGATTGCACTTTCTGTCATCAACTTATGTTATGGTTTACTCAACAAATCCAACCAACCCACCTCCCTCCCACCCAATCAAATCTCCTATGCCAGCAAACAGGGTTCGGAAAAACCCAGGGTTTTAAGCAAAAAGTAACGACCCAGGGGTTTTAATGGGTTTTAATGGGTTTTTTGGGTTTTAATGGGTTTTATGGGTTTTATTGGGTTTTATTAGGTTTTACATAAGCAATACATTGAACAACAATTTTCACTACTATTGCAATCCAATTTCAGTTAATATGCAAATCCTCCTTGTCCATGTTAGAATTTGTATCCGTTTCGAAATGGTCCTATTTAACTGATCATAATCTAATACTTGTGACCATAATTAATTACATATATTACCTTTTTCTCGAATGCTTCCTCTCATCATAATGAAATCCAAGTTGTTTAAACTTTTTAAAATTTAATATTTCAATGCGATCTTAACGTGTATTATCAATTCTGGAAAAAATCGAGTACTTATGGAACAATGAAACTCATGGAACAACAAAAGTACGTATGTATTATGATCAGGAATATAATAAGTGATTTTTACAGACACACTTCTTTTGCTCATAATAAAGTACTTCGTTGTCCATAAGTACTCGATTTTTTCAGAGGTGATAATTAAGATCGCCTTGAAACATTTAAAAAAAACTTTATAAATTAAAAAAATACTATAGTATTTTGTTTAATTTATTCGCTGAGATGAGAGGAAGTATTCGGGAAAAAAGTATTAATTATGACAGCAAAATGTAAATTAAATGTAATTAAATTATGTATGCTCAGTTAAACATACCTCGTTCCGAAATTATTTTTTATTTATTTTTTGTCACTTGAAACCTGTAATGGCACTCGCTGATTTATTCCTGGTTTTCAAAACTTACAGTATTAATCAAATAGACTGCTAGCTGCCATAAAACAACTTCGTCTAACGTATGACAGCTGTTTTCAGCTTTTAGAATATAGTTTTAAGCTGAAACACAGTTAAAACCCATTAAAACCCGAATAAAACCCATTAAAACCCAAATAAAACCCATTTAACATGGTAAAACTCAATGGGTTTTATTCGTTAACAACCCATTAAAACCCATTAAAACCCAAAAAACCCAACCCAATAAAACCCTGGGTCGGAATACCCTGCCAGCAAAGAAGTGGGCAGTTCGCAGATTTGGCAAATGCCGGACTAGCAAATACTGAACTCACTTGTCATTCCGGTTTTTATTAAATACATTGGTGAATAATTTGGTATTTATATTGTCATTCTACACGTGTTTAAATATTCTTAATGCTGCCTAAATTAATTAATAAATATCTAAATGTTCGTAATTTATATGATAAAGGTTGAGGCCGTTCACTTCTTCAAGTTAATCATTAGTACTTTTGCAAATGTGTAAACCCATTCGAAGATAAGATACTTTTTTAATACGCAGCAATCACAGGAAATGTTTCTAAGAACAAATTATAAGAAGCCTTCATACTGAAATTAAATGAAGTCGTGACTAAATGAGTCGTATAAATGAGTGCTGTGAAGGTTTGGGATAGTGTAGCAAGTTCGGTTGAAGAAACTGAGGAGGAGAGTACGCCAACCTGATAATAACAGATCTTGATGTCCTTTGGATATATGGTAGTACCCCCTCTGAAAGTAAAAAGTGTGAAGCGGTTTGATGCCATGGCCCAATTTACGCCCGTCACACCCCTTTGAAGGCGCGCCCGATGCCAAACTAACTGCACTAAAAAATTCGCCAAAAATCCAATTTTGTTCGGATTTTCATAATAGTTACATATTTATGATCCCAAATAGTTGCTTTATCATATCTGATATCAATCTGAACTTTTTTGGAATTTTGAATTTTTTCAAGCCATGCCCTTTTCAGGAAATATTCGAAAATATTGAAAATTTCTGAAAAGTTAATTTTGCAACTGAATATGATAAAGCAACTATTTGGGATCATAAATATGTAACTATTATGAAAATCCGAACAAAATTGGATTTTTGGCGAATTTTTTAGTGCAGCTAGTTTGGCATCGGGCGCGCCTTCAAAGGGGTGTGACGGGCGTAAATTGGGCCATGGCATCAAACCGCTTCACACTTTTTACTTTCAGAGGGGGTACTACCATATATCCAAAGGACATCAAGATCTGTCATTATCAGGTTGGCGTACTCTCCTCCTGAGGAGAAAGTAGCGTAAGACAAGGAATCTTCTATAATAATTAGTCGTGGCATGAGTGTGGGCGAGCGATGTGGTGGTTGATTACATGCCGTGCTCGAGATAGTCCCCAGAGAGCAGATACATAAGTATAAATATAGGGAACTATCTATGCAGACTTGAATTCGTTAACATCCGCTCCGCCGAAAATACTGCATTTGTTATTTCCAAGCCAGATGATATATTTGATTTTATTGGATACTCACCGTATGAAGCTTATGCTCTAGTTTATGGTTCCTTGAGTCATAAATAAAATACGACCCAACATTAAACATATTGAAGGCTAGGTTCACAACCGTAATTGACATGATAAAAATGATGAATATATGCTTCAAGGGTGTGCAATAAGTAAGGCACCTGGAATGACGAGAGCCGGATATGAGAACATAAGTAAAAGGAAGGAAGCGTTCCGTTTTCCGTTGGGGACCAATGTCTCTGCCGCGTATTAAATACGATATATCGTCGAAATATTGGTATTGTAAAGTGTGCTTTCAACACCTCTCCTCAAGACCAGACAGGAGTTTAAATTAATTTGTTAACGTACTTAGCAATTATCGTAAAACTCTAAAGTTGTAAATGAACCATATTTTATTATTACGTATTTATTCAATGTTGAACCATAAACTCTGCCCTGGATGAACCAAATTGCTGAAATAGTTTAAAACGTTTTCCACTATTACGCAATATCGCTACTTATTTTTACGATATTTATTGGACCTTTTGGAATAGTGATTTTGCATAAAGTTTTTGGAGCCTTGCGTAGTTATTATAGATTCCAAAGGTTTTACTGCCTTGGTTGAGATTCCATTCGTGAATAAAGATTTTCTACAGTCAAGAAAATGTGTAAAAATACGGCAAGGAAAAGAAAGTCGCTGAAAATCAAAGTTATGCACACCATCTGTTACAGCTATCATTTCATCTTCAATCAAAATTCAAGATGCCATAAGGCAAAGTCTTTAACAGCAAAACTTTCTATTTTTGTGCCAGCCTCGATCTCCATATGCACATATGTGCGAATAGATGTAATGTTGCATAGATATTATATTTATACGTATGCAATGATAATATAATGCGTGGAACAAGGTCTACGAATCTCTCAGGAGTACCACTTTTATTAGATATATTCAAATTCATATACACAGTTTCAAATCTCCACGCACTGTTTTTGTAGATTTTGAGGATTTATTGTTAGACTTTTACGAAGTTCGTAGTACGAACGAATAAACCAAAAATAAAACTAGAACAATTAAGCCATGAATACATAAATAATATATCAGTAAACTCCTGCTCATTTAAAAATGTGTATTTCCAAATCTCACTAAACATATTCACATTTACATTTAGAATTTAAACAGCTAGTCCGTGAAAGAAGTCATTGAGGGTGAGTAACGATAACTGATGTCTCAAAATTTGAGACAATAGGATTTCTTGAGCTACTTATCCTCAGTGTACTGCCATTCATTAAGTATTCAAATCTTGAAAGTCTATTAGCTTAAAAGCTCCAAGTTTCATGAAATTAGCCTATTTGTACTTAGATGTGGTTCAACAATCTCAATCCAACGTAATTTAGGTAAAAGCCCTATTGTCTCCATCACAGTACATTTTATATTCCCATTGAAAAAGGCGAACACAATAAACTGCCTGGTGCCTGGATACTTGCATAATACACAAGTCCAATAATAACTCGTACATATACACTCTTCGGTTCGGTTGTTGAATTAATTTGCTGGAGTCTTGGATTTCCTGCAACTCTACAAGTGTCACTGAACACAGGACACCAAAACAAGAATTGAATTAATCCTTTAGATCATAGAAACTGAGTTATGTGATTATGCTTCATTTTGCAGAAGTTGTCCAACCAAATGTCCCCATTTTCAAATCTTTTGCTTCACCAACACCAATGGTATATGTGTAGGCGAGAATGAGCTAGGTATTTGCTACATACATACGAATGACGTATACAAAATACAAAATGACAGGCCAAAATGAAACTGAGATTTTCAAAATTGGATTTATGCATTTGTTGCAAAGTTCCAGCTCTTGTCGTACTGATTCTTTAGATTCCAGGGATATATTATGTGATTACTTTAATATCGTATATCTACCGAGATGTGAATATGCATATGCGCACATATTTACATATACGTTGCCATATTTAGGTTTATGTGATCTCGTATGGACCATTTGCACTACCTGTACGACTGCAAAAAGCATCATTCAATTTGCATCTATGTACTGTAACGTTTGAGATGGAAAAGTCGCATCAGGTGGAAGGCCTGTTTCATCATTCTTTTCTTTACGTATGTCATATGTGTGTGTATACATATATTTTGTGTGCATGGTACACGTTGTTATACACAAATGGCTCAATCGACAGAGTAATTTAGATTTAAAGCTACCTACTTCCAACCTTAAAGCTACAATTTTCCCGAAACTTTGGGCATAAAGTCAAGCACTGTGGAACGAACGCCATCCAAACAATTCAATTTACCGTTAAAACATCAAAATATTATTGAAAGTCGTTTAAATATAAAATTGCAAAAGTCTGGCGACATGGGTAAAAGTGTCAAAGTGTGACGTTAAAATGGAAAGTTTTTTCCCCTAGATTGGAGATGGGCAGTAATTTCCTGGGCCCTGTATCGCGACATGGACCATTGAGTGCAGGGATGGACGAATGTTGAGTCGAAAATCGTCTTGTTTTCAGTATTTCATTTCATTTTCTCTCATCTCTGGTCATTTTGCAGGCTGTAGGTATTGTAGTGGCACTCGGTTTTAGGCATGGTTTTTACAGCCCCCTTGGCACACATAATCCCAACAACACCCATTCACTTGCTTGAATCATCAAGTCACTCAACTCATCTGTAAATCCCAGTCCAATAATTCTCAGTTTACTTTCTCCCTTTCCCAATCCATCCGCAGCGTTCACACAACTCAACGAAATGACTTATTTTACGATTCCCTTCGTCGCTATTTGCACCTTCCCTGCCTCCCATGACCACATTCAAATTCAGGGACGCAGGCTGCACTGCTTGCTGCACACAGGATTTAACGTGTCAAGGTTGTTTTGATGGGGATTTTGTTTCTGCCCAGAAACTTAACTTATCATAAACACAAGTTAACACAAACTTGTTAACTTGCTAAATACCACTCGTTGTAGCAGCAGAGGAAAAATATGTTCGTATGTGTAACTCGAATTAAGTAGTAGCACGAGGAGTAAATTCTCAGTTACTTTCTGCTACTTAAAATTGTGATGGCTAACAAGCCAGAAAAAGCCAAACTTCTTACTTGGGTACTTATGTGCATGCAGCATATGTAGCAGGGCTTGAGATTGAAATTCTTGTGTTGGATATGGGATGCAAGCATGTGACAGAGACTGTTGTGGAGAAAGAAGACATAAAATCTACAGAGAGACAAGTTTATGATCACTCCTTAAGCCCACGTTAGCCGATCTCATTATCATTATATAAACTAAGTACTTGAGCCAGTCAGGTCTACCTCAGTCAGGTCTACCTCATGCATGCAGAGCAGTCAAAGTCGAGGGTGGAAGAAACCGCCTCTCGCATTATTCGTCATCCGGTGCACTTGGAGGATGGGAAGTAAGGCCTGGAGAGCTGGATAAGACAATACCAGCGAAAGAAGAAGGTTGGCCGGTGGGGCGTGAGTAAGCGGCGGACGTTGCAACCAAGTGGATTGGTTCGTCGCGATCTGGTAAGAGTACATTTTCCGCAAATACTCTCGAACGAGCTAAACCTCTAATCCTGTCAACTTGTTTCCTCCCATAAAAGAGGCCCGCTGATTGCTTTTGCATACCTAATTGGCGACACTTTCCTATCTTTAAAATCCGAGAAACACGGTTCTAAAACACGGTCAAAATTACTCTCTCCCCCACCTTTATGCAGATTGTTACGGTTTGTCTGAATATTTTTTTTCAGTGGGGTAAAGTTTCCTCCTACTTCATTGATTATGGGTCGTTTGCTGCGCAATTGTATTAACAATTGGATCCACACATTCGTGAAGTGATCGATTTCAAACTCTTGATACGTAACTTTGTCTGCTACAAAAATATTTGTATGCACATATTAAAGGGTTGGATCGGAGCATAATATGGAGTGGCTACAATAACTCAGAGGAGGACTTTAGCCCCCAGACAGTAGAATGTAGTCGACAACCATCTTACATAAATCGTCGTCTTGAACACGTGCCAAGTTGGAACGGATGGAGTATTCGCAAACTGGAACACCCCTGAAAGTCTGAGGAGAAAATTAACGGGTACACCCACCACCCATCCACTTACCAAACTCACCCACGAGCTAGAGATTTCCTTCAATCCTTCTAATCATCTTGTCTCATGTTAGAAATTGTGGATGCAATTCACTAATTCCAGTAAGTACACACTTTACGCAGATGTTGAGCATAATCGTTTCAGATGTAAGAGAGCGAGCGAGTGAGTTTGACTGGGTGAAAGTTTCTCGTATTTACTACGCCAAGCAAACTCATTGCGTACGTAAACATACTCTCATCTCCCAGAAATTACTACGAGGACCTGTCCATGCATTTGGTAGAACCGTATTGTCAACCTTTAGAATAAGGAACGGAAGTTGAAGACTTTATTACACATTAAACTAGAATTTACAAGTTGTTGGCGTCAACTTGCCCTGCACTTTGCCTTGCTTATTTCCATTTCGCCACTCGACTTTGTTGAAACCACACTAATTATCACCCACCGAGGTGTCGTCCAACTTTGTTGCCGAATATTGGAGTGCTCAAAGATTCTACAATTTTGTTTGTCTCAAAGTTGCAGTTCTGATTGGTGGTTTGAACCTACGCAACCTGATTTATACGTGAGCTGAGGAGAACAAAACCTTGTCAAACAACTGTACATAGTCTTACCATAAGAAGTGATAGTAGTGCGTAGTTTTTGAACGGGTCAACATAAAATTAAAAGGTCAGTTGCGGTTTGTACATACATTCAGTGCCTATAATTGGTGTTGACCGTTTTTACTTGACGTCACTAGGTCAAAAGTAGGAGGAGCTTAGCTACACGCGCGCGGCAATAATTGTTCACTTTTTCCACGAGAAAAAAATGCAGAATGTTTGATGTAGTGTAGCAGTCCAAGTACAACTACGATCTGGTTGCCAAAACTATTAAAGTAATCCTAGAGACAGTGTCTATCTTTGGTATAAAGGTTTCGGTGGTCCAAGGTCAAGAAAGACTACAGTGATGTCCGAAGCTTTAAATACCAGAATAGCACAAAATCTCTATCTGACGCCGGAGACTTTGGCCATACAAATGACCTTTCAACTTTAGAGACCAGATTAACACTGAAAAGTGACTCAAAGATGAAGGTCTTTTCGATTAAAAAGCGTCACATGCTACAGATATCCCAAGCCTAAGCAATGGTCAAAAAATTGACCTCTCTCCCCAAACGGTACGGTGAAAAAACCAAAATAACTAACCCGTTTACCGATGATAATTTCTTTACGACATGAACATATTTCAACAAAAAAGCTAGCACGTTTTATTTCAAATATTCTAAGGGTTAGCTGATTACAAAATAAAGGTCAAAATGTTATCTTATCAGGCTCCATTCATGGTTTTGGCGGGAATCGGCGGAATTGAGCAAAAACAGCCCAATTTCCTTGATTAAGGAGAGAAGATAGTTTCAAAAAATATTTGATAAACGTCCTGAGGAAACTGGAGCACCCCCTCAACTATTCCATATCGGGTGAAAAGCCACCGACCTTTGTGAGGGCGTCCACAGTAGCATTTACAGCGAAATTCGTGAAAAACTGGATTACAATCCACATTTCTGACTTCATTTGCACTTTAGGTTTAACGTTGGAATTTTCGAACCGCAGACAACTTCACCACCAAATACTGATTACAATTGAGGAAAAGGTCTGTTCTGAACCCCATATATGCGTCAGGGTCACAAAAAAATTTCTGACCCGGGAATGACACAGTTTGTCAATTAATTTCGTGCGTATTTTTGATGGAGCTTTCTCTTTCGTGACCAATTTTTCATGGGCACAGGTGGAATGTATTTTCAAGTTTGATGCATGTTTTCTACTTGAAATTTAACTGGCTTTTCAATGGAATAAGAATAAATTTGAAATTCCTTAAAACTAACCTAATATAGTCGTCTACTCTACTATCACTTTTTAAGTTGAGACTATGTATTGTACGGATTGCACCAGCTTTGCCACGTTGCTTTTACCATCACAGTTGATTTTAATCCGGTTACTAGAATTCTAATTTGTTTCGTAACGCGAACGTGCGAACACAACGATTGATACCAAATCCTCAGGAAAACGTAAACCATTATCAAGTAGTGACCTCACACTTTCTATTTGAAGTAAGGTTATGATAATATATTTATCAGTCGAGACTTCCGTTTCATTTGTTACTACACTGAATTAATTTTGAACCTGTGAATAAACTGACCATATAAAACAAACTGTATTGCAGTGAATTGGGTGAAACTATAGAATCTCACACATGTCCCCAAAGTGTACTTCTAGCTGAATATATGCCAATAAAATTATGGAACGTTTTTCACTTGAAGATGTCAATCAGTGAATTTCGACGAGTGTAAAGCGTCGTGTAAAAGATCGGTTTCCATCAAATCCAATATCCTTGGTGGTTGAATTCCACTGCCAACTGTCACCCACCAACATATACCCATCTGCCACCTCTACCACCAACAAAGTCAAGTGAAAGCATATACTGACTGAGAGCAGAAAAGAGGGTGAATTTTATCCGCTTCATTTACATACCAGCCAAAGTGTGTGTCTACAGCACGCCAAGCTGCCATGTCCCAATGTGTCACATCAACGACCATTCAAATCACTTGTCAGCTTTCACTGTCACATCACAACAATCTTCACTCCATATTATTATTATGCTAAACTGCTGAAACAATGTCACTGCAGGATAAACAGCGGTGAATGCTTCTCTTAGGACTCTTTCAATATACATAAATGAATGCCTGCACTACTTAAGACTTTTATCCTTAGATTGACTGAAGTAAAACTGGATATTCTGTTTCTTTTTACATTCTTGACTGATCTCTGGTTATAAAATAATTATAAAAGTCTGGGGCGAGCCAGAACCAGTATTTTTTGTCTTTTTTTAACTTTCTTTATTTCTAGGAATAATTTTGGAACTCTTGACCAATATTTTACAAAAGTTATGCATCCATTCACCCATATATCCAGTAAAGTATGTAAAATTTCAGTTTTTCTTCCCAAATTTTACAAACTGAACACGTTATATAGATACAATATATGTACATATACTTGAATGGAAAACTGCTACTGGAATTTGTTAGTTTCATAAAATTAGTAATATGATATTCCACTTCAATTACATGGAGATAACGAAACAGGTCGGAACTTGAGCGAGAGTTATTACACACCAATCCTTTTCATGTACATTTATCTGGTATTATGCCAAATTTCTCAGATTTGGACATTACCAAGGGTAAAATTGCCTTTGAGGAGGAGGAGACATTGGAGAGACCTGAACTGAACCCTGATATGAATCAATTATGATGAAGCAAAGAGTCCGAATAATAGCAAAATCTCGTGACAGCCTTACTACTCCCTCCTCGTAATAAAAATGGAGTGAAATATGAAAATGCGAACTCCAGCCCGTGCATCAAGAATCCAGCATCAGCCTCGCAAACACGGCTAGCTATACTTACGCACTGAACCAAGCAAAGTACCACCCACCCACTTTCTAGCGTCATCCAAACTGTATTATCATCACCCAACAGTGAGCATCAGATAACTCGTGAATGCAGATAGATGGATGTATGTACGGTTCGGGCAACGGCCTCGCCTCTCTCAAACCGACGATGGACAAAGATATATGCCAGCAACCCACCAACTTCGCGTCGGTGTAACTTGGCCAAGTCAAGGATTCATTTCCTCTCGCAAAAACGACTCGTTCCTGTCACTTCGCTCCGCTTTCATCCGGTTACACTTAAATAATAACACTTTTCTTAGAGTAAATGGATACCTAGCCGAACAAACTCGCAGTTGTTCATGGGACGGAAGTATCTATGTACAAGACTTACATAGAAATATAGGCAGAGAATTTCTGGTAATGGCTTTGGCTTCTAGGGGAAATATAACAAAACCCACGATGGAGATAGCTGATATGCAGACGAAGGAAGAATGTGGCATCAGCTTTCACCGCCGCTGTGGAACACAGGATTTTAAACATAGGAAATATAAATTGCATATTCTAGGAGAAATGTCAAAACGGAGAAGAATAGCCAAGGAACACGACCACGTGTGTATATATCTCAAACTTGTGCATGCATATTGAGTATATGTAGTACAAGGTTGGTTGGTGTATCAAGTGGGTGCGTATTACTGGATCAAGGCAATTCAAATATCTACGTGAATCCATTCGCCTTCCGATTTTGGCAATAACCATGACATAAAGATAATAAAGTGAGTCAAGAGGTGCAACCCACCCACTTAATCACCATCTCTCCTTCCATCTCTGATCTGCGGCTGTTCAACATCACCAAACTGACGTGAGTTTCGTTGCGGCATGTGATATGAGAGATGCTATGACAGCTTTCGCCTCAGGAATGCTGTGATAAACGGAATCAACTTTCAGGGAACTAATACTTTTTTTTATATAAATACGAACATAATCCATAACCAAGGGTATTGTTTCAGTTGAGATTGCTCGTAGGAGCAAGACCATGTTCATAGACGACAAGTCAAAAGTGTATGCAAGGCCACATAATGATATTGACAGGCATTGGTACACGTTCAGTTTTCAAAAATATTAAAAAACCTTCACGGTATTTACAATTTTGTGGTCTAATCATATCCATTTCAAGTATTGAAGAGAAAATCTTGGATGTCTCAATAATAACGAACTTTTTATCGAAAAGAAATACACGAGCTGGAGGAAACGGCGTCATTTTGATCCAAAATGTCCTCTTACACATGATGAGAGAAGTTTGGTTCAAGTGCGGGCTTCTGTTCTGTTCTAGGAAAAATAATAATACTTATTATATTATTGGTATTATTATTTATAAGTATTATGACGATGCGGACTAAAGTTTCATTAAGTAAGCAAATACATAGGACCCATTAATATTGAATTTAAATTATTTGTTTATTGTATAAAACATGAAACAAGTCGCAGTAGCAAATAATTCATACGTAACGAACAAGCAACAAAAAAATAACTTAATTAAGTAAATGGAGTAAAAGAAAACAATGTCGTTTTGGGAAAGGAGATACAACGCTGGACCGGTCCATCAAGTTATCAGTATAAACTACTAATGACTGCGGGCTTGTCGAAGTTGTTCAAACTCCAGTCGGAATCGTTCTCTTGAATTGTTCATGGTGACGAAATAACTTGGAGGAGGATCTCCAAATTGTTCTACCAGTCGTCCAAAATTTTTGATAGTTTTGTAATATCTTTTCTCATCGGGATGATCAGGGTCGAATCGGAGGATCACGTCCTTTGGAGATACAGTGTACGGGAGGGTGGTCACTTGATCCAAAGTTGCCCATGGAGGTGGATGAGACCGGTCTCCTTCTTCGATATACCGGAACATGGAGACCCCGTCGATGGCATACTGTTGGGCTTTTAGGATCAAGTCAGCTGATGGAGTTGCTGTTTCCGTGATGATGTAGCGACCCACTCCATGTATCTCGTTGAATTTGTGGGCTTATGTCTAGATTTAGAGAATTATTTAAGGTTGATTTAGACCGGTCTAATAAAATTTACAGTGATAAATATATATGATGCAAATTACCATCAGGAATCCTTCTCCAACCTCTTTAGTGTTGGTCGAATCACACAGCACAATCTTCTTTTCAGCGCAGAAGTCGGGGTCTTCACTTCCAACAGTTTTGTCGAAAATGAAGGATTGTCCTTCGGACGAGGGTGAAAAGTGGGTGAGTCTCATTGAGGAACGACCCATCGACCCGCAGTATGACCCAATATAGTCTTCCATTCCAGCTCCATTTTGAACCGGTTCAAGTCGTTTGATAGTTTCAAATGGATCGGTGCCCATGTTATCGCGTCGAACCAAGGATGCAGCATAAATTATATCCAACGGTGGCCTGTTCTCGTTGGATGTATTTTTGCTAGCAGATATTTTCTGTTGAAGAGGATGTTGCGCGTCTCTGTAGGCTGCATTCGTGTCAGACTTAGTTTGTGAAAATCCTTGTCTCATCCCAGTTGTATAGTAGGACGACAGCCTATTCCGTTTCCCTTCAGATTTGATGACATAAAATCCTTTAATTGATGAACCTTTTTACAAAATACAAATATATTTAACCGGTTAAATTAGACATTTAAAGAAACACATATTATGAAAGAATTTGTAAATTCTTACCAGGAATTCTAATGTCAAACTGAATATCCAGCTGATTCCGGTCTTCTTGCCTCCAATGTGCAGCTTTTTCTAGCTCCTCTCGCCTTACATCCAGAATTTGTCGACCTGCTGATGGGTCCTTCTCTACTTCTTTCAACCAGTCTATCAACTCCTCGCGATGTAATTGCAGTCGGAGATCATTCGACAACTAAAATATAAACAAACATTGAACCGGTTCAAATAATTGTGATACGTATGAAATTCATATTAGTCAAAGGAAATAGTAATCACATTTACCTTTCCATATTTACGTAAAGTAAAGTCCAGAGATTCATCGTCCGACGATGAATCCGATGTTGACCGGTCGTCGTCTTTGCCCTCCTCATCTTCAGATTCCTCAGAGTCTGAATCAATAACGTATGCTTTCCGTTTTCGGGTTTTACACCGCTGCAAAATGTCTTCGTCATCATCGATCAGCGCCATGTCGTCGGAAGTGTTGGAACCTTCCAAATCTAAAAAACTATCACAAAAATCATATTTAGATCCTCAAAAATTGTACAAACAAATATTTCCTTGACCGGTCAAGTTTACATATTTCAAATAATTCTATACACGATAAAGAGGAAGGAGTTCACTTACTTGTCATTCGACATGGTCACGTTTTGTGGAGATTGTCCTGAAAAGGACAGTTGGGATTTTTAGTTTAAATCTGCAGACAGAGTTTTTGGAGAACCTTCTTGTTGGAGTGCTAAAGTCCGAATGATGGACCACACTTCCATGTCGTTGGCTGCTGGACGCCACATTCCTAACAAGTCTCGACTTGTCTAGAGCGTGGATTTCAGCTGACTAGAGATAAGGACCCTTTGTCAATGTCATCTTGGATTTTGGATTATGAATGTCAGTCTACACCAGGCACATCACCACCATAGGCGCTACTCCAGGATGAAGGGAAGGAAGATATCTGCAGTAATAATGTGTAACAATGTACAGTCCATAAACACGCTATGGCTCGTTTGACACTAGTAGTGACTCCATATCCAAATATCTAAATGCGTATTTGCATACTGAAAATGAATAATTGTTTTCATGTACGGCTTTTGCAATTTATTTCTGGAAATGCAAACATTTTATGCAATTAAAATGAAATTAAAAGCAGAGACCAAATTTGATGCTACGAAAGGTAAACAAAATGTTTGCTTAGTTTTTATTTTTACTTCTCAGATGACGGAATACTTTATATAATAATTATGAACTCGTTGCAAAGTAAATATTTATAAATACACTTCTCAATTTGACTTGCCCAATTCAATGCCAATTTCACCATTATATTGACGACTGCAACAACGAATTATATGCAGAATAAATTAGCAATAATACAAGACAAAACATCTATACTCCCACTTGATGCATTCATCGAGTATGTACCTAAAGTTCATTGCCTTTTTTGTTTGCACACCATTTTAAAAGGGCCATAGCCAAGACCTATTTTATCCAAACATGCGTGGTAATACGAGTATGATGCGTAAGTGCGACAAATTCTATCGATTAGAATATGTGAATAGAGTAAAAAGAATAGGGGTTCCAGTCCCGGGATTTAATTCCCGGGAATTCCCGGGAAACGGGATCCCGAAATCCCGGGATTTGAATGACTGAAATCCCGGAATTTCGGGATTTTTCAATTTGTCATTCAGAAGTGAAATTACTTGTAATTTACTATTTTAATAGCAGTTTTATATAATTTTCGGTTATATGATTGGTAAGAAAAAGCTTTGAAGAGCATAACCAGTCAAAATTGATCCTAAAGTCGAAAATTTACATTCTAAACAATATTGGTAGCTGTATTTTTCGAATATTCATCCAAATTTTGTATTTAATTCACAAATAAAATTTTTAATACAACATGGAACTTAAAATTTTCTAATTTAGATGTCAGATATTAAATTGAAGCAAAAAGAACGCCGTATTTTCGGCATAATTATGGAATCCGAAATCACGTATGCCCAAAAACACTAAAACGTTACAAGTGATTCCAAATTTTAGTCGATGAATTTAAGGCTGAATGAAAAGCTTTTTGACTGAACGAGGTAGTTCGTATATTTGAGCTTGAAATTTTTGAATTGCCAAATTCCATGTCCAATTGTAGTTTTTGAATAATTGTTCGCGATTTAGGCCAAATAATACTGCTAAACTTAAGTTTGTGCATTTCTGGTTAACATGGTGGCGAACCCTTGATTAATTATTTATGTTTTCTGGAATGAAATTATCAAACTTTTTCTCATCACCTCTCCAAGATAGATGACGAAAATTGAGCTACCACAATACATCGAAATTTTGCATTTATCATAGCAGGCAAAACAATATGCTCGCTAATTTGTGTTACTATCATGTGTATGCCAGAAAATAGCATACTTTATAATAATACTTATGAATGCACATATTTGGAAAACACACATCAGTAGATATGTAAATATTATGTAATATGTAATGTAAGTATTATAAATATGCTCAGGCTCGGTACTTTTAGAGCCATGTGCACCATAATTTGACTAAGTTATACGGTAATATTTGAATTTCGGGAAAAAATCCCGGGATTTGTCACGGCGAAAACCGGGATTCCCGATTCCCGGGATTTAAAAAATCGTCCGGGATTGGAATCCCTAAAAAAGAATCTTAAAAACAACATTGCATAATTCTGGGAATTATAACTTTCTCCTTATTTTTCGCATGCCGTCAAGAAATTGGTAGCTTTATACAAATGACCTTCAGAATTGAGTAATATTTTATCAATCTAAATGACTTTTTGGAAATATTTTCATTTTTATCTTGTGGAACCATCAATTTAAAAAATAAACGCCTGGTCGATCAGGCGAAATTTTTCCCAGAATTTTGCAACGAACTGTGTTTGCTCTCCAAGGAGTTAATCAAAACCCTTCCTCAGAGCGGTAACATGTTCCGTGGTGCGTTGGAGGGGTGTTATTTCACAAGGTTATTTATTTGATTTGTTGGCTCCAGAAAGAAAGTGCAACGACTAACGAAATGCAACGGCCAACGGCGTGGTTTGATGTCATGAGAAATGAAGGGTGTCTAACAACGAAGGGTGGAAACGAGATAATCTCGGTACGTAAAACCGAGGAGCTCCATAATGCCCCTAAATGACTTGACTGATGTCCATGTGTTCTCCAAGTCGTGAGTTTCCTCAAGAAAATGCATATTATATAGTGCTCTGCAGATCTACACAGCGTGGTTCGATTTGGTCGTGGTTGTGTCGTCGTGTGATGAAAGTCAAATGGTGTTCATGGGCAAAGGGGAACTTTTTCCGTACGAAGACATCAATGCAGTGCAGACGCTCTCGAGGTATATTTCATTGAGCCCCCAACAGAAGGTTCGCATTAGTCTTCACTCTTCAACAAGACGTGGGTTGCATTTTTAAATGGAAGAACACATTCATACACATACGATTGAGGCAGCCCCCAACTTACTTTCTCTTCCATTTTTCTCTAGAAACTAGTGAATTTTACTTTCCGCAAAGAGTCACTCCTATAGTAAAGTACCAATGGGTTTCTTAAAACTAGGGTCACTTGCACCCTGTAAGTGACACAATTTTTTAGAAGATATTTACTGATGCGCGGCTCAATTAGAGTATAATAAGCATATATCTGTAATTTTCCTAAGTAGTTCGTAAAAGGACGTGAGTACCAAAGAGATAATATGTAATGTCGGGTTCACTATTTCTAAGTTGAATTGGGAGAGAATTAAAGCCATCGAATCTGCAATATAGGAGTGAATTGCAATAATTGGACAGGTATTACTTATTTTGTTTGGTGTCCCAACAACATGCGAAATCTTCCAATGTCCCATTTATAGTTGGGCTAACGAAGTAAAGTTTGACAAAATGGGGAAAGTTGTTCAGATTGTCCGGCTCTTCTTGAACACACAAATAAGTTGTGTCTTCTTCTACGTTCCAATTCATTCCATTCGTCTCTGGCACCACCAAGACCAAAGACATTTGCTAAAAGTTTCAGGTCAACGAGGCAGTGTCCATTTAAAGCACGTGCTTTCTCTCTCTCACCCTCCCTCACACCAACACAACACAACTCCCACCCCTCCCCCCAACCAGGATGGTGTGGTCCAGCTCGTGTCGCTGAGCTCCTACCTATGCACTTACATACATATCTAGTCTATCCGGCTGTTTTGGTGGCTGTTAGTTGTTGGTAAGCCTCTTGCAGGTTGCTGGGTAAAATCTTGTCACGCAGTAAGAGTTTGGTCTTCTTCCTTATTGAGCAGCGTAGACAGAAGTTTGTAGAGAAAGATTCTCTCCAACGTTCTCTATTCATTTTGAGGATTTTATAGTGACAGTGAAATAGCTTCGAGCTCGTTTGTGATGGAGTAACGACGGATAACGACGGGTTCTCACATTTGAAGAAGGACGTGTTTATACAAAATATTTATAGAACTTGGAGAAGACAACGATATGCAGCTATTCTTGAATGCATACATAACTGCACAACCCATACACCATGTACATATGGAGCCAATGATGATGATGATGAACTACAGTTATTCAGAATCGTTTAACCTTTCAATGTGTATCTATCGACTTTCTAATTTTACAGCTGAGAAGAATTGGAATAATTCAAACCCACATATGCATCTAAAATTGGGAGCAGTGTCTGCCGTTTGGAGGGTGAATGGAAGTGGTTGTAACAGGATATGTTTTCTTTCCATGTCATGTGCTTCTTTCACACGCTAGCTCCCTTGAATTCCGTTGAAGAAAGCTGCGAAGAAAAATAGGATGCTGGAGGAACATCAAAGGAAGGAAGCAGTACGCGAAGACAAAACATCAATGTTTTCATAGACCATCACCCGTGCAAGGCAAACTCTCTCTCTTTCGCCAGCAAACGAACGCTAACTCGACTCACTCCACAAACGCTGTGCACGTTGAGGACGGACCTTTATTTCATAGACCCACAGTTACGAAACATGTCAATGCACATCCCCAACTGCGTATCTCCTATCGAACACCGCACACTTTTATATGTCGATCATGATGACTATTCACTTGGACTGGTAAACATGTGCTAAAATATTTCGAGTTTACACAGTACAACGACCTAAAACAAAATGACAAAATCTGTAAAAGTGTAAGTTGAACTTTTGCACAAATGTAAACAACATGACCCAACATTCTTTATGCAACAAGGAAATAAAGAGTTTTTGTCCAAACATAAATGCTAATCCTGACTGCTAGTCACATAATAAGAAAGGGTGAGCAGAAGCGTTTCATAAGAAGATTGACAGAGTGAAAGTGGAGGAGTTGCAGGAGGAAGACTCATGTCTTCTGCTACTACAGGGGTGAATTTAAATTCTCAGGAAAGTAAACAGGGAAATTAAAACTGTTTGTGGAAATTCTCCATATGTTCATTACATTTCCGGCCTAATTATTTTCTAATGTGGCTCGTATTTATATAATGAAAACCTTGAACATCCATGCGCGACTGGATTGAAGTGAGTGAATACGTTTCAATAAATCAAGCGATAGATTTATCCCATGTAATCACAATTCACTCCTGAATAATTCATAAGTTTCGCATCTGACACAGATAAACTTTGCCAACTCATGCACTATCAACCAATGGGCAAACAAGAAACCAAAACTCAGTGAACTGTACTTGACTCAACTAAAATTTGAATTAGAATCCAAATTCAAACGAAAAGGAAGTTTCACTTTCACTTTTCCTCTCTTCCCCTCTCGTCCCAACTCTTAACTGAACTCTCCACCGACACATTTCCAAATATTGAAAGTAAACTGAACTTCATGACATGCTATGAGGCAAGAAATAAGGCGTTAGTTGCGAAGATGTGACCAACCAACAGCAGGAGTGTCGTCGTATGAAGTATGAAATTGCTGATTGTGCAGCATCTGTTCTCGAGTTTCATTTCATTCTTTAATTCAGCGTCAACTGAGATCACATCACGATCCTGCTCCTTTCTTTTCGGTGTTTCACTGAATCCAGTGAGGCTGGCATGGCTGGCCGTGGTGGTGCTGGCGTCGACTGGGAGAAAGAAAAGAGAATGCAATTCCTGCATGCAACCAAAATTCCGTTTGATCGGCCCACGAAACGAAGAAGGGATAAAAGTTTTTCCTCCTCTGTTGTCATGTCCAAATGCTTCTCCGCACGTTGTAATAAGTCAACAAAATACAAATAAAATTGATCTAAAGGAATTTTATACCAAATGAATGTTAGCCGCAACACATTTGGACATATGTACATATGTAAATAGGTTATTAAGCTGATGTAGATAACCACGAATCAATGATTTAAACCAAATTCTATATAAGAATTGTGGAAATGCATAATCAATTCAAGATACAAAGATGCTTTTACGCAACGTTGCTTATGTGCTCCATTTTCATTAATGCTTACACAGCTGCAAAGCAATAATTATTGTTG
The DNA here is from genome assembly GCF_002217175.1 of Folsomia candida. Taxonomy (NCBI): domain Eukaryota; kingdom Metazoa; phylum Arthropoda; class Collembola; order Entomobryomorpha; family Isotomidae; genus Folsomia; species Folsomia candida. Next base: position 16,275,298 of record NW_019091193.1, on the reverse strand, counting down.
TAAGGTTTTTAATTAAATTTCAAACAAGCTTTTCTGAAAATGGAACAATGGAGGTGGTAAAATTTCTAAAATACTTGTGAACTTTTCTGTACGCCTACTATACTTTCTTGTCTTGTGTATTTGTGCACAGCCTGTAAAGGAGAAAGTACAAGACCTTATTAGAATTTTATTGTTATGGCCACCCCAACAAGTTTAAATTACTTGTGAGGCAAGCTTTTCCGACTGGTTTGATTAGAAAATGATGGCAAGCATTATTTCTGCTAAAGAATAATTATGTACATTGAATCGGTATTTGGAATCGAGTATCTCTGGGCATGAATTATCTCTACTCACAATCTGATAATGCGTATTATTTATTATTGGTGAAAGCGAAATCTCTGGTAATCTTTTTACTCACTTGTTTTTTGAAGTTACAATTGAATCTCATTTGTAGAATGAATATTGAACCAATTACAGTTATGCATATACATATGTATGTATGGGGATCTATGTATGTACATATGTGTATGTATTTCAGAATTTTCAGATACCAAAGGTTGTCCTCGTTATCTAATGAGAATTGCGGTTTTCCATGAATATGTAAATAATAATGCAATAAAAAACTAACAAACAACCGGAAAAAACTTGAACTCATCTACAGACTTGGTTTACATCTTTTGCATTCAATCCACGGCAGTTAGAATAGATTATTTGCATATAGAATCAGTTATTTGCTGCTTGACTGGCTTCTTCAGGCACTGGATCACGCTCTTGTCAACAAGAAGAACAGGAAGGAAAAGCAAAGGAGCAATAATTTTTGAACGCATCAGTAACGGTTGTTGGATATTGCAAAATTCAGTGCGTCTAGTTCCAAATGAGCTGCTCCAGTATTTGCATCGACAGTTGTTACGCTTCCTTCGCTCTTGTTGCTGATCTATTGCGAAATTGTGTTCAGGATACGTTATTTATTAGATCCCTGTGTGACATATTTAGAATATTTATACGGAACACTTATTTATGTCTGTAGTTATATGTACACACACGATATGTTGTAAATATAACTAGAATATAAGAATGAAATTATATTCACATAATGTCATTCATTATAAGTAAGCAATAAACATTGCAACATGTACATATAGACGTATGCACATATGTATGAAATGCGTATACTCCCAGGCAGACAGCTCCATAAAGAACATTTGCTGTTTATTGGTTAAAGAGCTATACACATAGTTGTTTACTATGAGGATTTATTTATACACAGTTATACATACATACATATATATACATATATATCGATGTACTTGCAAATTTGCTATTCTGGGAGGAAATCCGTGAATATGTATCTACGCACAGATATTGGTGAAATGTTCGATTCAGATATTTTTACATCAGTATTCTACAATTTGTAATGTAGATTGACGTTGAGTTTGAAAGGATGCATCAAACTGGATTGATTCGACGAATATTTAAATGACGACAATCTGAATTTCAATTGAGTAGGATGGTAGCGCAGTCAGACATCTCGTGCTGGTTTTACCCAAGACTAGAGAAGCACATGCTTTCTCTTTTCACTTGACCCAGTGCATAATATGTAGGATTCTACTTAAGCAGACTGTCTTAAAACATTCATCTCAATGTTTGGGCATTTTACCTCTTTATTGTGCTGTATCGCCCACAGAATTGCTAATAAGTTCTCGAAAATTAGGTTGGACACGAGAATAGACGGCTAGAAAATGCTTATGTGGCATTGTATTTTAATCGTAACCGAAAATATTTGTTATTCGAATCTTACAGTAAATTAATTGATTGATTGTGATAACCGGCTAAATATTTTATTTTGCAACAGTAATCTAAAATTGAATTAATAAAAATGCTGAAAGACCAAAAGAATACGATCCAGTCTGTTTTTAGCCGCTCGTTAAAGTCTTTGGAACTTGAGCGAGTACTGAAGAGTGTTTTGATGTCAGTAATGCATCATCAACATGACATGCCCTGCGTGTCCCACAGACAAGAATATCTCAACCCTTCATTCCTTGTTCAACATCGAGATCGATTTTCACCTTTTTGATTTGAGCCCAGCAGGCAACCAACCAAACTGGCACCGACCGACCGACGGATGAGCTTGGAGGATGTTCTGCCGACAACTAGGCCAACAACCAAGCTGGATCATGTCGAAGAGGAAAAGAAAACAGGAGCAGGAGACGAAACTTCATTTCTACTTGGGGCTCATTGGGATTCTTGGCTTCAATCGTCCAAGCAAACTTTCTCTGATTTCATAAACCATCTGTCGCTCCACGGACGACGTACGTATGTATGAACCCTAAGACAGAGATTCATTCACCTTCCTTGCTTCAATCATAGGCAGCAGTCTTCGCCTCACAAGATTTATCGTTTCCATATCGCGGAAGAACATCAATTTCTTTACTCTCATCCCGTTTGTATCGTGCGATCAACAAATCTCAATATTCAACCAGAGCATGTTTTCCAATCTGTGTGCAAGATTGAATGGAGAAACCTATGTGTAATACCATAGTAAAAATGCTTGTTGGAATGAAAATGCCAACTTTACGAACAGTTTAATTGAGTTGAAATTGCACTGGGCACTTTTGTTGACAACTTTTATTGTATAAATAATATGTATTGATTGATGGAGTATATTTAGAATAAAATCATTCCTATATAGCTGTCATTGAGTCAATATGTACTACGGCAAGCTGCGTTTTACTTGCAACTTGCTAGAGGCAGGCAGAAGGTAATAAAATATTTACAAATAATATCTAAAACGGTATATTTTTAGCTTAGCTTATGTGTAATTAATTGAGAAATTGGAGATTTGCCGAGTTGAGATAAAAATACGACTTTATTGATTTTAAAGAGGTAGTTGGTTCTCGTCTCGTCATTTAAAAGGTTACAACAGAATTGGAGTCCATGACTTCCCTCGTGGCTCACACTCATTAGCCTGATTAACTCAACCAACAACTTTCATCATCGTGTGCCAATACACTTTACAGATTGGAAGGAAGGGAAACCGCCGGGACCCAGGATGATAACGTAGTCAATTAAGCTGCAGTAAAACGCTCAAAGACGGTAAAATTGTTGATTATCATGTGCCAGCAACAATAGTCTTCTGTAGTGCGTACTTGGATCAAGTTATGCCCTGATATAAAATTTATACGGCGAGGAAAGCAATCTCACTACGGCCAGGTGACTTTGTTTCATCAAGATTAGTCGTGGTAGATAGGACGAGAAATTTTAGTATCGTATCAAATTTGTATCTTGCTTCGTCAGGGATGTGGGAGTACCATAAGTTTTCGTATAATTTGAAAATTTTGAAGACTCCACAGGCCGCCTGCTGTTATTCAATCAAATTCTCATTTGGCAAGTCGATCACTTCTTATAGTTTGCCCCGTTAACAAGCATTAATCAATCCTGACATTTTGGTCTTAATCATATTGCCCATATTATACAATTTGCCATTCCATGCAAAATTTCGTATGGTTTCACAGTAATGGGGCATATAATTATTCTCTGCATTTGAAAACTTGTATAATAAACCCAATTACTAATCTTCATTACCTTCCATTCATCATTTTAGAAAGGGCAAAACTTATTTTTATTTTTCAGTGCCACAAAATCAACAGTGTAGCTATATAGAAAGGATTGACTAGAAATTGGTAAAAATTCGTTGGAATTTGGAAACTGTGCATTGATAATTTCTTATAATTTCTTCCTAAAAGTAGAGCATTCAGAATAAATACGTACATGACTGATACATAAATCCTTCTTCATTAGAATTGGTGCGTATGTACGTGAAGCAGTTTAATTCTGCGTTCAATCTACTCTGGAAATTTCGAATTAGCAAATTAGATTTATTTGCTCGGCAGGGTGTAAAATATTTAGAACACACCATCATCGCCCTGTTGGGTTTGTTATACGTATGTTGTGCTGTTGACTGACTAGAGTTACAATAATATGAGAGAATTCCATGGCAGGAGGCAATTTCCGTTTAAATTGCATTAGGGATTTGGCTACGCGACAGTTTGACCATTTTATGACACGATTATACTAAATTCGAATTCGAATTCACTTACCCGCTCTATTTCTAATTTTAAGCTGTTAACAAGAGGCGTTGCTGGTGTCGGGATGTAAATTCCAGCACGTTGCTTGAGAAGGTACGAAAACATGCATCATCATCATCACCACCATCATCGTCCGTGTGAGATTGACGGACTTCCATGCGGATGCTGCATTGCTCACATTTCTAATTTGCAAAGTAACTCATAGGAGCTCCCAAGTCATTCCTGGGTGTGATGTGATTGAATCCCGAACTGAGCAGACAAGCCAAACGACGACCTCGTTCACTTTCACTTTGATTTCATTGGGCTGATGTAAGCCAGGATGAGCCTTGACGTGTGACAACAATCCAGTGGAAATAATTTCAATCCGCATATTCATTTTCCAAGAGCATTGGTACCAGATGGGAGTCGATCCACCAACCCCAGACCAATCCCACGAGCGGACTTATTCCTTGGCGAGAAATGAAACAAGTCAGCCTTCAGACGGACTTGACTTCTTCTTGTTTATCCCTATTTGCATGTTAACTCACTTCATTTTATTCAGGATGGTGGACGCCTTCTTGTGGTGGTGGTGGTGGTGGTGATGTGGGGTGGCTGGATGGTGTAGAATTGTTGGGAGAAATCAAATTGCACCGAGCAGAATTTATTTTAAAATGGACAAGTCTCACTCACACAGAGAGACCAACTGCCTCAGATATTTACAATGTGGAAGAACATGATTTGGCTCGAACCAAATCCTACAAATTTGGTTCAGCTGTGCTATTCCTTCTTCAAATCTTCCGAGACCTCATCGCCATTGAAGTCTCATCCAAAAGACCTTAAGGATCACTAAGCTTCCAAACCAACCAACCAAATTCCATGAAGCAGTATGTAGGATGAACATTGTGAAGAAATGTTAGCAAGTTGGTTGATCCGAAGAGAAAGCCAACTTCTTGTGAGAGACTTCAGACTTGAGACACAACCAAACTCTGCAAAATGACAGCTCGCCTGCTACGTGTCTACTTAAACTGTATGGTCCAAAATAAGTAATACCTCTAGAGAATTTTAACTTGACGCAATTTCTGTTGGTCGAGTGCATATTTGTTGCATATGAATTTTCATACTCTAACCCCGAAACATACGTATTACCTATTCTGCCAAACACACCATGACTTTGTTGGTGAGACATGGTAAAGGGCGAGGTGAGAAATTATGCCTACCTCACTCACGAACCAAAGCATCTGTACTACATTCATGCTACAAAGCAACAACTGCATGTTGATTAATAATTATTAGGTACATACATAAATGTAACGCGTTCAGCAGCGCTCAAACACGCCATTATATCGACGATCATCCGTCGCACAACATGCACGATGAAAGGAAAGTTGACGGGATTGGCTTGGCAAACTATTAGCAAAAGAAGACCAGATGGACAGAAGTGAAGTCAAAGTCTGGCGCAGGAGTGTGTACTACAAGCAGGACTTTTGAAAGGGAATTTAACACTCATTGCTTTCTCCATCAGCCAGCAGCACCGCAGATCTGGTGGCCCCATAAGGTGGAATATTCAGCTCTCGACTACCACCACCAGTGCTACTCCTGCGAATGTTGGAAATATCCTCCCTTCGCTCCCTGTCCTATCTGATGCCACGTTCTGCTTAGCCTGCTCTGGCGTTTTGCACAAGTCGAGTGAGAGAGAAAGCGAGGCGAGGAGTGGGACGAGTGAGACTCCGAAGTGTTTAGTTGCTTCGCAGCTTTCACTCAAGTCAGCCACTTCCACGTTCCATCTACTCGACATCTAGCACGGCATATCTCAGATATTGCACTCGGGAGCTGAAAGGCCTGTTCAATAACAGTTTGCGTCTGATTTCCTATCTCTCTCTCACTCTCTAAACAGTGCTAAATGCAGTAAGCAGGACTTGCAAACCAAAGTGGGATAATACGTGCTTCTTCACAACTTCTTCACATAGCTGAAATAAGATATCGAGTAAAATAATTAACCGAGAATCCTCATCTATATAAATACGGAGTGGAAGGCCAACGGAAAACAACAACAACAAAGGATCCCAGTAAATACGCAGATTAATTAGAAATCATAATTTAGTAGACAAATAAATTTAGTAAATAAACCAAGTCATCCCCCTTGATATACATACGTAAGAACTTGTTAGTCAATTCGTTAATTTGTTGGTTCAATAGGTGAATTTTAACCTGTAACTCTTGTGTATCGCACTTCTCATTAAAAATTAAGGTAAATTCATATCCATTGTTTGAAGAGTTGAATGGTGACGACGTGTCATTCGGGTTCATCTCGCTTTCCTTTATCACGATTGACAGCACCCGAGTTTCATCCCCTCTCGCGTCGCGTAGGGGTAAAGTGAAGTGAATGAAAACAATCAACTCTGCGAAGCAGAATAAAAAATATCCAATTCAACGAGTAAAAATAAGAAGTGTCCTGCTCAAATTGGATCCAAGGGGAATGCCAAAGAAGACAATACAGACCAGCAAAATTGGACTCGCAATTCAATAAATGATATCCGCCACCGTCAGTACTACGAATTCTGTCATAATCATCTCCTCTGAACGGCACTGCTTGTTTGCCAACCCAACAAAAAGTCATGCCTTCTTCCCTCACACCCACGTTACTCTGGATTTCGTGATTCAACAATAAGGACACAACAATCCATGCACTGTTCCTGGTACGTTTTTGGCATTGATCTTCTGCCAGCTTTATTATTACTTGTCTGCGTAGTCATTTGGGTATTGGTAAGAAGATTAGGGCGAAGGACGAGCTATAAGTCTTAGAGATACGATTCAATTGACATTGATGTCTCATTTGGTTCAAACTATTCGAGTTTATCATGTGGCAATAACAGTCAACAGACTTCTATGCAAGAGTAGACTGCAGGGGAGATGTGGAGGATGAGTGCTTCCCTAAAATAGGGAAGCACTCTCATCTTTTCCACGTAAATACAATTCTCATCTTACGTAATAACTCCAGCTAAGCCCATTTCATTGTAGATTCTCCTACCAAATCTTAAGTCAAAGTCATAAAATACGAAAATGTACACAGTAGTGAGGAAATAATATGTTCAATCATCGATTGAGCCATCATAAAGGACGTAACACAATAGACTAACTCTAAATCCGTATTCCAAGATCGTCAGCACAATCGCACGACATCACACAGTCAACAATGCAACGGAGTTTAGCCAAAGGAAAGCCGATTTCCGTCACTCCACTTTCACTGCCATTTCACCCAACCAAACGCTTCAGAAGGCTGATTACTGCATTTATGTTAACGTCAGCATCGAGTTAAGTCGAATGATTTGAGTTAAAACTTTGGCTCTCACAAATGACAAATCTACATATGTAAAGTAAATATGTAGGTACATATGTGCTTATGTATAAACATCCCCGTCTGCATATTTAGTCATTTCCAAGCTTGAACTATCTGCTGTTTGTTAATGCTAGTCTGAAATACGCCAGCCAACTATGCTAAATATGCAGGAGCAAAAGTGAATGCATCCTTTAAATAAATGTAGCAACATTGTCACTCTTTACAAAAGTTGAACAAGGCCAAGAAGAAGAAAGTGGAATGACGTGACGGAAGGTCCAAGTTTATCAGACTGTCTCCAAGACATTCATCAAACAAAGGGTGATTCTCTACTGCTCTTTTTCCCACTGGATTTCCTACACTTTGCTCCTTTTAATTCCCTAAATTCCTTTTACTTGTTCCTTCCTCCACTCAAAACTTGGATTCTGATTTCCTTCAACAACTGTGACAATGGAACAATTAGTTGTCGGCCGCCTGACGATTTTTGCTTTCCTATAACAAGTTATCATACGGAAAAGAGCACGTTGCATTTATGGGGATGGATAGAAAGTAAAAAAAGAAGTAAAAAAGTAGATAGTTAGTTTGCCATAAGGATAAGGACGTAGACGTACATGGTGAAAATGATGATAATATGCACAGTATTGGGATGGGAAGATGATGGCCGTTGGAAGTATATACGTATGAACACAGTTGGAAGTGAGGGGCGACCGACGCCACGACTTTTTCTCTTATCAAGTGACTCCAATTCCAGAACCAACAATTCTAGCGAGCTCCTCTTAATTTGCGAAGGAAGTGAGAGCAAAAGAAACTCATTTCCAGTCCCACCGGCCGTTCTTTAAAACTTCAGTCGAGAAAAAGTTTGTGTTGTTTGAAAGTTGATGGAAAAATGTTTTCGTTGGGGTGGCGGAAGGCAAGGAGAGAGAAAGCAGCCCGTTATCTTTCCTCGTGATGAGGAGTGCGGTGAAGAGAACGGAAGGAAGTGTCGTCGTCATTGACTTGTAAAACAATAACGGATGAGTCAGAGTTTAGAGAATATTATCAAATTACCACAAGTGAATCTTAGAGTCAGGAGGCTCCCGTGTGATGATGGAGTATGTACCTCCTCATAAATACGCCTGAAAAAGTTAGCAGCCACCGTGCTAGATAACCAGTATCAAGCTTACGTACATATATTTAGAAATAATTGTATGGATTATCGAGCGGTTTCTAGGCCTCCGTGTGCATGCTGGGAATGGAATGCACAGTGCGAGTGGTGTGAGCGAAGGAAATTCCGAAATTAGCATTTGAGCTTTTCCACAAATACTGAGGGCACCCCTTCCATGGGCATGAAATTGTTCATTCATTCCTTAATTTTCATTACATTAACCACACTCCAGTTACTCGGGGCTTGAGGAGAGAAAGTGTGGGTGTGTTGGTGCACTTCGCCATCGAAATTGTCCGGTTTTCAATTTTATTCCGCTGTTTCTCTTCGCTTAAGGCTTCTTTGACTAGCGGGATGAGATGAATATATAGCTTGTAAAGCTAATTGGTCTGCATCACAGCAGGAGTCGTGTGCGTTTTACAAGGCTGTATCCTCCGTAATACTCACTCACTCTCTCTTTTCTCTCGAGTTCTCCACAGGATGTTTGTTTACTTTGCCTTTACTCTCATGTTTTCAATGTGGAAAATTTAAGTGCAAACGTACCTTTGCCCTCGGATAGCGCACAGTTGGCATTTTGACAAATACATCTTGTTTCGTTTCAAAATATTGCATGAAAGCAAAAACAATACTTCAAAGGTTTTCTCATCATCATCATCATCACCATCATCATTGCCATCAAAATAGAACACCTCCTCGTTCTCACCCCTGTAACGTGTTGCTCAACTCCTGATGTGAGTGTCATGTGGACAGTTCCACTTGAATTACCACACCCACTCACTTGCCAGCCGAGATGGTTATTACTGGCAATAAGGAAAGTATTTGGAAAAGTCAACACGTGATATTCTCAATGATCAAATATGTAAAGAAAAGTGAATGAAAGCGATAAAAAATAGTACTCGTTGTGACTGTACATAATTAGCAGCGATACATGCAAATATGCAAATACTACTTTCACTCATGTCATTTTCGCAATAAATTGCATTACGTTCCTAAGAGTGTTCTCTAAAATGATTTTTATTTCTGTGTTACAGATTAAGACAGTTTCCTCAGCCCTCCACAACCAAGTTCTTGAAAAGCAAAGCCCTCCTCTTGTAACTGACAAACAGACGTAAACTGAGCTATAAAATTAGATTCGACCACAAAGGAACAAAAATAAAATTAATATTTCAAAGTGATCCAACAAAGGCAGATGCAGACGACTTTCTCCAAACATAAAGTGGTGTAGTTTGCCATACTGAAACGACAACTGTTGTAAGTCCAGCACTCTACTTGACCAGCAGAGTATATGTAATCGTGGAACATTGACACAAGTCCCACAACACACATTTGAACCCACTTTCACCAGAGGAAGAATTGAACAGTTGATTCAATTTTGATTGCCCAAGTCCACACTCGAGTTCATTATTTAAGACTCTGACAGACGACGAGACCAAGTTGCTATCAGCATTAAGACATCCAACTCAAAAACTTTTGCATTCAATTCCATCCAACCCCGTTTGATATTTGGTTGCTTTGCTTTGGTGTATTCAAAGCAGAGGCAGACATTTCTTTGTAAATTCATTTAACTTTCTCCGCACTCATTGGAACGGAGTTGTCTCGTGTTTCTCTCATATCCTGCTTGACGATCCTATCCGTCTCCTTCCAAGACAGCTAGACAACAGACTCCACATATTTACAAGAAGTAGTAAAATAAACTCATATAATAAAAATAAAGTTACTGGAATGACCCAGAAAGTAAGAACATTGAAGGAGTAACGACCACCTCAAACAGCCGAGAGCTCTGCCACAACGGAGAAAACAAGTTTTTTAACGACTATCCATCATCTTATTCGACGCGTGTGTAGTTTTGTGGGGCATAAAGTGAACTACTACATACTCAGCCAGAGTAACAAGGCGAGAGTGAGTACTTCATACTAAGTTCATGTTTTCATGCTTTCTCCGCTGCAAAAAACAGACCAGGCAACCAACGAGTGCTGCTCATAACCAAACCAAATCAAAGGATCTACCTACACTTGTTCTCCATCCACCTAACAAACCAAGCACAACACAGTTTTCCAGTCCATGTATGTGTATGTTGCTTGAGACAGGAGAGAGATTCATTTTACTCACTCAGAAGCAGCAGCGGAGATAAAAATCTTGGAAAGGACACGCACGCTGCTAACCTTGTCGTGCTTTTCCCACACTGAAAGTGCCATACAGTTGACTGTGTGCTTTGTTCCTCAAGAGAAATTTATTCTGTGGTCCCATCCACCACTGCTACACAGACACATACACACGTACTTATGTATATACGCCAAGTACATGCTACTGGGTGGCCAGGAAAGAAGGGCTGCGTTGAATGAATGAGTGAGAGTGCAAGTGAAAGTGCTTTCTTAACAAACCAAGAAAAGCACATACATCCGACAAACATTCAACCTCTGCTGCATTCCTTGAAACCACTCGTAGAACCAGAACCTCCACCGCTAACTCGCCACTTTTCACTTTGACGGTTCTCAACTTCAATCCAGAAATCGAAAGTCTTTCGTTGGGCCACTGCTCAACTGACTCGAGAAGAAGAGACAAAGTTATTTTATTGCGGGGGGTGGTCCTTGTGGTGTCGAGTGGTGGAGTGGCAGGACAAAATACACATTACACATCAGCGCACAAAGAATTGAGGCGTTTTGGCTTGAATGACCTCCGATTCCTTCAGCTCACCAAACTTTGAGGGATATTTGGAAGAGGGGAGAGTGATATCATTGTCCTAGGAATTGTTCGAACGTAAACTAGGACGGACAAAGGTTATTGGGTGTAGGGAATAAATACTCTGACTGAACTCGTAATCCGTACCCTCCTCCGCCCGCCCGCCCGCCGCTTGGGAACAAAGTTAAGTAGTGAGTGTGGAGAAAGTACATCTGGGCCAGTTGGACTCAACTTGTTTCGTGTCGTCCTGACACTACGGATCCTGGCTCAGAGTTGTGGGGACAGATTCGACAGATACATTCGAATAGATATTTGTATCAATATCGTTGAAAGGACGTGAGCTTGCACCCATTACTTTTTTGCAGCATCTCTCTCTTGCTCTGGGATCTCGTACATACTGCTTCGAACAGTGAAAGATACAGTGCGAGATAAGTGGGGACAGCTGAGAAGAACGCCAGAGAGAAGACAATATTCAATACCCAACACACACACACACACACACATCACAGTCGGCAGCAGCAGCAGCAGCAGAAGCAACCCATTGACATTGGAGAAATTCCTCTCGGCTTTTCTCATCCTTGGTTGCTGGGTCAAATACCAGAAGCCAGAAGCGAGTGCTGTTGCAGAGTTATATATTTAGTGGCCGCGCAGTCAGTCACAAAGAACCACGGGAGAATTATATCGTCTTTCTCCAGCCTTATATTTAATAGAAAAAGTCAGACGACGAGCAAATACGAGAAGACGACACTACCACCACGACCAGTTCTCTCTAAACTCTTTCTTGGCTCGTACATATTGGTCTGGACAACAAAAGAAAAATTGTGCAGCACAAAAGAGCCAGAAATGAACTCATCCATCACCTCCGGCATCCTATAACTAAACACTCTTCGGCCCATTGAGATAGTTTAGCAAGCTTTTTCCATTTCTATATCTCCTCCAGTTCTCTGGTTCTGTTTCTTAATGTGATGGCTGAAGCGGTCACAGAGTGGAGTGAGCACAAGTAGAAGCCCGAGCAGAAGGAAAACGAACCATGTGGGTCACTCGGTCGTCGATCCAATCCCACCATTGTTTGTTTTTCTTCCCATTCTTCCGCATTTCTCTAAATGAATTAAATTCCCGAGCCTTGTGTTGATTAAACTGTGTTGTCCAACAACCACCTCCTCGCCATCAGTCCAATAACACTAGCCACAGTCCAACTGACATAAACCGACATTACATTTCCTTCCCCCCGCAAAGAAAGGGTTCTGATTTCGTCAATTGACCATTTAACTCTACACGTCACCCTGAATACCAGATTGTTGATGTTGATTGTAGTTTCCATAAAAGGAGCAGGAAAACTTTTATCAGTGAGTGGAGCTGAATGAACAAAAAACATTTCCCATTTCAGACGGATAGTTCCAACAAAAAATAATCTATTAACTTTATTACCTTTCTTCCCAAAGTAAAAAAAAGCCGAATCTAAATGAACACGACGACAACTACGATGATGATTGGAATTGCCCATTGGCCTACATTTCCTCTTTTGTGAGCCTTCTTTCTCTGGTAGTGTAATATTACAAGCCACCGAGAAGATTGATAGGATACTTGATTCCCATGTCATTTCGAGTCTCAATTGTATAAATGAGCGTTGACGTACTATACTGTTTCTGGTAATTCCTATTAAACTGATTGATGTGAACAGATGCTGAGCACTGCATACAGTGCAAGGGAGACAATACAGTGAAAGAACAGTGGATAACTATTTTCTTCCAATTTTGATTGAATTGGATTATTTGGTTGAGTGAACCACCTCAAGGATTCGTATACATTTACAATGCCAGGAAGCAAGTTGGTGTCCCGAGGGACGGCGTATTTCGCTGTGATTTCCACCCTAAATCTCCTCATTATTATGGCTGCCATTGCCAATGACGGTAAGCGGATTGATTAATTTTATATTATGCTGAATAATTACTTGCGACTTTGACAACTCATGGGAAAATTTGTCTCGCCATGACTAGATTTGTGACTTTTTAAAAATTATAACGAAATTTGACGTATGTATTACAAGTATGCTAATTTTCTTATCCACTTTCTTGTCTTAATTTGTTCTACCGTATTCATCAAGCAGCCAATACGTTCATAAATATCAATGGAACAATATGCACGTCTTAGCGAGAGATATACGTAATAAGTGCGCAGGGTTTGAGCATGGTCCTGCTTTTACTTTACTTCAGTTTTTACTTTTACTTCAAAAACGTACTTTTACTCATCGCTGGTTGGAGTATTCGTTCAACCACAATGTTGGCAGAAGGTTATCCAGTGAGGATCTTGTTAAAATAGTTTAGTTTCACAGTTCTTACAGACATATGCAAGGCGGGTGAAATGTTGAATTAATATGGGATCTGGAGAAAAGATGCTCCAGAGAATGTGTTAGCTCAACTTTCTCCCTGCAGATTCGTCTACATTACACTCTCGTTCGGACTGCTCTTATATCCCCAACTAAAATATTCCGTATATTCCATTGCTCATTTTATCCTTTCATCTGCACCTAATTCGGATAGATTGAGGCGACCACACCACCCGCGCCAATTAAAGGAAACCTACATCCCTCTTCTTACGACTTGCGTGAATATGCAACAACACTTTCTTTGAAGGCTTAACCTTAAAATAATATATTAACACTATGGACTGATACATGGGTTATGTCAGCTAAAAATCACAATTTAAATAGTACATACATACAATACGTAAACATTCTGCTGGGTTGCAAGTCGGTTGCGAGTGCGTGACACTGCTCTAAATAAATAACGTAGCAAAAATTGTGACAGTCTGCATAAAGTAATGCAATGCAAATTACTTTTCAACTGTGGAAAAGCACTCCCGGTCGCAGTGTAGAAATTATTTCCTTGACACAAATGTGACTTTCGACATAGAAAAGAGAGAAACAAGTGTCTGGGATGAAGGGCAGACACAAAATCATTACACTACGCACAGTTAGTAGGGCATTGCATATACATAAAATTTGGTACGAAAAAGTGAATTGAATTGAAAGCGGAAGAAGATGTTGACCATGGAACTTTTGAGAAAACGAGCGGGTTGGGAATTGTGCTTTGTGTCTGCACGTCCTCAGAATTTTCTTTCACAACACGACAGCTCAAAATTGGAAGGAGTGCAGCAGGGAAAGTGACTTTTGTCCTCTGTGCTAGAGACACACATGGACTTGAATACCTCTTACTCCCACTTTCCAAAGTTGGTCGAATGCATTTTTTAAAACGGTCACATTGCGCAAAACCGAATATATACATATGTAGAACAAAGTTAGATTCAGTCGCACGTATAAATAGGAAAGCCAAAAAACTTGTTTTGGCTTAACGACAATGAATGGTCCCACCCAGAAACAAATACGAGCAATTTGTACAGTGTGTCTCAACCGTTTTTCATTTCCTTTACAGCTACTTTTTTCATATGTAGTCGCTCTCGAGGATGAGAAACTAGGGTTGCTATAAAATACTACAAACTATAAAATACTGCAGGATTTAGCTTGCACTCTTTTGACCTGAAATAGGTAATCTTTATGTGGCAAAACCAAGTTGTATAGTTCTAAAGTTCAACACCCACTTATTTACGATTAGCTGACTTCACATCTCGTATGAAGTATTTTGATGCAAGATTTTATGCAAGCCGACCTGGTTGATTCATAAAAAGTTATGATTTTAAATTGTGACAATGTAGTAAATTAGTGTAGCTTTAAAGGGACCGAATAAACAAGTATAAGCAATTTGAATATCCACATGTGTATAAATATGCATCGTTCAACGTTATCGCTACCATATTCACGTGGAAGAAGAGGAAATGACCTTATTAAATTAGCACAATGCATTAGTATAATGCGGGTCGCTTTTTGTTGGAAAGGTCGTGTACATGTGATCCTTTAATGGTTGTGGCATTTCTAAAAGGCACAACTCTTAAGAAATTACCATATTGCCGTATAGCACGAAGAAAGTGCGCCCAGACGATATGCGAGCTGGTGCATATGTATATTCGTGCCAGACTTATTTTAGTGTTCATTTTATATAAACGCTACCTAAAATTGTACAATTGTACAATTGAGTCTCATTTCACTTTATTTTATGCTCCGCTTTTCATTTTGCCGATGATAGAATTGGCTGAAGCACTTTCTGCCCTTCTTCACTTACTCAATTCTCCGACCATTACTTTCCACCGCTCCATCCAAAAAGACTCGAGAAGGCTTTTCAAGAAAATTTGCCAGTGAGGGAGAACTGGGAATCCTGCTCAGTCCTCCATATTGCAAGTTTGCAAGGTTTACAGCCATTTACAAATTTTAACGAGGAAACTCCAAAACTCCAAAAATTCTTCTTGGAGACTTATCTGAGCTTGGTTTCCTTTTAGGAGAAAGAAGTTAAAATAAACAGATGCTGCTGCTCTCTCGAGTTTCTTCATCTCATTTAAATTCATCGGCACAAAAACAGCAGAGTTCTTTGCAATTCTTTCAGAGCTCTCGACTAAGCTGACTTTCACCAAGTTAGCCGGGTGTGTTTCACTGTGAAGTGTTGCATAAGGAGGATTTCCTTAATTTAACCAAGCAAGAATAACTTGCGGATGGGTATTTTTGTCGCCGACATAAAACATATGTAATGACCGGCGATTTTCTCTGGGAGGATGCAAATCATAAATTTACTTTTTTCCACGTTTTTTTTACGGTTTAGAATGAATGCTCCTTGACGAGTCGATTTTTAAATTATCACAATAGTATCACAATCGTTCAAATATTCTTAAAAATTAATGCTATGTAATTATTTTCTCAAAAATTATATTACAAATTCGCCCCATCAATTATGACAATTTTAGTATACACAGCCGTAGATTTAATAAATATTCAGTATTTAATAAAAATTTGAGATTATAAATATTTTTGTTTATCCTTCTTATTCCGGTTGAATGGGCCCACGCGAATTTGCAAACACGTAAATATTTATATGCCGTGTGCAGTCTTAATATTTCATTTGTGCAACAAGCTTGTTCGGACAAAGAGAGCACGCTGTCAGTCTGAGATTTGTGATCAAAATTCATTTGTCTGAAAATATCTCACAATAGGAGTCGGAGATGGATTTTGGCAATCCGGAACTGAGGAGAGGCTTGATTGACGTACTCATATATTTCACCGCTCTTTGTCCCCCAGTCGTCGTCGAAGGAGCGGTGGTAAACACGTTCCGCAACTGCTTTCTCTTATGCAACACCTTAATATCGCCAGTCAGAGACACCTGATAGCCGACAAGACAACAAAATTATCTCCTTTCTTTCATCTTACATAACACGGTACACAGATATTTTTCTGTTCTTTGTCTCCTTTTCTCTTCGGAATTGAGTTGAGATTGAACACAGATGTAAAAAAAGTTGGGACCACCAAAACTCAACGACTTTCCTCCCCTCTTTCACACTATAAACTCTTTCGTCACCATTGCCGAGTTTGAGAGAGAAGATGAAAAAGCTTGGGCTATATACGCGGAACATGAAATGGCATTTCAAAGAATCCATTTTATTGCCAAAATCGTACATTGCGCGACATTGGTGTGTGCCATTGTTGGTCGTCATTTTATGAGCATAAGCCTAGATCTCCTCCTCACGTGTGTGCTCTCGTTATAGTTGCTCCAACAATACACGTGGAAATGAGGTTGGAATAAAAAGTATCGGATGTGTACTTTTTCTCTGCGTGTGTGTGTATGTGAAGGACAGAGGGACTGCATAAACTGAAATGAGAACAGTGTGAATTTGAAATCAAATCTCCTTTCATTCCTGTGCTCCTAATATTTTTCACATTGTATAGCAGTAAAAATTTTATGGAGTATTTTCTCTCAGCCAATTTAGGATGACAGCTGAAACGAATAAATAATGCAATTTATGTAACACTAGAAAAAAACGACAGACGCGGTGTTACATATGATTCGCTTTTAACTGGAAACCGGGTGATATCAAGAAATGTTATGAAGAAGGGCATGCGAAGTAATCGTGGGTAGGAAAAAGTAGTCTGCTGCATTATCTCGCCAATTTTGTGCTTGGCAGGCATCCCATCCCCTGCAGTTTGCTAAGTAAATAAACACATACTTTTAAAACACATTTACTGTTGACTGATTGTAGGAGCGAATCTCACCAGCTCACGCAATTCTGCTTTTCCAATTACTCACTTTCACTGCCGAAACTGGATTCTAAAGCATATCGCTCCTATTACAAACGGCAAATCGGAAAGCTTTGCTTACACTGTAGATCGAATTCCATGCTGGTGTTGTCCAGACCCACTTTCCCCGGCGAGACTGCATACATAGCGAGATACATATACACAAGGTTATTATTCTATGTATGTATGGACGCGGTCTCATTTACTTCATTACACCAGCTAATTCGCCGAAGCTCGAAATATGCAAAACACACGAGGAATTTTTGGTGGTAGACCAGGTTAAGTTGCATTTCCAAATTAACTTTGGCAGACCTTGCCGGGTGAAAGTAAAGAATGTGCATGGAGTCATTTGCTCAGTGAAAAAGGTAATTTCGACTCATCTCATTCCCATCATTGGTTCACAGAAGGGTGGAATGTCTTATCAAATAAGCTTCAGTTTGATGCTAATGCTTATGCTAACGATAAGTGTCGCGTACAAAAGGGAAAAGAATGGATGCAAAGTCTGTGTGAATGTCGTCGTCGTCGTCGTCGTAGCGGGAGCAGAAATGCCGTCAGAAGAGCAAGACTTTATTGTTGGCAGCCTTCTATGGACATATAATAGTGATATAGAGAAACTGTGCTCTGATGTCAATATATTCACTCTCACTCCTTCCTCCGCTCCTGGGATTCTTCACGAAAGCAATAAAAAAGTGCCAAGGTGTCGGGATTCTCATTTAATGTCTGGAGAAAGTGTGGAGTCACACCATCGGCAAGGCCCCTTTATTATTATGCCCAACTCAACCAAATCCAATCCATTTACCGAAGGGAATAATTAATGAAAAACTTTTCCCCAATTTTAAGGAAATCCTATCTTTTATGCTATGAAATTTGTCTATTAGAAAGAAAGTAGAGTAAGCGGCTACGAACATGGTAATTTTTTTTCTGAATCTATTTTGCCTGTGAAAAAATTTTGGAAACTTTTGGCTGCCTGGCTGGTTTCGATTTCGACAGTGCTGTGAGGTTTTAAATTGCACAAGAGTGTATAATTTATTCAGCGAAAACTGTCAGGGTATCAACGCAAATCGTGACTTTTTCCGTCTGACGAATCATATCAAATGACACCATTAGCCAAATATGTCGCGCTGTCATGCTCCCCGGCTTAAAAATATGTAAACCATTAAACAGTGATTGTATTTGGGTGATGGAGGTTATGTCGCACCATCATACGATGACATTAGGAAACCTCCATGTGCTGAGGTACCCATTAAAATTAATGATGTGTAAGAAAAGTGTCGTGTTTCAATTCCTTATGTCTATATTTGCGATCCTCCTGCCATGATGTCATTTTTAGATGGAAAAGAATCCAAGAGCCTGTGGATGGCTATATTTTTTTTGCCTCTCTCAAAACCTCTTGAAGGAGGAAGATCAAAATCATCCGACCTCAAGGCTCCGAAAGGCAGCACATAACAAGGTTTCATACTTGATTAAGCCATTCATAAATCTAAAAATCATACGCAAAGTGTGAACTGATAAGTGAAAATGACGTCTTCCCCGGTAAAAATATGCATGCATGTATCTACATATGGATTACTCCGAGTTTGGACAGAATACGTATGTACATGCTATTTGGAAAACTAACTGCGTATATTTATAACACCCGAAAATATTCACATTTTGTTTATGTCTACCACACCTACATACATACTTTAGTACTTCTTAGGTCTCTTATTTTGGTTTGGAGCAACAAGAAATAAGCGGTACCTAACAATAAATATGGATGCAAATCGTCCAATTCTCAGATCCACTCAGGTATGCAGACTACTTTATTCTTGAGCTTTCTTGCTTTCACTTGCCATGCATTCAACTCATTCGAATAAGATTGGGTTCGACTAACAGCAACTGCTTTCTTTGGTTGTAGGGCATGGTCTAGCTCTTATTAAGCATTGCGTCTTCACCATGACTGAGATAATGAGAATGGGGGAAGTTAAAGCCAATCGATGTTGTATGAGAAGACAATGATGATGACGCCGGTGGTGTGGTTGTGCTGGTGGTTGCTGTATGAAAAGCATAGGATTACGGTACATATTATCACCTCATAAATTTCTTTTGAGGGGAAGCCCACCCTGAAAGACTCTCCGGTTTGGTTTGGCTTTGGATTTGCCCATAAGTCAAGATGGTTTACCAAGGAGAAAGAAATAAAGAGGGAAAATGTAATGAAATTGCTCCGCTCCTCTCCCTTAAACACCGAAAAGAAGAGCCACGAGCCCCAGTTCTCTCGCCCTCTTCCTCCTCTCCCTCCCATACCAATGCGTTGGTTAGAACAACTTGGTAGTGTTTCATGTGACAAAAACAGCTCAACTGGATGGAACATTATATGGTCTCAGGAACGCGTATTTATGTATGGGATAGGAGTTACCAAGTGGGTGTGTACGAGTCAAATGGCAAAAGACGCCGGGGGAGACGGAGGACTTCATGCGGAAACATTCAACTCTAGACGACGAAGATGAAGAAGATGCATTTTGGGAAGATATTTATTTGGTCTTCACATTTCATTCAGTTACACAAGTCACTACAACGTGCTAGCTAGCATTCAAGTCCAGAACGGAAAGAGAGGGGACAATTTCTTTGCTCGCGATGAGGGATGGCTGGTGAAGAAACATGCACGTTGCGGCACACGGTGTGGAATAAGGACGTTTGAAACAAGCTGGGGAATGGAAAGCGAGGAAATTTTTGAAATGCGGAATGTGCTTGAGCTTGATGTTCGAGGATCTATGCATAATTCGACAATCGTCACGTGCGTTGTCGTTGACGGAAGTTGAATGTCCGTCCTCCTCCTCCTCCTCCGTGACTGATAATAATGTATAATGTTATGAAGGGAGGCAAGGGCTTGGACTAAACTGCGGAGGAGTTGTGAAAGTCAAATATCTTGGGATTAACTCCGTTCTTGAGTTTTATTCCATTCAGCTTTCGACTCTATGAGACGAAACGAAAAAAATAAATTAAGTTTTGCATCTCACACCATGTCGTACACTCTCTCAAATGGTTGGAACTCTGCCCTTAGGAGTTGGTTGCAGTCCTTAGCTGCAATTACCCATTACTTCCTCGGATGGGTTAATGTGGGATAGTTTGATTGCATAATTCAACAGGATGCCTGCTAATGTGGCGCACCCACCTTGTACAAATTAAACCCACTTTTGCATAGGTTGAATTTATTTTATTTCAATTCAAAGTAGCTGACGAGGGAACAATGAAGTGGAAGAAGGAGGCCAATGAGATTCAAAGTAAAATAAGAAAGTTTCTTTGCTATACAGGGTCTCGTTTCTCTCCAAGTGTACAAATTTGTAATCAAAATCATGCAAGTTTCTTGAGTAAATAGGCAGCAATGGAGCTAACCAAAGTAGTACACAACATTTTCTCCGGATACACGAACAATTTCCAGAATAACTAACTCACTCGTTCACACACAGAGCTCTCAAGAAGCAGTTTTACGGTTGACGGTGGTGGTTTGCATAAATTCGGTGGTGGCAACCTCTCTATTAAAAGAACAGAAAGATGTGGAAAGAACGAACGACTTTGTTTACATTCAGCATTTCAACATTGACAAATATTCCCTTTGATGGCTTAATGTTTTAAGAAAAGTTGTAAGAAACGACCCGTCTTCCTCATTGTTAGAACATTCCGACTTCAAAGGAAACCTTTATAGGCACTTTTGAAACTTTTGAAGCACTGAATTCTCGGAATTAACACAACCTCTTTGTTTACCTTAAGTGAAATGACTGGGAATGAACTGGAAAACACAATAGCAATTTCTCCTCCAGCCATCCACCTCTCCTCTCCCATTAAACACGAAACAGCGGCAACACTAGACACCCGCATTCCTTTGTCCTTTGACAAGCCAAAAGATACATCTTTCCTCAGAGCTCCCATTCATCCTAACTCTCCGAGGATAAGCACACTTTCTCATGTCACCAATTACGCAAATCTCACACTCGTTCCAATGTCATCCGTCCCCACGCAAAATCTTTTTCTTTATAAGATTTCCTAACTTACTGATAACTTTTAATATGCACTTGTTTGCATTAATTCTAATTTTGAGGATACTCATTCATGCAAGTCTAACCTGCCCGGCAGGGTGGTTTCTTCTGCATATATTTGTTTCTTGAAATCCTGGTATACCATTCCTGTATAATTCACTACTGCAATTCAAATACATAAGAGATGGTAGACTGGCTGATTGCACTAGAGTGCAGACCTAGAGTTCCTCATGGCGGTAACCTTTGTTTACTTAATTACATTAGAACAAAGACGGTAGTGAATTGAAGGACCTGTGAAGAAACAAAAACAACCCGCAGCTACGATGATGATCATCACATAACATTGTAGTTTTCTCAAAGTGTTTTTGACAATGCTTTAATAAAATGTCACTTTGCAAGGAGAAAGTTTGAGAGATGGTTATTGCATCGGGAAGCAAATACATTCATACATATTCAGTAATCAGTAAAAATATCTACTACAAAATCACCTCACTTTATACGAGTCTCTGATTTGGCATAAATGAAATATACAGTTCTACTGTTGATGACATTCCTTAAATTTGTGGGATTAATTTACAACTCGAAGATCCAGAAGAGACTATTTATATTCAAGCCCTCAATGGGATTATAAGTCAAATAGTATATTATTTGTGTTTGATCATGGTCCTGCATTACTTAAATGGTAGTAAAATAGTATCTACCAAACCAGCAACCAACATTTAGCGTGATAACGTGACCAATCTCAAATATATGTATTGAATAGAGTACAAATGGTAAACATAGTCCATGAATATTACAAATGATAAAAATTGGTCAAAGTTTATTTAAAAGGGTGCAATAAATTTAAAATAAGAAATGTTCTTGAAACTTCAAAGGTACATCTGTTCGATTTATGCGGAATTAATTCCTTAGATATCGATAAGACTACCATTTTGGACATTCTCCCGCACAAAAGACTTGATGCTAGAAAAATCTAACCTGTTTTAAGAGTAGGATCATTAATTAAATTGTTTCCTAGAATTTAAATCTGTTTAAAAGACATCAAGTGAAATCCAGTACATATTTAATTTTGATATTTTGCACCTTCAATTGAAATTGTGGCTTCTCTCCCAGCAGGAAAACTTATTCGTATCGATACATGAGAGAATTACCATTTTTCTCTTGACAGCTTCCTTTCTTCCTTTCGCTTAAAATAAATGGAATTACAACTTCAATAAAATTATATGATAATCATAATCTGGACCGGATTTAAGAATAAAAAGCAGTAATAAAATCCGAGCTGGAAAACCAAAAATGAGATGACTTTTGGCCACGTTCATCGTTAACCCTTCTCCTCCTCTTGCCATCCAGCAAGGAATTGGAAATCTCAATTCCAAACCGGAACCAAAGAAATCTGGAATTTAGGAGAAAAGGCCTGGATTGGATATGAATCTCGAACTCTGGGTGGTTCAAAATGCCTCATTTTTGCGACATCTTTACCCTTTGTGCTTTAAAAGCTATAAGTGCCTCTTGGAGCACTAGCCTGGAAATAAATGGTACAAAAAATCGTATTCAAATGGTATAATCAGATGAGTATAAAAATGATATATTCTTGTCAGATTCCGGACTCTTTCATTGCGTTCTCGTTATATGGCATCCCGAATACGTTGTTACTCACATGCACATTGTGCCATTGTAGTGCCATGTGGGAGGAGTGGCAGAAAAGACGGAAAACTGCTCAGGGTTTTAGATTTAACATTGAAGCAGCATTGAGCTCCCACCATCAAAAGCCCACCAGAATCTACGCCAAACTCCATTTCACTTTCTCCTAATCCTGCCACTACATATATGGCACACTGACATGAATCAACACAGGCTTCCCTCCCACCATCAATGATATTATTACACTGGAGGAAACTCGACCTTTTCCATGTCTTTCACTTCTCGGGTCTGGTATTGCAAAATTTCCAGAGCCTAAAAGCCAGTAAATATTGCATCACTGTTATTAAAATCACGTAAATACTTTGCTGGAAACATTGTTAACTTTTTATGCGAGTGCAATTTTGGATGATACCACGCAGATATCCTTATACATATATATTATTGTTTGTATTATGTAATTTTTTCGTATCATCTCATACTGCACATATTTTAAATAATTGGGCTCTGTAGTCAATAAGCGAATTTGTAGCCTTACCTAACTACCAGTTGTATAATATTCATTTTATGCGAAATTGCGAACATTGTGTGAGAGGTTGCTTTTCGTGATTAATTGAGCTAACAATTTTGCCAATCCGACTTCAAGCAGTGCTAATTAATTTTTCGAATTACTAATTTGTCTAGTTTAACTGAGGTTGAGGGCTTTAAGAAAGCAATTATTATTGCTTAACTTGGAAGTTCTCTCATGCGCAAAAAATATATTTGCTAAGGAATTCTTACGCATGTCAAGTGTATGTATGTACGTATTTACTATTACTAAAGTTGAATTGAATATTGATTTATATTCTTAAATGTGATAAGACGTTTTATGCTAGCGGAAAAAAGTCAAGAAATATCCCGAGGTGATCACGAAATTTGGTTGAGAACCAACATTGTCTACAACTGCCAATCAATCGATCGATTCAAGCTCTTGTTGCGGATGTTTGTGAACCAGAGCCAACCAGACGACTTTTCGGCTAGTCAGACAATACCCTGAAGCGCTGTAATGGCAGGTTTTCGTATGGGTACACGGATCTGGATAAATTGGTCCTGCATAAGAGGTCATTTTACAAGTGGAGAAAGTATGTGGATGCCACATTTCCTACGGATATTTGACGATTTTTGCATATTTCCAGAAACACTGTTCGAGCTATTCTGCATATACCAGACTAATCCCACCCATAATAATACAAAGTTTCTTTCGATGCTTCTCTTCGATTTGGCTGGAGTTTATGTTTTGCTGTGAGTAGACTAAACAATCCTCCCCACTTCACTCCATCACGAAATTGAAGAGAATATTCTATAGTTACACAACTTGAAGACGAGCGTTGGAGGCTGGGGGAGAGGAAGGACCTAATTTGGCCATGTTATGGTTACAATGTAAACCATTCAAAAAACGTAATGGTAGTTCTTGATATGGTCGGTTTGTGCATAGACATAAATCCAGCATAGGAAGTGGATCACTGAGAAGCCATCGTTGGACATGGAAGTAGTGGCACTTTAGCCACATAAGATGTCAGATGCGGGTTTTCGGTTGGATTGTAATGCTGACATGAAATATAATTTAGTCATGCCTGGGGGACACAGATAGCTACCGAAAGAGCTGAAAAGACTTTCTCTCCAAGCCCCAAGAACTTGTGGAGCTTGTTTGGCTGGAATATTCCGGAACTGTTGGTCTGGTTCCTACAAAGCCAAAAAATATTGTGGCTTTATTATAGCAGTCCTGCCTTTCAACAACTCTTGGGAATGTGCTTATTTGCTTGGTTGGAAACTCGTTTGTCCAATTTTATTTGTGGCCACATGCTAAAACGTCTGCGTGATATAACAAGCCAGGGACAAATTAAACTTTTTTGCTGTTCCTCAAATAAGGTTACCTTTGTCTCGAATACATTATTTTTGGTCATCACGGATAACTTGGGCTTGAAATATTTCTTCCTCTTGTTGAATATAGGGTGGCGAATTACTTGTCACACGGTCTGTACATATCTTTGAATTTCTAGACTAAACAATTATGTATTTCTTGCATTACCAGCGACGAGGGATGGGCGGGGAATTGATTTTGTGTAACTTTTCACAATTACACTGTGGATGATAAAGTTCGTATGCATTATTTAGCCATGTTCAGTGGTATTCGCCATTTGCGTGATCTCAAGGAAGATACACAGCCTTTGAATGACTTTCAAATGTGGATAATTTATAAATGTATATGTGGAATGTACATATCCTCCCCCTCCTCCCCCATTCAGTTAACTCTCCACAGACCAAGTTTGCATCCTCAAACAGCACGATTTTACATTACAAGCACTACAAGTGCATCTGATTAAGTCAATAGTCAATCTCTTCTTGTGTCCACAGGATAATAGCAAAGTTTAACCCTACGATAGCAAATAACTCGAGACTGGTTCACTCACCAAAGAGAGCCGAATCTCAACAAATGTGGAGTGAAGGAAACTCAAGCAGACTTTCTCCAATCGTTGGTTTTGGTTCAATTCTTATTTGGAACTTTTTTTCGTGATTTTCGTGTCGGCAGACGCACGTCGAGCTAAGTAACCTATTCATGGCCCTCTAGTTCGCTTTCCCTGCTGTTGATAATAACAATGTGAGACAACCCTTCTCTCTCACTCTCTGCACTTTTCTCTTTGGTCTGGTATGCAGTGGGAGAGGTAAAGTGAAACCTGGACTGAGGAAGCAGCAGACAGTGAAATACAGGAAGTTGAGAAAAGAAAGAAAACCCTCCAGTTATAGTAATCTAACGTTATCTTCTCAGTAACAGCCAAACTTTCAAACTTTGACGGCTTTGTATACTTGTACTTTGTACGTACCGCTTCCTCCTCAGAGTTGCGAGGTATGTAGGCAGACCAGCCAAACAGACAGTGTTCTTGTGGAACACAATACGACGACGACGACGATACAAGTTTTCTGTGAGACAGCCAATAGTCTCCATCTTCGCCAAGTTTGTCGCTCATCTCAAATTGGGGACAGATGATGAAAAAGGCCAAATCTTTGTTCTCTGTATCATTTTCGTGTGTATCCCATCTGGGGTTGAGCAGGGGTTAAAAAATAATTCGTTAGTATATAACATCAGCATAAATCATACATATGTACGTGTGTATTAATGTAATTGACGAGTTATTTTCATCATTATCCACCTATTTTTTGCAAAACACGTCAAATCATTAAATTACTTGCTCTAAACACAAAATTCAAAAAATATTCATGTCATAAACTTAGACACAAAGGGCTAGTCTAACTTCACAAGTTGGCCGAGTAAATAGGTTGACGTACCTATTCAAAAAGTATAAATAATTATTGAATACATATTATTATACAAAAATTTAGTTACTCTTAGGGACCTCTCATACACTATGTACCCTGCAATTTTGTAGACCTTCCCTTTGTTCATAGCATGAGCACATCCACCAAATCATGTGAGCTTCATCCCTCTTGCGTATATAAAAAGTTCATAAATAGCCCCTTATTTATTTCATTAAATATACTTGCCATCTTATTTACATACGTACATGCAATGCTTTCCTTAGTTCCAGCCGTGATGGCCGCACTGAGCAAGTTATGCATACTTTTTGTGTATGTTCTTCCGGTTTGATTATAAAGAAGTTAGATATAGACGAAATAGGGGAAGAATGAGGTTAAACTTGCGCCCATCATCTAGAGATTCTAGTGGGGAGACTATTCCTCATGCTAGGAAGGCGCTCGTATTGCTGACAAAGCTGAGAGAATGGAGTCCTTTTGTTGAGAGGGAAAGCGGCAGCATGAGAGCCAAGAGGAGGAAGGGTTGGGCGAATCGACAACACGGTGTAGTAGTCGTCGTCCTCGGCGCAAAAAAAAAGCAAGTGGCGTCCACATTCTCTCGTTGCACACCGCACTTTCTCCAACCCACCACCAATTCCTCAGTCAGTCACAAAAAAGCCTGCAAACTGGCTGGCATTCAGCGGCGGATGGAACTGAAGGCGGCTCAGAAGGCTTTATTTTGGTTACCTTTTTGAAGAGCTGCTGGGTGAGTGAGATTCGATGTGGATGAGTTCTTGGAGGATTCACTCCTTGCAAAAAGGAAATGTCAAGTTCGTGAGCCTCCTCCTTACTTAATTTCTTCCTTCCATTTCCCGAGGTGGTTATAAAAGACTGCCAAAAAATATCTACTGTATATTGTACCACGATCTTGGGTGAAGCGAGTGTAATATTACAGCTACTTCGCACTGATTGCATGGCTATTACACTTTCCAGTGAGATATATTGTACACTCGTTACTTTACTTTCCTGCAGAACGCTCCTCTTCTCCAGAATGAATCTCTAATAAATTACTTGCTCCACTCCAATCTTCAATTTAGAGAATATACATCTTGTCTCGCTTTAATATTTCGAGATCTTTGCTGACTTGCAGGATTCCTTTTTACACAATTACTTTGTTTATTGGGCGTCGTAATAAACAATGTGTTGAGTTGATTGGGTGGCTAATAATGCATAGCCATATAATTTGACGGGATTTATATGGAGACGTTGCTTTCATGCAGAGAACAGACGCATTGTTGGGTTATCTACAAGAATACGTGCTGTATATTTTTTGGTCACTTTCTCCTCCCGTGTCTATTTCCCTTATGAAAAGGAAGGCTAAATATCCTGAAATAGAAACATGGGAGACATTAAACGTCCAACATTATTGAGAGAGTAGAAACTGTTTAAACTGGTAAAGTTATCCTTGGGAGTGGAGGTGCTCCATTTATTTTTCTATCAAGCCGTTATTATATTCCCCTCTAGTCCATGTACATTCGTGAAACAGCTTATTTCCAAGAAAAGCTCTGCAAAGGTACTAACTGCGAAGGGCAGTTTGTGGAAAGCAGAAAATCGTGCAAAATAGGGCATACTACACGCGTACTAAATATAATATAGCCGTTACTACCACCACTATCTGGAAAGTAAAGAAAAAAACCAAGCTAATGCTTTCCGGGTGGAGCAGTGATCCAACTTTGGCGAAAAAGATATGACATAGCTTTAAGAAGGGAAGGGAAAGAGGGAGGATTTCAATCCAATGATCCGACCATCTTAAAGAAACTTATCTGTCTCTCCATTTCTTGTCCTGCTCCAGGCCATTTCACCAACTGGTGAAAAAGTGAGTTGAAGAGCTCCTTCTCTTCAATACTCAATATACCAACAGAGCTGATGCAGACGAACACAATTTTGAGCGTGCTCTAGATAATGCCATTGCCATTCTTCATACATAAGAGTCACTTCCACGCAGGCAAAAGAGTCGCCATAAGGCATTCATTAAATACAGCACGTGCGTGTGTACTAAAATCGCAGAATAAGAGCTATTTTCTAAATTCAAGGATAAAACATTTCAGCAAAAGATATGATTTCCTAGCATGTTTGCTCAGAGTGGAGTGGAATAGTGGACGCGTCCTACTTTTGGCGCTTGAATTGCTTCGAAAGGCAAACTTGTTAACATTACGAGTATAAAATGCAAGATGGAATATCTCGAATTTTCCGAGAGCAGAAGATAGTCCAACTTGCTTGTGAAGTAAAAATGCTGAGTGGTGGCAAGACCTGAGAAAGCAAATGAGCAGTCAGTGTATGTACTACTGGTAGCAGCTTAAATGCATTTCATGTCATGTCATAAACGATTCGATAGTTTTTTTTTGTTCGGAAGGTTGAATAAGCCAGCATCAGTTCCGTATGCAGTGTTATTGGGCAAGGAAACAGTAAATTTATAAAGCTCCTCAGTCAGTTGAATGGATGTATTGTTAGTATGCGAGCAATAAGAAAGTGGTTTTATTTATTGGAGAAGAACCTCGAGTCGAGATAGTCGAGAAGAGTGCTTATCTTTAGTCTCATACAGTCATAAAATTTGCAACACAAGGTTTTCAACATCACACTCCCACATCTGATCAGATCATCCACCAGACCATCTCTCTTCCTGTATGTATTCATGAAATGGAAAAGTAAAGTGGAGAAAGTTGGCCCTTTAATTGCATATTTACGACGTAAATAAAATGAGTGTAATAATAGGAATAGGCTTGACACACTTCAACCAGTACAAGGAGATATTGGACCAAGTAAGTTCTCTACTTGTGGCAGTCGTACCTTTGCCGCACCGCCGGAAGCGGCTTTCCATTGAACTTTCTATCCGTGAAGGTTTCTCCAAGGACACAGCTTCGCTTCATTGAATTTAATCTAATACTGACCAAAGGAGACATTTTTTTTCAATTGAGTGACGTCAAGGCCGAACACTGAGGCGATGGATGCCAGCTATTTGTTTGTTTTGTGCAATTACATGTGCAAGATAAAGAAAACAGCGCTGAAACAACTGCTGTGGTCGCAAAACAACAAGCAAGTTGACGCTGTGATACATATCTAAGAATAAGAATACATACTTAGATGTCAATTTTATAATTCTTGACATCATTTTTTAGTTGTGCCATCAAATAAGATGTGTCATCATTGAGGATGGCGTTTAACGTTCATGCTTTACTGAACTAAAAGCTGGAAACAAACTATATTTGTAGGCCGCCGTCACTTGGCAAACATTTCCAGTTGAGTGCCAATTGAGAGTTGACACTAAAAGGGTTCAAACATACAAGGATAATTGAATATCGAATTATTCTCCCAGATAAAAGTTTCATTTTATTCCAAGAGGAAAATTGGCGCCGGTTAAATTAGGGTCGAAACATTTGCTGAAACGGGAACAAGAAAATACGCAATAGAGTGAAAAGCATCCGGCAATGCACTTTACTCGAGTACTGAGACTGGATCCCTAATTTGTGAACGATTGAGACCTTATAATCTCTACGGTATAGTTTGGAGTGAAAGTCCGTCTCTGGAACCTAAGTCAACATATGGGGTTTCTTGTTTTGTACACTCTTTTAAGACAAATATGGTATGGTCCCAATTATGTTATGAAACCGGGTTAATACTATTAAACCCTGGTAGTAGTAAGTATGTTATAGTAGATCTCAATCGTTCACAAATTGGCATTCACTCTCGATAAACATGAGCAAAAAAAACGCTCTACACCTATTCTGTAAAGAAGGATAGTATACATACAGGAACCTAGGAATAGTATGCATACATAAATAAATATACAATAATCAGTATAGATTCGACTTGCATGAATATTTTCCGGAAATATTAATCAGTGATGACGAAATTAATCAGCCAAATGCACTGTTGAGCTGGAGCTAAAATTAACATAACCATTAAAATTCAATGGAACATCGTCTGCATCTCGACGTTTCTTGCTTAACTCAATTTATTTACATCATTTTGTAATTTGACATTATGTTCTCAATATTTGCAAAGTAGTATTTGCAAAGTGACCTCAAATAAAATTTTCTTCTGCGAGTGCAAACAAACTGCCTGCCCTAAAGAAGTGAGAAGGTTAGGAGAGGGCCGCTAAAGTACAATCCTAAACTGAGAGATATAAAGAAAGAAAGATCCACTTTTGGAAAATGAAGACAAGTCTGCTTTACGACTTTAGATTTATAATCGCACGGATAGCCAACACCAGAAATAACGCCACCCTTTTGGCTGCTCTGTGTTCCAGAAATCTGAACTCTATCCCGTATCACTCACTACATAGGGGCCGCAATAGTTCAGCAGAAGATAGGCATGTCGTTCCTCCGATTCCGCCTACAAAGTAACAACTGAAGGATAGTAAACAAATGTAGAACGAATGTTTATATTTTATTAGATTCACGTAGTTCCAAGCCGGAATAGGAGCCATTTGAACGGAAGAGTTCAGAACTAGTGGTGGCATGCAGTAACTAACTTCATCCATTTCGGCATTTCCACTTTCATAAACTCTTCCTAATGCAAGACTATGCACACACTGAGCTGGCTCCGTCAGAGGAATACGTTGCGGCAAGGCTGGCTTTCTCTTGGTCCGATACTCTCCCGAGGAATTTGGATGGGAGCTGGCGATGCGATGGAGGGGGTGGGGAAGTCGGATCCTGGGCTGCGTCGCTTGATGCTGGAGTTGTTAAGAATCATAAATAGAGAAAATAATGGAATTCTTGACATGACTTGTTTTGTGCTCAGATAATCGCGGATGGCGGGGATGAGTTGCTCTCCCATTGTTCATCTTCATTATCGCACACTTAACTTGGATGTAACTTTTGTATCAGGAATTTATAATGCCATTGGGAACGTTGCTGGTGAATTAGCTCTGGTGGAAACTTGCTTCAGGCCATCAAACTCAAGTTCATCTCTCGGGGTATGCATACAATTTTCTGTGCAACTGGAGGATTATTCGTTGGGTCTGAAAATATGTAAATTTATCAATGGTCGTGTGCTCAATGTTGCAAAAAAGTTGTCAAAAATTAGTTTGAATCATTTAAATGTTAAAACCTAGTAGATTTGGAAACAAGCTTTGCACGGCATGTTCAAGATATTTCCCACGCATATAAAACCACTGAATACTGATGTATCAGTGCATACTACTTGCATACAAGTATGTACATACGTACGGTTTACTAAAGTTTTAATTTTTAACACGGATCCTGAGTCATCGATGAATGATGAAGAGTGGATTGGTGCGTAGAATAATTAAACGGTTCGTGTAATCCGCTTATGGAAAGTAAGAACGCGAAGGTTTGCTTATGGAAAGCAAGTATTTTGCCGACATGCTTCATTTATTTTGCTTTCACTTGCCAACAACAAGGTAAATTAATCGTAAGTCGATCCCAATATCAACTTTGTTCACGAAACTTGAGGGAGGAAAACTCATGGTCTACTTACCCCTTGTACAATCCTTTATTTTGTGAAATATGAGAAAAGTATTCCATGTGCGCTCAAGAAGTAACGTACAATTTCCAAACCAACAATTTCAAATTAAGGAGCAGCTCCTCCACTTACTCATTCATCGTGTATTACAGACTCCGTTTTCCCTCCTTAGTATTCTATTGTGTCATTTATGCATTCTTCCAAGTGACTAAGCACAGATCAAGAGACATGAGAATGTTGCAAATCTTAACGAAATTTACGGCATCCGTCCTCTCCGTATATCCTGCAGAGGGAATTGCTGAACTACACGCGTGGAGTGGCTGCTGGTATGGTGCTTGCTTTCTCTGATCAGATTGGGCCAAAGTGGTCGTTAAATTCTCTTAAATTTGGGAGCTCAAATCGCGTACTTACTTATCAAGGAGAGACGACGGCAAGTATGAGCAAGTGCAGCAGCAGAGGCTTAGCCCTTGCAGACGTCCGCCTTTCTATCAATTCTCATGGTATACGGACGGGCTGTACAGTTGTGACCAAAGTTAGTTGGCATCCATTATATCACGTCGAGTACGATATGAAGCCACGTTCCCAGAAGTATCCATTGTTGGAGTGCTAAAATTAGGAGAAATGACGAAGCGCCTGGAGACGTCTGACTATGGGTTGCTGGGCCACTTTTATTACGACCACTTTTAGGGAGCCTGCTTTCCAAACTTCCTTTTGCCTTATCTACAGATCTAGTGATCTACATAAATAAATTCCAACTTCTTAAATTTTGTCCGCCCTTTCTACTTATTTTAGTCACCCGGCCTGACTCTCCTTGTAAATCTGAGATATGTGTAGTCGCCCTGTGTACGCCTTATATACGTGTAGCTCTAACCTTAGATCACGAATTTGCATAAATCTCTCAAATTATTATCTCTCACATCTATTTTGTACACATACCAAGTTTTAGAGACAAAGCCGGGACCACGAAAGAGCAACGACAAGGAGAAAAGCCGAAGCTCAAGGCTTCAAAACAACTAGGACTTGAGAAGTAAGGGAAGACCAAGTTAGAGCCACATAGCCAAATCTGAGGCATATTCCATAAATTTATGCCTAAAACTTGTGAACTCGTTAGGTTAGTGTGAACCTTATTTCTTCTGCACTGTGCATACGCAGATATACGAATATACATGTTCATTTTAGATGCTGTGGTGTGATTTTATTAAATTGTTTACCCAATTAGATGAGGTTCTCGGCGCAAATAATATTATTATCTCTGATTGCCTACTATGCAAAGCGAAGCAAAAACACGAGATGAAATACGACGCCAACTCTTTTTCTTTGCTTTGGAATGATGGTCTGAAGCACGGGAAACAAAGAATCCACGAGTTTAGTCTTGAACTGTTTTTGACGCTAGCTAGTAGTTGTATGTTGAATTTTTGTGCGGTTCATTAGTCCTTTCGTTGCACAAACTATGTTCATATTTTGAGTTATTATTTCGGTTTTCTGCTGCACATCAGTTCACTATTTTACGAAGTGCAGTGAACTTCATGAAATATCCGTGTATAAGTGTGGATAGTTTGGGGTTAAAATCTGTGGAAAAACCGTTGTTAACAAAATAGAAATTTCGATGAAATCATTTAGCAATTTCACTTTCTTAAGTTACAGAAAACGAATGACTTAATAGTTACATGTTGGGATAACAAGCTACAAATAAAACAATCGTTAAAGATTGAGTCAACGCACTGGAGCGTCGATTAAACAATAAGAATTTGGAGCAAAATATCATAATTTTTTGAAAAACCATTTCAATAGATGTCTTTTGATTTGTCGGAATTTTCAACTACCGATAAATACAATAAAAATTTGATTTATTCAATTAATTCAATTTGATGCGATCGACAAGAGTTGCATATAAGCATTTTTCTTAGGAAAACATATTTCAGTGAGTAATAGGGGTAAGATTTTACGGAACAACGAAGGCGTGGAGAAAGTGGTAAATATCTGGAGAGCGTGGATTTAAATACATTTGAAGCACTATGTCTTCTCGGCCCATAAAGTGCAGCAAATAAGATTATCTCTCAGGAGCGAAAGTACATGAGAGGGCCACAAGAAAAGTGGCGTGGCAAGACAGCGGTGGGTTTAGCGACGGTGGCGTAAATGGTGTCAGTGTCGGCAGGGTGGCCTTAGAAGGAGATAAGCAATGTTGTTGAGGTTTCCTGGTCATAAATATACTATTTAGTTTAATGGCTGAATCTCACTGCATGCATTACCGGTGCTTTTGCATCGCTGCACTTACTTTATTCAGCAATATATTGTCTCCTCGTGGATTTAAGTGAGACTTTCTAAGAATTCGTAACTTAAAGTAGTGAGGTTTTCCCACGATTTCGATCTGTGGCCGTCTTGGCAGAGGACGTACCAGGACTTACTTTTCCTCTCTCTGCCATTCAACGAGTCTCAATTCGCTAGGTATTCTCAATGGAATTTTCTCCAACTCAGTCCTGCCACACACTGCTCGTTGGACTTAAACTTTTCCAGTTGGCGAATATTGCGCACCATTTTGGTCAAGTTTACCTTCACTTTCCGTTATCATTCATCGATTTATTAAGTGAAGAGCAATAAGGGTACGCGCGTCTAGCCGAATTGGAGGACATTTGAATTTTGGAGAAAAATTGAACTTCACATTCAGACTGGAAAATTCGAGGAATTTATGTATTTATTACCTTTCCTTGCTGGGTCAACGATAACCATGAATTTTACTGACGTTTATATAACGATAATGTTTCTCATACTCTTTAAATAATCGTGGAAAATGCAAGCTTTCTAAAAAATATAGTAATTTAAGCACAGGCAAAACTCCTTTTTCGTATTCACAATTTTTCAATTTTCAGTCCATTTCCCTTATCCGCCTCTTTACATACTCAATTCAAAACAAAAGTCTCAGTACACGTACCACGTCGTGGGTATCGCAATGTGAAAGAAGCTGAAAATGGATGAAATCAAGTAGGCAAAGTTCTTCTACGAATTTCTGGCGTGGATCTCTTTACATGATTAAAAATCATACAGCACAATCAGAAACACAGTAGAATCAGATTGGATATGTCTCCGTGGAGGCGTAGACAAAGGGAGGACAGGGGTGCACTTTTTGGCAAAGATTTATGCGTCCATAATGTATTATTACTATAAATAAATGGGGACCCTGTGGGACCAACGGATTGAGTCGAGCTTCGCTTACTGTCTGCTTTTGCTCATGAAACGAAAACTAAGTACGCATTCACTATGTCAGTCTATATGTAGGTCTTAATGCACATCTCGCTGTTTTCGAGCAAGTGAGAATTACTGGAGGGTGGGAGAGTCAAGGTATAGATAGCGATTTCTTACACGCCTTCCTTGGTGTCAATACGAGTCGGAACAACAATACAGATATCGGCAACCACTTTCAATATTGCATCCACACCGAGACGACAAAGATACATCCTGTCATAGCCAAGAGTAATATCGAGGCGGACAAAGCGTGTATGACGACAACGTTCCCATACATACCTCGTTTCTAAATAGTTGCTCTACATGTAGGAATAAGTTTTTTGGCTGCGTGAAATCGGGCTGGATGGAGCAGAGTTGAGTTGGTAGTAAATCACTCGGGAGGAGAGAGGAGAGGGAGAGGGCAGAGCGTGTATGTGGAGGACATGGGTACCTATCTTGCCAACTGAAACTACACTTTCACCCAATATTGCACTTACAAACTGGAAATCCAAATTCGGTCCAAGTCCCCTCGAGGATCTATCTGCGAATGGATGGAATATCTCTCTCTCGCCAGCAGAACAAGTAACGAGGTCGACCCACATAGTTGGAAGTGGGACCTTAAACTCGGTTGATATTGTCACGGTGCGATTTATTGCCATATTTTAACCGTTGGGATGCAATTTTCAAAACACCATGTAGAATGGGGCGGTCTGTTTTTCATGATTACAGATGAGTGGTGGTGAGGTTTCCAATGTGGTGGTGATGTGTGTACAATATCGTCTAAAGAAATCCTCGTCATAAATTTAAAATGACTTGTAGCCCAATTCTGTGGAGAAAATTGGGGTGTACACACATGTATGAGTACCAAATTAATAGATACCCGCAGAACGCACAAACTCGTTAATTATGCACCGTTAAATGTGTTTGTACATAATTAATAGCGAATTAATTGCTCTGCAAATTTCATAACACGGTAAATATGTTCGTTTGCACCACGTTACATATGGTGTGATTTTCTAGAGAAATGCTACCTGAATCATTTGTTACGTACTTACATAAAACCTTGCCATGACACACTTGTAAGAAGTTGTTGGTATTGTTAGCCATTACCAAATTAGCCTTTGTTACAAGACATTTAGACGATCAATCAAAGGCAAAAAATCCGAGCTGTGATTGATGCGAAACATGTTCCAAGATTCGATGTTAGAAGTTGACCAACATTGTGCCGAGGAAAAACAATTCTCCATGCACTCAGACTAAGATAAATCTCAAGTTGATTATTCAAAGATGTAGGACTTCATGTTGACAAATCCTTGACACTGAAGCTGGTAAATTCGGGCACTTGAAAGTAATGAAAATTCCCGATTCCACACATTCAAATACTGTATTTTACAGAGCTACAAATCGAAAATCAACCAAATATTCTGATTCATCTTAAACAACATCTTACGTTGTCTCCTAAAATAAAGTCCTCTGTTTTCACTTTCCTTACACTGCCATATCGTTTCTCTGGGGAGTAATTAATTACATTTATTGGCAGTTAGGGCCATAAATAACTAAAACTGCTTTGTGGGAAGGGGTGAGCGTTCTCTTCCTAAAACCAAAGTCACGTCAGCTGCTGGAGTTCAAAACTTGCAAATCTCAAGTCCCACCGGCGAATGTGATGACCTCCTCCCTCATAAACCCCTTCATGAACTCCACAGAGCCAGAAAACAAAGTATGTAAGTCATGCATCTAGAAGTTAGAAGCCAAAATGCATCCCTGCCCTGAACTACCCACGCATCAAAATCAACATCATCCACCGAACTTTTTATACGAAAGAAAAGGGAAACCGAATATATTTTCTATCGTGTTGTGCAAATTTAATGTTTGAGCCTCCTAATATATTTTTGTCTCTAGTCAAGAAGCGAAAGTTTTTTTCATGGATGGATAATTCTGTAATTATGTAATACTTATAAAGTTTATATTATAACTCCCCTGGTCTTTCCCAAGATTTAAATTATATGTAAAAGTCACAAGAATGATAGCTCTTTTACAAGAAACAAAGATAATGAGTATACAATGACTAAGCTACAAGCGAGTTACACCTGCCATTTTATTTATAATTGAGTTTCTGTAAAATTACAACGTACATATATTGATCATGCAAGAAGTTGTTATTTGTTAAAATTAATTATCTGTAGCTATTATGTATGTGTTCTTGATATCAAAGCACCACTTGAAGATCACAAATGAAATGAAAGGATACATAATTCAATAATTGAATTTCCCGAGATGGATAACCGATTATATTATCTTCAACGAATTAAGTTAAAATGGGAACTTTTATGAAGTACAGAAATAGTACTTTTAGTTGTTCAATCAAATACCAAATATTTCTAATCTAGCCTTTGTACATATTGATTATACGATGGATAGACCTTTCTTCTTCTGCTGCTGCCCACATACATATTTATTTATCCATTGTAACTGGAGATGATAGAACGTTTTCTGCTCGTGCAGTCCACATATGAATAGCTTCCACACAAGTTCGCAAATACAAATCCAGTTCAAGTCAATAATTTAATCAAGTTTCTAGCTCAACATCGAATCATCCCCATATTTAATTCAATTAGTGACGCGACTTGAGATAAAATAGATGGCGAATTCAAATATTTGAGTAAGTGTAGGATGAGAGGCAGTCAGAGGCGCTCCGACGACGCGTGTACAATGGTGCCGTGAATCGTGAATATGTTACCATCATGCACAACTACAAGTTCAAGTTAGTCCTATCACTGTGTCGTCGTCTATCTATAGAAGCGTATTGCAATCAAATCAATGTGGCTTTTACTTGATAACCGAAAATAATTTCGATGTCAAAGGGTACATTTATGATTTTTAAGGTCAGATCAACCAACCCAAGTACTAAAAGAAAGCATGTATGTACACAAATAGCAGCCTGTAATATGATGCAATAGACATATGTAAATACAAAGCGAATTAAAGAAACAATAACAATTATTATCAACGAATTTCTATTGCCAGCTTATCAAGACTGCACTGTTAAGCGGAATACGCAATTAAAACCTATAAATGGAACGGTAATTGTACACTTTGTGTGTGAGATTTGTTCTGTAATCCTTTTGTAGCATTGTGCTTTCTTTTGTGGGGATTCTGTATGCATACGTTATTGTTTCGAAAATACAAATAAAGCTGATTACATACTCTTCGCAGCATCAGAGAAAGGCTGAGAGGAAGAGTATGTTCGCTGCCAAACTAATTCAGCATATTTCCGACATAGTCGTCGGACCATGTGCAGAACTAAAGTACACCAATTTCACTCGCATTGGCTTTGATCCAAAACAAACGGTTTAATTTGTTCAATTTTAATTTTATTTCCCTCATGCTTGGTCATTTAGCTCTCCTCACGATGTTCAGAAATGACCGCTCAAATCGTGAAATATTGAATTGTTGCCCACGTATAACTTGAAATGGTTGTGTTGGACTTTGTTAAGTAAATATTAATGATGACATATAGTGCACATTTCCCAGAATTCAAATTTGTAGGCTATTTGCACGTAATTTACAAGCATGTAATGAGAAATTTGTAAAACTGACAATTAAGGAAAGTGGGCGTAGTAAACCAGGCATGAATTTGAGGATGACAGATAAATCGTTGATGTTGGCGATATTTGAGACAGTGCAGGTTAGTGTGGTCAACGTATATAAATGAATTAAATTCGCTGAACCAAACCCTTCACTTCAACATTATGACCTAATTTATTCAAGCTTGACACATCCGGCTGGTTGGCTGTGAAATCTGTTCCATCAGGATTTTGTTACATTCACTGCGGTTTCGTGCCTTTCCAACTCAATTGCGTGGATGGTTTAAACCATAAGATATCTAGGGTTGCAATAAGGGTCAAGTTTTATCAGTAAGATCTGCCTTGATATATATTTTAATATTGCATTAATATGTTTATGCCTGTCCATAAATATGTGGGTGCATTTAAGCATATTACCCCATACACATTCGTATAACATAAAGATTGTGTAGCTGACCATATCTAATCACCAGATATTCGTCGAGGTGAAAGCAGAAAGTCATGATGATTGTATGGACACCTCCCGTGGAGTTTGTAATGGTCACGATGATTTCTCAGCTCGTCATCTCGTGAGGCCCAGCTCAACCTCGGCCTTGCTTAATTGGATACCATCAACACGCACATTACTCTTGTTCATAAGTCTCAGGATTTTACAGTTTTTTTACTCGGACATGCAGTCAACAGATGTGCAGCTAGAGCTAAAAAATAACGTCCAGAATAAGTAAGAACAAGATGGAGTCACGACAGGCTTCATTGTATACGAGTTGTCTTTGAAAGTTTTATTACGACACTGAGAAAGGTAATCTGTCATTATATACTTTGACACGCTCGTATTTTGTTGCTCCTCTGAAAACTAGAAAAACAAACTTTAGCGGCCGTAGACTCAACGTAGATAAATAAATCCCCCTGAAAGGGACAAGGGTCATTCCCAGGTTCGGAACCATAATATGTTGTTACTGTTAGAATGTGATACTCTCGAGTGTACAAAATCATTGCGTGCTTAAAGAAGGCAATAATTTTATCATAAGGTTCGCTATACACCTATGAACACACATACGTGGCATGAAACCTTTCTGAGAAAATCCAGCCAACAATTAAAACAGAATAACGCCCATTTTTGTGAGTTAATGCTACCCATAACTCTTGAGATTTTATGAGCTCATCTAGAAACCAACACTTTCTATTCTGCAGGGAGCAAAAGCACTATTTGTGCTCCTCCGGCTAGCAATTGAGTTTCTTTTCGCGAAATTTATGATCATGTACCGACCCAAACCATTCTGCCATGTTTATTATACGCCTGTTGTCAGAAATGATTCGATTGTTCTTCCAGATAAAAACACAAGCTAGCAACAAAAATCATTCCAGATTCTAATTTTAGTATCCGCTAAGTTGTCTTGATGCGATTTATAAATTACATTCACACAAACTGAGATTCAGCCTTTTGCATCAAGTATTGTTTTCCGGAGTTGAATTAATTATCTTTCTGATTAAATAATAATTCATAACACAAACAATAAATATGGAGAGCAGAAAAATCATTAAAAGAGTTTTGGCTTGTCTTGTACTATTTTCAGTATGTCTTATCTTGTTAGCTAATTGATATAAATATACATACAATACGCAACATAATTTATATTTAAATAAAATAAATACGATAAATATTGTGAAAACCAAATTCCATATGCTTCACACACACCTTATTAATTACTAATCCTAAGATCCATATAATCCAAGTAATCTATAAGCTACAAGCACTAATTTACCTAATCAACGAGAGAAACTGTCTTTTTAAAAAACTTGTCAATTGTGCTTACACCACAAAAATGCTGCAGCTGAGTGAAAGTAAAAATGATAAAAGAGAAAGTGGGGTCGACGTGTGTAGATTTGGACGTACGCCGTAAAATATAAGGACTCAAGAATTCGTTGCTTAAAATAACGAACCTGGGCGAGCAACTTATCGAAGCACTAGCCGATATCCGTCCTCTTCTCGTTACCTCATCTCCTCACAGTTAGAGCCGGAGGACGTGTTTAAGGAAAACTGGGAAGCCAGGTTTCCAATTGTGTGTTATATTAATCCCCAGAGACCCACACTTTTCCGGGGTTAAACTAATGATTCCCGTTTATTTTGGCATTTGTGGCATTACTTGTCACGACATACCATCTCTTACTCCATCCTACCATTATCGTTGTCAGCCACTTTGCCCAAATAAGGTAGCCCGCATATATTCTCGAGTCCCTCTGGGTGAAGGTATTTACCACTCCTTGCACTAACGACACAACAAAAACATCCAACCCCGTACTTACCGGAGGCTCCTGACAATTTCTCAATGTATTTCGTTCGCTAACTTTGCTTTCCCTAATTTCAAGGTATTACTAAACTGTTTTCTCACCGGAAACTAATCATCAGCTAGATTTTATCTTGATCTGCGAAGAGAAAATTTGTCTAACCCGAGGAGATAATTCAAGGCGTTTGGAAGCCTGGCGAGTGTGAGAATCGGCATTTTTAATTCCAATTTTTATATATTTTTTATTATTAATCATCACAGTACCTATTTGCTACATACGTTTTACGGAAACTCAAGGTCGATTCAATAAAGATGACGAATATTGACGGATGATAACGTGTGTATTTTTAAGATTATTTAGTAGAAAATTTACAAATCTGTGTGTTTTTGCATATGGGTTTCACCAAACAACATGCAGTGCAATAAAAATTACTTTTCATAAAAAATATCAGTATTCTCAAGTTGTAAAGTGGAGAGAAATTCGGGACGACACGAGGGAACGCAATATCTCATTTTCGAGCCAACTAAGTCCCATGTCGCTTATGACACCTTCATCAACTTGACGTTTTGTCAATTTCTCGTTTCTCGTACACCATCACGTTCCATGTCCTCCACTACTTTCACCCAAAGATTCGAGTTTTCCTTCTCAATAAGAGGCGTACAACAAGGTGTTGGAGAGTAATGTCGTGCGATAATATACAGCTGAGGTTACTCTTGCTCTTAATGGGAATTGTGTGACTCGACTTGCACATTCTTTCTTATTTACACTGCAACAAAATTTTGTCCTAAAATTTATATCCAGGCACGCAGCAAAAGTTTCATACGGGAAACTGTGAACCTAACTGAGCCCCAACCAATGCAATTGTTAGCTTGGTCAGATTCTCAGTGTTTGATCTTAGAAAAAGCTAGAAAAGGGGACTCGAGAATCAATATTTCTATATCTGACATATTCAGGTCTCTTGCTATTATTATCATTATTTTTATTTTTGGACCATTGCAACAGGAAATGACGTGGTTGTGCTGAGTGACAAAAATACTGGCAGATTTATTTGAGCAATGTTTCGGATTCTCTATAGGGTCACACTCGAAGATGTGGCTGAGAATATTTATACGTATGTTATGTACATATACCTACACAAAATTGTACTCCAAGAGTGGCAATAAGTATGCCTTCTGCTAATCAGTTTCGTCTTTGAAAACGCATTCTGTCTTGGGCATGACCTACATGTGTAATCTTTTGAACAACAACCATGGTTTAGCCAAAAGTATCTGACAAAGAAGGAAATACTTATTTTGTATAAAATTATATTGCAATTGGACAATAAATATGTACATATGTAATCGAACATTACCGAACAAGCTATTTTTGAGATGAAAAGTTCAACCCGCATGGCTGTTCACGAAATAAAGATAATTCGACTATTACTGAGGCCTATGACTCTGATGCGTATGTGTGCAGGGAAGATTCGCCCAATAGAACATTCCTGATGAGACAACGAGTCGTGGAGGATGGCAAATGAAACGGGAATTATTTGGCCAGCAGCAGCCGAGAGCATGTTGTCAGTGTTGGGATGGACTGCTGCAGTGTCTGAGAGCGTGGAGAAAGCAATGCGAAGGCAAGCTCATGAACTCTCAATGTCTTTTGTGGAACGGAGCTGGGCCGACTTGACTTCTCGTTTCCGACAGTTTAGGCGTCCCAACTTCTGGCCTGTTTTCTCCGAATGGGGTTTAAATCTTGTCTTTTGTAACAGAGATGTGCTGTGTAACATTGTAATAATATTATTATCTTTGTATTCATGCAAAGGCGTCCGGGCAATATATCTGGGATAAGACGAAGGAGGGAGAAAGAGGAGCAATCATTATATTCCTTCCAGCAGCTAACAACCATATGTATTGTGTGTATGGCCATTTGCAGCAGACAAGTGGGATGGAGAGAGAGAGAGACTCCTTCCCATTTTAATTCATTCTTGGCTCCTCACAGACCAAGAGGCACGTTGTCATCACGGGCATGGTCTGAATTAGAAAACTAACTAAACTGCTGCCCAGAGTCTTCCACAGACTTGAGGACACAATGCCAACGACATTACACTAAGCACTACTCCCACACACGAATGCGAGCATTTTTTTAATCCAACTTTTTGATTTCCAACTACCAAAAGCAAAATTTTTCTAAAAAATGTTCCCCAGTTTTCATTTTATTAAGTTATGGATGCGCTT
The DNA here is from genome assembly GCF_002217175.1 of Folsomia candida. NCBI lineage: Eukaryota > Metazoa > Arthropoda > Collembola > Entomobryomorpha > Isotomidae > Folsomia > Folsomia candida. The sequence continues at coordinate 16,232,201 of NW_019091193.1, read as the reverse complement.
TAACGAGGGAATGAATAGTTAGATGACTTCAAAATACTCACTGTTTTGCAAACAAATAGTGCTTGGAATGATGAGTTTAGTGGAACAAAAGTAATTTCAATTTATTTTTTACTTGGCAAAGAAGAAGAAAATACAGAGATGCATGTACTGGGTCGAGGAAAAAACTTTTTTGTGTCCGAGTGACGTCACTTTTTGTGATGTCCCGACATGGTCATCTTTTATCGGAGGACAAAGAGCTAGAAGTGATTCCGCATGCTGCACCATGCCAGAAGGAAAACAGGACAGTTTGTTATTAGAAACCTTCGTCCATCCATTTTTTCTGGTGGAAAAGTCAAGAAAAACATTGTTTTACTTTTAGCGTTGCTGTTTTTCAGCTCTATAGCAAAAAGGGTTTGATCGTGTTGTCTTTTCCATCTTTGTCTCGTTATACATTGTCCACTTTTATGAAAACATAAACATGCGCCTTAAAAAAAGAAATGGACCTCCAAGATAAAAAGAATAAAGAGTTGATAACTCTTAAAAAGCCCAACGATATTTACACAACAAATGTACCCGAGGTTGGTGACTCATTATGATTGATGTGGTTTTCCCTTTATTAGTATTATTTTGAGACCCAAATTCAGTATTTTTAAACATTTTGTTCCATACAAACGAATGAATTTATCTTATGCACGATTGCACTTAACACAAAAAAGTAATTGTTTGTAATATTGCAGGTTCAGTGGGCAATTCGACTTCAGCACCAACGCCAACTTCAATCCAATTGACCACGACGTCATCAAAGTCACTCCCCTCCATATCCTCCCAGGTTCGAGGACCAGGCTTCGAGTCTGTAATAAAGGTTGCCGCTGGTGGGAAAGAGTCCGGTATTCTGCCGACGCAGCAAGGACTTGGGAAGGCCCTCCCCACCGGGAACACCACGCCGTCGTTGATAAATTTTATTAATTCATCGTCCAACAATCCCTTCACCACGCAGAATTGGACGGAAGTGAGAGCGCAGTTCAAGAGTAACGCTTTGCTGCCATGCCAAGTTCGCAACGCCGGAGATGGAGTCACGGTAAGAAAATAACTTGACTAATTTTCATGCTAGCTACTTATCACATCTCATCATAAACGAGCGCAACATTTGTTATTTAGGCATAAAGAGCCGTAAAACTCATTAGAAGACGCTTAAAACTTTTCTCATGTTGGAGTGGAGCTGAACAGCTTCACTTGAGCGGAAATCTGGTGACTTTCTACAGCATCGTAATGGACGCAATACATAATTTAGATAAACTTCTTAAATCATAAAACTATTCAAACTTTTCCTCCCTTCTCTTTTCCTAAGATGGGAGCAAGTTTTGGGACAGTTTAGGCCGTCCTTCTCCCATCTCATCTCGTATGCACGCCAAGACTCCCTTCCTTCCAATGGTGAAAGTGAGAGAAGATGCTCCTAATGGAACATCGTATATGTACATATGTACGTGCGTGTGCATGTATGTATGTACGTATAAGGGAGCACATACATAGATACGTGTGGTAGGTATGTATGAGACGTATTGAGGGGCTGCTCAAGGAGCGGATACTGGTCTTATAAGTGGAATGTAGTTGGTATAAATTGTCCCTTTTCAAACAGAAAAATCCGCAATAAATTACAAATATCTTGATAATTTTTCAAACACTAAGTGCGTACTTTTGACATTGCATTCCTGCGTCCTGCATACTCCCATATCGGTGTGCGGATGATGGCCATGGGTGACTGGTTGTGGGGAATTATGTGATATATCCACTTGACTTTTGTCGTAATGTGAAAAGTACAAAGGGCATAATGCAATAAAGACCTTTATCTGAAAATTGGCGAAACCTTAGAACTTGGATGGAGCAGAGGCAGCGAGGCAAGGAATAAGTGTTCCGTAACCCTTCGTTATTGGGATCATTATAACTCGACTCCCATACGTACGCGGTTCCTCCCGTTTTCTCCATTTCTTTTCCCTTCAAAACATGGCTGGTAAATGAATCATGGTAGCGACGGTAGTCTGGCAGAGGTAGCGCAAATTTGCATGCCCCGTTCCTTGTATTCGTGATTAGAAAAGTGAGAGAAGTGAAAGTTTACATGTAGACTGATCATCAGTTCAACAGGCCTCAAAACAAATCGAGGCGGAGAAGTGCTCTATTAAATGAGATGAGCTAAGTAACTTTTAATGATTCGCTTTTTAGAATAGTTTTTGCTAATTGGAAATCATCAGACAGCAATGTAAATATGTAGTAATAGCCGAGCAAGACCTGAGCATGTGGGCTTTCACGAGGGCGAACGTTGTGAACTTTTTCGCCTTGATTAAGGATCAATCGAATATTGCAATTAGGAAAGTTAGAAACCAACATATGAGTTTTCTGTTCAAAATTGAAATTTAACTTTTACCATTATGTGATGATGATATTAATGTTTTGTAGTAAATGCTATCATCGTTTCCCCAGCTCAATTACATTTGCCTACCACCTACTTACATTACCCACTACTGATTGTCTTACCTTTATTCCATAAAAAAGATCTTAAAAAGGTAAGGAAAAGAAAAGTTTAAACTCCAAACTAAATAAGATGTTCTATTTATAAAGTTGATGCTTAGAAGGAAGTAATGAAAAACAAAATATTTTGCAATTTATTTTCAACTTCCAAGTCTAATGAGCTTCAGCCTTTGGTACGCATGCACAGATGATGGGATGAAAGTTTAGAATAATATTTTAATTCTAATTATCCAAGATCCTACTCTAACTACTCACAATCTACAAATTGGGGAAATAATTTCTGACCAATTTTCATTTCTCTAATGTTAGAGGCTACTACTTATTGCCATTCTATCGAATAAGAAAGAGAAGGTGTGCCAAGTTAAAATACAAGTCAGCAAAGTAATATTGCTTGTGCTGGCTTATTCGGGTTCGAGTTCCCCTCAGAGATACGAATTGTGATGGCTCAATTCTATGCTGTAAAGGAAATTCATGAATTTGGATGGATGGAAGGGGAATTTCGCCAGGTGTAAAAATTCTCCAAGCGAAAAGAGAAAACGAATTTGCTGAAATGAAATAGGACCTCGAAGCATTTCTTTTCCACTTTTCTATTTCAAATCAAATCAATCTTGGAAGATGTATGTTCGCACTCTGTATTTATCTTCTAAGCGGAAAGCAGGAGGGTCTATGTAGACAGTCGCATGTTGTATTGGAATGAAATCCCAGAATTAGATCTACAGGCTACAGCACGGTCGATCCTTGGTCATCTTGGCATTTCAAAGTAAATAGATTTAATTTGTGATTGAGACTTTAGCTCAGGATTTTTGCCAAAAAATAGTTTCGTCTTCACTCATAATCTAGTATAAATTTAACTTTGAAAATATGTATTCTTAAAGCACCTACATACATTGCCATGAGATCATGTGAGTGCTATGATCCGCATAGTCACATCATTCGAATGTTACATACATACGTCTTGTAAAAATTTCGAGTGAGTGTAAAAATTCACTCTATTCACAACGAGTAAATGAGATTTCTTTCAACTCTGTCAACTCCCATCTACAGAAAAGGTTTTTATAATATAATATGGACGAGAAATAAAAAAATGTCCTTAGCACACTGAAAGTATATGCTCCAAAGTACTGAAATTTGTTGGTTCGCCATTTGAGTCACACTAATATTGGAGGAAAAAGCGCCACTGCTTTAAATATACGTACACATGAGGAATGAAAAGGAATCTTGTTCACTATTCAATTTGGGGGATGGATCATGATCACACGAAAAAGATGGATAAAAATTGTTGAATGCATTATCTGTATCAAGGATTTCTGAAAAAGTGGTATTTCGTCCTTTCTCGGTAGTATGGAAGTCTCAAAGTTCTAAATAAACAGCAAGAAAAGGTTCCAAATTCTTGAACATGAATATGGACTTTCATTTTTGCAATTTCCTGATTCAATATGATCGCAATACTATATAAACGTATCTAAAAGTATGTGCATATGTACATAGCTTCATAGCCACATATTTATGTAAGTATGCAGGATTGTACGCAGGTTCCATATGAAAAGCGTTTTTTATGAATATTATTTGTTGACAGACAAACAAAAATTTGAGCTTTAATATTCCAGAATCTGACAATTGTGGTCAAGATAAGGGCCCAGAGCTGAATATACTTATATTTCCCAATGTTTAAATTTTGAATTGGAAATCATGTTGTTGTTCGAGTGAGTGAGTGAGTGACGTGTCGGGACAATTCTTGGTCTTGTTTCGCACTTCTCACAAAACACACGATATTTCTTTGGTTTGTGTGAGATGTTATTTTGTGAGAGGGTGGTGGTGCTGGGAGTGGATGATGACAAACAGAGGCAATATCCGGAGAGACCACTCTGCCAATTTCCTCTCTCTCTCTTCTTTTTCTGATTTCCTAATCCGTACTAACAATGATACACAACGGACGCACTGGTCTCCTTTCACTTGAGAAAACACAACCTGTCTCGTCTTCTCCTCTCACGAGTGACTTGTGGTGAATACGATGATTCGAAATAGTGCCGGATAGACACGACATGGATGTGATTTTTCTGCTCTCTTCTCAATCACCGTCTTGTCCATTTTGAGTGAAGTTGAAATCAAAAATCTCAAACTTCACCATGCAGCGTCTAGACATATGTGTGCTTTTGTATAGCGATGCCTATGCTGCTTTGCACCAAGAGAAGCCATTGATCTAAAAAGCTGGGGCAGCGGGATGGAAGCCTCTCAATAATATTTCGAATTTCCATTCAAACCAAATCTGTTCCGAATTTGTACTTGGATCTATCAACTTTTTCTCTCGAATAATCTCGGAAGACCCATTTGTGTTGCTCACTCAACCCGCACCCACTAGCTCAATCTATTCACACCATGACTTTCGACGTAAACTTTCGAGAGCACGATCACCAACTGGAGTGAAAGTCCGCTTAGCCATCGGCCTTGATTTTTCAAATTTCGAAGGATGAACAGAGCAATAAACGAGAGAGAAATGAAAAAAGTGTGAAATTGTTCGTATAGAAAATATGCTCAAATGCATGATTTGGCCGAGAAGAACCCTCCAGATGAGAGGGGACGAGCGTATAGTGCGGAGGAGGCGGTGGTGATGGTGGTGACGTGGTGAAAGTTGTTCTCTAAATGTTGGCACATGTTTGCTTGCTGCTTGGAGCTCAGTGTTCAAGTCGGCTTGGATGATGGTAATGCAGACCAGCTGCCACCATGACCAATCATCAACAACACACACCTCACATATGACACATGACTTGGCGCTTTCTCTCTTCGCATATTACCATGCACTGGTCAAGTCGTAAGAAATACAAATGAATCCACTACGACGACACTATGTGCTTTCACCCCCCGGTTCGAAACCTGACAGAATGTTGGACCATAGTATATTGCTCCTATTGCTTCCAATTCTACTTTCCTGCATTTTCTTGACTGTCGTCGACAACTCGAACTAATACATAAATGTAATGAAAGTCGCCTGTTAGTGGCGATGCACAGGAAAATTTGGCATGTCTTGCACATATCGCACACGGAGGAAGGAATTTCCTACTGTGCTGTGGACGGATTGCATTTATTTAATTCATTATATGCATTCAGAGGAGATTTCTACTCCAAACTGAGCTAACTGGGCTGGAGAGAGGATCGTAATTGAAGTTGGAAGGATGGACATGGACAGAGAGAGAAAGCGAGATGACAAAAAGTGTCGCAGAGTGTCGAACATTTGTGGAATCCAAATCCTTCTGAGGAAAGGAGGAGACTGATCGAAATTAAATCCATGCACATCAGCCCCTCAATGAGCCTCATCTAAGCCAAGGACTTTCTCCTGGAATTTATTATCTCTTTCACTCTGTGCCCGTCTCTTTGTGGCCTATTTACATGCTCATTTGGCAAATGTGAATTCCGCTCCTTTTCACTCATTTCTGCACGTTGACTTCTAAATTTGTAAAGTCACCTCGGCAAAGAACTACTTTTAAATTACTTGTATAAATCCTGTTACGTATAATTTTGCAGCTATCCGATCCTTTCCACTTTTACCTAACGCGTCTATTAACAAATCTTTCTTTTATACTCAACATAAATTGCAATGCAGCTGGAAAAGACATATGTACATCTACATGTGTACATCTTTCGACGATTTACTTACTTCAGAATTTTAGAGGAGAGAATTTATTTCGTCGAGGTTTTGCCCCAAGCATTTATCCGATTAATGCTATCGAATGATTGAGAAACTACGTATAATTGTATAATAACAAACATAATTATACAGTATAATTGTACAGCGTTAATTAATAGAGAGCCAGTCTACATAACTGATTCTCTTCAGCGTTGAAAGGTAGAATGATAAAAGGATGATTTAGATTGTACGTACGAGGACCTTGTTATACGTGGTTATGCGATCTCTTTAATTTGCAATCCACAAAATACCGTGGTTGGAAGTAGGATCGTGACTTGTAATTTATCGAAACTGCATTGAATTGGATCATTACGAATTGCAACTGCTCAGACTCTAGAATTAGGCAGAAAATGACCCGAATCATGACTCAGGAAATGGAGCCACTGTCATTAGTTTCAAACGAGGTGTAGCTGGCAGAGGCTGTTCAGTTCCACAAGAAATGAAACATCAAAGGCAATATAAAACGTGTCAGAAAATTAACCCACATTCTTTGTAGAACTACATCGTACTTAAATTGAGATGGAGATGAAGTTCTCTTTGATCTCCTTCCCGTTTACATCATCTTTGAACCAACTCCTCTCTAACGCCAACGACGATTGGTCGTGTTATTGTCCACCAACAACACACTCGACGATGCAAACCACTCAGTCCAAGCACCACGACCCACCACCACCTCAAACAAGGAGCAATCCTGTATTAAAATCGAATTAGAGTTATTACGCCTTCTCACAAAGCGCTCGAAAGGCGGCCCCAAGTTCTGCACATTCTGACATTATGCATATAGGTAAAGAGAGCATGTGCAGCTATAGAGTCATGATCTCGCAGCCCTCGCCACCACATTCTTCTTGTTGATGAAAGCAAAATAACCGTGAAAAGGGAATAATAATCATAATAATAGCAATAATAATTTTAATGCAATGGGAATGACAATGGAAGTATAACGCAGAATGTGGAGGCGAATTTTATGGTTCTTCTAGATATTCCTTGGTGAAGAAAGGAATTCTCCCATTTTCGTTCAATATAGCTCAGTTACGCCATTAAATTTGATGATGACCCTGTCCGTCCGTCGGCTGGAGACACGGACGGAGCCCACTAATAAAGCCCGTCGTGTTCATCTCTAAGACCTTGCCACCACTTTTTCCATTCTCACGAGAACACCTCCTCCATGAGAAATTATTCATGGCACGTGATGCTGACACTGATAATTTCTCTATTGTGCTATTTGCATAACCCTTACACTTTCCTACTAGGAATTTAAAGTTGACGTGAATATTTAGGTAGTCACTAATCATTCACTTGTGAGTTCAATTAGGGCACGGCCAACCAGTCATTTGTCGTATTGTGCACTCCTTCAGCACAAAAATTGCGTTGCCATAAAATTATAAACGATTCTGTTCATATTTCCATAATATTACGTATCTGTTTATTTTAAACAATTGCTAAACTAAAGGCTAAAATGATATTTGATTGCAGGTCTCGTGGATTCGCCGAAAGGATTACCACCTACTCACGGTTGGGCTTCAAACCTACTCGAGCGATGACAGATTTCAAGCAATCCATTCCCAGAGTCCAGATGTAAGTTTTGACATGGTTTTGACTCCTTCTCCTCTTGCATGCATGCGAAACGTTGCTCTGTAATTAAACAAAAAACCGTGTAATCGAATAAATTGAACCCACGTCCCACTTATTCTCACTCCAGAGAGTCGGCAAGAAAGTGATGCTGACAATGAGTAAACGCCCGTGTTTTCCCTTGGCCTATATCAACGTTGACTTGCACACGGCGTCTTGCAGAGCTATAACGAACCTTTTTGCATTCCATGATAATCCCAGCTTTTTATTATACATTCTTAGCGCGTAAGAAGCACCAGGTTGTATTATTTAGAGTAAGACTTGCAGATATATTGTTGTGTCTACAATATTTCGAAAAAATACACGCGCTGAATCTCTACTACTTTAAAGTTCGAGTCGGAAATAACGAATTCTTTTGAAAAATCACGAGTAGTCATTTTACCAATTCTATGCTAAGCCACCATGAAGAACAAGCAACCAGTTTGTCTTGGCAGAGGATATATCACTTTCAAAGAGAAAATTCCAACTCTCTACCCACCAATCTACCCTCTCTCTCTTCCTTTGGAAAATTTTAGCAAGTTGGATGGGCAAAGAGCTTGATCTACTTTTTCAAGAAAAAAGTTTTGCCTCCTCACTTTTTCGTGTATATACAGTTTGTATGTATGGCAAGGCATGAAACTGTCATCTTTCATTCCCTGTGAATTTTGTTACACTGGGATAATACCCGGATTCGAGGATTCGACTCATTTGCACTTCTTCAGAGAAAATCCTATTCGGCTTTTCTTTTCCTGTTTTATCACAAACTCGTCGTCCCAGCCAAGATCTTACTGAATTCAGAGTTTAGTTACTGAAAGAAAGGATTAAGTTGCAGCTGCACAAAAATCTGAACCCGACAATTTTTCCGTCCTGTGCGTAACACCAGAAAACGGCATTCTTAGAAAGTGGGAAATGCGACACAGACTCCAATTTTATTTCTTTCAAGTTCTCACTCCTCAAAGTATTTTCACCTTGAAAAGATAATTGGCACAAAAAAAATCAATGCAATTAAGTCATCTAGGGTCAAATATGTAATGCATGTGTCTGTTGAATTTAAAGCTAAGCACAGATAAACTTTGTTTTTCGCAGGGATTTCAACGAGGATTTACAAATATTTATTTAAACCTCACTCGTTTGTGTTCTTCCGATTTGAAAGCATGTTCAAAAGGGTTCCTTATACTGTAAAGTTTGAAATTAAGTTGGACAAACAGTATTCGAATAAGGCAAAGTTAATAAAGAGTATGCAAATGTGATTTCTCGTTAACAACAGGAAGACTGGCTGACTCCAAATTCTCTGCAGAATTGTACTTCTTGTATGTATGAATGTACAGTGCCTTGTTCACTGTCGATTGTTGTAGACGTGGAAGAAGAAAGTCGACGTCGCTCTAGTTTGTTCTCCAAACAAGAGCAAGTTATGTAATTTGAGAATTTCAGGCAGACTGCTACCACAAAATAGAATGTGGCGATGAACTGAATGTGACAAGAAATAATCAAATGCGCCTTGACAAACCTCTGGGCCATATTGGTTTCGTGGGTTTTGCAGTCAGGGTCCGAAGAATAGGGAAACTGAAATAAAGTAATTGTTCGACAAACTCAGCCAGAAACAAATAAGTTGCGCCTCTGATGGTTTTCAAGACGCGGAGAATTCGGCTGGATTCAGCTACCATGCACTGCACAGAGCATGGCAGGGTGTAAATTAAATGTGACATGGATGGAATTGCGAGAACCTGAGGTTGACTTATTGCTAAGTTGGTTGTTGTTCCTAGTACAAACCTATGTAGCTCAAGATTGTTTTGCTTTCCATTGGATTTCTCTGTATGTACAACATCAATATATTTAGGAACCACAGGGACCTTTTGAATTGTTTAGTCACTCCTGTTCTTTTTGTTCCTGCTGGAATTGACTAAAGTTGCGGATTTTTTGTCACTAGGCAAAACTAGATACAAATACTTTGTCCTGCCAAAAACATAGGATTGCATTGACCTAGAAATTGCGCTACATGGCGAATGTCTATTACATAATAACTATATCCAACATAGAGGCGTATTATTTACGTTAAAGCATTAACTTATAATTTTAAGTGCCTTAGAAGTTAGAAACCACATAAAACTGATTATTACCCACGAGTACTACGATGTTATATCAGTATTTGGATAACATAATTTTCTTCAAACTACTCATGAGCAAGAGTTTTTTATATTGTCAATTTTTGTTAAAAACCCACCTCATTCCACCTATGGGAATGCCACCAATCTGAACCAGGGCCCGTTTAAGGGTCAGGCGGCCTAGGCAACTGCCTAGGGCGCCAAATTGTCAGGGGCGCCGTGAGGCGCCCGGCTGTGTACTAGATAAAAACGACAAATTCGAAAATTGGTAAATGATTTTCTTAAATCCGTTCAGAATGAGTTGTCAGTAGAAAAACATATAAATAATGCTGTGAAACGATCTATGAGGACCATTTGACAAACTTTGCAGCTCTACTTTATTTAACATAGTTTTGGGCAAATAAATTTTGCCCTCAACAGGCAGGCCCAGAATTTTGGTAGGGGTAATTGCTCAGGGCGGAAAATTCTGAGGGCGCCCCTTGGCAAAAGTTTCTTATTCGTGTACAAACAAATTAATTGATGTTAACGAAATTGGTTTAAATTTGGAAATTGTAAAAACAATTTTATAAGTACTAATCTCAACTTGAGATTCTCCAGTTCGAATCTTAATTCTTGCCTTCAAAGTGATTCGGAGCACATATACAATACATACATATGTAATTTAAATCATCGCGTTCCTAGAGGGCCCCAGGGAGGGGTAAGGGCAAAGGGCGCAAGAGGGCGTCGCGGATAAAACATGGTATATTAAGTATTTACTTTATTAATATTTTTAATATCATGGACATAATTTCTACAATTTAGTTAACCCCTCCACCCCAAAAAATCTTGCAAGAACACTTCGAAGCCACAGAGAAGGCCCCAGACGTCGGGTTTTATAGAAGGCTTTTCGAACAATATCTTTGGGTTTAAGCGTGATACGAAAATGAATCTCTTTCTTCGAAAGTTGAGGTGCCAAAATTCAAATAAATTTTCTCAAACGCATGCGTTTCCTCAAACATATACAAGGCAGATCTACATGGGACCAATCTAACAATAAGTTTGTTTACTACAAGATATAAGCATATTAACGTATTTTCCAAAATGCGCTAATTTTAAGCTGCCTTCCAAGCAAAACCTCGAGTTATGAAGAACCTGAACTTTTCGAACCTTAGTGCGAAGTCAAAAATTCGAAAACATGATTCTATGAAAGACTTACTTGAATTATTAAAAATCCAACTATCGCGTAATTTTAATTTTAAGATTTTATATCACGTTCTGACGTTAGTACAAACTACCGTAAAATCTAAAAATTTCATACAATATTTCAGGTGGATTTCTAATAAATCAAGTATTCCGATGGATCATGTTTCATAATATTTTAATTGACGCTAAAATTTTAGAAGTTCCATGGATTTTAAGGACCCGAGCTTTTATCTGGCATTCAGTTAGACTTAGAGCCTTGTGCACAAATTTGTACATTTATGCGAAATTTATGAAACAAAAATATTACAGGTAGGTTTTGTTTAAGGTGAACAAAATAAAATTGGTCTCATTCAAAAATTAATTTGAAGTTTAAAAGATATGTAGTATGAATCATCGGATTTCCTAGGAGATTTGCTAGTCAACATCAAAAAATTAATTTTTACAAAACTTGCAGATATGATTACGACTGTTTTTTAACCTACCTAGTACTCACAAAAGAACTGTTACAAGATTTTCCGGGTAAATTAAGCAGGCTAGACAATTTTTTAGAGAGTTGTAATATTTCTTTATTGAAATCTCCAAACAATCTGTCAGAAACTATGTTTCAAAAATTTGTGCGACCCAAGGCCATTCTACCAAATTATAGAATGGCGAAGACGATATATTGCTATTTTAAAAATGTTGCTATAAATAGTATTTTTAGCAACATTTCGGTAAACAAGAAAATCCCCATTTCTTCAATTGCTGAGTAAAAATCGGAACTGAACGCAAGATGACAGACAGTACTTTAAAACGGCCCCCTGACACTGGAAGTGTTAATGGGTGAAACAAAAGTGGAAGGGAACAGTCAAAGAGCTCATAAAAAATCATGAAGTTAATGAAGACTTGAATTCGTCCGAATTCATGCCGGACCATAAGGAAAATTTCCCCACAAATAAACGGTTTAAGAAAAACTATTTCCCTGGCCCTGAAACTAAACATTGGACATAAGTCTTTAAGATGTGAGGAGATGTATCTGCTAACCGCACTAGTAAAAAAAGACCTACAAGAAGGCAGGCGCTGATCATGCGGCACTCGCTTGAAAAATTAAAATAAATATTTTGAAAAGATAAGCCAACTTTAACCATTGATGCGATATAAAATAAGCAAAAGCACTGTGTCAACACATTGCCAGTTTGTATTGTTCAAAAAATTTCAAAAATAATAATTGGCCCATCCACCATCCTGCTTCTGGGATTTTTTATTTGGATGTCGTCGGAAAAGTGATTTTTCTTCCTCTGAGAGTGAAATTTCGTCAAAAAATATTTTTGAAGTTATCGAGCAAATTGGGTTACGGATGAACCACACTCTATTCAAAAATATCCACTAGACCTTTAACTACGGCTCAGGTCCTACTTATGAAGCCAAAATATCAGATAAGTGGTTGAAATAAAAAATTCCTGCCTCCATTTTAGAGAGAATAAAATTCATCATCACCGAAACCTCAACTTTCTGGAATACGATATATGTATGATCGAAACTGAAGCTAGATACATGTGCAAAAACACAGGTTTGGACTCCGAAAAAAAATCTGTCGTCTAGAAATACCACCAATATCCCGTGGAACGCTTGTAGCCGTACAGCAATCGCGAAGTGGAAACGAAGACTCTGGGCTCGTGTCGTCTTAAGCATGTCAACGCGTCGGTACAGTCCATCTACTTGTATGCTGCCCCTGTGTGGTTACATGGGAGGAAAAATGTTGATGTAGTTGATCGAATTATAAAAGCATGTGCTCACTTTATATTTTGAAAATCTAAATATGATTCAATATCTGACAAGATCAATGGAATTGAGTGGTTAACAGCGAAAAATGCTTGCATTTTGAAATGTGCAAACTTGCATGCAAAATGGTTACGGGTGCTGGGCCAACTTTGTTCAATAATTACATATGTGAAACTAATATTAGCTTATCAACTAGAAATATGACATATAATGAACCAAGCCTCAAATATAACAGTACATTTGGTAAAAAATCATTTTTATATAGGGCCTCAAAAGTATGGTCCAATCTACCTGAGCCTATTGTACAGTCTAGTAGAGTGGTCAGCTTCCAAGTATTAAAACAACTTGTAAAGAAACATTTTGTCAACAATCAATGTGATGATAGACTGAGAGTGATATTTGAATTAATTGATGCATATGAATTTGACATAATACACTGCGACCGGTAAAACAAGGACACCTAACATTTTTTCCAATTTCTTAAAGGCCCTTCGGAATGTATAGCTGTTTCTTTCGCCATTAAGTACTACAGTTCCTAGTAGTCTTGTCACAAAATTTCGTTAACATTGGTTCAGAGGTGTTCAAATTATTTAAGAATATGTCAAAATCAGGTGACCAGTAAAACAAGGACACCATACAATAAATTATTTGTTTTTGATGGACTTAATTAGAATTTGATTCAACTTGTTAAGAAATTAAATTGCCAGTATATTTGGGATATTTTGGTCAATATATGACGTAAATTAACTCTTTTGTTCTGTCGATTTCACATAGTGAGGGGCAAATTCCCGTACTTGTTGCAGAGGGGCAGGGTAGAAGCTCAATGTGCTTTACGGCGGAGTATTTCCAAAACGAACAATCACCTAAGTGTCCGCCGACCCACCGTAACAAGTTTTAAGGTCAAGGGGGACACTTTCGGTAGAACAAGGAAGCGAGGACGCACGCCTAAAACGATACAAATGTAAAAATTCAACATTCTCCGTCGCTCTAGCGACCCCTGTGTAACGATTATCCAGATTTAAGCGGAGTTCCAGCTTCCTATTTCAACATCTGACACTACTCAAGTCATGTCTGCTTGCCCCAACCTCAGCAAGAGGAAAATCAAGACGAAACCGGTGCGTCCCCAGAAGCAAAAAGATGCTCAATTTCAATGGCGGAAAGAACGAATGACGTGGACTTCTAAGAGGGATCACACCGTTTTTAACGACGAGAAAAGGGTTATGTGAGCCTTTTCTGTAATAATATGTAATAATAATGTAATGTAATAATGTAATGTAATAATGTAATAATAATGTAATAATATGTAACCATATTTGCTTTCCTGAAGATGTAATGTCCCACTTGTGGGGTATCTCATTGTAATAAATTATTATTATTATTATGAGATTAAACTTTTGAAAGGTGTATAATGTTTCGTATATAGAATCTCATTGGCTTTTCAGTGATGTAGTTATTTTTTCAAAATTCGACAAACTGTGATTGCTACATTGAATTTTTCTTGTAACAGTTCTTTTGCTAGCACTGGGTATTTAAAAGAAAACATCTGAATATTTCAATAAAAAGCGAAAAATAGAGTCGCACGGGCATTTCTCATTATGTAATATAATCTTTACAACGATATCGACATAAAATTTATAAAAATTAAAATCTGCGGAAAAATTAGCTCCTTCGAAAAAATTAAATCGACTTGAAGATGGCAAGTAAACCATTTAAAATATATACTGCTTGAACAATTAATTGGATCACCCCGGTGCCGTCGCGATCCAATATCGGGCGCTGGTGCGATGGTCAGAATTTATAAAATACTTCGGGTCAATTTTAAAAATTTGGAACACGGAGGAATCAAAGTCCACCTCTATTCTTTTTCCTCAAATTAATCTTCACTCGTATTTCATAATTATAAAACGCATTTATGTATTACGGTATACAACATAGATTCACCTTTAATTTCGCGAATCATGGAATATGTCATTTGCGCACTAATTAATATTTCTGCAGCTATTCCCATGCAAATTATAATTTGCACTTACAGCTCAAATATTGGATTTAATTAAAAATAGTGTGCATAACCTAAAGGAGAAATAATAATAAATAACCCTTAATAAACGTTTAAAATATATGAGAAGTGCCGCTGAATCTAATAATAGCCGATGGTTAACAAAGGAATTTTCTCACGAGGAATTTCTGCATAGGGGCGCCAGAAAAATTTTGCCTAGGGCGCAAATATGTCCAGCCCGGGCCCTGATCTGAACAGACAAGAACTTTAGTGTATCCTACTGAAAAAATACTAAGCATACAAAAGTGGCATTCTTTATTGTGGAAATTAAAGCACGAGATATGCCACTTGCATGTTCAATCTCTTGATGGGAAACGAATGCATTGAGGCACATATGCAGCTACAGATATACACAATCATCGGTATATGAACAATGTTCACTGCGATTATCAAAATGATTTCAAGTTGTGCATACAAAGCGTCTAATTTCCTAGTCTTGTTGCTTCGTTCTCTATTAGTAAACGGTACTTGGCCCTGAAAAATTGAAATGGCAATATCCAGTGGCTTAGTAGAGTACTCACAGATAATGAACACGGGGAAATAGTATGCAGTCAAGAGAAACTGTTATTATTGTTATTTATGACTGAACACAGATCTAAAATGTGCACATTCATCGATAGATTGGGTGGTTCATTATTTGAATAACTTCAAAAAATTTATTTCAGGATCAAAATTTTTATTTTTGATAAGCAAATCATCTGCAATCTCTGCCTGCTTAGAAATAAACATCCCTTTCTAACCAATATTATTTGACACTTTATCATTCTATACATGTTGCGACCAATGAATTGTTTCCAACACAAATTTTCATTTTTGAAGAAATTAAATTTTACTTATTATGTACTGACAAAATTTTGTGAATGGACCGTTGCTAAGTTGGAGGATTGAGATGACCCCCTAGGTCAAATCCGGACCAAGTGATCTCACACCCTCCAGTGGGGTGTCAATCGATCGGTCTAGATAATACGATCAGTTTGGTATATTATAAAATTTTGTGAGATAAGAATTGGCTTCGAAATTCCTGAAAAACGTATATTTTGGAGATATTCTTCAAAATAAACATTTTAATTTTCGAAATAGTACACTCGAGATTTTTAGCTTAAAAAATCAAGCTAAAAATTAGGATGATTTCATCCTCAGGAATTAAATCTCTTTGTCTGCCTATTCAAAAGTTATTCAAGGTTAAAGTCGTTGGGGCAAACCAAAGGACTTTTGCCCCAACGATTAAAAAATGAAAATTTTCTAAAAAATAATCCATTTGTCGCAACCGTATGGGGCACCACCCCATAGAAACGATGTCAGTTAATCGTGCTTTCTAACAATCCTTTTTTCTTAGGTGAGGCATAGTAACGATGACCACATGAAAAAATGCATGGTTACGGCGAAGCCTTAGTATGCGAACAGACCCCCTCCCAAAGTTCCACTCAAGTTTGTGACAAAACGGCTAATTGTATCAAAATGGTGTAAAGGGCAATCGTGCAGACCTTGCTGGGTAGATGATGCCCGTCAATAAGAGGGGCATGCCAATCTTATTTCAACGCATTTAAAATTGATTTTAAACTTTCAAATGACTGGCAAATTCACTTTTACCATGCAATGATAGTGTCAAGCCTGATATTAAATGTGCGGAAATCTATAACGCATCATTTAAAACAAACCCGAGCGAAATCGGATAAGGAATGAGAGACTTTTCTTGGTTGTATATGCAGCCAGTTAATTATAATGGGTCTTCAGTACTTATAATAAATCCAAGTTTCTATTAGCAACCAGCACAAAAGAAGCATGATCTGTATGCAAACCTTTATGTTCATTTATGCACTTTTAGAAATCCAGTATTAAAATGTACCAAGCGGTATTCAGAAATGCCTAGCAAGACGGCATTGATAAGTAAAACTGTGCGGTAATAGGTCGATATTAAAGCCTTACTATATCGGTAGCAAATCTTACCCACATAATTTTACTATTACCGATAAGCAGTAGCAACCACTGAGAATTTAATTACAGATTGCTAAAAGTGTGTGTATGTATATATGATGTTGATGCATTTCTTTACTATGAGTCCACGGGTGACTGGGGAATTTAATTTGGTATGTCACGTATCCACACCCACTGGGGATTTAATTTGGTATCTATTATTGGGGACAACTTAAAGAGACTTAAAAACAAAAAATAAACTAATTCTTAAAAAAAAGACTTAGGTGAGGCTTGCTTAAAAGGAGAAAACAAGCTGTTATCATCGTGTACTAGAATAATGTGCTAAATCAATGTTCATCTCACCATTTATAATTTTCGGTAAATAGAACAGCAAAGTGCATGCGTTTGGGACCACTTGCCTCGCCGTGGGCCGTTTTATGATACAAAGAATTCAAATAATTTAATAATTTATTAGTATTCAGATAATTTGTTACTCACATGCGGCAAATATGTCGTATGTAACGATACAAAATTTTTGGTTAACTTTGTTATCCATAATCGATTGCTGATAAAATTTACCAAGCGTATAGGTTAAATTCCAATGCACAATATTACATACAATTGCAGAACATGAATTTTAAAAATCTAGACCAATTCTAGAAATATATATTTCTAGAATTGGTCTAGATTCAAAGATTAAAAATTCATAAATTAACAAAGTTTAATTACAGCAAAATTTTAATATTCACGTAAGATGGCATATTTATATTCTACAATCAATCACGGCCCACGGCGAGGCAAATGGTCCCAAACGCATACACTTTGCTGTTCTATTTACCGAAAATTATAAATCGTGAGATGAACATTGATTTAGCACATTATTCTAGTACACGATGATAACAGCTTGTTTTCTCCTTTTAAGCAAGCCTCACCTAAGTCTTTTTTTTAAGAATTAGTTTATTCAATATGAAAGTAACATGACAATAAATATAACTGTGGACTGTGCGTGTGTACCGTAAATGCCCATGAATAGTGTCACTAGATAGTTGAGAGATTTAATGCGGCCAAGCCACGGACACACACGCCTCTTGACCAGGACCTGAGATGAAAGTTTGGAATCCGAAATTATTAACTCAGGGACACCGTTTGTTGCCTAAAGTGGAAACGGATAAAATTAATGAGACTGCCAACGAAAACTCTCACTTTATGAAAATATGGCCACCATGAAGCTTTTAACACCATCCCACCGACAACGGAATCGGAAACCAAAGTCTCTCCTTTAATCTTGGACTTGCTCATGTCTTAAACTAACTTTTTGTTCGCAGAAAGTATGAACTGGCCAAGCAAAGCCATATTGCGCCTCCCACAACGTAGAGCCTAAATTTCAGATGGCCATCATGTATTTTCCGTCCGTGGAAATTTTCCAACAGACGTCTACTTACTGTGCCCTAGAAAGGAAGTTGGTTCACTTGGTTCCAACCACCGGCATGAAGACTCTAAATGTCTTTCAATGTTTTAAAAGAGAAGACAAAAGCAGATTTGGGATGAGAACCAAGAAGAAAGTCACGAGTAGCAGATCAGGAAATCTCGGTTGGTTTGTCCGGATACGTGGACTGACTGAGAACTTTGGGAATCGTAGGGTCTAATAAGTTATGTTGGAATGACGAAAAAGACAAAAAAAACGTTGCTGCCATTGCCACTATCAGCGCTGTTTCACCTCCTTCTAAAATGTGGTATACTGCAACTATCACTTATTTTTGGTAACAGTGTATCATTCGTCATGTTACACAGCTTAGCGCAACAATTTTTAATTGATTTCACATGGTCTCCAAAATAGGTACTTGAAAAACCTAAAGTGCACGTTTGACTTTGCACTTTCTCTGTAACGGCTGAGGTGCCATAACTAATGTGCTGCAAAAGTTGTATCACTTTTGTGCATTAATTTTTATTGCCCATGCAAAATTTCAGCAATTAATTTGAAAAATAACTCTGTATGGATAATTCTATTGAATCTCTGAATGCCTTGTAAGATTGTATGTATGCACAAATATTTATACCTTCATGGTATAAATTTCTACAATTTGATGCAGTTAAGCAGAATCTAATGACTTTCACCTATGTAAGAAAAAAGTCAGACATGACGATTTCATAATTACTGGTTCTGACTATGAGCAGAATCCTTTCTTTAAAAATGAAACATTCAGATGACTTACTTTTGATTGTAAATATAATCAGAAAGAAGTTGTAAAAACAAATCAATTTTTCCATGCTCTTTTTGAAGTTGAAAGTGAAAGCTGTTAACAGTTGCGTTGCATATAGCTGATGCAGTAGTGACATTCCTACATAAAAGCGTCTGATTGTCAACTTTTTCCGTTTTCAGTCAGATTTTATGAAGCCATTTGTGACGGACAGTTGGCTACAGCTAATATCGTCTCGACCCTTTATCTGCGTACCATAAGTTATAAATAGAAACTTTCTTTTCGTTTATCCGCAACTGTAAGGAAAATTGCTGTGAATGTAAATGTTTATGTACGTTGGACCTCCAACATACTTCGTCTTCTTCAATGAGTCAGTCAACGATTTGAGGATGACTACACACACAAGGCACATTGTGTTATTCTATGATGTTGTTGAACTCAAATTCAAACGATATACTGAATCAACATCATTAAATTCAATCGCCCCAACTCGTATTTTTAATGGCTAACAAAACAACTATACGTTATCCGCACTGAACTGGACGATCAGCTTCTCCTTAGCCACCTGGACACTACCGTCGAGATGCGTATGTATCTATGTGCATGCGTACTTCTCAATTTAGGTCATTTCAAGATGCCTGCGGGGTTCATCGATAACTGGAATCAAGTTTGATTGAGAGATGCAATAAAGATAAAATCAAATTGGAGGTCCTCAACTATTTTCTGTCATGTTCTGTGTGCTTTCGGTCCAACGAATCGGAGTGTCACAAAATAAAGATCGCCATCATTTTTGCCACAAGTTTACGAAGGAATATTTTATGTAGTAGAAATTAGTAATTGGTGATATAAATTGTTCCATATCTTCTTAGATGGTTTATTACCTTTTATAAGGAGTACATACATTCGTTAAAAACAATTTGGAGTATTGCTACGGCGCACAAACAAATTCGCGTTGCGCATCTAGATACATATGTATACAGACTTTAATCCCTTTATGTTTTCAAATATCCATACAAACAAATTTCAAAACTAAAGTTTGCTTCAAGTTTCCCATATTTAATTTTTGGATTTCAATAGATTAAGGGTTTCATAATACATCGAAAGTTAAATAGATGTGATACTTTCGCCCATTCAAATCTATAGGATATGAAAAGAGCTTTTAATAACTTCAACGGTCCAATGCCCACGCAGCGTTCAGGAAAGAAAAGTACTCAATCACCATCTTTAAAAAGAAGAGATTATATAAATACATAGTTGTTTTACTTGTGTATATTTCATAACTTACAGAATCGAATCTTGTATTAAAATAATGTGCGTGGGAAACCTAGATGGAAAATGACATAGGACCTTTGCCAGCTAACTTGTTTAGAATTTTAAAGAAAACCTTATTAAAAACTCTACTTTTCGACCTTATAAAGTATATGCACACAAATAGATATATGCTGTCAGTAATATTACCCTGTTTATGATGGCAAAGTTTGAGATTGATTTAAATATTGCTGCAGGCATCGTGGGGTCAACGAAATAATATATTATTCTAACGTTCATGTTGATAATCTGCAAGCTTAACAAAATTGTAGGCTTGGTTGGTACCTAACGATAATACTTCGTAACCAAAACGTCTCTGGGTGTTCCCTCTCAAAAATATGGCCATCAATAATGTGGCCAAAATGGAAATCAGATAGGGACCGTATCGTGTTATCGTGTAGTCGTATCATTATCATCTGCTTTCTTATTACTTGGTTGAATAGAGAGCGTTCTTATAGATGGAAAGTACATTTAGGAGATATAATATTTGCCCCAGCTAGGCTTTTGAATGAAGGATGACGAGGAGAAAGTTTATAGCTTTCTCCATCGTCTCCGCTTTTTCATTCATCGTTCAAGAAAATGGGCCAAGTCAGGGTAAACAGTCGATATAGATTTATCGATAAAGTGATTACACTCGTGGTAGAACAGAGATCTGATTATCAGGAAACACGTTAAAAAATCTGCATGGATTTTCTCTCTTATTATGCTGTACTTTCTACTATGCTACTAGTTACATAGTACTGGAAGGTTAGATGATGTATATAAATGTAATATAAATATGATGCTGTCCAGTGTTCTCATGCAAAAATTAAAGGGTCGTTTATTTTCAATCGGGATTATGCACATTTGGACAAGTGCTCATCAACCAATAATCAGGACACAAGTGAATAAACACTGCAGAGTCACCAGCCCTGCAGCTCCAAATAAGTATCTCGTCAACGAGCGAAGATCAGAGGAGTGGGAGTCGCAAGGAGAAAGCGGCGGTGACTTAGTGCCTTGCCGACGATCTGGAGACAGGGCTGCGTTGGGTGAAGTCAGTTGTGACAAAGCGGAAGGAGAGAGCGGGGCTGTATATTGAAGCGTAACTGGGATTTTCAATTAAGCTCTGTTGCCTAATCAGATAAAATTTGTGTTGGACAACGAAGCTTTAATGTAATGGAACTGTTTGGCAGTGACATTTAATGCTAGATTTGCTCTCCTTTCCGTCTTTCCATTCCCCCATTCATGTGTAAATAATGAAAAACAGCCCTATGCTGGGCCACCCGACACAAAGCGTGGGTAAGCGAGAATGGCGAGACTATATGGGCATTCATATGTACATGCTCCGTAAAATATGATCAACGAGATTAAACTTTGAGGAAATTGGATTAACATACTTAATTTCAGTGTCCGCAGCCAAGGACAATGGTGAAACTTTTGGGTTTTTTGCAGTCCACAGTAAAACTACATATTTGGTAAAATATGTGTATACCACAAAAAAATAATGATTAAACAAATGTTCTGACTTGGGTCCTTATCATTTTTTTAAAGCGTACTTATAATTATAAATGCAGACACTAATTGTAAATACATATGCGTTCAATCTGTAAGAAAAAACGAACCATGTTTTTTTTAGATCATGATTGATGGGAATTTTTCCGAACAAAAGGTGTTGATGTTAATGCTATTTTTTTAGTTTGCAAACTTTTAAATGGAAGGGTTGTGAAACGTATTGTTCAAGTTTCTCGAATTGTTTTTTTCCACAACTCAACTATTGAATGGTTCGGAAGACTTGGAGGCGAAGTACTGAATGGAAGAATTTTTGGCAAAAATGGAGAAAGTTTACAAACTAATAACAACCAAGTGATAAAATTCGTTCACAAACCACAATAGAAAATTTTGGATCAACGGGATTAAGTATTTCGTATTTGCAGGATTTCTGGACCAGTTTTTGTACTTTCTTCAGTATTAATCTCAATGCATAGTTGAACGGCAACAAAGTTTTAGCAACTTTCACTCCATTGACATGCAAGTTTTCTTGTGGTATGCGAAGTCAGTCAACTTTATGAATTTTTTTGAATAAAATAGCAAAAAAATATGTACATTTGTACATTTTATTTCTACGGATTTGAAAATTAAAATGTCTGAAGACCTAAAGACTTAAAGATCAAGTCGTGATCCTACGTATGTAATCTCAAAGTAAAATTAAAATAGAGATTGGACGGGTCGTTGGGTACGTTGTAGGGGACAAGATGGAGATGCGACTGTCCCTCCCACTCATTCCGGCATAGGTTTGAGTTCTGAGAAATGAAGTGAGCGATGTGAAAGATTGGAATTCAAAGGATTAAGTGATGATAATGAAGATTATTAATCTTGCCAGCGCACTCAAGATAATCAGTCATTGTAATAGTCCCTCTGTCACGTCTTCTTCCTATTTCTTTCAAACGCACATTCGCACGTATTGTTAATATGCATGTCTCAAATGAGGTCCATTTTCTTAATGTTCAGTGAGTATATATATCTATGTACGTATGTATTTACTTTCTTCTAGTAAAGAACGAAATAATTAAAAAAATGTCATGTATTAAGTTTAAAGACATTTTTGGCACTTTGGCTGAAAAATTCTGGCTGAAATTTTAATAAAGTGTAGGTATAGACGTCAAGAATACAAGTCAAGTAAATTATCAAGGAGTTTACAACTTTCCAACAACTGACAACTGAATTAACGCAAAATTATCAATTAAACCGTTATTAATCACCAGATTACAATAACTACGAAGTAGTTTACTAATATTGAATCACCAGTATCTAGAAGCTGTAATCACTTTGCAAATAACTGGTATAATAGAATGATGAAATAACTAATGATTTGACACTCTCTTTTATATATTTCCAGGACGTTTCTTTGCTAATTAAGTTTGTCCAATTACGAGACGAGGGCGTCTACATTTGTCTCGTTGGAACACATCCACCTTCCAGCGTCTTTGTGACCCTAAAAGTCCAAGGTAAGAAAAGTTTGCAAGTGAGCTATTGTCAAGCATTTTCCTTTGGCTTTTTATTGTCAGACTAAAAAAGGTAATGATTTTGCATTGTGAAAGTCATTGTTAGTGTGTAAAACCATCATACGTTCCTCGTCCTCCGACGTGGACGAGTTGGTCAACAAGGTTTTTGCTGGTGTAGTAATAATGTCCACTAATATGTATCATTTCGGTCCAAAGCTGCTCAGCTCAGTTTCCTCCTTTCCTGCTCGTGATGAGAAATGACTTTCTCCAATACACTCATTCATCATTCTCCGTGTCCAAGCAGTCCATCATCCACTTCTACTTATCAAACCATCCACTTGCTTCACGCTGACTCGTTCCGCATCCCATGAATCATTTCTCATCCCATCCTCCGGAATGAATGAATTTCCTTTATGAATTTATTGTGAATCCATTTCTGCTCCTCCCGTTCAACGGCAAAATAATCCATATGTTGTATTTATTCAACCAAAACCTTGATACAATTTCCATTTCGTGAGAGTAATTTATTATTTTGTTTCTTCAAGTCAGCATATCAATTCAGTCAGTAATTGCGAATAATTAAAATAATCACTCTCAGCTGAAACCTTTGATTGATACCAATGCCAGTCATGAATACATACATCATTAAGGCATCTCCACCTTGAACTACATAGTTTACTGAAAACTACCAATCACTCGGCTGTTCATCCAGCACCATACAAATCTAAAATAAACTACTCTTCTAAATTACTCCCTCCAACACACAAGTCGAAACATATAGTTCCGCTAACTAATAAGACTCGTGGAGATGAGAAACAAGTAATTCTAGTTGTTTTCGGACGTTATTTCATGGTCCATATATATGTAATAATATGGATTGTGGGCTATATACACCCGGCCACCACTCAAATTAATTTCTCCTTGAGCCATAAGTGTTTCCATGATTGATTGAAGGCGTTTTGGCGAGTCTTCTTTGTTGCCTCTTTCATTCCAGCAGACGAGTCGCTTTTGCTCTGATTAGGATTGATTTTACCTGACTTTTCTTATTTGCAGAGGTCCGCGCCGAGATAGTTGGTGGGCCAGAGAAGATCTACAAGGCTGGGAGCACCGTCGAATTGAAATGCGACCTCATTGACAGCACTGAAGAACCAGAATATTTTTGGTGGTATCAGGTACGTTGTTTGGTAATAGTGAGCGTAATCACCTTTCACCCTTTCCAATCGTTCGCACCAACCAAACTCAATCCGACCACTCTAACTTTCTTCGTCACAATGCCACACAATTGCGGTCCTTTCCTGCAAACACTTTTTGCAATTTGTGCAGCATTGGGTGGCTTTTTATGCTTTTTTGTGTCGTAATGAAAATGTGGAGGCGGCGGTGAAAAAAATGTGCAATCAAAGGCGTTACAAGTTCTTATCTTTCTTTATGCGTACTTATCACGGAAACCATAGCCAGTTGCTAATAAGACTAAAAAACATTCTTAGAATTTTGGGGAACGGTGGTTATGTGAGTGGGTTAGATATTTAGCAGAGCATGTAAATGAGCAAATGAGTTCAAGTATCAAAAAGAGTGAGGTATGTGTACTTTTACACATATACGTATTAGATATATGTGCAAAAGTACGTAAGTCAAATGACTAGGGATACACGTAGTACGTAGCTTATGGACAATGAGAGGAAAAGTTGTTGGAGTTTGCTTTCATCATAAATTAGTTAAGACAATACTTGGAATTTATTACGGAATAGAATACTTTCCTGCTCTAATTTCAAGAGGGAGGGCGAAGGAGGAAGAAGTGGATGTAGTTAATAAAGATATATGGCTAATGGTCTCCCATGCAGGGAAAAATTACAAGTACAAAAGAATTTGAGCTGTAAGGAGAGAGTGAGCAAATGAGAGCAAGAGGAGAATTATGACGCTTTAAATGGCAGATAATAAAAGTTGAAGATATTCTTTCTCCAAGTGAACAGCAGTTTTTGATGGAATTTTAATTTTCATTCAAATTTGCAGGGGCTTCAAATGATAAACTACGATCGGAGTCGGCATATTAATGTGACCCATTACAAATCTTCCAGCGTTTTGATTCTCTACAACGTCCAGAAACAGCAGGTATTGCATAACGTGAAAAAAATAACTTGAAAACTTTTGAAAAATGTTAAAAAAACATGAAATTGTCCAAATTTTTCTAGCAAGGAAACTATTCCTGTGTTCCTTCAAACGCCCATCCAGCTAGTATATTCGTCCACATTATAAATGGTAAGTATGTTTAAAGAGTATTTCTATTCGTACTTTCTTTGAAACAAGTTCTCATAGTGTAAGAAAAATAATTATCAGTAGCTCCAGGAACCATGTGGAATATTATTATTTGCTTTTGTTTTCGAGCAAAAGTATTTCTTTTGCAAAATGTTTCCCTTTCATTATTAATTTTAATAGTTTTACATTTTTAAGCAGAGATTTAGACTTTCGTGTCTCTTAGTTTTAATTAAAATTTCCTCTCTTTACTCCTTCTGCATAGTTCTTCATTTTTATTTGCTGATATGCAAAGAGTAATACATCATATGCGCCACGAGCTAGTAAGTAGGGTTTCTGTATTGCACATATTTATTAATATACGCATAGTTCTGTGAAAGCCAGCGGCTATTTGTATTCGTAAACAACGCTGACTGGCGTAAACATGGAGCTGACAGAAGTTGAAATATTGATTTTACTGTGTACACTTCATACTTTTGGCATGAGCTTGACTTTCACCTCACGTCTCCAGAAATAATTAAACCTAAAGATTGACGCGCAAACTTGGATTTGCCAAAAGAAAAGTCAATCTAGAGAACAAAATTGAAATCCATGTTTCAAATCGCTTTCAGGATTTATAGCCTTGTGATAACTCCGCTTGTAGGCCGGGATCAAAAGAGAATCCACTTCACACTAAAATTATTCATCATGCTTGAATAAGAGAAACAACGATACGCCCTAATACAATGGCATATGATGAAAAAGTCCCCCAGTGATTGAATTTCCAAAGGGAAACTGTTTTTCTTAAGAATACTCGCACTTGAGACACTTAATAAGCTAAAAAGCCAATGGAAAATGGGACGAGAAATGAAGAAGAATGCGTCTTTTAAGCCGCCTCACTTGGTGCGGGGCATTACCTGGAAAGTTAAATTGATTTTGAAATCAAATTCCTTTCAATAATGGTACGTAAATATTTCCATAGTTTGTTCCCCAATTCAGCCATCAGCTTACTTTGCTCTCATCTTCTGCCTCGCCTATGTACAAGGAATAAGTTTGGAGGAGGAGGAGGAGAGAGATTGATAAACGGGAGACTCTCGTGAGATTGGTGAGAATGAAAAAGAGCCCAAGTTTTACTAAAGAATAGGATCCTGTCTTGGCAAGAATAGATTCTTTCATTTCTTCTGCCGAGAAGGTCTCTTCTGCTCAAGGAACCAATATTTCATAAACAACTTATATTTCTCATACCCCGCCACCACCTCCCATCCACGACTCTTACGACCACCGCCAGTAAATATGCATCACTACAATCCACACACACAGCTAGAGGCCCTGGGAGAGAGAGAGAGAAACAAATCTCGAGACGAGGAGCAGCGCTTTCACCCAAGGAAAAGTACTTTGAGATTTTAGCCAGTGAAAAATTTGCTCCTGTCTCGACTCACTTCCGCTCTCATCCAGTTCGTATCACTGGATGGGATGCGTGAGAGATTTTGCTCAAGATTTTTTGAGGAATCGGAAAATATCAAATATCGCTGCTGCTGCTGCTGCTTTCTCCAAACAAGAGAAGTCTACTTTGTTCTTCTCATATGCAAAATGAGAATCATTTACATCCACCACGCTCCCATGGACTCCTTCGTATGCACATATCTTGAGAGTGTGAAGCCGTGTGGGGTAGAGACTGAATCTGAACCCTGTGCTCTATCATTACTCTGCAAAAAACCTATAACTTATTTTCTCCGTCGATGATGGCAGAAATAAGTATGTGAAAGTCTGTGTTGCACGTTACCTCAACTCGGCAATGGATAAACTCAAATGTCATCTTCATTCTCTCGCTTGATTGATTATTGATAGTGTATGCAGTTCGGTTGTAAGTTATATCCTGGCTTAAAATTAATGCTCGTGCTATATTTGGTACGTATACATACCCGATCTGATACAGGGTTGGGAGGAGGAGGGTGATTTTCAGTGTGATTTCTGGAGGTGAAATCGTTGCTCGTTGCATTAAATCAACAACTTGCACAGGAAAACTCGCAGTCCTGGTTTAAAGTCCATTACAGTCACAACACGTCTCTGTAGTTTAAGTTGGTTCTTACCTTGAGCTCCGCACTATCCGAGCGTAACAAACAAACGTGGCTGGCTTTGCTCGCTTATTCGCTTTCACCTACATAGCCTCCGATAGTCGAAATTACATTTTATTGAGACATACATCTGATCTGCTGCAGCGCAGTGCAATGCAGTCGTCGTTGAAAGAGACGGCTTTTTATTTGAATTCTGGATGAGGAAGCGGCGGCAATGTCAATGCTTCACTTCAATCACTGCGCTTTGGAACTCCAATAAAATAGTTGTCCCATAATGGGATGGGATGGGCACAGGAGAAAACAGTGACGGGTTGGTTCGACTCGTCTCCTGTAGCGTTTATTCGCATTCGCATCTCTACATATACACGATAGACGAGGACGGTGATGGTGGTGGTCCGTTTTTGGCTGGAGTTGGAGGAATGAGTTAACAAGTAGTTCTAGTTCAAGGAAGGGAGAAAATTTTGAATATGAGTGCAAAGAGAGTGAATTGTATTATTTGCTCTCTCTATTGGTCTTGGTCGGCCTCTTTCTATGCAGATTGTAGTCTCTCCATAAAAGTTTGCCCAGAGCATCAGGCCGATATAGATCTCTATTGATGTAAATGCGGATGAATGCAAACGAATCCAGTCCAGATCAGAAATGTCTTGGGCAAGAGAACCATTCCATTTTCCAACGGAATTTGAGAATTGAGCGTTCTTGTGCTCCCTGCATAAATTGGAATGGTGGTGATGGTGTCTCACTCAACCGACGACGACTTTCTCCTCCTCTTCATACGCGATATTTCATGTCTGTCTTGTGGTTTCATTTAACTCTGGAATCTCAAGGAAATTGATCTCCTTTGACTCGCTCTCCTCCACATGGAATGAATAAAAACGGCATCTTTGTTCGCCTTTTGCTCTTTCAACGAGCAAGGTTCTTTCCTCAGCCATGTTACGCAGTATAGCTAAACAATGGGTTGCGTCAAGTTGGGTGTGTAAGCGTATCCACGAATTGATATGCGATATATCGCCAAGTTTTCTTGAGCTACGCAACGCGAATAAAACGTTGCAATAATTGCAGTTTTCAAAAGTAAGTCGTAATGAAAGAATACGACTTACTTACTTACTACGGGATTTGAAACGGTTGTTGGAAGCAGTTGTGTTAATTTGATTACCGTGCTTCCTTCGTATGGTTGACAGCAATTTATCCATTGATCAACAAACGCAGACAAATTAAATTATACTTACAATCATCATAAGTTGTATAAGAAACTTGTGTTTTCACCCAATTAGCAAAAGTTAGTAGTTGAAGGAGTGGTCTCAGCAACCTTTCTGAACTAAGCGTGTAGACCCTTCGGTTTTTATTCGTTATACTATTCATAAATTTGTAGTACAAATCAAGCTGCTCAGATTGATTCCCTGTGAGCATAGCAAAAATAATTCAAAATCATACAACTAAGGGGAACTTACATATTAGACTAAATTGATGCGTCTTCTTTATTTCCACTGAAAATGATTATATGTGTGTACACCAAAGGCTCGGAGAACCACAATTTTCTAATGAGACCACACAGATTGATCCTTCGTATAATGAATTCGTGTGGCTTGGAGAATTGGCCTTGTAATAAACTATTTGAGATTATAAGGAGCTGTCAACCAGAAGTCCCATAGTGTGATTTCAAGCCTGCGTCCAATTATAATATTCACAACGTAATAGACAATTGTGTAAAGGGTGGTTCCTATGTATGTACGTGTGCCTTATTTAAAGTTACAATGCATGTCTCCCATTACATAAACCATGTTATCGACCCATTCAGTCATCAGATTATTATGAATCAAAACCCATGAACATCAAAGCAGTTTATAATGAGAGTAGCTTCAGCCATTCCAGTATCTTTCTCGTCAAAATTCAAGTATACCAATTATATACAATTATCGTCATTCCAGACGGTGTTCAATTATCTTTTGACACATGTGAATCCATGTAGATATATTTATGTACATACATACATCATATATATTCATAGTGCATAATATGTGAAAGTACAGTATGTGTATCTACGTATATGAATTGAAATGAGCAACCATTTGTGATTTTTGCATGATTTAACGATACTTTGTTGTATTTTATTCTAGGTGAAAATCCTGCTGCCATGCAGGTAAGTACTTAAAACTAAGAACCAATTATTGTCGTCTTCAATTAATAGTTTGCCTATGCGACTTGCACATTTAATTGTTTAATTTGCAGCACGGCTCTCACTCGACATCCTGCGTCCCTTGCCCGCCGTTGTGGTTCCTCTCATTTCTTCTCAGTCTCGCCCTCCAAGCGTTTTACTTCCGCTTCATGTCCAATCATGTTGACCGATCAGAACGAGGACATGAACGACGAGCTCTTTGTACAATCACGTCAGAGTCTTCACCCTCCTCACTGGAGAATGAAGTCTCAAGTCACACTCGGGACAGCCAAGAGTTCTCCGACCACTGCTATCATCACCAACAACCATTCCATCATAATCATCATTGCCATCATCTTTATTTGAGTTGGGAAAAGCCAGGCGACAGAGACACATCTTCCACTCACCAAATCTCCAAAAACGACCACAATCACCGGCCACCAGTGCAGGACGACCCAGCGTTGACTACCCATTACGAATGTGGAGAAAGTGAAAAGCGTTGTTCAGTTCTTTGTACTTGTCCTCCTGCTACTGCGCCTCTGAATATCAACATGGTTTGTGCAGTGCATTGCAACCAGAAATCCGGGACGAGGTCATCCGTTCCATCGGATTCTAATTTTGCATTGTGTTGCAGATCAGAAGGGCGACAAGGGGCACCATTTCAACGAGTTACGGCCCATTCATCGGGGTTAACGGTGGTTAAGCAGGGCCCTCGTAATTAATTTCTCTACCACGGTAACTTCGAAAGACTGACGAGGAAATTACGTAACTAGCTTCGAGTGCATGATGCTAGATAAAACTCCTGCCCGATCGCTCTCTTTCTCTCCTCTAGGACAGGACAGCTTGAGTCCAAGTCTACGTCTTGTGCACTACTGAACAAGAGTTCAGCTTTGGAAATTTCTCATCTTGCTATTTGAAGGTGCTGCTGTGATGACAATGGATACTTACCATGGACATTCCACGACGACACACAAACCGTGGCAAATATTTACTGCGTAAGTGTTCGACGTGTGTATACATAGAAGTAACATAATCTTATTAATATTCAGGATAATACGTAGCATAGCATACCCAACAATCAGTAAAGTGGACAATATGGCATTTCTACTGTTGTAGCAGTAGTTGTACTACCCGGGTACCCTTTTTTACATAAATATCTATCTACACTATCGCTCGTCATGTCATTTACTCGTGATGATAAATTGAGATTGGGTTTAAAGTTTGATAAACTGTGTGCTTACAAAATACGACAAATTTTATAAACGTGAACAACTCAGTTTCAAATTCGTACTTATTAGCACACCATATGAGATGTAACATACACACAATATCAAACATATTCAGGCGGAAGGTCCACCACTCATACATAATTGTAATATATGCCATTTAAATAAATTATTAACTACGCGTAAATAAATAGCATAAAAAACAAAACATTCTTGCAAAATACTTTTACCATTCTTAGCTTGTTGGACGTCCGCCTTCTTGGCATAGTCCAAGTTTATTATCAAAAAAGAATCTCCGTGGTTTAAAAATTTACTTTGATCCAGAGATTCTTGTAATATTTCTAGCTTTGCTTTAAATCCGGCAGCAATGGATAGGCCATAGAAGCAAGAATTAATGGAATATATATGCACAGGACAGAAATACGTAAAAGTATGTATGTATATGTTAAGGTAAAATTTTGGGGAAGGGAATCTCGAGCAATTAATTAAAGCTGTAACAACAAGCATTTGGAATATTTACTCAAATGAAGTCTTTACTCGGGCGTGCTGGTAAATATAATTAAGACGCCGTGGTGGAGGCTGGAGAGATAACTCGAGTACGTGTACATAGGTTTTAAGTACAGTTCGGAGTTTGAGAGGTGAAATGACTTTCACTGCTTTCTTTCATTAATCATATTAACGGTACCTCTGGCATACCCGATTTCCTCCTACTTTCGACCTAAAATTGTCTGAGTAATTAGATAGCATTCATCCAGTCCTGACTGTTGACTTTATTGCTTCTACTCCACTGGATGTGATCTTGTGTAAGTATGTAGATTAATATATCTCTCTAAATTATGGATAAAATCAGCATTAATCGTAATGGTAAGATACGTAGCATGTCGTTTGTTTCATTAAATTTTATGTAGTATAAATATAAATCTATGTGTATATATAAATAAAATCTATGAAAAATTATGACGCCAAGTATTATGCACTGCTGTGAATTAGTTTAAACAATGACACCTTTTTGTGAATACACTCGTAACTCGTATCTACTAGTCAATGTATTGCAGCTGTATATTTTATTTCAAAGCCGTCGTATTTACTTGAAAGTCAAGTGGATCGTACATATTCAATTGAAAATAAAAGGTTGAATGTCAGAGTAATATAAAAAAAAGTATTAATGTTTGTGTATCAGTAACTGTTTATGTACTTAATAAACCACAATTTGTTTACGAGAGGGTTGATGTGGTGGATATACTAATGATTGACTTTATTCTTTTTCTTGGCTGATTTCATGGATGTCTCCACAATGTATGTGTTTAATTTGTAACATTTAATTAAATGTGGGTTACTCATCGTAAATGTATAGACG
Source organism: Folsomia candida (assembly GCF_002217175.1). Classification (NCBI taxonomy): domain Eukaryota; kingdom Metazoa; phylum Arthropoda; class Collembola; order Entomobryomorpha; family Isotomidae; genus Folsomia; species Folsomia candida. The sequence continues at coordinate 16,199,871 of NW_019091193.1, read as the reverse complement.
TACAAATGTAGTATGTATCTATAAAACACTTGCATTGTTTGAATGTATAAGAGGTCGACAGATTACAATTACTATCAATTATGTACAAGATGAAATGTGTAAAAATAATAAATAATAAAAGATCGTGAGGAATATGATTCTGTATAATTTGTTTCAAATTGTATTAATGCATTTTTAGCTTATTTAATTAATTCCTTCTGTAGGACTGCTTTCGATTAATTTTTGCTTCAAAAACTTTAAAAATATGAGAAAAACAGTTTCAATTTTAATATGCAGCCATCTTTTCTCGAGTGCTTTCTCCTACTACCACTTTATGATTTGCAATTAGTGGTAAAATTATTACACCATGGAGAAAGTTGTTGTAAATGATACTATGCAATTTAAGAAGTTGAGCAACAATGAAATAAATATAAGAACCGCGGGACACTGCTTGATCTGATTAATAAGTGTGTATGCACGTATAAAGTTCATATCCGAAGCTATGCTGAAGCTTTTCTCTCTCCATAAGGAAGCTTTTGTGCCAAAAACTGCAAGTTGTTCACGTACAGTTGTTGTAAAATTATGTTGAAGTCTTTGCTCTCTGGACACTGAAAATCTTTGCAAAGTTTCTGCGGTCACCTTGCTGTGGGTTTGGTTAGCACGTTCATTTACAAGGAGGCATATTAAATATCGTCATGCATATTTATACTGCAATATAAGTGACTACATAATCTATGCTCTATGTTCATGACATTATAACGAGTGTTCAAAAATTATTTTACCCAAGAACAGTCTTTGTACCCATCTGGTACATCTATTAACGCTCACTACCGGTTTGGCCTAAGCAGGTCATTCATTGGTGATAATTAATGGGTGCATTCCTAGCATGGAGTATGTACATCATTTTATATACACTCAATATTTTTATATTGCTTGCTGCAAGTTTCTTCCATCCATCCAAACAGCTAAACCACACCAGACAATAAAGCTCTATACATGTAATATGTAATACAAGATAGATCTACAGTACTGTACTGTACAGCGCACAGACTGGAATTTGGGCCGGCGGTCGTTTTGTTATAACTTTCGCCAGCCAAGAGCACAACAATGGGCCAGAACTTCATTATTGTTTATCGCCGAAATAACTTCTGACACTTGACCCAGTTGAAGTGGTGAAGCAGGTTAAGTTTGAAATGAGTGGCTAAGGAGGCTGGCTGACAATCCAATTTAGCAAGATTGAAAGGTATAAAATGCCAAACGAACGAGGTGGAATGAAATGCTGTGGGTGGTTTGCTCCAGAGTCAATACGAACAATGGGCGGATTTAGAACAAGAGAGGGCCACGAGAGAGAAAGGTACGGGATCCAAATACCACCACCAACCACCAAGTTTCTCACGTTGGTTGCCTGCAGTACGCCTGCTTTGCCCTGTGCCAGGAGTGAGAGACAGCTCTGGTTTTACTTTTATGGGGAAAGTGGGCATGCATTGTTGAGTAGGAAATGAAGCACATTTATGAGAAAAGAAAGAGTGAAAAAGTGAATAGCATAACTTACCAGCTTCCCTTGGATTGCCGTCAAACCAAATACCCTTTCCTCGCACGTCGTACTTTCTGCTAGACAGAGGAGGTGATGGGGTGTGGTCCTCGTTGCATAGAATAACACCACACAATCAAGTGTGGGCTGGATATGTAGTTGTTTTGCGGAAACTAAACCTGTAATAATCATTGGATTTCCCGTATGGCAAATATAGGTTGGAAATCACTCTTTGCTATAAACTAATAAACCGAGTCATAAATAAATACAATTTGGTTTTTACTTGACCGACTACTTGATCACGAAACTGGTGGAATCGAGTACACATTTTTTATGTCGTCAAAAAAGTCATCTCGTTATTAGGTAACACGGCGCGGCGATGGGTGGACGGGAGCCAAAGCCAACAGGAGGGCGTTGGTGAGTGAGTGAAGGGAGAACTGTCCTGTATGTACGTCTTGTAAAACCAGGGACAAAATGAGGGGACAGCGACAGTCTCTGTGTCCTTTCCCTATCTGTGCAATTGTAACAGCTGAAAGAACAGTGGAAATAATGTGATAGTCGGCTCGTAAGAGGCTTTATTATTATGTACAGGACTTATGGAGACTCACTTTTCATGAAATAAAATGAAAAGCGTCCATCCGACTTAAGACTCTCCTGTGACGGCCAATTCATCAAGTTTTATGTGGAAATGGGGAATCTTAAGAAAGTGTAGACGATTAGGGACCTGAATGAATAGGTATCTTTAAGTTAGACATAATGGGATCATATCAACCAGACGACCACGACACGGACCTCTCTTTGGCTTAAACAACTTGCAATTCCTTTATTCTCACACTTGCGTATTTTAAACGTATCCATGCGTAATATGTAATACGATTCGCATTTTTGAATGAGTATGAAATTTGCTGCTAAAGGTGTGTAGGTTTGAAAATAAGGACCAGTTTGTTATATTATGCTCGGTTGTATTATAGACATATGTACATTTGTATGCAGACACATAAGCAGATGCATATACTCAACTCTACAGATTGACTTGTACAAATTCTAGTTTGATTAAAATGTTCTTATTGACTATTGTTTTATATCTTGAAATTTTATGATCTTACTCATATCCGTGTGCATACTTGGAAGGAAATTAAAGGAATGCCAAGACGCTGTTACGTAGGTACATAAGTAAGTAAAATGTCGGTTGACTCAAGGCCAGTCCTTGCACTCCACTCAGCAAAATCATTTTGAGCCATTACTATGCTATAGTTAGTAAATAAATTGGCATCTGATGGGACATGTGTTGTCGTACTGGAGAAGTAATATAAGTAATGGAGGAGAAATAGGACCCGTTGCTGGATTCCAGGCTCATTTAGTCCCTGCAGTAAGATTAAAGTTTAGACTTTCTGAGAAATGAGAGACGCCGGAAGTATAGTTGGAGTCCTGTTAGCATAATTTGACGACAGAAGAAGAAAGTCGTCGCATATGAAGATACACTTGATTGCATCTCGCGAACTCGTCGTAGTCTCACTTATCCTCAAACCATTGCATTTGCATTGTGTTGTAGACACAGTGTACGCAGCGAGTGGGTGCCGTCAGTGGGTGCGGACAGCCCAGGACAATCGTGTAGAATCGCAGCGGGGAATATCACTTATTCTCTTTCTCAGATCACATCCTACTTTCATTCAATTTCTGAGTATTCCATGTTTTATTAGTGTCGACTGCTTTAACTGACTTAACGAAATATTTGCAACTCATTTAGAATGTAAATGGGTCCTCGGCACTACTCCGTTTACGAGTATTTCTGCCATAGAGTTTTATTCTTCGCAAGCAGCAGTGGCCTCGCTCTCGTCTCACTTTTCTCATTAGAGGAATCTCACTTTCCAAATTGATCTTGCAGTTTACCCTACAACATGACAACTAATTTATTTGTTATAAGTCCAATATCATAAATTATGTAGAAATTATTAGATATTATACTTTTATATAAATTTGTCTATAGAAAATTCGAGTTTAGGCAAAAATTGTATAATTGTCATTGGGAATATGCACAGTTGTGATTCTTAATATTGTTTCTGTAGATCCATAAAGTACCATGATGTACATACAAACACTGTTTGGGTCAAATTTATTGCGCCCAAGAAAATAATATTTTGTTCCAAGGAAAATTAATAATTTTCTGCAATCATGAAATCTGCAATCGAGTTAATTTTTTTCTCCAAAGAAAATACAAAACATTCCAAAGAATGAATGTTGCAAAGAATATATTCCAGTGATGAATAATTCGAGTTTTTTGAATAATTTGGTTATCAAACAAGCATACATTTGCACGCTATGCTTTGACTATATGTACAAATGTATCCCATCATTCACATTCAGCCTTCTGTTGATATTACTTCGCATCTTCACTCAGGACTGTTTAATTTTACTTGCGCACAATCACATGCAATTTTTCGGGTGTATTTTAAAACTTCCCCAGAATTGGTCGAAAGTTAGAAGCCCAGAAAGTCCATACTACAAGTGCTTTTATTTGTCACCGTCGTTATCTAATTCGCTAATTTCTAAATCATACACCTGGGCAAAATGTAAGAAAGGACTGGGATTTAGAAAAATTGATGCAAACTATATTCAATGTATTTCCCCAGTCAAACAACAATCAATGGGTGCAGATGAAATCGACAGAACGTTGGGGCTTATAAAAAGAATGTCATGGAAAAAATTTGATTCATATTCAATATTTATGTTAATAAAATCAACAGTGCAAAAGAGGTGAAAAAAAATTAAAAGCCTGATTCATATTCAACAAGCAAATCAAAGCTATGGATAATTGATTTCCATTTATCAGACTGGATTACTTCAAGCTGTACTTGTCCTATTTTAGAAAGAGTACATTTGCAAGCACATAGTTGGCATTGAAATTATCAAGGAAAAAACCACTGTCCCCGATAATCTGAAACAGATAGTGTAGGATCAAAACATAAACGTGGGAGGATGAAGTTAGTTGGAAAGGCTTTGGCCATTGATTAATATTCACTTGAAATTTAATTTCAATTATTTACGATATATATTGTAAATCTTTTATTTTATGCATTGAGATTTTTATTATTTGTTTGGAATTTATTCTAAAAATCTTGGAATAAAAAAATAATTAATTGCAAGATCTACAATTGGAATAAAATATTAATTTTCTTTGGGAAAAAACATATTTTTCTTGGGTGGTTTAATTGGCACCCACACTGTTTTGGGGTGTATTCCCATTTTAGTACATCAAAATTTGACCAACTCCTTCCACAGGTATTAAAGTTCACAAACTGGTCAAATGTGGAAGATTTGTATATCTCACTATACAAAAATCATGACAAGATGGCCAATGCGTATGCACTCTCATAATGTAGTTTTTAAATTTCATCCAAAAAATTTGAAATTTCGCGTGAACATGCATAAATATACTTCATAATATGACATCTATTCATGTTCCGATAGCTATGCATTTTTCAGGAAGAATCAAAAACTTTAATTTTTTTCTTGAAAAATTCATAGTCATCGGAAAGGGAATTTGTATATGATTAAGAATATAGTCATGTCAAATTTCAAATTGTTTGGATGAAATTTAAATTTTCATTATACAGTGCCAAAAAACAATCAGGGTGTGGATGTCGATTCCTTCAACCCACATTCATGCTTAAATAGGTAGGGTTTTTCACGCTCTCCTGAAAAGTCACAAAATCAGTCTTGCTGCTTTTCAACCTTACACTTTATTGATCTACAGCGACGATGTGCAGAAATCTTATTGTGTATTTATGTGTATTATGTGGTTAGATCCGGTTGTGTAGGAATTGCAAATGTAAAAAAATAGAATTATGTAAGAAAAAAGACGGTTAGCTTGATGTATCACTTACTCCTCTTTTCAGAGTGAGGGGAGGATTGGTCATACAGTATTAGAAACTGAGAACAAAGGGGGAAAGACTTTTATTCTGCATGGCATGTACATGGAAGGGGAGGATTCAGTGACGGCATGTTAGCCTCCATTCTTGAACCTATATTGAAAATATTTGTCTTCAATGTAAGTTATATATATATTATTTTACAAGAATTTATTTTTTGTAAAGTAAATGCCCCGACCCACTTTGGGGAGAGAAAAGTGTAGAAAAATAGCAAATGCTATTTTCACTGCAATAAAGATGTAAGATAAAGAAGTAACAGCAATAAAGCAAATTGGTTCTCTAATCGCTAAAATCTACGACTCATACTCAATTCAATAAATATTAAATGACAAATTTAGCGTCACATATGTACATGTGTGCCGCCATTAGTTATGCGACTAATTGCAAGCAATTAAAATGAAGCATTTCAGGACATTGTGATGATAAAAATGTCGCAAAGGTACAAATATGCAACTGAATTAATGGAGAGGAACTGAACATGCATGTCATATCTGAACTTATTTATGCCTTATCTTTCTGGGACTGTGAGTATTGAGTCGGTAGCAGAAATTTGAAAGTCAAGTCACAAAGTCTTTATTCAACGAAAAGTAAGCACATAAATCACAAGATCGACTCGTTCTGCGACATTTTCAATTCAATTCCAGAGCTCCATACATACTTGCAATTTAGTAACAGTAGAAAATAAAACGTTACAAGTCATGGGTGAAATCTTATGGAGAGTATAAATGCTACGTACATTGCTGACTGCGATATATTGTGCCGACGTGTTTCTTGCAATGCAGTAGTTTTGCAGAGTGATGTAACGTGAATCGACATCATATGCACAGATAGGTACGCATAGGCCGAGATAATCGGTACTCATGTTTCCGGCCGGAACGTAAATGAAAAGGACGACAATTGAAAGGAGTCTGAGGATGAGAGCAACAACATATATGCGCATTTAGATTTTACTTGGTTCGTAATGAAAAACATGGCAAGTGCATTAAATCACTCGCAATCTGACAAGAGAGGAGTGAGCTATTTATCGGATAAGGAGTTGTTGAAAGTGAGAAGGTTTTTTAGGTCAAGCTAGATAAATTCGTCGCTCGTCTTATGTTACACCCGTCCAAACTTTCACCACCACAGCCAAACCTCCAATCTCTGCTCCTTCTCCGCCTTGCTGTGAAATATGGAGAGACCGACGAGGAAGAAGAACTCAACAGCCAAGAATAGACCTCTTCGCCGCCTCAACGTAGTCTTCACTGCTGCTGTGGTTACATGATGTGGTCGCTAACTTGATATCTTCCATCTCGTCCTAGCACGTCTCCCCGTTGTCACATCCCTTCATCGCCATCCTGCCTGATGCCCTTCCTTATCGTGGAACAAAAGTAGTCAACGATATCAAACTAGCTGACAAGCAAAATAAACGGTCACAATTTTCAACTTCATCTTGCCACACTGTGCTCTAAGATGTCATAATTCATTGTAATATGTATGACCCTTAAGAGATTTTAAGTTAACGGTAAGTGCATACATACATAAGCTATGAATTCAAGCGCATATATACATACATGAGTTACACAAGGGCCATTAACTTATTAGAATTAGATAATCATTTGATATTACTTAACCCCACTGTACCCCAGGAATGCTTAAACCTTACATATGTAGGTTATACATAGGTTGTACATAAGAATACAAGTTTCCAAATATATATCTTTGCCGAGTTGCATGTTAATTTTTCTTAGGTGAGGCATAGTAACCATGACCACCTGAAAAAGTGCATAGTTACGGCGAAGCCTTAGTATGCGAACAGACCCCCTCCCAAAGTTCCACTCAAGTTTGTGACAAAACGGCTAATTGTATCAAAATGGTGTAAAGGGCAATCGTGCAGACCTTGCTGGGTAGATGATGCCCGTCAATAAGAGGGAGATGACAATCTTATTTTAACCCATTTAAAATCGATTTTAAACTTTCAAACGACTGGCAAATTCACTTTTGCCATGCAATGATAGTGCGGGACCTTAATTTTCATATGCAGACATCTATAACGCGTCATTTAAAGCAAACCCGAGCGAAATCGGATAAGAAATGAAAAACTTTTCTTGGTGGTATCTGTAACCAGTTACGTTACTGTAACAGTCCTCCATTACTTATCATGCATACCTAAATACGAAATTTCCATTAGTAACCAGCATAAAAGAAACAATTGAGACCTGTGCTGGCGTATGGAAATATGTGCATCTGAATATGTGCATATCTAATATTTATGCACATTCTTAACTGTGAGTCCACACCCACAGGAGAAACTAATTTACTACACTCTTAGAAATTCAACATTAAAATAATACCAAGCTGTATTCAAAGTATTCAAACACGACTCTATAAAAATGGTATTGATAAGTAATGTAGTACACTCTTAAAACCCAGTGTTAATCGTCACCAAATGATGTACATTACATATGCGACTTAACCAAATGGTGATAATGTTTTTCACCTCTTGATGATAAATCTTACCCGCATGGGAACAAATTGTCATTGGCTGGTGTTAATTTTACCACCATTAGGTGAGACCATTAGGTTATTGCCGCATGGTGAAGTCACATATGCACATCATTTGGTGACGATTAACACCGGATTTTTAAGAATGTAATAGCTCAGTACTAAAGTTTGCATTCACGCTTACATATAGGGGAAGTAATCTAATATGCGACGCATCCGCACCCACAGGTTATAATTAATTTGGTATGCAATGCAACACATCTACACCCTAGGGGATAGTTAATTTGGGAGGGACTCTTATTTGTAGGCTTAAAAACAAAAAAATAAATAAATTCTTTCAAAAAAGCTTAGGTGAGGCTTGATGAAAAGGAGAAAACAAGCTGTTGTCATCGTGTACTAAAATAATGTGGTGCATCAGTGTTCATCCTAGGATTTATCATTTTCGATAAATATCCCAACAAATAATATGCATTAGGGACCATTTGCCTCACCGTGGGCCGTTTAATGGTACAAAGAATGTAATTAAATTATATATTTTGTCAATGTTCACCACTGTGAAAATATGTACGAGATGATACTGGATTTACGAAGTTCCACAGTTTTGGGGATTTATGAAGTTGGATAGGTAGCTTATACATGTACATACCAATGAAAATGATGGGTTGCTATTAACAAGTTAACGATGTAATGCAAAAAAATATTTAGAAATAAAGTCAAATCTCACGCTAAATAAAGTTACGCACCAGGATTTTCGAAAAAGAAAACTTGGTGATTGGAGTTGAGTAATCCAATTTGGTTGCTTATTTAATATATTGCTGTGCGTTCCTAATTTTGAGTAATTTGTTCTGATCATTGCGTAAGAGTTATCGAATATCGTTATCTATAATCGATTAATGATCAAACTTCTTACATAAATATGATCCACATCTGAACACTGAATTTTAAAAATTTAGGCCTACATAAATAAATTTTTGAAATAGATATATTCATGCTAGTCATAGAAGACAGCATTATAATTTAATAGTGTCGAAGTTTAATTATTGTAAATTTTTCATACCAATATTTGAGCATCAAAAAGGTATATATCTATTAAACAATTGACAACGGCCCACGGTGAGGCAAATGGTCCCTAATGCATATTATTTGTTGGGATATTTACCGAAAATTATAAATCCTAGGATGAACACTGATGCACCACATTATTTTAGTACACGATGATAACAGCTTGTTTTCTCCTTTTCATCAAGCCTCACCTAAGCTTTTTTGAAAGAATTTATTTATTATAAATTTGTGTAATACTTATTTTGCACATAGTGCCATAGATAAATTTTAGGATCAAGTTTGTTACGCTTGGTGGCTAACTTGTAATTAAGAACTCTGACTGAACAGACCTTTCTTGGCTTGCAATTTTCATTTTCCACGTACGTATGTATATTTGTAAGATATTTGCAGATGATGATCAGCGGAGAATTTTTAGGGAAGTTCCTGCGTACCGTGGTTAACTTCAGAAACGCATAATGGGCCATTCTTAACAGAAATTGAAGACTCTATTCTCATAAAGGGTGGCTTAATGAGAGGTCAAATAGTAATAAAAGGACGCCAAGGAGCGATTAGCCCATTTAAACTTTAATGGGAATCAAATATTAAGCCCATCTTGGACCAAATTGACGATCGGCACCTAACTGCCGTGTGGATTGCAAGGCGGAAAATCAATGAAATCGTAACACTGAGAACCAGAGATAATCATCAGGTTTGGCATTCGTCGCCATTATGAACATACTTAATTCCTGCTTCCAACTCTTGCTTAAGATAATGGGGAAATGGTCAAAAGTCTCAACATTTCCAACCAACCATCCCAGCTCAGCTTCTCTGGCAGGGGAAAAGCCAGTGAAAATAAGCGAGTTTCTGCATTTCTTTGCTGTCCTGTATATATAAAAGTAATATTGAGCACGAGAAGCTGCAGAGAGCTCATTTATTTCCTTGAAGATGAGTTTACTTTGGAAAGTTCAATACGAAATCCTGTTCTTAGCGAAAAATAAAAGTTAGATTAGATTACTCTTACACGTTCCTAATCTCCCCAAATACGCCGTTTCTTTATCGAAACTAGTGTCTTCCAACAGCAGGATGGGTTGCTTATTGGGTGATGTGATGTCAGGATGCCAAAAAAGTACCACTTTGAGACTTTCCCTCCCTCTCTCTGCCTCCTCCTCCTCCCATGAAGAAGAAGAAACGTGTGTGCACACTTCAACAAGACCAGAAAGTAGACACACAAAATCAGATTGTGCTTCATTCTTCACAACAACTTGGAAAGTCCATCTGCTTTCTCCTAGACTGTCAGGTTCCTCCTGTCTGTCGTCGTTTTGAAGACCTGAGGAGTCCTACACGTAGAATACATATACAACATTTTACCACTATACTGCCACTTGGAAAACTAAGTACTACTTACCACATTACATTACATTAGGGATGCCCGCAAAGAAAATCCGGGGATGACCAGTGAGCAGAGAGACGAGCGAGGCTTGGGCAAATGGTGACCGTTGAGAAGGGTAGGCCGTAAATCCTCTCTCTCCCCTTCATTCCTCATCTTGGCTTCTTATTGGCTTTATTAGAAAGTGATCCGTAGAACAACGTGCGAGGAATGCGGACTCATTTTGACTTTTAATGGATTGACGGACAGAATGCAAGAGGAGAGAGGTTCTTAAATAAACAGTCGACAGGGTTGTGTACCCAGATACTCGACTCCTTGTCCATATGCAAAACTATACTTATACCTTCTCAAGTTGATTACAAATATATATGAATCTGCAGTGAGAAAAGGAATGAAGATTATTTTTCTAACTAAAAAATGTTGCATTTTTATAAAAATCGATCAATTGTTACCCAATGTATGGTTTACGGATCCTGTTTTACTTATAAATATTTAGCGGTGATCACTGCATACATATATGACCACTACCTACACAGACAAGTGTTTATGATAATCTCGCTCGTTGTGAGCACATTAAATTAATTCTTCGTTGAGAGTAAAATAAAAGGATTCAGCAGAGTTCGAGAGGTTGACTGGATATTATATATTTGATGGGATAAAGCCGAAACTGCCAATATCAGAGAAATTGGACAACGAATAATGTCTGTCTGCTGGTTTATCCTAAAAGGAACTTGGGATCTCTTCTCCTCGGATGTACGTACCACGGACGTTTGTTTCATAAAAGTGACTGGGGATGGTTGGAAAGTTGTGGCTTTCATCAGAACAGTCACCGGTGGGTCGTAATCGTAAGAAAGTAATATGTCGACCAACTGGATGGACCAAAAACCGAAACCGGCTTCTCTTCACTTTGCCCAATGCATTATTCATACTCGCATTACATTACCAAGCAGTGCTCTGACCAGCCAACGAGAAGGGAGAACACAGGCTGAGAACTGTATCTCTATGGATGATGCAACCAGCGAGATCTCACATTTCTTGATGGGAGAGAGAAAGGTGAGGTGAGTGGTTCTCCCCAATTCCAATCTATTCCTCAGCCTATGACTGACTTCTACCACTGAACTTGACATCAAGTATCATCAGCCCACACGGACATCCAAAAATATATGTAACCCCTTCAATCAAATCTTGGCTTCTTCCTAATTTCCAAATTAATTGGCAACTTTCTCCAACGGTTATCGTAGTCCGGCGAAAAGTAGAATTTGGATTTTAGATTGTCTCATTCAACTTCTACAACATTTCCAACTTTTAATACAAAAAATGAGAATTCCAATTATTTAAACATTATTAATGGTTGAGGAGAGATATCAACATTAGATTGGAAATGGATGAAAAAAATCGTCCTCAATTTTGAGAGAATCATCAATAAGGAGTTCCTCCTTTTCAGAATGGTGGTGACAGAATGTCACCACCCTCCAATCTCTCACAGCAACATGAAAATTATTCCAAAACGAATTTCCTTCCACTGCAGATACGCGTAGCACACACTTTTATAGGGATGGTTATGGTTATATCAGTCAGTATATGGTAATATATGGTGTCGATGAAAAATCTCTCTGGGAAATTTGTCACTCGTCTGATCAGTCGACTGCATATCAATGTGACAGAGAGTCATGGAACGCTCCAATTCTTTTTTTAATTCCAATACATTCTGAACGTCAGACTACAGAATGAGATTATTATTGAAAATTGCCGTAATTATTGGTAGGTCTTGTAATAATGAAACGTTTTTAAATGCAAGGCAACCTGGTCAATATCTAGAGGTCGATGAAATTAGACCTCGATTTGTCTGATGATGTTGATGATAAAATTTTAGATGTGGTCAAAAGTCAAAAGCGGAAGTGATTCTACGAATATGAGATGGAAGTACTCACAAATATTTATAGGGGACGCACATCTAAAAATGCAGATACAGTATGCATAATATATAAATATATATAGGAAGGAAGGAACGGTTAATAGTATTTTACCATTTTACTCGGTAGGCTTACCATGAATTTCCCTGTGTGTACTTAACTGCGAGTTTGGTGGTGGTGGTGGTGTTGGAGCCAAAGACGATGCCATGTCAAAACTTTGATAGTTTCGAAAGACGCTGCATAGCATAACAATGGGTATTTTAAGAGCATCATCCACCTCTTCTTGTGAAGAAGCACTTCAAAGGAGAAAGTAAACTTGCTAAAATTTTCCCTTTCTTTAGCCAGGAGTGAAAGCTCTTATACTCTCATTCACTCCCTTAAAAGCAAGAAGATTCATGCAATTCAGGAGTGCAGATAGATAGGTGGGAAACCTCAACGTGAAAACGTGAGAGCAATTTGTCTTTGTGTTTTCCTAGAAGTTTGAAGTCTGCAGGGACGTCATCATACAGAAGGGAATAAAAATGTCGAGGGACAACTCACCCTTTATGTTCAAGCCGCCTTCGACATGCAGATGAGATGACAGAGAATGACAATTCCACAATTTCTCTCTTTTCTCCTCATTCTAGGCAAATAGCAGTTATAATTGGACTTTGACTCTTGCTGGAAAATATCTATGGAACGGAACAGATCAACTCAACAGTGATGGTACTTGCCTTCCTAAATATATGTGGATATGTACATGTAAATGCCATTTATATATTTTTTTCTATTCCAAATGACCATAAAATAACAACCTTAGACCGTGTGTTTTATTATTGTGTTAAAGTTTTATTAAGAAACTATAACTAAGTAAGTAGAAAGTGCGGCGAGTTGCCTTGATTGCTCATATTCGCTAAAAGAGTGTGATGGTTTTGTAATATAGTTCTTCATTTAATAGGATGACAAAAGTTCCTGCAGATCTTGGCCATCAATACGTTCAAAGTCGATGGCGTTCAAGAAACAATCTAAATCACTGTCAACTGCAGAAGAAGTGCCGCTGGATTTTTTTCCCTCCCTTTGCGACTTTTCTCTCATGTTGCCGGGCCCTCTTTCTAGGTCCGGGTTGCGAACAGCAGCGGCGGCGGCAGCGGTTCCACTCTGTTGCCGGCGTTGCTGGCTGGAGTGAAAGTGATGGTGATGGGAGTTGTGGTCATTTTTGTGTTGTGCTGACGGGATTTTTTCATCTGACCTCCATTCTGGATGGGTTGCTCTCATCTCAGTCAGCCTCCTCTCCAGGAATAAAGCCTTAGGATTAGACTCCTTTTCTCCTTTGTCGACCCCAACTCTCTCATCCTCCTCCTCCTCCTCTCTACTGCTGCTCAAGGATTCCTCCACCACCGCCATCTTATTCCTCACATTAAAGGAGCTTCCTCTTTTAAAGGAACTTAATGGATCAAATCCGGTAGTCAAGCCGGAACTCTGAGATTTTTTCAGAGGAATAGCTGTACCAGGAGGAGGACAGGGATTGTTTTTCTTCTTGGTAGAGTCCGAGTTGCCTTTTTGGGACCACGCCGCCCCAATGTGCACTTTGATTTCTCTTCCCTTCAAATATTAAAAAATGTCAAAAGTTAAATAGGTCACGTGATACTAGACGCTAAAATGATGGCATTAAGTAAGTCATTTCATTACAAATTTATGCTCCACACCGGAATTCCACAAAGTCATATTCATATTCTTACGTACCGAGTTGTAAAGACTTTTCTCCAAAAATTTGCATCGTTCTGAAAAGCCGGGATCTTGTTCATGGTTGTTAAAAAAAGGATTAGTGCTCCGCCGCCCTTCGTCCACATTCTCTTGATCTTCGTCTTCTTCATCTCCATCATTGTAATACGTCGTGGCCTGCGCCTGATCATTAAGATTCTGATACGCACTTCTCGACCTTGTCCGCCTTAAGAGCCTTCTTCGTTCGCATGATAATGGATTCTCATCAGACTCTTCATTACTTAAACAACCTGAGTTTTGATTAATATGCTTCCCCAGAAGAAATGTTGTACTGACAATTTCACCAAACGGGGTTGTCTTCGATTTTCTTATTCTCAACTGCACCTCCTCCAACTCTGAGCGCTTATTTTTTGGCCTCTGTTGGAAAGTGGATGATGATGAAGGTTGAATCTGTGACGAATTTCCAAATCCGCCATTTTTACTGTACCCCACGTCAGACCTTGAACGTGCCAATTTAATCATGGACATTGTATCTGAAGGGATTTTAGGGTTTGATGATTTTTCACGATTGCTCCCATTTCTACAGGCTGAAAATAGGTCTGCTGCAGCAACTGCAGGATTTAATTTTAGCGTGGGAATGCTTGCAGGTCTGCACGTTGACCTTTCTTCATCAGCATCTTGATTATAATTATTTTGCTTTTCTGCTTGCATCATCGACTCGTACAGTTGTGAGCGTTGTTTGAATTTTGCTTCATCTAAAACTTTCTTCTTTTCTAGTTGATCCTTTGCATCGAGGAATTGCTTAATTGAGAGAGTGTGGTGGAAAGTAGAATTGTTGGGCTGGGGGGGAGACGCTTCCTTGACAAATTCCTAAGTATTTAAATGATGCAAGCAAATGAGGATCTTCTGATGAGTTTATTTAGTTTATACTAATAAAACTTTGTATATAAATACGTATGTAGATATGTATCCACCTGTTTGAATTCTGTAGGTTTTGGAATTTCTCCACTAAACGCATTGTAAACTTGAGACAAATATTGAACCAGTTGCGGTAAATGTGCTTCAGTCACATTCATGGAACTTTCACCATCAATTATCTGGAACAAAGACAGCCATGCATCTCACATTTAGAACAATAGTCTATTATTTATTACAACTTATTACTTACTGTAGGAATGTTGTACTCATCTCTTAAAATATCGAAAGCGCATTCATTATTTTTCCAAATTAAATTATTATCCTTCTGATTTGCTTGATGCAGAGTGTAGTAGTCGACTAGATCGCTTCGGTATAGTTGAATAATTGCTAATAAGGCATCACCGTTGGTAAATATATCCAATAATGAGTGGATAGTGATTCCCAACTTTGACAGTTGCTCTTTGAACCAGAATGAAATCACAGTTTCTGAAACTAGAGAGGAACAGAAAGTTATACAAGAAACGTCTCAATTTCCCCAAAAATATCATACTCGCGACGTTTGCAGACAGACAGACAGTCGTCTCATCTATCGTATGGAGAAGTTCAAATTTACCTTTGCGACATTTTCTCGAGTCCCGAATAGATAGAAAAATATCCTTTACGTCTTCATCCGAGTCAAATAAATTTCTCACTTGGCGTGCTCCGACCGAGTTGAAGTTAATTTTCGTGTATCGAGAACTGGGATCAATGGAATATTTATCATAATCTTTATTCAAGTTCTCGTGAGTCGTTTGAGGCAACATGCGATAAATTGACTCTCGTTCAGCGAGGACTTCGCAAACCGAAGCCCTGCCTTTGCCCCAGCTACGAATCATCCATGCAGCGTCATACGAGGCCAGGAAACCCCTTGAAATCCCAAGACCTAAGGTGGAAGACAGTACGTTATGGGGGCATGTTGAAATGATTTGAGTTTTAATGATTCGATTTTTAAGTGAGCATATGTCTTTGTTGGATTACCTAAAGGCCAGAAGGGCTACATAAAGACAAAGAAGGCTTCAATATATGTATGACCAATCAATATACACAATGATTTTGTACTCCTCTCACCTCCAGTAAAGAATCTCCAACAAGTGCGACTAGCAATTTATTGCCACCTTTCCGCTCTATTGCTCTGCACGAAGTTTCCGATGCATACATTGTAGTAAAGTCAAATAACGCAACGTCAGGTCCTCCTCGAGAGTTGGTGGCAAATTGGAGGTTAGGAAGTTGATTATTTGTTGCAAATACAACAGCTTGCATTGTGAAAAGCTGTAGGGCCTCTAGGTCGATATTTTCTGGAGAAAGTAGCTGCTCAGGATCAGAAAAATCCTGTGAAAAAAGGAATGTGGAAAAAAGAAATCAGTTCTAAGAAATAGTTAAAAATGCTGTAAAGGCGTTCATTAAATTATGCATTACATAATGAGGAAAATTGAGTAAAGCTCAATGCACTTTCGCTGTATCATTGTTCCATTCAAAATACGTACCTGGAAAAGGACACCTTTTTCTAGCAAACTTTGCTTGGTTGGGGTCATTACGAAGTAATGAGTTTCATTTTTATAGTACACAATGTTTTCCAAAGCTATGCCCATGGCTTGGTCAAGTTCTTGAAAAAATTGTTGCTTGAAAATGTAGTTAACGCCACTAATTTCTTGAACCTTAGCTAAAATAAAATAAATCAATATTCACATGTAAAATTATGTGCGAATAAATTCAAATCCAAACGCATCTGTGAATAAACTCATCGAAATACAGGGTGGTTAAAATGTCACGCCACAATGGAAAATTTTTCGATGGGAAAAATTCGTAAATTTCTATTAGTTACCGAAATTTTCTCTCTAAAATTCAATAATTTACGAATTTCGTCATCAGTTTTCCATCAGTTTTGAAAATAATTATAAAAATCTCAATCCAAAATCTTGTAACTAATGGAGATTTAGGGGGTCTTTCCCATTGAAAAATTTTCCATTGTAGCGTGACATTTTAACCACCCTGTACATACATAAATATGAATCACAATGAAAGGAAAGGTAACAATACGCAAAAAGCGACTTATGTACATACACATACATATGCATTATGTACAAAAGCCATGCGTAGAAAGGGTTCAAAATTTTGTGGTAAACGTCATTCCGATGATTTGAGTATTCCATAATTTAAACTTGGGATTAATAGCTACAGTTAATGTACTTACCTTCAGCCTGAGTATGATTATGAACAAAGTTGACAGTGATGGCAAGGGCTAGTTTTGCACGATGTGCCTTTCTCTTAAATCCCGGGACGGTACTTCGCCGTCCATCGGCTCCGATCAAGACGTCAAAGTGGAAATGAGACACTGGATGATCTTTAGGCGATACTGACGCTTTCCACCCGATATCATTTTCACATTGCGGCTCTAACAGCTTCTCAAAGGCAACGCCAAAGTGTATCTCAACTCCAAGCAGCAAGGCAATTTTTAATAGTATACATTGGAGTTGTCGAATACTTATGTGGTCAATAGAACCTGCACAAAATTTTCCATAAAATAGCTTTGCTCCCAGATTGCGCAAATCTGATATTGCGAATGGCCACAAGTGTAGTACGTTGTTTCTTGTGTAGTTGGTTCGTTTCTCAACTAACACGGTTTTTGCACCAAGAAGTTGTGCTTCAATTGCGCTACGAAGACCGCATGGACCTCCACCAATTATGAGAACCTGCGTATAAGTGAATAGCATATGTATGAATAGTCTTAAGAAAACTTGATATGAACTGTTTGAAACATAATTTAAATTGAATTTTGCCTTGAGAAAATTTCAGAAATTTTAATTAAAATTCAAACTTACTCTTGTTGCAGCACAGAATTTTCCTTTACCATACGTTGGATGGCATGCACGTTTTTCTAATTTCGCCCAAAGTTCACTTGCTCTCCAGGAAGGTACTTGTGACTAATATGACAAATATGCGTTATTTTAATTTGCAAGTATTTATTAATTAAGCTCACCTTAATTTTATCAAAAAATTCTGGAAAATTTGTGGGGGTCAGAGAGCAGGTACGGCATAGGCTTTGGTAATGCACCAAAATATCTTTGAGATTGTTCTCATTGCAAAATTTATCAAACTGGTCGCAAGCTAGTGCTTGTTCGTAACAGTTTGTTCTCCTGACTGCCATAATTGTTACTTGGCAGTTTCCCTCCCTATGTCTGAATTAGTACGAAAGTTATCCTATAAACTTATTTTTATTCAGAGAATCCGAAAAATATTATTAAACTACTTATTTAGTTGTTTCAAGCCTGACCTCAATCATATTTAATGGCACTGTTTATTTAAACTGCTGACAAATGGGGAACACTTTCTCGCTTTTCTTTTAAACGACCGAGTGTTGTGCATGAATGTGTGCTACTAATGAAAACATGTCTGTCTAAGGTTGAAAGTTTGCCAAATCGTCATAAATGGAAATCGAGCTTCGAATATTTTCTCAACACTTTTAAGAACATATGCATACGAACGTAGAGGCTGCGGACAAATGAAAGATGGCGATATTCAAATACATTAAAAAAACTACCATACTGATTTTTAAAGAGATTGATAAAATGTTTATTAACGATTATATAATAAGTATTTTAGCATAAAAAGGCTTTCTTAGCTTTCTATTTTCGTATACATACATACACGTATATGTGTATGTATATATGCATTTAAAAATCCTCATCTTTTATTTGTAAGCAGCCCCTATATACATACATACTGCGTCCTATTTAGTTTATGAGTATCCAGAAACGTAGACGTAATGTAAAAATAGCTTCCCATGCAATATGTATGTACAGAAGATCTTTGCTCTACTTACTGAGCTAATGACACTGCATATTGTGCAAAATTTTCTGGCTGCACTGGTTAACGTTTGATTTCTGCTGTTTCACTGACGTTGCATTCTCGATGCAAATTGTGGGTACGAGGTGAAGGTCGATTCAATTATATAGCGATTTTTGAAATAAATATATTCTATACAAGTAATTCAATCCCCACCAGTGTCAATCCAAACCACGTAATATTTCTTTAAAAAAATGCATGGTTGCTTACAGATGACAATTGTAACAATTAAAAGAATGAGAGGGGTCCTTTATTAAATTAATACGTGAACAAAACGACGTTAAATTAGTAAACAAATGAAAAATTATATGAGCTAATGTTCCAGGACGTTTAACAATGCAGTCTTCGCAGCATACAGCTCTTTGAATTGTTTTGCTTTTCGATCTCGATCATCCACAGACAAATGCATGTTTTTGTCTGCAAGAATAATTTTGTCTACATATTAATTATCCCTTGCATCGCTGTCATAAGTTCAGTTTACTTACCAGGGTGAAACTCGAAAGATTTACGTCTGAATTCAGTCTCAATATCTCGTCTTGTAGCACCCACAGGAACGCCTAGCATATCTCGATACCGCTGCAAAGACACTTCGTCATCGCTGCTATTCATTTCATCGTGATTAACATTTTCCCAGCGTTTATATCTTCGTTCTCTAGCATTATCCCAAGAGAAAAATGTGTACTCTTCTGCATACGGTGATGGTACATCCTCCTTTTAAAGATTGTAAATTTGTTTTTAAATATTGTTAACATGTTGTTCTGGTCAAATACAGTATCCACGTGCGTACCTTTTCCACCACGAACAAGGAAAGAAACGCCAGTGGAAGTAATAGCAAAGCTATTTGTAAGGAATATAACAAAATTGTTCTAATGATACCACTCAAGTTGTAGGATATGATTTGTGCACAAAAACTCCATAAATTGATTGCTGAATCAAACATGAGTTGCACAATTTTCGCAGCGATATCATAAAGTTGCTCCGATAGGAATGGTTCACGGTGAAATTGAAAAATATATCTAAAATAGAACATTAGTGATTACAATTAATTTTAAATCATTAATTTTAAAGCATAAAGTAACAGCATTACTTACGAATTCTTAGCAAATTTTTGCAGTAGTTGCCCCTCGGATAGGGAAACTAAAGCCAAAAAAACGCTGGGGGTGTTAGAACTATATTCAGCATTTGCATTGATATCCGGATAAAAAACGTTTTCAGTGGACAAGATAACGCCAGTATAGCCAGCATTCTGGGCATTCATCAACTTATGTTCGATATCACAATTTCCGTCTTGGACTAGCAATGCTGAGAGCCGCATGTTCACAGGATCTGCAGTGAGAAAGTGCAAACCCGTGGTGTCTGGTAAATGGTTAAGTACCGAACAGGCGTCAAGTGGCGATGGGACGAATATACTGGCCTGTCAACATGCAAATACGTATTAGATAGAAGTAAAATAAATGCACCGCTAATGCCCACTAGTATATGTATCAATTATTCCTTTAATACCTTAATAAGTGGATCGTTGGAGTTTTGCTTGATATTATGAATGGTCATGACTGTTTTCTTTGTGAGCTTGTGGACCACCGTTAAGGTTCCATCAAAGCTTCCAAGTGCACCAACCAAGCAAACCCCCACTGCAAGGAATGTTAAAAGGACGCGAAGGTACGAGCTAATATACCGTTTTGTCATAGTTGGTCAACCGTCAGCAGGTACTAAACTGATGGTGAGACAAACGCTGTGGCTAGTTCTTTAGCACGTCAAGTGTCTCATCGTTGCGTCACTTTCGCCAGTCTATAATTATAATACTGTTGCTTTGCATTTTATGGAAAAGTCTCGAAATCGGTGGAATGATCGATTTGAGGTAACATGCCAGGAAATGTAGATATTTGTCTATTAATCAGTAACGAAACCTTGTACAAAATTATTGTCAACTAAATCTAAAATTTATTAAATTATTATTATTTGCTACACGTACAATCAGTCTACCCTATTGTTATTGAGGAACAGCTGATTATATATTGCGGGGAAACGAATCACACTTCACACTCCTGCCTGCCGGTTGTCTAAATAGAAATTTTGCATATTTTTATGAAAATAACTTTTGAAAAATTTAAATCGTACAAAATTCCAATGTGACTGATAAGTATAAAATAATCAATTAATTATTACTGCCTGCGTTATTACTGCAAAGTTCTAGTTAGCAAAATATCCCACAGAAAATAATAAAATTATAATGCCCAATCCCAAATTTCAACTTGAAATTTCCTTACTTGAAATTTTCAAGTAAGGACACTATCGTATCGTAAATTGGCATAGATATGCTGCAAGTTTAAATAAAACATCGATGTTGCGGGTCAAGTGACACTGACAGATTCTTGCAGATATTAGGCTGAACAATGAAATCAATGTTTCAAACGAGTAGACGTGGGGGTTATCTCATCTTCAGACACAGACAAACCGAATTCAAGTATTCGACAACAACCTCGGTGGGAGATGGTGGTGGGAACCAGGGGACTCCACCTAATGCCACCACGATAGAGTCAGAGTTTCCCAAGGCGTATGAACCAGCCTTATTTGAAGAAACATGGAACAATAAATGGCTCAAAAGAACTTCGTTGGATCGAAAAGATTCGCCAGTGTTTCGAATGATACTCCCACCACCAAATGTTACTGGGAAATTACATCTCGGCCACGCTTTAACCATTGCCATTCAGGATACGATAGCTAGATGGTTTGTCTTGACTTGAAGAGATTCATTGTTTAATGGCGAATTTTTCATTGAGTGCGATTGTTTAACTTTTTAGGAAAACTATGCAAGGGTACAAGTTAGAGTGGATTCCAGGATTCGACCATGCTGGGATTGCAACTCACACAATCGCATTAAGGAAATTAAAAATAGAGAACAGCACCTTAGGCCCAGGCGATTTATTAAGAGACAGGATTCAAGACATTGCATCCAAAAATTTGGACAGTATTCAAAAACAGTTAGCTAGCTTGGGCGCCCTCTTAAATTGGGAGTCAGTATATTACACTTTGGACGAGGTAAACTTTGTACCGCTATCTACGCTATCCTTAAATTAAATTGCGTGTGTTGCATGAAGATGATTTAACCTCTGATATGATTCACAGAGTCATTCAAATGTTGTAAAGGAAGCATTTTTTAAACTGTTTGAAGCTGGTCTTATCCAAAGAGGTGATGGTATCGTAAATTGGTCCTGCTGCCTTCAGTCATCGATTTCTGATGTGGAAGTGGATCATGTTGATTTTAAAGGGAAAATGACTTTCAAAGTCCCGAATCACGATGACCCTGTGGAGTTTGGTGTACTGTACAATTTGGCATATGGGTTAGAGAATTCAGGTATTTAGTTTATCTTCACGTAATTTATTTTTTAACGCTTATGATACGAATTATCTTTAATGCGCACTCTCCTTTCCATCCAATGTAACAGATCAGTCAGTACTTGTGGCAACATCAAGACCGGAAACACTCTTTGGAGATGTTGCTCTTGCTGTCAATCCCTTAGACTCACGCTTTGCCAATCTCATTGGGAAAAATGCGATAAACCCTGTGAATGATAAATTGTTGCCGATTATTGGAGATCCCCGAGTAAAAACAAGTTTTGGAACAGGTTTATAAATAAATTATGTCGTTACATTATGTTAATGTTTCATAGCTCTAACTCATTGCGTTGTAATCAAATAGGTGTTGTAAAAATTACACCAGCACACGATAAATTGGATTTTGCCATTGGTGCATCGCACAATTTGCCAAAGTTAGATGTGATCACTGGAGACGGGTTTCTAAATGACCTCGCTGGAAATTATAAGGTATTAAATTCTAACCATAGGATGCTTCGTTGTACGTTAATGCAAACGTTTTAATATTTTAGGGTATTCCCCGTCTTAGTGCTCGAAGTATTGTTTTAGAAGCATTAGACAAAAAATGGGCTCTTAAAAGCGTCCAAGAATATGCCGGAGTTATAAATATTTGTAGTCGAACTGGTGATGTTGTGGAGCCCAAGGTCCTTCCTCACTGGTTTTTGAAGACTGAGAAACTCACAAAAATTTTTATTGATTCAATCAAATCAGAAGAATTTATTATTTCTCCCAAAAATTATGGTGTAGATTTGTTAAACACGCTGTCCAATTCTCAGTAAGTTTCAATTTCTTTACTTCCACTATTGTTTTCATGAGTATACAGTACAATATTCATTCTATTGTTGGTACAATTTTTACATAAAGGGACTGGTGCCTTTCTCGTCAAATAAGTTGGGGCCACGAAATACCTGTGTATCGTTTTATTGATCATCCGGAAGGATGGGTGGTCGCCTTAGATCGACAGGTTTGATACATACTTACATTCCATAACACGCCGTTAGCTCTACTTAACTTTTAATCCACATATTCCTCATTTTTGTAGTCGGCAAAGAAAAAGATTGAGGCAAAATACAATATTACCATAGATGATGAGTCCACCATTATCCAGGATTCTGATGTACTGGATACTTGGTTCAGCTCATCCTTAATACCAGTAGCATTGTCTGGTTGGCCTGACTTTAAGGTTGGTTGGTTGGTTTCATAATTGACACTGTCAATTTGACAGTACATAAAATATGTTTAAAGAGTTTGTGTATACTATGTATTTAGGAAATTAAAGAAATCTCACTAATGGAGACTGGACGGGATATTCTCTTGTATTGGGTTTGGAGAATGGTGATCATAAGTTTTGCGCTTACGAATCAGTTCCCATTTAAACATGTGCTTCTGCATGGAATTATCAGCGATAAATATGGACGGAAAATGTCAAAGTCTAAAGGAAATGTAATCGACCCCTTACATGTTGTTAATGGGATTTGTTACCTAGTACGTTTATAACAGCTTATATAAGTCCAATTAAGAAAGTATAAGTTATTATACACACTCACATTCTATTTTGGCAAAGGATTTGTTAGAAGAAGCCAAACAATCTCTAGAACAAGGTGATCTTGAACGTAGCGAATATGATTTACGTATTGAAACAATGGACAGTGAGTATCCACAAGGATTTAAACCTTTTGGAAGAGATGCTTTAAGGTTTGCATTGTTATCCCAAAATATACAAGGTATGCATATTATAAGTACATTTTATTATTTTATTATGTACATCTTTAACTACCCATGTTTTCCATAATGTATTGTTTAAGGTCAACAATTAGGCCTGGATATGGTTTACCTAGAGAATTGTCGTCACTTTACAAACAAGCTATGGCAGGCTCTTCGATTTTTCCTTCTGTATCGGGAAAACGTAGAAAAAACAACTGGAAATTTCAAGTCATTTGATGTAATGAGTGTTACGTCAAAAGCCGATCTGTGGCTACTATCTTGTTTGTATGAGTTTATGTCCGATGTAGAACAATACTTAGACAGTGGGCAGTTTCACTTTTATGCTGAATCGATAAGAAAATTCTTCTACCAACAATTGTGCGACGTTTACATTGTAAGATAAGCTTTTATCTCTTAATTTTTATCTTTCCTGGTAACAGATGGCAATTTTTTATGTGGACTATTTTTTTGTAGGAATTAATTAAAAATGACCTGAAGGCTGGAGTAGATAAAAGTCAACATCTACTAGTTTTAGAATATGCAATTTCTACAGGACTGAAACTAAGTCATCCATTAATTCCCTTTGTAACTGAAGAAATGTGGTCTCGTCTCTTTCAATCTGGGCAACTCATTGATGAACCATTTCCAAGATCAAAAGAATTAAAAAGTTTTCACAATGCTGAATTAAATCGTGCTGTATTGAAGACCATCAAAGTCGTTAAAGAAATTCGTTCATTAAAGACAAGAATTGGGATGAAAGCAAACTCGAGGCCACTTATATATATTGACGCAACCCCATCCCAAGTTCCTGAGATTAGTTCAATGAAGTCACATATTGAAAATTTGGCTCGGTGCACATTAACTTGTGGAAGTCTACCACCATTGGAGAGAAGTAGCTTTATCACAGTTATTATTCAGCTGGATGGACAAATTTGCAAGATATCAACACCAAAGGTTTATTTAAAATATTATGCTTGTTGTGTCTTGTTTATTTATCTATTTTTGGGTAAATTGTATAAATTGTACTATTTGTTTGTAGGGAGAGGCTACTGAAAAATATTTAGAAGGAGAAAATAATAAGATATTAAAATTGCAAGTAAGGTTGACTAAATTAAAACATCAATATGAGAACCCAAATTTCCAACAGCATGCTTCTCAAGAAGTTAAAGAAAAATTGCGCAAGAGGGTAAGTCCAATTATCAATTTAATGCTCTTGTGTTCTTTTTGATTCTTTAATAATTTTATTTCTTTTATCGGACATAGTTGGAGACTTTGGAACTGCAAATTAATGAGGTAGTCTCTTCAAACCCATCTGAAAATACACGAAACCCGTCTTAGAGTTGATTGGGATGCTACATATTCCATACATATATATAAATATGTAAACATTTCTAAGTTTATTTGTCGCTCAATGATTAACAATAATGTAGTCTTACTAGTCCCTGCGTTCAAAATGACAGCTTTATTAATATTTCAACAATTAGTGTTATAACCTAAGATAGTCATTGATAAATTCTTGTTATAAAATTATTGTTCCAATGGATAGGCACGATTTGTTGTTTACTTCTATACCTCTGGTTTCTGAAAGGGTTACGGGTATAATTCGTTTTCTCATGAAAATTTCTAATAAATTAGTATGAGCATTATTGTTAATATTGTTAATTAGTTGGCCATAAACGTTAGTGTTAAACAGAAGGAGTATTATTCAGAGGATTATCTGAATGCGCGGGGCGAGGATTTGCAGGAGGTTCCAGTGGTGGAAGTGGGTGCGACGGAGGTGGCTCCTTTCCCAATTTAGTCATCAATTGACTTCGTTCCTTTTCCAACTGGGCGTAAAGATTCGTCATTTTTATCAAATTTTCGTGAACTTTACCAACTTCGGTTTGTAATTCCTCATGATTCTTTGTAATCCCCATTAGTTCAGCATTGTTAATTTCCCATTTTGTTTGCCAGTCCTGTGTTTCCTTATCAAGATCTTTCGTCCTTTTTGACACCTATTATAATTTTATTTGAATCAAAATTATTGCTAAATTATTTTAACTTTGTATTCAATAATTACACCTAAATCAAGTCATGTTAAATATTGCATACGTATGTATGTACCTTCTCCATTTCGCCAGTGAATGCAGTATATCCCACATTTGTTTGTTCAAGCGAAGCTTGTAAAGCTGTAGCGTATAATAGGAAAGGTAATTTGCATATATTTGAGTTATATTTTACAAATAGTCGTACCCGTGAATTTTTCATCGTAGCTCGTAAGCCTTTGTCTCAATTCCAATTCCAAATCTTTTGCATTTTTCATTTGTTGTTTGTTGTCGACCATCGTATTCGCCAACTTGTGCATTTCGGCGTATGCCGTTTCACGGTCTTGTGCATTTTTTAAGCGCAACTGAGCAACTTTGAACGACAAAATTATATCTCAACCCTGACTCATCATATATAAGTAATATCATGGGGATTTTGTTATATATCGAACTCATATCATTGATTTCAATCAACTTGCATTTAGTACACGAAAAGATCTGATTGGAATTACTTTTATAAAGACCATAATGTTGATATGAGTTGGATATATGTATGGCACTCAAAATTAATTTATAAATACCTTCCATTTTAGTTTTAACCAGAGCATCGCTTGCTGCTTGCAATTCATTTGTCATGGTCTGTAAATTTTTACGACGCATGGGATTACACAAAGACATTTTTATTATATATAATTCATTATAAAAACAAGTGTTGTGACCTCGTGCCGGTCGTCATATTCCTTTTTGAGCTCTGCTACTTGACCAGTCAAATCCAAATTTTGCTGCTTTGCCTTTAAAAATTGAACATTAAGAAATTATTTATTATTGATTGATTGATGTATTTTTACCTTCAAGCTTGAGTTCATAATGTCACTAAGTTGCTTGTTGACGTTTTCCATCATTTCCATGTTATCCGAAACTTCGCGTGCCAATTTGTTGCCTTGTCCTTCAGCTTTTCCAATTTGAGCTGCACTTTCGTCCTGCAGAATTATAAAAGCACCCGAATGCAGTGGAAACATTGAATACAATTCAAAGATCATTGGACATGACATGATTTATACATGCACAAGTTAATTTACCTTGATATCCTGCGTCTGCTTTTGGAGAACTTTGCACAAGGAGTCTAACCTCTCTCTCAATTTGATAGAACGCGTAAAATCAGCTTGCATTTTATTAAACGTGGTCTCGAGCTCTTTGAGTTGAGCCTGAAATTAATTATATTCGAATTCGATTAAAAGCGCATTCAACTTACATATTTGTTGCACAAGTTGTAGTACTTACTTTTAGACTGATGTTATCATCCAACAATGATTTTTCTCTATCCGAGAGTTTACAGGTTTCCGAATTGTCGTCCATATCGTTTTAAGCAGCAGAAAATGGAAGCAATGGAGAAAATTTTAAACTATATAAAACCAAAAGGTAACTTATACAAAAGACTTATTGTCAGCCGCTGTTGTATGCGTAGAAGACCATGATGCTTACTCTTTGGATGCTGCGGTATGGCAATACTCGGAAGCTCACACGGGAATTCGGTTTTCGGGTTTTTGTCGTCGACATGCATTACTAATCGCTGGTTGCATAAGACTTGCAAGCTATGCATATGTATGTAAAGAAATGCAATGCTATTTTTAACCTCGTGACACGTTACAATAAGCATCATGTCTTAAAGCTAATTACAATTACATATGTCTAGTATTCGGTGATAGTGATGGGAGAATGACAATGCTTAACATTGTGTGGGTTTTATTTAGTCAAAAAATATGTATTTTCGTAGTTATTTGTTATTTATTTGTGTTTGTGCATGATGACTGGACCTACGTCGTCATACTCTTGCTTAGATATCAACAACCTGCTAAAGTTGGAGAGCGAGGCCAAAACGGACGCACCCTTCCAGGTGGCATATCTTCTGTCGGGGGAAGCCCTTATCGTTAGCTTGGCCTTCTGAGGTAGTAAGGAAGCAATTTCCTTGGAAAGTCTTTCTACAAATCCAGGAAATAATGTTGATCCGCCACTAAGGACAATGTTACCTTAAATATCATACAGATGATATGTCAATATATGATGTATACATACATACGTATATATAACATGATACCATATTGATGTTATTCTATAAGGATCATAGAAATACGAACCATAAAGATCCTTTCGAATATCCATATTAGTTTTCATGATGGATTTATACAGCATTTCATGAACTCCGATTTTGTCGCTTTCTTCCAGCATGGATGGGTTAAACAAGAGTTCAGAACAACGATGCCTTATTTCATCTTCAATTGTAATGATTTCCCCGTCTGGGAGTTCAAAAATGTCACGAGACGTGGACGGGTGACCAGCACCACTTCGTTCGGAAACATATGCAGTGTTTTCTTTGATGAACCTGAGTATTTCTAACTGCTTGGAGGCGTGGCCCTTTTCTTGTAATAGTTTCCCCAAAAGCTCAGAAATATCTCGACCTCCGATATTGACTCGTTTAATAGCATCGGAAATTGGATACCCTGAATGATAACATCACACATTGGTTAATGGCTTTCTTTTTGAAATAATACAATAAATAATAATGATAATAACAACCAGACAGGCAGACCAGCTAATCAGTATGAATTGTAATATATGCTTAATAATATATATTGACAACTGGTTGTGAGTTAAAAAAAGGTGCGCACCTCCCCACACAGGTACAGTTTCGACAACGCCATCTCCACAATCCAGAACCACGCCCGTAGTCAATCCGGCAGAATAAAGTGGTAGAATCCCTGCCTGTTCTATGGATATTGCCGGAAAGCCAAACTTTTCAAAAAGAGTTTGTGCCATTTTTTCTCGATTTGGTTTCGGATTCATTGTGGCTTCGGTAATGAGCAGATTGCATTCTTCTGGCTTGGCGTTCAACACTTTGGAGAAAGTATGGCTCCAAACTGCCTCCATCCCGTCCCAATCAACAACGATTCCTCGTTCCATGGGGTAATTAATTTTAACGTTTCCATTCGTTATTTCGTCAACGAAGTTTCGGTATTTCACAGCGTCAGAAAAATCTCCACAAGAGTCGCCATACTGGGTTTGGCGATCTCCTGCTTTTTTGATCCTCGTAAAATTTTGAAAAGTTGAAATTGGGTCCTCTTCTTCCGCAAAACCTGCATATATTGAACCACTCCCATTGTCCACTACAATTGTCCTTTCACACATTTCTATGTTTTAATGTAGTTCCGCACGGAAATAGTTAAACATTTGCTGTATTTTTAGGATAGGATGTGCTACGTGTCCAGAAATTAGTTATACATATCTACATGTTTGTTTGACAGGTGTTGCAATAATAATAAGAAAAAAAGAACAGATAAAAATATTATGATAAGATAACTCATTTTGATTTCCTCGATATCCACGCAATATGGTTGGATGGTCAAATGAATGAGAACCAGTGTAAAAGTATGATCCCAAGTTTGGTATTTAATTAAGCAACAGCAAGGTTAATACATAAAACAGTGTTTACGGCTGAATAATCTAGCTCTGCAAAATAGATTAGCAGAAGCCAATTCTCAGATTGAGAATCTCAATTACATACCATTCCATTACGTTTTACAAAATACTTATGATACAAGTCTTTTTACAAATCTGAAAACGCGAAGTTAACTACATACTAATACAATCCATTAAATAATAACTAAAAATGAACCTTGTCCTTGAAATAATTTTACTCATGAACTAAATAGTTCCACTTCGGAATTTGTATGATTCATGTAAATATATTTTTAATGTACACGTAGTTTTTTAGACGATATAGATTACAATGTCTTTTGAAATTTATTTGCTGCAATTGCTGACATTATTTAATACATACAGGAACAAAGAGTAAAATTATAAATTTAGCTGTGAAACCTCAACTATATTTCTAATCTCTGTCCAGATGACAGATAAACTACATAAAGTACAAACACAAACTCATGTAAGTAAAATAATCTGTCAAAGATCTTCCCACTTATTGTGGGTTCATTGTATTTCTGTTGTACTTGTACTTGTACTTATATGAGTATGCAATTATGTAATTGTTCTGAAGTACTAGAGTCAGTAAACGATATGCTGATGTCAATGAATTTTATTTTGTTTTGATTGAAATCGACAAATTGATGATGACATGAGAATAGCAATCAATTATTTGCATGACTGTGAATTAATCCTAAGGATGTGAAGCAGAGTATATTTTATGTTGAAGCACGACGATGTGGGGGTTGTGCAGCATTCCGATATCATTCATAAATGCTGATTTGAAAATTATTGTCAATGCCTAAAAAATAAAACTGCATCCACTATGCACAACTTGAGGCTTTTGTTATATTTGTTAGGAAGCTACACAAAATTACAAGATCTAAAAGGAGCTATTCGTAACATTTAATAATATTAAGCCCGAAATAATTATCCGAAAAAATAAAATGCTGAAACCACGTACTTTGTAAGTTCATTTTATTCTTTGATACGGCAAAAATGTAATAAAAATGTGATTTTGTCATCATTAGTAATTCCCAATGCATGTATGTAAAAGTAATTTGGCCCATCTCAGTTCCACGTTTTGCTACTGATCAGTTCATATCCCCCATTTCTGATCGCGTGTTTGTTATATGCTTGCTACTATTTGGTCGTTGTCCAATCAGTGTAGTGTAGAAATCAGTGTAGAAATCCCATTGTCCACAGTTTAAGTCCATGTCAAACATAATGAAGCGTTATTTTGTGTAAACATGCAACCCTTTATAAAAGAAGAGCTATCCCGTAAATCGAGGGAGTCGCTCAGAAGTTTTATTGATGCAGATCAAACAATATACCGTTATCAGTGTTCAGTATATGGTGGCAATTAGTGAATCTTCAAGTTCATTAAGTTTTATAAGGGGCTTGAACCAAGGAAATCTGGGAGCATTTGTGTTTCATATTTTCGTGGATGCAAGATTATAATTTCATCCAATTTTTATAATGGGAGGAATGTAAGGACTCTCTGTATGCTTTCAAGGTTAAGAATTAAACACTAAGTTTGCTCTAATTTTTATATTTTTATAGTGGAAAAAATGTCAAACTATTAATAATTGTGGCTGTGGTAATTGGAGCTGTAGCCATTGGCTTGTTGGTATCAACCGTCGTTTTGGGTGTCCGATTGAAAAGTATAGTCGTCATAATATAATATGCATAATACTTGATACATGTCTGCACTTTGCATAATAAATACTTATT
This sequence comes from Folsomia candida, assembly GCF_002217175.1. NCBI lineage: Eukaryota > Metazoa > Arthropoda > Collembola > Entomobryomorpha > Isotomidae > Folsomia > Folsomia candida. Next base: position 16,168,795 of record NW_019091193.1, on the reverse strand, counting down.
TCGTATCTACATATTTTGTCATGTATATTTTTCAGACAAGTCTGACGAGTTGACAGATCTTCAAAACTCTCAGCCAAAATATTGCACAAATCCAGAATGCGTGAGAGCTGCAGGCAACATGATTCAAGGGATGGACTTAGTTATGAATCCATGTACTGATTTCTATCAATTTTCGTGTGGAGCCTGGGTCAAACAAAATCCAATTCCAGACACGTCCTCGTCCTGGAACCAATTTAACATTCTTCGAGAACAATTAAGTCGCGATGTCAGAGGTAGTTTCACAGTAAATAATTTAAGAAATGTCAACTTTTACATTAGTATGCGTACATATTTATACTTAATCAGGTATCTTGGAAAGTGATATTGATGACATTGATCCAGAACCTGTTAAATTGGCAAAAACATTTTACAAGAGTTGCATGGAACAAAGTATGCAAAATTCAAATTGATCGCTTATTCGTAATAAATTCCATGGTTGGTTATCAATTTTAGACACAACCGACCAGCTTGAACTGCACAGTTTGATTGAAGAATTTTTGAAGGTTGAGGACGCTCGTGTTGATCTAGGGCTAAAATTGGCAGAGCTGCGACGAAGGATCGGAGCTCCAATTATCGCCAATATGTACGTGGAACTTGACGAGGAAAATGCTTCAAAATATATTATTTATGTAAGTCGCACTACGTAGAACCCTGCGATTTTTTAAGATAATATGTATACTTATTCCTGTACTGATCTTTAACTTATTTAATGTTAACTATACGACATGGCTGTGATGTGAAATTTTTCCTACTTTAAGGTTGATCAACCAACATTCGGTATAAACAGAGCATTTTTGGTCAACACTCCGCATCCTACTAGGCAAGCATATCGAAGTTTAATTGAACAAACTTGGCCACTTGTGTACCCTTTACCGGAGACGAATTACTCAAAGATTGCAGATGATATTTTGGAATTTGAAACAAGAATTGCTGAGGTGAATTTTTTTAATTTGTTAATTTCCACAACCATATTTTCTTGACTTGTTAGCATAAATATTTATGTACATAATCAGGTAACTGCCCCACCGGAAAAAAGACGCAACCGTACAGAACTCTATAACTTGATGAATATTCGAGAATTTGGTGAACACACAGTCAATGCCTCCTCGGTTAGTTTACTTACAACAATACTTAATTTGTGTATCTACGTATACATGCATATATATCACTCATAGGTTATAACGTAAAATTTATAATTGACGTTGCATAAAATTAATCATTGTTTTAGCACATCAATTGGGAAGTTTACGTTACAGAAATGTTTAAGGATGTTGTTGAAAGTCATGACTTGGATTTGGGGCCAATTCCAGACCTAAACCTTGTCGTTCGTGATATCTCGTATTTTACTGAGTTTGGTCATGTATTGAGTCAGACTAATATAGAAACCATAGGTCAGTCAGTCTTCATAGTCGTCCGTTAATTGGTCACCTGTTAATTGGTCATATATTATGTTTTAATTGACCATATGAACAAAAAATGTTTGATTTTATAGTAAATTATTTACGGTGGCGGCTTATTTATGGACTTGGAAATGATGTGAGTGGAAAACTCAGGGACCTGTTTTTTGATTTTACAAAAAAAACTCAAGGCACAATGTACCCTTCTCCAATGTAAGCTATTAATTTCTAATTTTTATCAAAACTTGAACACAATTGAATATACGTAGTCACTGAAATTTTACTAAAACTACTCATTAGGTGGAAAATTTGTTCCGATAAGGCTAATTCTTTTTTCGGAATGGCAATAAGTCGAAATTATGTACAAGAGGTGCTCAGTGAAGATTTTCAACAAAAGGTGAACGAATATGCAACATAAATTATTAATTATTTAATCTACTCACTTGCTTGGAAGGACGAGTCAAAAATATTTTTTATTAGATGGGCGAACTGATTAGAAATATTCAAGACGCCATGTACGAGAATATTGACACTGTGGAATGGATCAGTAGCAGTGACACGAGAGAAAAGGCAAAGGAGAAAGCGAGAAAAATGAAAGAGTTTGTCGGCTATCCAGATTGGCTGCTAAACAATTCAACAGCTTTGGATCACCATTACAAAGGCGTATGCGAATTTATTATGTTTATTTAATTGTGTGCATATTTGTATGTGCATGGTTTGATACAACTCAAGATTATCATTTTTAGCTGTTAGTTAGCTCACCTAACAATCACTTTCACAATTATTTAAACATTTCATACTGGAGAAATATGGAAGGACTAAGAAGATTGAAAGATGACCGAGATACCAATCGGTAAGCTAGTTCACGAATGGTATACAGGTTAGTTATAATTATAAGCTGTTAATTTCAGTTGGATCACAGATCCTACAGTTGTCAATGCATTTTACTCTTCAACCTACAATTCAATCAGTAAGTAGTCTAGTCTAACGTTTCCAAACGTATGTACACATGTATTATTAGGTGGGTACCACCATTTGTAATTTGTAACTTTCACTAGGTTTCCCAGCCGGCATTTTACAACCCCCATTCTATTTCACGGGAAATCCAATCCAGTATTTTAAATATGTACATATATTAGAATTCATTTCAGTGATATTTTGAGCCTCCTATAAATTTCAGAGCTATAAATTATGGAGCTATTGGAATGGTGATAGCACACGAAATAACTCACGGGTTTGATGACCGAGGTAGCGTCTAAAAAAATAGCATACCAAAACATACACAAAAGCTTTAGTATAAAAACCCTGAATGCATATAGGAAGACAAAGCGATGGTGATGGTAACTTAATAAATTGGTGGGATGAAGGAACTATCAACCATTATGTAGAAAGAACAAAATGCTTCATAAATCAGTATAGTGAGTACACGGCTGAAGAAGCCAACAATCTGAAAGTGAGTGAATTTGTTAGAATAACTTTGTCTTGAAATTTTCGACAACTTTATGTTATGAAATAACCGTAAATAATATGGTATTGAGGTACACAGTTAAATGGAAATAATACACTTGGAGAAAATATCGCTGATAACAGTCTTGCAACATCATTCAATGCATATAAGGCATTTATAAGGCAGCATGGAACAGAACCTCGTCTCCCAGGATTGGATTACACACCTGAACAATTATTTTTTATCGCCTTTGCTCAAGTGAAAGAAATAAGAATAGTGAAAATTAATTGATGAAATTGGTCGAAATATACAAATAAATAATCCATGAATTTAATTTTTGGTAGATTTGGTGTGGAAGTTACACCCCATTAGGAATGGAAAATCAAATTTTGACAGGAGCGCACTCGCCTAATCGATTCCGAGTTCAAGGTGTTTTACAAAATTCTAGAGGTATTCTATTCCCAAAGAAATACTCAAAAGTATTGCCTACTATTTATATTTGTTTAATTTCGTGTACAATTATTTTCATAGAATTTGCTGAAACGTGGAATTGTCCATTGCCCGACGAAAATACAAGGTGTAAAATTTGGTAGCATCAAATACCCAGTAAACTTAAACAATTGTATGTTATCTTATGATGAAAATAAAGTATGCACATATTTATGTTAAACATATAGGCATTCATTTCCCAGGTCCCTGCACTATTATCTGTTACATGAAATTTGATGGGAATCAAATGTCTCCTGTCAATGTGCTTAGCGACTTTCATTCAGTAATTCTTAGGATTAGACAAGACTGGCAATTGCGCATTCATCAATTAGCACCTTATTCATAATGAAATGTATGTTGGTTTATTGGGTCCCGTTTGGAAAACATGTGTCGCATGCATACATGACAATTATTCGGGTGACACTCCCTTTTCTCGTCAAATCTGTTCTCATGACGTTCACAATGACAGCAAAACTTCGGATGTCTTACCTTGTTTGGAGCCACTAACCTTTAGTTATTCAATGAACGTATACCATCTAAAGAACTAGTGGACCATTTGATGTCACACATATTTAAAGTTTTCCAGTTTTAGGGTGTTATTAATAGTTTGTCATGAAGATAATTAGGCTTCTCTGTGTGCTATTTACTGTCCTGGTTATATTTTTTGGACTACTAGTTTCAGCTGGACAATCAACAATTAAAGAAGTGGAGAGGTTCAAGAATGCTGTTTTTCTTCCACATGCAGGTTTGGGTTAAATTAATTTGGAAAATTTGGAAAATTTATCCTTTAACGTCATTGGATATGAGATTAATATTGCTTCCAATGTTTTAATAAATGACTTTTAGTAATTTAAGCTACATATTCGCATAAAGTTTGCATTGAGGTACTTTAATTAAATTAAATATGTCCTCAAAAACTTATTTATTGTTTTCGCAGCATCTTCTAACAAAGGCCCACATCCAAATGGGACTAAAATGACGCCTGTGTCTAAACCTTCAAAAGGAGTGAATTCGAGACAGTTTACTCCACAAACATTTTTGGAGTCGATTCCAAAAGCGGTAGAAATTGCGGGGGTGGGCTTGCTATTCATCCGGACGGTCTCGATCGGGACGTCGCTCCCCATTTTGTACCCCATCTTCGTCCCACCGCTCTTTATCCTCTTCCTCGTCGTCCTCTTCCTCCCAGGATTCATCAACTTTTAAAACTTCCCCTTCCCCAGAATACTTACACTAAATTCGAATAATTGACTGGCTATCCAATAAGTCTGTAACGTTTACAATTTCAAAAGCATCCTGTATTATTTGTTTGCAATTTTAGTTGTCGTCAATTTGCATGGCACAAGCATCTCAAAATGAAACCCTTTTCACTCTTGTCTCACGCGACCCAGTTGTGACGTGAGCTTAAAATTGAAGTCTGGGAAGACGTGTTATTTGCCCAAAAATAATATGACGTGAGAAAGATAGAACTTGTGGAATGTTATTTTCACCGGATGGTGAACTTTGTTGAATTCAACGAAATTTGTACCTCGAGTTTAAAATTCCTACTGTGATCTTTTATCAAATCAAGTTTATTGGTCAAATAAATAAATAATTTCGATCTAGTAAATTAAAACATATGAAAAAGTACATGGCACGATAAATTTAGTGACTGAATGCTTGGAGTTCTCTGTTCTCACAAGACAAGTGCATATCATTTTTTGTTTAAAATATTCTTCTGTACTAAATCCTGATTGGCGAAAAGAATTATTCAGGTATTTCATAACAATTTATTAAAAAACGAAATGAGTGTACACTAAACTTGCTTAATTTTGATAATATAGGGACGACTTTAAATTTCGGCAAGTCGAACTTGGAAAATCCTCGGATGTTGTCTCCTTTGTGTTGTCTCCGTCCACATTGGAATTGGATACATCCGTATCCGTCCGACTCGTAATGTTCACTGCGTTAAATAGTGACGATTCGGTTCAAGGAGAGGACACCACCCCCAACTATCTTTTCGAGAGGAATAATGAAAATAATAGGGGTGGTCCACGTCGTGCCAACGGATATTCGGTTTCCGAAAATTTAAAGATGGAGCCTGAATTTTTCTTCAGAACAAAGAACCCAGGCTATTGGACCCTGATCCTCCTTCCACTCGCAATCTATTTTGCAGATCAAAAGTTTTTAGAACAGTCCCTTCCAGCAGGTAAGCTATGGTTTTACGCTGAAGTTAACATGTTAAAATATTTTAAGACAAACGACAAAATTGGTATAAAATTCCCATGCATCTGTATGAAATTATATATTTATCATTCAGATTTTTGTTATTGCTTAATAAAAAATATATGCATATAGTGACAATCATCGGGTACAACTCTCTGGTCTTGATCTTCTCTCACAATCTGGGACAACAGCGTATGAGAGAATTTCTGGAATATCTGAAAGGTTTAAATTTGATCATGGCTCTTCTCAGCATTGGATACGGAAGTTTTTTACACTGGCATACAAACAAAAGTAATCCTAACATAAACTTTATCTCAAATTCTTTATGCCAAGTTTTCATAATTTAACAAGTGTTTTATATTTCTCAGATAATGTTTACGAATATGCGTTGTGGGCGGGGCTAAATTTCTCGTTTCCTTATGTCTTTATAAACGTGGTGCTGTATTATCCCTTCAGCTTCAGTTTTGGAGAAGGAGTTATTGTAACTTCCGTATTTGTGTACAACTATTGGGCATCATTTCATAATATTATTCAAAATAAGTTTGCCGAAATAAACAAGAAAGCGGTTTCCGATCCAATGATGATATCGATTGTTCAGGAGGTAGACGGAATTCCATCAAGCTAAATTTACCTACTATATGTTAAATACAAAACAAATTAATTACTAATTACGACTTGTTTTTTAACATTCAGCTGGGATTCCTCGTGACAATCCTCGTAGCTCGAGGGATTCTATTTTATATGAAACCTCACAAGGTTTTTGCTCTACAAGAATGCTTCACGTTGTGTACGAAGGCAGCATTTGTAAACTTTTTAGGAAAACTGCAAAATACATATGAAGACTTGGTATTTATTTTGAACTGGTTGGTGAGCTACTTGATACTGGATACCCGTCACGTAAGAAGCACGCACAGCAAGCAATTAATTATCGTCACCTATCATAATTATACTCTAAGAAGATTTTTTAAATACTTTTTAGCTTGCATCTATAGCACTTTGGGTCACATTTTTAGCAGTAACAATGGGTTTCGTCCTCAGCACTATGGGCCAAGAAACGACTACAGTGCATAGGAAATTCTTTCATATTTTGATGTGCTTCGTATATTTTCCAGCTGTACTCAATGATCTCAATTTTATATTTCTATGTAGTACAGTTGTAATGTACGCTTTTGTAATAGCTGAGGTATAAGAAATAATTATATTACGTACTATTTTAAAAAATACGAATTTAATTTGGATGTTCATTTACAATTTAAGGCTATTCGAGTATTAAAGTTTGAATTTCTCGGATATCGAGTAGGAGCTTTTATCAACAGTGGCGTCTCTAACTTTCGAGATGCTAGGGATAGTGGCCCACTTCTCCTGACCCCAATATATCTTCTGGCTGGTTGTTCTGCCCCAATTTGGTTAACTGGAATATATTTGGGAAATTCCTCAAGTAACAATGATAACAGAACTCCAGAAGAATTGGCCGGTACGTACATATACATAACTGCGAATAAATCTACTATGCAACTGCCCAAGGTTGTAGTGAATATTTGTGCAAGAATGATTGAAGGGGTGGATTGGTCCATTTATAATTCGTAGTAAAACTACTAATAACTTTGCAATTGCAGCTGCCATAACAGGGATTTTAAGTGTAGGAGTTGGTGATACCGTTGCCAGCGTAGTGGGATCAATATATGGTAAACTTCATTGGCCAGGTACGCTTTAATTATTTTATTGTGCAGTAATGTAGTTTAAATTATATATTGCGCATCGGGTTGCAGGATCTCGTAAAACAGTTGAAGGAACGCTCAGTTCTATTGCTGCTCAAATTGTAACAGTTGGATATCTTTGCTGGAGTGGTAAGCAATATGCAATTCTATTGTATTTGTAGTCTGCTAAGTTATTTCTCGTGTTATAGCTTATTTTGCTCACTATAACTTTTTTCTTTTCCAGGATACCTTCCGTATACCACTGTATCTCTGGTTGCCTTGTGCATCAGTTCAATTGTGAATGCAGTTGTTGAGGCTTTAACTTCCCAAATTGATAATTTAATTGTGCCATTGGTTGCTTTTAATACTGTTCATCTTGTCATATATTTGTCAGACTACATTTCATAATGTAATATCCTCTATTAATTGCCATGCAATGTTACCAATGATATTTGGGGTCCACCATTACCATAAAGTACAAATCGTATTGTTAAATATAGAGGAATATATATATAAGTATACAGAAGAATATATATATACATAAGTGTACGTATCTCTGCACATATATGAGCTCAATATATCAATAAACTTTCCAATGTAAGTAAAAAAAACTCTACAGCGTGCTAACTATTACTAATATGCTTAAAAACGAAGTAAATGATACAACCCTCCTCCTGTTTTATAAAAATGTGTGCTTCATCCGTAGTCGTATAGTTCAAATGATTTGATTCGAGATTCCATATTTATCCGGTCATCGGATTAAAAGTCGACATACACCGACGTCTTGGGTTTGAGAAGGCCGACAAGGCAGAATTGAAATGAGAAGGGTGAAATGTAACACAAAATCAATGTGAGTGTCATTCCGAGCTCCTTTCTATCAAATCAAACTTCAATCCCCATCCATTAATGTCTCCGGGGGTTGGTTTATTCCAATTCAAATCAACAAACTCCGTCAAGCTGAAACCTCGAGGGTTTACGGCTTCAATTTATAATGTGCATTTGATAACTTTTATCTCTGACCCACGTCTAGATATGTACATACAAAATCTGACTTGTGATTTAAAGATTCATGGATGTATCTGTAACCTCGTAGAGATGCAAAAAATTCAAACTCGCATATTGAGCTTAGTAATGAATGAGACGAGCCCTTCTACCGACTTGTTTACATACATGACGCAATAAATGTGTTTCGCTTTACCATCACTTTTTCAAAATTGAAACTATAACATAAAACTTGACGCAATTGGTTCAAGAACCAGTTGGTGTTTTTGAGAGATTAGGGTTGCAACTGATGTGTGATTGTGACATTAGTCATTTGTAAATGTCTTGCATTAATTGTTACTTGTAGATGAGTGGCAACTTAGGTTTCAATTTAATTCATTTCATAATGTTATGGAGGGTCTTTCATGCATGATTGTTGTGAATAATTCAACTACACTTGTCGTCGGCATGTGAATATCTATAGATACATTCGTAACCTTGTCAAGCATGTTGGTTTGCTTGTTTCTCAACATTCCCCGAAACATAACGCGACGTAGATATCACCCTTATTTCTTGCAGGAGAAAGTACCGACCATGTATATATCAAGTTGCAAGCATGTTAGTTGCTTGGTTGACAAGTCGATTATGACAGTCGTAGAATTCCTTCGTTGATTTGTATCGCAGCAGGTTAACATGTCAATTCGCAAAACGCATAACATATTTCCCCTTCGAATTCTTCTCCTTACAATCAGCTTTCTGTGCATATGTCTAGATGTATGTACATACTAGTTGACTAAAAATGCACACAAATGTCAACTATTGAACATCATTTTGACATCGACATTTTCTACTTTTCTGAACTGCTAAACTTGAGCGGTGCAACAAATTCAATCTTAACGGATCGAACCAAGGGTAGTGATCGAACCTGGTCATTGGTCGTCTGGACTCTTTCAATTAAATACAACGACAACTGGCTATACTGCTATACACACATAAATAAATATGCACACGTACAATAGATCTAATAATATTCTTGTTAAAGAAAATTATTATTTTTCTTTCGTCCCTCTACCGCGTGATAATATTTTTTTAGAAACTAAGGCTCAAGCGCCAGAAGTTGGAAGTACAGAATATGAATAAATACTTATCTAAGATATTTACATACGTACAGATGCAGTCTCATTCTACATGACGTAGTGCACCATTATTCCATCGTTGTTACATAATATGTGTGTATATTATGTATTCCAATTCAGGCAGGTTAACATAAATATCGAGCTCCTTCACGGTTTATAGGATTGAGCTCTCTCCATTTCCATTCTGATTTCACTTTCTCTTGTCAAATGTCATATGCATCTGTGTTTCGTGTTTCTATGAAATTCGGCTTCTTGACATTGACAGAATAGTTCAGCCACCCAAGAAGAGCAGTTTATAGTTTAGTGGAGCATTTGGAGAGGGAAAAGAGGCTGCTGCGAGATTCTCCATTGAAGATGGATAAGAGAAACAGGTATCCATAAAAACTTAAAAATAGGCAGTCCATGTCTAAAATGTGGCTTCACAGAACTTTGTTATTATTAGCATTGGCATACGATTTATAATTAGAGATGATTTATAATGAGATTTTTAATGAAATTCACTTCAAAGTATGCGGATAAACAATTGATTTTGTATGCATACATTTCCTGACAAAAATCCAAGTTTAGATGTAGTCCTTAACAAGTAATGCTTCGAATAATTGTATGAGTAAGAAGTAATTCTTTACGATTCAATTTGCAAAAGTTTCAATTGCATTAAGTGTGAATTACAAGATAAATGTGTGCGGATAAACATTAACTGGTGAAAGTTAGCGTAAAGTTGAAGCGTAAATTGTCTTCTGCCACATTCAACCCGCTCAGTCAGAGACAGACATTTGGAAATCAGGGTTCGAAATCTGATTAAACTGCAGCTCCATTCTTGAACGACACAACGTAACGACGCCCATATTTCTCAATCATAAGCTAATTCAACAAAGAGGATGCAATTAGATGAGAGCAGCAGTGTCTCCAACTTGGAGAATTCTTGTAAACATTTCCCATTCAATCCGAACAAGAAATTTGGGAGTAGAGTGGAGAATTCGTGCATTTTCACTGTACATTCTGCCAAATCTTGGATATTTCAATCCGATCCTATGTACGTACACATGTACGTACACATGAATTTATACATACATATGTATGTAGTCACACAAAATACAAGTGTTGGTTTCCTGTTTGAGGCAAATAAATAAATACCAAAGAATTCTTCCTTTGCTCGCAGGGGCAAAACAAAATGTTAATATCAATGGAAATTTTACTGGGAGGGCATTACAAGCAGTTCCACATTCACTCTGGTGCGCTTCCCAAGAAGAATCAAGGGCTGAAGGCACAACCCGACTTTCTCCTGTACATTATGGAAGTGCGTTGGATTCATGTTAGACGCCTTCTGTGTCCAAGTAATGAATCATTTTTGACATTTCTATCGGAGCTGTTGTCATCTGGGTTGTTGGTTGGTGGGTGGGAGAAGGGAAACCCAGTTGCAGCATGACGAATCCAAAGAATGAAAGTGCATTCAGCCTCTTTCTCTCAATCCCAAGACGTTAATGACCTTACCACCACCAGTCGCACCCAACAATAGGACGGAACGGAAACAATGTTCCCAGCAGTATTTCGAAGAGGAAGAAATAACGCGACAATATTTTAATCAGAATCATTGCAATGTCAATCATTGTCAGTTGAGGTGAGCTACTGCATTTCTGCGTAACCACTCTAACCAGTCAGTACATGTCTACTAAATAGGATTGCTTCACTTATTTTTCCAAATAGACGAATGAATACTTGCGTAATGCATTTGTATTCTGTATATCTGTTGTGTGTTATTTATAACTAATTGTATTATTACCTTCAAGCTACACACTTTCCGAAAAAGTTGGATAGTTTTTTAGATTGTTCCGCATTTTCTTAAGATCAGGAGAAAGGAGAGAAGGGAATCATTATTCAAAAGGCAGCTGAACTGGCTGTCCTTCTCGATAAAGCATCATGCGTAAAGAGAATGGAGGAACGAGTCTAACAAGTTCCTACTTGACTCGAATTTTAAAATCCGAACAGATCAGTGAAGACTTCCCGGCTTATGCTCTGCTGCAGCAGCCTCTATATACTTACAAAGGCATCATCAAACATTTCGTGCACTGTTTCCTAGTCATGCACTATGGATGCCTTGGTGTCAGTGCTTGTAGCTGGGTGTCAAATAGAAATGCGGAGGTTTTAAATGCATTGCGAAACGAAAGGAATGCTGCTGTGCCATGAAAACATGTAACGCTTTCCCCAGCATTACTTACGCATAAGTGCAAGTTGGGACAACCGCCATTTCTTGTGCACCTTCCAGCTGAAGAAATCCAACCCAAAGACGTCGTCGGATAAAGAAACGATTCCATGCCGAGAATTTATGAGAGATAATTGAAAAAGAACCAATTGGGTACAAGGACGACCCAATTAATGCAGTGGCTGTTGTACAAATTATTTGCAACCCAATGTCTGTCCCTACTCTGCCGATTACCAAATTGTAAACTTGTATTTGTAAGTAAATAATTACTACAAGACTGCATTACAATTACATTTGTAAATGTATGGCAATAATTCTAAACACTGTAGCAGTTCTAATAATCATACTAGTGCGTTCGTTGATTATTGTCCTGATTTATAGATGTATTGATTATAGCCTTATGGTTTTCAAACCATGTTTCAAACCATGTTTTTTTGCAAACTGATATCCATTAACACTCGAATAAAGGTTGAATTTAATTGAATTGAATTTAATTGAATTGTCCTTCATACATATTTATATGTGTAGCAAGTATTGTATGCATGACAAACTCAGCATTGAGGTTGGCACGCGAAAGCAGCAGACAAACATTATTTACCAGATACCGTAATTGTGGATGTAGTAGCTCACAACTCGCAGAGTCATTCGAGACCTTGGCTGAGGAGACGAGTAATAAAAGTTGGTTGGATAATAGTTTTGGTCTTTTGAGCAAAAGGTCTCTTCTCCTTCAGCTGTCGACACACTTGTCACTTTTCACTGTTCTCTTTGCGTGTCCAACATTAGGAGGACAAATTGACCCAGCACTGTTTGGATTAGTTGAAGCCAACAAGACGTCGATCAGATGACAGGCATTACATGTAACCTAACGCGTTCGGCAAAAGGAACACACCAATTTCGGCTCGGATTACAATTCATGAACACTAATCAGTAGCTCGCTTGGCTAATGAATTTTCAATCAATTGAATATGCAAACACATGATATACGTACACAGCACACCTTTGCCCATAATAGTGGGGAAAACTGTTTGCAATCCACATGTTCACTACTCAATTAAGCAAATATCCTGATATTCGATTCATGACATTATGGATACGTATGTACATATGCCATACAGTGTCGGACAGATGTCTACGTCCACATAGTCGCGTCAATTTCATTTTCAAATTGTCACTGAACTACTGAACCAATTTTCATCATTGATATATCAAATTCTCACAAATTTAACGTAATTTCATAGCACATTATTAGTTTTCCGCTAAAAAATTTATTTTAGGCCAGAGATGTATTTTAATTCAAAATGAAAACAATTGGATGGACAAAAGTCAACGTCCAGTCAGAGAAAACATACAAAAAAAACTGTAATTTATAAGGAATGTTATAACAATTAATTTTTAATATTTGGTTGGGCCTCCGTTCGCTTTAAGGACGGATTCAAGGCGTCGAGTCATAGAGTTTACCAAATTCTTGGTCACATCTTCAGAAATGGTTTCCCAAACTTCAAGAATTCTGGATTTTAGGCCCGGAATTCCTGAAAAAGATTGTTTTCTTATTTCTCTTTCAATGTGGTCCCACAGATGCTCAATGGGATTCAAGTCTGGAGATTGGGGAGGCCATTCTAGCTTCGAAATTTTTTTTCTTGAAGTATTCCATGGTGGACTTGGCAGAGTGTTTCGGATCGTTGTCTTGTTGGAAGACAAATCGTCGTCCAAGTCCAAGTTTTCGAACAGATTCCTGGATATTACGGTCAAGTATTCCCTGGTACTTGTATTGGTCCATAATTCCGTCAACAAATTCCATTTTTCCTGCCCCACTTGAAGCCATGCATCCCCACACCATTACCGACCCGCCGCCGTGCTTAACTGTGGGGTTGAGATTTTTTGGATTCAATGCTTCTTTTGGATATCTCCACACTCTACGACGCCCATCTGACCCAAAGACATTGAACTTTGACTCGTCAGTCCATAAAATACTGTCCCAGAATGTTTGTGGCTTGGAAATGTGGTCTCTGGCAAACTTCACTCGTTTGGTTGCATTCCTCGGTACAATAAGAGGCTTCCGGACTGCTCTGTGGGATTTCAAATTTCCCTTGTTCAGTGTTCTTTGGATGGTCCTAGGACTAACTTGTTTGTCGAACATCTCCTTGATCTCGGTAGATAGCTTTGGAGCACTAAGTGAGGGTGTAACGTTGACTTTGTTGAGCACGTGGCGTACTTCTCGGTGAGCCAAAATCGGTTTTCGACCACTTCTGACCTTGTTTTGGACTGAACCATTAGCTCTAAAGTTCTTAATGATTGTCTGGATGGTTGTCCTTGCTAATTTATACTTGGTCCCTATTTGTCTCTGCGACAGCCCCCCTTTTTGTCCACCCTTCCAGTCCTGAATGACAAGATCTCGAATAGCGATAGGAATTTCCTTGCGTGTCGACGCCATCATATTTTTCTGGAAGAAAATTATTTAAAAATTAATGCGGCATATGTTATTGATAGATTTATTAAGTTACCTGATTTTATAAATTGGAGAGATTTTTGTTGTTGACAATTAAAGTGAAGTGGACGTAGACTTTTGTCCGCTCAAATTTCATCCTCTCTCGCTCTGCACTATGATTCTCAGTTTTCCCAGAATTTTCAGAAATAACTCATATGTTTTATGAAATTACGTTAAATTTGTGAGAATTAGATATATCAATGATGAAAATTGGTTCAGTAGTTCAGTGACAATTTGAAAATGAAATTGACGCGACTATGTAGAGATCTGTCCGACACTGTATATATGTATACATGTGCATATGTATGTCTAACTACATGTCTACTACATTTGATTGCATGACAATCAATCTTTCAGTTGTAAAACAGTTTAATTTACTTAAATACAAAATTTGTATTATTTGATAATACAAATTATTTTTACTTCAAATTCTAGTTATTGCTATTAGTAGCTAAAATCATAAGCACGTTCATAAGAAGTGCATATGAAGCTTTATCTACTGTTTGTGAATGCATACCCAAGAGAACCCGGGCCGCACTACTTCTGGAGGTTTTATGTAAATTGAAGCAAAAGTCGAGTAATTTGAATCTGGAGTGAAGACAATCGGTGTTTCGGAAGAGTTGAATAGTACTTAAAAGGCTTATGTTGATTGGTTGCAGAGACCTTGCGAACACGGTTTTCAGAAAGAATCAATGTGCTCCTCTCTCCATTCTTCTTACAATGTCCTCCCTTTCTCGTCTTCCCCTTTTCACTTTTCATTTCCTCCTTCCCAACTATAACTTACCAACTGGTGCACGCACGACCTTATGCTCCCGATGTCCTGCATGCAACAAACAGAATTCTTGGCTGGAATTTGAATCCAGTTGTCCAACACTATTTTAAATTAAGATGGCAAATTTTTGAGTTCAGTAAAATCGAAAGTGACTGACCAAGGACACGTATGCATAATAATAATAAATATGCGGACAAGTAGTGAAATCTGAAATTTTATTTTAAAAATTATCCATAATTAGCATTGCTTTCTCCCTGTTTCTGTTAAGTGAAGTTTTGGCTTGATTTGGATAAAATTGTAATTAGCAGGCGGCACAAGGACATATTGGTTGCAGTCATTAGGCCAACATGCCGAGCAGCAGTGATATCAGAGGAGTGCGTGGAAAGAAAGCGATGCACACTGCTGCACCCAGAGAGTGATGATCTGCAGGCGGGCGGGGGTGCGACGACGAAAGGACGGCTGCATCTTTCAACGCACGAGGAGCTGTTTGTGAAATCACCCGGGCATCCAACACCACCATCCTTCGCATCCCACCACCACGAGCAGTGGAAAAGGTTCTGAAGCACCAGCGACGCTAAGGGGAAGGTTTTGCCTCTGCTCCAACCTCGGTCTCTGAAACCAAGTCACTGTCGACTGGACCATCTCCACGTTCAGTTTCTCTTCCACCACGACTTCCACCATCTCACATCACACCCATCCATCCGAAAGACGTGAAGGAGGGTTGCTGCTCCTCATACGCTGAAATCTCATTATTAAATACATCCAAACTCTCTGCTACTACTCCAATTCGTCAACACAGACCTTTGTCGGATTCCAAGCTTCTCAAGAACACCACGGCTGCAACCACGGGTAAGAAAGTTGAGTTAGAAAGGCAGATTCCAACACAGGCCAGGAATTTCTTTCTCTTTACTTTACATATTCTCACTCCTCTGTCAAGATGCTAAAGGCTCTTAATTAATCTTGATATCTTAATTGTTTTGGTTAGCATTCCAACTAATTTGTTTTAATTGCACCAGTGTGTCATTCTTAACGAAAACAGTGGTTTGGCTATGACTGAGAATTAATTCCAGTTTGGTATCATATTACCCCAACTTTCACCCCTTTGACTTTCACTCACCGATCAGGGTGATCCATAGCTTAGTATTCATTTCTTGTAATGTGCATCGAATGAAGACCACGTCTTTTCAATACTTATTGTGAATTCAAAGGTGGAAAGTTGGGAAATTCTACCAGCATTGTTACGACTCGTGACTGCGAGGGTGGTGAGCGAATGTGTGAGTGAAAGTGGAAGAAGATTCGTAAGACGGAAATGAAACGAATACTGCGGTGATTTTCCGGGTTATTACTTTATTCCTTAGAATGCAACTGTATTTTTCAGACAGGAAATAATGAAAATAAGGTTTAAGTCGAACCATATAAGTTTTGCTGATCGTTCAGAAACTTGAAATTTTTTTCTTCATTTATTCATGATTTTGATAAGAAAGTCAAAAGTGTTTGATGGGAAGACATTTGAGTTATTCAGTAACCATTATACTAACAGTGTTTAAATATATGAATGTTTTTGCATATTTATTTAGGTCAGCAGTGTCTCAGAAGCACAAAGGCCTGAACTAAATTTGGGATCTGTACTACTATTTTGGACTTTTCAATGATTACAAACTTTGAGAAATCAATTAATGTAGTTTGATTCTTCATGTAAATATTTACTACCAAATTGGGATATTACTGGGACGACTACATATAACTCCAAGCAACCAAAACCATTGGGCATACGTCAAGAAGCTATGCTATTGTTGCACGTAATTGTTATTAAATAGTTGAATGAACAGAGTTGACTTGTTCTTAAGTGAAATTAGCATCTGTTGACTAAAGTGTCTTCTCTTCAAGACGAGTGGCTGTGTAAGAGAGAGAAGAGAGAGACGACTCTCGGACAAAATTTCCTCGTGAGATTGTGTACGAAGGACAAGCGAGTTGAACCAAAGAGCAAACAATATGATGCATCATTTGTCTTCAAACAATCAAAACGTGACAATGAGTAATCGTCAAGTGTTTGTCGATCATCGGTGTCGGAGAAAGCGACGACGACTTTCCACCTTCTTGACTGTCACCTGCACCTCGTTCCTCGTGTTGAGCTTATGCGTTGGACACTCCATTTCTGGTAAGCCTAATTTTATTGAAATCTGGGCGGAAATCGTTATACATGAATGTAGTGTCTTCAAGGTATATTTCGCTATCTCCGGTTCTCTTGAATTTTGCGTTGATTAAAATGAAATTAAAATTTCATTTATCAATCGATAGATCCAGGTTAACTGTGTATGCAAAGCTCATTAGGATTTGCCGTGCAATGTGAACCGAATAATGTGAATCGTCGTTGCATTATTGGGTAATATCGTTGGTTGTTTGGTTCCATATGTACACACTAAATATAAACACCGAACGACTGACTGCCACAGTTTATGGCCATCGTTTGTAACACGAAAAATGTCTTGTACTTTTACCCGAGTTGGTTAAACTTTAGACACAAAGTGCAAAGAAAGTAAACCAAATAGTGCATCTAATCGTAGAATGCAAACAGGATGCACTAGTGCACTCATGTAATTACATATAAAACTTTACATTTATTTTGTTCTGATTTCCCGTCGATTTGGTTCCTTACATTTCATTGTGACCCTTTAAATAGCTGAAATAAACCGTAGTAACGTTAGAAGTAGCTCACCCTGGAATTGTTATTTGGTTATACATAACTTAGCATCTAAGGTGCACAAAAAAACGTACAAAATTGATACATAATTTTTATAGAATTTTGCACCAGTGGTCCGGGAAATAAAAGAAATTCGATATAAAATTGCACCAATGGTGCAGCCGAAATGGTTAAAATTGGGACTAAATTTTGACACGATTTCGAGGTTAAGTTAAGTCAGCCAAAGCTAACTAGAACTTTCAGTTAATCCTAATCATTCGTGCAGAATACATCGATTCCTCCAATTATTTCGCACCATTTTGCGTTAACGATTTTTTTATACCAATTGTGCTACAAATTAGGGTTAAAATGGTCTTGGGACTTATTAATTAGCATCAATTGATGCAAAAAACTCGTGAACAGACAGACAGACAGACGGACAAGAGGAATTCAATAGCTCTCATGCTACGCAGGGTGAGCTAATAATGCAAATTTATTTTGCACGTGATTTTAAATTACAATTTACAAACAAAACTCGTAACACTTATTTTTAGATAAATGAGCTTTAACTGGACAATTTTTAGCAAAACAAGTGCATGTAAAAGCTTCAAAAAAAGGGATCCATCGATATCTTTACAAATCGTCGCACGATCCAACAATTTTTTCCGAATTATCTAAAGCCCTTTCATCCCGAGCAAAATTAGGGTTGTAAAAATAATCCCATATTATTATAAGTATCCTTCCAGCACACCATTAAATCTTTACTTCCTCGTCATTGGTTTAGTTTTTACTCTTCCGGACCATGATTAGAATGAGAAGGACTGCATCTCCTGCATAATTAAGTAACTGCACCCATATCAACTCTGACTGTGTGGTTATTATTCCGCATTCTAAAAAATCCAATCAAATCACCCCTCGAGCCATGTCATGATGTAAATCTTGACAAAAGACCAAACTCGAGCAAACCAAAGCACCCCTAAACCACATTGCATGCACCGACTTACACCAAGCCAGCCTCCCCCTTATTCTTGCATTATTAACTCCCTCAATTCATTTCTGCTCTGGGGATTGTTCTCAAGCAGGGTTGAAATTGTGAATGAAACGTCGGAAGTTCCCATTATTCAACTATTCTTCCTTCCTATAGCAAATCGCCGTCTCTCGATGGGGTTCTGAAATTCCAAGCTTCCCTCACTCACTCCAAAGCTTAAGAAGACGATGACCATTTATTGAACATTAAGTTGCCTTTTTTGTATTCTACCGGGGACAATTGAAAACGAAACCAGGTTTATTTAATGCAGACATGTTAAATATGTTTTCTGCGAGAAAAATCACAGGGACACATACGCACTAATTTTAATTCAGGCGAAGGAATTAACTACGTTGTAAAAGGTCATAACCTACTTATAGTTAGATATGGATGGCATAACACTATTTGATATTACTAAACTTTCCAGTATCTCCTGAATTTTAACTTGTGATTGAGCAGACCATGCACTTGCTGCTCTTTTAAATCCGATAATTTTTTACAAATCCGACGGAAACCTAGATTCGCAACAATTTATGAAAAAAGTGCGGAAATTGTGCACCTAGGACGAAATACTGGAAGTAGATTTAATCCTTTTCAACGGAACTCTGAAGTTGGGATTATCTTCCTTTTTCACTTTCTTTCCCAATCCCCACGAAATGCATTAGCATCAACTAATTTAAGAGGGTGCAACTTTGTGGTGTGTAGTTTACCTGACGGTAAATTGCGACTCTCCCATCACGTTGCTCTCTTCTTCCGTTTGCTCATATCGACTTTGCATATTTCGCTTAGTATCCGAATCTGAGTTTAACCCCTAATGGGTTAAACTGGTCATTGTTGCAAGGTGGTGATGGTGGTGGTGATGGTGATGTTGGAACCGGAACTTCATCAAGAAGAAGGAGGCGAGCTTCTATCATCCTGAAATCCCTCGCTCCCCAAAAGTTTCCATTGTCTCTCCGAGTGGATCTCTCTGGCTGTTTGTTACATCACCACGACTGTCCCGGTTCGCTTGTTCTCCCGTTTATTCCTCCGTTTGAACTGATGAAAGAAAACCGGGTGCATATCTCTCGAGCTGACTGTTTCCCTCTTCTTGAATCTTCCATCCTCCCCAACTTGTACTTATCTGATTTCATGTAATGAGAGAGAGTGCAAGTGGTGAAAGTGGTGCCGTGGTTTGTCTGTGGTCTCTTCCTGTTGGGATGCCGCTTCTTTCCTTGTCTTTGGTCTGGTCTGGGTAGCAGCCGCCGCCAACATTCCTTCAACTTCATACGCATCTCGTATTATTATTACCTCACTTAATTGCTTGTTCAGATTTTCATTCTGCACTTTACTCCATTATTCTAATCTTTTTATTGGAGCAGAGAATTGCTCCGTCTTTTCTAATTGTGGCCACTTTACAGCTTTCTCCTCGGGGACCATGCCTAAGAATTATCTCAATTATTAAAACTTTATTTTTTCGGAACATATAAATTGTAGGAAGCCATCGAGTTGGATTTTGCAGGAGAATATGTATCTCATATATTACATCATCGAAATTGTGTACGTAGCACAACGACTTGTAGAATATAAAGAGTAATAAGGTGGCATGAACTTTAGTTGTTTAGCTTGAAATATATAATTGATTTAATTGTTTGCTATTATCAGGACATTATAAAGTGATACCATAATCTGGTAGCATAAATTTTGCAACTGTGATCCTTGATTCAATTAAGTCTCTCCAGTTCATTAACATTTGGTAGATTTAATACACTCGTGAGGTCTCAAGAGTGAGCTAGGGAATAATGTGTGTGTAGTGAGTGAGGTGAGTGAATGTCGAGTCAAATAATAGGATGAAAGGAGGGCAAGTAGAATAAGCAACCTCAAGGTAAACAAGTGGATCTACCTAAATAAACTTGAGAAGTGGAAGAATCTTCACTCGATAAGCCTAATAATAAAAACATAAGCACTTCTCCCGTCTTTATTATTCTCTCCCACCATCACTCTTCCGACCTCTTATTGCTTTATCTCTTCAAAATCTTGGTCTGCCTCCTCCCGTCCGTAGCAGCTTTCTCCCCCAACGCTCAGTGTAGCAAAGCAACGCGCTTTTACTTATCCAAAATACAATAAGGCAGCAGTGGATGCTCTCTTTTTATGCCAGCAGCCCCAGATTCAGCCCTAAAAGAGCTGCATGTGCGACAGTGAAGTGGAATAAGTTTCTCATGGACAAACAAAATATTACGGTTTGAGGTCCATGACTTTTATTACAAATTCTAAACTTCAAATACCCCCAAGCCATTCAATAGCTCAAGGATCTAACTAAATACATATGGCTGCATGCATATGCATATTTGCCATGGGTTAGACATATACAGACTTGATATGCATATGGAAGTAATGCCGTGATGTAATTTTTGGGTATGATGGTAGATCCAGCTCGTTTTTATTTCATATTTCTGTATCATATTTTATGACCATTTAAAATGACCACTGCCCACAAGACACTTTCTCCTTTTTTCATCAACACATCTGTTATGGTTTGTTGAAAGAAGAATGGAAAAATCAATATTTGAGTGTAAAGAGATGGTTTTTGAATTAAAAACTGTTCATTCTTCCATTTTATTGCTGGCAATTAAACAATCCGACTCGCTCACTCACCTCTAAAGTAATTTTGCTTTCTCTTTGTACCATTTTCACGAGTGAAGGGACAGCATATTCACCACCACTATCGCCACTCTGCTTTCTCCTAGTCCCGGCTTCCAATCAAATCAACGGCGTCATTTCCTTCGTCCTATGTGACTCTAAATCAATCTTTTTAATCCGAACGGAACCATCCAACACCCTTTCCCATCAGCCTTCATTCATTCCGCTTTCTTTTCTGTAGCCCCTTCTTGACTGGGATCTTGAGGGAGGAGGAATAGAAACTAATTTACAGTAACCGAGGACGATTGAGTCGAGTCAGCCGGATGTTGGAGAGAGAAACTTACCCCGTTGTGTACAAAAGCCACGTTTGATAACTTTGGCAGAATTGTCTACTCTCCTCGAGAATATATCCGAAAAGCAAGCAAATCATTCCCGTAGACTCCATCTCAAGAGCTGCATATAGGGCGAGCATGAGAAATGCACTAAAGGCTGTCACAATATCCCTAGTCAAATGGGCACCATTTAAGAAAACTCGTGCAATTCCTTTCATTTGTAAATATCAGGCATGGGAGAAGAGGTTAGTGGAGACGGTTGGCTGTCTATGATGTCGAGGGGGTCAGAATTTATACTCGCAATCACAATTTCACAATCAGTGGATGAAATAGAGAGATTCGCTTGATCCCAGGTCGTCATATCTTATTGGTGGTTTCATCCAGAATAACTCCAACTTTTCATTCGGTAATAGCTCCCCACCGTTGCTCACTGCTCCATTTATTTCACTCGTTATTCGTGTACTTTCCCTTGTTTGAGGTTGGGGTTGGATGTAAGTGAGAAGAGCGGAGGAGAGATGAGATAGGGCAGAAGCGACGACGACGACGACGAAGAACGTCTCCCCAAACTGCCAAAGTTGGCTCACTCCTTGCTCACCTAGTGAGTCGTCCTACCACCAAGTCCAACACGCTATAGGGTAAAACGCAACCCAGATTTTATGCCTGTCGTAATAAGTCGTTTCACTTTCTGAACCTATACTTCATGTCGTCGGAGTGGAAGAAAGTTATTAAGCTTTGAGCTAATCGAAAGGAAACGTCGTCGTGGAAAATCTCTGGACAGGAGGAATACCTCTCCACAAAATTATGCAAATGAAAGGTCGGATTGTTCTATAGTCTAACTTTTACTGTTCAAATTTTAGGTATATCATAAAATGGAACTTGGCTAGTTCATTCGTGGTGTCTCCATACTGATGCAATGGACACACCACAGAATAGAAAAAAAACACATATGTTGCGGGCCAAACCTCAGTTAATATAATATTATCTGAAACTAAAAGCAATGGAGACGTCATACACTGCTAAAGTCATCATCAGAGTAAAATTGTTGTCAACTTGAACTGAAAATAAACTAGGGAGGGAAACATTGCACTTATTACGTGTGTGGTTGGTTGGTTAGTTGGCTTGCTAGTTAGTCGGTTTCGGCTCATGTTTCACTCAAATTTGCCAACCACCTGCCAGCGAAACGCATGAACGAGGAAAGCAGACGCAACCTTCATTTTGAAATCCAACACAAGGACGGAAATATTTAAGCAGGGATCACTTGCACAAAAAGTTTTAACAAAGTCATGTTGACATCAAAACTTAAATTAACACAAATTCTATTGATTCAATGCTAGTCGGTTCTGATTGTCTTGATGTTGACAGAGGTTGGTTGAATGAATGGGGTCCATTCTACCCTTACTTCCAGGTATGTACACTTTCATCACTGATGATTGAAATTACGGGAACCTTTACATTTGTTGACTGTAACACCCTGCAGGGGGTCTCACAAAATATGAGACATTGTGTAGTTACATATGCATACGATCTGTAGTATTACGTAGCGCCATGGGAAATGTAATTACACGAGGAGGAAATGTATACTTAGATTGTACGTATGTATGAAATCCATAGGCTGCGGAACCGTGGGGACATTGTGGGGGTGATAACATTGTGAGATGGGAAGGGGAGGAGATTGATAGCATTACAAGGATAGGGAAATCTAAATATGTTTCTGTGGGACGTTGTACCCGATCTCCCAACGGTTCCGCAGGCCCTGAGAAAATCCATTAACAGAAATCAGAAGGTCAATTGAATGTATTACCCAATACCTTGCTCACCACCAACTGTTGTGTTTATGACCTTGAATGATCAGGGTGAAAGTCATGTAGGATATAAATATACCCTTTTGTGTTCACCAGTGTATATTAACTGCTTTCACAGACCTGTAACTCTGTCCCAGCATAATTAACTGTAGAAAATGTAATTTTGCTCTATAGCCCATTGCAACTATGAGCGGGGAGGCAGTAATAAACTCACATAAATTCATGCACCAACATGTGAATGGGCGTGTGATCATTAAGTTGCATATCCAATTTAGTGCAAATGGCCAATGGAAAGTAATAAGGAAGGAGGATATGACATAATAACTTAATTCCGCATTGTAATATATAATAGCCCCATTTGAAAGGGTGACTCCTCCAACCAACCACCCCTCTTGTGAAATACACCCAGTACACAATTAATAATTATGTATATGTAGCACGCAATTTGCCAAAAACTGACACAGTATCCTAACAATGTCATCGTATAATTACATATGTACCTTTTTATAGAATTAAAGTTTTGTACAGAGAGCTGGACATATGACAAAAATCGAGTAAAACTGGGAAGTGGAGATTAATATTATAATCAAGAAAACGGAAGATAAAGAGTCATGAGAGGAAAGTTAAAAGCCCTCGTCATCCCATTATTCTTAGGGTTGATAGCCTGAAAAACCTCTCAAAGTGTGTGGAAGAGTTGTTCTCCGGTTCTCGTGAGTGGGGGCATGTAAGCGAGATTGCATTGCATAATACGGGTTTGAGAAATGCCTTTGTGCCCTCGCGTTCCATGGCTGAGTCGAATCTACCTCAAATTAAAGCGAGGGTTATTTCCTATATGTATGTATATTATACGGGTCTTGGTTGAACTTACCCCTGTCTGCCCTTCGCAGCAGCGTCGGCTTGGACCCTACACACAGTTCTCCTCGGGTTAAACCAGGGCAGAGTGCAATGGTGGAGGGCAAGGAAAATGCGACGCTCATGAAATGAAACGAAATGAAAATGCAATTCCACTTCCTTCCTTGTTGTAGAATAGACCGCCACACACCAGCCACCCACCACTTTCACACCCAAAGTCATGCTCCACATTCCTCGATTATTCTCTCCCATGTCGGCACCCACTTATGTACATGCGAATCTGCATTTTTAGTGGAACTAAAAGCCTTTGAGGGTAGTCGGATGGAGACGGCAAAGTGGTCGACTGGCTGCATTTCCTTTCCAATCTACATTTAAGCCACCTACTTATATAACACGCCAACTCTGTGACTGAACTCATTTCATGGTCACGTTGGCCCACCACGATGACGGCTCTGGCTTGATTGCGTGTTCTGTAGAGTTAGCTCAGCCAGTCAGTTGTATGATGGTGTGGGCTTAATCACCGAAAAATGGCTCAACTGCTTCAATAATTATTTCCTTCCTTCCTTCCTGATTTTGACACTTATCGTTTGACAAGTGTTTGACAAGAACTTTCACTTGTTGTTCGCCTTTGAATGGTGCAAAGAAAGCGGGTAGTCAGACTTTATACCGACCTTTATGTCTGCATAATACAGTAAACGACATGATCGTTCTTGAGATGTTGATAAAAAAAGTGCATTTATTTAGAAAGGTCGAAATTGAAAAAAAGTCATTTATTTAAATGAAGTGGGTTAAAGTCGTTAGGAGGGAGGAGAAAAAAGTTTTTATGATATGATGGGAATTTTTTCCTTAGAATTTGTCCTTGCTTGCTTAAAAGGATGATGAAGGGAGGAAGAGGATAAAAATATTAAGCGAAAAGCAAAAGCTGTGCTATATGAAACTGGGGAAAGCTGTTGTATGTACAGCGGTGTATTGTAATAAGTAATATGCGTGCGTATGTATGTGTGTGCCTATGAAGAACATGTCCTCGTCAATCCTTACCAGGGTTGGTTCGTTGTGTAAATGAAGGCAGAGTTGTTAGTTGGGCTGGATTGGGATGGAACAGCAAGAATAAAAAAGAACATCAAAAATCCCATACAAAACTCGTTCCCCTTTTCATCCATGAATAATTTCGTATAATAATGCCTCCTGGCTATTGAGAGAGTTGAGGTTGTGGAAAGAAAAAAACTTTCCCAGTTTTCAACTCGTCTTAAAATAAAAATCAAATGACTTTTCAACATTTACCGTTTACTCCATATCGCCATCAAAATTCCTTTCTAGAAATATGACTAGGTTCCAAATTTCCATGAATTTTGAAGCAATCTACTCTTCACTCAGCCTAGTCCCGGACGACTACACACAAATGCAAAGTCGTGTTCATTGGGTGGACAAATGCTGCTTAAACATTTAAATTGTTTTCACTTTTTCCTGGCTACGGATGAAAGGGTGATTTGTGGACGATTACAATGTCAAGTTTTAGATACGTACGTTTATCAGTTGAAGGTTAATGACGTTTAGAATACGCATCATCCTCCTCAATCTATCAAAATGAATTTGTTTGGAGATAGAGAAATTATGATTTCATTCAGACTTGAAATTTACGATGCAAAGCAATGAAACAGAAGATCAATCAATCAACAACGTCGTTGATACTCGCTCTTGATTAAAGGAACGAGAGTAATAATTGTGGGTCAAGTGTCATCGTCTCACTCTGAGAGTTGGCTGCACTGGGTGAGTCCTTCCCCTCAACTGAAAGGCTGACAACGGATACATGTGGTTTAATATAATATGTGTACCATGTATGGATGTAGTTACACACATTGATGGCTTTGTGTGGGGTAAGGAGATGGCTTAATCAATAGTCGCCCTTGTCTCTTGTCATTTCCCCCTCACTACAACTCATGGTCACTGATAAAGCTCAAATTATGAACCTTGCTCCTCAGAGTGAAACCTTGGTCTTGAAATTTATGGTTTTGTTGCGTTCCACTGCATGCGATCGATGAGAGAATTTTTCGTTTGACCGTTCCACTAATTTGTGACTTGGCTGCAACTTTCGGTGGGTGGACTTTAGGATGAGACATTTAAGATTGATGTGTGAAGGGAAGGTTGATGATGATCCATTCTTGTGGATGACTCAACACTAGAGACGAGAATAATGTGCATAGTGTGAAGTAATCCACAATATGGGAATCGGGAGAGGATCTGTTCATTGAACAAGTACGTGATCATAGTTGGCTGAGACTCTGCTTTGTTGAAAAACTCCCCCTCGTCGTTCTTAACTCTCGAAATACTATCCCACATACATACACGACAAATATTGAAGAGGTATGAAATAGCTTTTCTATCAGTTGTGCACTGATTTTGGTCTGAATTCTGGATTATTTATGACTCATATCCTTTGACTTGGCCATAATGAAACACCAATTTCATTGCTCATTA
This sequence comes from Folsomia candida, assembly GCF_002217175.1. NCBI lineage: Eukaryota > Metazoa > Arthropoda > Collembola > Entomobryomorpha > Isotomidae > Folsomia > Folsomia candida. The sequence goes on along the minus strand of NW_019091193.1, from coordinate 16,142,166 downwards.
AATGACACATCCAACTCTATTCACTATTAATTTTAAGTCAAAATGTCTCCTACAGCTCAAAATATGGAGTTTAAAGATGGTATTGAGTACTCACAACGTTGAAAATATACAATCACAGCAATTGTAACATTGATATGTGTAGTTTTTCATTATCAAATTGCTCCCTGATATCGCTACAGAATTGTCCTCCAGAGTAAAGGGTTGGTAGTCATTAGATATACTGCGAAGATAACCTGCAGCATGTTTCCTTAACGGAGAGAGCAGTTCATTTAGCCTGTTTCCCTGCATCCCTCAGGCAGTCGGCCTCTGTGCAGCCGTAATCTACTTAATCAATAACTGCGAGTCACAATATAGGACAGTTTAGCCCATGTGTGTAAAATTTATTAAGAAACTTTTCCTGGAACAGCTTATTGTGTCTTGGGGGTTGTGACGGTGACTTCCATATTCCATGGTTTTTTTTACCCCACTCAAGTTTGTACATATTTAGTGGCACAAACCAAGTAATTCACAAAGTTCTTGAGGGGACGAGAAGGAGGAGGAATTTTTGCCTTCTTTGACTTGACGCCAGTTCCACCTAAACTTTCCTTGCTTCCTTCGGCTGGATAATCATACGCTGACTGACTCTATTCTGCTCAATCTGCTCTTTTTTTCGAGGAAAGTGAAAGCAGTCCGATATGTTTACGAATTTTCTCCAGCGTTCCAACTTTCACAGTCGACTTTGGTCACAATAAATAGACTGCAAGTCTAGCCACCACGAGTCTGAGAAAATTGGTAATAATTTTAATTTCTCCAAATCTTTCAAACATGAATTATACTAATAAATAAATTACTTGTATAATGCAATCCTGTTTCTGTCCTGCTGAATGATTTTCCAATTCGATGAGATTCCTTGTCCTCGGTATATCACAACATATTTTTGTAGTTAGTTGCCCACCATCAACCATCATCAGGGGAGACCGACAGATACACATCTTCCTTGTCAACCTCGGCCCCCTTTTCTTCTGCCATCTTTATCTTTGATTTTTCTTTCATATCAATCTCAAGAACCAAAGTGAAAAAGTGATTGCGAGCTTTTCCATCACAAACAGGCAAAACTACAAGCTCATGATGATAACAATACCCCGAGAACTGATATTATAAGACCACTAATGCTCAGAAAGCGAAGAATTACCACAATCCACTCTTTCAGTTATTGTGAGATGACAAGAAAAGAAAGGAAAGAAGAAAGGTGGACGCCGAGACGTATGTACTTAGCACCACCCACCACACTGAAAAGTCAACCATTCCCTGAGAACCAGCAGATTTCTTTTGTACATTCCTATGTGCTCTACATTTCTGGCTTTGTGCACTTGATGAAGACGACACTTTTCCAAGTTTTCTTATTTATGTCGTAGGCATTCTTTCGACACATACATTTCATACGATGCGAAAGATGGATGATGCAATTTTGTGCGTGTAATATTGGCACAAAACATGATGGCATGTGTATAAGAATGGAAAATAAACAAACATTTACAAATTGAGCGCAATAAAGTGGTTTTGTTTTACCAGGACAGGCAAGAGTGTGAAAAGACAGTAAATAAATTTTATTGTCTTCTTCTGAATAATCGTTTTTTGAGTTGTGGAAATGAGGCTTTTAAGACTTCACTCTTCTCGTTGATGGCTACGATGGCTACAGGAAATTGCTCCCAATTCCGCAGCTCTAACAACTTTGGCTGACCACCAATCCAGCGTACCAAGTAGTTGCAACTTGAGAGTGAGTGAGCTCGTTAATGCATATGCCATAATACAACTTCCAGCTTGGCACAGATTTACTTTTTCCATTACTTTATTAATTGTACAATTGGACGAAAGCATAAAACGCTATAAAAGTCGACCAGAATTCTCGCCTTGTTGAGACGTTGATTCGTGTTTAGGGCGTAATTTATGTGCCCAAATTGAATTTAATTAGCCTTGTGCATCTGATCCATGTCTTCAATGGCCCTTAGCACACGAGCCTGCAGTTGCATCTATAATTAAAAGTTGCAAAACTATGTTAAACCAGTTTATACAGGTTGCAATCAAATGGTGGAGGTCCAATATTAATATCAGCTTAAATTTATAAACACAAACTTCAACTATATTTACCGGCAATCCTTTTTGAGGTGATTTTAATTCAGCTGCAGTTCTCCTTGTCTTATGATCCATCGTGATTACAGTTAGCATAACAAAGAGAACAATTAACCCGACCGTGACCCCTGTGAAAATGGCAATTATGTCCCCAACATCTATCGTGTACCAATTTTCCAACAAAAATCTGTTTTCTCCGACCAGAAGGCTCACAACATTGGACGCAAGGGCAGAGTGAGATTCGCAAATTGACAGAATAATTGCAACAATAAATGTTGGCCGTCTAATTTCTCCCATGTTGAGATTTTTAGCAAGAGTTGGTGAAAATATCTTTGAGACAATGTCGTGGAGCGAGGAACGGGTTAGATGTAATGAAAAGAGGAAAAGGCCTGAGCTTGTTTATTGATGCTTAAACTTTTCAGTTTGTTGAAATTCCTTGTCTATTTTAATAATTTCCTTCTAACCTTTTAAATAATTCCAAAAATAAAAAAGGGTCCAAGAAACCTTTTGTGAAACTTAAAACCACATGAATTTATTATGTATTTGTCAAATAGCACCTGAGTTTCATACATACCACCAATGAGAAAAATCGTTGTATATACATACATGTTATAACTTCGCTGCATAAACATATCAGAATATTTTAGCTGTCCAAGATTAGTCGTTAAATTTTTTCTCTGCCTCCTCAATGGTTCGTAGGATTCGTCCAGTCTCCTGAATATATATAAAAAACATTTCACATTGGTTAGACTTGAAACTAATTCATAAACCAGACAATTGATAAATAAGGATGCTTATAAACATTATTAATAGTTCATAACTGACCTCGGCCGCCAGCATCCGTTTCCGTCTCGCCTCAATCTCATTAGTTTCTTCAACTTCCAGTGTTTTTTTCCCTTCAGTTTCTGTCTTCTTACTTTGATTGATTTGCGAAACGAGTTCCAGGAACCAGTTGCTAAGCTGGAAAAACCCGCAAAGTCCGACGATGACCCCAAGGAAAGTGAATGCAGGTGGAATCAAGGATTCCAAAGTCAGGAACTCGAAAGGGTACCACAAGAAAGTTCTGGGAGTGGCAAGGGCACCCGTATTCGATGGTCGTGGTTCATAATAGTTGTCAATGGCTGAGCCCGTCGGGATTTCACGCAAGTTCTGGGGAGGCTGGGGTTGGTATAATTCTCGGGTGTCGCAAAATACTTGGGAAATGGTAACCGCAATAATCAGGAGAACGGGATTGAAATACTTGCAAATCATTTTAGATTTAGATTTGAGGTTTTTAGTTTAGACAAACTTTAAAAGTAGTCAAACGATGTAGCTAATTTTGAGTAGATAATTAAAATTCTTGACTGCTGCCTGCCTGCACTGTCTGTAGTCTCGAGGATTATAAACCGTGCGGTGCAGACCAGGTGCCTTTTTAAGGACTTTTGAAACCATGTTTTTGAGTGTGTTTAACCCTTTTAGGATAAAACAGATTCCAAAAATGGACATATTCAAAAATCACACTATTTCTATTGACAATGGATGATGTTCAATAAAGTCACCTGCATATGTACATCATGCAGTACTTTCACTCGGAAGAAGGTGGATATTTACGGTACTCTATTCTTTATATGTTGTAGGTGGGTTTCACGGCATAACTGCATAAATGTACATATTGTGCATAACTAAATATATGTATGCATATAGCGTGTTGTAAAATTCTAATTATGTCTACGCTATTCTTTGACAAGGAAGCCTAAACCTTTAAAATTATTAATTTCACAATTAATTTTAACCACTACTTGCACCGTGTAACCACAGTTGATGCTAGTAATCCCGTTTAGATTTTGTATACAATACACAAAAAGTATGCATTTAAAATAGTTCAAAAAACGGAGTTTGTTGACCCTTATTAGCCACGAGTACTGTTGGAAGGAATTCACACTGTATGAATGTGCCTCATTGTCCAAAGTCGTCCCTTTCGTGTGTCGCCTTTCTTCCGTCCGTCTCGTCAGTTCCATCAGTTTTACATGTGCCCATACACACACGAGGAAAGGAGCTGCCTATGATTGACAGAGTGAGAGATGAGAAAATTCCAACTCGGAAACTTTTCAATTCGGTCAATACTCCGTATCGAAAGGCGGCTCAACCCACCAAGCAACCCAAAACGAATACTTTTTTATCAGCATGCATGGTGTATGTAGAATAAGAAACTATCATACATCCAAACTTTACCGTTCCACTGGTTCCCATTTGACTGTCTCTAACGAATAACATGCTCTGACGATGAGGATGAGACGCTGGTGGAGGATGAAGTATATTATAAGGTGCATATCTGGAAGATAGCGCACCGTATACAACTCCCTTTCAAAGACGGCTTTGAATTTCATCTTTAACAGAAGTTTTCGCACCCCCAAAACCCGAATTCCAATTTTAAAAGTTGGTTGGTTGAGTGTTGGTTGCATGCATAAAATGTCAAATTCAACTCGAGCCGTTATATTTATCGGATAATATCTCCTTGATGCCGTCAATCCCGCCTTGATCACTTCTCTCTCTCTCTCGGATGCGATGAGGCCTGAATAAGGTGGGAATCGGGGTAGCTTATTTTTAATATGGCGAAGCCTTCAGGAACTTGAAGTATTTGTGGAGTTGTGGGAATTCAAGAAAAGTTTACATTCTTAGGCTTCGAAAGTAGGTTCCCTTCGCATGAAGTGGACAGAAGTAGTATGCATTCTTTACAGGGAGACGATGTCAACCACTTCACATGTATGTAAGAATTGATGACCAATCCACCTCGTCCAAGGAGATAGACGACCCGAGTATTTGCAATAATTGTCTCCTAATGTGATTCCGTATGTTAGACGCCCCACAACAGCAAATTCCACATGTCCACATTTCTCCGTTCAAATGTCAGTCTTACAGGGACTACTTTTTCTCTCTTGTCTGTTGTGCAAGGATGTGATCCGACTTCAAAATACAACCTAAGGGAATTCGTCTTCTGCTAGTAGTGCAATGGCCAACACCGAAATTTTCTTCCTCTATCCGCCACTTTCAACTCGTTTAAAAAAGTTGGAACAATGCGTCATCTTTTTAACATCAGTTCACCAGCGAGCTTTCCTGTTTCGTCCACGTACGTGTGCACAATACATATACACACACGTCTGCTTTGTATTTACTCATTGACCAACATATGAGAACGCAACCAACCCCAATTATCTACGACCAACCATTCACCGTGGTCAGAGCACATATGATAACTAGCAATGTACGCTTCCCTACTGAATACCTCCGTGACCCGTACTTGCCCATTTTCCAGCGGTCAGAGCAAAGGGTAAAGAAAGATACTGATTGTTGGGCAAGTTCTGATGAGGCAAGTGCTGGAATTGGAGGGAGAGAAAGCGGGTCCGGTGGTGCAGTGGCCGTGAAGAGAGGAGCCAAAGTTGTGGGGATGCTGCTGATGGTTGCGGAGGGTTAGAAGAAGAAGATGAAAAAGAAGTCGAGGAAAGTATTTCCTTGCTTCCTCTCAGACTCGTCCGTGCAGGCACCACTTTTGCTCTCTCACTTTCTCCCGAGTCCAGATCCGCTCAATCTCCTTCCTGTGCATTTTTTGCCCACACTTCACTCATTCCTCGTTCACATTGGTCTCTCCAACGCTGGGTTCAAATCCTGCACGTTTACTTACTTTTCCTTACGCCCGTGTAATAATGTTGCTATACGACACTCACTGCCTGGATTCTACGTATGTATCTAACAGCTCTCCTATTACTCTGGAGAACAGTGAGTGCCATTAGACTATATTAACAACTGAGTAGAACAGGAAACAAGTGATAGCACACGATCTTGGATTAAAGGAGAATATATCATGAGCACATACTCGCACAATTCCATCTACATGCAGACGAGTTCATACGGTGAGTTAGGGAAAAGACCATGCACACCACATCAAAGAATTACCTTTTTCTCTACGCCATTGGAATTAAGAAGAGAAGCCTATGGGCAATGCAACACTAAGTCAACACCAATATCCACCTTCCTCTCAACGTTTTAGTCGCACCACCTTTGCTTCATGAGCCAGTATCTGTTTATGGCTTGCCTACACACACTTCTTTGTTTACTCCGAGACGCAAGATTTTTTGAGTCGTCGATTGTGCAAATGCACAAAGTATAGTGTCGATGGATAACGGTCAATTCTGATGGCGTAGCGTGTCAAATACGCCACATTTCCAAAGATGCACCCTTAGGTCCTTTATGTTGAACGAATCTCAACCTTGATTCGATTTACTATAGCTGCAGGTTTATTGGATGGGAACCATTGCCTCCAAAATGCGGAAAGAAAGAATGGCGAGAAGAAAACAGAATTCAAAGGAGGTTCTGGCTGGAGCCTTTTATGAATTTAAATGCAAGAAGACGCACATTTTCCGTGTGCCAAGATACACATGCAAGGCGTGATGCAAGTAAATGCACTAAAAAGAAATGCACTGACGATAGTCTCACCATTTTACATTTCTAGATCTCGTGGAACTCAAGTAGTAGGTGTAAACATGAACATGCACGTACGTATAGTGGGAACTTTTATCAACTGCTTTGGATCTATTGCGATGAATCTCCTGCATCAACACAGAGGATAATAAAATAGAAAAGGATTTATAAGAGACTCTTAAATTAAAGAAAGTTTCGAGTCATTAATGATTCAAATTTTGTGAAATGTCCCATTTTATATACGTTTTCTTATTTTTTAAATCGTTGAATAAGAGAGATTTTTACATTATCATCCCGGTCTCAACCACTGCAAAGTCAGAATTTAAAGCACAACGAAGTTATTATCAGAGTCGATGAAATAAAAATGCACCGAAGCTTTATTATTGTGCAGTGCAAATAAACTAAAGTTTGAGAAAATGGTTTATCAGGGTTACTTTTATTTTTCACGAGGGCAACCAATTTGCATCACAATGACGAAACTACTAGACCTTCTCCCTAAAAATGTCATTAGTGGGGTGGCTAGAGACCATGGTATAATTTTAACCTGGTGGGGTTGCTCATCACTGTTCGCTCAGTTATTTCTGTGCACAGGTTTCTAAATTCTCGGGAAAGTGATTTTCATTAAAACAAGATGATAAATTACACCAAAAACTTTGTATTAGAAACTAACTTTTCTCCACAGCCATAACTATTTAAAAACTTGTCCACGCTCTGATTTCTTTTTCAGTGAGGTGCACTAAACCTAGTTTTCGCCCACCTTAATATGAATAGTGCAATGCAGCTGAAACCGGAGTTTATAAATTCCACCCATAATAAAAAATAACACGGGATAATAAATTTTCGAATAATGCTGTTATACAATAACTGCCAGAATTCAACAATTTGTAAATGACTTTTTTGAAATCACTTTTAATGTCTCGCCATAAAGTTGAATACAATTTTGCTTGCATGCATTATTCTGGCCGTTTTCCTGACATACGGGAAGTTCAAGAGTATGGCGTAAGGATTATTTATGCGTGGTGAGTCATACAAAGTCAAAAGTCAGCGGAATGTTTGACTAGGATGACTGACTGAGGAGGAGAGTCTGGGAAATTGATGAATTGAGGAGAGGTGGATCCAAATCTAGACAGCTCAACGGAGCTTTGATTTTCATTACTGCTAAAGGTCTGGCTCGGACATTGTTACTTTTGTACCCGTATCAAGTTTATGATTGTGTTACCATCAGCCCTGCTCCAATCGCTCTGATTGCAAGTTTGATGGGACAAGAAAGTTGTTACACGTGGTTGTAACTTTCCCCTCTCCTCGCAAGAATAACGACTGATGATCAATCCCCAAACTGCAGAAAGTGAACAAAAGAGCTGATTGAACTGCCACGGTCGACTGAATATTTTATACATGTTTTTGCCACTTTTTCTAATTCTCACAAAACATGCCATGTTTGATACGCAATTCATTTTACATACGTCTCACTCATCCTCAGTTCTGTAGATTTCCGTAGTTAAAAGGCTTATCTTATGTCTTCTTACTACGAGTTCACTACATGTATTCACTTTTTAGCTCTGGTGGGTGTTGTTAGGAATTGAAAATAATATAAATTGTTGACACATTTGACTTGTTTTGATACATAAATCTTAATTCAGATTTAATCACACATACACACAAACATATGTCCATAGCAGTGAAACCAAACATTCCAGATATGATTGCTTAGGTCAATAGGGGTCAACTGCACTAACAACTTGGAAGTAAGAAATTGGATTACATATTGCCCGTGGATTTATCTTATATCTTTCGTTAAAAACTAGATTTTTTCTTCATTTGTGCCCAATTTACTTGAAATTTGAAATGTTTTATATCTATTTCAAATTTCAAGTTATGTGGGCAAAAAGTTACCGAAAACTAATTTTTAAACAACGTAAAAACATTCGAAAATTAAAAGTAAAATTCAACGAATTTTTTTTGATGCAATTGACAATGATTTGAAATATTCGGAACCAAATTTATTATTAGATCTTGAGTGAAGAGTTTTGAACGGGTTGCATAGATGCCAGTTTACTGTATATATAATAAATTTTATCGCTCAAAGCTTTCGACAAGGGTGATGTTGAAAATTACAAGTTAAATCAAATTCAATATTAAATAATAATACGAGTTAAGTAAGGTTTAACCCCAAAATCTAGATTTTCTGTTGTCTATTCTTGATTCAAGAACCATAATTTACATTTACACCCATAATTTATTTATCCATAAGTGACACGGTACAAATGATGCAATGACGGTTTAAATTCCTACGGCGTGATAAATGGAGAAAACTTTCGATGCATATGCTTACATAGATATGTACTTACATATATATTACAAATACGCATTATAACTTTTGTGGATAAAATTGAACAGCAGTCACGAAGAAGAAATGGGAAACTAAACCACATCCAGCAAACTAAAACGGGATTAGTGACGGGAAAATTCCCGAAAGACAGTGGGAGGCTGACGTGACATATTATTTCATTTCCGTGAACTTGCAGAAATATTAGCAATTCGTAATTGTAGCCTGTCAGTCAGTCAGTTGTGTCTGATGGTGGATAAATATTAGGGAAATTACTGGATGTTGAGCTACTCTGTCTTCGTTAGTTTCTGTCCTGTTGTTGTTGCTCGGGTGTCACTCCAACAAAACAGGAACAAAATAAATGGATGATGAGTTTGGATAAGCGTTGAATACCAGCGAGGCCTGTTCCCTAATCATTCTCACTTCACCTCCATTCGCCTGCTTTGTTCTCTCGGGTGCATGATTAGTCAAATGCCTCAATGAGATTTGACTTTCTCCGCTGGAAAGAAGAGAGTGGATTAGATTCTCGCTCTTTCCCTCTCTCTCTCCTCTCTGCAGATACGACTTTTGCTCTTCTCGTCAGGATCAGCTTGCATTCCAGCCCCGTTCGAAGGACCAGTTGTGTGTAATATTCACGTGGAATCGAAGTGTGACAACTCGATGTAACAAATAATAGTGCAACCGCATTACTCAGTTTGCCAAGATCTATACACATGAAATGATGATGTAATAACAATCGCATTTATGTTACTGGGTGGCAGTGAACAAGGTGCAGAACCGCAAATCTCTTCTCACATGATGCATGTGAGAGGAATTTTATGCTTGACATCGTTAGCTGATTCTTTATATGGCCCCCGGGAGTGGTTGAGGACGGTGGTTTGGGGAAGAGGAAGATCTTCACATTTTTCAAGATGAAGCTCTGGCTGGGCAAGCTTGGGGAGGAAGGGTGGAAGATGAGAGATGCAAACTTCTTTCAGTCAACCTCCACGTCTTTCGGTGCCCCACAGTGGAAGGAGTGAGGAAGTGAACTTGGGATATTGAGAATTATTTGATAGACTCGACTTGATTTACATATTTCCCACCAAGTCTCGGGAAATCAAGTTGCTGACTATTTTGTTGTATTATTATTTCCATCACTATGCATGCACTAGTCAGCTATGCAAGAATATTGTATAATGTTGAGACCCAACATCACCTGAAGCCATTTGATTACCGTTCAACTGCGAACCTAACTTAATTGAAAACTTAAAACTGGCAATGTTGCACCAAGAAACCGAGAAGTACATAGATTAGATTTGAATATGAACACAACTCGGTATCGTCGGTACTTGCTGTATGTAGTACGAATCTTTAGAATTAAGAATACGACTAGAAACTATTACAATAATTGGACAATACCATTAAAATAACACAAACTTCTAAAAACATTAAACACTGCATGTACAATCTACCTTATGTCATGTGGCGTACGACGCCGTTTTGAGGTTTCAGGTGTTTTCATTCATGTTCCTGTGCTGTAGTAAAGATTGCAGTAAATTTTCTATCCTACGAACCAAGGCTCGTCTTAAATGACGTTCGTACAAAACCAGCCTCAGAGTTTTTTGTCCAAAGCAATAAATGTCATTTAATCGTTCAGAGCACGGAAAATGTATTGATGTTCATAAATTGTGTCTGGTGAAATAAAGCCATTTTTTAGCTTGACTTTTCCATTTGTACATATGTATAGCAAAGGCAAACATTTAAACGGGCATGGGACGCCTGGCCTTGCAGAAAACAAGGGTTACATTATTGACTGTCTCCACTACATCCTTTCCCAAAGTTCGACTCGTTTGAGCAATAAAGTGAAGAAAGAAAGCATTCCTTTCGATAATATTGCGAAACATTCTGTCCCATGACCAGAAGGAGAAATGGGCGAGATAGGAAAAGTCAAGGGGAGAGAAGGAATTTGTAAAATATATCGGTTTTTTCTTCATTTCTTGTTTGGTATGCAGGAGGAGGAGGAGGGTAGAAAGATGGAAAAAAGTCAAGGAAAGTATTTCCTGACTTTCTTTCTCTGCCCTGGACTACTTACTACACTTTGCTTAAGTCAGAGTCCAGGCCCGTCCAATCTCCACGAATTCCTACCCTTCATTTCACTTTCATTAATTCATTCAGTGCCATGAATTGAATTCAAGCACTGCACTAACTTTTGTTGCAAATAATGCTAACTCAATTTTTACCATAATTTAATGATTGATGAAACCTTTGAATTGAAATGTATGGATGAATGAGAACATAGATATTATAAATCTGGGTTGAATCTTTACTCTCGTATAACACATTTTATTCACACCCAAACCATTAAACCGAATAAGTACTTGTATTTTTCTTAGTGAGGCAAATACCTAACAACGAAAAAAATTGCTAAGTATGCATTTACCCCACCCCAAAAAAGTGACCACCTGCAATATCTCAGTCATTTCTCAACCGACTTTGATGAAATTTTGCACAGATCATTGTTACGGTATTTAGAAACGACCTGCGAACCGGTTTAGCAAATTTTTGATTTTTGCGCGAGTTATAAGCAAAAATGTGCTCTTGGAAACACCTTTTGATTTTTAGTTAATTTCTGGAGCATTATATGTCAGATATTAGTTGCAAACATTTTAGACCTGCTAATTGTGCAAATTTTGATATAAATATGATAAAAATCGGTTAATAAATGATATAGATAATCAAGTTTGAAACTGAAAAATGGATAAAAATTATGCAGTTACAAAAAGTTAAATGCCATTGGAAACAACATCTAAGGATAACTCAATTACAAGTATTAAATAAACAAGCCCCTAAAAAGGGAAATCTTAGTGAGCCTTGATGTAAGTATCAATATTAAATAAATTTTCCGGAACAGCATTTGCATCCCCGCTCTCAATATTATTTTATAAAACTAAAGATAGTGTTGAGAGCGGCGATGCAAATGCTGTTCCGGAAAATTTATTTAATATTGATACTTACATCAAGGCTCACTAAGATTTCCCTTTTTAGGGGCTTGTTTATTCCTTTATTCAGCTGACAAAACAAGTTTACAAGTTAGTTATAGCATTTAACAATACAAATCCATTGAAATAGTACAAAGAACAGCAATACTCACTCATTAGCATATCTATCATACATATTCTGCATCATCCTTTACTCATCGTCAGTCTAGCGAGTTCCAGGGCATATAAAAGTGTATTATTAAGATATTACTTGCATTGTATTATATTTTTAAAATATATTTCAGCTGAAGATCCTGAGTTTGCCGAACCTATTGAAAATATTACTGCTCCTGCTTCGAGAGATATCCGGATGGCCTGCTCTGTGAAAAATTTAGGACCCCATAAGGTATGTCTTTCCTCCACTTTTTTTGGTTTTCGACATATTAGTGAACACAATTGTATTGGACAACTTTCACCAATTTTATGCTCCAGCGAAAGACCTGCTACGCTCGTCGCCATCTTCACAGTTTACTCCGGCGCTCAGTGAAGCAGTGGTAAAAGTTGATAGTTGATACAACTTTTGAAACTAACAGAGCAAGTGCATAGCTAAACACTATACAGAATGCGAGAACATGGAGAAAAATGTCCAAATATTTTATTGCCCACCCAATGAAAAGAACGTAAAAAACGTCTGCAATTTGTTTACCGAGACTGGCGAAGACCTAAGGCCCCGTAGTGAATGTGTATCTCGTAGCTTTGAGAACATTCCATTTGGCTATTTATTTTAAATCGCTTCCCAATCATGTCAACTTGGCATCTTACAAATCGGTCCACGATCTGGACGGCATCCAGTTGCCCCCAACATTTCTCGACAGTTATGAGACAATCATTTTTGCTTGGACGGTATTGTTTCTATCGCAAGTTCAACATTGGTAAATTCCATTGTAAGATATGCTTGTTAAACGCCGCTGTCAGTAGTGATACGTGCTTATTTAGATAAAAATAAACCATTACGGCTAAGACATGCTTAATTTATGACTAGATATCAGTATCAAAACCTTGTTTTCTGCCGTATTACTTTAATGGGATTATTTTCTACACAAATTTTGTATGCTAGCATTTTCAGTCTCAGTTGCATGCAAAGCATTATCGTCCATTCGTCCCTACACATATTATTCACAATTGAGTAATTTATATAAAAAAGTGGCTTGTTGGAAGCTCGTGACAATATTTCTAAAAAACTGAATTTGGTTTACTACAAGCAAGCATATTTTCTATGATTTTCTCTTAAACTTGTGACACTTTCCTTCTTTCTTACAATTTTCTCCTATTGCATTTGCTCGCGTTCACCAAATTGACGATGATTCTTTCGCTCTTTCGACTTGGGAAAGATGCTCCACGTAAATTCCTTGTTGGTTTTGTACTCCAGATATGTTTGAGGGAGACCTGGTCCCATCGCACGCCACTCATGGATGGTGTTGAGCGAGTGTCATGTCTTCTTGATTTCGTGCTATATTGAGCACAATATTTGCATTGCGTGAGGGTTGTGGAGAAAGGAATCAGGAACGTAGAAGCGGCGTGACGGTGTGAGAGAGAAGGAGCGATGAGCCTAATCCTTCGGGATGGAGGAGACAAGAAGGTTAGATTATGCAGGCTATGTGTGTATGTGTCATCAATCACACAAATGGTGGAATGAGACGCCTATGGGCGAGATTTTCACCCTTTCGCATCCCCTGCTTTCTCCGCATACTTCAAAGCATGGCGAGAACGGAGAGAAGGTAAAATTCCTTGCGGTTTGGTTTGAAGTTGCAAGTCGTCGTCCACCAAGAGTATCTCCTGAGCGAGCGGGTGATGTAATGCATACCAACAACTTGGATTGCAGTATGATGATGAGACCGCTCTTTCGCTTTCTTCGTATGTATACTCACTTATTCACCTGAAAATCCGCAACATCAGCACCAACGCATTCACATTTTGACTGGAACGGTGGGACGTGGTCCCATCATTTCCTGCATTACAATATTTGGAAGCAATTCGAGCCTAGTTTTGATGGATATGGAGGAATAAAAAATAAATGAATTATTTGGTAATGAAAACGTGACAGGGCGAATAATATTTTTGGCCAAGGTTTGACCAGAATGTTGGAAGACTACCAAACAAAACAAAATTCCTCTGCTATTTGGATTCTACTTGTCTCCATAATTCTAATTTTTTTGCGCGTATAGTATTTTGTGGCTACATAAATCGGTGTACATAGGTAAATATAACTGGATTTAGTTTGAACCCAATTTCTGGTTAAACTAAAATCCACTCGGATCGCAAGACTGAGGAATTCAACTCCAAGATACTTAATTTTGAGCACTTCTATTGATCAAAGGAACAATTATGGCGTATGGCGTATCACAATTCACAAACCGGAACCAGATTGAAGCAATAAGTCGTAATTTGAGCCAGCCTCCCTGTGTAAGCAAAGTACGGAGGAGGGAAATTAGGGCTTGATAACAGAACTAATTTCGGGAGGCAAAGCTGGATGCTGAAGACCAAGTGTTTTGATAGTGGCGATCAACATGATTAAGCCATCAAACTGGTAGCTTGAGGCTTCACCTTCTGACTAACAAACTGGCCTCCCATCCCCTCACTACACAAGGCCCATTATGCCACTTTACATCTTTACATCACATTCCGCCCATGATTATGAACTCTCTCTTCAAAATGACTTTAACGGGAAACCAACATTAACGGGAAACTATGCAACATTTGCATAGATCTCAGCCCAGTATTTAACTCAAGTGCACAGCCAAGGGCTACACATCGGCACGTTAAATTGAACGTTGTTTGAATTCGCGAGCATCCAACTTTGCCGCAACCTCCACCAACTCAAATAAGCCGTATCGCTAAAACACTTTAAACTTTGTTCTTCTATTTAAGGAAAGATAAACTTGTAACCTTTACATGTTCCTTAATGCCGTCGTGGCATAAGTTGAATTTGAAATTGGATGATAGTTGATACTGATAGTAAGTAAGAGATTAACGGGAATGAGTCCAAGCTTCGTTGACTCAGAGCTCGTCCCTGGTTTCAGTCGAGGGACTTGGACTCTAGACTTCACTGCATGGAAAATAACGTCTCCGGGAAGGACCACCGTGGTAGAGATCGCAATAAGGCAGGCGATGAAAGTTATGAATCTGCATATATTGCCTTACACTTGAGCTCTTGATACTTATAAGTTGAGCATAGCGACGAGACGATGATGGCATAAAATCCATGCAACATCAGACCGTATGGCTTTGTTGCTGCTGTTCCTCCATAATTCCTCGCTCTTGTCGAGTATTTACATGCAGAAGGAAAGCGTTGGAATTTGTGGCTTATGACTTGGTTTTGGTTGTGTTGATGGAGGATTTTAAAGTATACGAGTGTCCTGGGGTGCATTGCCTGCATGATGTTTACCAAAAATGACTGTGGTTTTCCCTTGTTTTGCAATTTCCCATATATCTGCAAGTACTGTGGAAAGCAGAGGCTTTACTTTACTTCTTTTGTAGAAATAGTGGTAGGTGAGTATCTCAAAGTTTGTTTATTTGTATTAAGCAAATCATTTGCGAGTTGCACAAAATTTAATTTAAAATTCGAGACCGGTGGGTGCTAAAATATTATTTGAGAAATCTGATTAGGACAGCGCTATGCGGTTGAAATAATATAATGACAATGTTGTATCACTTTGCTCTGTTGATGCTAAATGCCCGGAGGATGGAGAAAGTGGTGGTGTGGATTTATGTAACGAAATTCGGAACCACAACGACTCCTGTATACGTACATACATACGTATAAAGGCTTGGTAAACGTGCGTAAGGAAAATTTTGTCAAATAGTTCAGTTGGCGGTGGTGAAAGCATCTCCGCACATCCACCATGTTCACAACGGCCTCGCATTTGAAGTGGAATATCTGGCCACCATCTCGTTTCATTCGCTTCTCATTTGTTGGGAAAGCACTTAGAGACGACCAAGCTGTCGACTCTTATTATGTTGCTAGTCTTGAAATCAAATCAATGCTCAGTAAGTACTTTAAATTGTGTCTGCGCATTCCGCAAATAAATTATGGGGTAACATGTGTGCAATTAAAATATGCATCCTGTTTAGCTGCAAATTTTGGCTTCAAATCCTGGTGGTTGCATATTTACATCATCAAAGAAAAATGATGGTAGGCGACAGGGTGTGTTTTTATGTAATCAGATTGCTTAATTCAACATCCTCTGTCAAATTAAATTCAAATTTAACCAGAGCATCCGCTACGAATTCAAATTACCAGCGACGGTTTCCTCAGATTATTCAAGCTTGTACAAAGTTTAAGAAAAACTCGAGATGAAATCCTCCAAAACCCGGCTCGAGCACTTTTCCTCCCTCACTCACACACTTCTGCCCATTATTTTGGGCCAGCGGTGGAAGACAAAATCATCTACAGTTCTGGTCCACATGCATATTTATAAGATTTTGGTTGTTCTTTGAATGACGTGAATGAAAGCAATTCGTTCCTAGTATTCCTACATACATAAATACTTGGTTTCGGAGGTTTTCCGATTTTTTATACTAAAACTATGTGAATATGCATCCATGTCCATGTGCGCTTCATTTGTTCTAATTATTTAGTTAATCATAATTATACAAGCATTTATAACTGATTTCGGGTACAGCCCACGGTAGAGTATGCATTATATTTCTCACTGCGTACATATTTTCGTTTTCATGTGACCGTGAAAACATTTCCCCTGAGGCTGGATGCTTGATGGTTTGAAAAGGAAAATGATTGAACATGAGAGATTATGAAGTGAGTCAAACAACGCCATAAAATATTCATGGACTTTCCAGTTCAATTTGCTCCAATCTCATTCTCTTTAAATGTGTGAATGTTTTTATATCATTTTTCTTCCCTTTCCTCAGAGATTTGGGGTGCACAACTTTCAAGTTTTGCTTTGTGCTTGTTGCATGTTTGTGCCATTGCAATGCTAAAGCTGAAGATGAGCTCCAACTTTTTGCCGGTGCTTTGAAATGTGAAAAACCCAGAACCAGTGGTAGAAGTTTTTAACAATGCGAAACAAGGATGACATAATACTCTCAGATTTGGGGAAAACAAATTTTTTTAATTTTTGTTCAGTCCCAAAGCGACCTTACCCACAACCAGCGTACCCTTGGCAAAAGATTTTTTTAAATTGATTTCAGATTCTATGGGTTAAATTTAATGCACCACCGAATAAGCTGAAATTTGCCACAAATTTTAGCTGAATTCGCCACCGGATGAATTTTTTCCAACTTTAGCCTTTTCAGCCACCAATTTAGATGGTGGTTACCACAAATTTAGATGAGCTGCCATCACCATATTTCATGATGATAAAACATGGGATATACCTACATATGTTTGTAAAAAAAATTAATCACAATAATCTCAAGAAATCATGCTAATTTCCTTGTGCATGTACCCATGTATAAATTTGTATATCATTGACTAGACTGGGCAGGAGAAGTATGTATTACCGTTCGGCTGGTCATCACTACTCTCACAGTTGTCCTGCAGTTAAAATATATCTATCTAAACAAAGTTTTTTAAAACCAAAGAAATTACGTGTTCGCAAGTTTTTAATTGGACCAGTGGTACCGTATCCTCTCTTTCTGAGGAAAATTCTCCCAAATTTTAGAAACTCAAGACCAGTTGCGTCTAATATTCCTAGAGAGTAGTAGGATATCAGACTTAACCGGATTAATCCTATCCGAATCCGACAGGGTAGGATTTGATTGGATTTTTCTCTGACTCAATAAAGGTGGATCGGATCGGATAGGATTGGATTTTTTATGACCCGACCAAGTCGGATCGGATTTCAAAAAACATCAATCCGACTACAGTATAGTGGTGTTTATGCTTCACGTCATCGTCACGTACTCCTTCAAATCCGATTTTTTGATTGGCTGAACGAAATGATCACTACGACAATTAACAATTTTAACCAATCAAAAAATCGGATTTGGAGGAGGACATGACGATTACGTGAAGCATAAACGCACCTTATGTATATATAGAGAGCAGTAGGACATCGAATTTAATCCGATTAATCCAATCCGAATCCGAGAGACTCGGATTGGGTCGGATTATTTTAGGACCCGACCTGGTCGGATTGGATCGGATTTTTTAAGGATCCGAACAAGTCGGATTTAAAAAAACATCGATCCGACTACACTCTGGTTTCCTGTGCCAGTAGTGGGGTCTTTTTAACAAACCCGAACTTTTCACCCAACCAGTTTTGCTTTGTTGCTAGAGGGACATCTAGAAATTTTAAATTTCTCTTAGAAGGCCTGAAATAGGGGACGAAAGGAAATAATTGGTTTAGAAATTCAGAATACGTTTTATTATGTTAGACCGGAAGCCAAAACCGTTCCATTTGGTCAAAAGCGTGAGAATGGTAGGGTTGCGAAAGCTAAAAAAGGGCTCATTGTTATTTAATTTCAAGTGCATTTTAAAAAAGGACGTGTATATAGACGTATTATATACATAAATAAATCATATTATTGTAAATTATATTGTTTTTATAATCCTACACTCATGAAATATATGGTAATGGCAGCTCATCTAAATTTGTGGTAACCACCATCTAAATTGGTGGCTGAAAAGGCTAAAGTTGGAAAAAATTCATCCGGTGGCGAATTCAGCTAAAATTTATGGTAGATTTCAGCTTATTCGGTGGTGCATTAAATTTAACCCAGATTCTATTACATATTATGCACAACTATTACCTCTATGAAAATTCTAATGCTAGATATATGATAATTTAGAAATTTCACCGCTATTTATTCCAACAACGTAAATGCTCCTCACAAGTCAACCCTCTGAAAAAACGACTCATTATCTTTCAATTACAAAAACTACGGATTTTGAGCAATTTACAACTGACTTCACTAATGCTCCTACACATGTATATTAATTTCTCGTGAAATGGAGAATAAAGTTATTATATTTTCAGGTGGCCTGGATTCATTTCGAAGGTAAATTTAGCAAGTCTTCAAAGTAAAATAATAGTGTTTACTAAAATAATATAATTATCTTTATCTTTTTCCAGGATCCGCAATTCTTACTGTACAAACCCATGTCATAACAAGTAAATGAAATAAATAAAATAAAAAATAAAGTCAAGATCGTTGGACTTTTATGTTCTGTATTGTTTCGGCAAAAGCTAGCATTTAGGCAAAAAACTGGAACTGGAAATAAAATTGTCATAAGCGTTGCCGATTAAATCCTTCACGACATACATTTTACACTCTGGAGCGAAATAAAGTCTAACGATCGTGAAACTAAATACAATACTAATTTTCACTATTGTCAAATTTTAAGGAAATCCTAGGATTAAAGTGACTCATGACAAGCATCGAACATGGATTCTTCATATCGAAAATGTAATAAATATATGTGAATCATCTTGAATTTATTTTATAAGACTCGACACATATAAGTATATGAATATTTATGCACATTATTTTCATTACATTTTTTTTCACATTCACATGTACATGCATATGTACGAAATGTAAAGCGCATTTAATTGTACATTATCATGTCGATTGTTGAGTATATGGTTTTTTTGGTATAGATATTTAGTTTACCTCTAGTTAACAAATGTGTCTAATCTGAACTTAATGATTTGTGTAAGCTAAACTTCCTAAAATTCTGGTTACATAAATTTTTGTGATATTGCAGGTACAAGAGTCAGATGCTGGAAGATATATGGTAAGAAAAGTTTTGTTCATCATATGCAATGTACTTAACAAAAGTTTGTAATTGTTGCTGATTGTTGCAATTACAGTGCCAGATTAACACAGAAACTGCAAAAACACAATTTGGATATCTTCACGTCGTCGGTAAGCAAAAAAAATTATCAAAAAACTTCTGCCTCCAAACAAGTTTAATCATTTCAAAAATAAGAGATTGACGGATAATATTTGACTCGGAATGCACACATTTCAATTTCAACTATTTTTCCATGCTTGGAAATAGTTCAGAGTTGACACCATATTAAATTTGATCATCTCCATACATATAGTCCGTTATATCGATCTATGTATTTATAAATAAATATGTACACATCTATTATATTCATACATTATCTACTAAATTTAATACACAATGACATCAGATTTGCTCGTTTGAGCTGGAGCACACCGTTCCGAGAAAGGGGAAAACCGAAACCTGATCTGAGGATGAGTACATTGAGGTCTAAGGACAACATAATAGAATTTGGTTGTCGGTATGCGATTGAATTTGCAGTCGAGCTGAATCAAAAATTTGTCTTTGTGATCTAAACACAAAGAATCAGTTTGAAAGTTGGATTTATTTTTGGTGAGCAGACAAGTGCGACGTTATCTTTCTTTAACTACTATCATTCTAGAATAATCCACATTTTGAAACCAAACTATGCTGTACAACGCATAAAAGATACATATTTTGTCATGTATGGACATCTCGTCTATTAACAAGTTTATGTATTGTGGACACATACGTACAAGCCTTTTGTCGTTGGAAAATGTATTATTCGAACTGCGAAATAGAACAAGTTTGTCATCAATGCCTGCGAATATTCCTTGTAACTCTATGCATTCAAAAGTGATGGTAATCGCGAGTCTTGATTTCATGTTTGCGGCTGTTGGTACAAGATTGGAGCCTGGTGGAAAGAAGGCGGAAGAAGCCATTAGACGGATCATATTGCCTAGTTTTGCCTTAATTGGTTTCCTAATTAGCCTGCTATTAGAACGACTGCCTAGTGAAAGCAAAGTCATTATGACTGCGTGAGGCACACTTATATTCAACAGCTCGTGTCGACTTGCACTCATTCTTTCCAAATGGCAATTTCCCTTTCCGTTCAGAATATGTACAACCCATTTCCCAGAACACCATGCAGAAAGCTCGAGCTTTCACTTCTCCATGGCTCTCCTACTGTGCACCCCTCGAAGCCCACACGTTCAGTTACACATGCATATATGCACATACAGACGCCTCCTTCTCACTCAATGGCTCCTGCAAGATGTTAATGTGCTCACACAGTTTCAAACGAATTTGCTGTTGCTCAAGATATCGGATAAAGATAAGTCATCCGTTGAATATACGTAATGAAGTTGATTTGTTGCTACTTGACTCTAAAATGGTTTCAATAACATTTTAGGAAATGGTAGGAACAAGAATAATTAGAATTAGTGCAACAAGCAGAGCTTATCTTTGACACTGTGTACCTGTTGGACTGTTAGAATTGAGTTAGCGACAAGTCTCTGCATAATACGAAACCCTTTCCCATATCGACCTGGACACGGTTTGTGCAGAGATTTAAAGTGCTACAGTGGGGAATACTTATCCACGCGTAGGCAGTGATGTCATCTAACTCACATTACTCATATTGCAACATACTTGCTTGGGAGACTTCCCCCTTTTCATTATTCCTTATTCCTTAGTGACGAATCCCATCCTTCCTCAAACTAGGCATTGCTCAACACAACGTATTCATAATTTATTATTAGTTTTGTGCAAGCCGTTGCGTTTTCTGACTCATGCGTCTCAATTTTTTTCTCTTTTTTATCAGAATTCTACCAACAATAGTTATTTATCTAAATTCGTTCTGGTTAATAGTCTCAGATTGTAGTTGATATTTTATATCTAAATTACGATTTTTAAATAAATACAAAGAATTTTTCGAAATAAAGTCCCCGCACACAGGCGATATCAACAGGTCGGAAGGGGGAAGGAGAATGGAAATACACGCAATATGCGTTATGGTTTATTTCTATGACTGGGTGAAATTTGTGGCTATAAGCCAAGTCTTGTAGTGATGTGTTGATACATAAAGGGCCAACATTGTTTCTTTTTTATATTGAAATTGGTTCCGATTTATTGACAATTGCTTCAACAAGTATGCACATACGGTTCAAGATTCGTAGAATGGATGGAGTTGAGGTGAAGCCTCACATCTCACGCCAAATGCGACAAAGTGCAGAATAAGCAGCTTATGGTAAATCTAAACCATGAGATCCTCTTTGTCTTCTTCTTCGACAATACCCATCGGCAATGCCTGGTAAAAATGAATTGGCCAAGTTCCAAACCACCGACATGAAATAATGCTGTGACTTATGCAGCACAGCTTTTTCAAGGAATTATTATTCGTGAGGGATATAATTCTATATAATTTTATATGGCATTAAGCCATAGACAGGCCAGGCAATTTTATGAATAGAGAATACATATGATGAGCAGAATTTAATTGTTGGATATGCAACATGGATTATTGGGTTGATCATATACATATGTACATAAATATGTAGTGGACAAGAAGGCCATGGTCCCACCATGAACACAACATTCAGTCCGTGAGATAAGATTATTGCGTAAGTCTTGATTTTCTGCTTCACGAATCGTGTTTAATCCATGATGGATCCTGGAGTTATATGCTCATGTGAATCTCACACAGATTTATTCGATATCTTCCAGCTTAACACAAAGTAAGCCAGAACAGAGTGGTTGGTGGTACATGCAGTGTGGCGATTGTGTTGTTATTATAGAGCTAGCGAACCAGTTGATGGAAGTAATGAAGGACCTAGTTCCTACATATTATGCCACTTGGTTCAACAATTCCACACGAGTCATAATGGTTAGAGCAGATATTGTGAAAATCGAGCTGCAGTTCATTAGTAGAAAAATGAAGAAAGAATCCCGGAGATTTATTTTTCACATTCTGGCAAATGCATGGCATGACAAGTGGGCAGTGCAGTGGGCGAATCTGTCAGAAAGCTATTTCGTTGCAGTCACAATAATGGTATACACACCAGGAGGGGCACGAAATGATGGACTGGGGAACTAATCGTAAGTGAGCGAGCCTTATGAAAATGTTTTATGAGGCGTGTAATGGCTATTATCAGGAAGTAATGAGATTCTCGTGGTAATGGAAATGACTCGATTTCAGAATTATATGCAGGCATGAACGAATTAATAATATTGATGAGAAACCCAAATCACAACAGCTTATTTTAGTATACAAAATGTTTCACTTTTTATTATGCAAAAAATTGCATTGAAGGCATGTAGACGAAATTGCAAAATATTTATCGCAACCCAGTTTACCGATTGGTGCAGTTAGTGGAGTTGCGATTAATTTGAGGACACCTGCCCCATTTTCTGCGACACCGCGTATGGAATTCATCATCTGTTTTTTGTTTCCCATGGAGGCGTATGCCAAGGAGCGTGGGACACCATAGGCGATTCCAAAAATTGGAATTTTAGTAATGCCATCGAATATAAATTCTTCTCCGCTTTCAAATTGTTTCATCTGTAACATGAGACTGATTAGTAATTAAATTGACATTGTTTATCCGTATTCCTCCCCAAATAATGCACACTCACCTTTACAACACTCATATTTTAAAAAAACAAAGACCCTCGGCTAAAAATTACCCCTTTTCTTAATCCCGGGTTGAACAGTTCCAGGTTCCGTAGTAGATTTGAGAGCCGAACGCTTTTAAATTCTTATCATCCTTGTGTTTTGTTCACCCGTTCGGATTGTAGTTATCATCAGTACTGATAAAAAATCAGATTTGTAATCTCGAACAGTATTGCACCACTCGCTCGTATCTTCACTCGTATCTTCTCCCATAGCATGAGAAGCAACATTTGAGAATAGTCTCTTCTATGTATTCAATGTTCCATATGCAGACGACAGAGCCAGAATAATGTATGTGATGATAATTTGTTGATTCAACAAGCTCTTTAATTTTCGGTATGAAAATTTATGAAGTTCCAAAGTTGTGGGATGCCCATAACATGTAGATGAATTGTCCAGAAAGAAGAAAGTACTACACACACACGAATATCTATACATACAGTTTTTGTGAGGATCTTCTTTTCCTTTCTTCTCACAACATCCCCCACTACAGATATACACACTTTTCCTCCTGCTGCTCATCCACCCTCCTCGGCTTGGATGCAATGCAGAGAAATGCGTAAAGCCACCGAATTTCAGTGACTTAAAGTCCCTGGAGACTCCAAAAAAGTAGGAATTGACGAAGTGGCTTTTAACTGCATCCCACTCTGACTTCTTCCTCACTTACAACTTTCTTCTCCCCATTTTGTTTCTTTCGTGTTGTTTTTCTTCCTCGAATTTGTACATTTAAGAATGAGGAGAGGACTGACGGGACGAGGGAAAGTTTCTCCTTCTCTTTCATTCAATTCTCTTGTATGCACCTTATTCTCGTCCCTTGGTTGGTTTGAAAGAGCAGAAACTTATCGTCCCCAATCCAAAATAAGATAGTGAGCAAATGCATCCATGTATCCTATCCAAACAAACAAACTACTCGAGCTGAACGCTTTTATTTCTCAACAGACAGTCAGTTAAGTTAGGCAAAAGACAATTTTTGAAGTAGTTTGATGTAGCGCAAAGGTATTCCGTAGGTGCGTATAGATATTTGCAGGCCGGGAAGAAGGGTAAGATTAGGAACTAGACAGCCGACCGACTGTTCAGTCGTAAGTGAAGACAGGCCAGAAATTTGTACAGGTTGAGTATGGTGTAGAAGAAAAAAAGTGAAAGGCAAGGACGGACGAAGAAGTGTGTCCCGGATGGAACGATAGAAAAGATAAGGAAAAGGAAAAGTCGACCTAATGTCCCTGCCATGACTTGGCATCTTCTCTTAAATTTCACGTATTTCCGTCGAAGGAGCATTTTTGCCATTTTTCGGAAAACCTCACTCGAAAACGGTGGAGCATTGTTTGTATAATGAGACAAGTAGTGACAATTCTCTTACCCTGCTGAAAAAATTATGTGCAATTGAATGTGCAGATATGCAATAACAACACGACAAGTAATATACATAAATACTTATCAATTTGTGAAACAATGTGCTCTTTTCCTGTTACAGTTCCACCAAACATTGACGATTCCATGAGTAGTTCAGATATAATTGTTCGTGAAAACTCAAACGTTTCTCTTCAATGTCATGCTACAGGTAACTACTTACTTAATATTTAAAATTGATTTCGAGTCATCATTTAAAAACTTTTTTACAATTCTCAATAAGGTTCACCAACCCCTGTGGTGAAATGGAGACGGGTGAGAATACCTTTAGCCCAGTGATGTCTATTATGTATTTTGGTTTTTACATTGACTTTCTAATTTTAGGAGGATGGCGGTGACTTGAGAATCAATAAAACATATTCAGGTCTTAATCTCTAATTAGCAATTTAGACTAAAATTAAATTTTACTTCTTAGAAGTTTTTCAATATTTAAAATAATATCAGTAGTTCGATTTGTTTAAATGTTGATGGTGAAAATTGTATATGGTTTCATTTCATAAACTTTCAGTCGCCGAGTGGGAAGGGGAAACTTTGGAACTGTCTCGAATCAGTCGATTGGATATGGGAGCACATTTATGTAAGAAACCTCAGCAAAATTAATTTTCTAATAAGCAGGAACCCCATCAATTGTTACTCAAATGCAAGTTTAATTAATTTGTAACTATTACCTTATGTGAAGGCATAGCCAGTAACGGCGTCCCTCCCGGAGTGTCGAAAAGATTGAAGATATCCGTTGATTGTAAGTTGCTATTTGTTTACATATTATTAAACAGTAAAGTTAAGCGATCCAGCCAAATCATACGAACTGGTCATTTCACAAAGTAAAGTTTGGCATATCCCTAATAACTCGGCCAATCAGCTCTGCGGCAACGCTGCTGCCATCATCAGCAGCACAAAGCAAAATAAGGGCATTCCATATTATTAGCAACAAAGTGTGCGCCACTAAATTTGCGGTGGTTAGTGAAAGCCAAGTGAAAGTGATGGGAGAATAAATGGGGCGGCGTGTGGCACAACTTAAGTTCTCATCCGTTTGGAAGATGTCGATTGGAGTTGATGTCTGGGGATGAGATGAGACAGATGAGTCTCCGTCCACCCATCCAGCCCGCCCATGAATGTCTTTTTGCCTCCACTACTTTCTCTCGGCCGCTCCTGATTTCCTGCACCCTTCAACCACCACAAAACCCAGTAGCGAGCCAAGTAGCGAACCAGCCACAATGGCGAGGCGACAGATGGTTGTTTCATCAAAACCGTCTCATAAATGGCTTCGTCCCGACTAATGCCAACTTCTCTCCAGCCTCTCCAGCCTCAGTTTTACATGGGGTGCGTCTTCCTGATTTGTATAACTAAAATAAATTGGAAACTTGAAACTGTACATGATCCAGTGATAAAAAACACTTCCAAGTTTATGCTATGGGGTTGTTGCTAATTTCAGCCTTGGTGTACTTGTTGTTAAGCGTATTACTTATATATGTTTGGGTAGGCTGAATATGTACTTGTACAAACTTTGTAAGGTGGTGCAAATATGAATCATGTAGAGAAACATATTAATCAACTATTGCATGGGCATAAACCTTGGAGCAGAGATGAACCTCCATCCATCTCTTTTATTCCAAATAAGTATTTTTCCCGAGTCATTTCCATACTGAATTCTGTGAGCGTTATTGCTTCAGACGCGAAGGAGAGGAAGTTAAGCCGAAATCCAAATACACAACCCAGATTGGTTTGTGAGTTTGTGGGAAGCTGTTGAACATGAAAAGGATGCAAAAACTCGAAAATTTCCTCCTTTTGGCCTATTATTATTGGTGAGCAAGTCGGACATGGCTTTGGTGAAAGTAATTACAAGCGACAACCACTGTTGACAACGAACCGCAGGAATGCCGCCAACGTTACTTTGCTCTCTCTCCGATTGGAACCACTTCAGACGACTTTATCGATCTCACACACAACCCGAGTGTCTTTTTGTGACTAAATACAATGGAGGGTGCATATCGGTTCTGTTGTAGTTTGCTTCCATTTTACCATTTTCCCACGAAAGCATACGCACGCATGCAGAGCCGGCTCTTCTTCTTTGCATCGAAAGAAGGAAGACAAACCACTGGGACAAAAGGAAAGAGACGGGTTTAACTCAACATTCAATTTTTAGACAAATAGGGGCTCACAAATGGAATGAATCTGTCGCCCTGCCTTATGCTCCCGTCTTGGGGGTGGCTGACTGATGTGAGTGCCTGGCTTGCCCTCCTGGCTTTCTCAGCAGAATTCACTGCCCTCAGATATTTTTATTCCCATTCTCACTCTGTAAACCACCAATTTAAAACTATGTACGTGTATCGACGGCAGAGATAATCTGTAGAAAGAAGACTTTGTTATGCATTATGGAATGATCTTATTTACATGTTTTTCTTATTAGAAATTTGGCATTTACTTGTTGTCGAACTTGACGTAGAAGTTAATTAATTTTTATCACCGGATAATATTTGGTGATTTTCGACTCTGTAAATACGAATATACATATTTCATTCTATTTTGATAAGAGATTTAGATTTCGCTTAGACGCAGAATGAAATAAGTCCCTGCGTGTTCTCTCTGTTGTGACATACGCATTTTATCCGACGGGTTTTACTACATGTATTTATGTGTGTACAATTTGAGTTTACGAGTCATAAACTAGAGTTACAGTTGTTGAACTAATAAACCAGGTACTCAGGTTGAGACGAAACTGGCGTTCTTTGGAAATCAAATACATTTTGCAGGATTACATAGTCTACGAAACAATGAATCACTTTCGGATTCCTTTACTTTTCAGACTTGAGACTACTGGCATGGTCTACGTACACATGTATTATTTTAATCAAGTCAAGATCAGGTTCCTCATGAGGAAAAGGTTTCAAGTAAATTGCTTACTGTAACTAAAACTAATTGTAACTAAAAGTTGTTGGTAAATCGGTTAAAAATCGGACAAATGGGTGAAATAATTAAAAATAATGTTTCGGGTGCAAGGATAAAACTCATGAATCGAATAAAGCTACATACATAAATAATTAGGTTGTTGTATTTAATCGTTAATTAATTTTTTGCACACTTTCTAATCAATCTGAATCTAATTAGTCAAAGTGCTTTAACGTAACTTTTGAATCGATTTCGCTTAAGTTTCAAGAGCAGCAGCAGTCAACGAACAGACAACGTTAGATAATCCACTTAGACTAGTTCGCATGAAAAATCCGACTTCACTTGGACATATTTGCTTGGCTCAAGTAAATTTTAATCATGTAAATGCACTGTAAATCTAGCCGTTAGTCCAAGAAAAAATCCATTTGTGACATCAACAAAAACTTTGTTTGGGTGGACTTTCTCTCATACTCGCTAGGAAAAAGTAGAGCAGGGAAGAGTTCTCCCAGTTTGATCCTTCTTCATTTGGCTTCCTGCTTTGGGTACTCCATTTCTTTGGGTGAGCCGTTTTCATGAATGAGGGTGAAATGAATGATGATGGTGAGGTGGTGGTGGAGGAGGAGGCCCACAAGCAGCAGAAACAACCAAGTTGTGAAAGTTGTCCAGAGAAAGCAGTGATTCCACCCATTTGACAATTATTACACGATTAGGCAGAAGGCGGGGGGACTTTTTAACAAAATTAAAGGAAGAGTTGTAGTGCCGTAAGTTTCTTCAAATCTGCAATCTAATTGGACGGTGGGGATTCTGTTTAATTATTTGTGACTTTCTTTTAATTACTTACTAAGAGTTCGTTTAGTGTACATCCTTGAGTGGAGAATTTCTAGGTTGGCTCGAAAGGAGGAAAGTATGCCTCTCGGCCAGACTCATTTACTTGGCCAAGTCCAACCCGAGGTTTGCCATTTAAATAAAAGTTATGGGCATGTTTTCAAAACTTTGCAATCATATACGCCATGTGCTTTCACATTTCTCATTTTAATGAATCATAAACATATTGCCGGAAGAATCCTAGATAAATTGGAACGATAAAGGATTAGTCAACCGTATTTATTTATAGCTTAAATTAAGTATCTCTAATTATATTTCTCCAAAAGTTCCATTAAGACAGCTGGAAGATCAGTCTGTTTGGGTTAAGAAATTCGTATACCTTGAAATTTAGTTAATAATCCGGTTAAAATAATTTCATATTTTTAAATTAAATTTACACTTGCATCGTACTTATGTACCCAGTGAGTATACATAAAATTCAATGTAAAATTTTAACTTTTCCGATAATTCTTTTTCTTTCAATAAGTTTTCACCTGGGATCGTAATTCGGCATCACGTTTGAAATATATATATCGTCCCACTAAATAACCCATTTTTGGTCGGAGTGCATTGTAAAAATTGGGGCGAAATATCCACGATTCCTTTATTTTGAGATTGATACGATTTTCACCACCACTGAAGCTGATAGAATCGTGGTGGCTGCTGGTTTGCAGTTAGTGGATTTGTGGTTGCTGGTGGACATATTTTTAAAAAGGCATAGGAGAAAGAGATTCCAATCCTGGGTCTCATATGTCAGTGCCAAACTTCTATTGTGACCAGATGACCACTTGATGGGTTCAAGTGCCCTTATTGGACGTCTCTATTCCTCTCGCTCTCCTCAAAAGAAATGGATATCCAAGTCTCTGGCCGTGTATTTATATAGACTGGATTTATTTTCCACGACTCCATTCACACCACACGGCATACAAATGTATGGCTGGATATGGATGTACGCCTGGGATTCCGAGACTTTTTTCGTACAATGCGTGCATTCACATTGTGGTATTATTGTTAGCTCTGTGATAAATACATATGTGTAACTACTACGGATTTCAAGTAGCATATCTCAAAGTAGGAGAAAGCACGGGAAATATGGACGGAACATTAACAACTGAGGAGGATAAGCTTAGACCTTATTTTCTTTGTGAGATTGAGTTTGAGGTGTTTCGCTAAAGCGGAGGCAAATATCAAATCCGGAGATTGGGACAAGTGCCAAGAGTTAGGAGAGAGAGGGAGAGTGAGATACAAGTGACTTGTCGTTTTCTATACGAAATTGATTTCCCACCCCTTCCTTTGTAACTGCCTGAGAGCAAATAGGACTTTTTCTTATTGGTTTAATTATCGTCGAGCTCATTGAAACACGTACCAACTGACCAGCAAGATTTAATGACTCGCATTTCTGTTCAGTTACTTGCCAAGTACTTTATATAAATAATGAGGGGTACTTGTCCTTGGCCAACATACCATAGATACAGATGTAGGTAGGTCAACTGTCTGTTTCACAGTAGTGCATATATTCATTGGATTAAAAAAATAGTTTGAAGAATAGTATGACAAGTTCCGAAATAATAATAATAACAGTACATGTCACTCGTGTGTACAGATACAGGAGTTTTTGTGAAAGTTTTCCTGACATGATTGGAAATAACGTCAAACCGATAAAACATGGAACTGTAGGATTTCTCACCAAAAGAGTTTGGTTTCATGGGCAGCATTCCTCCAACGGCATGAGACGAGAGGAGGAGGCGATCCTACGACTGGGAAAGAAGGCAGATCAGGCGAGATATGTGGATGGCGATGCAAAGAGGAAAGCAAAACGGTTGTAGTTGGAGAAAGTATGGGGGTGATTGCCGTTTAGGCATACCTTTGGAGGAAATGGGCATGAAGTGTGCCGAAGTATTGAAAGATAGTGGGCCATTTGGAGTTTTTCTTTGGAAGGAATTCTTATCGCATCCGTCGTCGTCTAGAAGATGAGGAAAAAGACAAGGAAGCCTGGTAAAAGAGTCGTTTGATTGCTTGGATATATGTATTTGGGTTCATGTTTCGTGGCGCTGCGAGTCCCGAAAGAACTAAGGAAAAGATGTGAAGATTGCAGATGAGGCCGTGGTAGAATAGTAGTTATCTGTCTCTCTCTCTCTCTCTCTCCGAGCTGGACAAATAGGGATGGAAAGCACGACAAAGCGAATCTCTGCTGCTCGCACGACTCCGCATTGCCTCCCATTTGTATCCGAAAGTATCAATGAAAGTGAAACTAGTCGAGAAATTCCCCCAAAACAAATTAAGGGACAAGCGATATCGTGCTTTATGGGGTTGCCAGCACAAGAATTCTCATCGTCGTCTCATCGTCCAACTTACGTCACTATTGGAATTGCACTAAAGTGATTTCTTCTGAGCGTTAACAACTTTTCTTAGACTTTCTGAAATTGTTGTTCGACATAAAACTCGACATTCCAACCGTAGTTGGACTTATTGCTGTCAAAAGTTTTTAATTGTGTGAGAATTTGCAATAAAATCTTTTTCAACAACATCGGACAGTGGAAATAAATAAAATGGACCATGACTATTGGAAAATATGTAGGTCGCACAGGAAGGAATATTTTCTACAAAGTTTGACAAAACTAATTTTACGTGCCTGTCAGCGCATTTTGGTTGTTGGCGGAATGGGATTTTATGATATAAAATTCGATCATTATTTGAAGGCTGACTTAGTAAAGGTATTTATTTGGCTGGGTTGACATGTCGGTGGAAATAATATACTTTTTTCATCAGAGTCATGGGAAAAGTTATTGTTTCGACACCAAGACAGGAACGACCAAAGCCGACTGATTTTGATTTATGATATGTTTTATCAGTCCCCCCGATGGCATGGATCGAGGCTCAGGTACGTTTATCATCATTCTATGTAACTTATATGTAATATGATATATAAATAAAATGTATGTATGTTCATTTATAAATTAATATCTCAGTTAAGACATATATAAAACGTTTCTTATAAGGGTGATAATATGTATCTTGGTTATATTTCATTCAAAAAATAAACTATTTGTACATAAACCACCAATAATTCATAAGTAGATGAAAAATGAACGTCATTTTTCAAAAATAATGTCGAATAATTAGTCAATGAACATTTCTTCAATATCTTTTGATCGAATACGAATTGGGAATCTAATTAAAGAAGGTTCTTCTTCATCATATATATACAGGGTGGTTAAAATGTCACGCCACAATGGAAAATTTTTCAATGGGAAAAGTCCCTAAATCTCCATTAGTTACAAGATTTCGGATTGAGATTTTTATAAATTATTATCAAAACTGATGACAAAATTCTTAAAATGTTGCATTTTAGAGACAAAATTTCGGTAACTAATGGAAATTTACAAATTTTTCCCATCGAAAAATTTTCCATTGTTGCGTGACATTTTAACCACTCTGTATGTGTGTATATATACTCACTTAATAGATTCTATAATTGCACCAATTTCTTCTGTAGTAGTAGGGTATTCTGCCATAGTAAAAAATAAATACAATAAGTAGAGTAAACTTTGGAATAGATTTAGTTTTCCTGAGGAGTTAAACGTTGTCACTCTAAACCACAAATGAGGACAATGCAAAAGTATGAGGGCTAGTTAACTCATCTCAACCTTATCAATGTTGAGGCTTCCTGTGAGTAGCTGTGAAAAAGACGCGGCGTCATTTCCTGATGCACACTATTTCGAGATACTCATCTGCCTCATACCCTTCATATGTTCGTAAAATCTCGATTTTTACTTTACGAAATTGATTAATGTTTTGCAGTTAATCGGTGCGGGCGTTGGGTTTACAGTGACATTGGAATGTACAACAGAGGCTCATCCAGGTTTATTTCACA
The DNA here is from genome assembly GCF_002217175.1 of Folsomia candida. Classification (NCBI taxonomy): domain Eukaryota; kingdom Metazoa; phylum Arthropoda; class Collembola; order Entomobryomorpha; family Isotomidae; genus Folsomia; species Folsomia candida. Next base: position 16,109,841 of record NW_019091193.1, on the reverse strand, counting down.
GTTTGGAATGGTCATAACTTTCATGTTGCTTATATTTATTTTAATATCAAACCACAGCCTCTCTGAATTATTGGACACGTGAGGATGGTCATATGATTCATGATAATAGAAAATATAAATCTTCTAACCAAGTCGGTAGCCTACCCTACAAAACCCATATGAAACTAACCATTTCCGACTTGCAACCCAAGGACTGTAAGTAGAATCTCGTGTTACCCCCTTTGACTTATTTTTCTAATTTTCTCTTCGTTTCAGTTGGGACGTATAAATGCGTTGCAAAAAATCCGAGGTAAGTTCACTTCATCAAAATGTATGAATACTGTGGATCCAATGGATCGACTTATTGTATACTTTGCATGTGCTAATAGCGAGGATACAGTAACTTGGGCAGATGATCTAGAGAGTTGATATTTCTTACAGGGGCGAGACCGATGGGAGTATCAAGCTCTATCGTAAAGTTTACACTTTCTCAAAATGTCTCACAATGGGCTTACTAATACGTCCAATCCTTCGACCTTTCCCCACTAATTCCTTCTTGTATTAATATACAACACATTTAATATGCACAGACACTTATCGTATTTTTTAGCTAACCCAGCATTCCTACTTTTAGTTTTCTCTAAAGTGTAATCATTTATCAATAATTGCCTTCCCATTACATAACTCAAATGATGATTTTCTCATTATTTTGAGGAATTTTGGTATCAAAGTTTTTAATTGGTCTTTTTAACTCACCTTTCAACACTTACACATTACCATCTTTGGGTTACTTTAACATTAAAATGGGTCGCGTCTCACTAAATGCGTCTAATGACATTAGCAATTTCGTTCTAAAATCCACACTTGTACTACTTTTCTAGACGGAAATTAAATATGTCTTGGTTCTATTCCCCCATTCAAAGGAATGGTGACGTGGTGCCGCCCAAGTTGCGGAAATTGTTTGACCATGGTTTATGAAAACCTGGCTGAAAAAACTGTATTGACGTCACATCAACAAATAGCATCTCTTTTTCTCTCTCTGTGCATGATGACGGACAGGAGACGAAGCAACCAATGTCACTCAGCTTCCTTCCGTTCAGATTCCACGCTCCTTTCTCTGCTCTCACTAACCCACTTCGCTCGGGCCTTTAATTTCCTTCGTGTCACTTTCTCCTCTCCTGCCCCTTCCACCCTCCTCCGCCCTCCGTATTTTAAAAGCTACGGCGTGAAACAGATTCCATGGACCTTTTTTTTACGAACTTTCTCATTTTCAGAATCGGCTCCTCCAGCGACGACAACGATACCAACAACCACCACAAAAATGTCGCATAGAAAACATAAAGGTATGCAAAACATCTACACGTCTAACAATTACATTTTTTTTGTCTGAAGAAGTTCACTGCATGTGAATGAATGCATGCAAATAAACCATATTTCACACACAAAATGTCACTTGATACTGATTTAAATTTAGTAAATAAAGGTATAAAGATGCCTATGAGTAACTTATGTACTATTTCTTGAAAAGCATTAGTTTATTTGTAACTAAAATTAAAATTGCACCGAATGCGTAGTCGTGAAATGTGTTTTGCGGTTGTTTTTAGGACTCTACGGTCAGTTTTGTAATTTCTTGAATATTACTACGGATCAGTTAAATCATAGAAATGGATATATGACCAATTCCTCCTACTTGATTCTCATTAAATACTTGTATATTTACTTTGGGGTGCTTTACTTTGGGCCAAACGGGGATCATTTTTGTGCATACGTTGGGCGACGGGCGACAATCTGACATTTCATTTCTTATCACGTTTTCATGTTCAGTCTCGTCCAGTTCACCTACTTCAATCGTGCATAGGATAGAATAAATCGCGCATTGTACTTTCTTGATTCCTTCTTTGGTGTTATTATTTGGCGTTTAAGGAATTATTATTAATATTGAGCGCATAAATATTTTCCACAAAGCTACATACATAGTCTTGCCATAAGGAGTGATAGTAAAGCGTAGTTTTTGAACGGGTCAACATAAAATTAAAAGGTCAGTTGTGGTTTGTGTATACATTCAGTGCCTATCATTGGTGTTGACCGCTTTTACTTGACATCACTAGGTCAAAAGTAAGAGAAGCTTAGCTACACGCGCGCGGCAATGATTTTTCACTTTTTGCACGAGAAAAAAATGCACGATGTTTGATGCAGTGTAGCAGTCCAAGTACAACTACGATCTGGATTCCCAAACTATTAAATTAATCCTAGAGACAGTGTCTATCTTTGGTATAAAGGTTTCGGTGGTCCAAGGTCAAGGAGGACTACAGTGATGTCCGAAGCTTTGAACGCCAGAATAGCACAAAATCTCCGTCTGACACCGAAGAGTTTGGCCATAGAAATGACCTTTCAACTTTAGAGATCAGATTAGCACTGAAAAGTGACCCTAAGATGAAGGTCTTTTACATTAGAAAGCATCACATGCTACAGATTTCCCAAGCCTAAGCAATGGTAAAAAAATCGACCTCTCTCCCCAAACGGTACGGTGAAAAAACCAAAAAACCTAACCCGTTTACCGATGATAATTTCTTTACGACAGAAACATATTTCAACAAAAAAACTAACACGTTTTATGTCAAATATGCTAAGGGTTAGCTGATTACAAAATAAAGGTCAAAATGTTATCTTATCAGGCTCCATTCATGGTTTTGGCGGGAATCGGCGGAATTGAGCAAAAACAGCCCAATTTCCTTGATTAAGGAGAGAAGATAGTTTAAAAATCTATTTGATAAACGTCCTGATGAAACTGGAGCACCCCCTCAACTAGTCCATATCGGATGAAAACCCACCGACCTTTGTGAAGGCGTCTACAGTAGCATTTACAGCGAAATTCGTGAAAAACTGGATTAAAATCAATATTTCTGACTTCATTTGCACTTTAGGTTTAACGTTGGAATTTTCGAACCGCAGACAACTTCACCACCAAACATTGATTAAAATTGAGGAAAAAGTCTGTTCTAAGCCTCATATAACTGTCGGGGTCAAAAAAAAATTTCTGACCCGGGAATGATACACTTTGTCCATTAATTTCGTGCGTATTTTTTATGGAGCTTTCACTTTCGTGACCAATTTTTCATGGTCACAGGAGGAATATATTTTCAAGTTTAATACATGTTTTCTACTTGAAATTTAACTGGCTTTTCAATGGAATAAGAATAAATTTGAAATTCCTTAAAACTAAGCTAATATAGTCATCTACTCTACTATCACTTTTTAAGTTGAGACTATGTATATTTCTTATTGGCTTGTCCACTGCATTTCGTAGTATATACAAGCGATTTTGTTGGTATGCAATTCCATCATCATTTCCAAAGTCACCATGATCTCGTTGTGATTTACAGATCAAAGAGAAAAGAACGATACTGGGAGGAAACCGAGCTCGTTAGCCGTAGGATTGAGTGAAAAAGGTAAGAAAATACTTTTCTTCCTCGTGTTTGTGATATCTGATTTCACCACAAATCCTTTCTTGTGTAATATCCTCCCACAATGAAATCAGACCGAAAAGTCCCTCTCGCACAGAAAGCAAGTCAAAGTGAGACGACAGGAGAAGTAGTACAATGGCTTGGTTGTCCATTGTCTTGCAATAATAGCGATTCTGAGAGGTTGTTCTTTTTCTATACCCAGCCTCCCCACAATGTAACCCATAACATAGGAACGCACATGAAGTTCATGTCATGAACGTATCTCGATGGTGACTTTGGATTCTGTGCATTGGTTTATTTTATGGGTTACGCGTCTCAAAAATCAAACATTAGAATTCCAAATAAGAGTATTCTAACTTTTATATAAAAAATTGTTGCGTTGTTGCTTCCACATTAAAGTATATGTTGTATTTCAAAGTTTAGACAAGACTGCAGGGAAAGTCGTACATTGGAAAATGTATACAAAGTTTGTCAAGAAATTCGAAACTTTGTGTACCGAGTAATAGAATATGGAGGGAGGCATTTTGTCCTGCTTTCATTTCATTTTTCTAGATCGAAGGTTAGCTTAGTGTGTGTGTCCCTTGGCGTGAGCTAATAAATGGATGTTGATTTAGAAGTGTGTTGAAAGGGGAGGAAGATTGATAGATGGACAGTTTAAACCCGATGTGGTATTTACTTGATGATATATGATAGATTCGGACTACACATCCATTCTCAACACGGTGGACAAGTCACGCCAACGATCGACGAAATCGAAATCGTCGTCGTCACCCGGTGACTCCACGGAGTGGCTGGAAGGTAACAGCCTATGTAAGTCGCCTCTCATTAATCATCCTTTCACCTCCTCACACACTTTCACCCGAATCTCCCTTCCGCCACATGTCTCTCCCTCCAATGAAAACCAAAACCACACTCACTCGCTCCCACACAAATTTGTACGAGATACACCCGTGCCCCCATCCACCGAACTCACAGTTTCACCTTCTTCGCCTGTATTCTCATCCATTTCTAAACGTTGACCTCTCTTTCTAGCAAGTTTGTACAGTGAAGAAATTTTTAGTGATTTAATGACTATTTGGTTGAGTGAGTAAATATATGGATGGGAGAGGATTAGAAGTGTACAAGTTGTCATTACACGTTAAATAAAATATACAAATCACTTCCAAATTAGCCCATTTAGGCCTTTCCATTCCCCAGGGTATGTCGTCAAATAAACACTTCTTAGAAATAAAACACATTTAATGACCCAAACCCCACATATTTTTCTACAATTCGTGCATCGTGACTAGTGCTTTACACAGATCCTTTAACAATGAAATTACCGAATAAATATCATTGTAGTAATACATAATTGAACAAATATTTTATAATGTTGCCATTTTAGCGTCCACATCATCTCTGCGGTCACTCTGCTCCCTGATCGTCGTCGCTTATCTTCTGTAATATTCCTCTGATTGATACTACCAGGGGTCACCACGCAACTTAAATCCACATATGCAGTCGTTTTCTTATAAATGACTGCTTTTAAGCATCACTGCAACGCTTGAAAGCGATTACAACGACTAAATATTACGCTATCTAGGATGTAGTAGTTTGTGCTGGATACGGAGATATGTTTATCAATAAGAAAAATTTAAAAACTTGTTGAAACTGGATAATTCTCACGAAGGCGATCCTAATTCGATCCTAATCAGCAAGATTTTTCATTTAGTTCCTCCGTCAATTAGAACTAACACGACTTTGCACAACGCTTCTGCATTTAAAATTACATGAGAGATTTTGATATATATGTATGTGTATTACTGGAAATCAACAGTTTTACATAGGTGACATGATTCCTATTTGGACTCGAATACCAAGCCGACATGACTCGAATGACCTAAATATATTCCTCGATTATTTCAGCCTAGCATCACTCCACCTACGTACACGGCCAGTCGAGAATCATAGATCAAGAGAAAGTTTAATATTAATACGTCCCACAGAGTAAACAATACGGACGCGTTATTCAGGTCAGGTACAGATCAGAATACATAAATTAACATATAAATAAGTATATTAGCACACAATCAAACTTTATTCCAAATTTGCAATTCTCAAGTCAACCAACTGCCCTTGTGGTTGCTTCTGTTTGAATTATACTCCAACAAGTACGCTATGCTAGTTTATTAATAGTCAAGTCAAGTCAACATAGCAATCGAGCCTGTTTCCTCCTTTCTTGTACATGCGAAAGTCTAAATAAATAGAATATCTTCTTGTTTATATAATGTAACCAACATCAGATTTATTTATGAGAAATGAACACATTCCTGGCTAATCGTTTGTGTAATTGATTTTCTGCTAAATAAGTACATTTACAAGTAGCCGCGTTTCATTATAAAGGCTGGTTATTTTGTCATTATTCATATAATAATTATAACCCATGTATCTAAAACATTAAAATCCTCCAGAAGAAGAATGTGTCCAGGTACTATTTGAGAAAACTTGTTTTACTCACATTTTGAAAAAGCACGTGGAAAGTTGGTGTGCGAGAAAGAGATTAATTTAGAGTAAAGAAATGAATTATGGGACGTGTTGAAAGATGAACTAGCTTCGTAAGTACACGCAGATTTATTGTAAGTGCAAATTCAAGTAATGTGGCTCATATGTATGTGTGTGTGCAAGTTGACTGGAATATATTTGCAACAATGTCCCACGAATAAATTAGAAATGCGACGCAACACAGAAAGTACAGAGTCTGTGCATGGTTAAAGAAAGTAGCTCTAGGTTGCAGCGCTGCTATTATACGGACGACAAAAATGTTCAAATGTGCTTCAAATATATAATACGTATCCACCAGACTGAATCCAGTATAAAGCATTCCAAAAGATGGGTTAAGTGCACAAGTGTGAAAATGAATGAGTGACATGAAAAATAATATAAATAAATTATACAAATTCTTTTTACGTAATTGAATATGACAACGGTCCGAATATTTCATTTGTAGTTTGTAGTTTATAACATGCAGGGTAATTATACACTGTAGGCTACATTTGTATTTAATTAAGTATTATTTATGTTACATACATACATACCTGTCACAAAAAGTTAAGTTTATGAAACATAAAAAGCGTTGCGACGATAGTAATACGACAAGTTTAATTTGCATCAAAATACACAAAACAACAACCTTCAAACAAAGTAAATTAAAATTAAGGATTCGTCGAATCAATTAACTCGGTCAGCTCTGCAAAATTTAAGATTATTAGTATAATATTATTCAAGTCAATGCTATAAAAAATAAATGTGTACATCTTGTCAAATTATAATATAAATATGAACATTAATAAAAGAAACAATTTACTAAACATGTCCAGAAATATATAGCTAAAGAATGGATTAATAAAATATCTCAAGCATTCGGGGCGAGTGAATGTCTATATTTGGACAGTGGATCAATTGTGTTCATTCAATCGGAGCTACATATGTACATACGTAAGCACTGCATATATTGCCATTTTCAATACGCCCCTTCCCTATAATTATAGAAAGGGTTTCTCCATCGTGTTGTGGGGATGGCTGAGAAATAAGTTTGTCATCCATCTATCCATAATCCTGTATATTACTTATTTCTTTGGCTGAGTGACCGGAGAGCATTATCCTCATCAAGTCAGTCATGTTCCCCACGGTGCAAGAAGGAAGACACCACCAAATAAAGCTTTCATCTTTCTCCGTCACGATTTAATGAACCATGTTCGAGATCAATCATACTGCAGTTAATTCCATTAAGAAATATTGCCTTCTCAAACCAACGAGTGTCTGATAATTTTGAGTGTCGAATGCTTTGTAAGTAATGCTCGAAAAAAACACGTTGCATTTCATAAAGCCTTCGTCTCCTGAACTATTCAAGTCTCATTATTGGTGGCTTGATGAATGGAAACAAAACTGAACGTATATGTCAACATATAAATACATACGTATTTCTGCAATTCTCAAGCACACAATTCTACATAAATTGGTTTAAAAAAGGTTCAGTCTGATCTTTCAGGATACAAATTGTTGCAAATTCGGACAAATTAAATTCATGTATTCGGTTATATAATTGAAGATACTTGTTCAAGATGCATTTCCATCGGAAAAGAAGGCGCATTGTTCATTTATTTGGAAACTCGCTCACAGACTGAAAATAAAGCAGGAGAATCATTAAGGATTCTAGTCGACCTGAAACTCGAAAAATGTTTCTTCTATAATTAACCACCTTAAACTACACGCTACTTCATTACTGTTTTTATGCTGTCTCGAATAAATCAAGCAACATCATCGAAAATATCTCAAACTAGAACCAAGAAGGGACTACGTATGTATCTATTAACTAACGGGTTCCAAGTTTTATATTCCATTCATCGCGTCGTGGTTCAGCTATTTCCAAATTAATGCAATCACGGGAAATGGGGATTTCCAGAAAAGAATGAAGGGTGGATTGGATGAGGATGGCAAATGGTAACCCGAAAACTCTCCCCGTCTCGAAAATCACAGGAATATCACATTTAATTGCAATTCCTCCTTTCACCGAAGGAATAAAAACGACTCTTATTTGACTCTGTTCCACCCCACTGGTGCTCAGCCAACTCTTATTTACGAGAACATGTATCATCATAATATAATGAATCCCAGCACCACCCACCCAATCTTCTTGCAGGATGAGATGTTCCAAGGGGGATAAATCAATTTGAGCTGGATAACAATGTACTCACTCTTCACTATTAAAAATGTGCGGTCCTTTGCCGGCTAATGAAACTGGCCTTCGATCAATCATATTATATTTGTTTTCGGCTTGCGAAGACGTGCATCCTGAATGATTGAGTAATTATTACCTCCCTGAATTTAATATGCATGCATCTTGCTAGGTGTATGCACTAACTGGTTGCACTAACGTAACCTTACGAAAAACTTGATTTTATGGCAGGATTCCCCCAATCTTCAATTATTATTCATTTGTTTGATTTACAGCATGAATTAAAGTTCGAGTCTAGAATGATGTGTAGAGATTAGTCATCAAAATCAATAATTTAATCATTATGCTAGACCGACTGGTATCCAATAAGTTTCATAAAAACTGAAAGTAATTGTTGTAATCATTATCCGTGGAGATAGCTATATATAGTTTCGAGTATATTTACATAGTATTTACTATATTCAAGGGGCCCAAATATAGCTAGTTGATACACCCACATGCACATGGTGGGGAGTGGGACGAGTTTATTCAAGCCGATCAGTGTGATGGCCAACAAACACCCTTCTTCATGTTCAGCAGGGTTCTTGAATTCACTCGTACTAATCCTCAAGTAATTGGGAAGTCTCTTTGTGTCAGAGAACAACATTTATCATTTTCCTCGTGCTTGTCATGCTGCTCTTCTAAGCCCCATCCCAAAACGAACGACTTTCTCTATATTTTTTCTTGTCTCGCGTTAAATCCTTTGTCAAAGTTCATTTTATCGCCGTTCGCCGTTCAAGAGGCTTTGTATCATGCATTGAGTTGCAAACATGTGAGACTCTTAATTAGTTCTTTGACGTCGAGGGCAGGACGTCCCCCGAAGGACGACACATCATCATCGTCCCATGTATCATCATCACCAGTAATAAGAATCTGTAATATCCTGTAATATCGTCAGATGGATATATGTATGTAGCCATTGTTCCAAAGTATGCTATTCCGTTTTGGTGTACGTACGTACGATTTCACTGTCGTACAAGTGTGCAAAGATACATTTTCTTTTCTTCAGCTGTCCAGTTTTAGAGATTGTGAAAGAGAAATTGTAGAAACATGAGAAAGTCAAACTGATCTCGGAAAATCTCATTTTGCTTTGTAAAGTGTGCAAGTTGAGTAATAAGACGTCCCGTCTTGACCAACACAGAGAACTGGATGTGGCATGTGGAGACAGTGTGAAAGGGGATATTAGATCGGATTTGATCAAATGTTCTGTGGTCATCTCATCATCCATCTTCTGACATGTCATTTTTCACCCAGCGTCCAAACCGAGCTGACATTCAATGGCTTTTTCCTTATTCCACGCCATCGCAAATAGGTTTTTGAGAAAAGTTGGATTTATTCACGTTGTTTCAATATGGATGTAGCGAAAGTGGTGTACTCATCCTTCCTTCCGTACACTCTCTTCATCTATGTAACCATATACAGAAATGTGTGTATGTATCATAATAGTTATGTATGCGTGCTATCAGTCGTATTATGCTATGCACTGTGAAAGTGATCCTTTCTTCAACATTTTTATGTGATAAAGTTTTCCGTACTGTAGTATGAATGGACAATTTTGGCACCAAAATCGATACCACCACCTTACAGCCCCGACTTTTACTTTCACTGTATCCTTACGGGGCACAGGGTGGTTGCTTGACTGATTCTATTTCTAAATTTCCTGCATTTAACGCTAACGTCCTGCAATCTAGCAACTTACATCGACATCCTCAGCGCTGGCCAAGTTCCAAGAAAACTGGTAAGTTTCTGTAATGAAAACTTTTTTGTTCTATCAGAGGACGACATGGTTCCAATTGAGTAAAGCCATCCATCCACATCCAAACATGCTCACCAATTTAGCAGAAAAACCTCCAATTCCTTACACATTGAGTGGAGTTGAGCTTGTCTACTTTTTGAAACGGTGTCTCATCACGACTATTTCATCACAACAATTTAGGGAATAAATTTACAGAGGACGTCTAACGTTTCCAAAACAGATCCTGCTTGCTACTAAATACTCGCAATAATTAGAGTTGACATGCTAGCAACAGGGTTGTTTACGTAATTTGTTGCATAACTTGAGGACAACTACTGGATGACAGAATCAGACTGGTTAACTTGTAATTCTTGTCGACATCAATGCAATCCATTCATATGTTGAGCTTTTCCTTGTGGCGAGGGTTGAAATGTCTTACCTCAGCAAAATGCGTCCCAAACTCTATACAAAGCATTTAGTTGATTGAATTTCAATCCGATGCAGTTATACGTATGTTGGTTCAGCAACAAAGTTTGGATTAATCCTGTCCACCACTGTCAATGCCAAGGTACCTCACATAAGGATGCCTACCTACGTATGGATGAAAATCAATGTTGACTTGGAGGAGAGTGGAGATTGACAGACAGAAAGAGGGTTGCACTGCATCTCTTCACAAATGATTCTATTGTGCCATTTTCCTGAAAGAACATCCTGATGCGACATCATCATATAGAAGGAAGTGAAGTGGACAGGATTTTTACAATATTAGATCCAAACTTTTGGTCAGGGAATGACAGTAGATTATTAGGAAGGGGAGACTGATGGGATGGTCAAGGTAACAATTACGAATGCAGCACACGAACGAAAAAATAGAGGCGAAGAAAGCAGTATCTGCCAAGCTGCCCCGTGAGCTTAAATTTTGTGGAATTATGCGAGATGATTAAAATCTTTACGCTTGAAAGTTAATACTAGTAGGCTTTTACAAGTTGAAATATTAAGATTGGTGCACAAATGAACAATATACTGTAATTGAAAATTACCGATCATAGTCTTGTAAACTAGAGTTACCTTTTATAGTTTTACTCATCATTGCGGTATCGTTTGTTCATATAAAACAGTATAATAAAACTTAATAATAATAATAATAATAGTCGATAAAAAATGACTAAAACTCAACACAAAGATTAATGCAACTGATAACTACATAAAAAGTACCTATTTCTTTACAAAAATATTAAGCTGACTGTTTCAAAGTAGGCTGCAGTTTTTGGTCGTTTTTGTTAATTTCGATGGGTATTTTTGACCCCGTGTCCAGCAGACGACGTAAAGTCTATAAGTCGTCTAAGCCAGCGTGTGCGTGTCATTTCTCAAAATCCCATTGTCTCAATCATCAACTCCAGAGAATGACATGGCGGCTCAACCCCTCTCCACAGAGTCAGCAGTGACGAAAACTGGGGGTGGGGGATAGAGCCTGTCGCTCGTTACGACGACGACGAGGCAAGGGGATAAAGCCGCACGTGTATAGGAAAGCAAAAAGAACAGGGGGAAGCGTAGGCGAAGAAATTATTGTATTCAATGAGCATTTTTCTGTCTCATCATCTGCAGTCAAGTCTACGCTGAAAGGGTTCCTGGACATAATTTAGATGAGCAGAGCAAAATACTCATGTACAACTGATTTTTTAAATGCTAATAGTGATATTAAGCACAAATTCTTGCAAAATCGAGGCCATATTATAGTTTTTTTTAAAATATGTACGTAAGATTGTAATACTTCTTTTCGGCAATGCAGTGCAATAAAGAAATTTATATTACGTTATATTCACTTAAATTTCAGAAATGTTGACATCGATGAGTTTTATTTAGTAGAGAAAACGAGGGTTTTTTTGTGCTCTATTGTTAATAATTTACTTTCCTTGAAATAGGAAACTCTATACATTCAGTCTTAAAGGAGAGGACGATGGCTTACACACAGTGACAGAGTAAACAAGGAACATGATGTCGTGATCGTTATCCATTTTTAATTTGACAAACAGTAAACTCGAAAACTCAAAGCCCTTTTTAGAGACTTTTATTTCTGTACAAATTAAATGCTATTTGTGCTCTGTAAATATGAGTCGAAGAGATGTTAGAAACAAAATAAATTCATAATGACCATCAAAAATTGAATTTTTGAACAAGTCTTGGCTATGTCAATACTCTACAAAGTTACATAAGATGAAGAATATTCAACGCGTTACCTCCCCCAAAAAATATCTCTTTCTTCAGTTTTTGAATCGTTCATCAGTTCCAATTGGGGGTGTCAAATGGTAAATGATGTTTTAATTCGCATAAGAAGCGAATAAATTCTAACATCATTCTCACATCAAGCAAAGTTCTCATATTCCAGCTTTACATTTAAAACAATTTATAACTGAAGATGCGTTGTGATACAAATTTCATATATGCAAATTCATATACATACGTCTTTAAATTAGACAGCTCCAAATGTCAACATATATATTTGTTGTCTCATTACGTGCTTTCTCCAAATAGTGAGTGATCTGTTTATTTCTCAGAAAGCCAGTCACTCAAAGGGACACAGAGTCAAAAGTCTAGCTGTCATACATTTCATTTGACTTTCTACACTTTACTTGGGTATTCCTAGCAGCAACGCACGGCTCCGAGTAAACTCTTGAGTTGTGAGAAGTTTCTTATATAGAATGCTTTTGGAATGTTCCACTAATCTACAGATAGGAACAGGAACCCTCATTCGAGGTTAACAAAAACCTTGTGCCAACAAATAGTACCAGCTCGCAAGGCGCACCTGAAAGTTGAAAGGAAGTCGATCACTACATTCTTACACATAAATAAATCAAATCTACACCACATTTACATTCGATTACCCTCTTTTTGTAGGTTTTTCTGCATTCCAGGGGAGAAAGACATTCCATACATTATCATCCATCCATCGTCAATAGCTACTCTTTTGCCACCACCAAGTCCACGTATATGTAATGCACTCGTATCATTCCTCCAAGTTTGGTGGCGATGGTGGTAGGAGTAGTTACAACTCATTGTTATTCTGTTTGATATTTCTCCCTTTGAATTGAGTATCTAATATCCCCATCTTGGAGTTTTACCTTTCGAGCAGACTGAGGAGTATTTGTAAGTAACTTTCACTCGGTCGGAGTTTACTTACTTACTCCAACTATCATCCTTTCAACTCGCTTTATTGACTTAGTGAAAAGCTACCTGGTTGGTTTGGCTTGGTTTGTGTGTGTGTGTGTGTGTGCTTTCACCGTCTGTGGCCCTTTCACTCCCTAATGATGTCAAATCAAGTAGAGACAGCTCCTTCTCACTGTTTACACATTTCTTCTTGGTCTGCCTAGTCGTGGTTTGGTTTGATTTGGACAGGCCAACTAAACAAAACTATGTACTTTCTCTCTGTGCTCTGCGAATGTGTACAAAAACTACTTGATTCATGCTCATAAAAGTAAAAGTAAGTTTATAAAGGACCCTTATGGATGGACGGATGGATGAGATTGATTTTTTCCAGCTTTTGTTCTCGCCCATTGGGAATTCTCCGTACGAAGGACGAAAACAATTTTCGCTTCGACAGAGACACACGCTTTTCCCTCGTCAGCCAGCGTTCTGGCGACATGTTAAGTACAAATATATTGTCCCTGGGTCCATATGTCTGTCAATTCCTCCTCTCTGCTGACAGTGCACGGAGAAATGGGAATACGAAACGAAACAATATGTGTCCCTGAGCAAAGTATCAACTTTCTCCAAAGTAACAGACACCACGACCGGGCATGATTATCAACAGTTTGTAAAAAGCAGCCAGATATGATAGCTACATAAGTTTAGAAGACTTTGTATTGAGGTCAGAATTTGTAGGTGGGGAGTTGGACAAATGATGTATGAAAACAATTTTTGAGAGAGTTGATGATGAGTCCCAGGTGCCCTCTTCAACTGAGCAACAAGTTTTCCTTCAACTCAACCGAAATAAAACACTCATCATGTTTTTCTCCCTCACAAAGAACTTATGAAACTGCGTTATTGCATATTTTGGGCTTCACGTAATGTGTTCAGGCTTTATTCCCGAATGCGATCTTATAATCTCAAAATATTGCAAACTATTGAGTAATTTATATACAAAGAAGCAAATTGCATTTTCCTTCGTCTGGTGATATATTACACCGTAAGATATGGTGATGAAAGGATTAAAATTTACGTCAATCCGACATTTTCATTTCTACACAATTTTATATAAATAATTTAGCGGTAAAACCGCAGGAAAACCTATTTTTTCATTTCCTGTTCCATGTCTAATTTCATTTCATTCAGTTTCACAGTATCAAAATTGAGAGGAAATGCGAGAAACAAGATTTTTTTTCAAATATCGGTACTACCCAAATTGGGTACTACCAATATTTGATGGTGGGGAAAAATAGGCGCAAATTTTGGCAAATGTATTGGCTCATTTGGTCCATCTCATCAACCCCCCTAACCTCTGAAATTCATCAACATCCCAATATCCATTGTCATGGTCGATCGGTTACTCAATGTGCAGGCCTTAATTTTCAATGTCTAAGTGATATGTCAAATGTCCTACAATCTTTAAATTCAACTAGAGGCGGGATCGCACCATATAATTCATACTTGTCGAGATTGAGGAATATAGGTCAAGTTAGATTAGAATAGGTTAGGCCATAATAAAAATGTTTAACCAGTGAAAAGTTTTGCATGAAGCATCACAATTGCAATTAGTTAAAATACAAAATTAAGAATGTAGTTTCCGGAGTCAATATTTGCGCCTATTTTTCCCCACCATCAAATATCGGTAGTACCCAATTTGGGTAGTACCGATATTTGAAAAAAAATCTTGTTTCTCGCATTTCCTCTCAATTTTGATACTGTGAAACTGAATGAAATGAAATTAGACATGGAACAGGAAATGAAAAATAGGTTTTCCTGCGGTTTTACCGCTAAATTATTTACCAATTTTTATCTACCTCATTGTTCACTTCGCTCAAGCTATTTATTTCAGATTAGCTAAATACATTTTGGCAATTGTTGTTTTGATTATATATTTAAAGTAAACAATATTAAAGAAGTTTATCCCTAAGCCTTCTCATTTCCGCTACCAGCTTTTGATTTAGTTCTTGGCACAACTTGGTATCGTCTTGCTGTAAAATAGCTACACCATCGAGTGTTCGGACACGACTAAGGGCAACATAAGCTTGTCCGTGAGCAAAGAGCTCCGGTCCAAGATATATTACGGCAGTGTCCACTGTTATCCCCTGTACCTTATGAACCGTGACTGCCCAGCAAAGCACTATCGGTAGCATTCGACGCCGTATTTCTTCACCCCCGCGTCCGTTGTTGTACACGACGTCTTCAGGTCGGAGATCGAAGATACCATCTGAATTTCCGCAGATCCTTGGGTCGTCAAACTTTACTTGTACGGTGGCGGGTAGGTCACCAGAACGGTGTTGTTCTCTTGCAAGCATATTCCAGGTGAACCCAACAACGGTCCCCATTGACCCATTGACCAGGTATCGCGTTGTCGTGGAATTTCGGATCACCATAATTCTAGATCCAGCAGCTAGTTGGATGGAAGCAGGAAATCCTCCGCATTTATTGCTGTCTCTAGAACTACGGGATAGAGGTGCTTGGCATCCAACATTTGGTCCAGAGTTGAAGGTGTCCCTTGCCCGAATGGTGTAGACATTTATACTTTTGTCATCGCGAAGTTGTCTAGTCCGCAGGCGATTGTAGCTTGCTACTTGGGCACGGGTTGCATAGATACGGATGGAATTCTTAAACTTCTCTTGCATGTCTTTCATCTTTGGCTCCAGAGGGTTGGCATCCTTTAACTCCCTGGTTCTTAAGATCTCAAGGTCTTCGCTTGTGAGATTTGCTTCACGTAGATGGTTACATATTCGAAGGAGGGGATCATTCACTTGACGCATGTTTACCGTTAATTCCCGAAACTCAAAAGCATGCCAAATGTTGGCTTCTCCTAGATAGAGACGCGGCGTTTCGTAGATGCAGTGTCCATTCACTGGTTCCAACTGGAAGAGATCCCCAACGCAGATAACGTTCTTTCCTCCAAACGGCATCTCAGAATCAAAACAATCGCACAGGCGATGATCAATCTGCCGGAATACCTAATTAAAAATAGTAATTCTTACTATTCATGGTACCGCTGGACCATCATTAATACGAAATATAATTAATGATACATTTGCCTCACCTCGTAGGAAATCATCGAAACTTCATCAAGGATGATCCACTCAACGTTCCTAAATTTTTCGCGCATACGCTGTAGCATTTGAGCTCCTAGTTTGGCGTAGTGTGGGACAGACCCTGCCTCTACGGCCAGATGAAATGTACGATGGAGGGTCTGACCGTTTATATTCAGAGCTGCAACTCCTGTTGGAGCAGCAAGCACTACGCCGTCCAGTCCAGGACCGCCTTCCTTTATCCGAATGAGGTTAGTCAGTAAAGAGATCAAAAACGACTTTCCAGTTCCCCCAGCACCAGTAATGAACAACTTAAGTTGGACTCGTCCTTGATCATCCAAACACTGCTGAATGAGATCGTAGATCTCCTTTTGATCAGGGTTCATTTTGGCCAATTCAGTTTCGAAGCTTTCTTCGTCCATGAAAGGGATTTGATATTCGTCCCCTGGTGCCATCAAAACGTTGCTTGCATTATCAACATCGGGGAAGTAAAGGAAATGGTCGTCCTCAGCAAGGTCATTTTGAAGTTGGGCATCTCGATCATGTGAAATTTTGTCTATAGCAGCCTCCAATGCTGTCGCCATCTCCGGACGGATGAGGTGAAAATCTTCATTTGTCCTCATATCGCTCTTCCGTCGTTCGTAAGTCTCCTGCACAGATTCGCCTGGAATTAGCAGCTCTACCTCCTCATTTCTGAATGGAATGTATAGGAGAATGTGCGCGTAGATAAAATTGGCTGCATCAGTGTCGCTATGGAAAGATGGGCTTTTGACTATGGAAAAGGTTTCTCTCTTTTTCCACATACCCATGCTTCTGTCTCTTAGGTAGAAAGCCCGAGAACCTCTTTGTCTTCGCAGAATTTCCTCCTCAAACCCTTCAACCAAATCCTCATCTGGTTGCACATAACTTCGACATGGTTGATATTTCGAAGCAAATTCAAAGAGGCAGATATTGCCAAGATCATCCGGGCGTTCACAATATTTGTCAATTATGTTACTAGAGTTAAAACAAAATTTAATTTTATGATTAGCATTAAAAGGCAAATATTTATGATTACAATATTGTCATTTACCTAGCAAATTTTACTTCGTCACCATTCAGAAATGCATCCTTTCGAAGCATTCTTATCCGATCCCAAGGACGGAAGGTGGGAACGAAGACGAAGCTACGCGACGAAAACCGCATTGGGATATTACACATTCTGGCAGCACACTCTTGAGACGATAAAGTCCGCCGATTCAAAAGAATTCGGGAAACTTTCTCCATCTGATAACGAATCGGATGATTACCTTCCCTCAAGGTTTGAATTGTGCGGCGAATATCTTCGCGGAAGGTTTCCGGTTCATTCTTACCAATATATTTAGCGATATACAGGGCTACTGCTGCAACCCCAAGAACGGGCTGTATATCCATATTACAACGGAGGAGCCAAAGGAGTTTCGGATGATAATTGTTAATCCACATCTCATCTTCATTTCTTCGTAAGATGATGCCTCGTCCTCGGGTCCTGCTGTCTTCGTCCAATGTTAAACTTGTCTCAGCCATTACAGGTCGAGGAAAGCCGAAGCGGCATGTGCTACCTTTCTTGAAGCATGTAGGTGTATTTTTGTGCGTTTGGTAACGTCTAACCAGGTCCCCAATTTCTGTTTCACCATGGAGACTGCATGAAACATTGGCGTCAATGAATTCGATACCTTCTGTGGTAGCAAAATCTGGTGGATTTTCTACCCAGATGAGGGAGTGTAGATGGGGACTCCCGCGGTCTTGAAATTCAACACGGAAGGTATAGTCGACCACCGGCTTTCCAAATATTGTTGGATCATTGGTCAGTAACTTTATCAGTTCCTGGGTCCTAAGGTTGAAATGACGTGCGGCTGCCACGGGATTGGAGTTTAATAGCTCCCGACGTTCGTCATACGGCAAATTCTGAATATTGGCTGGAACAGGTTCGTCACGCGATGCCCTCCACATTGCAGTGAGAATATCAGCGGAACCAATATCATCAGTAGACACTGTAAGGAAGAACGTAGGTGGACCAAGTCTTGTCACCATTGCCATGATATCTCCTGTGTATTTCTTCCAGTACGACTTGGAACCACGGATGGCGCTCATGTACAAATGAATATTTTCTGCCACCGGAGCATTCTCATTTTCCTGGTCTTGAAATTTCATGTTGGCGCAGACGGCAATTTTGGAATCCATGATAGATTGTTCCGACCTTGAAAGTGCATAGAAGAGATAGTCATTACGACGAAATCGACGATCGGCTGACATCACTCTGGTCGCAAAGTATGCGTGAGGCGTTAATTTAGCAGCGTGATCTTGGTCTCTATTTTCGTCCAAACCGTATTGTCCGTGGGGGAAACATTGAATGAAGCATTTCTCCTCCAAATGAATTTCGTAACGCACGTTAATTGGCGGAGCAGCCGTCCTATGAAGATTCACATTTTCTTGCAAGTTGCAAGAGCTAGTGCAAACGAGATCGGTCACATCTTCTTGCAATTGTTCTTCTCTACTCTGCCCAAATCTGTCCAACCGAGGCTCAAGGAAGTCAATATTGTGGATGAGGCAATCTTCTTGTGCCTCGTCGCCAAATGCAGCATGCATGTCATTGGGATTATCTATCTCTTCAACTTCCGATGGGCTATTTATGTCTTCACGAATTGTAATATTCAGAGGAGTTACGGTAAGAACAGCAGCATTTAGGCTTTGAACACAATTGTTGTTGACTATTTTGCAAAGATGATGGTAGCTTTCTTGACATTGGCGTAGCTTTAAAATTAAAGCCTGCTGAGTTGCTGCATTTGAAATCATGCCTTGTTGAGTCCTAGCGTGACTGTCAAAATAGTAGAGATGTCCATCGCTTTTGCTTAGGCCCATTGTGTATTGACCTACGGGATGGGATTATTTTAAATTTTTGTAATGGAAACATGTTGGCAGTATTTGTGATTATACGAACCACCAGTAATTAACGCGTAGTCTGAGTTGCTCGAGACGAAATCCTCAATGGCACTGGCTAGCGCCCTCTTCGCATAGTCTTCTACTTCTGCCATCCACCTTTCAAACGCAGCGTAGAAGACAATACCTCCGTCCACCAAGCTTATACTAACAGATTTTCCAAAAACATTTGCAATTTGTCCCTCGATCTCATCAGGGTTTAAATAGTCGTATGCAACAATCTGTGCGCGGCCTTCACCATTAGTTGCGTTCCTTTCTGTATGTAAACACGAAATTTACCACTCAATCACAATATCTCAGCACGAATATTCCACATACCTATAATCCTGTTGCGACATTTCTGGTAGTAGTAGTCACCAGCCGTCAACATCCGGTCTCCATCTTGTATTGTCCAAGTACCCGGAGATTTTACTGCAGCATACGCCACAGCGGCAGCAGACATTGCAGTGCATTGTTTTCCTCCAGTTCCTGCTTTTAGAAATCGCTTGGAGGTTTGACAGAAGCTCAGCCGCATTGCCATCATCCACGGTTTTCTTGGAATTGGAACATATCCACCCTCGATGCGTGGCCTTCCCTTCCTATCAGTCACATCTGGTGTTGGATAACTATCACCTTCGTTCTGTGCTACAACGGCATCTTCAAGCCGAATACCGTCCAGGTTGAACTCCTCCATTGTCACGTTTGAGTATCCGGGATTATTTATGAGCAACCACTCTAGAGCTTCACGAAGTACTAAAACCAATACAATTAACATTATGTACTAAGAAAATTGAGTAGTGATTTAAATTGCTCTACCTTGAGGCCTTATATCAAATATGGAGGAATGTGGAAAGTCTCCAACTGATTCCGTGACAATTATTGTGCCGTTTGATGTGTTCGGCCCGAGGCGTAACTGCTCCTGAACTTCCTCCACGCTTTGGGCAAAGTGGATGACCTGCCCTTGAAGAGCAACTTGTCCTCGTCCTCGACTCAATTTGTGGATTTTAAGAAAGGCCTTCGCACGACTGACCATCCTTGCCTCCACATCCGTCAAAATACTGATAACGTTGGGTGACTCTGGGACATACATGTGGTTGACCATTGCGGTTGCTGGAACTTTTCCTTTGTTCAGGTTGTCATGGCAACGATGGCAGCAATCTATTTGGTCTCCAGTAGTTGGAACGAGATGTTCCAAGGTATTACTGTCGTACCTATTTGCCACTGACCCCAGGACTCTTCGAATTCCTTCAGTTACTGACAAAACCCTGCAAAATTTAAAGTAAAAATAAATTTGGTGCCGATTAACATGATTCCTTTGTTTCATTATATTTTCTTTTACGCTAACCTGATGCCCTTATCGTACCAAAGACGATTGCAAATGAAACATGTCCGGTTTGCAACTTGGTTGATATTCCTGATGAAGAGTTGTTGGTGAGGTGACAGGGCCAGTTCAACCTCAGTGGGGTCTATTTCCATCTTTTCGACATCAATACTTTCTTCTTGTATGGTTTTTGTGTCCTTCTGAATTTTGCACTTGTTTGCTATATCGTGCTTGTACTTTCGTAACTTTCTTTGTCTAGATGGCATCGTTTGTGTTTATTGTGAACTTGACGTGTAATTAATCGCTTTTATTATGTTGAATTTAATTAAATACTTCGATAAATATAAAAACAATTATATTCTTCGCAATGACATGTGAAGCAACAGTCGTGCAGGTAAACACACCACTTTCCTTATACCGCGAATTCATGGGGTAAAGGGAGACTCACAACACATTCAAACGAAGACACCCATGATGAGAAAATATTATAATATCATTAATACTACATACATATGCATATATGTTAATAAATATTATAGAAAATATTATACATCAAAAATTGATAAAGGTTAACTTTGGAATTGAATATAATATGTAAGTATGAAATCTAATTGAAGTTCATTGGATACTAAAACTATTTGGGCTACAATATTATGGCCAGAATTTGCAAAACCCGAACAAAACTGAATGTAAACGTTTGGAACACGTGAGTTTGGCATTTTTTGCCCCATTGAGGGTGTGGGGGGATGGGGGCACCAATGGGGCCATGGAGTCAAACAAAGATTTTTGTACACTCATGGTGTACTACCATATATCCATAGTACATCGAAATGTGAGATGGACAATTAGGGAGGATCTCCTCCTCAATGACTAACCCTCTCACATCTTCACACCGCCATAACTTTTCACCTAAGTGCGATTTCGAAAAAAGTGGTCCTTTAAGGGCACCCCTAGGGACCCTCAGGAACACAATGAACATCTTTCCAGTTCAAAATATTAATCCCCCCAGTCTGTACCCCTGTCAGACTGAAGCCACCCAAAATTCAACATTTTGAATTTTCGCGCGTATAGGAGGCCCTATTTTAAAAAATGTTTCAAACATTTGTTGTAGCCCTAGGCCCTGTAGACAATATCCCGCAATCAGATTTTCATTCTCATTCACCCAGCCCATTTGAAAAAATATTTAGTGTCCCTAGTGCCCATTTACACTTGAAGGTGAAAAGATAAAAAAGTAATCAAAATTTCCAAAAACGGTTCGCGTACCCTATGCCTACATTTTTGAGCTTGTTCGAATGCCACTAACCGCATCCATCTAGCTTAAAAAGTCGGCCTATACGACCAAACAAAATTAACATTGCCCTTAAGTGATTGCATACTATATGTTTCACATATACTTCCATGAGTCATGCAAGTAAATGGGAAAAAATAGAAAAAGAGGATTTATTTACTTTCACAACAGCAAAGATGAGCAAAACCTGGTGACTTTCCCTCTTTTTCACCCTTGCGATGAATTAAACCTCTGGCCACTGGTCTGGTCTGCCGTGGTCCTCGTTCGTCAATAGCAGAGCTGAAAAAGATGTTGGATGTTGTAATTCAATTTACGTCAATTGACATGAAAGCGTACACACGCGGACGGAAGGAAGGAGTAAAGTTTTCTGTGCTCAGCTCGATAAGTCAGCCCAGAACTGAGTCAGTCAGATCGGAACGTCATTCAAGCTTAAGAACCAGTACCAGAACCGTTAGTTAACTATGAGAACTCCTACACCAAACTAAAACACGCTTTAGCCAACAACAACACCAAAAAAGAATTGCTTGGTAAAATAAATGGTTTGCTACAAGTAGTAAAGGTCAAAGTTTCCCGATGGTACGATTTCACATCCATCTCCCAATATCGCCTGTTATTTAGGTTTTCAGGTGCTAGAAGCGAGATGAGGATTACAAGACTTTGATGATCCTCGCAGATATTTTTTTTAGGGGGCAGTCTCAAAGGATTGATGCTTTCTCCTTCTTAGGCTGTGGCTGTTGAGCAAACGTGTGATTGTTGAGTCCTCAGACGACTGCGCTTTCAACGAAACAAAGGAGGAAAATATTTGCCAACTGAGCAACTTTATCAAAGTAACAGTTATCATCATCATCATCACCATCATCTCTTCCAATGATCATAAGATCAGAAGCACAGAAGACTTTTAAAAGGATTCTAATCGCATTTTGGGGTTTGACGAACTTTTTTCCTCTGCCTTTTTATATGCGACCAACAACATGTTCACGTCATGGCAATTTATTATCCCATTGTCTCCTTTGATCTCTGACTGTACCGTTTAGAGAAACTTTCCCTGCTCGTCTTACGCTGCTGAATGAGGGACAAAGCATTTTCAGATAATTTAATTTGCTATCGAAAAGTACTAACAATCAGTATTTCATAGTAACCAAACCATTTTGTGTACAAAGTTCACAAAATGTACCACAAAGTTATTTTGCAATAATTTCCTACCCACTGACGGAGAAAAGAAGACGGAAAGAAGTACCCCACCAACACCAAAAAGAAAGCATCAACAACGTCAAAACGTGACGAAATGAACTTGTTCTGGGCGAAAGGCGCTTGCACCCTCTCCAGCCTTTGAGGCCTTCTTGGTCCTAATGGCCATTGAAAAGACGACTCTTGGCTCTGAAGGACCCTTCAAATAAAATCATTAATGAGCTCGCATGCCTCAGTCCACGGCATGTTGGCGTTGTTACCAAATACGTTTCTCCCAATGGATGGGACGGAGTTGAGTTGACTTTCACTCTCATTTGCATATCGTTGAGGTATGTCTGCAACCTACTTATTCCCTGCATTTCGCCGGAATCTTTGTCTACCTTGAAACCCTTAATTCACTTTAAGAAATCTTTGTTATCTGTAAAAAAAGGTTCATTAGAGATGTACTTATAATATACATATAAATCACGATTCGTGGGTCGGTTGCCAATGTAAGTTTGCTGTGAAATCAGGTCACGATTGTATAGACTTTCTTCCATGAAATGTAGAGCAGCATATCCATGTATTGAGCAAATAAAAGTAGCGACTGCTGGCTGTGTCAAAGAGTGGAGAAAGGATGATAAGCTTCGGAAATAATTCACATCATGTCGAACAGGGAAATGCAAATGAAGTTCTAAAACTAAAGGTAAACTTGGAAAAGAGTTGGTTCACAAATCACATCATCCCCTTCGTCTGTCGGTTTGACTTTGGATTTTGGTTTGAGATGGAGCATGACGATGATGATGAGCCTTGTGGATGGCAAACCATAATTTCATTCCGAGCAAGCTATCATTCTACGTCTAATGGCACCAGGACGAGGAATGAATAAATAATTGCGTGTGCCGATGTTGATCCCATCCCAAATCCGATGCGCCCATCTCCCAGACTTCGGTTCCCTTCACTATGTGACCTATCTGCAATAAATACAATATAGAATTGCTTTTACAATTTTACCATCACCCAAATGATATTATTGAGCATTAACTAAGAATGTATGAACAATAAAAATAATAATTTATCCTGAATAAGCAGCACATACGAGTACAGGCATTTGTGTATTTTCAACATTTCCTTAAAAATACAAACATGCAGTTGCAGAACTATGTATGTTCAAGAACGATGTGGTAAATGTTTTTTTTTGTAGAATCAATGAGGTCGGCCAGAAGTAGAAACTTCCAGCACGAAAAGCACATCAAACAACTAAAAGGCAGAAATAGACGGAAATGTCTAATTAGATATGTCCCTGAGGAAAACCAACTTCGTGTACATAGAAAGTGGGAGTTCGGTTCTTGTAAAAACTTTCCTCTCTTGAATCCAAAAAAATTTTGGGTATACATATGTGTCCAATGTATCGCATTTTGTACGTATATTTTTGTATATATATTGTGTACGTATATAGGCAACAACAAGCAATACGGATGCAACTCTTGTACATAATTGCAACTTGAACCGCATCAAACTTATCTTAGCCAATGATGATGTTGAAAAAGAAAAGACTTGATTTAAACAAACCAGATAAAGTTGCATATTAGCTTTGGAATATGAAATTCGTATTGCAAATTGTTACCAAATTCAGTTAATGCACCGTTCACTGTAACGAGCCTAGGATAATAAGTACTTCATATTTTTATTTATTTCCTTATTAAACTTGACGTTCTTTAAGAAAAAGTTGACGTCATCTTCAAAAGTATTCGTCCCTCATCGCAATGGGTGATGCTGTTTTGTTGGAAAATGTGATACATAATTACATTACGAAGGCGGCTTTCAGTTTCGACATTCATTCCCCAAGCCTCCGTCTTCCTCGTCTCGTCTTCGTTAGCATTCTATCCAGCACCTTCTCAAAAGAAGGGAAATACCACATTGTCCAAAAGAAGGGAAACTTTTTTTCCATTGGTAGATCACGATGGTAAAATTCTTCTTGTAATGCCGAACATTCCGGAATACAGCCGGGTTGCCGGTGTCATGCATCATAAAGTCAAGACAGGAATTGTGGAGAAAGTAAATGGTGAGTATGTAGTATTGTGGTATTTATTAAGTAGAAATACGACTCCCTGTATCAAAATGTGAGATTTTTTTTCTTTAACTTTGTTCCTTGTAGGATGGATTAATTTTGGGGATTTTAGGCATGATAAACCGCCCAGGATACTCGGCTGGGTAATGACGAAGGGGCCCGTCCGTGGAATACTTATATGACGACTTTCGCTTGACTCACAACTTTTCTCTTTACTTGGCTTTGTCTTGGTTTGGTGGGTTAAGGGAGGAATCGGAGTGAAGGCCGGATTGTCGGATTGATGAAACAAGTAAAGGTTGGCTGGGATGGATAAGTAAGTAAAGTAATACGGCTCAGAAGTTTGTGTGTGTCCAAGTTTCCTCCCAATCGTCTACTTTGGCGAACGTGAACTGATTGATCAAATCCACCACCCCTTTCATCTCTCGACTTAATTATCCCGATCCACCCTTCGCTCCACTCATCTCTCAGAACATGGAGTAATCATGGCCGTCAGCATTATGGTTTTCGCAATTACGTTATGCTTGAAAAGTGACTCTTTTGGAAAGACATTGTAATTTTTTTTAAATAAAATGCGATTTTTTAGAAATTGTCTCAACGACAAATGGGTACGCATTAAATAAGTGTCTAGTATAAACGGTATAAACCTTGTCTGTCCTCTCCTTGTGCTTTAAATGGATTCAGCGCGGATTGTCAGTCAAACTTTCTCTCGTGGTTATTTATCTCTACTTGTTAGTGAGTAGTACTTTCTAAGTGATATACGATTGGTAGCACATATAGAGCAGCTCCTTTCCTGGCATGTGCCCAGCCAAAACGTCGGTGTCGTCAATGCCCTCACCGTGTTCTCATTTTCAAGCCTATCATCTAATGGCGATAGTTAAAATGCCGCTTGCCCAACAAATCCTGCCTTCCTTTCCCTGTGCACTAACTCACTACCTGTTATAAGTCCAAAAGTTGAGATGTAATGTCGTCAAAAGCCCTGAGATTAGAATTAATGTCTTTATGGGTGCATCCGTCTTTATTGTCTAAAGCCAAACAAGGAAGAAGTTGGTTGGCTAAGTTGGAATCATGAAATAAATCCCTGTTCCGGCAAATTTACTCAATCTCTTAGAAAGCACTCAACGACTGTATTTGACTAAACTTTACAAACTTTCCCAGTTCCCCATGATAGGTACACATATAAATACATGAAACGCTAGTAAAAGTGTGCTTAGGATATAATTTGTATTTAACTAGAAAAGTTAGACGAGCGTTCAATGAAGATTTTCCCAATTTGTGCCATGATTTGCTTATTTTTTAAGCAATCGCAAATACCAATTTTCCTTTCCTTACAACTTTTAAAACCATGAGCAAGGTATTGAACAAAGAATTGAGTTTGTCTTTGTTTTTAGTATGCGGTGCGTACATATTGGTTGACAAATGACATATTTTGACAACCGAGATACACAAATAGGTTAGCGAATGCATGTTCCACCAGCATATCATAGATTGTATACATGTACTAATGTGATGCAAATAAACGTATGTATTACCTATATTCGACGTTAATTTTATAATCATTTATTATTAATTGCATATAAAATCAAAATTGGGAATTTAAGTAATTACACAAGATCACTAGCGAACAGCATAACTTTAGAAACTGGAAACGAAACCGGTTGACTCTTCAAAATATTCACATTGGTGTTATTACTTCGTGTAAATTGAGCAATATATTGATATAAAAATAATAATCAAACCACACCCGTATACTTTAAAGCTTGAGTAACAATTAAATAGTATAAGGAAATAATCTAATTATTTTAACGACTATTTAGCGCTACAATGTAAACAAAAGTAAAATACTACCAACGCCCTCATCAATTAATTAGTATTACATGATTGAACTTTCTATTCACAACTACATTCTGCATTTGCTATTGTGTTGTAAATGTTCCGTGTATTACACCTTTTTTTCAATACCGAAGTGAGACCGAAAATTGTAAATTATTGTTGCAAACTTGTAAATTGTCATTATCATCAGCAGTACTTACACCCAAGCGGGGGTAATAAAGTCAACAGTTGAACTTTAGTGTTCATGTCACGAGAAACTACGCGTGCATGTAGTGCGTCTCCTAGAACTTCTACGTGTTTATTTATGTGTATATTCAATTCACTTAACTAATCCAGCCAAAGTCATTGTTGTCACTTTTAAATGATACATATTTCTTGAATTCAGAATTGAACCTGTATTTGATTATGTCAATAATGCAACTTTAATATATTATGTGCAACCTTTACATTAAAAACTAAGACTTAGCAAAATATCAAGACCTATATTGCTCTTATTTTGTATATAGAAATCATAACGATAAACGACTTATGAATTGTTAATGTATTTGGTAACTCTAATTCCGACTTATCCTTATTAGTGTCAAGAAAGTGCTGAATCTTCTCCTCCAGTTTTTGCATCACATGGTATCGGTGCATACATGTAAATTTATTTAAATATATATTTCTACTTTGCAAGCTCTATAAAGTATATTCTGAGCAAATTGAGTGTCATTGAAAAAATATTGTATGAAGAAAGAATCACAAGCTAACTATGGGCTGTCATCACCTTTTCCTACGTCAAGTGAAAGCTTTGTTTGCATCTATTTACGCCATCATTATTTATTTATGCATTGTCGATGCCCCAAACACTGTCAACTGTGTGACCATTGTTACGACCAATGGGACAGCAATCTTCGACTTAGAAACTTTATAAAACATAAGACTTACTATAAGCAATTATGACTTTACATAAATAATTTCATAAAACTAGATCATTTCTGTCAGCATATGGTGCTCTTTACAGAGATTTTCTTCATATTGTAGCCATGCTTCGTTCTACGAAACGATCCGATCCGTCTATTATGTGTCTTCAAACACAGTTTTTTGTAGGGGTCATAAATTAAGCTGTTGCAAACTGCTCAAAATCTGACTCTCGGATTATCCGGGCGACGGCCTTGTAATCCTGGTGCAATTTATGGGCACTGTAATGTAAATAAACCAATATGAGTCAAACTTCAATTTTAATCATGTACCTGAGCTGAATATAGCTCAGACACGCAAACTTAGGACGCTAGTTAAAGTGCACGACATTCCAATGGTACCGAATGTCTTGAAATATTTTATTGAATAAAATTTAACGTGATTAGAATTTTTTCTAAAATGCAATAATTTTAATATCTAAAACTGAACATCGTCCTAAGCTGTAGCATAATCCCTGAATGAAGCATAGGTGAAACGTGTTTGCAAGTTTACAAAAGAAATAAAATGCCCAAAACATTTGAGAGTGGATTTATCAAGAGATTTTGGCTGTAAAGCGAAATACTACAAGCATACATTGTTTGTGTGAATGAGTGAGAAAATAATGTTAAAGGTTTAATATTCGACCAAAATTTATGTGTATAAAGAGCATTTTACATAATAAATTCCACCCATTCAATAAACCCAGCTCATTACGAGGAATACAACCTTAATCTGGTTAGGTTTTGTTATTAGCAGTTTTACTCGATTGCAAAGCCAGTCTCGACGACTTTTTGTGAACTGCATCAAAGAAACAATAAAAATGATTATGGGTTGGCTTACCTATAGACGTGGGTCAATAGCGAATTCCTTGAGCTGTATACCCGTCCACAGAGGAGACACTTTCCTGTTATAAAAATAAAACACCAATTTCAGTATGTTAAAATTCCAAAATTGTTAAAAGCTACTTTTCGGAATTGATTCTTAGAAGCTTTATGAATAATCAGGGACAATTTCAGAAAAAGTTAGCATATACTTGTGTTTTTCTTAGGTGAAGGAAAAGTAAGCATAAGGTGATCGTGTTAAAAGATCACCATGGTTACGGCGAAGCCTAAGTATGCATTCAGCTGCAACTTTGAAAAGGTCGCACTGAGATTTCGCCCAAACCGTTCGTTGCATCGAAAACATGTTGAAACAAAAAAACCAGAGAATTATGTTTTACAGATACGTTTTTTTATTTTTTCAAAAATTCTAATTCCTTCTTGTAGAAAGTCCGATGCCTTAAATTTCAAATCCATTTCTTGGCATCAAGATAGTGTTTCTGACCTGGGGCTTTCCATTTTTATTATTCTCTAGGATAATTCGCAAATTTTAAGCCTTTGTTCGACTTAATCGGATGAAAACTCACGGAATTAGAGCTTTTTGAAATATTTGCATTAAGCAACCTATTTACATGTTAGGTTACTGGTTGCTAACGTGCGCTAATAGTTTATATAGCATCGCTATTCAATACCCAACATAACCAATGTTGCTAGACAATCGAATTACGTTATTATCAGATCGCTAAGTGTCAAGGCATGTTGCAACAGAACAATTCAGAAACTGGGGGATTAAATTGGTATACCACGCATCCACCCACAGGAGAATTAACAACGTTTAAGATTTTAAAATTGCATATGATTTTATGCATATAAGTTCACAAATCACTAAAAATAATTAAATAAATAAATTTTAAAAAACAAACTTAGGTGAAGGACGCGCTTAAAATATTAAAACAAGAAGCATTAAAAAATGTCATAAATCGTTTAATATTTATTAACTTTTACTTCACCGGGGGCCCAACTAACAGGAAAAAAGTTATACTTTCAAGCATTTGGAACAATTATACGAAATACATGGTGGTTTAAATGCCAGGTTACAATGAAAAATTTTTCAATGGGAAAAATTCGTAAATTTCCAGTAGTTACGGATTTGGGATTGAGATTTTTATTAACTTTTATCAAAATTATGGAACACTGATGACAAAATTCTTAAAATCTTGAATTTCAGAGGCAAAATTTCGGAACTAATGGATATTTTAGAATTTTTCCCATTGAAAAATTTTCCATTGTAACCTGACATTTAAACCACCCGTAATATGTATTTGTATATCAAACTTGCAAGATTTGAATGGTTATCTTTCAATAAATCGCGACACCTCTTATAGAGGAAATTCATGTTCTGGCGTATTTTAATAACTCCCCATGTAATGCTGCACTTAATATTTATCGGTGGTTTAGTTACATTTATTGATATTCATTGCTTTGAAAATTTAATAGTTGCATGGGCCCACGGTGAAGTAAAAGTTAATATATATTAAACGATTTATGACATTTTTTGATGCTTCTTGTTTTAATATTTTAAGCGCGTCCTTCACCTAAGTTTGTTTTTTAAAATTTATTTATTATTCGATGAGTTCCTTTCCTTTTAAAGAAAAGCATGAAAAATGAGCGTAATTCATGAAACGAACCTTGTATGCGTGCACAATGTACATCTTCCATGTGTCGTTTTAATGCCGATAAACTGCTTAAAACTTTGCTGCAACTCGTACAACTGAAAATTGAGTTAATTCATTAATCAAATATCATATTTACTAGCAGTCGAATAATACAGAGCTCAAACTATAAACGTATAATTAGCAAAATATTTAAGGTACTTACGCAACATAGCGTTTTTGCTTCCTCAAACCGGCTGATAGGAGATTTCTAAATTGAGCACATTAAAAACTTCAATTAAATCTGCATTGTTCAATGCCCTGCACTTTGCATGACATTTTTTGTTGAATTAGACCAGAAAAACCGCTAATCCTACATAAGTGTCTAGTCAACGGTTATGCATTTATGGACGGGTCATCTCGTTATTCTACTTTGAAACAAAATATAAAAAACAATCCTAGACTATGTAGGTATAAGTTGTCTGGCTCAATACGTTGTAAAATTATCCTATCCTATTCTAAAACTCGTTTCTAATGAACGTAAAATAGCTACATATATATTGCAGGTTAAAAAAACTAAATGGATTTTACGTTTCAAAGGTACGTGCAAGTGCATCTCAATGTCATTCATCTCGGCAATATTATTCACCTCTTACAAGCTCCAAGAACTTAATAAACAATGCGGTTTTATCGGTTTTCTGTTATTCGTGCATTTCAAGTCCCAGGTTTTCCTATCTTACTTTATTGTACTTAAATATGTATGGATTTTGCCTTTATGTATTTTATGAAGAGTGTTCCACGGTTTGTAAATGAATCATTTGAATCAATGTCCGTCGACACTTGCATAAAAAACGGCTTTACTTGACTGGACAATGCCGTATAGATCTTTCGTATTCTTTTTGTCACCACCTCTATTACGCAAGTTTCGAAAATGCAAAGAATAAATTCTAAGTCTGACTGAGAATACTGCTGATGGGACCAATACTTACAAATTAAACAAAGGAAGAGAAAAGCTTACGGATCATTATGCGACAAATTATCGAAAAAACCCGAATTTCCTGGACTGCTCGATGGTTTGCTGCTGGTGGAACCACCTTGTAAGGGTTCTCGCATCATCCTCATTAGAATCCCCTCATTAATCGCAGACACACCTCCCGATTGAGGTGACCCTTGACCTGGTAACTGATGAGCTTTTGGAATCATTGGTCGAGCCAATTTGCTCAAATGTTTGAGCGTCAACTGCTGCTGGAGTGAAAGTGGTGAAGATGGAACGGACAAGCCACCCCCACTCAAATTACCACCTACGGTTGGAGTCACAGATAATGCAGAGTTTCCCATCAACGACAGATTGAAACTGTTACTGAAACTGGTTGGTTTATGAGAAAATGAGTGACGCCTATCACTAATGGTGAAGGACTCATCTGACTCTCGTAAGGACACTTCCGGTTGAATTGACATGGAGAAAGAGTCATCATCATCGTCATACTCATCATCCATGTCTCCATCGTGGATGGACATTCTTCCCTCTCGCTCATCCCCCAAGGGTCGACTGTCTTGGTCCATGTCCAAACTCTCAGTGTCATGATTATGATTATGATAGCGACCAATATGCAGATTAAGAGCAGTGTTGCCTTTGGCATCTGGATTGTTGCTTGCATTGCTGTCGTCCTGAACATCGTCCTCAACGTCAACACCACCGTTTCGGTTCATAGGCGGGGAAAGCTGTGAGTTGTCATCCCCGTTGGAAGTGGTGTGGTTCAAATGGTGACTAAGTCTTGAGGTGTCATTGTGTGGGGATGGCATATTGTTGTTATTGTTGGACGCCTGTGAAGATATTGAGCTATTTGCAGATCGCCCACTGCCCCCACCAATGAGGGCAGGACGAGAAGTGCCTTTGGTGGACTCATCATCGGATGAATTAATAACAACACCTGCAGTGTTGGAAATTGAGTTGAACGATTGACCATTTTCCTTTGGTGGTGTTGAGCGTTGAGAGTTGTTGATTTGGGAAGAAATTGCACTAAGTATTTTAGAAGGAATGGAACTATTATTGGCTTCTTCGTCAAGCCTGGCTTCCGATGCGAGTCTCTTATTGGGGTTGGACGGTGAAGCTATTGGTGAACTGGTGGATAAGTTTTGAGCATAAGCAAGGGGGATATTGGTTTCGAGATCCTATAAATACAAAATATATGTAACAAGCCTTATAAATATGTAGGATTGGGCAAAAAGGGTGAGGCAACATATGAATTAAGTATTTGGGTACCTCGTTAAGCTCAAAATCCATCCCCTTAATTCTAAGTAGTTTAGCTACTGCTAAGAATGATTTCAGAGATCGCTTATTGATTTTAATCTCTCCATCATAGATGAATTTTAAAAGATTTCCCAAGTCCGACGCACCGATGTGTGGCCTAGAATTTACAAAGCAAAGAGGGAAAATAGTAAGTTCATTGACCTCCCTCATTTTTGTTTTCCCTTTCGCTCTCCAGCAAATTACGTTCATAAAAAACTTATAGAATTCTGAGCTGCATACTTTTTTTTATGTGAACAGTAATTTTATAAGTAAATAATTACAAGTAATTTTTATAAATAACAATTAATTGCCGAGTTAAAGGATGGAGTTAAATTACGAAATTTTAAATTTACAAACGCTTCCTGTTGTCCCAATTCATCGCCGAGAGATTGTCGTTCGAGGTCCCGCACCACCGTTCTGTCGAGTACTGACGGTGCCGGAAAGACGTGGGGCAAACGTTGATGGAGGTAAGTATTTTGTAAGTAGTATAATTATTATCGTGGGAATTTAATTATCACGTGTTACAATTACATAGGAGTGGAAGCAATAAAAAATACTTTTTATGGGATTGCCAGACCAGCTGAACAAATTGTAGAAAATGCTCCAATTTACAGTAACCCCGAAATCTTGTCCCAAGAACCTCCATCATATAATAGGGACCCTCCTCTTTGTCAAGCTGAACGTGACGTTGCTGTTGACATGATTCAAAGAGCTGGACCTGATGGAATTGATGTATTGGGGAGAGATTTACAATTGGTTTGGATGCCAAAGTGTCCTAGAGGTTGGGGTCAATCAGTTAAACGGGTGTCAGACCAACTTAGTGTAAAACGAGCGGTAGGAGTTAGAAAAAATGGATCCTTCAATTACAAATATGATCCAATTTGCACATATTTAGGTAATTGTATACATCACCCATATAATTATAATGCTCAAATTGTCTCATGATTCTCATTAATATTGATAGATTGCTTCAACTATATTGGAACACGGGTGGCTGAAGAGAATCCAAAATGTGTTTTGCATAAAGGACCTTATACTGGCTTCGTGGTATTCGAATATGAAATACTGTCTCATCCACCACTTTCTGTTCTTCAAACTATTGAACACCGATTTGTTTCATTCACGTATTTAAACGACTCTACGAGAGAAGAGCACATGAGAATTGGAATGCAGAATTTCACTCAATCACTTGGGCAAGAAGTAAGAAGACAATTCTTCAATGCTCGAGAGGATGCTGAGAAAACTTATGCTCTCTGGAAAACTTCTGCAATGTTTATGCAACTTCACTCTCCGTCATCATTCAGGTATAAGGGTGTGTCCATTTCATTGGCAATTGGATTAGAAGATCAGCTTAAGCAAGAATTAAGAACAAGATATGGACTTCAGCTCGAAGTCACAGCCATCCTTCAGGATGAAGGAGAAAGTCGCAAGATTTCATTTCCATTTGGTATAGAAGCACGAGAAACGGATAAATTGGCAGATTTGGTCAGCTCCACCCACGGTGCTCTCTACGTTATCTGTGATGATAAGATCATGTATGGTGGTCAATGTATTGATAAAGGAGGCTGTCTCCATCGTGCTACTGACTTGAACGACACAATCAACAACTATAAGCGATTGACTGGTGGAAATCCACAGCTCATCCCCATTGCCAGCGTACAAAAAGGAGTGAAGTCCCGAAACTTGTTTAAGATGGAGTCTCATCTCCATGTCGCATTATACCTGGCTTATCTATTTAGGTTGAGAAACCCATTTCACCAAAACTACCAACTCTATCACCCATATTCTATCAACAAAGAGACTAACTCTAATTTCGATAATCTTTCGTGGAATATGATTCAGCAGTTTGTGTTTCGGAAATTTGGCGTTAAAATTGAGCTTTGTCATGCATAGATATAAATGTTTATCAATTGTTGCTTATAAAATGCTTAAATAATAATAATAAATAATAATACTTACATAAATATAACCGCATGCTGTAATGCAGGCACGCTCTGAAACCCCAAAATGTACATAAATCACAATTCCTCCTTATAATTTGGTGTGTGCAGAACAAATGTGTTTGATTTCTTACCTCCAACATATTTTTCAGATATGAACTGCTGGCAGAAAGGAGTAGTTTGTGGGCCTTGAATATTTTATTGTCTGCAACAATCGTCGTGTCCACAAATGCTTCTTCCCGATATAGACTCGCCATGGACCCCAACAACGCCGAACGTTGTGCGTCCCACCGCAAATTAAATAAAGCGTCTTCCGTCATTTTCCTGCAATTCATAAAAATTAAGTTGCTGGTTAGGCAGCTTTGGTAGATTTGACGTACTTTTGTACGCATTGGATTCACGTGTCATTTGAAATCATATATTGTTTCATTGTGAATTAAGTGTTTGCCTCATGATATCACAATAAATAGATAGGCAATTAATGACTCAAGTTTTGCCACTACATGAGCAACTAAAATAATCAGCAGTTGCTGAAAATTCGACTGATACAGGTACGCATATTATTTAGTACTAATGCAATAAGTTTTTTTAATACAAAGAAAGTCACCAGCCCATATCAACGGGAACATGTATAACGTTTTTCTTGATGCCAAACTATTCTAGTTATGGTCTAGGTGCTCTCCCAACCTTTAGTTTAATGGCAAATTGCTACAAAGTTTCATCTTAATGGAAAAAATTGTAGAGTTATGATTGAAAATCCGCATTTACCAAAATTTCATAATACTTCAAACGCACCATAAAACTTCATGGCTGAGTAATTTTAGAACAAAGCAATTAAACAGACTGTGTTCTAATAAAAACTTAATTTGTACAGACGTCGCAGTTTCAATAAATCCAAAAACTATTTTCAAATATCCTTTACATCACAGCCTCACAGACAGTCATTTACGTAAGTAAAGCACCCATGTGCATATAGAGCTATGTACATACGTCACAGGTGCATTGAAGATGTAGATTAGAAATTTAACAGGAAATGACTACTTGGTTTGCAGTGTGCAAGCGGTGTTCAATTGTTGTACTGATAATTGATACTTCACATGAGTGAACATAAATCTGACTTTATTAACGTGCTAAATGCTTAATGAGCAAATGGCTCGCTCTCCGTTTCAAAATTGCATTCTCAAGTAATTCATGGACTAAAGTATCAAAGGAAATTGTAATATTGTATGTAATTTGAGAAGGAAGTGATAATTGATACGTAATCTTGCATGTAAATCAGTGCTAGCAACATGACATAGATCCACTTATTTACTTGTCAGTCACTGGGTTAAAATCAAAGATTGTTTAATAATAACTATAATAATAATAATTTGTTGTATTTATGCATACATAGTTGCAGTTATTTTTGTATTATTTGCCCTGGTGTCAAAATAAAGTCGTCCTCAGAGACATAAATTCGCATGCAGCCAATCACAAGTTTTTACACGAGACGAGAAACTTCGTTGCCGACTGTTGTATGTAGTAGGTGGCTTGAGATTATTGAGATTATCACTCCCAAAGACAAGTTCTGAATTATTTTATGCTTGGTAAGTATGTGCATGGGCATCTAGATGACCATGCTGTTTAGCTTGGAATTAAGTGCACAAATTAAATATTACTACGATACTTATTTGTGGAATGAATTATTGGATATTCGTGCTGCTACTCGGTGTCTTAAAAAACTGAATTGAGCTACAGAATATTTTCTATTGGTACAATTTGAATAAATATGTGTAGACACATTGCTGCGTGTAGCTATAACTACCTTGAACCCGATGAGGACCTCATGATTATTCGATTGCAAACTGAATTCAAGTGGTGGATTTTTAATTGCTGATTCACTAGAATATGACCCGTCGTCCTCCTCGATACTACAATTATTACCTACTCGACTGCTGGAAAGTGTAGCTTTTGCTATAATGAATTTCGCAACCACGATATTAGAATCTACATCGCATAACGTCCTCCATGTGCTTATCTCAACCACGCAGTTAGCAGTAAGCAAAATATGTCAAGTAAAAAGCACTTGCCTAATAACTTATCGGAATAAAATATATAGAGCTGCCTTGTTATTGCTTTAAACAATGTGCGGTTCCAAACTCTCAATTCCCAAAAAACTGGCATAAAATGATTCTGTTCACACACCATGTCTGCTGCTATTGTACTTTACACCTTCATCGAGTCAACAAATAAGAAGATAAGCGAATAAATGGTTGTGATTAGGAAAAATCTAGTCCACGTTCCACTAAATGTAACATCAAACGAAGGAGATGACAATGATATGAGTAACACAACGTCAAGTCTCCGAGTGGTGCAAAACATTTAGTCAATTCCATGACCATAATTACTCAATTTTTGAAACTTCACAGAGTAAATCGGCAACACATGCATACTTATTTGGACTGGAGCCTCATTTCCACGCAGACAAGGCGCATGATGTGACCCGGTACTGATGAGCAGAAGAAGAGGTGGAGATGACACGGCGATGACGCGACATAGTTTCTCATATCAAATAGCAAACAGTTTACCTAAACAGGCTACAGATTAGTAGACATTTCCAGTACACAACAACTTTTCAAGTCTCTCTGTTTACTTATGACAAGTGCAGCATTATAGTTTTGAGGTGTAATAATAATAAAACGAGATTTAGTTGGTTCATCTGCGGCTGTAAATTTCGGTGTCAGAATAATCTCTCTTAGGTTTTAGGTGCCACGAGAGAGTAGAGCTGGGGTGCGATAAAAAGTAATAGGGAATACATACGACTCATCTCCACGACATACTTCCAAATTTCAATTGATCATCAAGTCGCGAGGTTGTTTTGAGTTAACTTTGAAACATATGTACGTAGGTTCTCATCTTCATACGGAAAATTAGATGATGGTATCAAAGCAAACATTCAGTCAGCATTTAGATATTACAATTACACAAGAATAAGCTCTTATCTATTTATTCTCTATTGTTAAATGTGGAATGTTTTGAGGTGGATGAAATTTAATATTTGATCAAGTCTATTGTCCAAACGAAACCAATATAACGAACTATTTAACGGCAGGTACATAGATGTTGGTGTATCCAGTATTATTAGCACTACA
The DNA here is from genome assembly GCF_002217175.1 of Folsomia candida. NCBI lineage: Eukaryota > Metazoa > Arthropoda > Collembola > Entomobryomorpha > Isotomidae > Folsomia > Folsomia candida. Next base: position 16,072,296 of record NW_019091193.1, on the reverse strand, counting down.
AGCTCACGAGCAACGACGGCACAACGGAGAGCCACGATCCACTTCAAAATGGACATCATTCTAAATTGAAGCAACTATCTACTAGTCGAATTGGATATGAGCTGCTGCAAACAATGTGCTGAAATGATCTTTGATCGCATGTGTCTCTTGTTCAATTGTTTTTTTTGCCACACAAAAAACGTCCATGACAGAAAGATAAGTCATAATTTGGATACATCATCATGAGAAACTGAATGATACTACCGGCTTGATGAAATTGTATTAAACCCATCCAGTTGTGCAATCCTATGTGACATGTGGTGGCTCTGGCTGCTACAACGGCAACACACGGACCGAGAGTTTAGGGTTATCTAAATTATTGCGTTATTTTTTCTTGGAAAACTTTGGTCTGATGATGCGATGTTTATGCGTTCGGCCTCTGCGTCCCGTCCATTTCCTTCCACACCATTGCATCACCACTCTCTCCACGCTGTGTCAATATGCAGTGGTGAATTGAAGCCTATAATATATCGCTTTTAAATCATTCATCCCACGTTAAGGTGTAAGTAAGCAGACGCAAATGTTAATCACAAGTAATTATGAAATTATGCATTTCGCATTTATCCCGGAATGCTCATGGGTCGCCTGAGTTGAGGTGTACAAAACAAAAACAGGCTACTTAATCTTCACATCCTGGCTGGACAATATATACACATGCATACGTAAGCATATTACCTCCTGTTGGAAACTGAAATTCTACAAATTGCAGTCAACAGTTATATGTCATGTTATGACGCACGATGATAGGAATAAGTCAAACCAACAATGTGATGCTGATTAACCCATTGGAAACGAAACCCGATTACTCATTCAGTCATAATTTTCTATAAATTTTTAAAATATTTTGTCAATTACCTGATTATTGGAAATGTTGTTTGCTTTCCGAAAGATTGAAATGTGTTGGCTGTTCTTTTGCATACAAACACTAAATCCGGTAAGATTTATAACTTTCGTCAGTGCATAAGCTTATTTTGTAAATATATTGTTACAAGTCTTTGATTTTGTAAATATATTGCTGCAAGTCTTTATTTTGTAAATAATTGATTGACTTGGAAGGTATGTACTAGTCCACGCTGCCAAAATTATAACAAATAATAATTATTATTATGTAATTATCTAATTGTTTGTGTTATTATTGTATTACGTAACACTTGTCTTTATAAAAATCTAATGGTTTCACTGAGTCTTTTGTATTTATTACACTATGTTTTTAGATTGTACCAATATTTTAAACTTTTACTTCCAAGCCCAATAAGTTAAGACAGACGCATGCACTAAGTATGCATGTCTTCCTACATACGTATAACCAACAATGGAACTACGACATAATAAATCGTAAATGCTAAACACCGACGAGCATATTCCTGTCTTCCAAAGTAATTGCAGCAGCGAAGCACAAAAGATACAAAGTTATTACTGCATGTAAACAGACAATTGAATCCAGACCATGTCAGATAAGGTGACGTAGTAGTATTATTATTATAGTAACAATATGCGCGTTAAGGTTAAAACTTTCTAGGATTTCGGTTTTAATACAAAGAAAATAGCAATATCCGTGAATATATATCTGCATTTACTCCATAGCACTAAACACAATGACAGTTAATTGTTCTGAAGGTTCAGTCATCAATCAATTATTCTTAAGGTTTGGGAATGTTAATTTCATAAAACAATTTTCAATGACATAAAATTGTAGTCGAGTCGCGAAAAATGAGCAAATCACTTGTTACATAAAATTATGTATTTCATTAAGCGTATGTACATACATAAATATGTAAGTTTATGTCGTAATTTTCTTCACTTGTCACTTGTTAAAGAGATTCGGGAAGTACATGTGCACAAATGCTTCGATTCAGGGAAACTGAGACTGTGAGGCAATGTGAGAAAATGAAAATAACTCGTACGGGTTGAAGAGAGATGAATCACATTACAACAAAATCCTAGATATTGAGGAGCTCTGACGAAGGATTATTAGCTGGACACTGATCAGGCTGAAATGGGCCATAAGAACTTGACTTAGACAGATCTTAGATTTTCACCCCTCTTGAAAGTCGTCGCTTGGTCAACACGCTTATTATTATTATTATTAGACATGGGAGTAAACTATAAAAATTTATTAATGTGATCAGTTTATTCTGCTCCAATCTTGTTTCAACGCTTCGCATGTCATCACATGTTTACTAAAACCACATTGATTTTATCTTCGTCTTGTTACTTCCTATAAGTTGCGATTGATAATAACACACAGTTCAGCCCAGACTCTCCCAGAGCAATTTGTTTACGACTCATACACACATCATATTCACTAATGCATAGATAAATACTTCCATGTTATTAGTTCTGTAATGGAGTACCTTCAATAAAAATTGGGTAGTTAAAACAGCACTACTTTTGTTGACTTGTGTTGTGTATGACTTGCACTGATGCAAAAAAATTAAAATTATGGAAATTTACTGGATATGAAAAAAGTTTGATGGCTTGTAAAATATGTAAAGTGTCGACAATCAATATGATGATGAGATTACTTCCTTTCTTCACGTTCAGATTGGGAGGATTAAGCTGTACTCAATTTTGCTTTCAGACAATATCACAACCAATCGAGCGTATTTAATTCGGCTAATGTTGTTGAAATTTAAATTAAATGATGGTTAAAATGGTATTTTTAAGAATCTCGATTGCATTAGTATATTTATTTGCTTTTAGTAAATTCATACGTTACACACACAGATATGTAATTTGGCTGTGCTACACACTTTTCACTTTGTTAACTGATTTTGCGATTTCCGATTTTGTTTTCCATTTGTTTCTCATCAGCACCAACACAACTGAAAACACAGTCAGTACAACTCGTCTGTTATTTCATGCTAATCTGCAGATACAATTGTTATTATTGCAGCTTATTTCACGAAAATATCAACTTTTTCATTAACTCTTCAGGATCTTAACGGTGCAAGATAAATGCAGACGAAGGATGATCGACACTAACACGCTACACTAATTTTAAAATTTCCCCAAATTGGATCGATGCAGGTGGCAAAGTGTTATATCTTATGAAGAAATCTGGTCAAATTTGCATTCGACAAGCAAAACACGGCGAGATGAGGAACGAAACCCCAGATTAGTGATAAAAGACTTTGACACGCTAATTGTTCTTACGAAACGTTGGTAATAATCACAGTACACAGCAATGTAAGACGCAAGAAGCGAACTAAGTGTCAGTGTCAATAAGAATAGAAATCACTTTTGAGGATTACTCCTTATTCTTCATCTTGGTCTACAACAGTACGTACGTTTTTGACGCAATCCGTATTCCGTAGTAGTGTTTATGTAGTAAAGCACTATAAAATGGGACAAAAAGGATGGTTCGTGATGACTGATAAGATTTGAGCGTTTGGAAGTTTGTCACCCTTGAAATTGATTCCACGCATGGAAAATCAAGCCGCAATTACTAATTAAATATGTGTACAATTAACTTCTTAATTTACTGTTGAGTTAATTTGTCAAGAACCGTAAATACAAAAATGTGACCTCATAGAAATATGTCAGTGTGTAACTACTTTGTTCAGCACGATATGAGCCAATGAGCTAGCCTGCAAATACTAAAAGTGCGCTGTAAGTCTTATGCAAACAGAAATTTTGCTTTGTAGAATAACCACTTTAAGCTGAGGATTCAAATAAAAAACTCGAGACAAAAATCTTAGAAGTTAGTCGTAGAAGTTACAAATAGAAAATGAAAATTGCGCATTCGTCCTGTATGTAATTCTGTTCCTGTTTCGTGCATCCACGAAATGAAACGTACTTACACACGATGTATCAAAAATCAGCTCACTTGAGGGCAACTATAAGGCTAAGCAACATTATTTTAATATAACTCCAATCCACTTTGCAGCAGCAGAAGAAGAAGTTTGTTGAGTTTTAAGTAAGTTATCTCGTCTCGTATGTATCTCTCCATCATTGAACTCGCTCCTTGTCTGTGCATTGTATGTGCTATCTCAACTTCAATCCATTCAGTCGGGTGTGAGCTTAATATTGCGTTATTATGCCTGCGTACAACAAATGCAGCTAAAAAATGAGATTGTTTGGTAGAAGCCGTTTTACGAGATCATCATCAATGAGACTAGCAGAGAAGTGCATACCTAAGTAGCCCTGATTTGAGGTCTCTTTCAAATGTGTCATTTTTAGTTCGAATTTAAAACACTCAATTATTTGTCTTCCTAAGGTTTGTGTTATTCTGTCATGAACACGGAGTGTAAGCAGCTCTATGTCCTTCAATACTAAATTGATGCCTGTTACTTTCCGGTATGGCTGACAAGAAGTGGATCTGATTTTATTATCAACTTGATTCTATTCAGTTTCAAAAACAATTTTGCATGTGCGTACGTGTGCAAGAATTTTTTAGTTTTGTTATTCTATCAATAAATAAGTTACTGAGCAGTGAGCAGTAACTTCAAGTATTTTAAACTGAATTGAATTGGTACACTTTTGCTAATAATGTATGCCATAATTTAGATTTGTAACACCGCAGTACTAAATATACACCATTCATTTTTGCTAGTCCGTCGTTAGTAAAATAAGTATTTTCAACCATGAACAGGATGATTTAGAATAAATATTTGCTCATGCTTTCATTTTTCGAATAGCAGTGTTTTTGGCACAGTAGCATAATTATGAACATTCGATCTAATCTGCGCATAGTTTTTTGGTTTTACCCCATTTTTAGTTCTTTTGCTACCACAAAATTAATATTCCATTCTGATAGTTGTCTGCATACAATAAAAATCAGAATAAAAAAACAAAACAACCTTCAAATTATTTCTTACATGAACAGCGTACATATAAAGTAAATGTGTACATTCATGTTCCTATGTACTCTGATGTATCAGTTTACCTTCGCTTTTGAAGCCGTGTACTTAAAAGTGCTGTATGAATTAAATACGTTATTGTGTAATTGACAATTGATTTAGTATTACATGGATAGCAGTTTTAGTAGCATGACACCAATTAACTAACTCTACTGATATCCGATAATATACTAAATTGACCGTTAGTTCCATAAGTAAATGCTTATCATATAAAGTAACTGAGGAAATTCATCAGCAGCAGAAACAAAATTACTAACACAAGTGGATGAGAGCTTTTAGATCATCTGGGGAGCAATTACAGCACATTATGAATGTTATCTCCTACACCATATAGCCAGCAGTTATTACATATGTATGCAGAGAGAGTCAGCGTTATCATACGTAATGCTTACTACCAAGTATTATTATTCTATGTACATGCATACAAGTTAAGTTGGCTGATTAAGTGATGTTGAATTTTAATTTTCTACGCACTCGTTCAGATCCAAATCCATATTTCACGTGGGAGATAGATAGCACAGACATGCTTCTTTGTATAAGACGACGACATGAATGAATCGTTGATGGCTTAAAAAATATCTCGTCCTCGTTTATTTGTTATTCAATAGAATAATAATACCTCGCGTTGCTTTTGCTTTCGCTGGATGATTGAGTTGTTTTTTAGACCGAAGGATGAACAACACATCGGCACCTTGATCGGATTTGAATGCTGGGATGAAAATTAGACATCACGATGATTGTCTAGCTGCAGCGTGTTTTGTCCAAGTTTTATTATGATGACATCTTGTACACACATTTATGGACGTGTGTTAAATGTTGGAAATTTATAGCCAACATGCATAGTTTAGAAATGCGATACGTTGAACTCGTTTTTAATTAAGCTGATTAATTTTGTTCCATGAGTTTGATTTGCTCGTTTTAAGCATGGTTAAAATGTATGTATCTATAATAAAGACCAAGTGCGAGATTTTCTGCCAAATTTTTCCACGCCCAAGAAATTGTACAATAATAATAATAATAATATGATGCAAGTAAAAATCTGTTTTAATAAAGTTTCATTATTTGAAGCGGACGATGAATATTACACAAGTTATCAATGCAGTAAAAAAATGAGTATCTAGCAAGTAGTAAGTACATTGCTGTTCCAGTTGTCAAACCAGCAACTTCTATCAAATGATGACCTGACGGACAATAAAAGCGTCTGGAACTGCAAAGTAGGAAATGAATCCTGGAAGAGATTAGGCAACCAACCACATATATCGTACCATTCAAACTAAATAAGCATATTAAGTATTTATTTTGACTTTCGATTGATATAAATTATCTAGTTCAGCGCAAAACTGAGTTGTATATGTACGTGTAGATGCGATGTACCCTAGTTTTGAATTAAAATCATCTTTGTCGTCGCATCTGTTCGTGCAGAAGTTACAAGACTTGAGTTGACCGAGAGTTCAAATTCAATTGATGATAGTTTGACTTTGCATGCAGTGTCTAATCGCTCAAATGTTATAACGTCGTCCTGTGCTCCAATTTGCTTGTCCTCACCCCGTCGATGCACTGATGCTCTATCGCGTTAGTCTACTTTTTCAACTTTTCAGTAATTGATGGAAACATGGGTTAATAGGAACTAATGAACGCAACTACTTTTAAGTAAACACAGAGCTATATTTTATTTTAATCTGTAATTTTTACGCAAACTGGCTCCAAAGTTGAAAACAGTTGATTGTAAGATTTTCATAACATCAACATTTTTTTAATTGCGTTGATTTAATGGAAAATTTGACTGGTTGACCAGCGGGGTAGATACATGTTGTGAATTTCTTTTACCACATAAATAATTTAATGCATATGATAAACGCGGTATGATGAGCCAAACAAATACAAATGCAAATAGCTCAATCAATAAGGTGAGAAGAAAAAGTATGTCATATGAAAAATATAAATATTAAATAAGTATTAAATAACTAAACTACGTCTCTAAAAATAAATTTTAGGGCGATCTGTTCATTTACATTTAGGAGAACAATGTTGACAATGGGCTTTAGTGACTAAACAAGAATCAACTTCACAAAACTAACATTAACTAAAAAGAATTTATCCTTGGGACGTCAAATGTAAATGGTATTTCCTCAAGCTTTATGGATGTAAACGACAAATGCAAAACTATCTCGAATAGTGATTTTCATTTTATATACAAAAAATATAATTCAAGCTAAATCATTCAATCTAGACTTGACTCGAGAGTGCCGAATTGTGTATACGAACATATTTATTTATGCAGTTGTTGTAAAAATAGAAAACATTGCTGCGGCGTTGCTGTACTGAATAAAATGCAGAATTCTTCGTCGTACGACAAGTCAAGTTGGATGGCAGCGATACACCGCAAATACCAATATGCCTGCAAATAAAATTAATGCAAATCAACCTGCTCGCTCACTAGTGATTATTTTCAAGAACAACAAGTTTTGAGGACTGTCACAATTTGTAAAATATCGTCCCAACAAAGCGATTAAGACTCACCCTGAAGTGGAATTCTTTCAATACGGCCAGAATGATAGAGCACAAGTTAATAGGAGCGCATTACTTCTATTTTCTGGTCACTCTGACTTCGATGACGGGCAATAGTTTTGCATATGTATGTAGCGGCATACGAACTAGAAATTTTCCATGAATAATTTACAAAACTTACTCCTGGCTGGAGTATTTCATACAGGTTTTTAAGCTAAATTTGAATTAATTTGGAGTGCAGTCGTAAAACTAATGCTGCCTGAAGTATTTTTATGTAAACATTTAAAATATTTTGAGGGTATGAAAATTGTCACGGGGTATCGAAAATCATATCGAAATTTCTATCATAAAAATGTTTATAATTAATTAGACGCACATATATTATATATGTACACGGACAATCTAGATATGTGCAACAGCTAGCAATGAGGAGTGAAAGATAATTAAGAAAATATACTTGCACAACGCGTCGGAAATGTGTTAATTTGTTTAGTAGATTTTAAGAAAATAAATAAGTAGATTTTGATGTATTTTTAGCATGAGTGAGAGCCTATGCAGTCGTTAGATCTTGGCGTCCATGCTGATAAACGAGTTATATGATGGATTTGTAATTTTACACGTTTTTAGACAATCTTATGGATCCGGCATGTAGTGTGTCTGTCCGTCTGCGAAACGCTAGCGGACTAACCACAGAACCGATTTGAACCAACTTACAACTTACTTAGTGTTAAAATATGCGTATCTCAATTAGAGTCCGGTCAATCCAGACAACGATTTAGTCGCCTGTAGACTCTGCCTAAATGAAAGGCTAAATCGGGCTAAATTAAGGCTGAACTGTAGGCTTTTAATGATTAAATATATGCATGTGTGAAAAAAGTATGATTATATAATTTATATACAAGCTCGAAGATGGATCAAATCAGTTAGCGAGGGGATTATGTGGGTCAATCCCCGAATGATTATTTTTAGAACAATGATAATTTTTGGTGTTGTTTTTTTGAAATATGTATGAAAATACTCCATAACATAACTTTAAAAACTGTATTTCGGTAACAATAATAGTGTCAAGCTACGTAAGCTATTTTCAGCGTCAAAATATGGTTAATTTTTTAAATGTGGGCGAACAGTATGTATACCCAAACGGATGAAAAATGAGAAGCCAACTTTCAAAATATATTTATTGTAATTATGACCATATGTATTACATTATAGGCCACTTTTTCTCAGTCTATTTAGTTTTGGTCCTTCAAATATGTCATCGCAATCTATTTGTAAATATTTGATGGCATTTTACTTTAATCCTCACCTTTTATAACCCTTGTGCACAACTATTAGAGCTAGAACCCAAATATCTCATAAATCCATATATCTATATTATGATAATAAATAAGACATGGTTAGAAGACGATGAATACTTATGTAGTTAGACCACGCACACTGTGTAGTTGATTTTACTGGATAAATACTAACAGATAAGACATCAATTTCAATGAATGGGTTTTGAATTACAGGGTGAACCAACAGGCAGATTTAAGAGTTTATTAAGAACCAAATAAAAATACTACTAAAAAAGCGATGAAGATCGAGAATAACCAATATTGGAAAAAAATTATAACTTCATTTCTCATTTCCCTCTTGAATGGATCAATTTGATTGAACGTATACTATTTATAACTCATTATGACAAGTTGAGTAGAGTCATCTTAGAAGATATAAAACGTCGAATTTAGCATATTGCTGTTCAAAATTAGTTTTGAAACTTGTTCTTTAATAATTTAAAGCATGATCTCAAATCTAATACCTTTTGAGTCTTCATACTTTTCAATTTGCATGATGCACATAAAATAGGATTTCCTCGTAAACGGGGATGAAAATGAAAATATGGTTTCCGTTACATAAACGAATTGTGAAATTATATGATTTATACCAAGAAAAATATAAAACTAGAAGTTTTATTGAGGAAACAACATGTTGCTTCATTAAGAAACAGCAATTCTCAATTCAAATAACATCTAATAAATGAGTATTAATTATGACATTATGAGAAAAAATAAAATTGATACAATGTGTGAACAATTAGAGCGTTCTACACACTCGAGTTCCCACCTAAGCTACTCAATTCTCTACCTGAACTTTACTCTGACAATTGATAATCACCTGCACGTACCGACTAGTTAAACCACCAAATAACTAACTACATGTCTAAATCAAAACCCAAAAAAATAAAATGTACATGAAAATGGACATGTTTTTCCTAGAATTTAATTCAACTAAGGGTGCCAGCTACCCAAAGGCTTATTTCCTTTATTTGTCTTGGATTATGTAATCCATCCAAAATACTACAGAAAAATTTATGACTGTTTGATTGAGAGGAAGTTGAGATAAGTTGAATGAATTGAGTTGCAGTGAGGCAACGTGAGACAAGGCAAGATGAGAAAGTGGCTTGGAGAACGTAGACCATAGAGCGTTAAACGTTTAGAGCGTTTCGCTCCTCTTTTGTGCTTCGTCCCATCCATCCTCCGCCGGCCAACCACCCATCACGGCAAAAATTGTTCATTGTCTGCTAATTAATTCCCAGCTCCATAAATTTGGATAAGCCCTGCCTCCCACCTGCAATATATAAGAATATGAATCGTCGCCGTCGTTTTGAGGAGGTCGAAGGTGAGAGGACTTTAATAAGATTCACTTCAAGTGATCTTATTAAATTTTGGCAACTAATAATTTGGTTTAATTGATTTACACCATCTTAATTCATAATTCAGTGCACAAAACATAATAATACTGTTTACTTTCAAAGGGGGAGATCGAAACTTTAAACGTCGAAGGACATCATCCTACAATGAGAAAAAAGAAGAGGACCCAATCAAGTCGCTGATTTGCAATGCTGGAGACAAAAAGGTACAGATAATTAGAGGAAATTGCCTTTTTGCAGATTTAATCCGTTACGTTACACATATTTTGCAGTCAGCTTCAGTTGAAACAAGTATTGAAGAGGCAGCCAAAATGTTGGAAAATGAGCTGGCAACACAAAAGCCCAAAATTTTGGCAACTCTGGTTGAAGTTGTAACGACTCTTCCGGAAAAGTACTCAATTTACTCGACATTGGCCGGATTACTAAATGCTAAGAATTACAACTTTGGTGGTGAGGTAAGTCTGCTATGATGATCATGAGATATGATACAAGTTATTATATACCCAAGAACTAATAACGTTGAAAATTATTTTTATTTGCTTAATAGTTTGTGGAAACATTGGTGAAATCATTTAAAGAGTTTCTTCGAAATATGAATTGGAGAAATTGCCAGTACACTGTACGATTCATTAGCGACTTGGTCAACTGCCATGTTGTTTCTGCAACTTCATTGCTCCAACTGTACGACAGTTTTATGGAAGGTGCAATTGATTCTGCTATTCCGCAGGTTTGTGTGGAAGATGAGAAGATGATTTTCTTAAAGAAATACAAAAAGGCTGGCCAATAATCAACAAATTACTCTGTAGGTTCGTCGAGACTGGTTGGTCTATTCAATTCTATATTGCTTGCCTTGTGTTGGGCGTGAATTGTACGACAAAAAGGAACAAACGGTGGAACGTTTGATGATAACAATCGATAATTATATGAAGAAACGGAGGAGGACGCATATGGGAATGCTACGTGTTTGGTCTTCTGATGAGCCTCATCCACAAGAAGAAGTGCGTTATACCTTCATATGCTTTCAATCTGCTCAAGTGACACATGTCAATAATTTTATCTTTAATACTAATTGCAGTACTTGGATTGTCTTTGGGCTCAAGTCGAGAAATTAAAATTGGACGGTTGGATGGAAAAGCATATCGCACGTCCTTACTTGGCATTCGACAGTATTTTGTGCGAAGCTTTGCAACACAACTTGCAACAAATATCGCTACCACCGCATCATGATGGAATTAGATATCCAATTCCAAGTGTGGTGTTTCGAATGTTTGACTACACTGATTGCCCAGAGGTAAGAGAGATATATATATATAATAATTTTTATTATCATACCGTCCAATTCCATTGAGTAACGTGTTGGTTGTAGGGCACAATGTCACCCGTTCTTCCAGGTGCACATTCGATTGAACGATTTTTGATTGAAGAAGAATTGAGAGATATTCTACGAAAATACCATTTAGAGCGTCGGGATTGGTGAGCGCAAACTATAATTTTTTGGTCTAATAAGGCAAACACTAAAAAGTCTAACGAAACAACAAAATGATAAACTGCTTCATAAAAAATAGTGCTGCAGCTCTATTGGAATATCCTCAAAACCATCGAGTCCCTGTTGAGTACATGGTGGTTGAAATTTTATTTGGAGAATTGTTTCGATTACCGACCCCAGAGTATTTGGAAATTTGCTATGGATCAATTCTTATCGAGTTGTGCAAGAGTCAGCCTGCAATGATGCCTCAGGTATGTTATTTCTGAAATTATCGTCTTAATATCCACCGCCGTTATTAAATAAAATTACTTTGAACAAAATTAGGACCAGAGAATCGAAAGAGATTTTAATACAATATTTTCTCCACACTTTTAGGTTTTGGCACAAGCAACCGAATTGCTGTTTGATAGATTGGATACCATGAACGTGATCTGTATTGATCGGTTCGCAAATTGGTTTTCCTACCACTTGAGCAATTTTCAATTCCGTTGGAGCTGGACAGATTGGGTGTATGCCATGAATTTTGATGCAGAGCATCCAAAATCTAAATTTATTTCTGAAGTTGTTCAGAAGTGCATTCGGTTAGTCGGAGTAAAGTTCCTAAAGTTGAATAAGTTTACGATTTAAAATTAATCTTCTTATTGGTAACTTTCAGACTGTCTTATCACGAGAGAATCATCGAAATGATTCCGGTAACAATAATAATTATTATTTCGGGCAAGAAAGGTATGAGTTTATTTATTTTGGTATTAATAAGTGGGGCGGTTAATATGGACTGGTTGTGCTGAACTCCATAATTAATACCAAAGTCATAACTTACTTAGACCAATTTAGAACCTCGCCCAATTTGTTGCACCTCTCCCCCCAATCCATGTTTTATTTTTTAATTTTTTGTCGTATTTCAGCAACCGTTTCAGCGTGTTTTCCCTGAACGCAGCACGGACCCGCTCTACAAGTTTTACGAAGGTGACAAAGGTACGTATACCCATTTTTTATTATTATTCCAATTTTTATATGTTCAACTTAAAAACTAAAGTTCAACAATGCAAAATTACATGAGAAAAATTCTGTATACTTTTTGAAACTAAAAATCTAATATGTAACCTCCTTTATTGTTAATATCGTTTACTAATTTTTGTTTATAGTACCATCGTTGTCGTTCTTGCTGGTATTTGTCGCTATATTTGAATCCGCTGTTATAAGGCTTCGGTTGACGAATTGGATAGTATTTCTTTTCGTTGTCAACAAGGTTTGATATCGTGTAGGGACGCTGAGTATCGTATTTTGTGTCCTTATTTTGTTCAACTTTCTTTGTATCTGGTTTATGGTTGGTTTTATTATTATTCAGTATTTGGTGTTTCCCAATTCCCTTTCGTTGTTTCGTATGATCTTCATTTGGAGTTAAATGGTTTGCAATTCTTTGGCCGCTGTTGTGTATGTTGAAATCCATATATGCGGGTGGAAAGCGTGGTGGGTAGTTGACAATAAAGGGCAGTTGTTCAATTGGTAGAATTGGTTGAATCATGGGGGGTATTTGCGCATCTGGTGGGGGTAACATTTGTTCGCTTTGATGCTGTTGTTGTATGTTGTGAGGGGAAATTATGTCTTGAATAGACTTTGGGAAAGTTGGCGGCTTTGGAAGTTGTACCTCCTCCTGTTGTTCAGGTACAACTGCAGGCAAATTTGTGGGGTTGACAGAAATGGGGGGCCCATTACCTAATTCCTGGCTGCCATGAATATCAGGCTCAGAAGGAGGAGGAGATAATAAAGATAATGGTTGTTCTGGTGCCACTTGCGATGGAAGATCGTACTTAATTGGCATATGAATGTTTAAATCGCTGTAAGGAATTGAGTGATATCCAACGTTCGGGTCGATGAAAGCATTTATTTGTAGAGCGTTGTTGTACTGCTCGAGTAAGCCAGGATCAGGGTAAGGTTGCCCGTTTTGCAAAATGACGCCAAGATTTAACCCTTCTCCAACCCCCACAGGTCCTCTGTGTGCATAGTGTGGCTGTGGACTAGGAAGAATTCCTTCAAGTTGATTAAGATGAAAATAATTTTGATGATTTACGAAGGCCGGGTCTGGTTTAGAGTTCCGTGTTATTATCGTGTGCGGATGCCCACGATGAGGTTTGTTGGAATTATAATTTAGTTGGTGTTGTTGCTGGATGTGCAACTGCATTTGGTCGTTTTGTTGTTGAAGTTCAACATGATTTTGTGAATTCTGAGCATTTTCATAAAAGCTTGTGAAAGGGTCGATTGACGAAGGATGGAACATTTCATTAGCAGAAAATGGGAAAACTTTTGGTGGTGTGGGGACGCTGTGAGGTAGAGGATAAACTAGGTATTGGAGGGCAGGTTGTCCATTCTCTTTAAAAACTCTACTTACTGCCCAATACGCTACCAAAATTTCACCAGGACTAAACAAATAGCATCCACAGTTTTCTACATTATATGGACTGTGTTCTTGACTTGGAAAATAGAGTTCGGATGCTACTCGCAAATGCAAATGTCCATGTGGGGAATTGACGAGGATTCCAGATACAATGGGACCCTCTTCGGATGGAAGGTAGATCGTGCCGTATGGAGTCGTGGAGACCTGAGCCATTTTGTCCACATATTGCAAATGAGCAGATTTTATTGACTTCCAAGTCTCAGGGAATCTTATTTTAAACTTTATTAACTTTGCTGGCTCGTCATGTCGAGTATACACTGAATTTTTCCCGTCAATAATCCCTTGTCCATCAGTGATACTTTGGTATAAGGCACGTTTAAGGTATTTCACCCATGATGATGGGATCCGTTTTACAACTTGATGATTTGTGTGCTCTGTTGCAGCATTTTGTAAACCTGTTGCGACTGGGAATAGCTGATGCTTCTGACTTGTAATGTTTTCTGAATTGTTCCCTGGAACCCTTTTAGATTCCCAATTAATAAACTTGTTAACTATTCTCGATTGAATTTGAGGCTCCACTGTTCCATGTTCCATGTATGAATTACTGTCAGTTTCCACATTTGTTGGACTCCTTGAAACTCGGTAGGATTTTATTCCAATCGTTCCTTTTCTCATGTCAGCATTTTTTTCTAATTCTGAATTTAAAAAGTTTTGCAAGAATTTAGATTCAGCCAAATGTGACTGGGCAGCACCGAAATTGATATCATCATTCTGACTTTCTGGAACTACTAATCTTGGGCTTGAGGTTGTGTAGCGTTTTTGTTGATGATGATTCCCTTGATATTTTTCATTAATACTTTCGAAAATTCGATCTGTAGAAGTTACTTCACCCTTGATTGGAATAATTAATGTATAAAATGATCTGGTTGAGTTATTTATCGCCACATTTTTAGCCACAGGCTCAAAATTACTTCCTTCTCTAGACACTTCACGTTTAGAATTGCCTCCAATTGCTGTTCTAGATGCATAGCTGGGAAAGCTTTCCAGTGGGGGCGGTGGCGTTTTTGAGAATGTAAGACAACAAGGTGGGAGATAAAATTGGGAAAAGTCAAGTTTACATTTCACCACACTCACGACCATCAACAATATCTAAGTGAAAAGATTCAGTAAGTTTTCAGTACGAGAACAATGTTAAAAGCACAAAATTTCTGTTATTTTATAAGCGCTTACCATTAATGGAGACTTCATGTTTAGCTTTTTAGACACTACTTGTCGACAATCTCACAATCATCATGCTTTATCTAAAGTCACTACTTGAAATTTTATTTATCCAGTTATCGTTTAAATTTTTTTTACACAAATAACTATCCGTCAGGATTGTTATTCATTCTGCGTCCAGCAAGGCACTCGCACTTTGATCAAGATTTGCATTTAAATCAGACAAAATCACAAGACTGATTTGTCTACTTCCGTTGAGATTTCTTTTTCACAAGCACAATGGGCGTAAACAATTTAATGTATGTCTCTTGAGGGCAATCGTGGTGTGCTTTATGTTGACCAAATTCTGATCTACGACAAAGAAAATGTCCAAACGGAAATTACTTTCAGCTCGACTATGTAGTAACTCTCATGACATGAGTTCCATATGTGTAGGCACGTAATTCCATATTTTAGGCCCCAGACCCCCAATTCTCAGGTTCTATCAAACCAAGCATATTATATAATATATATGTTTAGTTGGCATTTGGGGTGTGATTAGTATAGAATAAATTTTATTATTGCTGTAAGATGTTAATTATGAGAAATGTCATAGTCTCAAAATATTATCTCTTTAAAACGTAGCTTGGCCTATGTACGTAACGTAACTGGTAGACAACATCACAAAATAATGTCACAAAATGGCTCTAATTCTAGCCAACTACTTATTAGATAGTGCACATGTGTCATGGATGTCAGATTGACGAGACGAGTTGGTTAACATGATTATTACTGGCGCACTGGTTAAGTGTGCCTGCCTATATTGTCGAGGCTTGCAAAAGTCTTATTGTTTTTGTTGCTCATCCGAGTCTCATTTGGGTGCTACGCAAGCTTAGGATTAGTCACCTTTAACAGACAAAGCTATGTAGAAGCTTTCTGTATTATAATTCTGAATTTTTACATGTTTATAGAATTTGGCGTCATTTCGATTATATCAGATTAACCAGAAAATTATAATTTTTTTAAGAAATGCATGGCTGTAAATATGATTATGTGCAAGTCTTTACTTGACATAGTTAAATACCAATAAATAACCGTTCAGGGATTCTGTATTTCAATTTCATTTTTTTTTGTTTAGCATAAAGTAAGCCGACAATTTAGTTGGGGTAATTTAGTTTAACAGTTAACGCTCACTGAATCTGTTAACATTCTTTCATAATTGCTACTTTAAATATGTTTGGGTTCCTTACTGGGTGTGTAATTTGTTTAATGTAAAAGTTTCCTGGTCTCCATTGTTGAGGATAAAGTTTATGCATACCGGTTTCCTAGATATGCATTCGTACAGTGACATTTCACTTTCGATTGTCATTCCTGTTTTACTTTTTTGATTGAAATGTTATCTAAATTAAATTTGAAGATACCCTGAAACACGGCTTTAACCGATTTTTGAAACTTTAATTATAGTCTAGAAATTAGTTTAGTCGTTGTACACAGGAAATAGTAGTGACTGACGACTGACAAATTAGATTAGTTGAAGGCTGTAATTACTTTCATTTTGCATGAATGACTTTACTGAATAGAAAATTGGACAACCATTGCTCACGACGACGACGACGAGGGAAAGCAATGGGAATGTTAATGTTTATTGGAATAATCAATGAAAACATTATTATAATCCTTATTGTTGTAACTTCCATTACTTTTCGATTTCATTAGGTACTTTAGGTTAATGTTAATGTCTCGTGTTTGCTAATCTCAGATCAGTTCTGCTTTAAATTAGATACACTTTTCTACTCCCATGAGTCTCATGCACATCTCTCGCAATAAATTTTATTGTGTCATGTGCTCATGAATGCAGTGTGGGTGAGGAACGCTGCGTGAGGCGTAGATGCACTTAAGTCTTGTACAAATGTATGCATATACACGTAAGAAACAAGCATTAGACATCGCAACCGCCAATGGAATGAAGCCAAAAACCATATATATTCTTGAAATCAATTTAATTTTGAATCAAATTTAAAAATTTGATGCAATTTGGTCACCTTGTATGCATGTGATAATCCGTTGAATGGAACCTGTGACCGATCACCAAGATTTATGTATTTCAACGTTAGAAAACAGAAACAATAATGTGCAATATAAGGGCTTACCGAAAATTAAACCACATTTCGTCTGCCCATTGACCTTCTTTTTTTATTGCGCATTGTGCAACAAGAAATGACGCGGAGTCTAATACATCTTAATAATGTATATGTGAACATCTATGTAAAATTATGAAATATTGTTTACGCATCACTAAAAATTAACATTAGTTGTAGATACTGTTATATTGGGTTTGCTGAACTAGAAACATTTATTTGAACTTGTTCTTGCAGAGGAGAAGAATATTGTTGGATGGACACAGTCCAAGCAACTTCAAGCTGCTTTCCGAGGAAAAGCAGCACTTGATGAAATTTCAGTGATTATGCGAGAAGGTTGGTTTTCAATATTTTCAAAGGTGAAACTCACGAAGACTTGAAATGCAAACATGTGCTTAATAAATTTCTGTACATTTATAGTCCCAAACCCACTGGATGACGATGAAGCAACCCACAATCCAATCGCTATTGACATATTTTCTCAAACGGTTTTCATGCTTGGATCAAAAAGCATCAGTCATTGTCAAACTGCTATTGCGAAATATCAACTTATATTCAAGGCATGTCTATTTAATATGTATATACTTGTATATCTTCCCATTAAATTATATAATTGCTTTGTAACACTTGTACGTTTCCAATATTTCTATATAATTTAGGAATTAGTGCCCAATGAAGATGCCCAGCTCTGTGTTTTGAAGGCTGCTCATGACGTTTGGAAAAATGACACACAAATGATGGCTATTGTCGTTGAATTGCTTTTGAAATATCACATTATTGAATGCGCTTCCGTTGCAAATTGGGTTTTCATGAAAGAAATGACTGGTCAATTTACTAGGTAAGTATGAATGAACGTTTCAATACAGTAGAGAATATCAGAGAATATTTGAGGACAATAACTCAGTTTTTAATATGTTGTATCCCAGAATTTACCTGTGGGAAATTTTGCATATGACCATACGAAAGATGAACAAGCACGTTGGAAAGTTGAGCACAGAGTTGACTGATGCGCGAGACAAACTTCGTAAAGCCGAGATGAATTCAAGTGACAGTGAAGCTGAGGAGGAGAACACGCATAAAGGGAAGGAAAATAAAGATATTCCCACAGAAGAGCAAGTTGATAAAATGGAAGAAATGTTGGAAGCTGCACAAGCAGACCAAAAGAATTTGTTTCTCATCGTTTTCCAGCGTTTCATCATGATTTTATCCGAGCACATTACACGATGCGACACTGATGGAAAAGCGTTCAACACTCCATGGTAAGTAAATTAATAATCTCTCTTAATTTAAGTTATGAAGTTTGTTATGTTTAGTTTAGAGTAAGTTTCCAGAATTTAAAACATTAGTGACCTAAGTTATAGTTTTCTATTCGGACGAATAAATAACCTGCTTTATTGTATAGGTTTCGATGGACAATTGGGAGATTACAACAAGTGTTTTCCCAGGTGACGTTTTGAACTATCGTGTGCATAAAAGTGTGTCCCATTATTGGATGGTTGGATTTTACTTTGCATTTTGTATGAATTATAGCATGCTGACCAAGTAGCTCAATACAGCTCGACATTGGAGACACTGCTTTTTACGCAGGACTTGGACAGGAATATATTGGAAATCTTCCAACAGTTTCAAGCCTTGAAAGCTTAGAGCTGTTTTAAATCTTCACACATATATGTGCTGATTGATGCATGTTTAATACAGGTTTACTGAAGACAAAATTTTTTAGATAATTTTCAAATACTTAATTGGTTAATGAATATGGACATTTTAGAGATACATGTATCACAACTATTTAAATTGGCGTATGTAAATTGGCGAAATTTAAAGATAATAACAGAGCTGGACGGTTCTTAAATTCTCATGTATATGTATGTTGGAATGAATGGACTTTATTTGAAATAAACAAACCAAATTAAAAATGCCACAAATGTATTAATTTGAATTATCACTTTATATTGTTTCCGATTTCCTTGTTCAGTATGTTTTGTTACACCTTACACCCATAAATATGTTAGGCTTTTTTGTATTTAGCGATGACTGCCAAAACATCGTTGACATCATCTTTAGAGCCAAGGAAAATTGGGGAACGTTCATGGATGTTTTTGGGTTCGATGTCAAGGATCGAGATGCTCCCGTTACTTGCAATTCCGCCAGCTTGTTCCATAATATAGCCCATAGGGTTGCATTCATATAACAATCGTAACTAAAAATAAACCAAAATAGTTAGTGTTAATAAACGGAAATATTTGCAAAGTCGTAGAACATTTAGAAAATCCTGATAGCTTAGTTCTGATATTTTCGTTAATTGTGATGTTGTAATTGTACCTTTCCACTTGGAGCATCCTTTGTTGCTGGGTACATGAAGATCCCCCCATATTTTAGAGTTCGATGTACATCTGCCACCATCGATCCAATATATCTAAGTGAACGGTTGGAATAATTTTGATGAACCTTTGTCTCTTTATACAAATATAATTTCATAATTCTGTAATGTAAATTTTCATATTTACCTAGCACCGTAGGGCTTCCCAGTCTATATGAAAAAAGCAATCCATATTGAATGTCGTGTAAGACGATACAAAATTTCAATGTCCCATTGGACACTCTAACTATGATTATTTACCTTCGGGTTCTTTTTCGATTCAACATATTCTTTCACAGCATCATCCCAAGTGCCGGCATATCCTTCATTGATGCTGTAAATCTTTCCCCGAGATGGTACAGTCATTTTGGGGTCCGTCAAAATAAATTCCCCAATCGCCTGAAAAATGAAAAAAAATTTTTTTTGGCTGCAACACTCAATAGTAATAAATCTGTAGACCGTGCATACAGGGTCTAACATAAACCCATTGACGCCCTGACCGGTGGACAAGACCAAAGCTGTTGCTGATCCATACAATGCATATCCAGCTGCAACAAGACTTTTTCCAGGTTGCAAAGCGTCCTCTACAGTGGGATTGCTCTTGGAAAGTCTCCTGAATAATTTAAACGAGACAGAATAGTAATGATAAGCGATCATTAGTGATTCTGAAATACTTTAGTCTTTATCTAGCTAACTTATAAATTCCAAAAATAGATCCAATGGAGACAAGGCAGTCAATGTTGGAAGATCCATCCAATGGATCAAAACAAATAAT
Organism: Folsomia candida; assembly: GCF_002217175.1. Lineage (NCBI taxonomy): Eukaryota > Metazoa > Arthropoda > Collembola > Entomobryomorpha > Isotomidae > Folsomia > Folsomia candida. The sequence goes on along the minus strand of NW_019091193.1, from coordinate 16,051,845 downwards.
ATACTTTCCTTGCTTCTCAGTTTCAACCTGTAAAAGCATGTAAACTTACATATATTCATTCGATGTCATAATAATAAGATCGTGAGACAAATTCCATTACCTCGATGACATTCTCGTTTTCTTCCGAAACCAGCAAACATGTTGTGTAGGAAGATCTCATGAGATTGATAAACAAGTCATTTGCAAGTACGTCCAACTTTTTTACTTCTTCTCCTTGAACATTTGTTTGTCCAGCAATGCCGTACCTTAGATATATCATGAAACAATTTATTTAATAATTTCCAATGCTTGTCAACAATATGAAAACTACATTTATTTTTTAGTAACATCGTTGCTGTATGTAAAATGCAATCGTGACGTATGATAAATGATGGATTAATGATGGGGCTAAGGGTAACAGATAACACATCAAAGTATTACATAATTATGGCATTTCATGTAAAACTGGGCTAACCAATAGCCAATCAGGCTAAATAGCGTACGTGATCTGAATAAGATAAAGGAAGGATCATACTATTTGGAAAATTTCTACGCTATGCGTACTAACAAATCATAGCATCACTGACGCCCCTCAATGAGAGCAAGTTGGAAAATATGTATCGTCATACGCGGTCATAAAGACTCAGGATTAATAAATAATAAAAATCGTCGTGTATTTAAATAATAACTGGTTAGAATTAAGTTGTCCTTACAATTTAGCCAGTCCAGCTTTCCGGACAGCGGATGAGATTGCTTTGACGGCGGCCTGGATGGTCTGAAATACGACAAAAAAATATTTGATTCGGACGATTTCTGTTCTGCCCTCTCTTAATAAAGTAATTTACCGTGAGGAGGAGGGTCATGTCCCCAGTCGCATCTGGGGCTCGGCGCTGCTCAGCTAGGACAAACCTCGTCAACGTCATACAATTCGTGTCGATAGTCCCTGCCGAACTCATCCTGGTTTTTATTTCCTAAGACGTGTAAAAACTTTGTTTTAAATTACAACTTCCAACTTTCCGAAACCGATTGACAAGACCAAGATCTGCAGACTGCAACAGTTAACAAGCAAATCGCAACTGTTACCTAAAATATTATTGAGATACGTGCTGCCGGCATAAAATATTCCACCAACCACTCGGTTAACTTATTTAAGCACTAACGTGATGTATTTCACGTGGTGTGGTATTATGAGATGCGATTTACATACAGCATTATGTATGTACATATTCCTTTCCATGCAAGAACAATATGTATGACTAAATCTCCTAAAGCCGGGTTACATGTGTGTAGTGTGTAATACACACTGTGTATATATATTATACTGCTTTTGTGATTAGTGAAGGATCAGTAGAGTTCATTATCAAACCGAACTTGTAAATATGACGTACATATGTACACAAAGATTCACATGTTCACAATCATTTCACAATTCACAAAATGCAAAAATCTGTAAATCTCCAAAAATCTCAGATTGAGGGGTTTGCAGTTTGCGCGAATGAGTCGCCCGTTGCCTTTTATCCGAATGTTCAAGATTTTGGATTTGAATTTTGCATCGAATTAATTAAAATATCGATAGTTTAGTTATTTCCATACGTCATAGGAAGTTCAACTTGCAATATATATTACCGCTCACATACATGTGTTTTTGTTTTTCTTTCATTTGTCGTCGATATCGATATATGCTCATTGCTGCTATCAACAGTACACAGTACCAACAAGGACTAACATGTCTTGCAACTATGCCGAAGGACTATCTCCTTATGAGCACAAAGGAAAATTAGGAATTCCGGAGGTAATTTTTGACCAAGACGATGAAACAGTTAGCTGCGTCAATAATTACTTAATTTGGTCGTACACAATCCTCAGGTTTTCGACGATGATGAAACAGTTGAGGTCAAAGTGGCGAAATTGGCAGAGTGGATTCGACATGCAAAACACGTTGTTGTACACACAGGGGCTGGGATAAGCACAGCAGGTTTACCTAATAATGAACAAAACTGAGAGTGTCACTATTAGTTGACACACCTGCTTAATCGTCAATTCTAATTTATAGCTGGCATCCCAGATTTTCGGGGACCACGTGGCGTTTGGACGCTGGAGGAAAAGGGACTGAAACCAAATGTCAACATTTCGTTCGATAATGCTACACCCACACTTGCTCATATGGGAATTTGTTCTTTGGTGCAGTCTGGTACAGTCAAAATTGTGCTGTTCTATGTATAATAATGATAGTTACATCATGTAACTTACATGATAGATTACTAAGATTACATTTAGTATTAAATTAGCATTTACTATTTCTATTTATATGTAGGGCACATAAAATACGTAATCAGCCAAAACATTGATGGGTTGCATTTGCGATCGGGATTAAAGCGGACAAATATTTCAGAATTACATGGTAATATGTTTGTGGCAAGGTGTTCATATTGCGATAGGTCAGTAAACTCTTCGTAGAAGTACTACACTACTTCTAAAACGTTGGTGTTTAAGATCGTTTCATGAATCTTTTCATCAGGGAATTTATTCGGCCAACTTCGGTACCAACTGTTGGACAAAAAGAAATTGGAATGGATTGTCCTTGGGTGAAAGCTGGTGGTCGCATTTGTCGAGGAAAATTACGAGATAATATTCTAGACTGGGAAGACAACCTCCCAGACAAAGATCTGGACATGGCCGAGATGCATTCCACGTAAATATTTCTGTCTGACTTATCAAACTGGTTTCTACTAATAATAATTAATAATCATGTCTTCATTGATTTTTTAAAGGATTGCCGACTTGAGTATTTCACTTGGTGAGTTAATTTATTATTTATTAGGAAGGAACGACACAGTACATAATATGCGTATAGTAAACAATTTATCAGCTTGGATTTAAAGGTACAACGTTACAAATAATTCCGGCTGGAAATTTACCCCTTAAAGCGAAAAAGAATAATGGGAAATTCGTCGTTGTTAATTTACAACCAACCAAGCATGTACGTATTCTGTTTTTGCTAGCTTGATATTAAACTAAAAGATGAATTTGTAACATCTCTGTTTCTTTTCTCTAGCACAAAAAAGCTGATCTCGTGATTCATACGCAAGTTGATAAAGTTATATCCAAGATTGCGGCCATCCTAGGGGTTGAAATTCAGCCATATTTACCAGAGATTGATCCTACATGTATTCTTCAAACCTTACAAGACTCGACAAATTCATGGAAAACTCGTTCACTTTCCGACTGGACAATTGCTGGTAGCTAAAGAATTTCTTGTTTAATGTTTTTCATTGTCCCAATGAAAATTTCTCATTGTACATGTTATTGTACATGTTTTTTTTTTTTTTTTTTTTTTAATATGTAGCAAACCAAACTAACTTTTCTGTTTATTGTATAATTTGTAGCAGCATCTGTATCGAAGATGAAAAGCATTGCTGCTGCAATAAAAGACAATAAGCCAAAAAGTGTTTCCAGAAAGAAACGAAAGACTGACAAAGTGAATGAGCCAATAAGTGACCATGAAGAAGAACAAGATCTTTTTGTTCCAACTAGGCCTCCAGAAAAGCAGGAAATTTGCCTTGCTGAACTTTCAAGAAAAAACACTGAAATTGTTCCAAATGGCGTCCACCCCAAAGATTCTAACGAATCCGATTAAACAACGATTTTCAGATCAATATATAATACTGTAGAATTGTAATTATTCACAATATTATATATTATATCCACGAATACTCAAAGGGGCTGAAGGACTGATCACTCGCGCCCATGGATTTATAGTAGCTATTTTCCCACCTTACAACTTGTAATTTTAATAAATCAACGAAATTCCTTTGTTAGAATTTCTAACAAATTTCTAACTTAGAATTAGATATTAAAATTTTTAAGTCCAAGACAAGTTTCAAGTGCATTAAAGTATAATAATAAAGATTAAAATATGCAATGCAAAAAAGGTGTACGTTTTATTTCGTTCCCTTCTCCTCTATCATGCAAAATGTGACCTTCGCTTGTCACAATGTATACACTGCCAAGTGTCATTGTGCATCTATTAGACAAGGCTAGGCTACTTTACTCGCAAACATATATCCAAAATCATGCAGATTTGAGATTACAGTAATCGTACAGAGTTTAAAAAAATTGCCGTACAAGTCAATTTCGTCATGAATATATTACAGGTTATGTTTATTACAAGTTAATTTCAACCATCGTACTATTCAATCGATTCAATAAAAAAGTAGCAAACTGTTACATTTACAAATTCAAGTTCATATTCAATTGAAAGGATATCACCACCGGAAGTATTATACAAATTCCATTCCAGTCAAATGACACTGATACGACTGTAAAAAAATACTTTCTACCACTTGTAGAAACTACCAGTAGGTAATTAATTTTTAAACTATTTTATAAGGTAAGTGATTCTATACTGGTTCATTTCACGGGCATTAAAGCTACCATCACAAACTGACTGAAAATTATCACACCCAGAGCGTCATGTACTGAGAAATTCATATTTAGAGTATATAGCAATAATTAACTAGTATTTCATTAAACAAACTTTGAAAAATGAATATTTAAAAAATAAGTCCATGGTAGTTTTTGAAAATGAAATTTTGTAGAAGGAATGCATCAATTAAATCGTCTAATGATGAACCAGTTTTTTGTTGCAGAAAGGAGATGCCTTATAGTGTATAGTAGATTATAGTATATCTTATTCGATGGGAGATGCTAAAGGATAACAGTGAATGGACGGGTTAAGTTGAGAATTCTGTAAATTCAAGAATAAAAAACTTTACATTTTAGACAAAAAGATACTTTCCAAATTGGAAATTCCAATGAATGACGTTTTACAATACCTTTGATTTTGAGCCAAATTATTGATCGATGTTGTTATCAAAAAGATTTTTTGGATCCCCAGGTTGAGCTGGTGGTGTTACTACTGGAAGCCTTGTGAGAAAATGAATTGGTCGTCATTTTCCCACCCGCAGTGCCTGCCGATCTGTTACGATAGAATGCATACATAAAAATAGGTTCAAATAGGATTTCAGAATGAATTGTACGAGTTTCATGAATAAAAACTCACCCGAAGGATGCGGACACTTGGGACTTGACAACTAGTCCAGCCTCCTTTTGAAGCCTCCAAAATCTTCCTCCCAGGGTGAGAGCGGGTGCGATTTTTCCAGATGAAGACATTTTGTAGTTATCTGACCAAGTTTTAGCGAGAAGATAAGTTTTAGAGGTTCACTGATCACCGTTCAGTCAGAGGCAGCCAAACTTTTTGGAGGCAAGAAAGAGGAAGAAACTACGGACGGAAGTGTGTGGATGGAGAATGCGGTGCGTGGTGGTTGGTGGTGTGCTCACTGCCAATGCCGCCCAAAGAATGGAATGGATCTTGTGGTGGTCGGAACCCAAAAGGAAGACTATTGACCGTCGCATACATCAAATCCTACGTTGTGCGAATTTGAGACAAGTCAGAGTCAGACGATGGTTGGAATGCGATGATTGTCTCATTTCGTAGAAAAACGTGAGCTCATTTTCTCTTTGATCTGTTGAATCATTAGAAGCATGCAATTTGACATGAGATTATTCCATTAGCCCAGCCAGAGAGAGGTGAAAAAGAACGATGGGAAAACCACAAGCATAGAATAAGAGTGACGTTCCTACAAGAATTTGGTCTCTTCCATTCAATTTGACTACCTGAAACTGTATTACGATTATTTTTAGGTATGAAGAAATAGGTACCTACATTGTCTGTCTGTTATCAAACCTTAAGAGTTAATTTGCATGCTGCCCCTAAATGCTGTGCAACCAAATTAATGTGAATTTAGTTGCCTCAATTTATTTTGCATGCTGCTGCCAAAGTCATGCATGATCATCTCTTGTACGAACTTCACGGTATGCGTAGTAGTACCGTAGTATACAGTGAATTTGAATTATATATTTATTTTCTACTAATTTCATTGCCACGCTTTTTCTTCTAGTCAAATGCAATTCCTGGGACAATCATAGTTTCAATTTGTTTAGAGACTGAGACTGCTGAGAGTGGTGGGCTTACCAACGTCCCTCAATTTGAGATTCTGAAAACTTGAAAGTGCAAGGATCTTGTTGAACAATAATTTGTTTTATCAAGTGATAACGTACACATTTTGCACTTTGGACTTTTAAAATAAAAGTGAGATTTATATGGATAAATTATAATTACTGCAATCATATGCATGCACCAACGCTGGTTTTAATATATTTTACACAAAAGTAAATACATGCATGTATATAGTAAATTGACGCGTCTCCTGTTCTATAAGAATGCCAATTACTAATTGCATATGAGGTTGACGTGTTATGATTTTTAATAACTAGAGCAAGTTAATATCAAGGGCATATTTTGAATGAAGGTGTCTGTCAGTCAGTCTCATATTTTTTGTTGGATTAGATCACACCCACCAAATTGATTGGTTGGCTCTCAAGGCGTGTCGATTTGCGTCACATCATTGGCCTGACTTGCAGTTTAGCAATGCATGCACATTTTTTACCAATACAGGAACATCAATTGTACTTACAATAACCAAATCTGAATAATCACCCAATGCACAATTATTCGAATGACGTTTACAAATGAGCTCCCTTTTCGTTAGGCACCGTCCATAAAATAAATACATACATATACAAAAATTGCGATTTTAACTCCCATCTTTTTTACCATGATAATATTAGCACAATATCATGGACCTCTCTCCCCTACTGCATTACGCATTTTATGGATCCAACCCAAGCCCCAAGTAAAACAATTGCATGTATAGCATTCTTAAACAAAACACCTCAGTATATGTATGTACTGTAAGGAAATGTAATATTATTCTCAAAGTATATATTGTATAATTTCACTGTCACTACATCTAACCCTACTTTACTCAATAAAGCATTTGAATTGCATTGCATAATGCTACATTTAGTCTAAAGGTATAATTTATTATAGACATGACATATTGATAAATTACAAGATATTTCTAAGTTGACTCTGGGAGTAGAGGGAAAACCCCGACATTGATGTGTTGAGAATTTAGTGACAATTACCCTGGCTTTATTGCTCCGAGTAAAATGAGTGATATTAAATATAAGTATGTACTTGGATCAAAACTGGCCACGAGAAATAAAAAATGTCTACAACTAGAACAACCTGAATAAACTGTCACAGCGCAAGCAGCTAAAGAGTGAAACCGGCGAGTCACAGGTCAAAACGGTATCATTTATTTCCATGTTCCCCTCCAAAACTCTGCTAAAATTTACACGTCAAAAGTAGACATTTTTGGCCTCTACTACACGGTCAGCGGGTCATCGTAGGTCAAAATGATAGATTTCTCTTTAAAAATACTTTCGATTTGAGTCCCCATAGGATGTCATTCTAATTTAAGAAAGTCATTACCTGGCTCCATGTCCATGACCTGAAGACCTACAGTGCCCATCGTCGAATTCGTCCTGTCCCTTGACGTTACGAGTTTACATTGAAACTTCGAAGTTTTAAGTTCTTATGTCTTTCGTTCACGAGTTATCGGACCAACAGACAGACAAATAAACTACTTCTCAATCTGAGATTAATGTCGTCCCTAATTTTGAATTCAATTCAAAATTGGACCGAAGTTCAAATGACATTTGACATTGAAACACCTTCGACACACGATTGCTTGACTTTAAGTATCTAGGTAACGTTAGTCTCCCTTAAGGGTAACTAGGCACTAAAAGTCAAGCAATCGTGCCTTCGACATGTTTCAGAGACACATGCGACATGCGTTACCTAGACACTAAAAGTCAAGTAATCATAGACATGACCCATTATCAAGTAAAATGGATGTCTGCACTCAAACCACAGGATGATTCAATTCGTTTCCTCTTAGGGTGCGGCCGTAACTCAGTCAACGAATTAATTTTTAATTATTTGATAATTTGGTAGATTTTGCCAATCACTGACAATGAAGCCCGAGTCAGGGAGTAGTAGTTAACGATAAATTCGATATCAAGTGCATTACACATTTTATTGTATTCTAATTATTTCTGAGGATGAATTGGACCATTTACTCTCGGGGTGCGGCCATAACTGGGTCGACGAAAATGTTTTTTAATTATTTCCCTATTTTTTAATTGCTGACTCATTACTCTATTTTGCATGACAATATTTCTACACACACATTTTTATTTACAGAAGGGGAGCTCGCCCCGCTGGATACGAATTTGACCTTAGATAACCCCGGAACGGTTTGTTGTAGAGGGTCCAAATTTTGAACAGACGAGCATGTTGTCCTCAACAAATTTTGTGCAAAAAACCAACCCTCTACTTTCAAAATTGCCTCCCCCACGGCCCCCAGAAGTTGAAACAGTCATTTCAACTTGTTCTAGAAAAAATCTTTAACGTCTTTGCAAAAAATTGTATTTGAATTTTCTGTTGAGGAATAGGAGTGAGTTATTGGTGACAATTGACGAAGCACTATTTTCCCTACAAGTTACTAATTGGGTTCGAAGAGCTTACTACACGACAAATGCCGAAAAAAAATTCACGAAATTTGGTTCTTCCCCGTGAGGAGAACTTTTTTAAACAGTTTGTGGTTGTGGGTGCAATGTCGGGTCGTGGTGTCCTCCCACTTATCAAAGTCCCCCAAAAAGTGAAGGAATCTTCGAAGTATTATGTGGACCGTGTATTGAAACCACTTTTAGAACAAGATTTGCCTAAATTGTGTGATAAAAAAATAAATAAATTTGGTTTCCACAAGGATAGAAGTAGTGTTAAAATCAAAACAAATTCCTAGTTCGGAATAAAAAAGAACTTTCCATCGTAGGCCAAAAGTGAACTTTCTTTGGTAGACAACAGTTCGTTGCCACCGTAAAAGAAAGTAGAAATTCACAGAAAAAGGCCACAGACAAATATCAGTAAAGTCCCTATAATGTTACTAATTGCCCTAGTAGCTCAGAGGTCAGAGCACTTGACATGAATTCAAGGGAGCCGTGGTTCGATTCCCGGCTGGGTAACAATTTTTGGCATTATTCGGGATTTACGTATTTGATTTCTAAATAAATAAGGTGATTTTTCATGATCACGCAACGTCTTCCCAGACGGCAAAGTTCACCCAAGATAATGCAAAAGACCTTAAAGCTAAATTAGGGATAAAAATCATTTCAAATAGTGAAATACCTGTACCATCTCCCGATGTAAGTCAAATGGACTTATTTGGGGTTGGCTACTTGAAAAGAAAAAATTTTCTTCGGAAACCAAATTTTTTAGACGGAGTTTGCAAAGAGTTGAAACGAGTGTCTCAACTTCTGGGGGCTGTGGGGGAGGCAATTTTGAAAGTAGAGAGTTGAATTTTTGCACACAACTATCTGAGGATAACATGCTCCTCTGTTCAAAATTTTGACTCGCTACGACAAACCGTTCCGGGGTTATTCAAGGTCAAATTCGTATCCAGCGGGGCGAGCTCCCCCTGTATTATTCTTCCGAGATTGGCATGCCATGCAAAGTGTTAACATCTTTACCAAAATTTGTATGTGCTTCCGTTTTAGGCCTTTTAAGGCCGTGAGCGAGAATTTCCATTTTTGCGTGATATTTTTCTCGCGAGGGAGATAAATATATATTCTCGCTTAACAAACATTTAACTATCCATAACAAGGAGTTTGGTAATATTATGTCGGTCAATTCGGAGAAAAATTTAGAACTCTGACTCACCGAGTTGGGACTCTGTCCATGTCCCTGGCTCGGCTATATGGAGTCTGCCTGCACCGTAGGTTTTTATTGTGTATTTTAATTTTTAATTTATTATTTGATTTCTGTTAGTAAAATTGTAACGCACAAGCAGTAAAAGTATGAATTTGTGGAACTTATGAACAGACAGACAGCCAGACACATGGATACACAAGGCTGGATATTATAATATCCAGCATTTAAAAAAAATTAAAAAAATTAACTTTTCTGAGTTACGGCCGAACCCAGAAACACCGGCGTAGCCGTTAGTGATTGAAGAATCCTGCTCAAAGCATGCCTCTGGTTTAAAAATATATTTTGATCACCGTTTTTCAATATTCCAGCTCATTTTATTTAAGTAACTTTGACCATTTGAAACTATACAGGATTGGCAGGATATTGAGGTTGAGGATAATGCAAGGAATAGGAAACAACTCCAAGAAAAAGTCAAAAAGTGAAAGTGATACCGATTTCATCTCACGACGTAGCTTATTAACTCAAATGCATAATTTATTAATTAATACAGTTACCTTGTAATAATTGACTCTTAATTGACTGATTGGAGCAGAAGGTGGGGGCAGTTCTAGTTTAGGAAGTGGAAGAAATGATGCATTTCAGTCCCGGAGTCTTGGGGCCACGGATATCGAGAGTCGTCAGTGCGAGGGTTTCACACCCGAACTCAAAGAGCAAGAGCATAAAGAATCCGAAATAATCCTTGAGCCACCCGAATACATTAAGCATTGGAAACGTCAAGACTTTACGGGACAAACATATGGATATTTCTCTTTGGTTCGGAAACGAACAATTTAGTAGAAATTATCACCAAAAAAATAATGATAATGATATGGATGATATTGCAGTTTCGGTTCAGCAAACCAGTGGACAGATTATATTTTATTTTTGGAGCAATTGCGGCGTTAATTAGTGGATTTTGCACTCCAATTTTAATAACTACTTTCGGAATCATGGTTCGCTCAATGGTACTCGTGTCACATATTCGTTCAGCCATTTCGAATAATTCAATTTCTGGGAACAAAAAAGCGTATGAAGATTTTTTGTCTCAATGTAAAAGGGACAAGTAAGTTTCCTCTGCACATGCAATTTTAAATTATGATTCACGCATCATTATTATTTAAAATATTACATATGTATATCACAAATACTTACACATGTCTTTGTCATTTGGTTTAAGACCATTTGGAGGAGTACCCTTGGACTTTGAGTCTTTAAATAGCGTTGTGTACAGCAGTATTTATGAATTTACCCTCTGGCATGGGATAACTTCGGTAATCTTTACGATATGCAGCAGTCTATACTTCATTTGCTGGCACATAGCTGGCGACAATCAAGTAATAAAAATCATCGCCTTCGTAATTGAGGCTTTCAAATTATTATCGATCCAACATGTCAAGTTAAGTTTGTATAAAATGCTATAGATTATTCGAATTAGAAAACAATATTTTGAGGCTCTTTTGAGGAAAGACTCCACGTGGTTTGAAACTCAAAAGGATCCTGACTCAGTGAATAAACTGATGGAGTAATAATTTTTCTCTATTTTCAACCTCAAAAATATACTGGGTTGACAATTTTCATAAATTCGTTATTATTGCTGTAAATTAATTAACTTTTTCAGCCACACTAAGGGTATCTGGGTTGGGATTGGCGAAAACATTCCAATTTCAATCAACATCTTAACCACGGCTGTGATATGCTTGATCATCGCCTTTTGTCATGGGTGGCAATTAACTTTATTGGGTCTAGTTGCCTTAATCCTTATAATATTCACAAATTGGCTGGTTTCCTGGACCAATTCTCATAAAATTTTGGCTGAACTCATAACATACAAGAATGCGAACAATGTGGTTGAAGAAACGCTGACAAATATTCGTACAGTCATGTTCTTTGGCGGACAGAAAAAGGAGCTCCTTCGATACAAAAGAAAGCTCGGGATGAATTCGCCAATGGTCATAAAGTGGATTTTTGCACACAGTGGAAGTGTGTTTCTCTTGTGGACAATCAACTTTACAATATGGGCAGTGGTGTTCTGGTTTGGTCTCACATTGGTAATTCAGCAGGGTCCTAGCTGCAAAGACCAGTCAAGCTATTCAGTCTACGATGCGGGGGATGTCATTGTAAGCTTCACAAGATTTTAATCTCACTTTGTAATACAAAATAATTTAGGGCAATAATTGCTTGCAGATTATAATATTTTGCGTTATATTCGGTGCTGGAAACGTGTACATGATATTACCTGTCGTGAAAGCCATCAAAGTAGCGTCAGGCTATGGTTGTAAAGTTTTCAAAGTTATAGACAGGTGTGCAAATAAGTATGTATAGTAAATGGAGTAACCTTCCAGTGGGGCATATCGAGATTTTGATGATGAAAATTATAATTTATTACATTATTCAGAAAGTCTCCGATCGATGGAATGGATGACGTAGAAGGAATGCAAATAATGCCCGATGATTTCAAAGGTTGCATAGAATTTGAAGACGTCCGATTTACATACCCGAATAGCAAAGGAGAGCCGGTGAGACATTATTCGACGAAATAAATATTAATATTGTAGGAATAATAATTTGAATAAATGTACATCTAAGTGATGCCCAATAAATGAATGTAGGTTCTAAATCACATGAATTTAAAAATTCATGCCAAATCAAAAGTAGCAATTTGTGGTTTGAACGGATCTGGGAAGTCCACAATATTGAAGTTGATTTGCAAGGAATACCTTCCAAACAGTGGATTTGTAGGCATAAATATTGGCATCTGCATACATACTTATGATTAGTACGAATGAATTTTTGCTGATTTATTATTTTCCGAACAGGTTAAAATTGATGGTAATGATATTCGTGATTTAAACACAAAGTGGCTGAGAAAACATATCGGAGTGGTTCCCCAACATGCTGATTTTTTCGACGACAGTATTGAATCGAATATCAGGATGAGCAACTTGGATGCTTCATTCTCAGAGATTATGGAAGCCTGCAAATGCGCAAATGCCCACACTTTCATCATGTCATTGAAAGAGGGTTATCAAACAAAAATTGGGACAAACGGGTATAAACTAACGATGGGTCAAGAGCAACGTTTGGCAATTGCGAGGGTATGCAAACTAACTATCACGTTCAACATATCGTAATAATGGGAATAATAATGAAGTTTTTTTCATTAATTTATTTGTGAGGCAGGCGCTGCTGCGGAATCCAAAGATCCTGCTTTTAGATGAGCCGGTCAAGTGGTTTTATGCACATTTGTATAAATAGTTTATAACTGGTGTCATAATAAACTCATTAAGATAACAAAAATTTTCATAGATGACAAATCTAGATCTCCAGAGTGGAATTACCGTGATGGATTCTATACAACGTGTTGCCAAAGAACGGACAGTTATTTTAGTCACTCATCGTCTTCATATGGTGACTGGGGCTGACCACATATTTGTCATCAAAAGGGGAAGAGTATGTAGCAGAGAATACGATTAATTTTCAAGAAACGACACCTTCCAGTTATTACATGCATCAGGTTGTAAACAGGTTGCTGAAAAGGGGATTCATGCAAATCTCATTAAAAACCAAGGACCCTACCACCAACTTGCTTCAGGAAACGTGGATAAAGCGTCCATCTCATTTCGTGAAGCTGTTCCTTTCCGAGAGTTCAACACGAGTGAAATTACAGCTATTCACTACATGAAAATGTTTGCATCAAAGTCTTTCTTGCCAAATATTTACCCTGACCTGATGAGTGTCGACCCGGTGGCAATCCAATGCACAAGTTTGCTAATGGAGCATGTCGTCATATCACATTATGCAGGACCCTTTAGAGACAGGGTACAAAATCTAATAGCATTGGAGAACGAAGAGGATGTACAATACACGCTTGAACTAAAAGATTCAATTGTCACTGACGATGACAGTTTGTCCAAATCTGAGTGTATGCTCAGGACTAATCCGGACAAACCCACGCTCAATAAAAATGCAGATGGTCAAGCCCGAGGTAATCTTGTACACGTAAAATGTTCAACAAAACCTTGGCATGGCATGAAATTCGTTTATCGAGGGTGAACAGAATTTCAATTCAATATAATAACAGGTCAAAGAACTGACCGATATAATCAATCCCAGCCGTATTTCTGGCAAGTATTTTGGTTAACTACTAATTCAACCTACAAACCCCAAATCCTCATTTCTGTACTGGCTGCATGTGCAATTGGATTGGCTTTGCCACTGTTTGGTGTTTTGTTATCCCAAACAATCATGGTAATTCTTAATTGCAATGGAAAAAGTTGTGCATCTGATGACTAATGACTCGCATGTCTTTTATTTACCAGATAATGTCCGATACCCCAGTTCCACACTACAGGAAATTGACCAGAAAATTTGGAGATCAGAATAATTACAAATGGATTGTATTTGGATTTGTTCTATTGGGAGTTTTCGTAGGGGTTGCTGCATCTATTCAAGTATTATAAATTAGAACAGACAAAAAAATATGGTACCTACTTAAAAAATCACTACAATTGAAATTTTTAGGAATTTTTTCTTGGGATTGCAAGTTACAACATGATCAACCGTATCAGAAAAAAGTTATTTGCAGCCATTTTACAGCAAGACATGTCATTTTTTGAAAATCCGTCAATCGGCGTGTTCTTTTTGAGGGATATGCTTGCAAGCAGTGTTCTGACGCTTCGATATGTGAGAAAGACTGCTTCAAATAAGTATACAGTATTTTTATAAAATATTTAGTAATTATTCGGATGAATTATTTTCTATTGTTTGCTTGCTAGTTGCTGAATGGATTCTATGCGAATTTTATTCAATGCATCGTAACCTTTATCGTGGCTGTGGTTATTTCAATAACAGCGTACTCACGTACTTTGACTGGCTACGCTGTGGCAATTACCTTTGGAGTTGCATCGATCAATTTCATTGATGGGTGGCTCGAAAAGAAACAACAATTGTCCACTATGCAAGCCTTGGGAGAAATTTCGAGTTTATTATTTCAAGTATTTTCCGGGAAACATCAGGTCACCGTCATGCAACTCGAACCTTTCTTTCTTGACAGATTCAATACTATTCAAATTGAAGCTTTGAGGTGTGTGCGACATATTTCGGGCGGTGCCAGGTCTGGCTTCGTACTGATGCTATTATTATTTTCAATTAGGTTGAGGCGACGAATTTCGCACCTTCGTGCATTTACCTTTGGATTATCACAAACTGCTGTGTTTTGGGGACACACTTTATTTTTGTACTTGGCAGCTCATGAAATTGTTCACAATGATATAACATTTGAGACGGCTATCGCGTATGAACAAAAAATACATTGATTGAAAACACTGACTCGTGTGGAGTATTTAGAAGTTTTTATTTGCAGAATTGGAGAAATGCTTATCTTTGGAACAATCACTTTTGGCATGAACTTTTCTATTTTGCCAAGTTTTCATTTATCCATTCAAGCGGGACAAAGCATTCTCAACGTACTGAATAGAACGCCGATGATTGCCTTCAACTCAGGAGACGAATTTGAAGTTATTCCTTTATCCTCTTGCATTCTTTCTTGATTTTCGTAAAATTTATTAAAATAAGATGGAATTTATGTAGGGAGACTGCAAAGGGGAGCTAGGATTTCATGAAGTACATTTTTATAATTATTAATTATTCATAAATATTAATTAACAATAATTTATTTATACATTGAGGTACATTTTTGGTATCCCTTTTCTGGGGAGAATCCCTTGTTGAAAGGCGTCACCTTTTACATTCAACCAGAGAAAACCGTTGCATTTGTTGGATCTTCAGAATCTGGCAAAACGGTATATTTGGACGTAATTATGAAGTTCTTCAATGTTACAAGTGGAGTATTGGTACATGTTTATTTATTTAGTTCTTGTATGAATATGCATAAAGAACACTTGTCAACTATATAATCCAACGTTTGTGTTTTACCGTATATGTGTGCAGACTTTAGACGGGAAGGATTTACGAGATTTGAACACAGTCTCATTGAGGCAACTGATCGGATATGTAGATAAGCAGCCACAATTGTTTAATAGAACTGTAGCAGAAAACATTGCTTACGGAGACAACATCAATAATGTACCAATGTCGAGGGTAGTGGAAATAGCAAAGCAACTGGGAATGCATAATTTCTTTTGCAGTTTACCGGATGTAAGTTTACAATTTGAATGCAATAATCGCCAGCTACATACACGCATAAGTATGCAAGTAGCACTGTACTGTACATAGCAGTAACTACAATACAGTTTTTGCAATGCAGGGTTATGAAACCATAGTTGGAGGAGAAATGACTAGATTATCAACTGCTCAAAAGCATCGGATTATGATTGCTCGAGCCATGTTAAGAAACCCCAAGATTTTGTTGATTGATGAGACGACAACATATTTAGATCGAGAAGGGGAACGGTTGGTGAACGAGGCCATTGATAAGGCTCGAAAGGGGCGAACATGCATTCTTGTTTCCCATCGACTTGCTGCAGTTCAGAATGCTGACCTCATCGTCCTTATGAATGATGGATTTGCCATTGAATTGGGAACACACGAGGAGTTAGGACTATTTATTAGCATTGACGAATAAGTGATAAAAATTAGAACTAATTGGAATTGAAAATACTTATAATATGCTCTTGGGTGCTTTATTCAGTTTGATGAAGAGACGCCACAGCGAGTACGGCAGGCTCTGGCGTTCCCAAAATCCTCTCGACGATGAAAGTTTCGCACAGGGCAAACCTTGGCTTGGTGTGGCCCCATCCAAGGTAAAAATAAGTCCCCAGAAGGAAGAACCCCCACCTCCCCGTCCACTCCCCCCACCACCAAATCCACAAGTCGGTGAGAATGAGAAACCAAAAAGTCAGGAAGGATGGTTCGGAGGGTGGTGTTCTCCATCCACCATTATCACTGACAATTCCGAAACGTTATAATATGAAGACTCAATAAGCGTCAATCAGTATTATGCGATGAGAGGTTTTTAACAAATTTATATGATATAGCTGTGTATAAAAGTATTAATATAAATAAATGCATTATCCCATCAATGTATAATTGATTGTAGTCGCTTTAATAGGAAGCTATAAAGTTGCTCCCAATTGTCTTTCCGGTCGTTTCTTCGTTCTTGAAATCCTGTTACTGTTAATATTTTCAAATGTATGCTTCACTGGTATTATGTGTAGCCTGCCTGCCATCACCAACAGTCAAATAAATATAAATTCATTCAAATTTATTTCAAGCAATTTCAGAGTAGTTCCGAATGGGGAATAAAATCATAAATTCGATTATTACTTCAGCTTTGTGCTTCCAGTTGATTTCATCCATCAATGGTGAAACTCAAGTTATTTATTCGAAGGTATTTATATTGGCATATTGATCTTCTTTAAAATTGTAACTGTAACTAAACTCAAATGCACTTACCTAGATACCACTCGGCAATAGGAATGAAAGGAACCCGTCGTCTCAACTTTCTCATTTCTCGCCATCGCCATATTATTACTTTAGAAATCCTACCAGACAACACACTCCAATAGACGACGAAGAATACTTTGACAACGATTCATACGATAATTCCACTGAAGAAGAAGATGCAAGTGATCAGCAGAATACAGGAGAGGTCAAGGAAAAAATGCCAGAGAAGAAAAAATCTAAAGTGGAACAGATTCAAGATATTGGGGAAAAACTGGTAGATAAATGGCTGGACGGATTTCTCCAGATTGAAACGGAAAGTCCTCCAGATCCACCGAAATGGGCAATGGATATATGGGGACCGCCCCCAAGTATTCAAGTAGCACCCTGGAGTAACGTAGCTGATGAACAAAAATAATAATGAATACAATTTCTCATGATTCCACTTTCTTACAAATATGTTCTTGAAAGTCGATAAAATTGATAAAATTATTTTGCTGTTGATGATCAGCCGAACGTAAATAAATATCAAAGCACATTTGAATTTGTCAAACGATTCCTTTTACTCAAATGTTGTTGAAACAGCTTTATTATTAAGATGGAAAATTAATAAAACACTTCATTTCAATGGGATGAAACGGGAAGAGTGTGTAGCTCCAATACCAGGTCGTCCGTGCTTAACCGGCTTGTACGTTACGCTAAATTCTCCCAAATAGTGTCCCACCATTTCTGGCTGCAAAACCCATAAAACAATTAGATAACTCGTTCAATTCACATCTGGCTATTGTAAATATGTATCAACATTGCAATTATCTATAGTTGCATACCTTGACCTCAACCTGGTTGAAGGTTTTTCCGTTGTACACACCCACAATGCTTCCGATCATCTCTGGAATGATGATCATATCTCGGAGATGCGTTTTCACGGCTTCTGGTTTCTCATTTTGAGGAGCATCCTTCTTGGCTTTTCTTAATTTTTTCAAAAGAGCAAGATTCTTCCTCTTTACTCCACGGTTAAACCTCCTTCGTGCCCGGGCATGGACCAAATCTGTCAATTGTTTCCTGAAATCAATAAAAATGCACCCTTGATTAGCTTATCAAGTAAAAAGCCATTTTTGGTCTATACAATTTAGTGTAAGATGAGTGAATTAAGTCATACACATGCATAAAGTAAGCCGAACTTGAAACTAAACTATCATGTTTAATTAAGTTGACTCAAAATAAATAATAAATAAATAAAATGTGTTAACTTACATCCCCATATCAAGCAATTGGTCGAGATCGACTCCTCGAAAAGTAAACTTTCGGAAGGTCCTCTTCCTCTGCGTCCCATCCTGCAAATTACAACATTAACTCCAATTTTAATTGTCCTTAGTAGTTAGTAAATTCATTGTACAATTTGAAAATTTTAGTACAACATTGACTGTAATTTCACTATTCTGTCGAACAACTTAAATGTATATAAAGATTTTGTGTGCATTAGGAGCAGTGAATAACTTACGTCAGCCATGGTGGTGTTTGATAACTTCCAAAATTTTATGAAAAACTTGATGAAAACCGATATTATCAGGAGAAGGAGAACAGGCGAGAAATGAGCCTGAGTAAGATGTGGAGATCGTCAAGCACACCGGGAATCAATGCTCACAAACTTGGGCAGGGGGCGCCCACTACCCAACACCAACTTGAGCATCATCCCAATCTCAATTTTCATGAAAATGACTATTATATATGAATAACTGCGATTCAACGCTTCGTGTTACGTGGAACATTATACGCTGGTATTTTACAGGATGATATCAATTTCAAAATTTCAAAACATTCGAGTTTATTTTTAGTTTATCAAGTAACAAAATTGTAATTATCATGTGTCGAACGCAGAACCCAAAAGCCTGCTCCCATTGGTTGACGTGAAAAACCGGTACAAAATTTTGCTATTTTCAGATCCAACCTTCCTTATTCTCTCTAATGGGCCCACTCCTGTGATGACCTAATGAATTAGAAAATATTTTTTTAAAGGTTATCAAGCATTGCTAAATACTAATATTTAACTTAATTACATACAGGCAATTCAGTCAGCAGTGATTCGCCTTGTTCTTGGTTGTCACAAGAATTATAGGCCTTTTAAACAAGAATTTCATTTTCAGAATTACTCAGATTTAAAAAGAAAAGGTCTACAGTTAACAGTATATACTTTGAGGAGTGCCATGGGCGAAGGAAATCGCTTCGAAATAGCCTGGGCGACATCTGAACCCA
The DNA here is from genome assembly GCF_002217175.1 of Folsomia candida. Lineage (NCBI taxonomy): Eukaryota > Metazoa > Arthropoda > Collembola > Entomobryomorpha > Isotomidae > Folsomia > Folsomia candida. Next base: position 16,032,494 of record NW_019091193.1, on the reverse strand, counting down.
CAGTGCTGAATTGTTGCAACTGGTCAACCCAAAGTTGTTTTAGACCCGTCCCATCCTTTTCCACCTTGATACTCCCAGAAACATCAAAGAATTCCATTAAATCCGACCCATCTGTTTCTATCTCTTGTTTTCTATAATTTGAATTATCATTCAACAGGTCAATTAAGGTTCAATTAAGATTAGTCCAGAAATAACTAATTGTTTAAAACTTAAGCTACTTGTGAGGGGCGTCCGCTATTGCTTTTACGAAGTTGACTAACGTCGATCCAAGCTCGTTAACATTTTTTACTAACCGATAATTTACTCCAGTTTGCAATTGCATTTCAATTAGTGTACCATATAACTCTGCTCTAAAATTACAACCAAGAAATAATGTATGAAGACTAAGACTCAATTTAGATTTATTTTTATAAACCTTACTGACTAATATATGGTAAATTCTGTTTCTGCTTTCGTTTGTTTGGTACTGGATTATTATCAGTGTCGAGAACACGAGTTCTAAATTCCTTTTGTGTAGTTTTCTTGATTTTCCTGTTATTAAAATAAAGATAAAAATGTTGTGAAACGGTCTAGATAAAGATAGATAGATCAATGAAAATATACCGTGCATGCATATCGTTTTAGTTAGCACACGTTTTAAAATACCTGAAATATTTTTCCATGTCCATCAAAAACAGGGTTAGATGTTTCCCAAGTAGAACGGCTTTGATTGATTCAACCCACGTAGTAAGATCCAAGCTGTTTTCTTCGTTATCCTTGCTACCAGACGTAGACTGATTCCTCAACTGAGCATGAACCATGGGAATTACTTTTTCCGAGTCCAGCAAAATGATAATTTGATCTTCATCCACAAATGATGAAATCACCTTAATCTAATGTATTATCATAACAAATTATTACATACGTCATGTATAATTAATTAAAAATATATCACCTTTAGATCATCCCCCATTGTTTGCCGAATCAGGTTCCTCTTAAAAAGTATAGAATTATCGATAACAGGGTCAGATAAAATTTCGTATTTGACGTCGGCAGAGACCAGCAAAGGAACAAGAGCATCAAATTTTTGCGATATTTCGAAATCCAATATTATGGTCATACACTAGAGGTTAAAACCAACGATAAGCTATCATACGAGAGACAATAAAGGATATTTAAGCAATCTAAATTAAACAAATATTAACTGATCCACCCGGTTTGGTAGATTTTTGCACTTCTTTGGTAGTTTGGCGCATTTCTGCTTTTCTCCGTTCTTCCTCTTGCCTTTTTTCTTTCTCCAAGCGTTTCATTTCCCGTTCTTTATCCTTTTCGAGGCGCTTCTTCTCTGCGTCTTTTGTTAGCAAGATTTTTGGCTTGCGTTTCTTTTTCGGAAGCATTACTTGAATACATTCCTCCTCTGGATCAGAGTCAGATATGAGAAGAGGTGGAGGATTTAATGATTTGGTGGCCTTAATAGACCTGCTATTGCTGGGTACTGAAGAACTCGAGCCGGGCAAGTACATCTTTACCTCTTCAGTGGTAGATGGATTTTTGCCCATGATAATATCTGTCTGGCTATTGTTTCCTTCCCAAACAACTTCAATATCCGATTCGTCACTTTCCAATTCCATAACAATGTTTTTTGTGTTGCACTCATAATCAATATCAGGGAGGTCTTCAAAGTCACTCATTTTGTTCTTGAACAACGACTTCACTGAGCATATTAATAACATAACATCGGTTTAGTTGACGATGAGCGTTATTATTTACACATTATATAATGTAATTTATATTGAATATGTACACTCACCCACTGCATCTGGTAATTCAATCATTCAAGATTCGACGGTATGAAGTCATATTTTGCAAATCAACAACTGGACAATAATTCACAATTCGTTGATGAAATCTCTATCTAAACTATATAAAGCAGGCGAGTGTATCGCTGCTGGGTCGGTGGCTTTTTTGAGAAGTTAGCCTCTCCTTTCCTCTCTCCACTCTGCAGAGAGAACAGGAGAGGCTAACTTCACTAATGTTGTGGTAACGGGCTTATCGACGGGCCTATTTTGCACGTCAATTGACGGGCTTCTACACTAGTAAGGTGTAAGACAAAAAACCAGCTACTTCAAAGTATACATATTAATAATAAAATTGCTCTAGAAATTTGCGCTTACCAAGTCGTTTAAAACGATTACACTACTCACGGAAATGTACCCTTAAGATAATCAAAAATTTAAATAAAATATCAAAAAGTAAAATATGCAAATCGTAGTTGACTTGCGACTTGTCAATTGAGCAGACTGATGATGTGATGACAGATGATCGATCTGAAAATTATTCATTTCATTATGCATGGATTGGGACCCGCCAGCTTGCAAGGTAAACGTTTGTGAATGTGAAGCGGAAACATGAGAAATTTTGAGAATTTCGTTATTAATTAGAAATTGGATTTGATTACTAAGAGTAATTTACTAATTTACTATACATATATTCCTACATTATATTGTATTGGAAATTATCACTTATGATATGATATGATATGATTTCTTTCTATTCTATGATGATGCATGAAAACAATGTTGATTGTAAGATTACACCGTGTAATTTACACGGTACAAATTCTTATTATTTTCGTAGTTAAATACTAAATTTATTATGTCTTGCTGTTTTTTTAATGATTGAAGTTACAATAGAACATGGAACGGGAATAATTATGATGCCGAATATATAACTTGAATGTCTAGGATGAAATTTCAAATTTCACGTTAATTTCAATCGGCAAGTGAATTATGAAGCAAGTAAATATTTAACTGTTTCGTTATGTGTACATTTTTATTTGAAACAAATCTATTATCAGTCAGTATCCAATTTAATGCTAATTATCTACTTTAAAACTTACTATTTAAAACTAGCAACTATAAATTTACAAATGACTTGAGAACTACTTATTAAGCGTTACTACACTCATCGTCAGTAATTCAGTGCAGCACTCGTATTATAAGTAAGAAAGGTCTTTTAACTGAACAGTCTTTAGTAGAATATTCCATATCAAATTAAATGAAAAGGCTAGGAATTTGGGGTATTTGTAATTGAATCGTCCCTATTTGTCTTATGGTTTTTCTTTCTTGGATCAGGCGTTGGGTCATCAGGCATGTAAAACCCAAGAATTTCTGCCAAATCCTTGGGTGAGCGTTCTCCTTTGCCTTTGTACACTGTGTGAATTCTCAAATATTCTCTGGTGCCCCTGAGAGCACTGACATAGTACTCGCCCACACGGAGGGCAGGGGAAATCGTCTCAGGAGATGGCTCGCTGGGGGGACACTCTCGACATGTTTTCACAATGTACTTCCACGCCGGGGTTTGATAAACGTGCTTGTTGGGCTCGAGCACACTAGGTCGAAGTTCACGGTACAGGGCTCGCAGGAGATGAAGCCCCCTCTCCTGACCAAGCGACATTTCGACGTGAAATGACTCTGAAATACAAAGACAAAGGAAGTATTAAAATACATTAGATTAGATTAGATACAAAAAATTATACTCGGTCAACTTGAGTCAACACACCCGTGCAAGTAAACATAGTTTAAAAATAAAGAATGGATTCATACAAGAATTAAAATCTTCTAGCGCAGTTAAGTTCCTTGGTACTGCCCATTTAATTATTTCTAAACACCAAAGAAAATAACAACATTATATAAAATCCACACTGTGCACATGTGGTTTTGGTGTACACTTGTTTGGGCTCAAAATTCGCGGATGACTGCATGATTACATTTTTATGAAAAAGTAAACTTGGAACATGCAAAAAGTACAGAAAGTCGCAAGTGGTGACTTGACTATGACAATGTATGTTTTCTTTTCGGCCTAGATTTCCTTTAAAAAATGACAAAGTTATATCTCCATTGGAAAATGGAAATTTCACAGGGTTTATAAGCAGAAGACCAAATGAATTAATGGTTTAAAAAATGAAAGCACAACATTTATGCAGTCGTGTATTTTTTAATGAGTCGTATGAGTTTAATATATGTAGTCGTATGAAACAAAATTCTAATAGGGTATAACACCTGGGTGTAAATAAATAACTATGCATTTTTGAATCTCAATGTAAACATTTGTTTTATTATACATTTTAGGCATTCATGTTGGAAGCATATGGTAAGAGAGTATGAACAAACTAATATATTCAGATAAATCATGTTTTGCATTTGCCATATTTGACTTACCAGAAGAAAGTGTAAAACAACCCATTGTAATTAAAAGGTGCAGACTGCATAGCACTATTTCTTGTTACTTTATGCTACATACTTCATGTTTTATATTCTTGCTGATTTTGCAAAAAAATGTCAATGCAGTTGCTGCCAAAAACAGCATAGGTTTATAAAATTTACAAAGGTAACTAAACCTTTGCCCATGACACTGACATAAAAGTCGAGTCTAAATAGGCAATGTCGACTTAGACCAGACTTTTCCTGATTCTGGAAGTATTGCAATTTTTCGCGTTTACCAAATAAAAATTGCAAAAGTCGGTTGCCCGTGGGTGAGTGAGTAAGAAAGTTCAACGTATCTTTGGCATGTGGCAAGGTCTAGAACCCTAAACAAGCTTCTTTCTCATTATTCTCATACTCGTTCTCACCCAATCACTGTACAGTGATATGACAGTGATCCAAACGCACAATTTCTCATCTCACCTCGCTCGCTCTGGAAACAAATTCTCACCGAACCGAAATTCTCACAGGAGGAAAATTATAACAGATTCACATTTAACCCACTTTGGATTGTCAATATTGGCATTTTTAGGAATATTTACGAAATTTCAGAATTACATATTCACACACTTTTTAGACGTAATAGATTTAGTACAAAACTTGACGTCTCTGTGGTTTGATTAGTCTGATACTTAAATGAATCAAAAGAGGAAAATAATGACCGATAAAATCGACTCGTATTTCAATTTACGATGAGATTGTTATGAGAAATGATAAATTTATTTACTCCTGCACACAACTTGTGGGAAGCGAAGTTATAATCTCTGGCTGGCGTAAACCACAACATTTGCAAATATTTTCATTGCCTTAATTTGAACACTGATTTAATTCTCCATATTTACACGTATATAATTATATTTTCATATGTTCATGACTATCGAAGTTGGTATTTTTATAGCGTGGCATACTAGACTACATACACATATTTACATGCCTACGCAAATACGCATATTTTTATCACTTACTTATTAGGCCGAAGTCCTAAAAAAAACTCAGAAAATTAGCCATTTGGGTTGATTTATAATACTATTTATTATAATAACAAGTACATATACTGACCGGGAAAGCAATGGCATGCATGCAGGCATGTAGGTTTGATACACGACAACGTGAAATATAATGTAGTTTTTCAGCAATACATTTTTTATAGCTGATAGTTCATACACGTGTAACCAGTGACCAGAGAGTCTCAGAGTGAGAATCACTTGCCACTTGAATTATTTAGGATTAGTCTCATCCACAGCAACACAAACTTGATACAATAGTCTACATACATGTGCATATTATGTACTAGTTTAAACAGATTTCGCATGGCAAGAACAAGAGGTATGATGATGATGATATGATAGTTCTTTCTTGGTATTTGTTGTTTGATGCTTTTTCTTCCAAGAGCTTGATACAGTTGCATTGGATCCTCGCCTATGTTGTCTCACATACGTAAAGGTCAGTTCATTGGCTTTCTCAGTTTGCCTCACACTTTACTTGTTTGGATGATTTTTGGTGTGGTCCGAAACCTGCACTATAAAAATCCAGGCTTGTCCATTATACTAAATGTACCTTGTCGTATTGTTAGTCGTTTGTTTTTCTATTTTTTCCACCATAAGCTCAAATGTCGGGGCAACCTGAGACATTTGGCGCTATATGTGGAACATATAGTATGTTGTCAGGCACTCTTATGGGAAATGTCGGGGGCTCGTACAAAAAAACGGTTGGGCGTAAAGAGATGCCGTAAAGTGCATTAGATGCCTCTCGAAAAGTTTTAAAATGACTTTTTTCTAATTCATGGTATCTTGAACCATTTTCAAGAAATTCAATAAAAACCGATTTTTCGGTTTCGAAATCATAAATGTTTCGCTGAATGAATTGGGTGCATAACACAAAGTTGTATGTAATAGCAAATATGTTCATAACCGCATTATCTATAATATTTACTCGAAAATTTTTTCGAAATAATGCTAGGTACAGGCGGTAAGTTCAAATTTCCGAAAAATTTTGCAATTTCGGCTACCAATTTCTCCACTGAGCTACAGCCTAGACGATACATTTTGGTAACCTAAACTAAACGGGATCGTATTGGGGAAGGTCCCGGCTAGTGCCCTCGACTGATTGACTTTTTCGAAATAAGCCTTGGTTTTTAAGATATGGCGCGATTTCTAAAATTAAAATCCATAACTCATATTTGGTATGAAAAAATAGAAATTTTCAGCGGTTTTGCCGCATAGCTTGTCAAACATTGATCACAGTTTTGCTCCGGCCCTTTAGATTGAACACCCACCTATTTATTTATTTGGTTATGCACATATGAAGTATAAAGTTGGCATCATTTGCACAATTCAGAATAACTCAAATTCATAAGTCGCCAAGTTTTCAGTGATGATTCGTATTATCTCAATACGTAATATAGTCATATAGACAGAGCATAACAGGCAGACGCAAATATGTACATCAAATATTATTACATATATGCATGACTGCACAAACAGGAGAAATAAGAAACCGGCTTTTATTCTGTACTTTGATGATGGAACATCCGAAGTGAAAATCATTATTGCTTCTCATCTCTCTTCTTAGGGTTAGTCTGGACGAAGGAGGGCATAGTGTTTGTAAGCTTAAATGCGAGAAAGAATCAAACATGAGACTCGACCTCCTCCATGTTATGTATGTATTTGAATGTGATATCATCATCGTATCCACTGCACTGTTTCTCCTAGTTCAAAAAAGTGAATGAATTGGCACTGTCCGACGAAACAGGTATAATAAAAAAATAGGGAAGGAAAGAAATGGCACATGCTAAACGAACAAACCATCATCGTTTGAAACCTCTGCGAACCCTCCGGTCGCTGATTCTCCTGGCTAGAACTGAACTCTGGTTTCGAACGCTACACCAGCGTTGGCTGATGATGATGGTGGTTGTGTTATTATTTAAAGGCGGAGGAATCTTGGGCTATTATTTTCTAGTCTTACAAGATTTTCGCAAAATTTCGCTGCATCGGCTGAATCTCCATTCGCTATAACATATATATTCCTCGCATTGCTAAACTTATATATACGTAGTTATGTAAGTAAAACATATCATCCCTCCATCCTCCTGAAACAAACTCTCAGACTACAATGTTTTACTTTTCCTTTGATGGTGGCTGGGTTTCGGTTTGTGTATGCAATAAATGAAACTGTCTGTTTATGTATGAATGCATTTATTCGATAATCTTCACTGCAGTTGGATCAAGATTTTTCTATCGTCAATCAATTTTCGACTAAAGTTTTAAAAACTGAAAAAGTGCATAGAAAATACATGTAATTTAAGGATAGACAACCATTTCTATTATTAATCAACAGTGAGCAATCATTACTAAACTCAATGGACCTGAGATGAGACTACTACATAATTGCTGACTGAATTTGTATTATGTATTTAGAATGGTGGTGAGTCAGGATAAATATTGCTGAGTTTTTAAATTAACTGTTGACTAAGCAAACTTTACACTCACTTATCAGGCTAATACAATTAGGAAGTCTGATACACGTATATGTAGAGGACATTTGACGAACTGTCTCAATTTTCACTATAATTGCTGCCCATCTCCAGTCCAGACTACAAAATCCACGTATCCACGTATTATCTACAATTATACATACGTCCCTATTATTACGTCGGTTAAAAATACTAAACATAAATATATTTATAGTGTCATTGAGTTACCACTTTAATTATGTAGAATTTATTTACTAGGCTTTTTGAATGATATTAATTTTAGATTGCATATCACTCCATAATCTTAGCAATCACGTGAGGTTTGGGGTTAATGTGACAGCTAAAATGTATGCATATAGTTCAGTGTTACGAGTTTTATTATTTATCTAGACATATTGTAAGATATACCTAAATGAACTCGTTGAACAATTTGTTTGGAAATTTCAAATCACAACAAAATAATACGGAACGCAACTTTAAAATTGATAATGAAACATAAATCGGATGAATGAGTTTTGTGAGGCATTATTATAAACACGGAAATCATGAAACTCGTATGATATGCAATACTTCCTGGAATAAACATAGATGTTACGAGTGCAGTTTTTTGTGCAACCTCCGATACCGATGTTATCAAACTTCATAAACTTAGATATGAATTTATACCAAATCACTCCAGTACAACAGAGTGCGTTTGCAACGTGTATTTAAAACGTGTAAATGCACTTCCCTTGTACTAAAGTGAAATTGGACGAAACGCCACCAACAGTGTTCTTATCAAGCTCACAACCCTGTCAACAACAATTGTTTAGAAAACCAAATACGACATAGATGAAAGTAGGATTGGGATCAAGGCTTAAAATTTGATTTTATTTCTACATAATAAGTAAATGAATACCTACGTAAAGCTTACATGTGTTTAGAGAGGTTATGACAATAGTGTATATGTGACATAATGCATAGCGTAGATCTACTTACATATAAAGTTCTATATTGAGTTCATCAGAACAAGAAAATTAATACATAAAATATTAAAGTATAATGATTAAATTAATATACTATTTCTAATATAATACAACTTTGTAATCAGCTATATATTTAAATACATATCCTGCTGGATTAATAGTTGGGTTTATTTTGTAGTTAATTTAATTAAGGCGCATATAATTGCTGCTTTTTATGCCAAAAGGAGATAAACCCGACTATAAACTACTATAATCTGGTTCAGCATAATCAATTATTCACCAGACTAATTAATGTTTGTAAGTACTTCTAGCTATCAACTAGATAATAATATCCAGAAGTTTATTTCTAAAAAAGTAAAAATGATAGACCCAATGAAGAAATAATAAGCGACAAATTTGAAAATGTAGTTTTGAGAAAACGCAATAGATAATCGGCAACCAGCACCAACGGCTGGTCAACACACAAGTACATACAGCAGTAGCTGTATAGTTAATAAAAGATTTTAACATGGATCAATCATCTAGAGGAAGATTGATCTTCATAAATCTGAACTACTTAAAATACCTTTTGTTTATGATAACGTTTCAGACAACATTCTCAGCAGCTAAAATATTAACTGACTCTTCTTTTTTATCCTTCTTCAGATCATTTGAAGCATCTGTTTCATCGCCATTGTTTCCGCTGGGGTCCCTTCTCCGTTTGCGGTTCCCAAGTGCAGCAAACTTGCTAGACTTTGGAACTGCTTCCATCCCCAGAACATGATGAATTTGGCGAAACGAAATTTGCCTCAGTGCTTGCTAAAATGAATAAGATAATTAATTTAGATACTTACATAACCACCAATAATATCTAATCACTTGGAAATGGGCAATACTTGTACCTGTGCATAAGCCGTAATATCTTCTCTAACTTGGCTGTCTAATCCAGCAAGTGCATCGCAAGACTCTTTTTCACAAGGGTCCAACAAACCTGGTCCAAATTGTAGCATCAATCCGGATGCCAGAATTTCAAAAACAATTCTCAGTGCATCTCCAGGACTGATTGGGATTCCTGGGCTGCTGATTGCCTTCTCCGTTAATAATTCGATTGCCTATAAAGTATATTTAGTGTAACAAATGATACCCATGCGTATATTAAATATATTTGTCATATACGAATGAAATGTAGTACAAAAACTTACCCAACACGGCATTGCATGTAATTGAGGAACTCGTCGGCACATGTCTCGTAATATCCGAATTACAATCACACAGCTTTGTAAGGTTGTAGCTCTAGCCTAATTGTTACGAAAATTAATAAATTTAATTAGTCACTTGTGTTTAACTGTTAACGACAACAAAATCTATACTTTGATAAACTCTGATACGGGAAAGTAAGTATCTAAATAGTATAAGTAGTAGTATACGAAACAAGTCAGATTCAGATTATTCGATATTGTTGTACAACACCACCACCTCAGAATTTTGGCAACTGACTTTCCAGCCTCATGGCACTTTTTTGAAAAAAGATTGGTGGTGGAAATAACATGAATTGAATGAAACATTTTTAAGAAATTTGCATTTTTCATAAGGCTGCAAAGGTAAGGGACTCCACAAACGTTGATGTTAAATGAACATGTGCCGTAGATCATTTCTAATAATTTCTCTTGGTCGTCTTTCTACAAGCTTGCTTTCGAAAAGACTAAATATGTAATACATACTTGAAATACAGAATATTTGAAATTTGGAAAGGTTCAAACAGATAAAATATTATATTATTCAAAATATGTCTATAGCACATGCACACCTGAAACCATTTCGCGTGTCGAAGTGCGGCCAAAGCAGTTAGGCATTTCTCCTTTGGAAGATCGTTCAGCTCCGGAACCTGAGTTGCTGCTTGGGCCTCTACAGTCGAACATCATTAACACACTCAGATCAGATATCAATACAATAACGAACCTTTAAAAATTTCACACTCATATGCAAAGCATTTCCCATAAAAGAATCAAAATACAGGTAAGTTTTGGAAAGCTTTGAAAGGTTCGTGACAGTCATTTTTCTGTGTGTGATAATGTCTAAGGTGGTGGCGCAGCGATGGTGGTCTCATATTCATAGTTAATTAGATTATATTTTTATCAAACACTTTTTTCCTTTTTTCTGTATAGTAATATGATTACGGTACCACTTGCTGATGAACGATATCTTTGAAGTTATCCCCAAAATTAATTGATTCATCGTCGGTATACTGTCACATGCCACATGGACGCGGCTCCGCTGAAGAGAATCGTTGTTTATCACGCATAAAACACACTGCGTGCTTAATTAAAATATGTCAAGATAGATGACATATTTTTATCCACAAATTGCATTTATCTACATGCATAGATGACCTCAGCTGAGCCTTTTAATTCGTTCCACACTCCATTTGAAATCTGGGATTTGCGATTGAACACATTGGACACTTGTTCATGACATAAAAATGTTTTGCATACATATACATTTTTTGTTGATTTTGTCACTTCTGTACGACTACAGAGAAGAAATACTATAGAAGAAATTCCAATATTCAACACATTGTTATCAGATAACTCACAAATCGTTTTAGATTTCCAATTAGATATATTCGAGACCAACCAACCATGAACCAACCGACCTGACAATGAATTAAATGCGCTCTGCATGTACTGCTTACCACCCGGTGCGCCTACGCTATTATTTCTCAATAACGGCGACGTAAGAGTGACGATAACATCGATTTTTAGATCATCTGTGGATGAAATTCTAATTCCTGCATGTTCAGGTGCGATCCTTATATCGTACTTTTCTTCAGTAGTCACAATCTATGGGCAGCACAAGACAAGAATATTAGTATTATATACTAACAATGCCAACTATAACTGGCAAGTTGATAAATATAATAATGTAGAATTATAAATAATAAATTGTATATACCTCCATCTGCTTAGGCAAGCAATCAAACACTCTATTCAACATCGATAGATTGGGTTTCTCGGAGCAGAGAACAACTAATTCCACTTCACGGTCCCCTCTCAATAACAGGCCCTTTGCCAAATTCCCAACACGCATGACCCCTTTTAGTTTGCGGGCAGCTTGTAAATCAGCTTCCGAGAGCTGTGGTGCCTCTCTATAAATAATAAACAATGCTTCTTTTAACCAACGTTTTATACAAAGTGAAAGGGCATCATGAAAATGAGGATGTCTTGTTGTACATACCCTCCGTTTTCTGTTTTAACAGTTGTACAATCTTCCTCGGCAAAGCGATCAGAAACAAACTTGAGTGCCTTTTCAGTGTTTGAAACTATTTTTTGAATAGCCTGTAGCTCTGGTTCTTCAGGATATATTTCAGCATGCTTTGCCATAACGTGTCGATCTTCTGATGTTTCTGGTCGACGTAAAAGTGGAGGGATGTAGAATGGAGAAGGACCACCTCCATACTTAACAAAAAGTTGACACAATTATCAATAAGGGAATCACAGTATGCGGTCGATAATGTCGGATTATAGTATTTAATAAATATTACCCCTGGTCCAAAGCCTCTTGGCGTCGATGTCATTAAAGGAACAGGGCCCCTAGAGAACCTTAGGAGAATAAGCTCGTTTCATATTGTGAATGAGCATGATGGTACATATTAATGGATGTGTGATACTTGTTATATATTGACTTACATATCGTTACTCATAGGTTTCCTCATGGAGATGGTTCGAGCTGTTCGTCTCTCATCAATTTTCTTTTGCCGACTAGAAGGCTTCACATCAACTACCAAGTCCGGGTTAACTTTTTTCTTATATTGTAGTCGATGGCGGCGACCTTTCATGTGCATCTCTTTAGCATTTGGATCATTAAATCGGCATTCGCACAATTTACAGTTAAATGAAACCACTTTGCCTAGAAAAAAAGTAAGTCAAGTACAAAGAAACATAAACTGTTGCTCCAACCATGTATGTAACAACAACCAACCAGCCATGGTATTCAAGAAAAATATTTTTATACCTTCTTCACTCCGAATTTCCTCAATATAATCCTGCCCAACTGGCTGAATATCTTTTTCAATATAGTCCAAAATACTTGATTTGTCAACAGCATCGATGTTTGTAGCCAAGGGCTTGTTACTCCCACCACCGGGAGCAGCAGGGCTCGTATACGTTGTGCTCATCGGTAGTGCTGCTGGTGGTGGTTGATTAGTTTTTGTTGTTTCAGTGATTCCAGGGACTGGTGGTTCAGATTTGACGTTCCCAACAAAGCTTATTTTCGGGGCACTCGATTTGGCAAAATTGTTGTTTCCTGTATTAGTTGGAACAGCATTTCCAGAAATAGCAGATTTATTGTAACTATTGACGTGATTCGTAGTTGGGGCGGCTATTACAGTTGGGCTGTCCGAGGGAATCGGCTTTCCTAATTATGGATATCAGGAATTATTATCAATGTTATCAACTGCAGAGTTATAATTTAATTAATCAATTGATGTTGATAATATTTAAATAATACCAAGTTTTGTGTGCAATTTTACAACTTTTTGATGTTTAGCTCCTCGTATATGAGCTGCATATGCATCACTTCCTGTGCAAGTTACGTCGCAAACTGGAAATTATAGTAAGGATCATCAGTAAATTATGTGCATGGATTTTCGCTATTACATTAAAATTTAGTACCTTCACAGCGTAATCCAGCAGGACCACCCTTTGGCACTGGTGGAGCCCCAGTCTTTTGAGCAGCTTCCTTCTTCTTGTGCTTCTGACCGTCTAAATGTTCCTTGTACGTCTATGGAAAATAATAAAATTTCAAACCGTTGCACAGTAAGCTGTCATATATGATACCAAAACAAACCTGTGGTCCAGCACAACTGATTTTGCATACGTCGCAGTAGTGTAATGTTTGAGGTTTAGGCATCGGCCTTTGGGGTTTCCCACCCATGCCCATTCCCTTAGATGTTCCTTTCTTAAATCCCATTCCATTTCCTCGACTAACGCTAGGACCACCAGTTGCATAAGCTGATACAGCATTATATACTGCAGCATCATAGTTTGTAACTAAACAAAATATCATTCCACAGCTATCAGTATTATAGAGCGATATTTAAAAACGATTGAATCTTTACAAAATTACACATACATTTATTGCTTTGAGTGGGTTGATGTTGTTGGGGTGGAGCAAATCCAGCATACGAAGCAGATGCAGTTGTTCCAGTAGTATTAGCCGAATACGTTGGGTACACCGTGGAAGGCGGCGTTGGGCGTGCAATCTTATTGGCAACGGCCCCCATCGAAGCCGCATAGCTGGCAGCTTGAGCTTGATTATAATATCCTTGTTGTTGTTGTTGCTGCTGTTGCCCCGGTCCAGCAGGTCGTGTATATCCAGCAATCACGTATGGGTCAGAAGTGGGGGTGCCGTATGGTTGTCCTGTTGCTTGTTGTTGAGTCCCATATGGACTAGGCGGAGGATACGCAGCGCCTGTTGCAGCCCCTGCGGAGGCAGTGTACTGGGTCCTGTCAAACAATGTCAAGTTTAAGGTATGCGAAATATAAGTCGTGCACATGTTTATCAGCTGAAATTTGAGTGCAGGAAGTCATTTTTTGCAATATTTATTATACTCAAGCCTTCAGGATAATGCTCGACCCTTCATTAGGATTATCAGGAACTAATGATAAGTACAGTGTTGTTACTTACCCAGGGTTATAAGTTCCACCATGAGTAAAATTGTAGTAATTATTCGTAGCCATTGTGAATAAGGTGATAAAGTAGTTGACGTTTCTTCCCCTGCCACCAGGCTCTCTAAAATAAAAGAAATGAATTAAATATGCGGTTGTGAATTAATATGTAGTAATAGTGTCAAAAACAGTTTGAAGTTATAACAATAACATGATTTATACTTAATCTAAACCGATTAAAAAATGTGACAATTAAACATTAAATTAAATATAATAGTACTCTAGCGCATTGTCTGAACAATCTAGCTGTTCTCTGACCAGAGTTATGACAAGTAACCAAAATCGCAACATTTAATTCTCATTCGCTATAATTTCATATTTATGTGAACATATAGCATTGAAAAAATTCACCTACTCTTAACCTAACCTAACTTACCAGACTTTGCTTGCTCACCGCGGATGAACCTTATTATTGTGGAATCCTCTCTTTCTCTCTAGGAAGCGTTTGTGGGACGTAAATTTTGGAGTGTATTTTAATTAATAACGTATAAATTCAAACGAAATAAATCCAGTAAATGGAGGATAAAGACAGAGTGAAGAGTCAGCAGTGAGAGCGATTTAACCAGGACGCTCTTTTGCTAGTAGGGAGAGCCGACGAGCCGGGTATGATGATGGTTTGTTGCCGTTCTCTGCCTTCTCCGCCTCCCTCCTTCGCGCAGACTTACCAGAGACCCACAACAAATTACTGCTTATTTATTTACTGCTTGGTTGCTTATCATGCTCCCATGCCGACAAACTCCGAGGTCACAAAGGTCAATCCACGCGAGAAGGATGAGACTACTCTTCTGCTTCAAGGGAAAGTGAGACAAGTCCCCATCCAGGGCAACATGCTACATGCATTCCTTCGTCTGTAAACATAAAGCTTTACTTTCTTTCTCATCTTCTTCAGTAATGGCTTTTTGATCCACATGCATGGGTGAAATGGTGACCTTTCCACGTCGGGGTTCCATTTTGTCAGCGATTGGATGAGTGACCAGGACAGGACAGGGCTGGAAAGTGGAGCAGAGGAGAAAGAGGAATATTTTGGCAAGAAAGGAAAGTAGTCATGAATGATGAAGTCCTTTATTCCTGGGAAAGGAGGGGACGAGACCGAGGGTTAAGAGCAGTTTTTGTGAATGAGGGAGAAAGCAGCAGCCGAATCCGAGTCGAGATGACGAGGAGAAAGGAAGGGGATTGAGCTTTTCGTTCGCTCGCTCTGCCTGTGTGATTCATTCAAGTTTATAAAATTACACTGTTTCTTGTGTTTTGCCTGTTTTGCCACCACCACCACCAAAATATAATCTCTCCTAGCGAGCAACAATAATAAAAGCGGACGCAGAGATAAATTCTGAGATTAATGTTACTTTCAATATAACCCCCGTCCCCACGTTATTATTCTTTCCGAAAGCAAAACGGGTATGTGTTGAAGGTATAAAAATTCCCTTTAATTTCGGTGATTTACGTTAACCTCGCAGTTGACTGAGTTGACTTGATGAAATTTTGTGGCTCTTTCTTCAGAGTGAAACGAGACTCCTATAACTTGCTGATCTTTGACATCACGTTATCCAGGATCAGACAGACTAAATTCATACCAAAGTCTAGGAAATACCCGACTCATTCAAGGTCTGAATTTCGAACATACCTATATAGTGGAACCGTCCCAGCTGATTGATGTCATTAGATTTTGTTGACACATTGAACAACCAATAAATGGATTTTATTCGGTAAGTTATTGTTGATTTGTATAATGACGAGAATTATTAAATATCAAAATGTGCACTGATAGGTCTACACTTAATTCTTTGCCATTTCCTCCTCCCCCTCCTCCACTAAACGTGGAAGACACGGTTGGCCTCTTGGATGAATTGGATAACTTGGGACTGGAGTTTGACGGTGATCTTGGTGGAGACAACAGTCCAACCGAACCTGTCACTGCACCACCAGAAAATCAGTGAGTTGAAATTTATGTTACTCAACTTGACATGTATCGTCACTAAAAAATGTGGCATGTATAGATGGTATCATGGAAGACTTGATCGCCACACAACAGAAGAAAGGCTTCGAACAGCTGGAAAACCAGGGAGTTACCTCGTGAGGGAGAGCGACAGAAAACCAGGTTCCTATGTCCTGTCTTATTTAGGACGTACAGGCATCAATCACTTTAGGTATAAATACTGAATTGAATCTACACCTAATCTGCTGGTTAAGCTATAGTTGGAAATATTGGAATAAGCTATATTTCATTCATTTTATCAGAATTACAGCCGTGTGTGGTGATTTTTATATTGGAGGTCGACAATTCGATTCATTAATGGTATGTCCACCGTCCATTTTTATACTTTTTTGTACTTACAAGTTTTATATCTATGTACTCTACTAACTTTACCCTTAAGGAATAAAAACTGATAGTATGTAAGGAACTAAGAAATGTACACGAATAATGTGTTTTAGGATCTTATTGGATTCTACACGAGTTCGGACTTGCTGAAAAAAGAGCGGCTATTTTACCCAATTCCGCCTAGTCCAAACTGTAACATTTTGGGTATGAATTTAGGAAATTCGAAAAGCAACCTAATTATAGTCTGTCAAGTCAAGAATAATTACTACTTTGTATGCATATTTTTTCAGAACCTGTCAATGACAAGAAAAGAGTAGTTGCCATACTTCCGTACACCAGAATGCCAGATACTGATGAACTAAGGTTGCCACTTTCGTTGAATATATATGACGTATTGAAACAAATTATATTATTATTCATGTTTATCGATTTCAGTTTTCAAAAAGGTGACATATTTTTTGTTCACAATGACATGGGAGATGGTTGGTTATGGGTAACAGCACACAAGGTGAGTACAAAAGTTTTCATTCGTAACGATATCATATTACATAAATTAAATTATTATTTGTATTAAAGACTGGGGAACAAGGACTCATTTTCAGAGATTTAGTTGAAGATTTGGATGACAACATTGACCCAAATTCATGCTTCAAATGGTTTCATTCCAATGTCACGAAAGAAGAAGCTGTTGACATGCTTGTCAAAGGTGAGACCTTGTGCTGCTTTGTAACACTTTGAGTGGGTAACTTGTCGAATATGCAACTCGTCGAAATCCATTGGTCGAATGGAGAAGTCGTTGGAAAGGCAATTCCTCGAATTTAAGCATCATTAAACTTGTCACAAATGTAAACAAGGGTTAAGCCCTCACGTGACACTTTTGAAAAAGTCTCATTCTACCCCTCTTGACTAGTTTTTGGCTGCAAATCAATTTTATATACTTTTATTGATGTTTTTTGCATAGTTTCGGGAAAATCTCGTTTTGTCCCTCAACCACACCCCTTTAGTTGAAATGGATGTGGCGCTCTATAACTATTAATTTATAGTTTACGTTGACCGCGTGAACCCATCAAAAGTTTTGTCGATTTTAGTATTTTCCCTTTGGCCGCACCCCCTGACTAATCATAGTTTATCATAAGGAGCAGAATATTAAGAAATTTTTTAAAATTCGAAAATTTTAATGACCCCCGGTCTTGATGAGGAGGTGTGGTATGTCACGCCAATCTTCGAACTCGTAGATCGTATGTAGTCCCCATACAAATTAAATACAAAAAGTAATGTTTTGGATCTATTCAATAAATATATGTTAAACCAAACGACTCGGCGAATTTAAAAATATTAATTTCGAAAGCTTGCCCTTCAGAGACGAGTTCTCCTTTCGACAAGCTACCCTAGACCTACTTTGAGTACTGAATACCATGAGCTGTACAATTCATTTTAATTCTAGCCGGTCCTGGATCATTTCTCGTTAGACCAAGTGACAATTCTCCTGGGGATTATTCCTTGTTTTTCCACATCAATAACCAGGTTAGTTATTTGAGGCAATAATTGATTCCAGGGGCTGCGGAACCGTGGAAGCTATAACCGTTTAATATATATATGATAATAGTTTTTTAAAGAAAAAACACATTATTATATAACGAAAATGTCATGTCATTGATAATTTGTTAGATCCAAAGATTTCGGATTGAGAAGAAAGGAGTTCGTTACCAGATGGGAGGGCGAGCATTTGATTGTCTTGAGTCGGTAATAATCAAAAGTATTATATATGTATATCACAAACAAGATCTCTTATTTTCAGTCATTTAAACCCACCAATAATTGATACAGGTTATTGACAGATACCGAACCGAACAAATTGTTGAAGGTAACGTGATATTGTTGTGTTATAATAAAAATTATGGATTGTAATTAATAGATCCCCTTATTTTTTGAGATTAGGCCACACCTTAGGGCATCCTGTTAAGAAGGTAAAATAAGTATATACAAACGCATCTACGTAGCAATGTTGTGGGAAAATTCAGAAGATCCATAAATGCTGACAAACAAGTTATCATTGCTGTAGGGTCACAATGATGAAGGGATTTATGTGCCAAAGGAGGTAAAGAATCCTGAAAAAATTTACGCGACATTGCAAGAATGTCGCGATAGTTGTGGGTTCAAAAAGACTGAAGGTTGGTAGAAATAATATATACGTTGCCTTGAAGCAGTATAGATGGATAAGTTTGCAACAAGTATTTCTCATTTTGCTAATTCATGTAGTTTGCAAGAAATCCGGTTACCTGTTTAAGCGGAATGATAAGAACAAAAAATGGAAATCCATGTTCTTTGTGCTTCAGATGGATGGAACAGATGTACACCTGCTAATGTTTGAAAGTCCAAAAGTAAAATTAATTGTCAACCATAATTAATATAGGTTAGTTTGTAAATTTTACTAAATACTGCTCTTTACAGAGGACAAAACCCAAAGGGTTGGTTGATCTTGGGTGTGCTTATGTAAGTACATATTATCTTATTTAGTTATTTTTGTAAAATATATTTTTGGACATTGTGGAAAAGTATGGAATATATTAACAAATCCCATCTCTGTTTTCAGTTGTATCCACTTCATGACTCTTTCTACGAAAAGCCTTTTTGTTTTCAATTGGTAGAAAGAGCTTTACCATGTAAGTTAGCAAATATTTGTTTTTATTGGTATATAAACATGAATGAATAATGAAATGACCAACAGTAACTCATTGAAAACATGTAAACCAAAGAGACTTTAGATAGACTTTAGATACAATGAAAATTGCATTAATTTTAGATTAGGTGATTGCGAACAATTGATTGCATTCTGTATTATTAATTTATTAAATAAAATCCCCAAGGTCTTGCAACTGTAACGTATTTGTGCAGTCCTAGTCAAGACGAGCTTCAGGTAATTCAAGTTTTGAATATCGTTAACTATATGCTAGGTCCAGAATTACAACTGATTTCATGCGCTTATTTCTCATTTTAGGAGTGGCTTCAAATAATTAAACCATTGTGTATTCCTCAAATGGCACGTGCGCCCAAAATAGCACGCGTTCGAGAACTGAGATGTTTGACTCTTGTAATTCTTGAGGTAAGAATTTATTTTTGCAAGTTGGAAAAATTTTATCCAATTACGGGTTTGAATGCTGAAACATCGTTTGTTTGTGAATATAGGCTCACAGATTACCTTACAAACTAGTGCCAAACCCTATGTGTATCCTCTCTCTGAACCAGGTTAAGGTTGCCAGAACTAAAGTCAAAACAGGATATGACCCTGTTTGGGACGAGGATTTTACAATCGAGTAAGTTTCAGTTTAAGATGTATAAATGGCTTGTCAATTAAAAATGGGACGAGGATTTTACATATACAATGGAGTACAAAACTTTTGTATTTTTTGTGATTATTTGAAATGGCATGTTGTACTTGTGTATGTAGTGACATTCCGCCAGATGTATTAACCTTCACTGTAACTGTATTAAACAAGGGGAAAAGGTAGGCTTGCATGTTTTCTTCAATGTTTTTTTATTTAGTATAGTTTTCTATATTCTGTCTTCAGTATGTATGTACATATGCGATACTCAATTAACTGATAATTGTATATGTTTGGAAAAGAGCAAAAGATTCCGAAGTAGCTGAAATCACTGTTGATCTGAAAAATTTGGCTAATGGGGAAGAGGTAAGTATCACTTATAAATACAAATATTTATATATCTCTATTGTACATACGTTGACGATATTACAATATTTACTTAATGAACAGAAAGAGGAATGGCTTCCATTAAGTGGGATAACCCCAATCGGAGAATGGGGGTCTTTGCGACTGAAAATTGGTAAATTCTGTTTCAATTAAGATTGATCAATTATAAATTGTGCGAATATCCGTTCCAAATATTGTGTAATTGATTGCCTTGCCATGCTATGGATATGAATTACGTCTTGTCGTTTTATAAGAATTTTCTATATACTTTTAGGGTATAGGAATGATCTGATAATGCCGATTGAAGAATACTCGCCGTTGAAAGGGTTACTACTTGATTCCAAAATGGATGGTGTTCGAGCGTTGGCTGATGTATGTCATTCCAGCGGACGAAACACCTTGGGTAAGTCAAGTACAAACGCATTTAAAACTTTACTAGTATGCTTACATATCTTCTTGGATAAGTGATTCGGATCACTCACTTTTATGAGTAATAAGAATAATTAACAATCTAACCTTCTTTTTTTTAGCCAATTCTTTACTTCGAATATTCCGGTATTTGCTAAATTATACTTGTTGCAAATTCTTGCTATTTAAAGATTTGAAAATATTTGTTGTCTAATTGTTGTCCAGGTTTGAAAAGAAAGAAGCTGATTTGTTATCAGCCCTTGTAGAACAGGCCATATTCAAGGAGGCGGAAACAACTACTTTATTTCGCTCAGACAGGTTTGGTTAATATTTTGAGTTTTATTGAATAAGACGTATTCTCTAATACTCGTTTTTTTAATTCATGAAGTTTGACAACGACGTTGATGGATTTGTTTATGAAAAGTGTATGCGAAGATTTTCTGCGTGCTGCCGTTTCTGATACAGTCAATCGAATCTTGGAATCTAAACAAGTACTTTTGCATTATATAATTTTATGATGTCAGGTTTTCTGTTTGAATAATGTCATATTTCTTTTGTTCTAAATTTACAGTCTTGTGAATTAAATCCAAGTAAAATTGAACCTGGAGGTGACAACTGTGCAAATGCAGAGTTGTGAGTATAAAACCACTATAGTTTATTTATCTCTCGTTGTATTTTCAAGGAAATCTGATAATAATCCTCCTTTTTTTTACATTGTTACGTTATAGACTTTTAGTCGTGTTGGACGAAATTACTGAAAATATTTTCATGGCTTACGATTCTTGTCCCTCGTAATTACTTTTAGTATTCTAATGTTGGTTTATTTCCTGATTTATATCTCGTCTTAATTTGTTGTTGGTAGAACTTTGCGGTACATCTTTGGTTGTATGCAACGTGCCGCTATGTCCAGGTGAGAAACTTTAATAGTGCAATTAAAACTAGAGAAATCTAAAAGTCTTATGTGTGTGCATACAGATGGCCTAATGAACGACTGGTCAAAACAAGAGTCATATCAGGATTTATTTTCCTTCGTCTAATATGTCCAGCGTTGCTCAATCCTCGCCAGTTTAACCTGGTTTCTGGTAAATTTCAAATATTTCGATCGAATGTGTGATCATTCAGTTTGTTGCTTATTACTATTGTTTTACTTTAGAACCACCTCCACAAATGGCTGCAAGGTCTCTCGTCATGATTGCAAAATGTCTACAAAATTTGGCAAACTTAGTGGAATTTGGTGGGAAAGAACCATACATGGAGGTAATTTATGATTAATCACTTCTTTTATACATACACAAAGATCAATAGTTATAAAGTTAAACTATGCACCCTGAACTAGTACATAATGATGCATACATATATATACACTATTATGCATTTATGACTCCAGGTGGTGAACCCATTCATTTTGAAAAACAAGGAACGAATGGTAGTTTTCCTTGATCACTTATCGGTAAGCTTATTTAAAATTGGACGATTTTGGACAATTCAGCTAAATGAATTTAGGAATAATGTGTACTTTATATGGTAGAACAAAAAGGAACGACCAGAACCCGAAGAATATCTTAAACTTCAAGGGGACCCCGCAAGGGACATGGCAACTGTACATCACATTTGCATGAACCACTTTAAAGATTTACAGAACCTCAGCAGAGTCCAGGTTTGGTTAATAATATGAAATGAACGGGCAGGGGATGGATAAGAATTTAAAAGCATTTTATTTTTTCAGCCTACCATCAAGAAGTTTGTTACAGGTAAACTAGTGGTGGTATTTTACTTAAAATACTTTGTATATATTAATGTTTTTTGTTAATTTCAGTGACCGAGATGTTGAATAAACATAAACAAAAGTATCGTGAAATGATCCGGACCTAAAGGCAGATGCGTACAAAATTGATCGGCATCGGATCTAGGGAACGAACAATATACCAATCGGATATTATTAGTGACTGGCTCTAGACGCAAGTTCTTGAATATTTAGTCTCTTCTTCTTGAATAATCTAAGGATGTGTAAATGCACGGTTGTTTCCTGTCCTTGCTCACCGTATCTTAGTGTTTATATGCTCCAATTTGCCATTTGGATGAGTTTTGTTTTGTAATTTAATTGTAGTTGTCTCTTTTAAATTAGGCAACTTGTTTTTTTCAATCATGACAATTTAAATTTAATCCGTTCTTCGAATATTTTAAAATTTATACCAAATGTGCTCATCGATAGTGTAAAGAGCTAATTGCGGAATTAGAATTTACTACATATATACATGATCTACCAAAATAAGTCACTATTAATTAATAATTACTTGTATAACTAATTCTAGAAATATGCGAATGATTCGCTTCGTAAGCTCGACTATGCATGTTCCCATTTTTATATTTAGTGTTAATGAATAAATACACACTTTGGTCGGAAAACTATGTTTGTTTATTTATTCAATTGATATAAATTCTAGTTTAATGCATAAAAATATGCATACAGTATAATGAAACATGTGTATGAATACAAAATTTATTAATAATACTCATTTCCTCTAGTTTATAATGTTATATATTTTTAGTAAGTAACTATAATTCGGTACTGATTTCATGTGCAGTTGTTGACATGGTCTGCTTTTTAACAACTTTCTGTGGTAGTTCTGGGGATGATGATCCATGTTTAACCTGAAAATGATAAACGTTTTTTATTGTCTAGAATTCTGAGCTGTAGTCCCACGTAAATACAGAAAGCCAAAAAATCGTCCAGTATTTTGTGTATGTAAATGTACCTATGTATATATGCTCGATTAGATGGTAACAGAGAAGCTAGAAATTTGACAGGAAGGCGAAGAAGAGTCGTTGTTGAAAAAATAGATGTCACAAGGATAATAGATCTGAAATAATAACAGGAGTAAAGTTGTTTGTACAAATATATACTTTTTTTACAGAATTTGTTGAATATGAATATGAGCATGTACGAATGTGACGTGCGACAAAGCGTGGAAACATTATGTACGCGTGGTGTACCTATCGTGCGTGAGGATGGGAGGTGAGAAGTTGTTGGGTTATTTAATTCATGTGTAAGGAAAGGCTTCCAGGGGAATGGGTCAAAGGACTACAAATACAAGGACACATAAATTACAAGGATAATAAGCAGTGTGATGGGACGACGGCGATGAGGTAGTTGAATTACGTACATATTATGTGCAGTAGTTTTGTGCTAGAGACGCGTGCGTGTGCTAGTGACCAAGGGCGTTAAAATCATTTCAAGACTAGACGATCTACTGTGCGTCGTCCCTCGCTGTTGCGTTGCTGCCTCACCGCTGCTGCTGACGTGCCTTCCGGATGACGATGGGGGGACATTTACCGTACAAAAGTCACCTCGTCCTCCACCATTTCGTGTTACAGCGGACGAGTTGGAGGGGGTTTCGACGGGGATGGGCATGGGAGGGATTTGGATGACTTGCTTAAATTTCTCGATCGGAATAAACTGGTGAATCTTTGGGTCAACTGGCTTCCTTGGACGCCTATCCAGTGTCATTGTCCTTCGGTCGGGAAGAGCGTGGTGGTTTGTCATATGAGTAAAATTCGTTGGCGGACCCAATAACTGTTCAATTTATAAATGATCAAAACTAACATTTGAATTACATTAAATTTCGTAAAGACATACAAATTAGTTATTACATATTAGACAGGTTGAGGGATCATGGAATCAGAGTTACAATATGTGAGTAATATTTAGTTTAGTACATATAAATAGTTGTATCAGTTAATAAATTTTTACGCTACATTGCACTACAGTTTAAATAGAAGTAAAAATAGTTAAATTGTTAAGAGTAGTGGAAGGCTCAAGAATTAAATCCAAATGGCGAGAAAGCAGCATTATTGTTGTGACATTCATATTATTATATTATTTACATTAAAAGCATTATGCAAGGATTTATCCAATGCAAAATCATGCAATTTATTAGATGCTTATTAGATGTCATGCTAGAGTATTTTTCAGTATAAATTGGTTACCCAGTTTTGTTGCATCTCATGTCCGTTCCAATATCTAGCCGGCTGACTTGGATGAGATGTATTTCCGACATTATTTTGAGAATCTGTTTGGTCCTTTGAACCACGTCGTGGCAAAGTATACCCCAAACTGCTGAATGTCTCGCTTCTGAGTTGTAATTTTAAAAAATATATTTGTGTTTATGAAACTTTTAAAACGAAATAAGAATGCATGCATCACAAAAAAATAAAAACGAAGCCAACTAACTTGTAGTACTCGTGATGATCTGTTCCAAGACCAGAGTCGCTGTTTTGAGAATCCACTTTCTGGCTGTCGGGCGACTCTGAGGGCGATGGATGATGTATGTCATTGGCTTCATCGCAGTTGAACAACATTATGGGATTTCTTTGACGGCCTGCAGTGCCTAACTTGGCAGAATTTAAGTCATCAAACCCCTTATTGATTGAAGCTTTCGTCATGTTTTGGGCCACCACTTTACTTGGAGGCGGAGGGACTACGAAACCTTGGTTGGAATAAGTTTTTGGTGAAGCTGGAGTCAGTTGTTGTCGTCCATTAAAGCTTAAATTTGTTTAAATTCTGGTCAGTCAAGTTGCTATTATATTTGCATAATTATTAACTTGTTATAGTTAAAAACCTCGATTTGAATGCAGGCGATTTGGTAGAAGCTGAAGAAGTTGAAGAAATCGGGTTCACTGAGTCTGAGACGCTTAGAGAATCGATTCCCTGACTATTTGAGGACGTTGGAGGTGTGTACGGGGGAGGTGGACTATCGCCAGCAGCGCTCGGTAGCTCAGATTTTGACATCGAGGCCGAGTTTCTGATTATTTATTATTACTTTTATTCTCAAGCAATTTAAATCAAAATAAATGACCTAAGTAAATCTAATTATGAATTATAACAAAAGTGTGAAACTTACTCAGCCGTGTTTTGTCTCAAAGTATGAGAACGGTTACTTTTTATACTGTTGTAGCGAATTTTACTGGTTTTTAGGGCACTATTATTAGTTTCAACTTTGACGTATGGAATATCTTCCGGCATTCCAACTGGGTCAATTAAGTGGAAATCAATGTGCTTCTTTAGTTCGTCTGGGAGTCTTTCTTTAGGCGACTTTGACCTAGAGTTTTAGCAGTGTTGCATTTAATGTAATTTTTTCAAGCGTAATTTTATAAGTACACGTACAACATGTATTTAGATATTCTATTTACATATGTACTATGTAAGTAAATTGTGATATTGAGTGGCATGCGAGCGATGGGGAACTTGTATTACCTGTGCCTCCTATGTCGTCGTTTATTTGAATACGACATCTCGGACTCCGTTTCCAATCCACTGTTTGCGTACCCAGACTTCCTTGTGGTCGCAACGCTGGATGTGGCCGTAGTCTTTGCTGCACAAACAACGGCCGCTTGTTGTACAGCAGCCCCAACTGCGGCTTGTTTCTTTTGGGCTTCCTTCCATTGAACTTCCGAATTTACCAGTTCATACTTTCCACTGCTGTGTCTATATTACAGGATTAATTGCAAATTAATAATCTCTTTTTCAATTGTTTCACCACTTCAATTTGATAACCGATATATACCGATGTCGATGTCTGTGTTTATGTCGATGACAATTTTCGGATTCGGAACCAGAATTTTCTTTTCGAGAAGAACTCTTGTGTCTTCGCTTGCTGTGATGAGAAGAACGCGAAATCTCACTGTGGGAAATAAATAACGTAGCTTGACATTTTACATGGCATAGTTGATGGTAAATCATTTAGAATTTTCTGCACAAGACAATTTATCTTTGCTCATTTCTGTTCGCTCTACTGAAGTCAATACAATCGAGAAATATTTGTTCATATCATGTCCAGGCACCATTCTTTACCTTTCATTGTCTGAATTTTTTCGACTTCGGCTATGTCTATGTCTGAAAATATCATTGTATCATTGGATTGCTATCATTGGATAACATTTTGCATATATGTAATATTGAATCACGTTAAAATATTACCGACGATGAGACCTTGAATCCACTGAACTATTACTTTCCGCACTAGCCGATCGCTTTCTGTCTTTTGAATATTCTCGCTGACGTTCCCTTTCCCGATCCCCATGCATGTTTCCCCCAACTCCGGCCGACCTAACAGATCTGGAAATGAATACAAATTGTACTCTCCCACTGATATGTTTGCATCTGTTTTCTTAATTTTGTCATCGCATTTATCCAAGTAATTTGGGGTTTGTAATTATGTATGTGTGTAAATATATAGAAAATTAACAATTGAGTAAAGTTTTGCGTTCGTGCTGTAATTGATACAGAGAGTGACTTGGTTTGACTAAAATTCGGATATACAGCCATCAAAATATACCTTGGACTTGGGACTGAATATGCGGATTTTGTTGTCGTAGTGTGGGGGGCAGGCCAGGGTGCGCTTCTCACGCTTCTTGGCGAATCCGCTCTTGTCATTTGAGCCATGGAATTGGTTCTGTATAACGGGCTTGTGCTAAAGGAGTTTAAAAATGTGGATATTACTCGCCAGAAAAATTAATGAAGCATTGTTATGTATAAAATATTTTCCAAGTTCTCGTACGTGGAAACGGGCTGAGGAACGGATATTGTTTTATTAATCCCATTAGAATGTTGTACATCCACCACAGCGTCTTCCCTGTTTTCTGACCCTGCAACTTGAATCAAATTAACATATGAGTATATCGTTCATTGTAAAAAGAAGTGGAAATTTGTTGCATGAGAAAGTTTAAAATGCTTTGATCCCAGGCGAATTTCCTGTTGTGTCGTCGTACGTTGTGAGAGTACGAGTATGTGGAAAAATATAAGTAGCAGTGATCAAAAGAGTAACGAATGGGCGTAATTCAAGGTGAGCGTGAGAATTGCTTTATCACCGAGTTGGACTTCATCATTAAATACTTGACTATATGGACTGTGGCAAGTTCGAAAAAATTAAATGACTTTATTAATGTTTTTTCCTAACCATCATGACTGCCTTCAACCGCACGCCTTGTATATCTTCGACTTGGGGTTCGTACGAACTGTGGTTGTGCCCGGCGTCGCACGGAAGATTCACTGCGGCCACTAAAAAATTGAAATACGAACAGGGTAATTATTTATTAAGTCAGTTACCGTTAAGCTACTCATAATTGACCAAGAAGGTTACTAACCTGTCCCGAAATCGAGAATTTAGGGAATTTATCTTGTTTCCAGAATTCAGCGATGTGGGGGCAACTTGAACAAGACTGAAAAAAATTGTCTAAATTATGATATTGCTTTATAATACTACTACATGTTATTGTATGACATTGTCACATGCGACAATCCTCCTCCTCCCATCATATGGCTAATACATATAAATTAATTAAACTAACCGGAAGAATGCATGATGTTCGACTGCACATTTCCAAAGGTGCTTACAAGCTGCTCGAGACGGGAGAAAAGTGTGAAAAAAGTTAATTTAAATTAAACACAAACATTTATTTGTTATTGCATATTTTTCCGTGCTTACCCCTGGCAGACGGTGTTTCAAAACCGTAAGTTTGTTCCTCATTCTGAAATATAAACCACACATGATAAGTGCATTCTTATATAGTTTTGGTGGAATAGCAAAGTGTATATGTACATATGTATATGAAAATACTCACGCTCTTGTTCCGGACTCTGATCATAAAATATTTCCCTTTGTTGTTCAGCTTTGAAATTCTCGGCCTGTGAAGTTTATTTTGATCATAAATTTCATTCAGGTTGCATATATATGTTCCGCAATTAAACAACCGAGAAACTGTACCAGAAATAATTTCCGACTTTAGTTTTATTGCGGAGAACAATGATCCCAGACGGGGTTAGTCCAATCCAATCCAGATGATCATGTTGGTCTCCACCCTGAAAGAAAGATTATATGCATGTGATGACAAATCTGGACCACAACAACAAATGCATTAAAAATACGATTATGTGATATAATATGCACATATATAAATATATATGTATGTCCTTGTTAAGTAATAACAAACATTAAATAACGGGTGAAGAGCATTTAAAATACATTTGACTTGGATTTTGAATTCACAGGACAAAGTGAATGGTTAAATTCGGAGTTTCATAAGATCCTCCACAAAGGAATCAGGTATTTATAATTTCATAAAGGAGGTAAAAGGGTGAAGGAAGAATGAACTCCCCAACCAACGAGAGAATTATTATCCATCAAATATTCCCCCCGAAGCGATCCAGATCGAAGCCATTTGACCTCCTTCCTTGCCCAAAGCATTTAAATCTGTGGTAGTTTCCACCTAATTATACTTTGTAAAATGGGTTTCCAATGAAGGGGAAGTCAGGAACGTTGTGCGAGGGAAACTTCCATTAAAAAGTGCAGCACAAGAAAAGTTCAAACCTGTTATTACATCTTTCAAAAGTTCGCTCAGGCAATGAACGAACCATTTTATCCTTTGCCGTACGTTTTTAGAGGAAGGTTGTTAACAGCTAGGAAAAAATGGAACGAGAGACTTTACGATATCAAGTCTTCCTCTGGTGATGCGGGGTTTCTTGCGCTGGATTAGAGTTTACATGGATCATAGATCTTTTTAATTTCTTTAGTGATCACTAATATTTCATGTCGGAGTGCTCAAAGAGAAGCCGATATGAGATGGTAAATAGTTTCTATATAGCGCAGCATACATACATCCAGAGGGTGTACAGACTTATGAAAAATATAGATCATTAGAACGTTGTAACATTATTGAATCAATCGTGCATTTCTTCTTTAATTTAAATTTTGTGGGTTGCATATTTGGTATTATTATCTGAATAAAATTCTAGAGTATTTATTTCAGAAGGAAATTTCTTCAACAGAATTGTAATGTATTTAATATGTCAACACGAGCTTGGGGAGGTTGATTATTATTTACTGCGAGTAAACAAATACAAATAAAATCTGATAAATATTTAAGCCCTACAGTAAATTAAATACGCATATTCAGTCAGTAATTATCAATGGGAAACCTACATGAATGAAATTGTACTACGACCTCATCTCATGAAAATCCTTTTACACGATTGTATGCATTTCAGTATAATAAAATGAAGGATTTGTATCTGTTGTAAAACGTTAGGAAATAACTACTGTAGTGAATGGATACACAGTGCAAGGGTGTGGAGTGGTACATATGTATCAGTCAATCTTTGAAGTATTTATGGATAATGTAAAATTAGAAGAATGTGGGCAAATGACATTGCATTGCTTCAATGTTAATAAAGCAATGCATAACTACGTACGATGTCCTCCCGAATTCCTTGAGGCATACTTTGATGAGATTCCTTGACGAGTGATTTACTTCTGATTGACACATTTCAACTACGCATGTTCAACTATCTGTATTAAAGTTGTTCGCTAGCTGCCCAAAATTTGAGCAAGCAATTGAAAGTGTCACTTCCAATTTTTTTTAACCCTACTCAACTTTCCACTCAAGTTTCGTCGAATCTCAATCATTTTTATTATTTGTGTCGTAATTGGTGCCTTTAAGCTCAAATCCAAAATAAGAGAACGGGTGTCGCATCGTATCAATTATGTCTATAAGTTGTTAGTTTATGACCCCTGTGACCAGTAATTAAAACATTTGCAATCAAAATTCTGACCAAGAGGGAGTGAGCTATTGCTGTATAGGCGTATGTATAAAAAATTAAGTGCCATCACGTCGGGACAATTAATGATCAGATCAAGGCAAACATAGGTAATCAAGATTTGCTGCTGCTCTGCTTTTCAAACTTTGCCAAATTTTATCAATGTAGTGATCGATCATTCTTTTCCTCTCCAACTTTTAGTGTGTGCGAGTATGTGTTAGATATTAAAGTCTTGATGGGATTGGAAACACATTAAGATAAGAAGATAATTTGATCAGCAGAGAGCTAGTCGAAAATGGACATCGGAGTTTTTATTGCGAATCGTTAGGGGCAATTTTAAGGTGTTGAATTACATAGGAGGACGACAAACTCATAAAATGTTAAGTTACAAGTTTATCAGCCCTGCCCATTCCACGCATGAAAGATCTGTGTTGCTTATTTAC
Source organism: Folsomia candida (assembly GCF_002217175.1). Classification (NCBI taxonomy): domain Eukaryota; kingdom Metazoa; phylum Arthropoda; class Collembola; order Entomobryomorpha; family Isotomidae; genus Folsomia; species Folsomia candida. The sequence goes on along the minus strand of NW_019091193.1, from coordinate 16,001,641 downwards.
GATCATTGACATGGTTCGAGCCAAATCAAATGTTATTGGAAATTGCAAGAATTAGATTATACATGCAAATGCATATACATAAGTACAAGCACACATACATTTGTTAGATGCATACATACGTAAAGTGCTACAATTACAATATCTACTTGATGTTCCATAGCCATACTATGTACAGTATTGTTACTGCAAATGTCAAGAAAGTTTTCGGGGCACACGTTGGAATGATCTATTATCTTGTTAGACCACGAATCAACAAGTTCCAGATATTTATTTGTCTAGTTTAATGGCAAAAAGCGATAAATCTTTCCCTGCGAATAAAATTCGTGAACTGATAAGTAAGGTGTTCCCATAAATATGTATAAAGTAAGGAGTGGGAAGGAGACTCATTATTTTGTGCATAGTATGCAATCCAAATTAACGGCCAGAAGTCGACGTTTCGAACCTGCATCCTCACACTCACATTGACGCTTCCCGTGATCCGCCACCTCAAAATTTCCTCCGGTACTTCCCACTCCTTACTTTATTATACCCCCACAATTTACCGTATATGCTCTCAAATATGTTCATCATACATGATATTCTACGTAAGGGTGAAATTTACTATTACATGCAGAATGTCAGTAATATTTTCATACGTCGCATTATTATCATGAAATTTTAGCAGTACGTGACGCCTAGATTTTTAACCAGGTAAGTGCATATCCAATCCAAATATAAGGAAGTTGTGGCCTGCTTACCATCACGATGTGCAGGTCGACACCATACATCTCAAGCCATTTGACTTTTTCCAAGTAATTAATCTCTGCAACGGCAGGTACCTGACCTCTGCAACATAATGTATAATCATTAGTTAATTGCATCACTTACTCGGAAATTGTAATTAAATATGACAATGACTTTGGTTTGAATTGACAAAAAGTAGCTCGTGCATGAAAAAGGTGGATGGTTTAACAGTTTTCGGTAGGATCGTGCAAAAGTGAGAATTGAAACACAGATTTTTAGATAACAAGCTTTTAAACGGCGATTTTAAAGCCAAAGCGTTTTAATAATATAGTAGTTACCCAAAACTCTTGTGTAGTTCAGTTATGGAGGCTTCAAGATCAGGAGACTGGTTGGACACAAAACGGAACTGAAATAGTTGAATTAATCGAGATTTAGTTTTTGAATAAAAAATAGCATTTATTACGCTGAAGAAATGGACCTGCATGTTGAAAAGACTCTTCGTTTAAAAAGTAAATGCACACATGAACAGGTACAAATGTCAAAGTGTAAAATCATATTGTTTATTCCTGGATTCGTAGCATGCATTAAACTAATGAAATTGATTTTGTAGAATGCGACTTTCACCAAAGATAAATGTAGTACACTCACGTTTTATATTATGAAATAACGCGTGTGAAAATGACTTAACTTTTTGGGAAAGTGATTCAATTGCAAGCAATACGTTGACTCAATAATTATTTTCTTACTATTATTTTATTTACATATGTATTCGAATAAAAAAACACTTATTGCTTACCTCAGAAATATAACCGGTACAATGACGTCTTGGATCATAGTCACCAAGTTCAGCTGAAATATAATAAGCATTTCAGGCATAAGCAATAATTAATAGGCTGCATAGTTCATGGTTCATAATTAAGTACGGTCATTCACTGTCCAAGGTAAATGCAAGTTAAAAAACCCTGAAGATCAATTCCTGATTCAGATTCCACAAAAAAAATCCTCGAAAAGTTCCCAACCAACTACTTTTTTGTTGTAATACAAGTCTGAACAAGCCACATAAACCAGCACAATTCTTGTCACCCAACTTCCATGTAATCCTGTGAACGGAAGAAGCAACATGGGGTCGTCGTGGGCTTCCCTCTTATTTCATGTGCATGAGCAACACAAAAAAGTCGTCGCGAAGCAAAACAATCAACAACGGCAACCAGGGTGGTTGGCTCTTCATTCGACTTTATATCATCTCATTCGAATTGTGAAAAGCCTCGTTTCAATCATTTCGACCTCATGAGATTTCAAAACCACTAGAACGGTTCAGCCTTGTGAGAATTAAACATTGTTCCAGGCATGAATTATTTCAAATGAGTCTGCTCCTATCACATTAAAATATTTTCTTTTGTATACTCTAACCAATTTTTGCTCCAAAGTACTTATAACATTATTGCATGTTATTTAATGTTGTTCAATAGATAATATTATTTGTAAAGAACAAATAGCAATTCCAAAAATAATAAAAATTGTTTAATTAGCGATCAACCTAAGCCCAAAATTTATCGAGGCAAACAATTTAATGTGTGTATCTATTATGCTCTTGTATATATTTGTATGCATGTACATGTGGGGACGAGTGTGAGATAATAATAAAGGAAACAGGTTATGTTTTCTTGACATCTTCATCTTATTACTTGTATGTCTGGATACGTATCTTGTATCACACCCGAATGCTTCCTATACACCAATTGGTTGACATTAGGTGGACCTGAAGTGTTACATGTTTAGCATTCCTGGGATTTACTACAGGTGCCAAATTCTGACTGCCAGGACACCCAGGGCACTAAATTGAATTGATACTCCTTAGTAAATATGCACGTTTCTCGCAATATGTATCTTGTAACTTCATACATAGTGTCAATATTTGTAAATCTCATGCATTCTGATTTTTGTCAATGAGGAATGTCATCGATCATTTTGAACAAGAAAATCTCTTTTTTAATTTCGTATGCAATTCCAAAAGTTTAAATTATTAGTTTTAACTTTGACATTTGCCATTCCGGAAGAAATTAGAAACTTGAGCCAATTTTTAATTGTATAAGAGCAGGGATCAATTCGTGACTGAATATCGAGTAATGAGGAAATTGATGATAAGTGAAATTAAGAATATGTGTATGCTGTAGTTTCTAAATGAAATCAATAATGTTCGCAAAATCTGTGCATTTACAGACAAGCATATTTCGAGAATTTGGTAATGATCCCCAATAGAACTTGTCAGCCATGAGTATGTGCAAGTGAAGAGATGAAATAATAAGAGTCCTCAGGTAAGACAACAGCCGAGATAATCCACGTCAAGTAAAAGTTCACTGGTCATTTATGTACACGTTTCTCATGATGCACTTCACATCCCACTTACGTATGTCATATGTACCTTTCCTTACACATTACAAATAAAAAATGAAGTGAACCATCCTTAAATCGCACCGTATTGCATTGGTTGTCAACATTCAATCTTAATAATTGTCCCTTTATGGGCAATAATATTAATTTCAAGAGAGCCATTTTAAAATGGATGTTAACTGTTTGGCCGATCGCACAATTATGATGGCTGTGATTATTTTCTTATTAACAAACTTTTGCGAAAAGCCTTCAATGCAGCCAGTAATATAATTCGTTGAATGGTACATGCAAGTATTACTAGAGTGTGGGTATATATTTATTAGGCATGCAAATATATTAAAATGTACAGTAAATAAGCCAGTCACGATTTTAAAGTCATACATCTGTCCTATGGACGAGCATATGTACATGCATGCGTAAGTACCAAAGGATTCATTCATTCGGTCGTATGAGCTAATTTTGATTTTGAGCTAATTGAAAATCCCATAAAATATGATCTTTGACTTGTCTGTCCTCCCACCAATTACGAGGTAATAAAATGAAGCTTTCCTCTCGCATTAAAATCAGATCAAATGACTTTTATTGCAGCAACCAATAATGTCGCAACAAAATTGATCAAGAAATTTTACGAGGTGTTCAGCAATACTTTTTTTTGTTGTAAAACATAAGGTAATATTCAGAAATGGAATACCCCTTATTTATTTCTGTGAATTTTAATCTTACTGATTCCATGAAGTTTTTTTACAATATATATACAACCATTGCAATTGAGATGGTCAACCTGTTATATTTTACGATGATGTAGGCGTTTTTTACAGATTGACGTGAATGTGTATGTACATTCTATCCTGTGTACATATGTACCCACTTATGTATGCACAGTAATACTCTTAAAACGCTATCTAATTTCCTCTAAGATTTTAATTTAGTACAAGTACATTACGTGTATATGTAGCTCTCATTTTTTCTCATTTAACAACCTTATGTAATTTTTAAAAAACTATTACATTGAACGGCATAGGCGCACAACTCGGCTGCAAGATCAAATGGTACCGGCAATCTATAACATAAATCCAATGATATATTAAAATATGGCGGCTATCTATGTATTTGCGAATAATGTACGTAAGAGTCAGTCCTTACCTTCCTTGGAGAACGTCGGATTTTATTTGAAGATAGAATTGGTACCTGAGGATAAAAAAGTAGTCATACATAGTTAACATTTTTAATTACGACATAATTATCTTCAATTAGGTCATCTTCAAATCTTCAAGTTAATTAAGCTTAATTTAGTGAGCGAAATAGGCTATTTGTCAAATTCTGTCCTAAAGTCTGAATAGCTAATAAGACTGAATCGTGCACACATGCACAGGTTTAAAATAAATATGGATGCATCAGAGATATATGTAAGAATGTATTTATGTAGTGTTTCGACTAATAATGTACGATAATTTTAATCTGATATTACATGAAGCGTGTTGAAATATATTTTATAAAGGTTGACAAAACTGTGAGAAATAATATTTAATTTTTTAACATGTTTAAATGAGTTTTGTCCTTTCTCGGTGACAGAATAGGATAGGCTGAGGCTGGGAAGGACAGAAGCCACAAACCCTGCATGATGGAATGAGAAGTGGTTAAGATTTTGAGATAGAAATTTCAAATACGTATGTACGTGATTACTTGTGTTAATATTTTTCTCATTCAGAGGCTAGAGCCAGCTCAGGTTTATTAAGATGTTGATTTGTCCCTAAAGCTATGTTGAGTTATTTGGCAACAGTCACTTGTGTCTGACATTTACACATCCTTTCCCAAGTTTCCCAAGTAATTAGTTTGCAACTCATACGTACGAGGAGAAAATCAAGGAGTGGAAATTAAATGAGGATTTTTTATCGGAATAACATAACTGCACCATTGTCTTTACACTTTACTGAATAAATGTGCATATTTAATTCTTCTTCCTTCCCTTATAAAATGGTCGTCTTCAAGAATCTTACACGAAACCCTCAATTCATGCGTGTGATAAATGTGCACAAAAACTAATGTGACAATTTATACACTAAATATTTTGGCTAACCAAAATCCAAATCGTGGTTCATGTGGCTAACTTTTTTGTGGTGCAGCCGAATATTGTGACAGCTCGTTATTTATGCTACATTTATCGTGCACGATCTTCGTTCATAATCAGGAACAAACTCCAGGTGCAAATTCTCAAGCACTTCCTTCGCAGTCATTGCAATAATCTCATTCTTATGAGTTTGCACTGCATAATATAAAATATAAGTATTTCGTTATGCTAGTGGTTTAGTAAAATGAATTCGAACTGGTTATAGTGTAATACAAATGACTAGAATGAAACCACGTTAACTACCTGGCATTATACAAGACGCATGACATTATTCACCGATATGATTATGATCTTGTACAAAAACCACGTAAAGCTTTGTGATTTCAAGTCAAAATATAATTTGGAATTAAGTTATAAAACTGTAGCCGTTGTGAATATTTATTTTTGTCATATATTTGTAATTTTTCTTAAAAATCACTTTGACTTACCGAGTAATTTCTTCCAGTAGTTTGCATGGATCTGCAGCGTAAAATTTGACCCCAAAATAAAATGTGTAGGGTTCGGTATCTGAAATTTCAATTTAATTTGTAAACAAGTTTCGGAAGCCTGGGAGTATATTTCACATCCTGGTATGTTTGTGGTAATTTGTGAATTAGTTTATGAGAGAACTCACAGAACAAATATTTAAATTTTACAAGGAAAGAAACAAACCACTGTTGTTCACAGTAATAATCGTAAAACATTATTATCTTGTTGGTGCAAATTGTTTGTGTGATGCTGATATTTTGACGAAGACGATACAAACATGCTTAAAGATATCTACATGTCTGACGAACAGGCCACTTTTATCAACAGCATAATATCTGCCAAGACTTAAATATTTGGAATGTTGTGCACTGACAACTGAGTGGAATAAATGTGTCAATATTTCACGTAATTGAAAAAAATGCATTGTTTACTGGAATGTACACTAGGTTTGCATTTGCATGCCATAAGGATGGCAATTTTAACCGGTGAAAAGCTAAAGCATACAGATGGTAAAATGACAAAGGAGTCATCAAATCAAGTAACTGCGGTTTTGTGCTAGTAAAACAAGGAAACAATGGGATAATAATAACTCATTAAGATTTGCTGACAGAATGTCTGGGTAACATACTAACCAACTTCTACATAAGTTAGTCATACAAGAAATTATTTGAATAAAAACGGAATGATCCATCCTGATTACAGTCACGTATGTATGTAGAGAACAATTCATCAACAGATTCTTTTCTTCCTAATTGCACCTGCAAATAATGGTGATACAATGACCAATAATTCTAATTGAGATGAATGGGAGGTGTTGCAAACATAAATATTACCGAGATTTCTATATGTGTATTATTCAAAGTTTGCTAATTCAATTTCTCACCCTACTCGAAATAAGAACACCAATGCGTGCGTATTTATTTATATGTGTCACTCAGCAATGCTATCAGTAACACTGATATTTAAAGAAATTGAAATATCATTCTATTAAATCATTAGCTAGACTTGTATTACTTTGACTTTGAAATGCATTTATGCAAATCATGGTTTATTCAAAAGTAGAATATACACAACTCGAAACTCGAACACAAACAAAGATCACTATTCTCAATTTTGGATTCAAATAAATATCTGTGTCAGATCTCGGCATGATGGTGGCGTTAGCCCCTCGCTTTACTTTACTCCTAATTTCATAAATGTGGACTTTTTTCCTTCAGCAAATGAAAATGTATTGTGGAAATGTGGAATGTTTGCAGAAAACAATGTTAATGTTGGCGAAAATATTGCAATAAGACCTCTTTTACTGTGATTTATATCCCCACATCCAAGTTAAGAAAACATTTTTTATGACACTATCAAATTCACTTACCTTCAAGTTGCTTGATTATTTTCTTCCCCGGATCTAGCCAGTTCTGCAAATATCAAATTACAACCATTATATTTTTGTTATTTTTGTATTTTCATTCATTTTTGAATCTTTTACATACATGAGGATAACAGAAATTATATAGTTAAGGATCTGAACAAAATTAAATATTTTAAACACGATGGACGGGTTTGCTTGAATATGTTCCTACATGTACGTTGATATTTCGTGGGCAGATTGAATCACATTACAAGATTGGTATTACTATTGTGGTGCGTTGTGTTGTTATATTTTGTAGTAAAAATTAATGAACTTTTGTAATGAAGTAGACAGTGGGTGAAACGAGCTGTCATTTGGGGAGAGACCAAATAACATTCAATTTATAATTCTTTCATGGTCAAGCATCGCAACTAATTAATTAATTTTTTGGTGAGATATAGTTTTTGAGATGCCAAGATGCAATACTTCATATCCAATCCTGGCTCTAATGGTTGAACAATTTTGAAAGAACGTCCTCTGAATTTATATGAACAAATTAAATGTATTTTATGATATCTTCACTAACTCAGCTTCGTAGGACTTGATTTTTACTTTGCAGCACGTGGTAGTAACGAGATTTGCAACTTTTATGTAACACAGAAGTTGATTTTTTAGCTAGATAGTAGCAAAATGTTATCCGGATTCCGGACTATTTAGTGACTGACTCATCTTGAAATAAAAATCAGAAATAGCAACAAATGATAGAAAATAATTAAATATTTGTGCAACGTCTTCAATAACTCACAAAAAATGTTCTTTACATCACCATAAAAGTACTGGCATTCATTGAAATTCTTGCAATTCTTGTCACATATTTTTAAAGACCTAGAAGTTAAAATTTGGAAACATTTGTGTAATGCACATTTTCTAGTACGCGTTATCCAACAAATAATTCGTACAGTGTGTAAAATCCTGAGTTAATTTGTGCAATTATTGAAAACCTCATTTATGCAATTCAAATTACCCTTGCTTCATAGTTAAAAATAGCAACAATAGTCATGTAATTATTATCAAAGACGATCGTAATGATATTATTTGGCTAAGGTTACTTCTGCTCATTGTGCCCGCGCCCACTTTATCAAAACTAAACTCTAGCAGTGAACAATTATTTAATTGTGGTTATACCGTTGGCCCAATCAGCTAGAATTTCAATCATTAAGTTACTACGCATGATGAGATAGACTAATCTGGTTTAAGACCAACTCTGGCTGAGTAAATAAACACTGATTACAAGATTAGCCCTGGCCTAGTCATACATAAATAAGTACATCGACAGACATATTGGAATGATGAAATTCATAGGTGCATGAATTAGAGCTTAAATTGTATAATAAAAATTGTATTTTTAAATTATCACGACGTTTCATGAATTACACTTACATGCACACGTTGAACAAGTACAAGCCCCTGCTGATAATTGGGAGAATTTACATTCATGAGATTTGGTATTCAATGTTCGCCCATTTATTATTATTGTCGGAATACGTGCAACTACAAAGTCGTGCCTTATCGTGACCTACGGTTTGTCATCATTGAATAAATAAGAAGTATTACATAGTGCAGCCTTTGCTTACTTGTTGTCAGCCGGATGAATAATGGTTCACAATTTTTACTAAATGAAAGCGGACAAGATTCACAGTTTATTTCGACCTATGATGACAAACACTTGGCGAAATTTCGACAGTATTATTCTCTTAATTTATTATGAACTATGAGTATTTATGGTCCATCCTACTCAAAAATTGTGCCTCCTTCGCATCCTCCTTGCCTTGTCTGACAATCTCTATTTATTAATAAATACTCATTGACCACCCCGCAAAGAACATCCTTCTGCCTTGCTTGAGGACAAAATTTGACTGCAAAAACAGGTCCAATTTTACAAACCATTTATCACATGAAGCGACTAATCAGGATAGGATCTTTTCTGTAATATTCTCGACGGGTTGGAACAGAAGCTAGCTTAATTGCTTTGAAATTTTGTACTTTGTGAATGGGATGAAGCAGATTGATGTATGATTGTCGTCGTAGTGTAGTGTAAAACGCCTTCAATTACAAAACAAAATGAAGTTGAAGTGCTAATTTTTCATGAATCATGCTCCCTTTGTTCTCTGCCAACCTTACATGGACATTCAGCAAATAAATTAAATTTCAAAGAATCAGTGAAAAAGAAGGCGCACTTAATTAAAAAGTAAAATTATCGAAAGGCCACTTGCCTTTGCTATCTTAATTATTGTAATTAAGATGAGGTTCATGATTGTGGCACAGAGATTTCGTCAGATTTCGCAGTTAAGTACTCATGAGTTGCCAGTGTGAGAGGTAAGTAAATGAGTCAATTTAATTATTGTGCCACCAACACAATAAATTAGATCTCTAGTTAATTGACATACAATAATAAGTGCATTCTTACCGTTTGTCCTGTATTATCGATAAATCGTAAGCCGAAGTACGCCGTCTCAATAAGATTCAAGTGCTTAAATGTATTGTCCAACAGCTCCTGTCCATTTGATGTGCTCTAAAATTCATAAAAATGCATTGATTAGTCATCATTACATGCACATACACATATACTTTAAGCAATGCAAGAATAGTTTTTAAGCATGTTCAAGCTGAGAGCGCAATAAATTTGAAAGTCGACGTAGTCACATAATTAGACTAATTCATTTGTCCTGACAAAATGAAATTTCACTTTCTGTTAATTTAAAGTACAACCTCGCACTAGCTAAATACTTAATGTCACAATAACAACAAAATGAAAATATTGTCAAATGACATAGGTTTAAGCCTTTAAAATCCAAGCAGCTAATAGTTTGATTGTTACATGTGAAAAATGTGAAAATGGATTTAATTCAGTTTCTCATTATTATAAGCTTGCCACGAGGATAACCTAATTCCATGTAAATGTGTACATGCAGAAATTCTCAACATTGATTTTATTTTATTTTCAATCATCAAAACTTATAAAATACTAGACAAATTTAAATAAAGTGAAAATTGAACAGTATTTCTGAAATCTGAGACTTTTCACAACGGCTATTGAAAGGCATTACAAGTCATTACAGAATATTCATCAAAAGTGTGGCGTCCTGACGTAAAAGGAGTCGACCGAAGAAAAAGATTAACAATGAGTTGTCCTTCATTTAATACATACAAATCTCATCAACTGCAATTTGTATACGTATGTATTTACCTCCGCAGGATTGTGCAGGTAAAAGCCTGAGATGATTAAAAAGAACGTACGTACATACGTTAACAAAAGCTCATTTTTACAGAATTGGACCGAGAAGAATCTAAATGTAATGCAATATAAAGCAATTCAATATTTTTCGGGGGTGCACGGTGGGACGCTAAAATGATATAAAAAGTCTGAATCCTAAAAATTTGTGACCAAATTTATTTCGCCCATATTTATGCAGGTTGTTGTTTTTAACTGAAAAAAATTTCCTTGTGTTTTCAATGCACAATTTTTTAATGTACAAGTTCATTTAAAATCCAATATTTGCATAAATTAGTGTAATCTCGAATACCAAATTACTAAAATTAATTTAACTCGTATGGTTCGATTGTATTATGATTACAGAAAATCATGTCAAGATACACCTTTATTTTCTTATGAATTAGCGAATTATGTTTTTTAAACCGTGTTTTAAACTCGGAAAATTATGTAGGTTTGCCATTCTCACTTTCTTTCCTCACGTTCTAAAAAATTAGCATGATTTCTTTTTGTCAACAAACTGGTCGACCATCCCCTAATCTAATTAGTATGATCATGAATTTACTCGGCTCACTTTTTAAGCTTGCCATTTTTACTACGTTGGCAAAATCTAGCAATTTTGGACTTTCAGCGTCAAAGTTTATCTTGAAATTATAGGAATCTGCAAACAAACAAAGCGTAGTCCAAGGAGTCCATAGTGTCCGAGTATTTGATGATGAAAGTTTCATTCATGTATGTGAGATATGTTTGTCTGAAGTCATTCACGCCAACTAAGGAGATTATATCGTCACAATTCTTAATCAAATCAGTTCCATTGTTTTGCCGCAGGGGTTGAATTAGAAATCAGATACGCGTTGAACACCATCAAACCAAACTAACGCTTCGCATTCATTTGTGCGTGTGACAAGTACTGTTATTACGATCACTATTTGTTGGCTTAACAAATCATGAGTGTATCAAATAACAAAATTAACCAATGCGGACAGGCCGCCGTTCATAATTCCTGCGACCAAAGTTTTCTCTTCCTTCGTCGTTGTTGCCTTCGTTATTGGGGGTTGTAACTGGAATGATCAGAATGCACGAAATAATTTGATTCGTTAATCCAACCGAACAGTATTTTATTTGAATGCCCAACTACGTACACAGGTTCCTAGACAGCCATGCACAATGCAGCCTCACTGCGAGAACAATGATTGGAATTACACAGCTTTCTCGCTTCATTTTCCTGCAGTCACATTGATATGGACGATCATGTCAATTTGTGAAACTACTTTACGGTCTCGAAAGGCGTCGAGGCACTCCCCATTTTATTATGTTGCACACAACATTGTGTCATTAGACGTAATTTTCAGCACATGGAGTGTTCATAATTCAATCATTATGAATAATAATTATTATTATGATGCAAATTTGTATTTCTTTGTTTGTAAAAGTAATTTACGATAATTACTGCCAAAATTTGCAAAGAAAATTTGAGACAATTTAGGCGTTTAAAAAATGAAAGTGAGCAGGAGCACATGCACAAATAGATAAATAGCTGATTCAGCGGATTGGTCAAATCCATTGATTTTTATCGTTGGGTTCAATTATGGACAACATATAGCATATTCTCCTTTGTCGTTCAGCGATGTATAAATATGTTAAAGGTGAACTATGTGATATATCGGTAAGCATAATGCAAGGGAGTTGAACTCGCCAAAATTATAGTATAATGGATTTGTAGGGAAAGTTTCGTTATTAGCCGTCGCTAATTTCAAAAGAAAAAGGACATGACAGGATAAAAGGTGAATTTTAGAAATATTATAATCCCCAATCTCTCAATCCCATCATTATCACTGTTGCACACAACTTCTCATTATCAATAATAAGTAGTAAATATAGCAATAATATGGATCAAAGTGAAGTCAGCGTGCCTCTCTAGCTCTCATCATCAGCTTAATGATTGAATACTTTGAGGGTACAAGTTTGCAGACGAACACCGACGACAAGGAGAGCAGCGACATCAGACAAAAGGAAGCTCTGCAACAACTGAGAGACGCCGTGCGGCCTGACATGATCTTCTCATGAGATTGCGAGCCAAGTTTTGGTGTGCCAAAGAATTGTGACCCTTCTTATTTAGAATGGACATTGTCATACTGCATGATTTTCAATAGAAGGTGTTTTCTTCTGATTCGTTCGATATCCCATTATAATTTTGCAAACTTGCACTTCCAGAGAAATCGCTGATCAAATGCTTATGCTTACAATAGGGTGGAGGGTTGGGAAATTTGAGAATGACAGACAGACAGCAACTCATTTGTCGTACCCATCCACTGGGATTAACGGATTATGCAGGATATCGATGTAATTGATCAACTTATAGTTTATTATATATGGTGGCCCAGCAGAGGAAGATGAGATGCTTGTAACAGATTGCGTTGAAAGTCCAACTGTCTATTTGTCGCTAGCATTCATTTTTTTCCTTGCACACAATTAATAAAGAAAATCTGTGACAAGCAATTTTAAACGGTTTGTGGTTGGTTGGTACGAATTTAGTAACAATGCTTTGTCAGTAAGTGCAGTGGGCTGGTCTCCAATCAATCAATATTAGATGTGCATTCACGATCAATGATACTTGTCAAAACCATCAAAAGAATCTACCGTATTGACTCGCACAAAGGTGGTGGCATTATGCGAAAATTGAATAAAAAATTAAGCATTGCGCCTTGGCACACTGAATCTGTAAAACACAATGAAGCTGAGCTGCTGTTTGAGATTTGCGTTGGATAGTGCGAGTCTGCGACTATGGTTGCCATATAATAATTGGTTTGATAAGTGAGTGAAGCCAGTGGTCAGACAGACATTATCGCTTTTCGACTCATTGTTGGAATTTCAATTCAACTCGAGAGGATTTGGTTTACAGTTTATGAAAACGTAATGATGCTTTTACTCTTATGCAACATTTGATGGTTATTGATTCAATGGCTTTTACACAGCCATTATAATCACCATACGTAATGATTACACTCAATTATCATTGCGGTTGGCCACGGTGGTGGTTCAAGCATGTATTATGTGCAATATATTGTCCTATATCTACACAGGTAAGTAATGTAAGTACGTACGGTTCCCCCATTGGCCTAACATTCTAATGTGAGTTATTTCACAAAAAATGCGAATCAATTATTTTAAGGTTTAAAATAGACCCATGTGGGTGGGGGAGCATAAAAATATGGGTTATTGTGGTTTTTGAAAGGGGGTGTGGTGTCTGGGGGGGTTTTTATGAAATTTCAAAAAAGTCTCAAATTCCCCCCAAAACCACACCCACTTTGAAGAGAATTTAATGCTGATTAAAAAAAGCTATTATACATGCCCCTAGCTCCTATCATTCTCACGGGAAAAAATAAAACGTGGCGAAGAAACGGGAATTTTGTCCAAAATGACAATTTCGACGATTTAAAATGGCTGGCAAATTCTTAAATCGAAAAAGTAGCAGCCAATGACCTATACGTCATATACTACCCATATAGGTGTGTCTAATGACGCAACGTTTGGCTTTCGGGGGGTGGCCATTTCCGGAAACCATCACTCAAAGTTGGGCAAAATCTAGGTGACGAAAACCGTGATATGTCGAGCACTTTTGAGAGAAGCTACATGTTTCAGAGTAATAAGTAGCAATAACTGACCTGTTTCTCGTAAACTACGCTCATAAGACTGTATAATAATGTGACCCTTGCCCCACTCGAAGTTGTAGTTTTTCTAATAATTTAAGGCAAACTTGCGTCAGATGAGCGTTCCCGGAAATTGCAAAACTCGACAACTTAAAATGGCTGGCAAATTCTTAAATCAAAAAAGTAGCAGTCAATGACCTATACGCTATAAACTACCCATACAGGTGTATCTAATGACGCAACGTTTGGCTTTCGGGGGGGTGGCCATTTTAGGAAATCATCATGCAAAGTTGGGCAAAATCAAGGTTGGCGAAAAAATGAAAAAAATTTCTAAGTGTTTACATGAAAAGGGGCAAAGTGATAAAAAGTCTTAGAATTGTCTGAAACGTAAAAATCCGAGAAATCTCACAGTGCCCCAAAAATCTCACTTTACCCCAGGTTCCATATAGGTGCGTCATTAGACACACCTATATGGTAGTTTATAGCGTATAGGTCATTGACTGCTACTTTTTTGATTTAAGAATTTGCCAGCCATTTTAAGTTGTCGAGTTTTGCAATTTCCGGGAACGCTCATCTGACGCAAGTTTGCCTTAAATTATTAGAAAAACTACAACTTCGAGTGGGGCAAGGGTCACATTATTATACAGTCTTATGAGCGTAGTTTACGAGAAACAGGTCAGTTATTGCTACTTATTACTCTGAAACATGTAGCTTCTCTCAAAAGTGCTCGACATATCACGGTTTTCGTCACCTAGATTTTGCCCAACTTTGAGTGATGGTTTCCGGAAATGGCCACCCCCCGAAAGCCAAACGTTGCGTCATTAGACACACCTATATGGGTAGTATATGACGTATAGGTCATTGGCTGCTACTTTTTCGATTTAAGAATTTGCCAGCCATTTTAAATCGTCGAAATTGTCATTTTGGACAAAATTCCCGTTTCTTCGCCACGTTTTATTTTTTCCCGTGAGAATGATAGGAGCTAGGGGCATGTATAATAGCTTTTTTTAATCAGCATTAAATTCTCTTCAAAGTGGGTGTGGTTTTGGGGGGAATTTGAGACTTTTTTGAAATTTCATAAAAACCCCCCCAGACACCACACCCCCTTTCAAAAACCACAATAACCCATATTTTTATGCTCCCCCACCCACATGGGTCTATTTTAAACCTTAAAATAATTGATTCGCATTTTTTGTGAAATAACTCACTGTGGCATTCTCAAGTAGATAGTGAGAATTGGGTTTCGTGTCTTATGAAATTAACTTTTTAAGAAACATACACCAGAGTTGACCATACATAAATTAAACATTTCTAATATATTATCAGAACCCAATCACAACATGATTCAAAACAACATTCACGTGCATGAACACATTCCTAAAACAAAACGTAAAAGTTCACATCTCGTGCAGTGGAAATTTGTGCATGTATTTTTTATGAATAACAGCTAATGCGATAATTTATTTGGGTCTGGTCTCTGGACAAGTATACGGAATTAAATTATGCTCTGTTAAGACTTGTGTATCTTATGCTGTCAAAATAGAATGCAACTAAACCACTCCCACAAGACAAGAGCTGCACTCATTACAATTCGGAAACTGTTGAAGAGGGGTGAGCAGTGAGCACTGAGCAGAGAATGAATCTACACAATAATCTATCCCAATTTTCATGCTCCGAAATCACTACCTGCCTTCCAGTGCGTTCTGATCATTAACATTTTTCAAAACAAAAACTCTGTTCACTTTGCAGTGCGTCCATTGCCGGTTTCATAACTAAAATTTAGACCCTTAGGAAGGCTCACGGGTTGTGCTCATCCTCAGTGGCCAGGCAACACGCAGTCGGAAGAAAAACAAGTTTGTGCCTCTCATCTTCACTTATGAAATGTAATCTAACCGTTGAAAATACTGTAATTCACCATGCAGCGAGTAATTCCCTTCTTGTTGCTGTTTGTACTTGATTGGAGAAGGGTTCGTTGAAGCCTTGGTAATAATAAGTGGGTAGAAGACGAAGGTATGAATGGTAAAAACCGAGCTGGAATGTCAGAGGTCAGCAAAAGATCTGCGGGGCATCTAAAGTGCATAATTACCCAAACACACTCCCTCAAATCCCATCCTCATGCCCACTGACTCACAACATCCAGTTCCAAATTTCTCGTTTATCATCGCTCAGATTTTTTTGCTGTTATTACAAATTCCGATTTGTGTTAATATCATCTTTAAAATGGGAATAGAAATTAAGGCCTCGAGCATCAACTGATTTTTTTGGGGTACTTGTAATAAATAAAATTCCTCGATTTTTCAAGATAAATAAAGAGTTTCGAGAAAATACAACGAGGAGTGAGCACGATTGGCCATTGAGCCTAAAAGTTTAGGCTGATAATAACTTGAAGATATGCTAAGCCATCTTTCAATATCATCTTTAGATCCATATTAGATTAAAATAGTGACTCATTTCTATATGGATTAAAGGAGGAATGAGTTTTAACACTGATTGTAAATACCTATTAAGTCAAATATATTGTCCACAAGTGTTTTAACCATGTGAAAATGATACTAGCACAAAATTAGTTTACATTGCTATTGAACTAAGGTACATATTGTACTCTGTGAAGTGTGAATTTTTACTCTAAATAAAACAAGAGTGCGTTAAAATTGTTGTATGTTAGCCATTTTTAATATCTACTAATATCTTATTATCCTCTGCAGATTTGAAAAAAATAAAATCGATAAAATCGATAGGCATTGACAATTACTTATATAATTTATTACTTGGACTTTTTGTAAATCGTAGTTCGTAACCTTATCACTCCATCAAAATAACTAAATTCGCACATTCATTGGGATGTAATCAATTGTCTGTGTAAGCTGGTGATTAATTTATGCCATGACGAAGCTACTTTGAGCATCAACCATCAACTGCTTCTCTAGAACACGGTGCATGAGCCATCAAATGCATAATAACTTCACAACATAAATTTTTGCAAAGTTCTCAAGTAATGCATAATGAAACACCTCGCTTCAATAATCAATTTCGATTTCATGCTTATTAAACTGAGGTGGTGCCGTAGGTAACATTGACCATAACTACTACGCACATTGCTGCTTCTTTGGGATGCATTCTTGAACCAAGTCTCTCATAAAACCCATGGCTTCATTATCACAACGTACACATATAGTTTCACAATGCAAAGGCGTATGTATGTACATGTTTGAAACGATTTCTCACTGAACTCAGAGACAGGATTGCATAATAAAAATGGCACCAGCGCAGACAAATGCTTTGAACAACGGCTACTCTTTGTGCTTGTGCAAGTATGTGTATGTAAACGATTGAGAGGTTGAATTTGCATGCATAGGAGAGCGCTAGATGTGTGGGAACATAAGTTGCAAAGAATAAATGTTATCCAATATTCCGATTTGACAACTGACAAGAATTATAGTCGTGACCTCTTCATTTTAAATGACCAAGTCCTGGCTAGCTTGCTAATAAGCCTTACTGATTTGTAGCAAACTAGACGCCACGTAAAATTCGTCGGGTTTCGTAAAAAATATATTTGAAGGAAATGTATCAAAATATGTATATAGTACTAATTTGTTATTTTTGTGTTTTGAAATACATATACCAGAAATATTTCGCGTGGGCCCATTTTCACTCCACTACTATGAACTACCGCCTCCGGATTCTATCCGTATTGCAAAACTTTTTGCAATAATAATAAGCCATGACGTGCATTTTAATTTTAAAAACTTTCGCGTTACTCATTTTCAAATGAGTTTTTCCCATTTTAAGTTTTACCATTTGTATTCCTAATACGACACTATTACTACACCAGAATTAAATTAGAGAAGAGACTGCCAATACGAGAAATGTATTTATTTGGGATTAGTAAGACGTAGACGTATTTCCAATACAGTGTGACTGACGAGGAGATTTAATTTTAAAAAACAAGTGGGTATTTGCCATGATCTTTTCACGATGCTAAATCCGCATGTCTTTAAGAAGAATTTATATTTTAACGTGTGGCTATTTCGCTTCGAAGATATTCCGGTCACCCGACCGGCACTGAGATTCGAATCTCATTTAAAATTGTTAGGAAATTTTATATCAATTTTACAACTTGCACAGGTTGGAGGTGAGTCAGTGGCCCCTATGGTGTACAATTACGGGCAAAGAAAAGCTGTACCTATATTTCACACAAATCAGAGTTTAGCACCTGCAAAATTTCAATGTTCCTCTCGTTAGGATCGCTGTTTTTATTGCGTTTCATGCAAACCATTGGTCGAGCGAGGTAGTTTGCTCATATGCATTAACATTATTGGTGATAACGCTCTGCTGCATTAGATAAAGGATGGATGTTAATGCAACTGCAGAGGAATTATTCCGCTGGCTGGCTCTCGAGTTTAACTATTCTGGGGTGCATTTATTTAATAACAAGGAAATACCTACAACCAAACAAAGAAATGTGCACAATTTTTAATAAGACTGATGTTTTGGTTTTAGCAGGGACTTCGTATAAAGAATTCGACGGCGACGACGTGTTTCGCAATGATTTCCAAAATATTTGGATTTTATCAATGTACGTATTTACTACATTCGAAAGATTTTATTCATCCGTAATTTGCTATGAGGTTAATAAATCGTCCTAAAATTTCAGTGGTTCGGTACGCTCAAACTGAAAATTGCTGAAAGCTGAACGGAACTAACTGATTTACTATTCTTCGAATCTAACCACCGCAACCACTTGACTCGGATTGCTAAATGCGAAACTGCGTATCTTAAACCAAAGTCCTCACTCCTTGTCAGTTTAGTTTGGTATATGCTCGTAATTCGTAAACTGTGGTATGCCTTGCCTTACAAATATCAACTTGATTAACAATGACTTGCAATTATTTCCGTGTTCGAGCAAGTTTTGGGAAAATCTATTTAATTCCGTATTCTTGGGTAATTTGCTTTTAACCGTTAACTACTGCAAATATAGACTCAACGGACACAGTTTCGTCCTCTTAAATAAAATCGAATCTAAAAATACTCAAGAATTTCAATATCATGCGGTTGCAAGTTGGAAACACAAATATTATCATTTGACCAGGAATATTTTCCGTTTTTGGTGTGCTGCTTTCTTGTACCGTGTTTCAAGAGGAGGTAGAAAATTCCAAGTAAACAATTCTAATAATCCATTTAATAAATCCCTTGACTAAAAATATGTACTGACAGCTGGATTAAATACAAAACACACTAAACGACATGATTTCACCACTTTCAATTTCATAAGTAAAGCATTTATTAAGTACGTCTTCCCGTTTATGGTTATTTAGCCCAATTGCGCTTTTATCATAACGTGAGCTGCTTGAGTTTCTTGATCCTTACAATTCATGTAGTCTGCTGCGGAGCTTCATTGTGATTATATGACATAAGAACCAGAACCTAAAACTAAACCTTCTTCCTTTAATTCAAGAATGAGATGATCTCGTGAATATGAGACTGACGGGGACGATGCCCTTGTTTTCAGACCATAGACGAGCTCAACACGTATAAAAAAGCAACCACAAACAACGAGGACTCGTCTTTACACAGCCACAAACACATCGTGGCGAAATGTTGTCGTAGTGCTGAATTTATTTATTTATCAACCTGCCTGCTAATTTCTGATAATTTTTACCCGTTCCTCATTTTCCACCATTGCCAGACATGGTTCACTCTCGCTCCAATCCCAATACATAGATACAACCCTTTCTTCCTTCGGGCACTCAAATGTACTTATTTACAAGTGCCAATTAGATGTCAAGAATTTCTGTTTTTGTTTTTTTTTCCTTCTCGAATCTTGAGTATATCTTGAAAATATCTCATTAAACAGCACCGCCCCAAGTTAATTGCAATATTTATGTCAGAATCATATCAAAACTGCAAGTCGACGCTCACTCAGTCAGTATCTGGGTTTATTGCTGCTTGTTCACATTAATATTTGGTTGCTTCTAATTTCCTATGAACCATTGTTTGTCTTGTTCCTTATTTATGAGCAGTCTGTGGTATAATTACCGTAATTCCATTCTTCTTTGGGATGTGCAACACTTATTGGACCAAGTGTTTGTAATCATAGTGCTTTCATTCATGGTGTTCGCTCTCAGGACCATTTCACTTCCTTTGGTGAAACAATGAGGAGAGGGAGACAGAAACGGATGCATTCAGATTTATGATCATGCGTTCCTTCGGCAAATTTCTACGACTCAACTAAGCTTAATTAAGTAGTAATATGAATTAAATTTTAAAAAACTGCTTTGCTCTCATGACATTAAAGTATATCTAGCCCTAAGTATTGATTTACTTGTATGCATCCATCTTTTGCAATCATCAGCAGAACAAAATGCATACGTTTGTGCTGAACCCATTTCTTGGATATTTAAATAACTTATTTATAAATAAATTAGAATATCTTAATGTTGATGTTGATTGCAGGAAACCATTAATTGTCTTTTTAACGATATATGCGGTGAAACTCTTGTGGAAATGAAAAATTATAATGCCAGAGGAATTCCTGCTATTGCCATGAGTAGTGGGTCCATATGCATGCTACACCGGATGGAAAAAAGAGCAAATCGAGATTGTACATAGGTATAAAAATAGTCACTATGCGGCTTTCCCATAAATAAATCGCATCAAACAGACAGGGATGAAACCTTGTCATGAAATTATCTGTCTGTCAAATTATTTATCGTTAGTATTGCAACCTTAATATTCTGAGGCGAACTCATTATATAGTTTTGCGCGCTTCTTGTGTTTAACGATTTAATAAAGACAACAAACCCTATTAAATGTGTTGAAATATAAAGTTGCCAGCTTCTTGAGACAGTATACTTGCAAATTCTGTATGATGCACTTAGGATTGACACTACTGAGGCAGCCGACCAGCCATGTCAAAAGTTGGATAAGATAAGGTTAAGTGCAAATAAAAATATTGTAATTCAGGGCACATTTCAAGATGAAATTTAAATGTTGTTGAAACCAGTACGAAGATATGACGCATTGTTGATGCATGGATTTCCGTACAGATTGAATCGAATGTGTACACAATACAATGATTAAAGAGGTTCTAATGCTCAAAAGGAGCAAAAAAGCGGATGGAGGATGACCAGTTCATTAATCAAATCCGAGCCAACTAGCAGAAGGCTGAGTGCATAGGATATCCCTGTATTGGGAACCTAAACAAAATTATTATCGCGGTACAATAAATCTGAACCAAGTTATTCAAGCTATTCTGCGCCGACATTTTATGCACTAGTTAATTTTGTTCGCATGTAATGATGCTCAGCAGCATGCAAATTCAATTCTCCTCTCTCATTCCCAGCCCAAAGTCCATTCAACGACTTGGGCGAGGAGGTTCCGAGATTTATTTGATCTTGATTTTATCTCCTCGTCGTCTCATCATTGCCATTCAAATCAAGTAAGTTCGAAGAAGACAACTCCCACACACAAAGATAGCAAATTCGGATGGCAACTTATTCATGCTCCTATTTAATCCGTGATTAAATATATATTGAATTGATATCCATTCAGATGGATGCAGCTATTTTTAGCAGAACCAACGGTCCTGGGTGGGTGGCTTCAGCCAGCACGCTAAATGGGAAGCATAAAATCTAGGAAGGAAGTCCCCCGGTGCCGTTAAACAAATATGCAGTTTACTAAGCAAGCAGCGAATAGTGCTTGGAAACCATTGTTGAAGTAATGATGTAAGGTACATAATCCATATCATTGAGATATAAGTTAAGTTGATGCATGCATGTAAGTAGTGCTGAAATTTATATTGGCATGGCTTTACCGTGATCGGCTGACATTATATCCGGTAATCATCAATACTTCGTTGCAGATTATATATCGTCACTTATAAGGGAAGCATGAATTTCTAGTTCATTGACAATCTTCAATCTCTCAAAGCATTAAGATATTTATGCAGCTCAAATTTCGATATTTAGACAGATCTGAGGGGGACAGAGTTATTCTCTAAGTGATACAGCGTCCCATGTGTATTCCCATTGCCCTGGTTGCACAAAGACCAGGGCGCATAAACTTTTTGTTGTCCGTGGTTTCTCTTAAGGGGGTGATGCAGGGATGAGCATTTTTTCAAAAAAATTTAAAAATTAAAAGTTCGGGAATTGCATGCTATTTTCCCATGAATTTGGTTGTCAACCACATATTAGAAATGAAATAAGTAAATCTTATCTTGGTCTTCATCTCTGAAGATGAGGAATAAAGTTCCGCGATTGATAAGATCCGTCAAATGGATGACCAGTGGGGGCCATATGGGTCGGGTGAAGCCCGTGGTGCAGAATATTATCCTTTGTAAAATTTGGTTGACAACCACATTCATGGGAAAATTGCATGCAATTCCCGAACTTTTAATTTTTTAATTTTTTAGAAAAAATGCTCATCCCTGCATCACCCCCTTAAGAGAAACGACGGACAACAAAAAGTTTATGCGCCCTGCACAAAGACTCATTGCAATGGCTTCGATTCAATGAACTTCCAATGTTTTGAATCCAAAAATTCTTGACAAAAAAGTTAATTGACATCCCATAACAGTTTCGCTGTCAATTTAGTTTCGTTAAGTACAATTTATTAAAAACGCACTGATTGATGACCCATTTCGAACATGATATAATACATGTCTCATCATCATCATCCATATGCATACACCTTTCCACAACCAAATATTAATTTGAAGTAAAAGCGTGGAGAACTTTGCGAGAAACAATAAAGTGAAGATTGTGAGTTATGACGAAGTTGTGTAAAATTTTGGTAAAGGCTGTCACTTTGCGAGGAACGGTAATTAATGACTTTTCACCCCATGTCAACGTCTTTAGTCGTCTCGCCGCCGCAATCAACGAGATAAAATGCACTTCATTCGCATTTGGTCTAAATAGTTCTTCATTTAAAAATCACCCAAAGGAGAATGCTTGGTTTGCTTTATCAAACCAAATGCCCATTTTAGGACTACATTGATTAAATACTCATTTATGGACGTTAAAAGATTACATTTGGTATGAACACTTAACGAGATTTTCAGTGATTCATTTCTAATTCGAAATTTACTGGTACATGAAATAAATTGCGCAAAATCACCATTATTTGGTCTTCAAGGAAGACCAACTGTAAAATTTGTATTTCTAATACGAATTTACAGTATATTATATTCTTTGATTGGATTTGGGCTCACTTGATGGAGTGAAATTTAGCAAATGCTTAATTTTGGATAAGCTATGGATTAAGCACGGAAAATTATAAAGCCGACCACATACAAACGTGAACTATGATTTAAAACGAAGCAGTGGATGGCAGTGTTTATCAGATTCTTATAATGAAGTGAGATTCATTAGCAAATGCTTATCATATTCAAATAAATTCAACTGGAATGAATTAAGCCCCTTTCCATACATGGAGAGGGAATCGAATCAAGTTTGACGATAGCTGTTGATGTGGGATTTAGATAAAAACTAGGGTTGATTGTCTGCCGTGTCTGAATCGTCAGGTCACCAGGGTGTGTGTGAGTTATTGAAATTTCTATGTCCTATAGGGTGTAACGCTCCCTATTCTATTATGGGATTGCGTGTCCTGATTCACATCCACTTTCGCGGATGCCCCTTTTCTTTGTGACGTTGTGCAAGAAATTTGTATTAGAAACTCACTTTTTTAATAAGAATTAAGAAATATTTATTTACATCAATACCGACTGAAAAATATTGACTTTACAGAAATGCTCGTATTACTAATACGTGGGAGAGCTAATGCTATAACTTATATTTTAACTAATTATCTAGACAGGAACTTATTATTAAGTTTCCGAAGCTTTAAACCTTGAACTTGATCTTGATGATCACTAAATCTAACCTGCTGATCCTGAATCTAAAACTACACTCTTTTCTTCTTCTCTCTGCTTACTCTATATATACGTGATCACATAAGCCACGCCTACTTGATCACTACCTTTACTTACGCTACATATGCACAAACTACGCCCTCATGATCATGATGATTATGATGACGTAGGCATCATTCTGTGCTCCTCATTCCTATCCTCTCTTCCCCTTCGTGATCTCCTCCTGCACACAATATGGTTTGGACACACATGAGAGGCGAGATACATATGAAAACTACATCTATGTATTTTGAATCCCTTGACCTTTGAAATGCTGATGTCACATTTGCATCAGCGTTCCAAAGGTTGCACTCCCCTCCCGAACGTTACGTAACAATGGAACCTGTCCACCATGAAGTAACGTAAAGAGAGTTGGACGCAGGGCCAAAGTTAAACTAACTAATCTTATAGCTAGATATATTAATAAAAATTATTTTGATAACCTACTTAATTTTGTACTTCTTAATATTATGTGTAAAAACTATGACACCGCATTTTATATCCTGGAATCTGATATCACTAAAGTACTATTTATCCTACTTGTAACATGTACTATGTATACTACCAGTGTGACGTCATGATGACTACTGTGTGTTACATATATATGTATTAAAGTAATACACAAATCAAAATTTCATGAATTTATATCTAGAGAACTAACCTTGACCGATTATTTTTTCTTTCTAAATATTAATGTACTACTATAGACTTATCATAAATAAATTTACTAGATATTTCCTATGAAAATTTTTGTTCCAAAATTCCTGAACTTTAACATTGGAAAAATGGAAATTTCAAAATTTCCCTACAATTGAACCTTGCCATACGAAATTTTAATGCTACTATATTATCCTATGATTACTTATAGCTAGAATTCATACTTATTGGCTTAACCCAAGATCGATAACCACCATTTTATAACCTTGTATAAAGCTGTACCATGTATACATATGTATATATATGTAATGTAGGGATACGAAATCAAAATTTTATGAATTTTTATCTCTAAAACTATTGGAGCCTTTTGTATTTTTGTCGTTAAATCTTATTATACATCTAAACATCTATCATATATAATTTTTATAACTTATATTTCCGAAAAATTTTCCCACAAAATTCCTAAGTTCTACATTGGAAAATGGGAACTTTCAAAATTTCGAAGAATCTAATGGGGCCTTTTCCAAATTTATTTTTATTCCTAGGGTACTAACTTATTATCTATTACTTGTGTAAATTTGAAGAATTTTTCCCGAACAATTATTGAGAAACAATTTTTTGAAATCTACGAGTCACCATCACACCATGTTAATCAAGTTACTCTTACTCAAAGCTTATATTAAATGGAAAAATCACTGTAAACATGTTCAACAAATCCAACCAACCAAGATTTTTGCGACTTACGAAGATTGTTGAGGGACTCAGAGGACTGCACGATGTGAAATCTACTCATTTTTTGTGCAATTTCTCTGGATTTGACCTTGGCTAGTTCGTCACGTCGCCAAGACGCACCCTATTGCGTGGCCACTAGTTAATACCACATTAGAACTACGTTAGCTTTGACCTTGAAGGGCTCATCACCCCTCAAGACGCCACCGAACTTCATTCTTTCGAAGATGAGAGAAATTCACCATCAAACATCCTAAGAATTACACTCATTACCGAGGACACGTGTTAATGGCTAATTGTAGAAAAGGAATCTGTTTTGACCATTTATTATGAGCCTGGTCATCAAGATAAGCTCTAATCATAGTTTTAACTGTTCGATTGGCTCTTTCTGTCAGATTGGATTGTGGGTGATAAATACTAGTAAATTTTTGGGTAACCTTCCATTGATTACACAAAAATTATAAAATTGTAGACGTAAAATTGGTACCATTGTCACTCACAATCGTCTCTGGCATACCAAATCTACAAAATACCTGTTCTTCCAATATTTTACCAATTACCGCGGCGGAAGTGCTTCGCAGAGGAAACAATTCCACCCACTTACTGAACCCATCAATGATGACTAAAAGATGGGTAAATCCTCCTGGAGAAGACTTGTTGTAGGGACCCATGAGATCCATATACAGGGTCGCCCACGGTTTCTCGACTGGCGACGATTGCATCAAACCAGGAGGTTTCCGATTGTCGAATTTCACGCGCTGATAGATGTCACAGGTGGCGATGTAGTCCACAATCTGTTGACGCATGTTGCGGAAAAATGCGCTCTTCTTGACTCTGTCCATTGTTTTGTCGACTCCCAAGTGACCACTATAGACAGCGTCATGGAAAGTGGCGAGGACCTCAGGTACCAGAGAAGATGGAATGACCGGAACGATGGTGGGAGTTTTGGTATAATAGACCACCCCATTGATCGCCTCAAAGTCAGGGGATGAGTAATGTGTGGTCATCTCCTCTGGACATCTTTGTTGGTGGCGCTGGATGACCTCACGTGTCAATTTGCACGCCAACTTGAGGGTACGTGCCTGAATTGGTGGGTACATGTACTCCTCATCTTTGTCAACTTCGGTGGAATCTGTACCTGGATTACGTGATAAAAAATCTGCGACACAGTTATCACGACCTTTAATATGTTGGATATATGGGGACCATTCTTGCAACTTCCAAGACCATCTCATCAACCTGGCATTCGTATTTTTCATGCTCTCTAGGTATGTGAGGGCTTGGTTGTCCGTCTGGAGAATAAATTCGTGACCATCAAGGTACTCACGAAATTTCTCCAGACCGAAGAGAATACCGTAACACTCTTGCTCTGCTGTTGAGTAATTACGTTCGGCTGGAGAGAAAGTTTTACTGGCAAAACTAATCACTTTCTCCTCCCCATATTCGTCTAATTGGGAAATATATGCTCCTACTCCGATATTACTGGCGTCTGTTCTCAAAATGAAAGGTTTTCCAGTGATCGGGTGGGCTAATACTATTTCTTTTAAGAAAGCGGCTTTAAGTGCATGAAAAGCCCGTTTTGCGGCGGGTGTTTCATGATAAGCACTTTTGTTTGAGGTCAACTTATAAAGTGGTTCCGCTAAAATGGCCATATGGTCAATAAATCCATGATACCATTGGATCATCCCAAGAAAAGTCTTTAAAAGTTTTCTTGTTGATGGGAATTCAAAATTTTGAATGGCCCTGACCTTTTCAGGGTCCATTTCTATGCCTTTGGAGGACACAATGTGACCTAGGAAGGTTGCGCGATTCTTCCCAAAATGGCATTTTGATTTTTTAAGTGTCAGGCCAGCTTTTCGAAACCGTTCTAGGACGGTCTCGAGATGCCTTTTGTGATCACTAAAATTTTCACTAAATACGAGGACATCATCTTGATAAATTAACACAAACTCATCGAGACCCGCAAGAAGCTCGTTCATCATCCTCTGATAGGACGCCGCAGCATTCTTGAGTCCGAAGCACATCATGTTAAACTCAAAAAGGCCCCTTTGGGTACAGAATGAGGTGTACTTGCGGCTCTTCCGATCCATAAGGATCTGCCAGTACCCTTTCTCTGCATCCATCGTACTGATATACTTTGCGTTGGCCAACTTACGGAGAAGGTCATGAACGCGTGGAATGGGAAAACTATCATTCTCCGTATATCTATTGATGTGTCTCAAATCAACACAAAATCGCCAAGTCCCATCCGTTTTCTCTTTCAAAAGAACAGGACTTGCGTATGGGGAATCTGATGGACGGATCACCCCCAATTTTAGCATTTCGTCAACTTGTCGGTTGATCTCTGCATGTTTGTGGGGTGCCGTTGGATACGGACGCTGTCTCTTTGGATGCTCCTCCATCATTTTTATTGTGTGCTTGACACCTTTAATCCTCCCTAATGGGGCATCGACTACATCGGGAAACTTTTTGATAAGCTCCTTCAGTTGGTCGGATTCAAATTCACTCACTAATTGTAAATTGCAATTGGAGACGTGAACTTTACCAACTGTGAGTGGGGACGTTTGACTTGGAAAGGAGTCTGAAAAACCCCATTCCAGTGACCCTATGTCCAACACTAACCCACAATTATGAAGAAAGTCCATACCCAAGAGCATTTCATTCGAATTATTCATGACAGCGAATGTGTGAGTGTATTCACGATCATTTAAATTAAATTTTAAAGTAACCATACCAGAAGGAAGAGACTCAGTACCATCTAGCATGATAACTGGTCCTTCTACCCATTTATTTACAGAAAATCCTTTCCCTAAAACTTTCCTAAGCGACTTTAAAGTTACAATTGAAATCGTAGAACCAGTATCCGCTAAGGCATTTAATTTACAGGAGGGGAAAGTAATAGGAAGGATAGGAATTAGTCGGTTGGGATCTTGAATTAGAGGATGAGTAACCACAAATCCGTGGATGGTTAATCCCTCCTCCCGTTTCCCGTCGCATCTTGTGACGATTGTTGACGCTGAGAGTGTTGATCACTCCCTTGACCACAATTCACTTGAGGCTGTTGACGACGACGACAATTCTGGGTGGTATGGTTGCTTAAATGGGGACAATATGTACACACTTTCGGTCGACCTTGTTGTCGGAAAGGTGCCACTTGTTGTTGCTGCTGTTGTGGTTGTTGTTGTTGTTGTTGTTGTCTA
Source organism: Folsomia candida (assembly GCF_002217175.1). NCBI lineage: Eukaryota > Metazoa > Arthropoda > Collembola > Entomobryomorpha > Isotomidae > Folsomia > Folsomia candida. The sequence continues at coordinate 15,973,172 of NW_019091193.1, read as the reverse complement.
TTTGAAGGTGGTGGGGACTTCCTTCCAGAATTTGCAGAATTTGATAATGAGATTCCACTTTCTTCTCACCTTTTTGCCAGGATTTGTACTTGTTGTGGGACTTCTCTTGTACAGGACGCTCAATTTTTGACGCATAGTTAATGAGGTCCACAACCGTTGCAGCACGACTCGCGAGGAGATTTGCTTTCAAGTACGGGAGAGCTCTTTCTGCAATGAAGGTGACAATTTCTGCTTCTTTGTTGTTCGTTGTCATTCGGTTCACTTTCCGGTACTGGAGGTCCATCTCGAAGGCGAACTTCTGGAACGGTTCGTTGTCATTCTGCCGACGTAAAAGTAACTTCTCTAGTGCAGCATGAAGATCAGAATCCGATGCATACATGGTGATGAAATGTTTTTTAAAATCGTCCCATGTACGAGCGAAAAGCTTTGTTCGTTGCCACCATAATGATTGATTGGGGTCTTGATTGAAGACTGCAGGCAGTGATAGGATCCAATCTTTCCGAAGAAAGCGCTTCCGTTCCATATGATTCTCGAGTTCCATGATGAAATTCTCGGCTGAATCAATGTTCGGGTTAAATGTGGGTAGAGGAATATTGCCTACCGAATGAAATAGTACAGGTCCTGAGGATGAAGAACGAGTTTGCATGATTGCATCGGAAGGATCTATTGGGATTTCTTCATCTTTCCGCTCCATGAATCTGGGGCGAGAAATGCACCACGCTGGAATGGCATCTTCTTTGTTCTCATTTGGAGGGTAATTGACTTGTGGTGGAGGGCATGACAAGAATTGTGGTGGTGGAGGGACGCCAAGAAGTTCCACGCATGAAGAGGGGTCATCTTGATTGGGTAGCGTGGGTATCATCTCCTTGGAAGGAGCTTGAACCCTTGAATTTACATTAATGAACTCATTGATGATGCTGGACTGAGCTTGAATAGTTTGGTCTTGCTTATCTATCATAGTTTGCATCCTCGTCAATTGTTCATGAATCCAAGTGACCTCGTCTTCAAATGATGACTTCATGTGGTTCTGGAAGTTTCCCATTTCCTTTTCCACAATAGCATAATTGCTTTTTATGCAAGATGCTAAATGGTTCCTGTATCGTCCTATTTGTTCACCGAGGTGCCTAATCTTCTCATCTACATATTCCTGGAAGGGTATATTTGACTGTTGAGGGTACGGGTATTCATAACCAATAAGGCTGGATAGGATAGGATCAGGAGAGGGAGAATTATGTAAAGCTGCCTGTTGCGATACCAATTGTCCTACCGAGTCATGCCTATTCTCACAACGAATATCAAATTCCAACAAAAGTTGCTTGACCCTAACTTCTAGGCTATTCACCCGACGCCACAACGAATCTGTATGCTCAAAAAGTTGGGAATTATGATGATTACTGGTTGAAATGAAAATTTGAGCAATTTCAGAAGTTAACGAATCAAAAATGTTACTAATTCTCACAAATTGATTATGATTTTTGTTCTGGATGGTAAACAAGGTCTCGATATCCCTATCCAAATTGCTCATTTGATGACCTAACTTTTTACGACGACGACCCGCATTCATGGATTCGTATCGTGGAATCATCCAGGAAGGTAAGTGAGGCAAAATATACGTTGTTACCAGACTGTTGATGAAAATACCGATCAAGAGGAGGACCGCGGCGATACCAAAGACTTCCATCATGAAGAGAAATCCCCCATACCACCATGATGACGATACGAGGGGCGCTGTTGCCTCTGAGGTCACATTTCCCTTGAGGTTGGTGAGTCCGGTCATGTCGACGAAACCGAAGAGTTGAGTCAGCATTCCCATGATGTCGGATGTCGTTGTACCATCCAAGAAGTGAAGGAATATGTAATTTAATACGTAAAACACACTTTCCACTGCCAACGACTCAAAACTGTTCTCAAACTCACTGTTTTTGCCCTTCGCACTTTTTATCGCGAAAGATTTCCAAGTTTATTATTGCACTTTTTATTACTAAGGGTTTCGTAGCACCAATTTGTAACGCTCCCTATTCTATTATGGGATTGCGTGTCCTGATTCACATCCACTTTCGCGGATGCCCCTTTTCTTTGTGACGTTGTGCAAGAAATTTGTATTAGAAACTCACTTTTTTAATAAGAATTAAGAAATATTTATTTACATCAATACCGACTGAAAAATATTGACTTTACAGAAATGCTCGTATTACTAATACGTGGGAGAGCTAATGCTATAACTTATATTTTAACTAATTATCTAGACAGGAACTTATTATTAAGTTTCCGAAGCTTTAAACCTTGAACTTGATCTTGATGATCACTAAATCTAACCTGCTGATCCTGAATCTAAAACTACACTCTTTTCTTCTTCTCTATGCTTACTCTATATATACGTGATCACATAAGCCACGCCTACTTGATCACTACCTTTACTTACGCTACATATGCACAAACTACGCCCTCATGATCATGATGATTATGATGACGTAGGCATCATTCTGTGCTCCTCATTCCTATCCTCTCTTCCCCTTCGTGATCTCCTCCTGCACACAATATGGTTTGGACACACATGAGAGGCGAGATACATATGAAAACTACATCTATGTATTTTGAATCCCTTGACCTTTGAAATGCTGATGTCACATTTGCATCAGCGTTCCAAAGGTTGCAAGGGTCAGATGGTTGGTTTAATAATTGCCATTAAAAACTGTGATGGACGCATCTACAATGAAAAGCGTTATGAAGATTTAGAATTCCAGGAGAAAAGTATAGATAGTACTAAAAACAGCTACAGAAGTCATAAATATAATAATTTAATTCCAAAAACCGAGAATAAAAAATGGTCTGAGCAAAAAAAAGTTTAGGCATCAATGGAAATATTTACGATACAATAAATTTCTTACTGTACACTTAAAGTAACCATCAATCTTCACAATATTCCAATAGATTGGTGGAAAGCTACATAAGTCTAAATCTAACCAAACCGAAACATTTGAATTTACAAGGTATCATAACTTAGTTTCTGATTTGAAAGATAATATAAATTACACGTCTTCTTTAAAGCAATTAATTTGCATCCACAATTTTGGAACAAGTTTTTACAACTGTACTTGGTCAACAGGTTGTCCATGATTTTACCATCACAACAACGCCTGGCCGCCTCTTAATACTTTAACAATGAAGTTTTCGATCGGATGTCTGATGGTGAACGGTGACTTTGAAATAGATTTGGTTTTATTACCATTCACGTTTCAGTGAACCGACACTGCTAATTTTACATTATTGGTTTTGTATGGTTTCACAACATTTAAAAAATATGACCAGTAATTATTTTAAATTTTAAGCCGATTTCACTTTGAAACTGCATCAGTACATATCCTAAATTTATTTTGAGTAAAGATTATTGTTAGAAGCGTGTCCACTTTTCCGACTCAACGGGTGCTGAACAATACATATGAACTCGGTTGATCTTCGCTTAATTATTTAGAAGAAAGATTATTAGGGAGTAATTAAACTATGTTACATACCCCTTAGCGTACCCTTCTGCATAAACTGGACACTGGGCAGGCAGAGACAGAGTGGATGGGCAGACTTAATTCTGATTCTTATCAAACCTCGTAAATGATTATTTAAAATCTGAAAACCTGTTCGAGTTGAAGGAATTCAGAGCAACATCTTATAAGGCTATATAGTTCAACTTTATAGCTTTGCTCACAGGTTTCTTGAATAAAACCCACGTCTCATTTTCATACAGACTCGTTTAATTAGAGTTAAGCAGTATGTGCATCAACCAGCAATTTTTAATCAAAGCTCGTTCAATGAAATTACTGCAGTTTAATCGAATTAATCGGAAATTCAACGATGTGCGAAGATGTTATTCAACAAACTTCATTGAATTCTATTTTGTAGCTCTGCCTCACAAACAAGTCGGCATAAACAGTTGGTCATATCGTGAAGTTATGACATTAAAAATACAGTTGGACTCAAATATAAATAATTTGCGCAAATAGTTTTCACTTCAGTTCAACCACCAAACATGTAACAAGCAAAGTAACGGACTGACAATTTTATGACTGCTCATTCATCCTCGTACAATTACATGTGTCCCGAAAGCGACCTGAGGACAACACGATTATGTAAATAGAAGAAGCAGTTTGTTTAAAATGTTTAAACCAGCAAACAAAATATTTTAAATACTTACATGAAAAATTCTTACAAACATTTGGAATATATTAATTCCTCGTTTATACGTACTCAAAGTTTTCTTAGTCGATTGTCCAACTTGGGCGATGATAATTCATGTGGTATCATGAATTATGTGGCTTTTATCTCAAACCGATGATGTTAAGAAGAGTAAAAGTTATTGCTCTACATCAACCCCTGAGGTGGTGTAATTACTCATACCACTTGAAAGGAAAGACTTTATGGCATTTTTTGGATTTTCATAACCAGTGTAAACACATATTTAAGGTACAAGCATTCTTCCAAAAGGATCAAAGGCTATTTTTTAAATTTTCTATGCACAATGACGAGACGAGTCCTTTCGTTTTGCAGAAATCTGTACATATAAGTACTTGCATACGTATAATGTGTATTAGTTACATAAAATGCTCAGCTTGTAAATTCGCAGCTATGCACGTCTGCTGGTCGTTAATTTTACTGGTTGTTAAAGAGGTACTCGATGCGAGAGTGTTTGCATGTATGTATGTATGTCACATGTGGTACAAAGTTCAAAGGTGATGCTCGTAATGAGATGAACCTAATTTTAAAAATTTAAGCCAAGATTTTTGAATTATGAAGAAGGGTCATTTCATCCTCGTCTGTCCGCCCATCCTTACTTTATGGAAATTGTATACAACTCAATTTCAAAAAGAGGTGGATTATTCTTCTCACATCATCAAATAACAGAGTACGCATACGCATGCAACAACCCTAATTCGACTTTCGGATTCGCCCATTATTAGTGCACATATGTATGTAAGTCTCCATTATTTTTTATTTTCAAATATTAAAATCTAGGAATTTTATGCATCGGATTCAACCGTTGAAAGATTTAAAATTTACTGAAACCAGTCTTGCAGCCTTCTTCACATATTTATATTACTTATTTGCCTTATCATAATGAAGTAAATAAGTACAAGAGTACAACATCAACAAAATCATAAATACATGAATTAAGTTCAATGCGTGTGGTTGTTTGAAGTGTTGCACATTTATGCAAATCGATAAACTATAATAAAAAGTTTAATATTACACAAATACGAAAGTCAACAAAGTCAAAAATGATGGTTTTTGGGCCATCCTACCTTGTTAAACATGACAAGAAATCAAATATGAAACCTCGGCCCCACCGACCTCAGCGATGCACTTTAGAAAGAGCAAGGACTTATTAGCGAGCCGAACGAAGTGAAGCGTTTGTAGTTATTGCGATCGATTTGTCCGTCTGCCTGCCTGTGAGCACGATAACTTTCGAACGAATCAATTTTATTTAGTTCTGCTTTCGGATATAGGCATCAAATTTTAAAAGTAAGAGGGGATTGATTAACTCCACTTGTTGAGCAAAAGGTCACAGCGCCACGGTAATGGCATCAAAGGTCAAAAATGGGAATTATTTTGTTTTGACGGTTTTAGATGTTGTTTAGGGGGTAAGAATTTTAGAAATCACCATCATTTCGAGGTACGATGGCCCTGTGACCGTTCAAGGTCAAAGGTCATAAAATGTAGACACGTCAAAAAATGACAAATTCTAGAAAATGATGCACCTCGAGTCTCGAGTAGGCTGTATAACATCTCAATGTACTCTGTTTCCGCGAGGTTATTGTATCTGCTGCTGGAGTTTATTTAAGAAAATTAAATGGTTGTAACAACACATTTGATTTTCATCGAATAGAATTTGGGAGATGTTTGACAATTGGTATGCGCTTTGGAAATTGTGAGGACCCTTGAGGATTTTTAGCCACACGTTGCCTGATCCCTTGCGAGTGTCTGACATAAGACTTCATATACTTATTGCAAGGACTTTATACCACACATACATATATCACACCACAAACCAGTATTTAAGAGGCTAACATGTAAATTAGTTCAAAACTCAGTACACAGTTTATATTATTCATGCATGTATTTATCATTGCAATATCGTGAAGTATGAGAAAGCAAACATGGCTGCTAATTCTTATCGTTTAAGTAAATGGTCAAGAATAACAAGTTATGTTGCGCTGCTACATGCCTAACATTTGTAATGCACTTTTTTCAAGAGATAAATTCAAACTCACGAGTGTTTTTCGTCTGATTGTGCATACAATAATTAATATGCAATGGAAATTGGAACCAAAATGAAAGTAAACAATTTTTTAAATTATGCATTTTTCTCTGAGCTGGTTGGATTTGTGGACACCATATAACTTTCGATACAGGTTAAAATGCCATTAGTGGTCACTATAACGTAAATCGCGGATGACAAGATTGAGGTGGTGATGTAGATGGTCATGAGATTAAATAGTCGTAAACAAGAGCCAGCAGTTACATTTTATGACTAAATTGTGGCGCTTGGTTGCCTGTTTGTGTACGGCTCATTTAAAATTTGGAAAACTTGCAGATCCTAAAAGTCTCGAAAAATTAAAAAAGTGTTGGCAAGTTTGGCAACCTAAGTGGTTTCACGAGATGACGAGAGACGTGGTTGACTGTTGGTTGACCAATTGTGCACATAAATTGTGTGTCAATCCTACGACAGCGGTCTCAGATGACCAATATGCATCAGACAGAAGAATCTAATTCTGAACTGTAAGAGAAACCCTGTATATTTAGTAATTGCAACAACATTATGCCAAAATGCTGATGCTCTATCTTTTTAATAAAGTGGCTTTCCCTGACTCAGTATTAACATACACTGCAGATAATAAGTGGATTATCCACGAGACCACGCTATCAATGGGAATCTCAAGAGTACATTATTTTATTGCAAATTTCAACTTCGCCTCCGCCTATGTAACCTTTTGAGGAAGTTATAACGGCATCTGCAGAATTAACGTATTTATTCGTGCAAAACATCAACTGGATCAGTCAGGTTTACACTTCCACCACAACATCAAGGCTTAAATTAAATAAATAAAGTTCACCGATAACTATTACCAACGACATTTGGTAGATGCTCCGCTTTTTTTTTTAGAGTAGTATGCCCATCCATACGCCTTTATGGGTATCCATACAACAGCATAGCATTTTTGTCATTTATTGCTGAACATGTTAAAATTTTTCTAACCTATATCATCTTCACTCGCTAATTGACCATCCGGGTGCAGGATGAGACACATAACAAACTTCTATTCCGCAGTTACGTACAAGATCCAAAGCACAAAAAAATTAACGGAAGTGCACCCCAATAAGGTTTCTTTAGTGAATGGTTGCAACCTGTCTTTTGAGGGAAATAAATGTATCGTGCGTCAGATCTTCTTCTCTATTCGGACGAAATGCCAACAGGTGCATAATGTGCAAAAACTAAATGAGACTCCCTCGCAGACGGACCCACGATCTACGACGAGTAATACACCATTTGCCAAGCATTAACTCTTTGTGTACTTATTTTTACATGATTCTCAGGAGATGGACAGAGCAAGGAAGGGAATTTATTTTGCAGAAGGAGGAGCAGCAGCAGGTAATTATGAATTTCCTCTCTGCTGAAAAACTTTGCGTTCTTTTTATCAATCTGTCACCGCATTTACTCGACTCATTCCCATTCAACCACGACAAGTACAGTTGTTTCTCTCTTTAGATGATGCCTGTCAAACAGGGCTCATTTTACCTCGCAAATAAATGTAATCGCACTACTCAGCTTTTCATTTACCTTAACGGGATGCTTACGGAGGATGGAAGAAATGATGCGGATTACATGTGCACGAATGAAAATAGTTGGCACTACGAATTGAGTTAATCTCTTAAATTCGCAAACTTGTAAAGTTCAAAACTAGGTAAGTTAGCAAGTTGAAACTGACGAAGCATAAATAATAAAAGTATCCATACATGTATTTGGCCAATGACTCTGCAGAACTAACTTGAGGTTCAACTAGGAAACCTTAATCCTTTAATGTCATGGCGAGATTTGCATACCAAATTTCAAAATTAGCCCGTTTCATTTGATTTTATGTATGCTGCAACCTTGATAATAATATCTGCATATTACTACGTGACAAGCCGCTTCAAATACTTGCCACAAAGAAGAAAAGTGCAGTAAGAACAGCAATTTTCTGTCAGTTAGCGTCAACTTTACTCATTTTCCTGTCGTTGTTGTTGTAGTGGATCTTGTTATTATTGGAACTTGGTTGGTTGTCGTTGTGGCCTGCTGCAGAGGAAATGACGACGTCTATTGTTGTTGTGATGCTAGAAAACGCAGTGTGGCGAGACCGACTTTATCTCAAATTGAAGGGCTGGCATACACTAAACATGGGAAACCAACAAGCCGTCACAGAGTCACGTATTAGAGTGATAATCAACTGGAACTGGGAAGCATAATGGAAGAAAATGCTTCTTCTTCTAATATTTTTTGTCTCTAGGTTGTCTGTGTTCTTCGTAAATATGTATTATGGAGGGTTCCTTCTGGAAAATAAAACTTGAGGCTTGAGCTTGAGTAACTTATTTATTTTGAATTATTCAAAGTGAAAGACTGATTCATGCACTATCATAAAACTATTGACAGTTCTTGGATTGACAAATCCATATGCATTTTTAATACAATATTCATCTCTTTTGTTTTAGTGTGACACAGACTTAAATATGTATAAAGCGATCCAGAATCATACAAAAACCGCTCTAAGAACATCATCCTGTACATACATACATATTTCATTTGGCTGAACTGGTACATTTTTCTCAGCGAAAAAACAAGTTTGCTTTTGATTTAATAAAAACGAGCAATCTGAAGCCAAAGAAGTTGGAATGTTGAATGACATTTAATCGACGTCTTATTTAACCTCGAACTAGAATAAATTAAAATGGATGTAAAACTTAACGAAACAAATTCTCACACCTGACAACTACAAACTACATGAATTAATTACTCTCCTGATATCAAATGCTGATGTCGACTTTACTCTCAAACAATTGACAGCGCAGAGACGAACGAAGGTAATTATCAAAATAGCAAAAAATAATTAGACTTGAAACTATTAGCCAAGAGTTTAATCGTGGCATTTTATCAGTATGTGTCATGTGATGGATGTTCCACGTTACGTTGTTGCATGCCAGCGAGTCAGTTTCATGGGGTGTGTTTCAGGTAATGGCTGCACACTCTTCGACCAATTCAAATGGCATATATTAATACATGCATGCACACTTGCCCCTCTGATGCATTTTCTGCAAAGATTTATCTAATGAAATAACTTTTGTGTGTTAAGTGAGCAGGATTCGGTAGCCATGCATTTGCATATTTTGCTTCTGCGACGACAAGCAACATCTGCACTTGCAAATGCTGTTCAAATGAATGTAAATCCTGTAAATCATTCTTTAACAGGAGGCCATACATTACAACTTAATTAATTATTTTTCTTAAGTGATACAATTTCTGCGATCAATTTGATAAAATTTGATCGAATTGATAAAAGCCGATGACAAAATGTCAGATCCACGAGAAGTTGTTTATTTGATATTGGTAATCAATCGCATCGCTTCACCTAATCTATTCTTTGTTAGGTTTAGTTTATTATAAACTAACGATAAGTAAATTATTTTTGTAAACAAATATTAAACTTGTGTGTAAATAAAAACACTATTAATGAGAAAAAAGTTGTTTTTGTAGTAAAAAATATCGATCTTAAAAAAGTTGCAAATACTCCAAATTGACATGATAGCGGATTTGTATGTTTTTAGTAATTCAGAGGGGAGCAATACAACTTTTGTCTCAACATTCACAAAAATGTCGCAGGGCATGAGTCCGGCGTTTTGTCTTTAAAACTTGGAGAGAGCAATGGACATGTAATTTTTACCTAATTTGTCGTCTCTCGCGATCAAGAATATGTGACAAAAGATGCAGAAGCATATGCGCAGCAGAGCTGAAAGAAAATTAGCCAAAGGATAATGCAACAAAGCTATTAACCACATCATCCAATCCTCTTTATCGATGGTGAGTATTTTGACAATGACAACCTTAAACTCTTTGATGACTGATAGTCGTGTCAGAGCATCGGTTCTGTCACTCTGGTGGTCGTGCTTCAAAATTTAAAGTCTAGACGAAATTACATTCCACAGTTCTCTTCTCGAAACATTAACCTTTACCCAAGGCTACATACATATGGCATTAATTTTTAACTTCCAAAGGATCAAAGGATGTTATTGCTTGGAAAATTCTCTCACATAAATCAACCAACCAATGCACTTAAATGTGTACATATGTATATCTTCATAAACGCTTCTCATTTAGTTCCACACAGTCCTATTTTATCTGTAGTAAAATTTCATGATTTCCCCTGTAGAATAATAAAGGGACTTGCGAACCTTTCGACTCATAAATATTAGACCACAGTATGGCTGCTAATTGCTATTAGAAATATAAAGACTTAGTAAATAGCTAACTACATTTCTGTAAGTATGTACAAGCTTAAATATAGACTTATCGGGAGAAGATCTACATAGCCAAAGAAGAAAAGTTGTCAACATGTCCAACTTACAATAAACATGTATAATTAATAGATAGCAGCATTTAACAACTTATTTTCCTTAAGCCTTGTGGAAGGTTTATTTGGTCGGAAGAAAACGTAACCTTCACAGCTCAACCAATTATTACTGCAAGTAGCAATTCCTGCTATTTCCTACTACGCTTCACTAAATGGCAGAAGGTTTATTAAATGACGATTTAATCTTCACATGCAACAGTATTAAAAATGTATGGTGTGTATGAAGACAAAATGAACTGACAGGTGAAGATCGCCTATTGCCTGAAACCAAGTTTAGCATATGAAATTCAACATCTGTATGTATGCAAATGCATAAGAATATAAAGTCAAATACGACATACATAATAAGAGTTATTTTAGTTAGTCTTAAACGTCAATTGATTCCTGTTATTGTCTCTCAAAGAAATTCATTATTCAACTTGGTCAATCTGCCTGATTTGTCTGCGATATTGTTTTGGACGTGTACACATACACACATACACATTAATGGAAGTAAAGTTAAACTGCTCACAAAAGCCGTTTTAAAGAAAGATGAAATTCTGATGCGAGACGACGACCATATAAAAACTGCATTTAACAAAACGTTAGAAACTGCTGACTCAGCTAATGAATAGAGAATTAAGTGACTGAGTAAGTGTTCATCAGTTCCTAACAAAATAGCTTCGACATGAAAAATCGCATTAGTGCGTATGCCAATTTAAGTCAAGGCCCATCTGGCTGGAAATGTAGAATTAAGCGCACGGTTCCGCAATTGTTAATTGAGAATTGTAATTAATTACTTAACTACAGTCAACAATCTTCGAGGTGTCGGCACAGCTGCGCTTTATGCAATGCATGTAAATGTGTTATATGTATTCGTACTCTTTGTCTTTGGGGGATTGCCGAGACATTGTAGCAGCAGACCTAGAATTGAGCTTGAAGAAGACCGATGCTGGGTATCAGTCGATGCATTGAATCTTTAAAACGTATGTACTTTCATAGAAATGTACATGTGTATTAGCTCCACAAGCAATGCAAGAGTGTAATCAAGAGGTAGAGTCTTTATAATCCTGTATTATTTATAACATAGTTCTGATGCTCCCAGTTTGGCTGATGGGAAAATGAAAACTAATCCTGAACTTACCGAATCAATTTAATTGATCAATTTGTTACTGTAGAACCAAATTGATCTGGTACATATATTGAGTTCTAAAGTCCAGCTAAGTATAAAATTGCATCTTATTTTAGTGCCCAGTGTAATTGTTTATCTCGGTTCGGTGGTGGAGAGATTGACGTTGACGTTGACAAAGGGATGATGGACCGTAAGAGATTAGATTAGATTGGCAAAAAGATTGCCTGTGTGGTTGACAATGGATGATACCGGAAGAAGGCTCGACTCATCAACCATCCTTTCTTTCGTCTTTCTTTAAAGTTAATCCTGATTTTCTACGTGACTGTAGGTAATGGAAATTATCCTGTAAAAGCACGGCTGGTCACTCTTGAATGAGTGAGGTAATACCGAGTAATTGTTGCTCAAATAAGGAGACAATAATGGTTTAGCAGTGGAGTCGTCTCTAGCAAGGAAGAAGACCAATTATAGATCTTGATTGGGTTTTCCAACTCTTAGATGGTCTTGTCATAAAAATTATGCCATGACTTTTGTCGTGAGATTTTTACTAAACTAGATTAGTACAGGTACATGTACATAAGTAGCGTGTAATAACTGAATTTTTACTAATAAATTTTCAGGATACATGCATCCCGATGTACTTGTGTAGTTATATATCAGTAATCTCTATAAAAATGTAAATGCAGGTACAACAATACGTTCATACCAAATGTGTACTTACATAAGTAGTCGTAAATAAATATAAATAATTGTACACATATACATATAAACATACCTAGTTAGTTACATGCATGCGCTGAAATCTGAGATTAATGCAATTTGACTCTTGAAATTCCGTTTGATCAGCATCTAAGTAAGTTATTGAACTGACTGAATTGAATGAAGTGGTTGAAATAAAATAAGGAACTGATTTGTTATGGATTGAATGGTGGGTGACCAGTAACATTGTGATGATGCAAGCGAGATAGATGACGGAATACAAAACGAGAATAAAAGTTGATCTTCTTCAACTTAATAATACCAGAATCTCGATTTCCATTTAGCTCGAATCAGGACTGATGTACCATCTTACCCGCCCGTCTGTCGGGCTGTCCTACTCATGGAATAAGATACTGTAGCTTTTTGTAACGAGTTGACCGATTTGCATGGTACTTGGACTTATTGGAACCCATACGACAAAATATATCTTGGATATATCTAACAGAGCTACATTTCTTATCGTGTGATTGGAACCGGAGAAATATCACAAGAGAGGCAGAGAAACTATTTACACAAGTGTAGAGCAGCACTGTTATACGATTAGCAATTAGTTAGCGGTTGTATAATACAGATAGCTGTGAGGCATTAGAAGGCTTCCCGAAGTCGCTGGCATTTTCTTTACTCAATCACCCAATAAAATGAACTTTTGAAGTATTTACCTGTGCAACAAGCACCAGTTCCTGCTGATCAAGTAGAATTACCTTGCAGTGGTAATTCCTGATTTTCTGCCCGAAACACTTCATTTTTCCTTTCGTTCAGGGTTATCCACGTAAAATGTAGTGAATGGGTTGCGAAGAAAGTAAGTAGTCGATTCTAAACGGTTCGTTCGTGGCAGTAATAATAAATGGATTGAGTAACCATCCACTACTCACTCCTTTCATGAAACGGCACTACTAATGTTTCTCGTCTAATATGTTTTGCAACATGAAACGGTAGTTCTAAAGTTTTTGAAGGAGATGGATGCGTATAAAACCGGTCTCGTCTGCTCTTCCTTAATTTATCTTGATTCCTAGATTATCAATCTTCCCATGGACGAACGGGTAGTCTTCCGTTCCTTCCGTCTTGCCAACCCTTGACTTTAGCAATTTGCAAATTGCACCGGTTTTAGCTGTTTCACTTTTTAAAACAGTATTAGCATCCACGTAGGAGAACACAACCCAACTTTAATCTTTTTGGTGCTCTCTGATGTACATTGCATAGTAGTGTAATGACAGCTTGAACTCCTTGTCACAAATCGTCCTTCAGCATGATTTTGAATTTGTCTGCAATAAATAATAAAATAGGTTTCTACATATGATTTAAGAAAATTTGACCCTGCGTGAGATTGTTTTATTGCAGACTTGATATAGCATCGTATACACCACAAGACATTTTTAGTGTAGCTTGTGTACTTGTATTTTTGCTAAAGTTATTTTTCTTTGTATAATTTAAATATGTTGTATGTATGGTACAAATTTGTTACATTTGAATGGACCATGTTAAGCCAGGCATTATATAAATTTTCCGTTATACAGGTTCATAAAAATTACACGAATTCTAAAATGAATTCTGGGTCATTTATTTAATAGACTAAACCTTATAAGATTTTGATTTTGGTTGGTATCTTTAAAATTAAACCTCTCATGTTGGTCAAGTGAAAAGCGAAATAAATGCGTTCAGAAGATTGAGACGAGACTTACCCTTTCAGTGTTGTCTGATTGAGAATGGTTCTAATGTGAGAATGCTTATTTACAAAGGTCACCAATCATTAAAAATATCATTTATCACTTTCCAGCTTTAAACCGTAAATTTTCAATCAAGACCGCTTCTGTAACACAGCCGAACGTTAGTTAACTTTTGAATTGTGTTACCACCACAAAAGCTGTCAAACAACACTTGTATAGAAATAGAATGCTAGTAAATATTTTTTATGTTGTCTTAATTGATTTTTAATAAAAAACTCAAAACATAGTGTATTTCAAATCAGTGGTGTTGCATAACTTGTGTATTGTTTATACCAATGGAAATATGATTAAAACGAACAAAAGTTGAAATTATAATCTACACGTATCCTTATAAAATTCTTAAATTTCATAGACACCTATAAAGTTTGAAATATTTGTTTACTATTGCAGACCAATTTTAATATGAAAAGGGCAAAAAGCATGAGAACAAAGGATGGAGGCACGTCGAACTTGTTGCTCTCAAGGGTGGCAGAGTAAAACTAAAGTGAAAAGATGAGACAGGTAGGTTTGCATTGTAAGACGTAACGAGCAAAAGGTGGTGGAATTGAGCAGGTACATCAGAAGAAAGGGCGCATTACTGCTATCCTCAGGTGATGTGTTGGCAGATATGAGAGGTAGTTGGCACAGGTGAGCATACAAATTGGGTTCCCCTCTTTACGGCAGGGATACAACCGCACTATTGTTTCCGATGCAGTTCAGGTGTAAGCATTTCCACAGATTTACTTGAAAATAATGTCGTAATACTTGTCCGACTGTGAGAACCCTGCATGGTAAAGATTCTGTCCGCATTTTCATTCTTGGCTGTACATCCATACCGAATAGTAAATACATAAACTGCAGTTTTCATGGGAGGGTTGTTTTGGACTAAATTTTTCTTCATATCAACCCCACAGCATGCTTGAAGAATTGCTCCAGCGATGAGTTTCGGGTTTACACATACATAAATACGTACGTATATATGAAAACCTTGATATATCCAGCTCTGTGAAGAAACCGGAGAAATGGAGGAAATGACCGTTGTGATATTTATTGTCTTGCTTCTTGTCTAATTAGAAATCTTCCTTGGCTGCCTCCCACTTGCTTCCTTTCCCTTGAGATAAAATTTGTTGCCTGGCTGAATTATACATATTTCATAATAACAACACTACAAAAAACCAAATGCGTTTAGTCTATGCACTTTAGCTCGAGGTTTATGCATTTCATGTAAGTGGTGAAAACTTAAAACTTTGGTGAGTTTGACCTACTATGCACTGTTGAGAAACAAATACAATCATGCTGGACTTTCGAATGCTAATATTATTGTAAAATCCACTAGAAAAATAAAATTCAGATAGATATAATGGTTGTAAATATCCGACATTGTAACACTGTTTTATTTAATTTTTCATTTTAAAAAATAACAAAATAACAAAAATAAATTGCGTAATATATTAGTGTAATTGGATTACCATTTACAAACTCTCGATAATATGTTGTGACCTTGTGTCATTATTGTGTCACTGACTTAGGATTTGCATTGGCACCACAAATGTTGTTAGTAAATCAAAAGGATGAACAAGTTTAAGCAAGGGATGGCTTATTTCAATTTTCTAATTTTGGAAAGAAGTTGTTGCCGACGTAGAAATGCTAGCCCATGGCTCCTTACATGTTTTTCAAACTCTAATACTCCATCGAATACGCTAAAACAAATATCACACTGATTTTCCGTTAGTGGTACTTCTCCCTCGTAACCAATTTTCTCAAGGTACAATTGGATATCATACAAAAACTCATGACTTCCTTTTATGTGCATCGAGAGGGCACACTTTGTAATAAAACTGGATGAACATTCAGGACACCAAAATTCTGAGGGGTCTATTTCAGCACCATTCATCCATAATCGACTAATTTCTTCGTCCGTCCAAATGTGATTATGTTTCACGTGGTTGTAGAATTCCTCTTCATTTTCAAAAGTACAATAGCATTTTAAGCATGTGAACATTCCATCATCACTTCTTGCTTTAGATTTGATTGTTCTTGTCGTTTCCATTTGCATTTCGGAATTCATCAAGGAATCATGCAACGATGAGGCTGGTTCCTTGTCCTGGTATCGCTTGAGCTTGTACCTTGCAAGTGTAAATGGTCTACTGAATTTTGGAGGTGCCACAGTAATAGAGATCTCATTTTGTTTGTAAACAATCAAATGTCTTAAATTGTTGAGATCAAGTTCACTGAGATCCAGATTATGCCCATACATTAAATGAAAAATTAGCTTGTCAACCTCCCGAAATTTTCTCGAAATACAAAGTGGACATTCAAACGTACGTCCATTGATTAAGGATTGTGGAGATCCGTTTCTTAAATTGTCCTCGTTGTTCTCAAACTTGCAGGGAATACTGTTGTTGTTCTCACTTTTTCTTCTGACATAATCTGATTCATTCAAGTCTTCGCATTCAGTACAACGTGAGCATTTTTCAACCTGTTCTTCTAATGTCAGTCTATCGTTTCCATTTTTAACAATATTGGTAATACTTTGTGCAGCAAGATCAACTTTCATGTCGCATTTTTTCTTCTTTGTGTGCATATCATATTCATTCAGCGCTGTTTGTTGTTCCACATTATTATTGGGTCGAAATTGACTTAAAGACCCCACTGCATTTTCGTTGGAGTCTTCTGATGTCGAAGAATATTTTGATTTTTGCGATACACTGTTCATTCGTACTCGTGTTTGTTGGATCTTACTTCTTAAAGCGTTCCTAACCCTAATACTTTTAAGCCTTTTCCGTTTAGGTAGACAAGTATTAGATAGTTCAGTTTTTATCATTCTTCTTCATCAGTCTTATCAGATTGGCTATTTGCTTTCTCTTCCAGCAAGACGGCACCAAGTACCGCTGTAGTCAATCAATGGGCTAACAAAAAAAACACTTAATAGAACTATTGTTTTATCGCTTATCAATTTCATGATTGAATTTTACTAGTTCTTACAAATTTAGAATGGAGATTGATTGGATGGACGATAGGGGACACAGCGCAATGCAGCATTTCGTAATTTATGTTTATTATAGTCCTGCAATATTAAGAAAACATAATTAGATATCATCCAGTAATCACAGATAAAACAAAATACAATCTTACCCTCATTGACAGAAACGGAAACAATAATAAGGTGTTAAATGTACATTTGCGTACGTTGACAGTACACTGTTTAAATTAATTAAATTCAGGCTAACTGCACTTAATCAGTATTTACTACGCAAGTAAGCTAAATGTTCAAAAGAAAGTCGATCCAGCTGATGAATTGTCAAATTCTTTCATCGGCATATTTCTCTTTAGTGCTTGAGATCAAACTTAACGGAATTGTGGAAGACTGTAAAATGAGTTAAATTAATTTTAGTGAAAATTCAACTCAGTACAATAATGTGTCGAATAAGTAATATTTCTAACTTACTGGGGTAAACGAATCCTTGAAAAACTTATATTTGCTGAAAGAATATCGATCAACTAAAGTTCTGACCAACTAGTAGTTCATCACAACTATGTTATTCTTCACTTGAGTCAGGCTGTTAAATATGTATTATTATGTATGTACATTATATAAATTGATGATTGGGGACGGCAGGATACTCCTTCTTGGGCTTGCTCTACGAAAACATTTGACAAATTTAACTAACAATAAAGTGACAAATACAAAAACAGGAATTAGACCCTTATCTCAATTATAAATTGGTGGGTGGGTAGCCGAATAAATATTATGTTTCTAATTTTGAGCAGCAGCCAGGGGGCAGGAGCGAGAGAGCAGCCAACTACTAATGCATTGTTTGCTCTTCTGCGAACCCAGTTCCGCTACTGACTAGATTTTTTCTCAAATGTTTCTGTGAGAACTATTCGCCGATTTCATCTCCAAAATTTCCAAGAGAATTTCAAGACTCCGAAAATGGAAGGAGGCAACATCCATGCTGATTATGTATTGCATGAAATTTACGCTAGCAATACTTACATATTCCATCACTTGTGGTCTCGTGAACATAAATTTGCATGAAACGGTCGTATACCGCTTAGGACGCAGAATGTGTATTTAGGAGCGGACAACAAATTATTGGAGAATTTAAGCATAACAGGCAACACATTCAATATGCATGCAACCTTGAATCAGGGGTTTTCAACAATGGCACCATGAACGTAAAAAATGAAATGGTTATAATGTATGACATTTATGTGCATCCACGAACAAGCAAAATTGTATTTGTCGTAACGAATTTTGAAAATGGGGAAACGTATGTAGTTGACGCATAGTTTAGTTTAGAGTTATAAATAAAATGCCAGTTAATGGCATTGTCGCACTATGCAAGATTGATTTTTTGCTGCCTAAAGTATTTATGTAACGGCAGTAGTGGTCAGATCAAGTGGAGACTAAATGATCTCAATGACAAAGTCAATCGTACGTATTTATCTTGAGCGACAACGCAATAAGCAGGTTGACGACTAATTAAAATTCGTAAAAAAAACACTAAGGAGGAACTAAAACTCGTTATCTTCTGATGAAAATGTGTGCATTGATTTTTGTATTTGACCAAATTTTCACAATTATCCAATGTTATACAATTTAGATGGAATAAGGATATTTGCATGGCTGTTTTTCGTAACATGCACGAAACATATTGCTGGTATTACTTTTCTGCAATTCAGACATCAAGAAATGTTATACATACAGTGTTCGCATACATATGTACGTTCCTATGTATGTGCTACTCAGGTAGTTTTTGGTAATTAACGACGGAGGTGTTGGTCGGTCCTAGTATTTTATTTGCTACACATACACATATGCAGTAGACTTTGTGCTCATCATCTCCTCGACCATCCCGAGTCGCATCATTCGCATCTCCAACCATCCCAGTGACCATTTAGCTGTTGTCGACGACAGTACAAGTCGTGGTGAGAGTCAGTTTAGAAAATTGCACTGCCAGTTACAAGGGCCACTCGCAGCATAAGTAGGCAACAAACCCAAATTCTACTCAATGCAGTTTCACTTTTCACTCAGGTTTTTGTGTCCGAGGCCAAGGAATTCAATCATTTTTAACCTGATTTCATAAAGTATTTACTACGTTTACATTCATTCAAATGTAACAGAAAACAAGTTAGTGTTGAAGCAATACAACCACTTCTCTTGAAATTAATTTGAATAATATGAAGTTCCACAAGTTCATACACGCGTTTGTAAACCTCGTGCTATGGATGTTACTCATTATCTTTGTGTTCCCCGTCCTTGCCGTCTTTTTCATATGGAAATGGACAGTGATATTAGTCGCAAAATTATTCTATAACGATTTACACTGCACAGAGCCAAATGATACTTATTTCGCAATTGACGACAGTCAAGGAATTCCAATTGTAAACGCAGCACAAATATGGAGAATTAATGGAAAAGTGCAAATTAATGAGTTTAGAAAACATTTTTACAAATGTTTTTTATCAGACGACGAGTCTCGTAGAAGATACAGAAACTTTTACTGTTATCTCGTAAAGTTTGGTGGATACGTGTTCAAAAAAAGTGTTCAAGAGATTGATTTGGAGAAGCACATTTTAGAGAGACGCCTCGAGCCCGGCATCGAGCTTGAGTCGTGGATAACAAAATGGTTTGTTGAAGATCCGTTTTTGTAAGTGCTCCTTGATACCAATCCAATTTACCTGGGAAGCAGCTCTCGTAAAATTATTCTAAAAACTTTAGGCCGAACGCACCCCTTTGGCAAATCGTCATTCTGCAACTTCCCGTCACCAGTCAGAACGAGAAATGCGAAACAATATTTCTATACAAAAATCACCACTGTTTAGCAGGTAATAAGGGGCAAATAAGAATGACTAAATAGTAAATGGCAAATGAGAAATTCCTGTTAAAAGTTTATATATTTCTGCAGACGGGTATGGTTTTATCCATCTCGTGGACACTCTTACAGGAAGCTCTTCTCCGTATTTGGTGAAAGATGAGGATGATTCATTCAGTGATAAGGTACAAATATATAAGTTACTTTATATATTTAGATACATGGGTAAATAGGTATTCATGCACGAACGATTTTTTAAATACCCACGTGATTTTATTTTGTTGACCTAATATAATCAACCAAAGTTGAGAGTGAGAAAAATAGGCTAGGCCCAGTGTATATATGTATGGATAGACATACATATTTACGCCTAACCACTCAATTATTTACTACTAGTTTGGGCCGAGATGGTATTAAAGTAGAATTATATTACGAAAACGAAAAGAAAACGTTACATAACATACATACGCCATCATCCCGACCAATGCAAATATTTTATAGTTCATAAAATAAATTACATGCGCAAAGTGACCTCGACAGACGCTCAACTTTCAGTATGGTATTCTCAAGTACTAAATGTGAGAAGGTACTGCTAGGACTATAAATAATTATGGCTTCAAACATGTATTTTGTCCGTCCGCCGTCTACAAATGCGAATGCTTTTCTATTAAATCAATATGAGTTCCTTCACCTTCTCACATGCAATTATCATTGCAGAACATTTCAATATCTGTATTCCAAGAGTTACAGATATTCAAAGACGAACCGTCTTTTAAGATATGACGAAGGTTAGAAGTACGTAGTAAGCCGCGGTCATTTGTTTGCTCACTACATAAACCTTATGTGTTACGATACATATATATGTGTTATACATATATATGTGTCGCTACAATACTCCATGTTTGTGAATCATTAAGGCGTCGTAATGGGTAGTAAAAATGAGACTGTCTGTTTAACTATTTGACAATTTTGGTTGATATTGTCCTTTGCAGTTAAAAGATGCGTTCCTCTTCCCTCTTACTTTGGCAGAGTATTACCTTGGGGTTTCACGGACTACTGATATGTTTTATCCGATCAAAAACCCAGACAGTCGCTGGTTCCTTGGCTTGGCTAGCATGGATTTGAAATCCTTAAAAGAAATTCGAAGGAAAACGAATACACATTTCATCACAGTAATGATGAGTTTAACTATAGGCGCATTAAGGCGCTTAATAACAGAGAAACGTAGTGCAGAAGATATCCCAACATCTATCTATACTGCCAATTCCCTTCCGTGGCCAGGCCATCCAAGAACCACCTTGGTCAATCATTGGTAATTAAGTAATTAAGTAAATATAAGAGGGCTCACACACGCCCGACGAATTTTACGTGACAATAATGAAGTGTATCAAATTTTGCTTCTAACATTAATTTACATATCAATTTGGTTACACGTGCAAAATAATTAATAAGAGAACAAAAAGACGTTGGCAGTGTGGAGCTACCCCATTCTTGTCTTTTGTTGTGTACTCAGTAATTATACATTTTTTTAAAATTTAATATATTCTACAGGTCTGGTGGTGTGTTTAACATTCCTTTTCGTACTGCGGATCCACTGGAACGACTTCGAGGGGCAGACCAATTTTTCAAGCACTTTCATGACATCCATATGCATAAAATGGTCAGACGCTTGAGTAAGTCTATGATTTTATTGGCTAATTGATAATAATTAGAGACATACTAACTGTAACTAACTTCTAACCCCTATAGTTATTCCGGTCACTTGGATAATTCCCAGTTTTCTTATGCGTCTGGGACATTCTATGGATCTCTACTACTTTAGATACTCAAATACATTTGCCTCGTTAATGCTATCCGAAAAAACTCACTACCTTCTGGGCCATAAGATAGAAAATATGTATCTTCCATTGGGATTAACGAAAAGCGTCCCTACGTGCGGTAAATCCACGATAAAAACATTTCCAAGAAAGATTTACTTTGCATTAAAGATAGTTTTTTTTTTTTTTTTTTACATATTCTTACTTTATTAAACCTATTCTCTATTCTAGTAATGTTTGGTGTGTCCACATCTCATGCGGACAAAGTGGATCTAAGCATTATGGCAAATTCTGAGATTGTCTCCAGCCAAACTGACGTTGACCGTCTCACCAAGGTCTACTTTCCGATGGAAATTGAGAGTTTGCAGAAACGATTGCAGGAGTCCAACAACAATGAATTTGTTATAGATTTTAAATAACTATTTAGATATAAAAGATTTATACTTTAAGTTTATTATTTTGTACATACATAAAATGCACATACATTATGCACAACCAATAAAGCCAAACTTTTACAGGGTTTATATTTAGTTCCGTCGCAGAACTATATTTGAAAACATTTTAAATCTTGTATTCCGTGGTGAAATCATGCCAAATTACTCGTCTACAGACGTACATAACTGCATATGCACGTACGAATCTTATCTTTGTTTTGTTTTTAACCCGAGTTTATTCATATACTGTTGACTGTACATACATATATATATATATTTGATATATCTAGTCTTTGTCTTGTCTACCTCTGGCAATTGCTAACATTACCATCTCCACTAGGACTAGAAACTGGTTGAGAATCATCAACGTTGCCAAAATCAATTGTCGGAACAACCTTCATTTTTTCTGCTTTGGCACGATTGTCCTCATCAATAACATATTGCAGAAGGTCAGTCAAGTTCGCAAACTCTGTTCTTCCTTTAGGTTCATTCTTGGGGATTCGAGGAAGAAATTCTCCAGCCTTCAGCCGAAATTCCTTTAACTTAACGAGCAAAGCACATACATATAAGACCCTACCAAGATTTGCAAAGTTATTACGGTAGCGGCCTAAGTTAGGGCAGTCCAGGAAACAAAATTACTATCGAGGGTTTTTATTTCTCGTAAGATGAGAAATGCATTGAGTTGAGACCGGCCTCACCTCACTCAGATTTTGTTCCCTGAACTGCCCTAACTTAGGTGACCACCGTAATACCATAAATAAGCACATATGGACATTACATCATTGACCCCCATAAGTTTCCAAATTGTGAAGCAGATGAGTCCAACTCCGGTGAAGGCGTAAAAGGTTCCCCACTTGAGCGCTCGAGTCGCCAGTGCCGTTCCGCTTTCGAGCTTGTGGGAGTGTGAAGGTGCGGAAAAGCCTTTGTCGGAAAAGGCCTCCTCCTTCCTCCTGGACACACTCGCCCCAAAGCCAAAGACCACCGACATCCCCGCCACACTCGTCAGGAACACCGCCTCTGCAGAGTTACAACAAGGACAACAACAGTCAACAACTTATCAAATAGGTCACCCAAAATCCGATATCATATCCCCTCTCCCTAGAGTGTCAGTTAGACTAACCGGGTTAGTATATACCTTTCCATTTCGGATACCCTTCCAGAAATGTCCGTACAAAATTCTTCTTCTCCCCAACTGGTGCAGAGTATTCAGAGTTCAAATCTTCAACTGCGCCCATTTTTAATCATTAAATTCCAGTTATTTTATTTAAACACTGACAATGCACCAAATAATCACTAGTCATGCATGGAGAAGTTAATATTTCCAATTATGTGATGAAACTATGAAACATCGGTGATGTTACAGCTTACATCACAGCAAATCGTTTTACTTGCACTTACGTAAATCATAGTTTATATGGCGTGGACATTGAATGATTCACTTTAATTATAGACTATAATGTATTACTAGCATCGGCGCTTGCAACAATATTCTAATTAATAGCTTATAGAAACTTGAAATGAAAGTCATGAATTTATGTACACATGTGGATTTATTGTTTTCCTAGAGACTCACTCATGCACTATGCTATATTTTGAACTTTTTCGCAACTTTGTCTCATGCACTCAATATTCACTTCGCATTATTCACTAATCCTTAGTTAGCACATGTACTTATCTATATCTCTGTTAGCATGTACCCACTTTATCACAAATTGTGAATCACAAAGAAAATATGTAATTATAAATGCTATGGGGTAGTAGTACTATTGCTATTCAAGAAAACCTTGCTACATTGGACGTCGACACCGGAGTACTCTTTATACGAATTTAAATCACTGCAGACGCTTTCGACGCAGAAGTCCTTGATTCAAAGGAATTATAATTATTATTATTGTTACTACTACACTATCATTGTAATTATTATTATGATTGTTATTACTTTTGTGTCGAAATTTCCTGGTCGAAACTGTAGTAAAATAACGTAATACGTAAATATGGATCCCGCGATCTATATAAATTAAAAATAAAGTTTAAAAGCATATAAGTGCATGTTGTAATTTATAAAAATACAAGAACTCTTACCACGGATATGAGGGCTTTATTCACAACGAAATATTTTCCAGCGGTTATATGTATGGGATTGTTGCCAGCAAATGAAAATATAAGACTATGTATCTGAAATTATAATGCATCAAAAATAGAGGATGCAACCAACTATCTTTAAATTATCTAAAATGATGTCAATACTCACAAAATTTCTTTCTCTCCTGGAATAACAGTACATGTAACAATGCCTACGGAGAATTTGAAATCCACGCATTGCCTAACATTTCATAATTGAGATCATACGATAAATACTCAAACTACAAGACATTTAGCGTTGAAATTCAAGTACCTCCTCGTAAGCAAGTGAGGCGTCCATCGTAATGGAAAATGTTATTCGTAAAGTTTGTAGTAGTAGAACTAACGCCACAATTGCTTCTTGTAATATTTTAAATTGAACCTGAATGACACATATTTTTAGAACGGTTGATGATTGTTACATATGTCAGTGTATGATTTTGGACCATACTGGTGAACATGGGTCAGCAAAAAATTTAGATGAGGATGACTTCAAAACGGGTGCAAGATCCAAATCTTTATCCAACTTTAAACATGCCTTCACGATTACTTGCTGCTCGCCCTGCAGGTCAGTTATCAATTTGTCACAGGTCGATACTCCTCTCATAGCACTCAAAAAGTACAGTTCACTACACATGTTGACTATCTAAAAAATTTGAACTCCTGCTAATTAAAGTATTTTAATCGCATCAATTGCCGTGCAAGAAAGCAATGAAGTATGATACCTGAACTGTATAGAAGGACTGAAGGGTAGACGCAAAAGCATTCTCTGTTAGTTTAAACATTTGAACCACTATTAAGTGATCCTTCATGATGAACCTTAGGGATAGTCGACGCTTATTTTGATCACTGGGGTCTTCGGAAACTAAATATACAAATAAAAAGAAAAAGGCATGAGATGATAACACTCATGTTTGTTCAACTTGTTTTATAAATGATCCGGTGTATATACACATGCATAAATGTACGTATTACTATGCGTCGCACCTCCGTGAAGCAAATTCTGAAATCTTTCGTTCCATATATACGCCATATTTCTTAGTAGTCGACAATAAAACCGAAACTGGATTATAACGCAAAGTGACCCATACAACGCATAAATCTATAGTAAGAATAAATAATTTCATTGTATAGTCAAGTCATGTCAGTACATATATATTGGAAGTGAATTATATTTACTCGTGACGTATGTACGAGTAAATATAATTCACTTCACGCATATTGTTCATTGCCTACCTGAATAATAAACCCGAGCAATTTCCATACTGTGAAGCTTGCCGAATCATAGTCCAACGTGGAGTATACTTTCTTCCTCATATTGCAGTCGGACTGATTTGAAACAATCTTGCTAAATTCTTCGCTTATCTGGACAGAATAAAATACTTTCTAAATAAATGCATATGCTAGGGGTGTCGATTTTACAATTTTGCCAACATATGTGGATTTACCCCAATGTCCTGGATGAACAGTCGGACGAGTGCGTTTGCGATGGAGGCAGCCCCCTCGTGCAAGGACGGGGCTTGTTTACTGCCGTAAAAGCCGGTGAAGAGGAGGATGAGCATGAGGCAGTGGGCGTTGTCGATTAGCGCTGACCTTCTCGCGCCCTCGCTCGGGTCGCAATTGAGGATCGCAATTGCTCGATTCCAATAATTCAAATAATGAAGATACTCCTTCCCTCGGAACATTGTGTAAATGCTACCCGAAAGTGTCAAGTACAGCCAACTCACAGTAATCGCAGTGGGGACAGCAGTTCTAAAGGGCTTGGTTCAGAATCCCCCGTGGTAACACTAGGTCACGTTTATGCAACTTTGCCCCAGCTTTGCATAGGATGGGTTGCATGCAAAATTTTGTACTCTGGTTCATTAGCTGACAAAACTTTTCGAGAAATTTATCAAAATATGCATATGCATATGCATATATTTTATAAAAATCCAGTATGAATTATATGTTACCATGCTGTGCTGCTCTACAACACATGTGGTATGGGACCAATAGCTTTATTTTATAAATTTCTTGAATAGTTTTGCTAATTAATGCAGCAGATTCAAATTTTTTACATACAACCTATCCTATGCAAACCTGTGACAAAGTTGTATAAAAATGGCAGTGTTACCACGGACGATTCTGAACCAAGACCTTAACAAGTTGAACGACTCCCAGGTTACTTGACATCTAATAAAATATAACTGAAGTCATGCGGGCTAACAAAGCACCTAAACCATAAGCGAGTGTACTTTTATTTTTTCTGCTTACCTGTCTTTAACTTTGCTGACATTGACATCGAAAAATATCGATACGTATCCAATGCATAACATGAAAAATATAATTCCCAACATTGAGGAAGTTATATAAAAGTAAATTGCTGGAGCTGAATATTTCTTAAAGACGAAGGCGTACATCCCATTTTTCTGCAGATAAATTTGTCAATTATTCCATATTGGCAGCGAAGATGATTGATTATAAATAATCAGACAGTAGTAGATTGCTGTGGCGAAATATTTTATAATAATAATGTTCTTACCTTTTTCGCAATTTGGAAAGGTAAGCGACCAAATACATAGGCCATGATGCGAATCGTGGCAAACGCTTTCATGATATTTCCGGAGGCTGTTGCCAATTTCTGGTCATTATCAGGAGTTTGGCCCACCAGTTTATTATCCAATGGAGCATCACTATTGGCGTCGGTGGACGTTGGTCGATCCATGATTTTGTTTAATCTATTTTTAAAATGCCAGATGTTAAAGCACTTTACACAACGCCATTGGACATTTAGACAAGTTACAATTCCTTTTTCAAAAACCTTTACATTCTAATCGGTTCAAGATTATTTGACACTTTATGGTAAAGGTTACGGTAAATAGCCGAGTTACCAAAATTTTCAGTATGATAAAGTATCAATATTATTTGACACTTTATCATTCTATACATGTTGCGACAAATGAATTGTTTCCAACACAAATTTTCATTTTTGAAGAAATTAAATTAAAATTATTATGCACTAAAAAAAATGGTGTGAGTGGACCGTTGCCAAGTTGGAAAATTAAGATGACCCCCTCGGTCAAATCCGGGTCAAGTGATCTCACACCCTCCAGTGGGGTGTCAATCGATCGGTCTAGATCATTCGATCACTTTGGTATATTATAGAATTTTGTGAGATAAGAATTGGCTGTGAAATTCCTTAAAAACTTATATTCTTTAAAATAAACGTTTTAATTTTCGAAATAGTACACTCGAGATTTTTGGCTTAAAAAATCAAGCTAAAAATTAGGATGATTTCATCCTCAAGAATTAAGTCCCTATGTCTGCCTATTAAAAAGTTATTCAGGGTCAAACTAGTTGGTTCAAATATGACACTTTTGAACCAACGATTTAAACAAGAGCATTGAGCAAACTTTAAAATTTAATATTATCAAATTTTGCCTCACCGTGGGCCCAAACCGATTTCGTATTTAACTGAATGCCAACGGTGAGGCAAAATTTGGTAATATTAAATTTTAAAATTTGCTCAATGCTCTTGTTTTAAAGTTTTTAGTCGCACCCTCACCGAAGAATGCTGTTTTTTAAATGTTGTTTTATTTTCTGGATTTTGGGTGGGAATTTTTTTATTCGTTACCAATAGCACCCAGCTAGTTAATGTGCAATTATCATACGCGGTTAAGCAGCGTAAACGGCTGCAGATACCTCCATCAAAAGTTTCTCATTTTTGAACAGATTTTGCTCGAACGTATCTTAAATGATGCGTAATCAGTGCCCGGACACTAAAATCAGCTACTGGCATGATCATTGTATGGTGAAATTGAATTTCCGGTTCATTTTAAAGTTTCAAAGGTCCTAAAATTCTTGTAATATTAGACTTTCATAACGAGAAAGATGAAAAGACACTAGATTTCGTAATTGTCTGATTTTTTTGTTTCAACAATTTTTCACTAAATGTAACCGTTCGAGCTGTGGCCGTGGCGGAAGTTTTAGGACCCTGTCTTGAAAGCATACCTTGGCTTCGCCGTAACCACGCGCTTTTCTGTCGTGAGGGTAGCCCTTGGTTACTTTCCTCACCTCAGAAAAATGAAAATTTTCTAAAAAATAATTCATTTGTCGCAACCGTATGGGGCACCACCCCATAGAAACGATGTCAGTTAATCGTGATAAAGTATGGCCCACAATTGGTTTACATTTAGTGCCTAGTTACCCTTCTAAATTGATAAAGTATGAAATAATCTTGGTCTTTCACCAAAAGTCAAGCAATCGTGTTTCCGCCGCCAATTGCAAGAATTAATTAACATAAATTATAATTTATTTATTAGCACAAAAACTTTGATTAAATAATTGATTAAATAGTTAATTAACAAACTATGACATGATATGGACGCTTACGACAAAGTCGCCCCAAGAGCGCGCAAGCAAATCACCATTGAACATGGACTATGAAAATCGGTTTCACTCCACATCTGCTCGTGCTCTTTGTCTCATTTCACATTTCACGACACCGTTGCACTCAAATTTGTGATTAAAAGGATTTAAAGAAATTTGTTTCGTAATTCTCGTGTATATTTAACAAAGGTTATCGAAAGTTATAGAATAGATCCCTGTAAAAATCACTGGTATGTTTCATTAAATATTACCTGAAACTTATAATTCGACAAGTTGAAAAATTGTAGGGAGGGGTTCATTCTGTCTGAGTGCTGGCAGTAGCTGGCCGAAAATTTCGGAAAAATTCAGTATGATTAACTAAGTTTGTATTGTATTGTACTGTGTTTCAGTTCTGGCTGAGACGTTTGGTCAGTACCAAGCACTGGAAAGAAGGCAGGATGAGTAACCTTAAAGAAGCCTTAATTGAGGTAATTTAGTGATAATATTCTAATTCAGGTCATTATACACTTTATAATTTTCTGTGCCCAGTGTCTTCAAGGAAGTCTGTCTCCTGAAGGAGACGTACGACGTGGAGCAGAAGAACGACTTAAGGCGTTAGAAGTTACAGAAAATCATCCAATTCATCTGATGGAGATAGTGCTGGACAATGGAGATCATTGCCTCCCCCCACCAATTCGACAGTTAGCAAGTGTAATCCTTCGTCAATACATTGACACTCACTGGACATCAATCACTGAAAAGTTTGTTCGCTTTTCATATACATACTTAAACAAATATAATAGCATCTATATATCTGTGCAAAGATTAAAAGGGGTTGATTCAACTTAAACATTATAAGGAATACATGGTTTATTTTTTAGATTTGTCGCACCGGAGCCATCTGAGCAGGCAAAAGCTATTCTTCGATCCAATCTACCGATTGGATTAACATATTCTGAAAGCAAGATACGAAACTCAATTGCGGCTATAATTTCAACAATTGCTCACTGGGATTGGCCTGAACAATGGCCAAATTTATTCGAAGTTCTATTGCAGTACTTGCACAACGAGAAAGTATTACTTATTTATTTATATTTGATTGAAATTTCATTTTGAAAGCAAGTAAATATCGCTCTTGGTGGAACAATCTAATTAAATGATTTGTGCTCAGTCTGTTGCAGGAGCCATGAGGGTTCTGACAGAGTTTGTTAAGGAACTGACAGAGGAACATTTACTTCAGGTTGCACCAATAATCCTTCCGGAAATGAGCGTTATGATAAATGACAAGGAATCATATAGTTCAAATACAAGGGCAAGAGCAGTTCAAGTTTTTAGGTATAAATACCAAATTATTATTGATCCTATAAAGCTAATACTATAATTAAAGCTAAAGCTGTATATACTGTAAGTCAGCGAACAATCATTTCCGTTTTATGTATTTAGAACTTGTGCTCGTGTAATCAGCATTTTGGGCCAAATCGACAAAAAAGCGCCTACTCGTTTTCTTGATCCAGTTTTGCAGAACTATGTGCAAGTGTTTACACGTGCATTGATGGAACCTGAAAACCCAGGGCATTATAAATTAAAGAAAGACATCATTAAGACTGTTACAGTCTTGTTGAGGTATTATCAAGCAAAGACGTCACCATACCTCGCACAACTTCTTCCACCTGGTACTAATTTATAATTTATCAAATTTCAATGAAATTACAAAATATTAAAGTAACCAACATCAAGCCAAGATAAAATGTACAAACGTTTGTCATATACTCCACGCACAAGATGTAGGTATACTCACTGAGCCAAAAAATTACCCAAATGCTCGCATCTTCAGTTATTCAGTTCATACACATTGATGTTAAAAATATCAGGCTTGGCTCTTGAATAAGATAACAAGATGATAACTATAGTTATGTTGTCAGCTATAGTGGAATTGAACACCAAATAATTTAACTACTGCTTTGTCTTTTCAGCATGGGCAATATTGACGTCATTAACAGTTCCCTTTAAGGCATACCTCCAAGGAAATGAGGATGATGATGACAACATTGACTCTGACGGAGAAAAATGTGGAATTGAATCCACTTTGTATGCTATATTTGAACTTGTTCAAGCATTGCTGGAAAATCCTCAAATTGCAAAGACTTACATGTCGGATAGTTTGACCGACTTGATTTTTTATACTACATTTTACATGCAACTTCCTCAGGTAAACCTTTATTTATTGATCATGTTCTTATCGAGTAGGTAGAATGTGGCTTATATTTTTTACTTCTGGTAATTTATTTAATAGGAAAGAGTTGAACAGTGGACAAGCAATCCAAGTTCGTTTGCAAGCGACGAAGATGAAGACTCGGGAACATATTCGTTAAGAGCATGTGCACAAGATCTACTGTCACTTGTTTCTGACGAATTCAACCAACAATGCATTGCTGCGTTAGGCCAAGCTGTGAATAGGCATTTGTGCACTCCTGCTGGTCAGACGGACTGGAGACTTCAGGAAGCATGCCTGTATGCCGTTTGCTCTTTAGGAACAAACGTTGCCAAACCTTGGTCGCAAAGTAGTGGTATTCCTACCGCAGGATGCTTCGACATTCATGGATTTGTGCAGGTAGTTGATTGGATTATCAGAAGATGACGTTGATTGAAAATGTCGTATAGTTCCTCCGTATTAAGCTATGCTAATTTTGGATCCTATTTTTTTGTTTACTTGTAAGAATATTGTCATCCCTGGACTCTCTTCACAAGATATCTTACTTGTGGGTCGTTGTCTCGTTCTGGGGAGCAATTTTTGCACTGTGATTGACCCTACGTTGACTGAAAATTTTATTCGTGCTGCGGTAGAGTGTCTACAGCCTGATCGGAGTATCATTTTGAAATTGTTGGCAACAAAAGCTATTGAAAGTTTTGTAAACCAGTCACCAGAATATGAATTTGTACATAAGGTATGGTATATATATAAAGATGTGTACATTCATACACACTGTACAATAGTTGATGTATTTGGTTTTACCAAATTGTTTGTAACTAAACTTTTATGGTTGTTTTCTTGTTTTTTTTTTTTTTAGAAATTACTCGAATTTCTCCCTGTAATAGTGGAAAATTTAATTACGTTTGGAGCCATGGGGCAATCAGTAGATATTCTGACAATCGTGTTGGAGACGCTAACTGAAATTTTGAAGCTAGATGATGGCTTCACTGCATCCATTGGTTCTAAAGTTACGACTCTGTCCATAGCTTGTTTTGTTAAATTCAATGCCGATCCCGTCATATGCCCAATCATCGAAGGTATATTACCGATTACTTATTTATTCATTCAGCGGTTTACGGTAGATTATATGTCAAGCGTAAAATTTAATTTGATTAATTAAAGGAATTCTTCAGATCCTGTGCAAAAATCGAAATTGTGTTGTCGAGGTGCAAGAGAGATTGACGCCAACCCTCATCTCTGTTCTAAACAATTCCAGTACTGAAATGGGCAAGTGTAATATCATACATAGCCTTGACACAGATAACGACCTGTTATTGGCCTTGGGCATTTAGTTTTAATTTAATTTATAAGTAATCGCTTAATTATTTGATGCTATAGCTGGTCCTCAAGGGGTAGCATTGGATCTACTGACAGTCGTTATA
The DNA here is from genome assembly GCF_002217175.1 of Folsomia candida. Classification (NCBI taxonomy): domain Eukaryota; kingdom Metazoa; phylum Arthropoda; class Collembola; order Entomobryomorpha; family Isotomidae; genus Folsomia; species Folsomia candida. Next base: position 15,940,782 of record NW_019091193.1, on the reverse strand, counting down.
AGAGCGTCTCCTACTCCACTCAGTCCAATGCTGGTCACTGATGCCTTTCCTGCTGTGATAAATTGCATAACCAAATCTGATGACCACACAGTGTGGCAAAACGGAGGTGAATGCTTACGAGCTTACACATCAGTTGCCCCTGATCAAGTTTATGAATACAGGTTACACACATTCGTACTAAATATGTTACAAATATATGTACTAATAATATTTGAAATCGGACTCTATTCAACAAATGAAAGTAGTACAAGGTTTTTGCACTTTGGGTGGGGGGTGGCTTGAGGGTTAATTCGATATTAATACTTGGATCAAATTAGTCCTCAAGTGCCAGCAAGTGCAAAAACCTTGAAGGAGATTTATTGTAATACTTACTACACTGGTTACAGGGATGCTAATGGAATGTCTGGCTTGGCCTATGTTGTACAAATTGCTTGTCGACTCCTGGATCCAACAATGTCTGAATTTTCCGCAACATTAGTAGGAAAACTTGTTACAACCTTGTTGAGCAAAACTGGAAACAAACTTGGAGATCAACTTGAGCTGCTTTTACGAGCAGTTTTGAGCAAATTGAGGTCTGCTGACACCCTGAGTGTGATACAGAACCTATTAATGGTTTACGCATACTTGTTCAACACTCAATTAGAGCCAGCTTTAAACTTTTTGGATAGCGTTCCAGGCCCAACAGGTTTTGTTTACTTATTTATACCAATACCCAATATCTATATACCTTTCTAAATACTTTTTATGCGAATAATTCACATATTTATATATCATACAGGTCAATCTGCCCTTTACTTTGTCATGACGGAATGGGTTTCACGGCAACACATGTTTTATGGCATGTTTGACCGAAAAGTTAGTTCCATTGCTTTGGCTAATTTACTCCTGCATGGATTGAACACCAAAGATCCCAGAGTCACTCAGATACAAGTAAAAGGTGAACTAGTGGATACGAAACAAATGATAACCAGAAGCAAGAAAAAGACAGAAGAATGGACCAAGATTCCACTTTTGGTGAAAATATTCAAACTCCTAATATACGAACTGTCTTGCGTAACAGCAGACACAACGGCTGATGAAGAGGGTGAAACCGAAAGTGAGTCAGAAGACGACGATAAAGAAAACGGAGTAAGTTGCAGTGGTTTCAATGTTGAGGACTTGTTGTTTGACGATGAAGAAAGTGGTGTAAACGTAGATGACCAAGACATTCTCTCTGACCCGATATATACTGTTGATCTTTCAATCTATTTGAAAGATTTTTTAACAGCATTTAGCCAGCAGCCCCATTTTCCAGAATTTATTTCTCACCTAAATGTGCAAGAACTCAAAGCCCTCTCTAAAATCGGATTAAATATTGGCTAATTTGAAATGCGAATTTTTGTTTTCTAAAAATTTTCTAAAGTTTGGTTCCATATTACTTAAAATTACTTTGTCTTTTGTGATGATCCCTTGGAGGATGGATTACAATATATACTTTAAACCTCTAGATGCTTTCATCATTGGAAGCAAAATAATTTTAAATTGTGTTATTAATAAAAATGCATTGCAACACGTACGAAATTAAATATATGCAAAATATATGTATTCTGAAAGTGTTTGGTACAGTCAAATATTTACGATGTATCAATCACGACGGAGATTATCTAGTCGAGTTTGAAGGTCATCATCAAAATCATTTTCAACCACAAATCCAGAAACCTTTTGCCCTCCATGACCTTTGGTCTGTGAAGGTCCAGGAAGTTCAGGAAGTTGCTGCTGGAGTTGTAGTCCAAGTTCGTCAAGCACTTGACCTACCAGGTCCTCGCTAAAATATTTCATGTGAATAGACATTTTAAAATCATAACCATACTCTACACATTCTCTGATTCTGAGATTGACAGTACCTTTCCGTATCTTGCTCTTCCTCTCCAATTGCATTGTCCACTGATTCGTTCAACATTTCTTCCTTGATGTCCATAATCTGCACTTGTTTCTCGAATGCCATCAAAATTCGTTGAACCTGAGGAAGCTTCATCTGCCTATTTATGATTATTCAGAAAAAAATGACTTCTATTTGTGTTTTTAATGGTATTTGTTAGAGTTAAAATGGCTTAATACTACTTACTGATTCATTCCTCTTAAAGCAATGGTGACCCCAAGCATTGCTTTAAATATTAAAGTTAACAAATAATCAATACAACGCATTGGCCATCTACATACATAGTTATTATTTGCAAATACAGAACAAACAGAATCGATTGTCTTTACCTTCGGCAATAGATTGTTGAGATTGCAGTGTAAGGATTTTAATAGAAACAGCCTGGAGGTTGGCTTTCCTAAAATCCATAAAATCATATAAAAGTTAAATGACAAAATTATTATTAATTATTAATTTAAAATAATGATGGCTTGCATGAGCATAAATTTCTTTATGTATCTTCGTGTTCTAACGAGATCTGTTGCCACAATTTTGCAGACCTCCTACGAATTCGTGAACTTGTTAGTGAATAAAAATACTATGTACGTATGTCATGAATTGAATTGTATGACGCATTATTTAATATCGGACCATTTGGCCTGCCTTTGCAGACTTTTGGATGTCGAAAATCAGTTTCTTTTCTTGTTGCTCCATTGCTTGACGCTCATGGTCCAGGTTTCGAATGGCCTTAGTGATGGATCGTTGATGCTTACGGATCAGTTGAGCCGGGGTCATTGGTTTTCCAAACATCCAAGAAAACAGACCCATTTTCAAATTTTACACATTTACCGTGTCTACTATTGGGTGACGAATATTAATAGCTCGAGCTGATGACCAGCAATATTACCAACTGCTTGACTTTTAGTATCTACCAAATAACGCATATAGGTAATGTTACAGGGACTCTAACGCTCCATGATACAATATTGCAAAAGAAATTATAAAATTGTGTAAACACAGGATTCTTCAATCACTAACGGCTACGGCCGGTGTTTCTAGTGTAAATTGTTTCAAATCATCCTGACTGTGCTCATTGTTCGTATTGCAGATTAATTTTGCAATAATCAATATTCCTTGACAACCTCCGAATTGATTTTTGAGGCAAGTTTTTAAAAATTGGGTTTTAAAACAAAATCACGGACTAATCACGGATGTAGCTTATTTAAAATAGCAATCGATGTTATTAACATATATATATATGACTATATTATTAAAACTTTATTATTACTAAAAGCCATCCACGCATTATTAATAATGTACAGTGTCAGTTAATCCAGTTTCAATGTGTAATGGCAATGCACAATTTTAAACTTCATTCAATCAGGTATACAAGATACATTTTGGTACAACAACAGAGAGAGATAGACGAGACCCGTGATATATGTATTACAATTCTCTATTAGTTTGGTATAATAGTGGCAAAATAAATAAAAAACAGACTACGTCATATATATGTATAGTTAGATTTGTAATAGGTATACAAATTGATGGATGTATATAAATATGTTGCATGAAGGGTTTATATTGGTGTGCACATATTTAGCAAGCTTATCACACAATCCGTATAATGTTACCAACAACTGAGGGCAATGCACAAGGACGCACTCTTGGTACAGTCTTACTTATTTGGAGGAACTCCAAAATAATCGTGATCATGGTCATTGTCCGCAGGGCTAGCTCTTGCGGACTCTACAGTACTAGGTTGTAAATTAGCATGATGGTGGGTAGTTTCAAAAATCGGAGGAGCATCAAATTGTTGGGCCGTGTCCTCCTCCTCCTTTTTAATATTGATGGAATTTTCTTTCGATAGCTGCACACTTTCGATGGTAGCAGAGCCGGTCTCCAAATCTTGGTGAGATTTCACAATCTTCGAAATGGGAGGTAGGGTAAACGTGAGTCTGGGGATCCAGTCAATAGCGTCTGGATTTGTTGACTTTACTAATTCTTGTATTGATGTGTAAATAGATTCTCTTTTTGTCGAACATAACCGTTTCATATTATCATCATCGGGCCATATTGTCGCTTTGTCAGTTGAAATGTCGAATGTCGAAAGAGGGCGCTTGAAGAAGCATTCGACGTAGACCAAAGTATAAATTCCGCAATCACAATGGTTAGGCTGTTGAGGAACTTTGGGCATATTTCCTGGCATTGAGGTTTTAGTAAAATCGCGGTCCTGGAGTTTCCGAGTCTGTAAAAATTACAGAATTTTAATTCTTTAATCATGTACGAATATGGAGTATACATAATAGGAAATATTTTCTTTTCCTTGAGAACTAAACATAGTGTTTACCTTATACTCCATCCTTAAATATTCCCTAAGTGTCGAGTAAACACGTCCTCTGGCCTCGACGGCAAGTGAATCAAATACTATAATACATGGTTTCTTGACTCTCACAGCTCTAGATATTTCAGTTCTGTCTTGACCAGGTATATCTTCTGTCAACACTTCTGAAGAACTCTCTGAATAAAACATTTTAAATAATTATTTCACATGACTTTTGAACGACATTGAAGGACATGGTTTTAGAAATTGTATTTAATCTTGACAAGCTTTCTGTACATAGAGACAGGTACTTTCATAAGGTCATAAATTAAACTAGTAAAAATAATGTCAAATACCTTTGTTACCGTTATTCGAACAACCATTAGAAGGTGGTTCCGACTCAGGCGCCTTGTCTTCAGTCTTTACTTTTGCACGTTTTCTTTTCTGATTATAATTGGGAAGAGGTTCTCCAGTTATTAGGTCATGAACTCCTAGCAAGCCAGGAAAACAGATTACAGCCAGAAACCAGTGCAGGCTGGAAAAATCACCATAAATTTGAATTAATTATTATGACTGATATGATACAATCGTAGCAATTCCACCATCCACTCTCAATAACCTATTTACCTTTCATTAATGGGAATTATTAAAAAGTCTTTCTCAAAGATATCAACATTTTTCGTCCATCGCTTAACTCGGCTGTGTCGTTTTTCTGATGCAGAAAGTGTAGGGTCTTCTTCGATAGCACTGTTTGGGCGTTTCTTAGGTCTCGTTGTCAATCTCTTGTAGAAAAAGGTTGAAAAAATGTACGTCCTCGCTCTATCCTCAGGGGAGAGGAGTTCATGTTCAATATATCTTAGCCAAAAATCTAAGATAGAGTCATTCAGGAATTGCTCATCTGCTAAACATAAAACGTCCATTTGAAGAACCGAAATCCCTTGGTAGCTCAAGAGCCTGCAATAATACAACAACAAAACAGTAAAGCAAATGGTTTTTGAACACAAAATATTGAGATCTCGAGCCCGGGATGTGTCAAAATTGTTGTATTAAACTGAGGCAACCTACGTTTTATTCTCACTACAGTCAACCTGACTAGATGCTAGTACAACCGTATTTTCTGCCGTGGAAACACTTGTAGATGATAACTGCTCATGGAGCTTTGATTTTCCACTAGAAACCACCCTATTGCTAGACGTATTTTGAGGATCTCTTGTGATATCACAAAGAATTTGATTTGCTTTCGGATTGTCAATTTCAGAAAGGGTTCTTCCAAAAATTTTGACGATGATCCCGACTGCTTGTTCTGTAATGGTAGTAAAGAGAAAGACGATCCGTTTCTGGCACCTGTCTAAATTATTAGATTATATTTAATAAATTTTGTCTGCTAAATAAAGAAAGAGACTCAAGAAATAATTCACGAACCTCCATCCTGTGGGCCATAGTGATATCCCAAGTCTTTCGAATCTTCGCTAAGTCCTAGTGATTTCCGCAGGCTGCTAGCAAGCTTTAATCCGGTAGCCATAAATAGCACAGGCAGATTCTTCTTAAAGTGAGCTTCCACCATAAGTATGGTGTCCATAGGTACGACACACGTTACCATTTTGTGTTCTAAATAAACGTTTATTATGCAAATAAATTTCAACGCAAATTGACACCCTCTCTTCATTATAATATTATCATTATTATGAAGACACAGTGGCAATATGGCATCTTAACATTGTTAGAAAAAAACTGTTGCAAAAAATTAACAAATTTTTTGAAATTGGTTCAGGGGTTTTGAAAATGAAAATATTTTTTGCAACAGTATATAAAATTCAGAGAGAAGAGGAAGAAGAGAGAGAATATCAATCAACTTTGAAATGTATAAGATTAAATGAGTCGTACTAGCTTGAGCGTGGGGCAAGGTGAAGACTATTCCTTTTTGAGAGAAGATAACTTGATACACAATGGCACCCGTAGTGCTGGGCATGGAACATTTGTAGTCACCAACTCTCACAGAACGGCATTCTACTTTGACCACCGTCTCCTTTGACGATGCGTTTAACGATTCTTGGATTTCGTTAATGACTAAAAACATTAGGGTCAAACACTTGGTCTTATTACTACTTATCATGATTTCATAAGAGATGGAATAATCTTAGTTTGACATACGTTTCGCATACTCCTCTTCTTCTTCTTGACTATGCAATGCAGGACGTTGAACGTTTGAACCAGAGGCAGTGGAAGAGCAAGGCTGGCTTAAATTAATTTTTAATTCTTTCTTCACCACTGCCGAAGTAGAATTGTTGGACACCGAAGAAGCGTCCAATTTAGTTTCTGACTTTGAAACCTTTGGCTTTGGTTGGTCTTCGTCGTCAGATGATAAAACGATGCACTCTTCGGATCTTTTCCCCTTCTTCGACTTTCGCTTTTGAATTGCTGGTGAGTTTGTGACCTTTTTCACCTGTTTTTTTTTAATTACATTAATATATTAGATTGACACAAAGGTACATATTTATGATCATCAAGATAGCATTATGTGTCATTCTTACAGTTGATTCAGCAATGTTGGGTTTGGAGTTTGGTCCAAGGGCAACAAGTTTAGCATCAGGCGACATTTTGAATCTGCAATAATCACAGAAGTGTAGGTCCCGTGATCGTGTGCCGCAGTTATGGCACACGGCTTCATGGCCTTCAATGAAACGTTCTCTCTGGAAAAATAAGTACAAAAGGTTTCACTATTTATCAAAATAAATGACGGGTTTGATATTTTTTCTAATCGTGCGTTATAACTATGAAACAACTATGCACATACTGAGAATTTTTCACATGGCGTAGGTTTCGTTTCAACTGTCTGGTCTGTCTTTTTTTCCGGTGATACTAAAACCAATGATTGAAGACCAATAGGGGCTGTTTGAGTTGATGAACAAGGGGGCTGAGTCTGAGAAGCAATAAACTGTGTTTTTATTATGGACATGGCTGGATGGTCAACACCTGGTGACGTAGCGACCTGATGTCGTTGTGGAGTAGCAGAGATAAATGCGGAAGGACCTAATTGCATCTGGCTACCATTTTTATGAATGTTGTTCACTTGGATTTTAGTAAACATTGGCTGGCGAACACTAGTAGTACTTGAGGGTGCGGGAATGTGAGAAGAATTTCCTTGAAATGAATTCGTAGATGATATAGCATACGATGCGTTTTGACTATTGCTATTTAGAGAACGAACAATCATATTTCCGGTAATGTTTGCAACGTTTCCTACTAAATTACACGTTGTTCCCAGTATTTGAGTGGTATTGCTGTTCAAAGGTGAGACTGAACCTGGGCCAAGGGATGAATATCCTGCTTGTTGCTGAATATTGGTCGAGTAAGCTTGAAAGTTTCTCTCGGGAGAGTATAGCATAGTAGTTGGATTTTGCATGCTGCTTACGATTAGGTGATTGGAGTTATACGGTCCAGCTCCCGCGGTGGTCTGCTGCTGCTGAACACTGCCTTCTGAAACGCTTAAACTTGACTGTGGCATAAGCAAATATTGTTGAGGAAATGTTCCGCTATTATTCATAACAGGTGACCCACGAATTACTGTTGAACTAGGATCATACGAATTGCTATTATACAACACAGTTGCACTATCCATGTTAACGGTTCGAGTTTGTGTCTCGAGTCCATTGAGAACGGACACATTTGAAAACTCTGAATTACAAGAACTAGAAGCAACTTTTGTTGCCCTCTTTCGACTTTGGTTTAGCCTGGCTTTCTTTATAGTAGGTTGGTTTGTTTGTTTCCTACACGGCTTTGCTTTTGCTACTTTGGCGACCTTGAATGATCTTGCTCTTGTATCTTGTGGTAGATTAGCTTCAATAATATTAGCATGGGGATGTGTGGAATTTGATGTGGATGCGAAAGTATACGAGGGGGAGGTGGCCGCGGCTGCGGTCGTGTTTTGTCCAATTATGTGGTCATTCGTGTGTTGTACACAAATAGCATTATTACCACCAGTAGAGGAGGGGGATGGTCGCGGTGGCGAAAACTTTGGATTTATAGCGTATACCAAACGAAATGGATTACTGAGAACCAATGGGGGCATGTTTGCAAGATGAGTGTTGGGTAATACTGTCGCTTGTTGTACTTGAACCAACTGAACTTGAAAATTTTTCCGCTTATCGAACCTTGGAACTTGTTCGGGATTCATGTCGGATACGTTAAAATCAGTAATGTAGCTTTCTACTGGTCCTAATGTCCGGTTTTTGATAAACAATCCATTCGGAGAATAGGATATTACACCAGCAACCAAACTGTGTGGATTGGTTTCTAATAAAAATAACAGAATAATATACTTATTAACTGAAGCATCTAATAACAATACTTTATATTATGCCCTTTTTGTCTGTTAGTGTTATTCATCAATAATTTCTTACTTGTTTGAGATGGGAATAAGCAAAGACGTTCCACAGGACTTTGATCAGGGTTGTACCTCAACGCAGGATGTCTTATTAGTAAACTGTTTTTGCTAAGGGTGATTTTTCCCCAAGGAATATTTTGGACTTTGTCATCAACTACGACGTCAGCCTCACTTGATCCCCAATAAGTTTGCACTCCGTCTAGAACAGTGAAGCTTGACACCTGGCGTTTTTTACAAGAAAATTCTACTTTTGATAACTTTCCCAGATTTTGGGTAAGAACATTGACTGAAATCAATGTTTCTGGAGCTTCTTCAGTGCGTTGAGGAAGCCTCGCTGTAACTTGTATTGGTGAAATTTCCGACGATGTTGCAGCAATTGCGTTCAATAGTGATACACTGATATCTGTCTCTGCTAAAGGGCTTGACCCATAGAGCTTGGCTCTAGAAATAATTTCAAAGTCCAACAATTCCTCGTTCTCCTCTCCCAACTTAATTGAATCAGCATGGGCCTCCTCCTGCTGAACTATCGTAAGTTGCTGAACTTGTTGAAGATCAGTTATAGGAAATTCTGCTCCTTCCTCCTCAGCGTTTGATTGAATTGTGTAGCTGAAATAAAAAAAATACCAATTGAAACTTAATGGCAAGTGTTATCATCTATTTTTTCCAAATAGAAAAGACGATGCAATTGACGCAATATCAATAGACATCACATTCGAGATTAAAGTCATAGGACTTTAATCCGTAATCTGATGATGATAGAGAAGCCAATAATATAGATACTAAATTTAAAATATCCCATGTGCATGTGAAGAAGAAAAATGACAGAAATTTCTTACTAGATTGGATCTTGATTGTTGAAGGTAAGCTGTGCAGGAGTAGATGCGTCACTTTTATCGAATACTCCAAACCTTATCGGAAGAAAGTTTCCATCCAAACACACATAAATACAGTTGGTGTCAGTGTCCGGGGGTGCAATGTTACTCTCGCCTTCCGATTCATTTGTTGCATTCATTTCGATGAGCAGAACTTAAATGTACGACGGGATTCAATTCTAAATGTTCACAGCAGCAAATGGCTGTGTACACTGACCTGTTGAGTTCTATCATATCAATTTAGCAAAAACAACAAGTTCAACAAACTGCGTCCAGAAGTCAAATTGTCACTTTAATTACCATTCACTGTTCACTTTTAAATCAATCACTGGCGGCCGTCTATTCTCCCTACAACATTCGCTATATTCGACCACTATCACATACAACTTGACAAAATTGTTATCCAGTTCTTCAGATGATAACGAATCTAAAACCACACAAAAACTAGAATAAGATTTACGATGAATTAGACAATTTTGTATATACCTTATAGTCACGTCATAATAAGTGCATGCAAATTTTCTCAATTCTCTTATTCGAATGCTTGAATCAAACTAATACATTATTTCAAATATAGGTTAAGTGTTTTTCTGAATAAAATTGGCAATGCAATGACTGACAAATGGACAGAATAAGTACAATATTAAACAAACAATCTCAAACATTCGCTCACCTCTGTATTAAAAAGAACTGATTTAGGTGCATTGGTGGACTAACTGGAGAATAGTACTCAAATTGATCAGTTTTCAGTACAATTTATAAGTTAGCTAATTGCTAATTAATTTTTGATTTTCAATGTTCTCAGCCGCGTTGAGTGTAGAGCAGCAGCAAAGAGATGGTGGTGGTGGCATCACAAGTTTATGAAGATGTTCATTTCCGGCGCTTTTCCCAATCTCCCAATCCCAACTCACGTCTATCACAGGGTGACACGAGAGGAGCAGTGAGGTCGCATACATTTTCAGAGCGTAGTCTCTGACCTGACCTCCCTGGAGTCATTTACTAGCTGCAGTGAGTCGATGCCAACAATAACTGCTGAATAGAATGGCTGAGAACTAGTCGAACAAGTCATGTTTTATTGTGAGTGAACTCGAGAAAACACGAAGTACATGAATATGGTGATGGTACTGTATTGGGTTGTAAAAATACTAGAAACACTATATAATATGTACATACTATATGATTAGTCTACCAAACGAATTGTAAGCTACATGATTTAATTACATCATTTCCTTCGTTTTTCTTTTGGGTCATCTTCAACTTCATACACAGAGCTTTGAGTTCGCTTAGCTTCCTCAATTCGTTCTTTTTCTTTATTTGCATCTAATTCATTCATTAAAAACTTCATTCGCTTCCCCACAAAATGTGGATCAATTAATCCATATGGTTTATCATATGGATAACGGCCAGGAAAATCTAATGGCAATTCAAAGAAGCGTCGACGAGGCTCAAAGAAGCGTTGTTGATGGCGTATCTGAGAAATTACATATTTTCAAATGCAATATGAATTAGTCGTCCAAAAAAGAGAATACGTATATAAAAAATGTTTGTACCTTGTAGATGTTTTCCCATTCGTAAACTTCAGGGTACATCCTTCGTCGATAGTTGACCACGTACCAACGTTGTGAAACCATGTCCCGATAGTTGTGAAAAACAATTTCCTTTCGAGTTTCGTCATCCCATGTTGATAAGGGCGACTTCAAGTACGGCGTCGGGTTTTCAACCGCAATTTGTTTCGGTTTATTTAAGTAAAACTTGAGAATAGTTTCAAGAGTAGTCATGTTTATCGTTTTTAGTTCGGCATCTTCGAATATATTCATAGAGTTCATTTTCCAACAAATATTTTGTCTTGGATTTTTATGAAGATGCAACGCTGAAAGTAAGACATTTATTCCTTTAGTAATCCATGACCAAACTTTGTTCGTACATCGTATATATCAGTGCGGACATATACCTGCAAGACGAATTGTATTTAATTGATACGCAGAAAATGTCCATTTTAGGCCATCCGTAATTATTGTTTGACTTGAAAATGGATAATTCAATTCTGTAAATTGGTCAAACCCTAAACATCAAAGTACGTTATCAATTAGCATGTAGGATTTCACAAGAAAAACAGGCTTCTGAAAATGATTATACCGAAATACAATGCTTGAGCTAGTAGTCGACCAAATGAAGTTAAAATTGCTTGACTAGCCAGGGAATTTTCTCTATCTGCAACCCAATATTCACTACTCTGCACAGCCTCATCAAGCAAATGATGTCGAGGGTGAAATGCGATATGGCTACATCGATGATTATCAGATGCCCAAGTACCTGTATTGCAAAAAATGAGGCCAAAGGATATGTATCACAATTACAACATCAGAATATGTCTATGTATACTAAAATTGAACAAGACATGTACTGTGCGGGTGGAGCTTAGCTCGTGAAAAACCCAGTGTTGCGCCTCACTTAACAGGAGAACTGAGGCGCAACACTGGGTTTTCACGAGCTAAGCTCCACCCGCACGGTACATATCTTGTTCAATTTTTTTATAATAAGAATCCTACCCTGTTATTAATCATTATCTTACAATTGCATTGGTTACTGAATTATAAGATTATTGTATCGTACCTGGTACAAGACTGGCAAAGTTATATTTTACTTGTCCAATTCCGTAATTGCTTAATTGATATGGAAAAACCAACGGTGTATTTGGTGGTAGAGTGCAGTGAGGAGAATTTGCGTCAACGAAATTGTTGACTGGATTCTCACATCGGAGCTGCAACAAAGGAGATCCTTTGTACTGGAAAGGTCTAAAGATTTTAGATATGATGTTTATGTAAAATATTTTATATTATCTTAAAATATATGTTTAATCAGATAAATATATACACGCACGTTTCAATAGGGTCATATTCATTCTTTTTGCATTTTCGGAACTTGGACTTTTGTAATTTGAGTCTTGACTCTCTCATGCGATTAGTAGGCTGCTGACCACCCATAAGCCAGAAGGCCTCAATTTTTGGAGATAGGTCAACCTAAAGGATTATGAATTTAAAGTTAAAAAAACTGGACCCGAAATGAATAGTAATGAATTTAAACGAAAGACAAAGTAGCAGCAATGCTGGCAAACCTGGCAATTACTCAGGTGATCCACTTCGCCACCCAGAACAGATAAAATTACTCTATTTATTTGTGTCACAATTGATTGAGACCTTTTCAAATCAATTGATTTTGTCGTTTGCTCTAGGTCGCCATCATAGCTTCGACTGCAATGAATAACCAATTAATTAAAATATGTAAGTAGTAAAGCATAGTAATAAATATCTTTGTACGTGCGGAATGGATATACAATACATACATACATATATTTGCATATATTTTATTCAGCTTCACCTTTGGTGATTTGATTCAAAGTTTAACGCCTCCAGAATTGGTTCACGTAATTTTTCAGCATAATGCTTGGCTTCCTTGATCAATTCGGGCGAAGAATAAACATCCGGCAGTTCATTTTCAATTAGGTGACTTCTTGTAAGGAATTTATATACTGACTCACTGGCATACTCAAAACGTTCCTCATTTAGTATTGAGCACCTGTATCCATATCCTCTAAAAATTATAGAATTGTCACATCATATATTTGTACATATTTCAGTTCATGTCACATTTTATGATTTTGAGCGAATGAATAGCACAAGTTTCATAAGATTGATATATAATATTAGTGTTGTCGAGCAATACCTTGGCATATTAATTTCCAAAGTTTTAGCTTCCGGGTTGGGTTGGTCTCTAATTGTTTGGTGCCAACTCAACATTGTTTGATGTTTATCTTTCTGATATTTTGAAAATTGATGAGTTTCTTCGTCGATTTCTGGGTACTGGGCCTCGTCAAGGTAATCATCTTCGTGCGCTACCATTCCCTCGGGGTACGAGAAGCGACTTTTGCTGGTTCGAGGCAGACTGCTCCACCCACGACGACCTCCACTCCCATCATTCCGCAGGCAGAGGAAATTGCCACGAAATGCACGACAATTAGCAGCATGAGTCCCCCAATTTGCAGGACAGACGATAATAGTCCTCAACATGGGGCCGTCGTAATTCACGCCTGCCCAACTATTTTGTTACAATTCCAGGATAATTGGGTTGAATTATACAGAATTTTAAGTTAAGAGAAAGAATCTCTAGCCACTAGCCGGTTACTAATTTTTACCTTCTGATGCAAAAGTCAAAATTCGCAGAGAAAATTCTGCCCCTGCAAAATGAGATGGAATAATAGAGAGCATTGTGCGGAGGTTGCTTCAAATTGCACAAAATAAAACCACATAAAAATTCAGGTCACTCTTGTTTACTTTCACTATAGAATAAACGCAGAAAGATGAAGAGTTATTATTTTTAGTCATTTTTTTACATCTTCCATACAAAGTGATCTAGGATAATTTATTTACTGGCATTACTAACGATAAAGCTGATTCAGTGTACAGTGATAGACATTGACTATTTCATACTTGAGTTTTACGTTAATGGTAGTACGGCTCAGCTCCTCAGCTTGCAGTTTGTTGTAGTTCATAATTATTGCAATTTGCAATGCAATAATATAAAATAAAATTGCGTCAAGCAGTTGCAGATACACAATACCTTATCACTACTTCAGTTTAGTAATCATTCTGCCTTCCTTCCTTCACTTTTGTGATATAATGTAATCGACCAATTGATGAATCAACAAGGATGATAAAATTTGTTCCGTGTTCCTTGTTAATTATTAATTAATCGAACGTTAAAATACTGCGTCCATATAATAAATAATGACTTGGCTGAGGGATTGACAATCAACCACGTGAGGTTCTTCTTAGTGAAATATACATAAAACATCAAGTAAACATAGGTTAATTGAGGCTGGAAGTGATGTCACATGAGAACAGTCCCAGTTTTTCGGAGGAGGAGGAGGAGGAAGTCTACGAGTCAAATCGAAATCCAGCTGGGGACATTTCCGGAACGCTGAGCAAGTGGACCAACTACATTCACGGCTGGCAGGACAGATTTATCGTCCTCAAGGACGGAACCCTCTCCTATTACAAGGTATTTGAACTTTGGATATCCAAAGGTACCCTACTTCTTATTGTAGGATTTCAGAATGTGATGTGTGAGAAGAAGAGAGTTGGGTATGATGTGGAAAAGTGAGAATGAAGCGATTTCAACTAACAATTAGAGTCTCACTCGAAGAACGACAGTGAAATCTTGGGCTAATTTTGTATTTATTTTCCAAGTGCGAGTCCGAACTCACTTTTGGCTGCAGGGGGGCGATTTCTATTCACAAAGCCGCAATCAAGGTAATTCATTACTTTCGAAACAACGCAATCGACTGAATCGACGTCATCGTCATCTAGTATCCTCTTATTACGTCACGTCACGGGGAATGAATGAGTAATCTATTTTACTTTTACCGTGACGTATAATTCTGTTTATAAGACACTCATGCTCAATGAATTACTGACAACATTCCATTCATTTATGTACACGTGTTGTTTTTCAGCCTCATGAATTCGACGAACTCAGATTTGATGTCTCAGTTAACGATTGTATGTGGTAAGCCTTTGCGCGATTCCAAATTTTGACAACTTGTTGGTTATTATTTCTGTCCAAGTAGTTTTAAAATTGTTGTGATTGAAGAATGACTGTGTATTTATTTAAGGTATTTAAGATGTGTAACCTCAGAAGACAAAACGAGATGGGTTGAAGGTTTGGAGCGATACAAGGTGAGTTAATTAAATATTTACTTGCCTTTAGCTTATCGAGTTAGTGAGTCACATAAGGCAGTGATCACAACTTTTTTTTAATTTTTAATCATTTTCCAGCAAGAGTCAGGATATGGAAGTCAAACTAGCTTAAAACGGCACGGAAGCGCAGTATCAATCTCGTCCACTACATTGTCGACCACGTCGGCCTCGAGCGTTTTGAAAGATCGAGGATTGAAAGTCAAAGTGGCTGAATTGGAGACTTATCGGGATATTTTAATCCAGCAAATTGACACACTTCAGAAATATTTTGACGTGTGTTCCCTGGGGTCTGTTCCCCAGGAGGATTCCACTACGTTTCCAGCACTCTTTTCGGATGACCTCGATACACCGACTCCAACAGCTCCAGAGAACGACAATCCGTTTTTTAATTCCGTCAAGTCAGGTAATTGATATCAAGTTTAATGAATATTTATATTTAAAAAATCATTAATCACTATATAATCATTATATGTGTAAATTCAAATTCATCATTCGCATCCTCTTATTTTTGTAAAACATTTTAACTTCTCACAGTCACAATATTTTACCTATAATAACTTTCCATCACACCAGTATCTCACATCCCATTCGTTATAGCTGGACTGGACGCATGATTTTCTTCTCTAGTATTTAGTTGCATCGTGTCTTCGACTTTGCTTTGTTCATGCAAGGATAAGGATGCTACTTGGCACTCACATGTCTCTCTCGTGAAGGGTCATGTATTAAGCAATTTTGACTTAGATGCTATAGCTTTTCAACTTTACTATAAATATATATACATCTTGATCTGTGATTCATACCATAAGCTCCCCTCTTCTCCAGCAGCCAGCCGACTTTCAAATTCCCCCTTATGTAATACGTGCTGTGTAAAAAATAAATAACACGGCATAGGCTACAAAGATAATAATGTAAAATGCTTAACTTTGAACTTCTCTTGCGAGATTACGACAAAAGTGAGTGCAACAGTGTTCAGTAGCCAGCATAGTTGCATACACATCAGATTCTAGGAAGACCAGTCGTTGTTTGACTAACACACAACTTCTCTTGACTCTTCCTGTCGTCTTTTATCGAATTCTCTTCTTTATGGCCCTGGACTTACTCGACAAAGATAATTGGTAAAAGAAGATGTTGAGACTTTAGGGCTACTGGGTTGACTCATTATGCATGTGACAGTGACAAACTAACAGTTTGTATTTGCATGATAATTTAGCAACTTCATTGTCAATGTAAAATCTCAACGTAGGAGTAACTTTAGAGTAAATTCGTCTTCCTATGCATATTAAAATCAGGATAAAAGAGTTACATAACCCTTGCAGATAAAAAACTCTCTGAAGCTTGTTCACACACAGGATTACGTATAGTAGACTTTCGAGGGGAAGCCCTAACATTTAAGGTACCTCACAACAAACGAAATTTATGATTCATTTTAAATTTCATTGATCCTAAAGAGTCAAAATACTTTAAAATTAATTTCTTTCCGGACAGGCAACCACATCAGCAATATTGTCGTCATTGTCAAATTGCATTGATATCATGTCTCAACGCGAAGAAGTATGGAGAAAAAGGACTACGAAAGAAATCGAAAAAAGGAAGAAATTAGAAGAGTATTTTAAACAAGCATTAAAGGAAGCAAAGGAATCTAAGAAAACCGTGGTAATGGGAGGACCTGACTGCGAGGTATATTTTTGTTTAAAATATTTTATTTCAAACATTATTCCCTCAATTTTAATTTTAATGTATTTATATTGTTCTGACAGGAGGGTCCTCACAGCGCACTCAAAGAAGATGAGTTTTATGATGCGGTCGAACTAGGTTTGGAACGGTTGGAAGCTGAACAAGACTTTAGAGACAGACTAAAATCCATTGCTCCCATAAGTGCTCCCGAGTCCGAAGCTCGAATGCATCCATTATGGCCAGAGATTGAACGAGTTTCTCTTGAGCAGTTACACTATGCAAGACTTGGTGTAGGGGAAGGGGCATGGGAATTATTTGCAGAGGATGGAGAAATGAGGATGTACAGAAGGGAAGAAGAACTCAACGGAAATGTCGTAGATCCCCTGAAAGCGGTGAGTCTATGTCAAATATAACCAGCCTGTTTATTAGAGGTTAGATTAATTAATGAAAGATACACAATTCAAACAAAGTCAGTCACGGGTTACCCGTTCAATTGTCATATATTATCGGTATGATCCATACATAGTTTAACTTGTAGTGCATGGCAACAGTAGCAACATGGTAGATGGTACTTGATGGCAGCAGCATCATGAACTACAATATGTAGCAATATTCGATAATTCCATCGCGTTAGCCTTCATTGGTATAAGAACTCGTGAACCTTATCATCAGCTCTCGTGTAATATAAAGAAACCCTTCTCGTAATATTGAAATTTTGAAAGGATGAGAGTAACATTAATCTCAAATTAAAATAAGCTGAAAATGACTCAATTACTTCAATAGGTTCACACCGTGAGAGGAGTCACTGGTCATGAAATGTGCCATTACTTTTTTGACCCTGACGTACGGTTAGAGTGGGAAAGTAAGTATGCGGACATTTGTCTGTTTAAACTTGTATCTACTAGTTCTTGCATTCTTCATTCCTCGGTCAATGATAAATTACTTACAATTTGTGTTTATTTATTTGTTTGCAGCTACGGTTGAACAAGTTACCGTTTTAGAAAATATTTCGGACGACACAAAAGTATTCTTGCAAATCCATAAAAGAATTTGGCCTTCAACTCAACGGGATTCTTTATTTTGGTCACACAAACGCCATGTACCTGATCCTCAGGATCCAGATGCACAAAAAATCTGGATCGTATGCAACCATTCCACGGAGCATGTAAATGCACCGGTATATTAGCAACATTATTATTTAAACAGACTACCACTAATGTACACACTAATTTAATTTAATAATTAACTTGATTTATTTGAAATATCTTCTAAAGGAGAGTACCAATGGAAAATTTATTCGCGTGTTCCTTACTGTAATAATGGTGTGTCAAACAGTGGTTAATCCTCCCATGGATGCATCCAAAATTACTAGGGACAATCTTCAATGCAAGATTACCTACTGTTCTGTGGGTACGTCACGCAATTTAAACATATACATAGTTTAATAGCAGAGAATAAATTAAATCTCATAATAACATAATAAACATGTACTTACCTGTAAAATTTTTCTTAGTAAATCCAAATGGTTGGGGTAAGTATTTTAATATTTCTGTTTCTATATATTTTTACTCATATGAATATGTTATGACTTTTTTCGTCCATTTGATTACTTTTAGCTAAATTCTAAAATTTACATATCAAATTGCTAGTTTCAGTATAGCTTCTTTCTGGTTTTAATTTGTTTTTTAATCTCTGTAGCACCACCGTCTGTTTTACGTGCCGTTTATAAAAGGGAATATCCAAGATTCTTGAAAAAATTCACAAAATACGTAATCGACCGTTGTAAGGACAAGCCCATCATGTTTTAGGATGCCCGGCCGTCAATAAAAAAACCGATGATCGTCAGCCCAATATCATAAAATAATGAAGGACATATTTAAACTATATTCCAAATTCTACGTTCCGCATTGTAGTTTTATTGTTCTAATACAATATATATGTATGTATTATTGCTATCTAATAATTATATTAATTTCTATTATATTTCTGATATGCCGAAAATCGTAAACTGGTAAACGTTTCATCGAATTGAGCGATCGATCACACATTTTAGTGACCTCGTGTTATGTACATTTATTTTTTCCGCATCTTCGTGTCATAAATATCTAATAACTTTCGAAATTAGAATGTACGATTTTTTAAGCATATTGAAATTTACTGTCAGCCACTGTAAACTCAACTTTCGAGATGAGTTTTGACTGACGAAATGTTACACATTAATTATAATTATCCTTGTTCTAAGTCATGTATGTAACATATTACCATTCATACTATTATAGTGAGCTCTGCGTGGAAATTTGTTATTCTTATTTAAATCTAAAATAAAATATACACATGTTGCTTCCAACCTGATGCTGCATTATTTTCTGGTGGCGGTGACTTAAATTGCTAATTATTTGACTATGAGTGGACTGCTTTGAAACTTATATTTTAAATCAGTGAATAAACAAACGGCTAAATTGTGTAAAAAAATTATTTACGTGAATTTATTCATACTGTTTTTCTGAAAAATGATGATTATCGAAGGCACAATAATTTGATGCTCATATAGATACACATGCAATGCATTCTCGTAATTAGTTCAGTCCACTGGTATTCCATTGTCGATGAAGGTTAGATAAATGTTCGGAAGCATTGTTACTCGTGGTCAGCATTGGATTCATCAGATTAAGACCCTTGTATTTTACTAACGACAATCCAGCCAATCCTAAAAATGTGTGTAGTGGATCCACATGCTCACTGTCCACTTTGCCAATTCCTCCAGACAATGGATTCTGCAAAGTTATAACGTTATTTTGAACACAATTTGGTAGAAAATTACACTCATTGGTTGATTGTGACATTTACTCATTAAAAACATTGTTTTGTTAATTGCAATTTGTCCCAACTTACTTGATTTCCAAGTACGAAATCAATATTTTTATCACAGTCTATGAATGGTAAGCTGTCCAACAACTGGAAATAACGAGAGAGGGAGAAAACGTTCAAGTAAAATTGCAAAATTAGGGATATAATAGTAATATACCGCTAATGTTCCTCCAACCCAGTAGGAGTAACATGTATCTTCAGCTTTGTTGGTCCCTGAGGCACAAAAGTTTTAAAAATTAGTACTTCCTGTTTTAGAGCAGAACAGATTACATGACTCTACATGGAAAAATTTACATACTTCCTGTAAAACCTCCAGTTTCTCCTTGCCTGAAGAGACACCACTTAACAAGTTTATTGATCTGGAAGCGAAAGGTTATTAACGTTTTGTTAGGGTTTTACAGATTATATAAAAAAAAGTGCTCACCTCGTCTTCACAAAGCGTTTCATGAAGTTTCCCGAGAATCACAAGCGATGCTACTGCGCAAAATGTGTGGCCTGCATGCCCTTCAACAGCATGACCAGATGTGAAACACCCTTCGTAACTCTAAATATTTTAGTATCAGCAGTATTTTGTTTATTTTTTCTGCATTAATCTAAGGTCTCAAGAAGGTATATAAGTCCAATGACTCGACTTACAAAGCTCCGTCTTATAAATTCGATCAATTTTGGCACGTTTATAGTGCTAAAGTCATTTAATATGTAGCAAATGCATACAGCACAATAGGCAAATCGCATATCACTCTCGCTACATCCATATCCGGCCCTAAAACTGTAAGAAATTAAAAATTACATTAGAAATATAAATACAAGCTAATCAAGGATGACTTTTACTAAAATAACTGCATATGTACCTCCCGTTCGAATTTTGCAAGGTTGAAAGTCCATGCAATATCTTCTTTCTTTGAACATGACAAAGGTCATCCCCAAGGGTGATTAACGTGACCAGCGCCGCTAAATTTTGTAACAAAGTAATTAATTACAACTTGTAATATATCTCACTAGGAACTTGTAAATTACAAGTTCCTAGATAATTCCACAAAGTAGACCTATTAGATCTATTCAATAGTGAGATATATATGAAAATACTTAAATTGGTATTAATACTTTAGCTATAAAGCCAATCTATAGAATGATTTATTTAACTTTCAAGGATGAGCTTTTTACCCTTGAAAGGCGATTGAACAACTTTTCTGTACTTACCATAAGTCATCGCTACATGGCTTGCTACCACCCTGGGTGGAAGGTGTATATTGGTATGCTCATTCATTAAAAAAGTCGGTGAGCCTTGAAACCCACAGCGATCTGGAGGGTCTGTCATCATACATAAACAAGCCATATGAGATATCGTAGATAAATCGTTGACATTTCAGGACACACCTTCTGTAATTTGAAGACGATACACCCAAGCCACGATTCTATGTTTCAGCTCATCTTTTATTAAATGGATCTGGTTGAGTATGTCAAGACTAGTGACGGCGAACTGCAGGACTGTCATCCTGCAATACGAATAAGAACAACAAGAACGGTAAATTAATGACAAGCATTCGCAAAAAAGAGAAGTACAATTTATAAATGTACCTTTGCGTTTCTAGCTCTTCACAGTCTCCAGGCAGAGAATGGAGGAGTCTTAGGCAAAATCGTGCATGGTGATTGACCAAAAGGTCCATTCTCCATCGTGTGTTAATCCATAAACTTCCATCATTTTCATCGCCACCACTTCCGCCACCTCCCATTACTCCACCCTCGGCCATTACCAAGATAAATAAGTGCGCCCTCCTTTATCGCTCAAGAGTCCTTTTATGAATCTAAAATTCAGGCAAATTTTACAAATAAATCAATTGAATTCACCCGGTTAGTTGTTAGTGATGAATGATAGAAAACTTAAGTTTGTTTAATTTCCAACCAAGTTGATAGCATCAACTATACTTACTTATCTTCACTTTTGTTATTGGACAGCAAACCGCTACACACTGGTTCTCGAATTGTAATTTCACCTCCTTTTCCGTACAGCGCAACCTTTTTTCATAAAAAAATTCTGATTATATTTTACTGTGACTCGCATTGTCTCACGCAAACTTGACGTGCACGCAAGGAAATCATTTTATCAAGTGGATTAAACTGGAGATGTTTAACATTAGATTGGCGATTTGATTTAGAATTACCTGATGCAATTTCCCCTGTCGCTTAATTGCCAGGAATGTGATTAATATTTTGATCAAGAAAATAAGTGTTCCGAGTGACACCGACCGGAACCCAACGTGCCCCTCAAAGCAAAGCAAAGCAAAAATCTCTTGGCGCAACTCGTGTGGGTTGAGTTGTTGTGAAATAATAACAACATCAACATCGAATAATTTTTCCCCTTGCTACGGCTGAAAGAAATAGTGTTGATTGGCGACTTTAATCCCAAATTAGAATTTCTAATTCAGTAAGCGGAACGTTTTTACAGTGCATCCTGGTTCAAACAAGTTCGCTAGCATGGCCTCAGTTGCGAATTCCATGTTCCAGCGGATTGCTCGATACTGTGAGTTAGCAGCGAGCCAGCAACTCCTTTGCCTCCCCTCAGCCGGGGGGGCCGAGGACACTGACGACGACACGGGCGCAACGAGTTGTGGGGAGGAGAACGACGATGACGACACTGCGACGCTGTGGGTGAAAACGAGCATGGAGCGACTCGAGCACTTTATGCAAACTCAAAAATACTCTCACTACATATCATCCCCCGTTCACCTTGAGGAGTACGCCAACAACATGATTGTGGAACAAATGTTGATGTCAGAGGTTGTCAAAGACCTAGCCACCGAGTTGCGGAATGACTGTGAGCGGAAATTAGAAATTAAGTAGTTAGTAATCATAGGAAATTACGATTGCTTAAATAATTTTCTTCTTTTAGATCTAGAGATGGAGTCGGAAATTCCACTTCGTAATTCTACTAACTCTGCTTCAACTAAAGCATTTGGTAGGGCGTCGAGAGGTGATGCATTTTTTAGTGAAAGTTCGTCTAATTCTTCTGCTGATCCTGACAAACAGCAAGAAAGATCAACCCTCTTATCGGAATGTGAGAGTAGGAAGAGGACAAATAAAGCAAGCTATCAAAATGAACAACCTTTAAGTTTTTCTCCTAGTGTCAAGGATTACTTCAGTAATGAAATCCCAGGACGTGTAAATACTGCAGCAGGTAGGTATACCATATAGAATTCACCAGTTTAATTTAGTTTGATGGTAATTATGTACACATTCATCTCATTGTCAGATACAGAGCAAAGTACGTGTCCCAATAAAGTTTCAGGTGTCCGCAGGTACGTGCACGTGAGCTTTTTGGAGGAAGAATTTTAATTAAAAAAATATTACTATCGAATCGCAGCGATACACAAAAGGCTTCTAGTGCAGCTACATCGAAAGATCCTGCAAATGATGATTTTCCGCCTTCAAGTCTAGGAAATTTCGTTCGACAAGGTATGGACCCAGTTCGTGTGGCTGATAGAAAGTACCAAATTCAGGATGATGCAGTAAATGCATTTTTAAGTGAGGTATACATTTAATGCGTCTCCTTACTTTTTTGGAAACTACTTTCAGGATATAACATGCATTACGTTCATAAGTAACTGTTATTATTTCGTTATTTTAGAGAAAAAATCAGCAGGTTATTGACTCTGCAGTGAGAAATCCCAATTTGGTTGACAAATCTCGAGAGTTTTTGATTGAAGTAACTGTATATGGACAAGCTGATAGTGATGACTCATCCGGAATTGAGTTAGTTGGTTTCTTAAATAATAAATCTTCATAATAAATAATCCAACTGATTTCGTAAAATTTATTTACATTAAATGTTTTAATTTTAAATGCATGTTGTTTTTCAGGCAATACTCGTCTTTTGCAACTTATAAAGTAGAAGTTCTTGGGAGTCAAACCTTGGCTGATCTCAGAGATGCATTACTCTGCGACAATGACTTTATATTTACAAAGGAATTGGAACATCCTGGTGACCAACAAAACTTGAATGAATTGGCAAAGGTTATCATCTCATCTCGTCTCTTTAATTTATTGATTATTCTTAGTGTTAACGAAGTATTGGGCAGCTCTAGTTAATACTCGTGAATGTTTTTGTTTTACAGAATAAGCTGCTATCAGCCATGTTATTAATTGATAACACCATTTACAATGACAACCGATTCCGCAACAACTTTGACTATGCATCACAAATAATACGTTGGACCCGATTGCAACCGATTAAAAAAGCTGGCCCATTTAAACGAGGAGATATGAGTATTACCAAATTGAAAAACCTGACAATCCAGTTTGGATTTCCATACTTATTCAGACATTTAGGTGACTGTGAACATGTTATTGTGTTCAATAAGGCTAGGTAAATATGTAATAATTTTTTAACTAAATATACTTAACTACTGGAACAACCGATGTAACATATGCGTATATTGACTTTCCTTTAATCTAAGGTGTTATATTTTTTAGGCTTCTAACAGATGATGATGAACACCGTGTATCACACTTTCCTCGAATATCATGGATTTCCGACATGAGGCCAAAATTGTGTAGAATTGACAATAAATTCATTGCCACGTAATGTCTTTGTTTTGTTCAAAGAAATAATCATACACTTTGGCTTTTTACCCCTTTCATTGCAATTGTCATTACAATATCAATGCTTTCATTTTTGATCCAGATGGGCGGTACTTGACTACGAATTTTTCCCTGAGAGTCCTATGCTAGTTTGCACTGATTGCCTGAAAGAATTTTGTTACACTAAGAATGCCAAACGTGGACCATTTCGTCTCTTCCCGTATCTTCAATTAATTTGTGAAATTCCTTTGTGTTCTGAACAAGTTTCAAAATCAATTAAAATGCCATAAAAATGAATAAAATAATTTCGATAACATCTTTATACTTCTAGATTTATGTAATTACTTACTGAAAGCTGCGTTAAATATGTTGCACCCAACATGATGCAGTCAATAGAAAATTATTGTGAAATATTTGCATCAAAGATTAATGATCCAGAATGTCCAGGAATTACAAGCGTGAGCAGATTAAGTATGTATCTTTTGACTTGCATAGATACTTGCGTGTAAGGAACTCACGATCAGTAGTCTCTTGGTGAGAAGGGTGTCAGTAAAGTAATCTTGTCTCATATTTGGTGTTGGTTTTGCTCTTCTCGCCCTAAACTTTCGATTTCGAGCAAGAAGAACATGACACATCTGCATCTCAGCAAAAGAAGAAGTTGGTGGAATTGTATATTCAGGGAAGTGCGTTGGTTGAGGGCACATGACATAAGAGCATAATGTATACCTTTTTTCAAATCTACGACTATGTACTCATACCACAACAAGCACCACGACTCATCCTCAACACTTTACAACAACTTTCTTTGCATTATGTACATCCATATGTACATTCCGCCTTCGTATGTATATACGTAAGATGATGACTTTTTAAGCTCCAGTCTGTGCAACATTAGCAAGGCGGACCACATTATTGTGTCAAGTTAATGCATTTAGTTAGGGAGGACTCGTAAGCCAATATGAAAAAGCTGGCTTAAAAATCGTTCGACTGAATCTGAATTCCATTTCCATGCAAGGTTCAACTCAGTAGTGATATCGCATCTCAGAAGTCAACTTGCCAGACATTTACTGGTTGAAGATTGTTAGTTGTGAGTAGTCTACGACATTTAGGAAGAAGAAGAGAGTTCGTTTATTCCTAATAAGAAAGAATATCAACTGGAACCGGACGTATAAGTCTTGTGGGTTTGCTTTAAGTAGTCGCTGAGGTTGGTTTAAGAAAACAAAAATGTGACAAAAGACCATACACAAACTAATTGTTGCAACTTATTGTATCTGATACGCGTTTGGAAGTAGTCGACAGAAAAAATTCAGGTCGTATGCAATTAGTATGTATAATTCTAGTGCAGTTTCACGTTCACCCGTGCCGTGCATAACTTTTGATTATGTCCAGTCATGTAACATAAGAGCCTACCAAAAATCAAACTCTGTTGTCTCATAGTCTCAAATATCTCATCGTCGTCTCGTCTCGTCTCATCTCATCGCATGAGCCAAGCAGTACAATAGTGCAGACTACAAAGGTGTGATGTAGAAATAAGTTGAGACAAAATGAGATACAATAACTTCAGGTTGGGGACTTGGAAGGAATCCAGTCCAAAAATCTGTGAATCTTCCATTAACTCAAGGATGGAAAGGCGGAAGTCATCGTCACGTGCTGGGCGTTTGGTTTCCGTATTAAAGAATTTAACGATTAGTGTGGCGGTGCTATTGTTCGTTTTCTCTAAAAGTTTTCCCTCCGCGCGAGGGAGTATAAGCAGCGAGGGTGGGAGCGGCTCGGGTAGTTTTAATTCTAACAATGGTATTAATACGTTCTTTGGAGGATTTGGGGGAGACACGAACTCGGAGACCAGCAGACCTGAGCAGCACTCATCGGCGTCCTCCTTGTCGTCGTCGTCGAGCAGAGGATCGTCCGCCAACTCTGAAGCCGGAGGAGGAGGAGGTGCTGCTGCTGGTGGACATCGGCATCGTCACCATCACGGGAATGCCTTGCAAACCGCACCTGTTGGAGGGTAATCTTTCCATGACAAAGCTAATTACATTTATCCCAAATGGGCGAAAGCACTTAAGCACTTTTGGTATTTTATATCTATCTTTTGATAATGCACCTGAATCAAACCGAATTTCATCCACCCTGCTGCACCCATTTCTAGATGGTTGTTTCAAAATAAATGCAACTCTGTTTTATGAAAAAAAGCTGATACTGTAGAACGTGTAGTGCGACATGTGTGATCTTGGAATGTGGAAACGTTGTTTAACACAAGTAAATCAGTTTTCAAGGGTGCATTACTTTGATTACATTTTTAGGAAGCTTTATTATATGCTTTTATAGGTCGAGTTTAAATTGTCATAATATCGCAAAACTACGTTATTATAAGACAAAGAGTAGAAAATTATAAATTTAAAGGAAACGAAACTAAACTCATAAACGGGTAAAATTTACTCTTCTTAGAAGATGAAATTGCAAATTAGTTCTGTATAAACGTTGCAGTTTAGATAATAAATAATTGGCCAAATAACTGGGATAATTTGTATTAGCATGTAATTATCTAGAATGCCGTATTGCAGAAATGTATATATAGGTACATATGCCAAGTCGCCGGCCTCAATAAATTTCTGCTCCTGAACTTCAAGCAGACAAATATCAGACGCCATCACTTAGTAGTGAATATTTTATAGCTCACCTTTGACCTGCCAATGACTTACCCTTCCATTACATTTTTATCGTAATATAACAATCCTCCAGAGCAAAAACTGTCCATGGTCAACTTAATTATTAAATGAAAAAGTCTGCGCAACGCTACATACATCCAGAGCAAAACTTGGTGGTGTGGTTATTTTTATTATTAACGCTTTTTTCCTATCTCCAACCACGTTCGGTTTAACTTTGTTCAGTCAGTTTTACAAATTGGAATCAAATAATTTGAATGAGTTGTGTGACACGTAACTCAATAAATTCAGCGTCAACTCGACATTGAGTGATGCGAATGAAGATATTGATGACGACGAAAGCATGCAAAGTGGAAGAAATCAATTAATACATGCCACTTGCATACCGATGTATAGATGAATATTTTGTTCATTAACAACTATATAGGATGACCTCTTATCCTCTCATTAGACTAAAATTTGGTGAAACGGTCTAGGAGGACTATTTAAAAAACCTTATGTACAGTTTTATTTTTCACCAAAATATATTAATATACTTTTATTACAATTTTGTGGGTATTATTCTATGCGAATACATCGACTTGGAAGATCAGGTGTGCCTTCATTCTATTATCAATTAAATCTGGACAGACAATAACTAACAATGCATGCTTGCGTTATTACTGATGTTTACGTGCATGACAAAAGCTCTGAAAATTGGCATTGCAGGAGTGATAGTGTAATAATAAGGAAGACGTACTTAAGATCAATTGAATTATCAATTCCATTAAATCACTCACCCTATAAATCGCATTCCGCGTGCTATGTTTTGATTTGATCGAGTCGGTCTGCATGCATATTTATTTGTGGGCATTGCAATTCAGTAAGTGATTCGTCAAGAGTAAAAAGGTAGTTGATCCGTCTTATTTTAATGGCCAAAAAGTGTGATATCAATATCAATAAATAGCACTCGATCCATACTACTAACTTGTGAGGGAGGTCAATGCTCGAGTTGGCCCAATGCTTTTTTATGCATAGATAAATTGATATACTAAATAGCATTGCGTTGCGTTGCGTTTAATCAAACGTGAACCGAAGCAGTTCCGTGATTTCTTGTTAAATAACTGATCCAGTTCCATAATCAATGGATGCACTTAACTTATGCTCAATGAGGAACTACGTATGTACACCTTGTTTATCGGCTTGCCCAAGATTCCTGTCTGCTGCTGATTCCATTTTAGATTAATAATGCAGCAACGAATAACTAAAGACCCGCATGCTCTTCCGCAATGCATCTCGATTCAAATATGAGCAGATTTCTGTAATTGATGCAACTTAATTTATTGCTGATTTTATTTTGCTTCGTGATTTATAGACCGAACGTATGCAGATCACGAATCAGAACCTATTGCTGCCCAGGCTGGTCGCAAAAATCAGCATCCGGCCTTTGTGTTATTCGTAAGTTTGAGACAAACACAATGCTTACATACATTTATCCAGTAGTAATGTGAATTTGAGTAATATACTAAATACATCTAAACACATAATAGTGTGTTCCTGCTTGCACAAGTCACCTTCCAAGTGACACAGTACAGAATAATACTTATAAATGGCTTAATCTTGTAATTTACGACAGCAATTTGTACCAGAGCATGCGGAGCGGGTCGGTGTGTGAAGCCCAATCTTTGTCTTTGCGACGGAGGTACGATCTCGAACCAATGCCAACAAGGATCTCGAGGTAAATTACTTCACATGAGAACAAATGCTCCTTATTCTTGACTCTTTCATCCCGTTTCGCACATGCAGTTCAATTTTTATTCGGTTATTAATTTCCAAGTGAAATCTTCTGCATATTGTAAATTTACAATTATATATGCATTAAGGGAAATAATTGTGCGTATCGTTTGCATGCGCATATGTACAAAAATATGTATACGCATTTAACTACTTGTTTAGCAAAATCAAACCGGTTGTATGTATTCAGGCATTAGTATGTATCTGTAGCTAAAGGCTAGAAAAAAATACCCCACACATGGAGCATATCGAAACAGGGCATGGAAGATTTATTTCAAGTTGGACAGTTTTATATGTAATAAAACTCAAAATTACACCAATTTGCATGGTTTTAAATAATATATATACTCTCGAGGGAGGTTAATCATGTCATAACAGCAAGTAAGTACAACGGAGAAGAAGAATAAGGTGCGTGATGATATTAAGAAACATTTCCTTCCGCTGCACTTCCAGCAGCACCAGGAAGGAAATTGTTTCACACTCGGTGTCACTGTCAACAATGGGTTAAATATGATGAATGGGACATGACCAGAAGAGATTATTGCACATACGCGTGCACATTGTTTTATTAATCTTATGCCAGGAAACACCATAAATTGTAAATATTAGAATATTCATGAACGTCACAACAACAAAAACGTTCCAACAATGTTGACGATGATACTGTATAGGTACATAATGCCAGAGCATTTAGAATTCAAACTTAACTACTTATGCAATACTCAGATGGAGGAGGACGACTTGGTGGCGGTGGAATTGGAAAAGGCGATGGAAATTCTGGAATTTCCATCCCAGAATCCAGTGGATCCGGTTCTAATGGATGTCAAATTTCATGTCTCAACGGAGCAACATGCATTAATAACAAATGCATTTGCAGAAATGGGTATTCGGGAGAATTCTGTGGAGAAGGTACTTGGTTGATTTTATTTTGAAGCAAAGAAAGGTTTTAGCTTTTGTGTTATGATGGAAATACGTACATATGTACAATTAGTGATTTTATTATTATGTGTTCTTGCTACATTTTCAAATAGCCGTTTGTCGTGAATCTTGTCTCAATGGTGGGCGGTGCATTGGCCCAGATCGATGTGCATGTGTCTACGGATATACTGGTCGGAAATGCGAAGCTGGTAATTTGCATACACAATACAAAGATGTCATAACTCACGTTCATTCGGGCACTGCTTTCACTTTTCACTACATAAAAGTCTTCTAATATGGTGAACATTTTGGAATCCATGCACAGATTACAGAACAGGTCCATGCTTTACAAAAGTCACTGGAAATGTCTGCGGAAGCCAGCTGCAAGGAGTGGTTTGCACTAGGCAACTTTGTTGTGCAACGGTTGGCGTCGCATGGGGTCACCCTTGCGGTTGGTACACAATATATTTACGTCTTTAGTCGTCAGTATCCCACACCTAGTAAAGACATGCAATTTTATAATGGTTGATGAAATTGGATGAAATACAGAACCGTGTCCAGATCACTTGGACTGCGAGCCTGGACACCTAAAAAACATTCACTCCTCACAATGCATTGATATCGGTATAAAATAATATGCATACTTAAATGCTCCAGTTTATGAGATTGAATGTCGAATTATTATGCTTGTGGTTTCCGTCGCCTTCTTTAGACGAATGTGAAGCCATTCCTAACATATGCGAAGGGGGTACATGTAAAAACACTCCAGGAAGTTTTAGATGTGAGGTAATTAATTAATTATTTTTTGAGCCCTTTGCTCTGCGATTTCTTAAAGTTCTTTAATTGCCCCAAATATTTTGTCTTGCTAAATGTTAGTCTTTACTTTTAGTGTCCACCTGGACAAGCACCAAGGGAAGGTGGCTCGGGACCCTGTGAGGATGAAAACGAATGTCTCAAAGGTAATACATAAAACTGTGGTGTCCTTTTTCCTTTCATCCGAAATTTTTGCAAATTTAAATCCGTTGAAATATAGATAATGTGTGTACCGATGGGCGTTGCATTAACACGGAGCAAGGTTACTATTGCATATGTGACAGAGGATTTATTCCAAGTCAGGACAGAAAATTTTGCATAGGTTCGAAAGTCATTAACAATATAAAAATAGTCCAAAAAATCAATAATGATTTCAGGAGAACAAGCAAATCATGGAATCGTTCGATTTAAGTATATATATGATTCTCTGATCTGCTTGTTACGCATACCTCCGCACGTGTGTATCATGTATGTATTAACATTTTGCACTATTTCTGGCATACGTTAAGATGCACGCCAAGGAAATTGTTTTACGTCCGTGTTGCGAGGAATATGTCGAGGCAAGCTCTCCGTGAAGCTGACCAAGCGAGACTGCTGCTGTGGGATGAACATGGGCAAAGGATGGGGCGATGAGAACAACTGCGAAATGTGCCCCACAACGGACAGTGGTAAGCACAATTTTGTTGCCGGACAATTTTTGCGTCCTTTACAAATTAAAAGACTTTATGGGACCCAAGACATTCATAATAATATACTCGTGTATCTACAATATGATATGATGTCTTTTACCTATTAAATATGTATGCACATGGGTACATTTATGTATGTCTTGCAGACTAGAAAGTCAATGGTTTTTTGGAGAAAGGACGATGTTGAACTAATATTTGTTTATTTGGTTAATCTTAGATTCACATAAGCTTTGTGTGGAACCAGGACTTTTAATGCAAATTGATGGTGCGTGATTTATTTTTGCACTTTAACTAATCAGCATATACGTGTACACATGTGCGTATAGAGTCTACGCACATGTACAGACATCTTAAAGAACTTTTTTATGTCCTGCTCATCGTTTTGTACAGAATGCGGCCTTCGTCCAGATATTTGTGGTAAAGGAAAATGTATCGACATTCCTGATGGATACCGCTGTGAATGCGGTAAGAAACCCATGGCACACCTTTCAAGAAATTCCTTCTTTACAAACTCTTAAAAAATGCTGTCGCTGTGAATCGAGATAATCCATGCCCTGAGATGAATAGATTATGTAATTACCAAACATTTTAAATATGTATTCACAGATCCAGGACATATTCAGCGATCTCCAATGGCTCCATGTGAAGATGTAAGTGAACGGTTTATTTTTAGTTCAGATAGCGATAAATTTCAGATATCAAGATATTCAAGTATATTATTAAGTATAACAATGTCCTGGATATGCAGATTGACGAGTGCATTGTTAATCGTCACCAAACAGCTTTATGTCAAGGAGGTAAGTTCGTTTGCTTTGGAAGTAAACCTTAGTCAAACTTGTAAAAGTGTAATGACACATGCATTTGCTACTATGTACCTACATCTCCATGTACGCCATTCTTTCAAATTATATGGAAAAGTAGGTATATAAAATTGACATGTTATTTTTTACTATAAACCATGGCAGGTCGCTGTGTTAATAACATTGGATCTTACACTTGCATATGCCGTGAGTAACTTCATTTTATCATTATACTTAAATTACGAATAGGTTAATTTCATTGTTTGTTTTCATTCCATGCGTATGTAAATACCTAGTTCTCATAGAATATTCTAGTATATAAGTCTAATCTTAATTTTAATTACGGTCCTCAGCACAAGGATTCGATGTCTCGTCTGACGGAAAATTCTGCATTGATGTAAGCAGCACATTGCCCTTTCTTTGAAATAATACACAATCAATTTTATACTTGGTTCTCATTTATTCGCTTCTGGAATATATCTCTCATCTTCCTGATTCTTTGCGTGTTATTTCAGCATGATGAGTGCAGCGAGTCTGGAATGTGTGCAAATGGAATTTGCATCAACAGTGAGTACATCACAATGCAAAACATCACGCAGTTTTCCAGCCACTTGTACCATTGGTTACATTGCGCTACAACTTTCTGTGAATGATTTGTTGCTTTGAAACAGTGGACGCATCTTTCAAATGCACATGCAACGAGGGCTACATCTTGTCTCCCACCGGACACTCCTGCATTGGTATGAAAAACATTTGCATGTACATTTTTAGATGCAAACTCTGATAACTTTCTCCGCTCTCCGTTTGCATCTTCATAAACAAGTCTGCAGCATTGGACAATAGAATATCAATCATTTGTATATATTTATTTATTTATCACGTGCATTCTGAAAACTGATTAATCGCCATCATACTTCACCTTACCAAACATGGAATCCTGGTACATGCAACCATTAATGATTTTTTTTCTGTAAAAGATCAAAACGAATGTCTCGAGAACCCCCGCATTTGTCTCTCTGGAAGATGTGAAAACAGTGAGTCGTTGCAAATGTCATAATGATTTATAATGATTTACTATGGGTTTGCAAACATGGTGTCGTCTTAATCATTCATCTTCCTTTCTTGCATGCATGCAGCCCCTGGATCCTACAAATGCGGTCAGTTGATTTTTCATAATTATGATCTTGCACTATGCAAACTACAGACGCACATGTTTCATTATGCATTTTTTCAGTCTGTTCGGAAGGATTTACACCTACGTTTGACCAGGCCTTTTGTGTCGATGTATGACAAGTGTCGTTGTTGCGTAGAATGAACAAGAGTATGAATTTATCATTGTTTTGTTTAAATAGAAAAATGAGTGTGCGGAAACAGGAATGTGCAGCCATGGCCGTTGTGTTAATCTGGATGGAAGTTTCAAATGTGTTGTAAGATTAAGTTACACCTTGTTGAATAATATTACGTTTTCCATTATATGTTGTATGCGGATCTGTCCATTCGTGTTTGTTATTTCCATTGCAAACTAACCTTTAAATGACTTAATTTCTTAGTGCAACCCAGGCTATAAATTAGGACCTACAGGGAAACATTGTGTTGATTTAAATGAATGTGACCAGCACGTTTGTCAAGGTGGTCAATGTTTTAACGAAATCGGTAAGTTCCGTTTCGTGCAGTTATTTAGACACATATCTGATTATCATCGATTCTGTTTAATTGTGCATATAAATAAAATCATTTATAGGAAGTTTTAAATGCGAATGCTTTGCTGGACTAGTCTTGGGCCCTGATGGTCGCACTTGTTTAGGTTTTAACATTTTACAATCCTTAGGATGACCATTGCCATATGTAGTAATACTGCTTATTATTGTTTTTAGACACACAGAAAGATCTTTGTTTCAAATCATACAGAGATGGTTTGTGTTTGGAACCATCACTGCTTCCCGTTCCAAAATCAACGTGAGATTTTATCCTGTTTTTGGTTCTTCATTTAATTTTAATATTTCTCAAATTGCAATAGTATTATTTACATATCTCGTTGAAGCTTCCATAGGGGCCACACCTTAAATATGTTATGTTGTGTTGTTGAACGGGAGATGGACCCTACAGAAGCTTCAAGACGATATGAAATATAAGTCATACTTTTCATGATAAAACAGTAGCGGAACCATGAAATTGTTTAACTGAACTATGTTCATTTTCAAACTATAATACTTGAACATTTTCAAAAACAGGTGTTGTTGTTTTGGAGTTGGGTCCGTCATGGGGTGGGGGACCCCTTGTCGTTCCTGTCCTTTGCAAGGAACTGCTGACTATGACATGCTTTGTCCTCATGGAACAGGCATGACTCACACCGGAGATGGTTAGCAAACCATTAGAACATTTGATCCCGAACTTAAAAAGCACACAATTTACAACATTCTATTTATATTATTTTTGATAATTTTCGCAGACATTAATGAATGTGGTCAGTTGATTTTCGTAATTATGATCCTGAAATATGCAAATTAATGGGGACGTACATTTCATATATCTCACATACAGCCCAAAATCCAAACATTTGTACCAACGGTGCATGTGAAAACTTGGTGGGAACCTACCGATGCATTTGTGGTACGAATATTACATGCTAATTATTACGCATTTGCAATATTTGCAATCTAGATTCATATTGCAGATCGCGGATATCAAGTCGATTCCACTGGAAAACTGTGTTTAGATGTATTTTACTTCACAGTACGGCATGACTTTAAGATACATATTTAGTGAATTTAATGTTTTAGGTCAATGAATGTGAAATGGACGACTTGATTTGCGGTGGTGGTCTGTGTAAAAATAAAATCGGCAGCTTTCAGGTACATATGTCCATAGATATGTCTGAAATAGATATGTAGATATTGCATACAATTGATCTCTTGATTATAAAGTGTAAATTAATACAACTTACTACCTTTTAGTGCATTTGCCCGGTGGGTACTCAGTATGATCCTCGCACTCAAGTGTGTCAGGATATTGGTAAGTTAGCTCAATATTTATTGAGATTTTTAAGCGTAATTATCTTGAACTTCAAGACTTGAAGTTCATAGTTTGGTCTATTATGCTATTTTTCAGACGAATGTATTGATTCGAGCCAAGAGGTTTGCACAAACGGCAGATGCAAAAATACGCAAGGTATGCGACTATTATCTATGTGCTGGTATTCATATAATGAATTCTAGAGATACGTAAAGGTTTTGTTGATTAGGCTCTTTTGACTGTGACTGTTTTGATGGGTTTATATTGGATCCGACCGGAAGATTTTGCATTGGTAGTAACATAAGACCTACGAAAGGACACTAATATCAATATGTAATAATTATATAGTCAGAGAATTATTTCCTGTGTAGATAACAGAAGGGGCAATTGTTGGACGAAGGTCGTTGGTGGAAAATGCGAAGGGAATCTGAGACTGCCCATGCTGAGAGAAGAATGTTGCTGCTCCATCGGCGTTGGGAAAGCATGGGGATCACCTTGTTCCGTCTGCGATCCGACGCTTTGTGAGTGCCAACCAGGGTTTGCGAAGGTATGTGCAATAAATTCCGAAAAGTTGAAGCATTCTTTCTCCAAACGTCTAAATCAAGTAGTATAAGTACATAAACAGGGACAATCATAATTGTGCTAATATTACAGGTTGATGGAAAAGCGTGCACCGATATTGGTACATGCAAATTTATGACAATGAAAAATATGTACAAAGAAATATGAATAGATGAATTTCAAGTAAATCTACCCCTTCAATTCTAGACGAGTGTGCCATGAATCCAGGGATTTGTTTGGGTGGGGGGACCTGTGTTAACACGGAAGGTTCATTTACGTGCAGGTTAATTCCACTTGCATACAATATGAAAAGATGCATGTGTTTGTGGTACTGCATTACTAATAAATTACAATTATATATGTGTACAGTTGTCCTCCTGGCTTACAATTGGAGGAGGGAGGAACAAAGTGCATTGACAGACGCGAAGAACATTGTTACATGCATATCAAGCACGGTGTTTGCCAGCGACCTTTGGAAGGGTACTTTTTGAGAGCCGATTGCTGCTGCACAGGTATTTTCGTCTATTTTACATGTTTATTCTTATTAAGTACAATCAATCCGTCACCCACATGTGAAAATAAATTAGAATAAAATGAATGAATTCCAGTTGGCAAAGGGTGGGGACGCGACTGTTTGCCATGTCCACGACCTGGCAGTGAAGCAATGCAACAACTCTGTCCCCGAGGACCAGGGTCTATTGGTCAAAAAGATGGTTCGTGTCTCGAGTATCCAAATTGCTCCTAGAAATACATTCTTAATTAAAGCTCGATTTGACTTAATTTCCAGTTAACGAATGTGCCTTAATTCCAAATTTATGTGAAAATGGACGCTGTCGAAATGGTAAGTGAATGTCGAAATGGTAAGTGAATGTCGAAATAATGATGCACCCCACACTGTCGAAATGGTCCGTT
This sequence comes from Folsomia candida, assembly GCF_002217175.1. NCBI lineage: Eukaryota > Metazoa > Arthropoda > Collembola > Entomobryomorpha > Isotomidae > Folsomia > Folsomia candida. The sequence goes on along the minus strand of NW_019091193.1, from coordinate 15,904,289 downwards.
TCTCAATTTTTCGCTTAATTGTGTACAATTGACTGATGATTTGTTGTATTATGCTGTAGTCGTTGGATCGTTTACTTGCCGATGTCACCAAGGGTTTTCTTTAGATGAAGATGGAATAAAGTGCATTGGTATGAACCTGAAATATATTCACGCACAAAAATAACAAGTTTTTTATATACAGAGGGCGTAATATAAAATTTAAAAATGTGTTTTTGGTTTCAGATCTCGGTAACAATGAGTTTACATATTTCATATCGTAATCATAATTATGTTTATAATAAGAAAATTTTATTTCTAATAATTTTCAAGACGAATGCTCAATCATGCCAGGTGTTTGTGGGAATGGTATGCTTGTACATTTAATCAAAATAATTATGCAAATCCGTGGAATCAAAGTCGCTCTGAGACTATGATCAATAAATAAATCAGGAAAATGTGAAACTTGTTTGATTCTTTTGCAGGGACATGTAGAAATTTGCCTGGAAGTTTCGCTTGTGATTGTGAGGACGGTTTTGAATCTTCAATGATGATGCAAACGTGCATGGGTATAGTTTATTATTTTTTGATGGTTGTATGTATCTAGTAGAATAATTAATAATAATTCTTAAATAATTCTTATATAAAAATTATAATTGTTTACAGACAAGAACGAGTGCCAATTAACTCCCGGATTGTGTAAAGGCGGCAGATGTCTGAATGGTACTGAAATAACAAATTAATGAGCCATTGTGTAACTTGTTTTTATCCTAATTTTGTTTTTGACGTTGATTCAGTTCCTGGTAGCTTTAGTTGCATCTGTCCTCCAGGACTTGAATTGACTCCGGATCAGAGAGAATGCAAAGACATTGTTCGTACACGTCCACATCATTATTTTTAAATTGAAACTATGCTTGAAATTAGTCTTGTCTCGATTTGCACTTATAGGACGAGTGTTCTAGAACAAGTGGAATATGTTCTAATGGGGTATGCGAAAATCAGTTGGGCACGTATCAATGCGGGTAAGCAGGGGGAATCCTTGTAACTAAATGATAGTTTATGAGAGTTGACATTGTCAACTTTGTAATGAAATGACAATGGTTTTATTAGTTTAAGGAGTATAAACCAGATTAATGAAATTAGTCAAAAAGACTATTATTTAAGAATATGCAATATTTGTTTTTTATAATTCTTTAAGCTGCAATGATGGCTACCGTCAAATCGGGAATAATCGTGCTCATTGTGAAGGTAGGTTAATTAGTCATACTTACAAGGGACACTCACGACCTGTCGTTTGAGTCCAGGGTACCCACTATGTTTTTCAGAATCTACTAGGACCCCAGATGAAGGATTCATTCATATTTCCGTGTAAAACTCATATTTGGCGCCATGGCGTGGCGCCAAATTCGCCAAATTTGCATGTTTTTATTTTTGAAACCGCTATAACTTTTGAAAACCTGTACGGATTTTCAAAATTTTTGGCAAAAATCATGACAAGGAGTTCAACTTTCGTATCCAGTGAAATTTTTTCCAAAATTATCACTTTTAACTTTTCGCAAAATTTCGTAATTTTCTTATAAACGGGGGTTCGTCGAAAAAATGCTAAAAATATTTCAAAAATTAGAAATTTTTTATTTTTATTTTTTTCTCAAAAATTTCAACTTTTGTGATCATTTTAAGTATAAAATTTTGAAAATCCGACATAAACTGCAAAAGTTATGGGGGTTTGAAACTGGTCGAAAATGCAAATTTTGAAGTTTGGCGCCACGCCATGGCGCCAAATATGAGTTTTACACGGAAATATGAATGAATCCTTCATCTGGGGTCCTAGTAGATTCTAAAAAACATAATGGGTACCCTGGACTCAAACGACAGGTCATGAGTGTCCCTTGTTAGCCAGAGTTCCATGTTTTCGTCTAACGTTATGTAATGTTTTATTTTAAATTAACTCGCAGATATTAACGAATGTGAGGTTAATAACGGTCAATGTGATTCTATTTGTCTAAATACTCCTGGTGGTCATTCATGCGCTTGTTTGCCTGGATATATGGTAAGTAAAGTATACCTGTGTCACCTTAACATCGCATATCGTACTATACATAGGAATTATTTACTTTGACTTTATTATGTAATGTTGGTTGGTTCCATCAAATTTTGATGATCAAAATTACATGCATTGAATCATGTCGAATGCAAAACATCGTCTTTATTGTTCTAGACTTATGCATTCTTTCTTTCAATGTAGCTACTCATGGATGGAAGAACCTGTGTAGGTAAGAGACGAATTTGGTTCATAAGCATGTAAAACCTACTGTGTGCAGTCTTGTTATATAGCTCGAGTCAAAGTTATCAAACTATACTATTCATAAACCTTGAAAATGTTCCCATAATCCAGCATGCAAAATTTCCGTTTTTTCGACCAATTTCAAAAACCAGTCCTGCTGGGTGCATCTCGCAAAAGTATTTGACATTAAATTCTTTAGTCTGCCTTTAGTACCCATGCCCTTGATACTGAATTTCAGCTTTTGTCAACTAATTTCAAAAAGGTGGTGATCACCCAGGTCTATCCCCCTGGCATGAAATCCTAAAATTTACTTTATATTTCTTAATCTGGTCGAATCCTATAGTTTCATGCAAAAGACCATTTTCGAAAATCAGTGGGGGGTCACCTACTGCCCCCCCCCAAAAAAACTAATTTCAACCTTATGACGGTATATTTCCGGTTTAGTACGCATATCTGTATGACCAATTCCCCAATGTCAGCTTCTGCGACCATTTGGAAAATTCTGCACCAACGATCTCACACGATCTTTATGACCCTCTTTACTCCTCATCTGTCCAATACTACATGTAGCGTATGCCAAATTTCAAGTCGATAAGAAGAGTTTAACGGCAGTTACGACGAGATAGACAGACGGACATGATGGTTCCATAAGCCTTGACTCCGGCTAAAAACTCATTCTCTGTTGCTTGCACATTTTTTGATTTTTGATTGCCAATATCCGTTATGGAGTAATGTTTAGGCGTTGTGTGGCGATTTCTGAAGATGACAACCTGAACCTTCACGTGTTCGTTTTCTTTTTTATTACTCTAGATGCTGATGAATGTAACGACAACCGAATTTGCAATGGTGGCAAATGTAAGAATATCCCCGGAAGCTATTCTTGCGAGTGCACTGCTGGACTAATGCCCTCGCCCGATGGGTCAACTTGCTTAGGTAATTATTTAGTGCGCCCACGCCTCATAAAGAACCATCCAATAACATGCACGTACATGCATATGCAGATGTAGACGAGTGCAGAGCTGACCCTGGAGTTTGTGGACCTGGGCGTTGCGATAATTCAGTAATAATAAGTTACCAAGAAGTTTAGCGCTTTACATATTTAGTTCATAAAAAATCATAAACTGTACATTAATCCCTCTTACAGGTTGGATCATTTGTATGTTTGTGTGGTAAGTCTCCACTTCAAAATGAAATTATGCATATTTTTTACTGTCAATTTGACACGAAATATTCGTGAGCAAAAGTTATCAATAGTTTCTTATGAGTTCAGATACTAACTTAAAATGTGATTTTAAGGTCCACAAATTCATAAATATTCATAAATCATAATTTTAATTTAATTTAATTTATTCATACAATAAGGCACTCTACTATGTAGGACATTGCACCTCAAGGATACATTCACATTACGAAGTATAAAATAAGTATAAATAAATAATAAATAATTTTAGATGATGGATTCTCCGTCCGCCCAGAACTGGGCCCATCTTGCATTGATGAAGATGAGTGCCTGATGGGAAACTATATTTGTTCTCACAATGCAGAATGCATTAACACCGAAGTAAATTTTAATCACTTTCGCCACGTGTGTATGGATGGATTGAACATTGATTAAATGACATTTACATGTTAAGGGGTCGCATGATTGTCGGTGTCTGGATGGTTTCAGTGGGGATGGAACTGTGTGTCGCGACATTAATGGTAAATCTTGTTTGCACATACATTTACTAGATTTGTCTGGCATAATAAGTACGATGAATGGACTTTAGTTTAGATGAAAGCAAATGATATATTATGTAATTAAGCTGATTAATCATTTATATATAAATATATTTCATTTGAATTGTACTGAATTCCTTTAGAGTGTCAAGTCAACAATGGAGGTTGTCATCAGGATGCTCAATGTATCAATACTGACGGTTCTTTCCGCGTTAGTAATAATAAGTAACGATTACATATATTTAATGTGATTATATAAGGATTTTATACAATTTCAGTGTGCTTGTGACCCTGGATTTGAAGGAGATGGAATCAACTGTCTGGACATTGGTACATGATCAACTGGACATGTTCATGTTTTTTTTACAAAATATCGAAATTGAAATATATAAATGAATTAATTCGATGCAGATGAGTGTTCAAACAATCCCAATTTGTGCGATAACGGCCAATGCTTGAACCATCCAGGATCTTTCCGTTGTGAGGTAGTTCAAAGTTCATGTATTTATTAAAACTACATATAAACTTGATTGAGTAATGATTTTGTTAATTGTTTTTATTTTTCCAATTCAGTGTGACATGGGTTTTATGTAAGTCTAATTACAAAAAGTTAATTTTTTCAATTAATCGTCCCATTGTAATGTGTAAAATGACAGATAATTTTGCATTCATTGCAAATATTTATAATGGTCTGGCTATTAATAATAGGAACCCTGATGATGACGATCATTCCTGCACAGGTTATTGCATATTTATTTACTACTTCTTTCACCTTTTAAAATTTTTATGGTGACAATAAGTCAATAATCTATTCGTTTTTTGTTCTTCAAATACTTTAGACATCAATGAGTGCGATATGTTTCACCAACTTTGTGTTTTTGGGCGTTGTGAAAAGTAGGACCATTCATACATAGCTTCTTTATTAAATGTATTGGAACAAAGCTACTAAAGGTCAATCGTTATTTAGTATTCATGGAATGTTCCGCTGCGTGTGCAATAAAGGATATCAACTCGATCCTTCTGGAGGTAAGAACAATAATTGATAATTTGCATTTTCAATTTTTTAAATGATTAATGCTGCTTTATTTGAACCACATTTCGAAATTTTGGGTAGGAAATTGCACTGATGTAAGTATACGTACAGTTGTACATATAGATTCTATCACTATGAAAGGGTTGCTTTATTGCATACAAGTGTTTCATACGTATTTTCAGATAAACGAGTGTGAAAATCCTCATTCTTGTCTTTACGGAACTTGCATAAAGTAATGATTTAATTAAACAATTTGTGACTTCGTATACTATTAATACATCAGTGGTTTTGTAATTGTCTGTAATAATTTCTTATGTCTAGCACTCCTGGAGGATTCACATGTTCATGTAATTTTTATAACTTATGTATTTATTTCCTGTTTTACCGCGAAAGAATTATGTCTTTAACAAAATTTTTGCACAGGTCCTCCGTACTATGAATTAACTGAAGCTGGAAATGCTTGCGTTGGTTAGTGCAGACATTATGTGTGCGAAATGGATGCCATTTAATTCTATGCTTAAATGTTTGATGATAGACAGACGAAAAAGCCAATGCTACCTGGACACGGGGGATGACTTTCCAAGAGGAAGACGACCTGGTCAGTTTGGGCGAAGAGAATGTGCTCGTCCAATTGGAGATCTCATGACCCGTGCAACCTGTTGTTGCTCAGTTGGTTCACTTTGGGGTATAACTATTTCTGCTAAAACAGAGCTATTTTCATTAAGAAAATTCAAATTATTCAGTTTATTTTAAAAACAATTAAAATTTAGAAATCTGTGTCTATGTTACACTTACATTACAAAAATTACAATAACTTACAACAGGTCCTTTATGTGAAGCTTGCCCTACAGCAGGATCTGACGAGTACAATACTCTTTGCCCCGGTGGCAACGGGTTCAGGCCGAATGGACAAACAGTAAGTGTTAATGTGTTAAATATTTAGAGTCGAAACGATTAATGTTTGTACATTTTGCAGACCGTTCTTGAAGATGTTGAAGGTAACTTTTGCATGCACAAATATGACGCATCCAATATACATATTTATAATTCTTAAAAATTTCAGAATGTTCTGAACTATCGCTGATTTGTACTCATGGGAAGTGCACAAACACATTTGGCAGCTTTATGTGTGATTGCGATGCTGGTTATAGATTGGATGTGTCAAAAGCCATGTGCATAGGTTAGCCTAATTTAAAACTTTTATTTCCAGCTAGTAGTTCGATTTTATTTAAATTTACATATTACACTAATAAATATTTATATAGACAGGAATGAATGTATCGAGCAACCTGATGCTTGTGGGGTATGTACGTTATAAATTACATAATGAGCTAAAATAATCGTTAGGCAAGGCATATGTAATGCACATATGCAGATAGAAATTCAGTGCATTAATCAATTGTAAATTTCTTCAAATGAACCCTACTTACACATGAATCAATTACAAACCAGGTCAATCTCTATTTACCGAAGGCAGTAATCATAGTACATCAACTGAAATCTATATAAATAATTCAATTTCTATCTCAGGAAACCAAATTTACTATCAATTTGTTGTGGGTGTCCACTATTTTCTTCTGTGTTTGAGCTTTGACCACCGTTCTCTCTTAATCCAAGTGAGGTCATGTTAATTTCGAGCAAATGTTAAAACTACCATGAGAGTGGCCGAGTCCGTAGCAAATAAGGCAGTCTGAAGTCAAAACTGGCTTCAAATTCGATCGTACTTTTTACTCAACTTTTACTTCCAGGTTGGTCACTGTATCAACGAAATCGGAGGATATCACTGCATAGTAAGTAAAAACTTGGTACATTAATATGCAAATCCCAAAATGCTAATAGGCAACACAAGAAGGATACTTCTAATAGACTTTAGTGACTCTTTGGCATATCTATTAAGAGAATAGTAAAAAGCCCCCAGTGATTAAACTCCATGAACCTGCTTTGCACCCCCACACCCGATGCAAGAGGTGAAAACAATTGAACTCCTCACTTTTAGTCTAGGCAAAAAATTCAGCTTTGATCTAATTTTTGAAATTATCACCATTCCTACTTACAATTAGATAGTTGTGATATTTTTCTTTGATACTTGTCACTAATCTAATTTTTAGAAATTTTAAAATATCTTGAAAAACTGATATTGATATTGGGTATCATATCACAGTTATCCAAAATTACTATAAGGTGCAAGAATTTATAAAATCAGATAAAAATCAGGTTAACATGCAGAAATGAGTGGTAAATGCACTTTTGACGCATATCTATTATGGTCAAAGGGGATATGAATCTCGAAATATAGTCGCCTCAGAAAGTTTGGAAGTAGTTTTTTTCTATACATGACCAATCTAGTTTCCATACGTGAGTGTATTACTTGCGTATATATTACAATTATGATTATTTTCTTTTCATGCAAAAGTGCCCAGAGGGTTACATGTTACTTCCCAGCGAACGTAAGCATTTGAAGTTTTAACGGATTACTTATTTCTTGTGAAAGTTCACTGCGATGTTTATATTGGTGATAGGAGAATGTGTTGACATGAGAAAGGAGCCATGCTATATGGACTTCAATACAACAACTCTCCAATGCGGTCATCCCATGTCATCTCGACAAACAAAAATGTTGTGCTGTTGTTCGATGGGGTAAGTTAATATTTCATTAGGAAATTCATTTCGGAAGTGAGACAGCTCAAATTCTTTAAAAATATTAGCTGACAGAACTGCATTGACAGAGCTGAATTCTTAAACTTTACAACATAATCAAAAAGTTTCAAGTTTTGTAGGTTTTGAGGTAATTAAGTTAGATGAAATACGTAACTGGAAGTGGTGATGACTCTAGAACAGACTGCTGACTATTACATACTGCGTACTTCTTATGCAAAAACAAATGCTTGATGATAAACATTTTTAATGAACCCAATAGGGCTGCATGGGGAGATGCGTGCTTGCCATGTCCTGCTCCTGCTTCAGGTGTGCCTGGTTAAAAAATATTTTTAAACGTCTCTGTTGCTAATGAAATTACTCTGAGTAGCTGAATACACGTCATTGTGTGGGCTGCGACCAGGACAGATTGTTAATCCTATGACAGGTCAACCAGAGGAAAGTAAGTACCCAGTTATGTATGACATGACAGTATCCCAAGATCACTCACCACTCAACGAAAGGTGTGTTGGCGGTGTTAATAATAATGTCTTTTGTTTCTCTGACAGTTGACGAATGTTCATTAGTGCCCAATATGTGCGGCAAAGGCGTTTGTGTCAATACTCCTACGTCTTTTCGGTGCGATTGTAGGCTGGGTTTCGTTTATGATGAAGTTGCCCATACGTGCGTAGGTACGTTTCTTTCAGCCCCAGCATAAAGCTAAGTACATCTCTGGCTGTACTTTTTTTCGTTAAACTATTTATACTGTGACCAGCTAGAATGTATTCACAAGCATTTTCTGAAACATACTCTTTTGCGACACATTTTTCTGTGTAATGTGATATTGATGCAGGAATCCATGAATTCGTTCATGGTGGAAGCATAATTTTTACTTTGATTTAAACATGAAAGCTAATTACTGGGTGTACCTTTGCATATTAAAGGTGCTTCAAATGTGCATTGATTTTTCAATTATGATCTTATGTAGATTATATGCATGTTTTGTGTCCATATGTATATACTTTATTTAAATACGTAGATATGTTTCTGAAATTAGTAATATGTAATCCGTATTTAAGATTTCAAGTCGTATAAACCTTTCACCCCACAGATATCGATGAATGCAATTCCGGGGTGTCAAATGTACCGTGTAGAGGAATAGGTTGGCCTGACATTCATTATCATATTGAAATATAAAATATGGCGGATCTGAGAGTTAATTGCATGCAATTGTAGATTGCTTTCGTGGTGGAAACCCATGCCAAGGAAATGCCGTATGTGTTAATATCCCTGGATCATTTGAATGTCGCTGTCCGTCAGGTAACCCACTAAATTAATTCGCCTAAATGCAATTATATATGTCTGGTCAAGCAAACCCAAAAAAAGGTAAAAATAAAGTGACCAGTAATTTTTAAACTGGTAGAGCTTGAAAATTTGAGATGAAAATTTGGAAATTTGAGATGCGATTTTGTAATTATTCATCGTTTCGGGTTATTATGTGTAAATTAGCTCCTTTATCCAGCAATTTTAATATTAATTATACTTATTAAAGTTTGCCAGGAGAAGCTCCATACGTCAATGATGTGCTTAATTAGCAAAGCTTACAATTAGTCTCAAATTACGTATTTACCAGTTTTGACTTTTGGTTCAGAGGGGTACAGACTTGACCACAGTCAACGAGGATGCCAGGATATCAATGAGTGCAATGAGCGGATCGGTATTTGCAGTAATGGAGAATGTAAAAATTTTCAAGGCAGTTTCCAGTGTCAGGTAAGCGTCATAATGCCAATATTTGTTTCAAACTAGGATCAGCCCCTAGAAGTTTAGGTTAGGTTAGAAACTCTTTGTTCAGCAACCTGCAGATTTTTGTTCTATTCTAGTGTCGTCCGGGTTTTATGCTCACCCCAACGCGAGATTCTTGTATTGACGTATGTACCCTATTGTAGATACCTAGTTTCATAACTCATGATCACTCTTTGTATCCATAATCATTCGTTTGTTAAAAGATTGACGAGTGTCAGAGAAATCCCAACATGTGCTCAAATAATGGAACTTGTGTAAATATTTTGGGTAAGTATCAATAAATAAAGATTTAATATTATCTTACCGTTTGGCTATATCCACAGGTTCCCACAAGTGTCTTTGCAAACCAGGCTTCAAGCTGAGTTCAAATAATGATTGTGAAGATGTAATTTTTCTAACGTGCTTAAAAATAAGTCCTGCTAAATCCTTGGGCATTTGTCGGACTGTTTTTTATTAACTTTTAGATGGACGAATGCCAAATGATGCTTTCTCATGCTTGTCGACATGGACGTTGCATAAACTTACCTGGCTCCTTCACATGTCAATGTATGGGTGTACAGACGCACTGATTCCTTTAGTATCTACTGACTCACTTCGGATTGGTGTCTTAATATTCCTTTAACTATTTCACAAAACAGGTGCTGAAGGATACACGCTTACCTCGGACGGTCAAAATTGTCGTGACGTAAACGAATGTGATGAGGTGGGTGAAAGTACATACATCCACCTGGACTTCAGTAATAAGCTTCGATCTGTATAATTACCTGGTGCCTCTTATTTGTTAGATTCCAAATACTTGCCCCAAGCCAGCCCGCTGCCAAAACGTCATGGGTTCACATATGTGTACATGTCCTCCGGGTTTTGAGTTGTCATCGGATGGAAATTACTGTAGAGGTGTTGCGTATATATCAATTATAAAATGAGAATGATCAATTGCTAATTAGCGCATGTTTTGTCAGATCTCAATGAATGCCAAATAAACTCAAATTTATGTTCCGACGGAGTTTGTATTAACACGGATGGAGGGTTCGTCTGTCAATGTAAGCAAAACGTACATTGCTACCATGTGTCATGAATGATTTTAATTAGAAAATTGTTACAACGCTACTCGACAATCTCAGGTCCTGAAAATTATGTCCTCAGCTCTGACGGGAAGAAGTGTGTTGATATAAGGCAGGATCTTTGTTATGACAGCTTTTTGGGAGGTATATATCTCGTATCAAACATTCTGATTCAAAACATTACTCGAATTATAAACAAAATTGCCATGCTTCAATTTAGTCATATCTAACATCATTAACTTGTATTATATTATTTAAAATTGGTATTGGTATAGGTTCTTTTGGTCGTGGAGTATGTAGTAAATCGAGACGCGGATATGTTTCAAGAATGACATGCTGCTGTACTGGAGGTAAGGATTCATGCTGTCCAGTTATAAGCCAATTTCGAAAATAATGACACAAATTGTGTCACATTATGCTAGTCTCACTCCTCAGTCACACGTGGTTGCATTAATTAATATTTAGCAAATCTAGTTATATTTATTTAAAACCAGGTAAGGCATGGGGATCGTCTTGCGAATCCTGCCCAGCCATTGGAACAAGTAAGATTTGGCAATATGATTGAATATCAAAGTACTGATGTTTGTAAAAAATATTTACTGATTTACTGAAAAAAATTTACTGATTAATGTGTTGCAGGGGAGTTCAAAAAATTATGTCCTGACGGGATTGGAAGGTATGCACGTAGACTAATAAAATTAACAAGTATTGTATTTTTAGAAAATGTTCATAGGAGCGTGTTAGTTAGTATTATGACATTTCCTAAAATTAAAAGTTGATTATTTTTCCTTATGTTATTTCTGTAGAGGGGAATCTGGACAAGATTTGGACGAGTGTTCCGTGATGCCCGACGTGTGCCAAGGAGGTAGACACGTACATTTAAATAGCATTTTAAAAGGGCCCCTGTTTCATCTCAATGTTCTTATTTCAGGTGAATGTGTTAACAGTGACGGTAGTTTCCGTTGTGAGGTAAGGCTTCTCAAATAATATTTTATGTTTTCTGAGGAACGTATTTATGTGACACTAAATATTTACCAATCAAATCGTCTTATAGTGTCCTCAGGGATACAAGCTCGATTCTAGTGGTGACAAATGTGTGGGTAAGAGTGCTTGCAAATTATGAATTTATAACGTCATTCAATTATCATGATCAATTTATTCTCCTAACATATTTTTTTCCAAGATGAGAATGAGTGTGCGTTGTGTAGTGGGGCAGATAGAACAAATTGGTAAGGCTCGAGTGCAAATAATTTTAAGGAACATGCAATATGTGATTTGTCATGCAATTGGTAAAATGGTTGCAGTACCAATGTCTGTGGAAATGGGACCTGCTTTAATGTGGAAGGTGGATTTGAATGTGGTGGGTTCCATTAAAAAGCTGCTGAATATTCTTTAAAAAAAATAGAAACGTAGTAGAGGCGAGCTGAACTGCAAAAATAATATGAGCACGCTTATGTTTATGTGTAGACTGCAATGATGGATTTGCGCCAGGCCCTAACCAAGTGTGCGAAGATATTGACGAATGCAGAGAAAGGAGTCACCAGTGCGCATTCAGATGTCATAACACTGTTGGTGGATATCGTTGTACATGTACGTAACGTACTAATTTAGGGCTCGCTAACTTTTTTCTACTCAAATTCATGCAATGAATAAACTATCTCTAGGCCCTTTTGGATTTGTTTTGGCACCGGATGGAAAACATTGTACAGATCTTGATGAATGTAGCACTCCTGTTCACAACTGCAAATTTATGTGCAAAAACCTTATTGGTTCATTCGCCTGTTTGTGCTCAGAGGGCTATGAGCAGGTACGCTAATTAGGATTTTATAATGAAAATAACTATTCTGATGATGATACAAATGTCCAATGAACGGATTTCAAATCAAAGATAGGTTCTGGCGACGACTGTAGAGATATTAATGAATGTGCTGCTCCAGGTTTGAATATATGTCGATAATTCTTAGCATGTTCCATCATATGTATTATAAAGTCATTGCAATCAAATTTTCAACTTTCCTCTGTTTAGGAGGTTTGTGTCAAAATGGACGATGTATAAACTTACCTGGGTCGTTCCGTTGTGAATGTTTTGAGGGGTTCGAGCCGTCCCAAGATTATTCGAAATGCATTGGTACCTTTACTTTGACAAATGTTTTATATCGAATCGAACATCATTATGTAAACATAATGTAAGATCATTTTCGAATTTTACTAGTACTTGATTTTGTTCCTCATTATAGACAGGAGGCAGGGATCCTGTTACAGACAATTAGTGGGCGGAAGGTGCGTCAGCCGAGAATCTTCTTCTCTGGCACACACAACGAAGGCTGACTGTTGTTGCACACGTATGTATTTTATATTTATTCATTGAAACAAATCAGCTACCCAAATTCGTATAAAAATCAATTGTAATAAAATGAATGAATTACAGTTGGCGTGGCTTGGGGGCTGGGTGACAGATGCGACCGGTAACATTCTTTTACTCTTAAATCTGCTGCACTGGGAAGCATTTAAAAATATAACTTGATTTTTAACAAGGTGTCCTCAACAAGGGACTCCATTGTATAAAGAACTTTGTCTAGAGTCTGGGTATTCAGTGGATGGTTCAGGTTGTAAATTATTGCTCGGAATGACTACATAATGATAAATATATACTGTTGAACGGGGTAAACTGAGCTATCAGCTATCTTTTTCTCTCTCTCATTAGATCTCAATGAATGTGAAATCATATCTGACCTTTGTAAGCATGGGACATGTGTCAATAGTAAGAAAACTATTTTCAGATCTTGTGTTATTACAGCTTCATTATTCTTCGATTTGAGATGTTGTAAATAAGTTTAAATAAATTTTATATATTTTCGTTAGCACTGGGCTCGTTTCGTTGTATTTGTGGTATGTTAACCATTTTACTATTTATTTATGCAATTTTACAAAATATGGATGAGTTCAATTTTTAAGATATTTATGATAATGGTTAATAATCAACGATAATTTTCTAATTAATTATTAACTTCTTCTTTATAGGCAAAGGATTCAAAGTAGATCCTTCTGGAGTTCACTGCTTGGGTAAGTCATCTACATTATGATTTTACCATGTTGAAATAAGCCGTGAATTATAGAAAAGTAATGCACCAAATACTATACACGGGTTCTCTTATTTTATTTTTACAGATGTCAATGAGTGTGACTTGACTCCAAAGGTTTGTCAACATAATTGTGAAAATACGGTGGGATCATTTTTCTGTCTCTGCAACACTGGTTTCACGCTAAGCAGCGATGGGGTTACTTGCAAGGACGTAATAACAATGCACATTATTCAGTTATGCATAACACTTTTGTGTGCACTATATTCTGGAATCATGCATTATTGTGTTATTTGTGTTGCAGATAGATGAATGTGCGACTGGACGTCACGGATGCCAACGAAAGGACGAATGTGTCAACACTCAAGGCTCGTACCAGTGTTTGTGTAGCAAAGGATTTTCTCAAGTGGGTGACCAGTGTTTGGGTACGGACTTACGATAATGCTTGATGTGGGGAAAATGAGACGAATATTTTCTGTTGCTTTACATGTGAATGGGTGCACAGATGTCAATGAATGTGACCAAGTTGGAGTATGTCCTCCACCTGGAACCTGCATCAATACCATGGGTAGCTTCAAATGCATAGTAGGTGACTTTTTTCTGACATTTTAAAGAAGATGAGTGTGATGAGTGGAAGCAATTTTGGAAATTGGTTTGATTTGATGTAGTGCCCACGCGGATTTACCACAGACTCGTCGGGCCAAACGTGCCTCGATAAAGGTTGGTTGTGTGATGATCATTTCGTGTTCAGCAGGGTGAATATTTTAAGGCTTGACCTAGGATTGATGATTTTGCAGATGAATGTACCGATGATGGAAAGGCGGACGATGCAAGATGTCAACATGGATGTGTCAATATTTTTGGCTCCTATCGATGCTCATGTGCTGATGGCTATTCGCAACATTATTATCACAACCAATGTGTCGATACAAATGAGGTACATGATACTAGTGGTCGCAGAGGCATGGGGACAGAGGGACAATGTCCCCACGGTTATTCGATGCCCCCATCATCTCTTCCCCTATTCTAAAATGCCCCCAGATATCTCCGTGGCCATTTCATAATACACAACTTAAATAATACCCAATGGATAGGAGAAGCTGTTTCTTGACAATGCAGCACAAGCATATAATTATGCAACCTAATCAAACAAATTCATTTGTGTCAGTGTGAAGAAGGTGCCTGTGGTGGTGCTGGTTGTCAGAATACACAAGGCTCATTCGTCTGTTCATGCCCTCCGGGATTCCAGTTTGACAATGGGATGTTGATCTGTGTCCAGGTTTAAAATTGCGTTACTTAATTTCCTTGTTAGTTTTTATGATGAAGGGGAAATGAAAACGTTAACATGACCAAATTTTATACGTTATCATGTCAAGATGAGTGGAAGTTGTGTCGGGAGTCCGTGCCAATTCGGATGCAGCCCTCACGGTCAGGATGGTTTCGTTTGTGGATGCCCACATGGCTATCATCGCATTGGACAAGGACATTGTTTGAACACAATTACTCCCCCAGCCTATGGTGGTTATGACATTGAAGATCCTCTCAGCAGCTCGGAAAACAGCGATCGATTCATATCAACAGAGGGCTGCTTTTCTTGCAAGGTGATATTTTCTTGCACAATAGCATTAAGATGTACATTGAACGCACATTTTGTAATAAAAACAATCTATATATCTGTAAAAGGTTGGAGCCTCCAGTAGATCTGGGCGTGGTCGTCGATCAGCAGAAAACCTGGAGACCAATGTAACAAATTTGGTTTTAACGCAACATCACAAAAATGAGATTAACGACCAACTGATCCTCATGGTGCCAATTGAACGTACGAGAGCTCGATATAGGATTTTAAAACTCCAACCATCGTTGAAACACATGGTCAGCCACATAAAAAATAATTATTTAAAAATACTCGCAACTTATGCCTTGATCTCATTCACTTTACAGAGTGCCATGAGATACGTCATAATAAAAGGAAATGAACACAACTTGTTTGAGGTGACTCGTGAATCGCCAGTGGGACTTCACTTTAAGAAAAAAATCAGTGTACCACGAACCTATGACTTAACTATAGTAGGATATAGTAGAGATCCTCAATATTACCATTTCAGCCGAAAGGATCCGTTTACGCTTAGACTCAGATTAATTATAACAAATTAGTGGGTTTCTTTATGTTTAGCCGAGTATTTCCTTGTTAATAATGTAATCTGCTACATGCAAACTTTCGCTGCCATTTTTCTAATGTCCATCTTGAAACGAGTTCCCAAATTCATAGTTACAAATCTGTTAAACTGCCATTTTTCTTATATCATTATCATATTTACAAAATACAATAATAATTAGTACGTCATATGTAAGTGCATATATTTATGAATAGAAACAATGAAATGAAATTAATCTCAATACTAAAATAAAACTAACAAGTAGTCAGCGAGCTTTAATACTGCTGAGTGGGTACTTTACATATTTAGTGTTTTATTAATATTTTAATATACAACAAATAACTATTTTATTTGGTAGCTATCATGCCTATGTTTTTTTCAGAGAATACAAATTCAATGTATGTATATATGTTGTATGTATATATTTGAATGCATATTTTACCTTTGACTTTAAGACAAATAAAAGTGCAAAAATGTTTGTTATTATTACAAAATGCAAAATTGTCAGTTGCATTATTAATTGAATCTAAATTTTGATAAATCCTGAAATCTATGAAATAAATCCCATGTGGCATATATGTACTGCACGCAAGTTGTGTATTCCAAAGTTGACAATAAATACACAGATTTTTCTTCCGAAAGTTGCCACTATTGACAAAAGGCTTCGGTTTGAGGAGTTTTCACCCACGCGATATATTACGAGGTCTGAATGCTATTCCCACACTTTCACCAACAACAAAAGACCGCACGCCTTTCTAAAACAAATGACAGCTAAACAATGCTCGATGGACATACATAAAAGGCAGAGGTCCGAAAATGTTGTGGGCTTCCAGGTAATATACCGTATTAAATCGGATACGATCCGCAGGAAACAACATTATTACGAGTTCCTATGAGTTCTGTCGTTGCGTATGTACATCATCGAAGAGAATCATCTTACAATTACAGTTTTTTCACATATGTATTGGCTCAGAATGACTAATAATGACCGCAGCTCTTACCCGAAAACCTGTATTTGTTCTCCCTGCCTAATAAAGATGAAAGACAGATTTTTCTACTTAAGGTCCATCATTTCAGTGGTGATGAATAAGGTATAAATAGGAAAAGGAAAAACGCAATAATAGTCACATAATACCAGATTCTCAGAGAGGATGAACACAATCCACTCCCATTTAGAGACATGTATCCTCCTTAGAGAAAATTGAAAAAATTTCTATCAGAAAACCAATCAGACTTTATCCGTGATTCACAAACTCTTGTTAAGACGTATCAATTTCTTTGGTGTCATTTTATACATACTTATCTCTGACCACGACGGAGAGCGCAAACAAATTAGACGAATCTAAATAAGGCATCTAAACAAAATTGTGTCTTAAAGTTTATTGAAATTAGCTGTTGAAGATACTGTGGTGGAGGAGAAGAAAAGTACGTAATCAGAGCGGGATACCTTTTCATTTTTATTTTCAAAACCCGTAGAAAATTAAACATGTACCAATCTGACTGAACATCAAAGTTCCATTTTTTGTATGTTGAATATTCTTTGTAAAAATGTCAGTACTTCTAATGCAGACCTGAAATATTCATTTCTTTCTTTTAACCCCCACCATTTTTCCAATTTCTTTTTAGAATAAATGCTGATGAGTCCAATTTTTGACGTAATGATTAGAATCTGTTTGTCATTGGTATATGTAGCTCACAATTGACGAAAGTCTCATTGTCCTGCTCAGTCATTGGTCTTGTCTCAAATGAAAAAGCTATAAAACGGGGTATCCTTCGTCACATTCTGAATTATTTTGTGCACAAAGTCGGATTGTGGTGAATGAGACGACGAGAGGAGTTCATTCATCGTCTTAAAATTTGTGTCTCAGTTTCCCCATTTCACACTTACCATTGGTTGGCAATAAGAAACACAAGGTATATTTTTAGGGGGGCCAGGTCCAGGGATGGCTTACCGATGGGGTAATACGCTTCGACGTGGTCGACGTTTTCCTGACATTTGCACCCCCAAAGCAGTAAGTTCAACGAATACTCGTCTGTATATAATAATTGATTGATTTGTATTACAACCAGTAAAGAAGAGCAAAAGTCTGAAAATTAAAACATTTTCCTGCAATACTTAACTTTTCTCTACAGTTAATCGTAATCGCACTGATCCTCTGCTGGAGAAACGGATCTAATGCGGATAATCACCACAAAAATCTACGACTCCGAGCCCCACCGAGCTACCTTGGCCCACTTGATTCTTCATTCAAAGACGGCATCGGCCCCTCTGACGAAAATGGGATTATTGGTCCTTTCGTAGGGAACATTGCCGATGCCGAAGAAACGCTGCATTCTCCCAAGCGTAAAAAAGACTGCGGAGGAATGCCATCAATCGGTGAGAGAGACGTTCTACGCTTCTTATTTACTCCAAATTTAGAGTTAATTAGCATACCTCGTCAAACATTGAAAGCAAAAACTCAAACGTTCGATTAGGAAGAATACATGTATGTAGTTCATGAATGTTTACTTGATTCGCTCCTTTAAACTGTTGTAGCG
Organism: Folsomia candida; assembly: GCF_002217175.1. Taxonomy (NCBI): domain Eukaryota; kingdom Metazoa; phylum Arthropoda; class Collembola; order Entomobryomorpha; family Isotomidae; genus Folsomia; species Folsomia candida. The sequence goes on along the minus strand of NW_019091193.1, from coordinate 15,886,005 downwards.
GCGAGAGGCTTGGTTGGTCCTACCCTGAAACGCGCATTTTTCGCCGCAACCAGGGAGGAGATGGAGGGAAAGATGCAGGAAGAAACACGGGAGAAGCGAGAGGTTAAGAGATCCGAGACCAACAATGAGCCCTCGCTCCCTTGGACGTGTGAAACTAAATATGAGTAAGGTCAAGTCAAGGCTCAACGCTGACTTGTCGGATTATTATTGCTTCGCTTCAGATTGATAACATGTAAATTTAGCTCATGTTTAGTTATTAACGAGATTTTTGTAGATGGAGAGATCACGGTGCGGATCACTACCCGAGATTTATTCGCACGGCGGATTGCAAGACGAGGAGTTGCTTCAATGGGTTCTTTAGGTAAGTCTTTGAGTATGCACGTACGTAACAGTGAAAGAAGAATCTCCTTAATTCCTGACATTTTTTTTTACATAATGTTGTAGATGCCGACCTCGCCGGTATAAAACCAAAGTTTTAAAACGAGTCTCCCCGTCCGACTCCACTTCTTGTGAGGAAGACGACGTGTCACTCCCTGAGAGCTTAAGGTCGCAGTGGCGTTTTATCACGGTGACCATTAGTTTGTGTTGTGATTGTGTGGGTCGTATCCCGGGAGCCGTAGAAGTGTAATTTTAAATCGCATTAATTGAGACCAGTAGTATATTTATAATGCTTAAAATCGCACCTTAGGCAAAACAATTTTTAGCAAGACTCCAATGCAAAATATGGAAAAAATTGATATACACTAGTCAATATTCACCAATTTTCTTTCTTTCACATCGTAACAGTCACTACAATTTATGTCATGTGCAGGCTAAAGTATAGTAATTGGTTTTTACTTAAATCGTTAATTACCTTATTCATCGGAATTTGGGACTAAAAATTCCTTGTTAGTGCGGATGACTTGTGCAAAAAATGTTAGCTTTTGTCAATGTTATACATTTTAGACATATATTAGGTGCATTTTATTTTTACACCAACCATAGAATTTCGCCAAGATGGCATTTCGAATAAATATAGATTTATATATATGCAGAATTAGTAGAATAGAATCAAGTTTTGAGTTTGCTGGATCTATGTATTACTTTGTAATTTTTGTGCTCATTGTAATTAACATGACTGTGCTTACCATTAACTTAATTGTAATTTGCGACTCAAAATATTTACAATGAGTCACTGACGCAAGCTCAAATGTAGATAGATAATACCATTTTGCTCAGAATTATGGGAAGTGCAACAATTAGTGTGTTAACGGTAGACATGTACATCTAGAGATAATGGTATAATTATAAATGTCCGTAGACATGTATGTAAAGTATTTGTTTAGTTGTGTCTATAAGACCCAACACAGATTTTAAATGTGTTTGTATCAATTTTAGTGTAATCTTGCATGCTCGTACAAATACAAGTGTGATACCTATTAAAGTATGGTCATAAAAGGGAGACAACGGGAAAGGTTCTTTATGCCAGATATCGCATAAAGTGTACATAATTTCATCCCCCATACAAAAAAAATGAAATATTAAATTAACTACTGTTAATAATATGTGTAAATTTGTAATATGTATAACGAATCACTTTCTAACATGCATGCTCATATGCAATGCAACACTGGAAATATCATATTTTTGAAGGAGCTGCCTATACTTTTGATGATATTGTATAAGTTTATGAATAACTGATCAATTGAACTCCCACCTGGAATTTTTCTTCTTTCTGGTATCCGAAGGTTGGTACAAGTTGCATGTGCTGTAGAGGGCACACAATTGTTAATCAGAAAAATGAGAATTATAGATCGGAGCTCGTCCATGTTTTATTATTCTAAATGGCACATAGATTGAAATGGTCTCTTACCATGCACTTCTGATCCTTATGTGGTCCAAACTCCAACCTGACAAGGATTGATTGGATTGAATCAGAGCATAACTGTAAACGTGCTGCTGTGTGCACTTCGATAGTTTCTGATTTCTGCCTTGAAGAAATCTGCAGGGAGCATTTGCTATCTGCCGATCACAAATTAGCTCATAAAATCGCTGCTTGATTCGATCATCTCGGTACAGCTCGACAATGTGACCTGATGTTTTTAGACATATTGCATGACAAGATTGAGTATCGAAAATATGCAAACTTATGTACATATATATGCACGCATAATATTGATGCTTACCAGTTCGATTTCGTCCATAATTGGGCTCAATTATTTCGAATCTTTGGGGACAACAAGACTTTGACGAGGAGCTGTCAATCATGGTGTCGAGTCTCTTGTGAGGTTTCTTGGCTTGTGATGGAAATGCCGAAGTATATGGGTGAAACCCGGTTTCAAATTCATCAAAATTCACCCAGTCGTCATTGTCGTAACTTGTCCAGCGTTGTCTCTCAATGTTTCGCTTGGAGAATTGTGTGGTTTCCAGGATGAGTCGTCTTCTACGTACGTATATAATTTCCCATGAAAAGAGGACATAGGTGTGGAGACTATGTCGAATAATTTTTTACTTACAGCAGTCTAGCCTGCTCCTTTTGTAAAGTCAGCTTTCTCAGTCTCAGCCCTCCATGTCGTTCTGTTTTAATGGCTGGAGTGCTGTTGTGCTGTTCTCTGCAGTGACTGTGAGTTGTCTCAACAAGTAGAATCTGCAACGGGAATGTGAGATTTCTTTGACAAACAGTAATCTAATGCAACTATTAAACATCTACAACTAAAATCAGCGTAGTTAGTATGGTTTCACTGAGGATGAGTTTGATGTACGTAATTGAATCTGATAATACCATGCACCTTCATTGAAACCATCTTTATTGAAACAAAGTAATGCAGTTGGTTCAAAAGATCTGATACTACACAGTGATGGTGGTGCTGATGATAATCACATAAGCTATGCACAGATGTATGAAATACCAACGACGCACACCTCACAAGTTGTAAAAAGGTGAAGACAGGTTGATTATGACCACAGAAATAATAATAATGTCTTGCCTATTAATGCAGTGATTTACTCGCAATGCCTCGCATAGTTTTTACGTTTGTATTTCTTGTCACTGAAAAACAAATATTGACAAAACCAATTGAACCCCTCTCATCTCTGATATAATACACTCCAGCCACCCAGTACAACCCTCAATAAATAAATTGCCACGCACGTTGAAGAATAAAAAAGAGGAATGTGACTGCTTAAATCATCACTTTCCTCTCTTTCCAAGCAAAAAAAAACTACATGGGTTTTGTTGAAAGTGTTCACAAATATGTAAAATCGGAGCTGGGGTCTTCTTCTCTCCTGCCAATCAAAGAGAAATACTGATGACGCAAAGCTAAGTAGAAAGGGTTGTGAGATGACAGAGAATTCAGAAAATATGAGTAACGCACATGAGACAAGAATTTGTCGAGGTTTTCAATGTGTCCTTTTTATCCGAACATACTCCTTTATTGTCAAGTGGAACTCGAAATGTTTCAGTAGATAGAAATGTGGTGAACAATTTACCTACGTATGTACATACATATATACTTATGCATGCATAGTACATAAATAGTTATATTTAAGAATAATGCAACGGTCTTATTCCCTTTGACAAGCAGTATCTAATGGGTCAAATTCTATTTAAATCTTTGCAAAAATCATTATGTTTGTGAATTATCAATGACTGGTTATTCATGTGAATTCCAGTCTTTAGACCTGTGCGTTACATTTACACCAAGCTGTTGTAAAAATAATTTTTAGTTGGCTCTAGTTTCTCAATCCGAGAAAAATTCACCACTAACAATGGAGGCGCAAACCATGTTCAGCCCAGATAATTTTGTGACCTTATTATTTTGAAAGAGCAAGTCTTTTCAAACAACATTTGGTTCGGCACTTGGGCAGATGCGCAAATTTCAGCACGTTATGGGCGCCGCAAGTTCGCAAAAACGCACGAAGTTGAGCTCGCGCTGGGCATTGCCCGAAAAATCGTGCGTTTTTGCGAACTTGCGGCGCCCATAACGTGCTGAAATTTGCGCATCTGCCCAAGTGCCGAACCAAATGTTGTTTGTAAAGACTTGCTCTTTCAAACTAATAAGGTCAAAAAATTATCTGGGCTGAACATGGTTTGCGCCTCCATTGTAAGATTGGAAATATGTGCATGCATTACTGGCTTAATCGTCATTTTCCATTAACGTTACCCATTTTTCTTATGTTAATCGGTGAGACAGGACAAAATTAAAGAAAAGTAGTCGATACGTGCAAATGTGTAAGTAAGGATCTCAAGGAATAGAAAACGAAAAAGCAATAATCTAAAATTATTTGTTTTTACATGGTTATAAAACTTTAGTAAAATGACGACTAAAACTGAAAGGACCAATAAATAGCTTACCCACATAAAGAGAAAATTTAACCCAATCCATTTCATCTTTCGAAATTTTTAACCGAACAAGTCGGCAGCGGTTGCACTGTATAATTTCTTCAGTCTCACGTTCCTCACATATTCCCAGCTTATAACATTTGTACATCCATGCACTTGATAAAAATATTATATGTTCATTGATATAGGTTCTTCAGTATTTAATTTATTTAAGTATGTGCAATTTGGGGCTACTCGACACTTTACAGTTCTTAGCAAGTTTTTGACACTTTTTATATAGTTTTTGGAAAATTTCTAATTTTAAATAACTCGGAAAATGTTCAACAAAATCACAATACGGAATATACGAAGACAAAATATGTTCCCAAAAGAGGAATCCAATTAAGCTATGAAACTAGTGCTTGAACTTTTGGAAAACCGACTTTATTAGGCGTTGCGTTAAGATGGGATATATCCCGACAACCAACTCATGTTATGTCACCCTGCTAGAGATCACTGGTAAATTTATTCACAAACAAACGAGATATCGGATCAACTGAAATGCGCGATGCACCCAAGAAGACGAAAACGAAGAAGAGGTTGAGATGCGTGTCGTCGATGATAGAATTAGTGCGTGGACGTGGTCATGTAGCTGTCATTGCTCCAATCCAACGAAGCAGCCATGGGGTGAAATATCTGAGATTATGATGACGATGACGACCACGATCGCAGAACAGTGAGCAGCTTGGCATGGTGAAGATATTGTTAAGTACCACACACACATGCGAAATAGGCCCTGGGGCTTGTTCTTCCTACCTCCGATACCTCCCACCTCTTCTGGAAATGCGACTTGGACTTTTGTACTACACGGGTTACTATGTATCTGCATAATCTAGGCAGTGATTTTTAGCCTTTTTAGCAGATCAACTACTGGAACACTCCAATTTGCCTCCTACTCTGTAGTGCCGAAGCGCTGTTTAGTTATAACGTGTTTCAAAACAAATCGCAAATGAAAGCAGACAAGAGCGAGCGAAAAGGCAATACAGAGTACTTTCGTATCTAAATATGTAAGCTCCATGATGAGTTCTTGTGTAGGCGAAGTTCGGATTGCAAAAATTCTTATAATCAAGTCAACATTTTCCAGAAACAAGAGTTTTTTCAATTCTCATGATCCCCGTTCAAACGAACATCTACTAATAAATAGGTAGGTTTGTAAACAATGATAAGTGAGTCAAATTGTTTTTACATCTGCTAATTAATGTCAGTACAAAGGTCTTTTAGCAATTTTTCTAAATATACGACGGTTATTTGCTACCAGGAACTGTTGCAACCTTTATACGCAGATTATTTTTTCGAATGGAAACATTTTATTATTCAGCAGCAAAATGGATCATTTAATGTACTTATATATAGCAGTAAAATCCGGCCAACAATGAAATCATATATGATAGTTTTTTGGTTTACATAAATATGTACAATCTTTCCCTCTATTCAATTCTTTCATTGTTTTTACAATGCAGCTGTCGAGCATTTCTTATTTGTGAGGTGACTGATATAGTGATGAGATTTGGCATTTTAGCTTATTCAGGATTATTTCGAAACATATTAGGAATGGGAGGCAAATGAGATCAATAAATTCTGCCACTAATAATAAGGGACTCACAAAAAGTTAGTTCAGAGATCGGGTTGTGGCTGCGTTTGTATGTTTATTTTCAGATGACAGCCCGAAAGGAGAAACAACTAGAGTTCTTTGGCAAGTTTTTAGCTTTATCCCTCGTTTGGGAAGCTGCTGGAGATGTGCGTAATGTTATTATACAAATTTATTGTTATAAAGCTGTAATCAGGGGACACCTTGTATGGTTAAACTCGAGAACTCGAGTTAAAAACTAAAGATAAGGCCAAAAATCAACTCCTTTTTCTAGCATTATTAGTGTTACATTTCTATGTATTTGTCTGTTGTTGTGTGGTCAATTTATAATAATAACTACTGGACCAGTACTACTGGTTGTATCTCCCATGCAACGCTGCGAGGTAAAAATCGGCCTGTGAAACAAAGGCAACAAAAAAAGAACGATGCAACCAACAATGGTTTAATTAGCACAATTCACAAAATGAGACAACGACGACGGTGCACCTTGCAACCTCTATTTATGAAAGGGCTACAACCTGAATACCACCCACATTGACTGACCCTTCCTTTATTCATTTACCAAAAATGTGAAAACATGTTTTGTACCACAAAACATTCAACAAAGCATTGCCTGTAGACTCCAGCAAAGTAGGAATTTTTTTGGAATGCTCACATAGTTTTTACATAATTATGCATGCAAGAAAAGAATAACTTGGATTGACGTGTATATATTTATACACATAGATTTATTTAAAGGTTATCTTATTGTATTGAAAAAAGAGCCAATTACTCAATTAGTCAAATCCAAAATAAATGAATAGTTAACGCAAATTTTCAATTTTCTGGTAATACTTATAATCGAATGATTTTTATTACATGTATTCGCAATTAGTGTTACATCATCTCCATTTTTCTTCTGTTTTCATGACAATGCATACGAAGGACAGGCTAACACTGATAATATTAATATCTATATAATATATATATTTATAATACGTTGAGAGTTAAAACCGTTGATTAGCAGAACAAATATATGCGAATAGCAAAGTGAATGAGAGCGAGTCATACAAAGTTTCAGAAATCAATCAACATTCAAGCTCTTGCTATATAGGAGATTGCACATGAGAAATAAAACATTGTAACATGTTCCTTTTGCAATCTTCAAACCAAAATCCGGGGTTATCCGTGATGATCACTAACGAAAAATGTCATTAAAAAATCATGAGGATGCACTACTCTTTCCACAATGACAAATTGTATAATAATACCATCGAATCACTCTTTTAATAAGGTCTCCATCATTTAGACTTGATAATGAGAACATGGTAAAATTTATAACTTGAGGCCGTACTGACTGCAAGTGATTTAATCTTTGCCTTTTATTTTGGTTGGTTTGAAAAACTACGCTGAAACAGACAACAAATTTCTAGTTGAATTCGACTAAGCTGTCTCAAGTGGGCTATATGAGTGAAGTAGAATAATTATATGGTGTGTGTATGTATGTAGATAGGTATTTCAAACAACAGGAAAGCACTACTATATTATGCTGGTATAAATCTTAATAAACGAAACTCGTCTGCACTAATTAGAGACTGATGGATGCGAACAAACAAACAACAATAAATATATAAGAATATGAAATTAAATGGTCATTTTAACTCAGTCAAAAGTTCCCTGTTTTTCTTTTTTCTGCAACTATTTAAAACATTGACTGTATATCGTTTCGTTATTGATCCCTTACTTTTTTGCACACGACATATGAGAGAAGGCAGATCTATGTTCTGACCTACTACATATATTTTTTAACACTTTGATTATGAAACGTCTCAATATACAGCAATTGTTTAATTTGGTTTGTTTCGAGCACGGAACTTTAAATTCAAACAATTGGGAATTATCATAAATTACAAACCATGCGTCTACATAAAATGAATTGTAAGAAATGAATTTCGCTAACATAACATAGTTCGGCGATCAAGAATTATAAAGTTAACTTATCCTTGTGTGTCAAAAGTTAATCGACGATAGTACTTGGTATTTGTCTGATCGTAATTAATAATAATTAAGTTCAACGTAGCAATCAAGCTTATTCACAATATTTCAGGAGGAAACTGCAAGTAATTTGATTAACTAATCCTACTCCGATGATGGGGGAAGGAGGTAGTGGTCTCCATCATCCAGTCATTTAGGTCTACTCGAGGTTTTCTTCTTTTTTCGTTTTAAACAACAGCATCTATAATGAACAAATGCGAGTGAATAACTTTATACTCGCTCTGGAGCAACAACTAAAAAGTATAGATGATAACATACTTGGTTTCCGAGGGCGTTTCATCTAGTTCTGCTTGTTGTGTGGTAATGGGCGTATTGGAATGACCAGCAGTCGGGTCGTCTGTATTTAATTCTCCATTAGTCGAGCTCACAACCTGTCACAAGTCAATATTTCGAATTATCGTAATTTTCAGATTTTGCTTATAGTATTCACGAATATGGAATATTCATTTTATATAAACATTCAAAAACAACAAAGTAATCTCACTCATTCTTTGGTGAACATGTATACTCGAAGCCATACTAATTTTTTGACACTTAATAAAATATCACCCATACCAATAGTTCTAAACGTGCAGTAAAGCAACACAAAATTGCCAACTGTTGCATACGACATAGGTTGTTGTTGAGCCACACTAAATAGTCACAGCATGCACATTTACAGTACAGGAATATGAATGAAGCACGACACTTGTTAAATTATCAAATGCGTCAAACTTTGGATTTCAAATTTAGTACACAAACAAATCGATAAGCCCGTGCAACCTTAATTGACTAACACATGTATATATAATTAGACTAACTAAAGAAAAGTAAAATAATATAAGCAACATGAAAACGGAGGTCGTGGTTTGGTATCCCACCCCTCGCGGAAGCCTTATTAACCTATTAGCGATTGAGTATATGTAAAATCCAATTATATCAGCCATTATTGGAATCAAAATAAATAATTTCAAACAAAATGGGACCATAAATGATGTCACGGATAAATTTTCAGCATTTTCAGATCCTTACCCCACGAATTCACAGGGGTTAAACTCTCTTTTAACATGCGGCTCAAACCGAGTTGCCATGCAAAGAACTTATTCCCCCTCCCTCCTTCTTCTCTGGTGACATCATTTATGAATAATCTCAGGCTATTGACAACGACAAATGTTCTGGTACCTGGTACGTACATGTACTTGGACATTACAAGACATTACGATTTGTATTAAAGCATCTACTTATCCATCTAGCCACTTGACAATGCAAAAAAAAATAGTTGGAGCAACAGGATGGACTACAAACAATACAACTGCACACGACAAAATTAAAGCAAAAGGTCGCACGTCGCACGAATCCTTGTATACATTTTTTTGAACTTATCCAGGGACGAGTGTCAATATAGCAATTTCACCTGTACAGAACCGTGCCGATCATTTCCAGGGGTCAGGTCGTGTCCCAAGGACGACGACGGCCAATTTTGAAGGTTATTATCCGACCATCCAATCTCTTTATTACCGATCACACCTCCCCCCTGATGATGCGTGATGCGTCACAAACCAAAACACAAAATTAGCCAGTTGTTGTGCATACTCGTAAGTTTGTTATTGTACCAAACGTGAGCCTACTCTACAGAAAATGGATATCATGAAAAAGCTGTGAGAATTAGCACAAACGTGAAATGAAAGGTCCATTATTGTTAGCAAATGAAAAAGGAACTTGAGAAGCAAGCTTGTCAATTATATGGAAAATACATTTCGCACTTTTAAAAGTCTAATTTTAGTAAATGTTCTGGACTTTGGCACAAAATAATTTTAAGGGATTTCCATTCAAGAAAAAACGATTCTATTTTGATTAATTAAATAGGTTCACTATGATAATAAAAACATAACTGTAGTTAATAGCCAACAATCGACTTGAATAAGAATAATTCCCAGAATTTTGCATCCAGTGATAAAGAATTATGGAGTGATGAGCAATATTCTTAGCAGGTTACCTTTACAGGTCGTGGGTTATTATGAGCCGATTGGTGAGTTTGATGGCGTAGATCCCTAGGATGAGGGGATATCACTTCATGAGTTGTTTGTAATGATCCGATCGGGGTCGACTGTATGAACAAAAAAATGTGCAATTAATTGTTGAGACTGTAAATGTGCATAACTTATTCAAAACCCTACACATTCGAATAATGAAATTATCTAATTATTAGTGCAATAAAATTCAGCTTACCATAGTTTTCCCTGTCCAGTCAAATTCTCCATCATCTACATAGCCTTTTCTTTCGAAGAGATCATGGAACATTCTCCTCTACAGATCCGTTGGAGATGGAACAAGCAACACGGGGACGAACGCATAGAACAATAAGTAAACGACAATATTGAGTATGGAGAAACATTTTCTGTATTACCGTGTTTCTCATATGTACGCATTTTTCAGAGAAAACTAAATAAATTAAACAATATTATCACATTACCAGGTATTCATAATCTGGGGTTTCAAAAAAGTCCAGTCTGCGTACATATCGAAGATACGTAGCCATTTCCTCTGTTTAAAAAATTATTATACCGCATGAGCAACGAGTTCCAATAATGTATTTTAGAAAGTTTACTTATTTTTCTACCAACTCATACTACTAGATCAGGTCAAAGAACCAGCAAAATGTATTCAACTCACCTGGGTACCCATCACACAAGGTTTCAATTGGAGTAGCTCGTTTCGTGTCTAGAAAATAAAAATTTGCCATCAGTATTCAGTACTACAGTAAACTAGCGTTTAATTTGGCTGAGATTAAACGTATGTATTTCGAAGATGCAATGATGAAGATGTGTACAGTCAGACAGGTAATGCTAGATTTTCTATAGTTTGTGCATATTTATACCATTTCAATCGCCATTGATAAACCACCATGTCTTGTTTTCGTGCAGACAACTATGCTTTTTAAATGCTTTATGACCCGACATTGCAATTAAAGTAATTTGTCTCAACATGCTGATTAATCTACAAAAAGGAGCATATAAGGAGTTACTTAACGAGATGAATATACAAGGAATAGAATTGAGAATTCACAACACACTGAAACCTACTAAAGATTTAAACTTGGATCCAGGGTTGGAAATTCGCTTCATAATAAAAGCAGATCCAAAGGAGACGATTGGCAAAATTCTCAAACCGGAAAGACGTTGGTTTGTGTTGAAGATGAAGGCAAACAAGGTGTTGCAAAATTAAATGAAGAAAAAGTTACGGCTTCATACATTTCTTCAGTAACCCATTTACGTTGGTCAAACCCTCAAACATGCCAAATCATGAAATTCGTCTGATCCTTTAGTCATTAAAATATGAAAAACTAAGGTGACCATCCTGACCACCGAATTGTCCCTTGGAATCATTCCTGTAGGACGCAGGAATAATGGGGAAGTTCATATTTCCATTTGCGCTCTGTTAGCGTCTCTTTTACGACTAACAAATTGCATCAATCCTGAGGAATACACGGGTAAACCTCATCCCTTATGTGTTAATAAACAAATCAATTCAACGTATATGGATAACAAGTTTTCGGGTTATAAATAGCTATGTGATGAATAATTTTTTAGTGCATATTTATTGGGGTTCAAAATTTGTTAATAATTTGATTCCCTGTTTATAGATTCATAGATTGTGTAGGTATAAAATGAACTAATAAATTGTTATAAACTTACCCCCAATCCTCTGATACCGTTCTTTTAATGTAGACGTTTTTAGTCCTTGCTAATGAAATTAATGAAAGAAATATTACTAGTTATTATTTCAAAATATATTCAATACATAAGTTCAAAAAATAAACAAAATGTCACTAACCCATGGCAAGGATCCTCTTAAAAAGTACATAAACATGTGTCCTAATGCCTCTAAGTCATCTCTCCGACTTTGCTCTGTGAATCAAAATACCGTCATGCATAAATTAAATTGCATCTAATTTATGAGAAGAAACATAACATAAGAGGATACTATATCCGAAATTTAATTAAGCCCTAATAGTATTAGGGCAAACGGTAAAAAATGACCAATTCCCACACCCATCCATCTCTCTCCGCATATAAAAACTTGATATTTATTGCTCCACCATCTCATCATCAAATAAAAACACAAACTTACCACGTCCCATGTGGGTATTGATACTCATATATCGAGCAGTACCTATGAGAGAAATACACATTTCATTTCATAACGGAAATTATTTTATCCCCTCTTCTTAACAGTCTGATATTTCGAAAAATAAACTCACCGGTGAGACTTTTGTGTTCTCTATATGGTATGTGTTTATTGGTTTCTGGATCAATGTATTCCTTCGCTGTTTTGAAATAGAGCATAAATCAATTAAATTTAAGTCATCAACATTCTAACATATCAACCCCGAAAACGAGACATTTGGTGTATACATAGAAAACAATTGTTCGATAGGACTTACCTAAACCGAAGTCAATTATATGGATGACTTTGTCTTTCTTGTTGGAACTCCGACCAATAAGGAAATTCTCTGGTTTCACATCACGATACACCAGATGCTTAGAGTGTACATACTCTATTCTGTGAAGCTGTTCCAATAATACAACCAATTGAAAGCGATTGAATTGAGAAAAATATCACAAATCTTACCAACTGGATGGCAATCATAAGAACAGTCTTTAATGAAAATCGCCTTCCGCAGAGATCGAACAGATCTTCTAAACTGGGACCCAGCAACTCCATCACTAAAGCATTGTACTGAAAAACGAAGTATTTAAATGAATTAATTTGATTTTACGTCTCTCCAGTGAAAGTACATAAATAATTAATTATACCTTTCCACATGGCCCAAAATAATACACCTCCGGTACACCCTCTGCAAGTTTATATGATTAAATAACAAAACCTTATTTTGTCCAATCTAAAGTGGCATACCATGAGATCCTAATATACGATAGAAACGATATTCCATATGCAGTTGAGGTGCCTTTGTTTTCATCGGTTCCTGTAAAATTAGGGAAATTATGCTTTTAAAAATATCTGGCTGCATTTAATTATACCAATCGCATCGTAATACAGTTAGCACTGCTTACCAGTTTGATGGCTACATGTTCGTTAGTGTATAAGTTTTTCCCTGTATATTCCAAACAATATTAATTAAGTTCAGTTTTGTACCCAAATTCAAAACATTTTGGTTACCCCATTCAAACAATAATACACATATAGCATCACATATTTAGAAACTAAAAAATCTTTGTTTGCAAGTAGGCGTATAAAACCTCACCCAAGATTAACCTGTCAGAAATTGTATAAAAATGTTCATGGCCAGTTTGGACAGAGATATGAATCTACTAACCCAGACTATTACTATTAAATTAAACTGCTTTCCTTTACACAAGCTATCATCCAGTTTACATATCGTTCGTGTATCTCTATATCTATCTACGTCATTTCTTCTGGTGCTGACCCATTGACATTTGATTCTGTGCTAACAACGACTAAACAAAGGAAACGGAAAAGAACATAAGCTATGGTCCACGAAGAGTAAGGTGCTTATTCTTCTTGTTGTTGATTGATGCTTGGCTTTGACGGTTCACTGGAGATCCAGACTTTGGTGGTTGTTCCAGAAAATGGTTCTGGGTCTCAAGCATTCTGGTTTTACTGGTATTCGATTCTTGCTGTGTTTGCAGAATCATACAAATTGTAATTACGATGTGCTCTCTAGATTTATGCCTTGTTCATGATGATGCTAACATCAAAAAGATACTCTTATTGATTTACGAAAACGGGGATCTAGCTTTGATCATATCAAGACGGCGTAGAATTCTCGCTACTCTTCTAGTTGTTAACTGTTTACTAGTGCATACAAATTATTAATGGTCAATGTCAACAGCCAATAATCCGAATTTACTCACCCAGTCGAAGCTCTCCAAAATTTCCAGAGCCGATTTTCTTGCCGACTTTAAAATTAGGACCAACCATCAGTACTGTTGAACTACCCGAACTCGTGCCAGCGGGATGGTGAGTGCCTCGACTCTGAAATTAAATATTCAACAAAAGTAAACAATTATAGCATTACACAATATATATACGATATATATATTTATATATATAGATAATAATGTTCGTGCCGATTCAGGGTAAGGTATATCCTCCATTAATCAAGCATCCTACGACAGTATGCTTTTAAGTACAACAAAGAAATTTTGCATTGATCTGTTCTGAAAATCCCTCTCATTCAAGCTGCTATTTTATTTTTCACGCTCAAGGCACAGGAACTTTTTCCGGTGGTGTATTGTTAACTCGTAAAGAATATCGTGAGAATTTTGTATTATTTGACAATTTCAGTGGTCAAACTTTGCTAAAAACACACTGGCACTTCTCTTATGACATGACTACGGTTGGGTGAGCATAATAACTTTGGTACAATAATGTTGACCAAACAAAAAAAAGACTAAAAGAGGTAAAAAATAATAATGAATACCGAGGAGGACTCACATAAACCACACTATTAGGTTGTCAAGCAATGATACTAAGAAATCGGAAAACTATATATAATTAAAACTAAAACCACCGGAACGGTACGTACAAAATTAGGAATTGGGAGATTGTGCTTTCTCATTGTTCACTTATTTCCTGTCCAATTCGTCAGTATTACTAATTAAGTAGTAGCCGAACACGTCAGCCAATTAATAAAGTAGTTCTCGAGAAGGGAAGAACAGTGTAAAACGTTTACTGAAATAATGGGAGCGACTCGTTGCTAGCGAGGACTGACAAATTGACAATGACCATGTACAAAACAAAATAAGACAAGTATAGACAGGTACAGGTTTGAGTTTGGGTGATTCCGTTTGATTATTATCCGGGCCGCCTGAGCTAGCTAGTCCATAGAAGGCGTTTAAATATTTGACTAATATTTTACCGACACCGACGGCACACAAAACAATTCAGTGCTACGCTGAGCGACCGTAGTATGGTAGATGTAATAAGAAAGAGCTGTTGAGCATGTAACAGGACCACAGGTAGTGCACACGGAGGAGTAGTTAGTATTGTTTGTCGTTTGTGGACTTTGCCTAAATAAAATTCTCAATTTTGAGTTGCTTACCATTTTGTCGGTCCGTGATTATTACGACAGCCGAAACAGTGTCTTGAATTGAGCTCTTCAATCCAACTTATTCAACAAACTGATAATAATATCAGCTGTTGAATGCCTGAGAAATAATTGAACATCCAGCGTCCAATTTTGTATATCAATTTCGTTTGGGCGAAGGAGGTAAATTAGTGGCTTTTTCTTTGTTTGTGGGTGTGTTGTGCTGACTCGTGTGTGCGTATGGGCCAGAATTGTTATAATAGATACTAAGCGGCCCGAGAAATAAAGAATTTGCACCACCAAATTTAGATCGGAGAGGATATTTAATATTTAACATTGAACATTAGTCAAATCTTTGGTGTTGTGAAGAAGAATCCTTTAACGTCATCGTTTAATGTCAAGTGGACAATTTTGCTATGATTAACATATTCTCGAACATGTAAACGAATATGAACTAGATTCCAGTAATAAATAATATCCTTCGGATTAAGGGAAATTATATTGTTGCAAAGTGAATGCAATTATCATCGGATGGTATTCTTATACTTCTTTTTCACAAGAATTATTTAGTTTCAGTTCGGCGACACGACACACTCTCGTCCGCAAATCACCAATGACCAAGAAAAGTTTATACTGTTTGACAGGTTGTTGGCTATAGTTGGTGATGCGGACACGATTTAACGACAGCCGTGCCGCAAAGGAACACGGAGAGAAGACGTCGACGACCACTTGGAGTACAGCAGATGGGCCAATGACAAAGATAGTTTGACGGGAAGTAAAGGGGGGGAAATAATAGTACTGAAGAAAGAGGAACAACAGTCCGAAATTCCTCTGGGGAAACAATACAATAAAATCGGCCGCAGAGTGAAGAAGATATGTGAAGTGATGAATGAATGAGGACGACGACGATCAAGAAGTCTCCATTCCTCCAATAGTTTTGCCACAAGACACAAATACAATGGGATGCAATGAGCAATAGCAAAACACGACCACCACCGACCGAAGACCACCACCACCACTGAATCCTTTTTTCAGCGGAGGAGTACAAATAAGTAGGAAGAGGCATCAACATGAACCAACTGAACCAAACAATTAATTTGCAGATCACCGGAATTTCAATTTTAATTGCTTCAAAACGCTTCAAGTAGCCCGAATTTATTGAAATGTTTCCATAAGCAAGGCCACAGATATCGGTACGCTCAGTATCTTATTAAATTTCGTGGGTTTGAAACGTAATGTAAACCATGTAGTCGGAAATTTTTATCAATTTGCTTATTTGTCAGTTTATAGAAAAAACAAATGAATTAATATCGATGCAAAATCTTAAAGTATAAAATAGCATGTTGTCCTTTGGTAGATGAATGACTCCAATCGAGCGGTATATAAGTAATGTGAAGTCACCCAAATCTTTGAAATTATACATTCGCGAAAGTAGAAAATTTAGGCTTTTTCACGACTTTTGGCGCAAGTCATGCTTCTCGCCGAGCGAGGTAGTCCAAAAAATCAGAGATGATGGGGCCTAAATTTCTTGCAGACAAGTATTATCAGCAGAATTTAGAAAACAAGGTGGACCTGTATTTCACGGAGGAGCACGGTGTGAGCAGGTCACTCGTGTTGCACCTTTCATGATAAAGCGATGCCGGTTCAGGCTTCATATGCACAAATTAATTGTTCATTGGTGTCGGTGGAGATAGTGACGATTCGACCCCAATAATGCAGTAATGCACCACTGATATGCATCCTGAAACTGGAACATTTTCATGATCCCCAAAACCGGTGAATTACAATTAAAGGAATGGCAGGACTATTTCTTGAAATGTTTACAAGGTCATTCTTCATTCTTGGCAACGTCGTAACAGCTGTTTGCCTGAGGAGTACGGACCACTAATTTTGAATTCGATGGGCGGTGGTGGGAGCTGTGGTGGTTTGAAATTAGACTCGGAAGAGAAGGAAGTCCTTCCTCATTGTTCAAAAAATATTAATATAGATACTAGTATAGTATATTATTATTGCGTATTGTGCACTGATTTGCATGATTTGAATTAAAATTATATGCAAGCTAGGAACTCTGTAAAAGTCTATGATCTTCTCGTCTAGTATGATGGTAAATTTGTTGATGGTTTCCATTCCACATGATTCTCATAGTACTCTGTGAAACTGAGCAGTTGGCGCCCAACAAGTAAATTTGTTACTTTGTAAAAATTAGAGATTGTGCATGTATATATAGCCAAGCTGTATCAGTTATTTGCATGATAATAATCAATTAAATGATTTACAGTAAAAATATGTTATTCTTTATTCTGCATGCAGGAATATGAGAACCGTACCAAACCGAATGTATGTACATACAATATCCTACCTCAAATTATGCTCAGGATCAAGAATCAAGATATCAAATATCAGGCAGATACAAAATTAGGACCATGTTTCGGGAACGGGGTTAGATATAGCTAATTTTACTCATCAATCAACAACATCAACACTTGGTATCACAAAAGTACGTGCGTTTTGTAATTTATTATTACTATTAACAGATTAATTACTTTGTCTCTCTAGCTATGGTCAAGAGTTGACAAGAATCTCATATCTTTAAGCTGGTTTAAATTGTATACAAGATAATGACGTTAACGTCATTATCAATGACGCTAAATGACGCTAACTAGCGATAACGAATTCGTTATTAAACTCAAGTGACCAAGTCAAATTCACTCAGTACTCGCCGAGTTCGTTTCAACGAATAATCTTGACATGCATTACAACAGTAAGCTTTAAGGGTGATCCATAAATGATGTCGCCGGGGAGGGGGAATGGCATGACAGATTCATTTGCGCCTTACCTTAAAACGGCGTAACTGGTGGCAGAGGGAAAATGGTGATTTTTCGGTGGCATCATTTATGGACTATCCCTTATGTAACATAGTACATCGTTCGGACATTGAACAACGTGAATTAATTTTGAATTTCAGAATTAGTCTGGGGGATTGCTATAATCTTGGGCATTCAAGGGGATTCTTGCTATGCAGAAAAAAACTTTGAGATTCGCAACCAAATTGGAAGAAGTGCTTCGCCGATTGACTTCAGCTACAATGGAGGTATGCATATTTATTTGTCAGATCCTTTTAATTAATTACCGCATGCGTGCCACGAAAGCACATATGTATGTACTAATTTTAATTGTTAAAAAAATAGTAATCAAGCTTAGCGGACTGCTCGGAGTTTCCCTGCCAGACTCAGTTGGAGAAGGCGTAATCGTTGACTGCGCCCCCACCGACCCCACAATTGAATGCCGTGTTTACGGCGATTTTGCGAATGCCACGATAACCACAAGCGTCGACAATTGTGCCCGAGTGGAGTGGTCATCAACTTACGCCAGACGTCTTGAAGACTGTTTCAACGTGGGGAGTGGCGACTACATTTACGGGGGTTCTGAAACTCTTAACCAATATTGGCCTGTGAATGCAGACAAAAAGAATGAAAATCCATACATCACCTCTGATTTTTTGGGCGGATATGAATTTGGAGACTTGCTGGAAAATTACTGGCTTTTCTCCAAGGGAGCTGCAGTCCACGTTGACGAAGAAAATCCACTTTTCGTCAGTAAGTTTTTAAGTTCATTAGTTATTACTATTTATTACATTTGTTTCATGTATGTCGAACTATGCAAATTGTATTTATTTCCGTGGCACTTTTTTGTAATGTAGGCTGGGATACAAACCGACCGGGACAAATTTGTTTCGTTTCAGCGGATGCGTATCCATATGATAAACGCGATGTGCTAACATTAAAATACACTGTTTGTACTGGTGATAACGTGAAGACAGTGCATCAGGCCAATTTCAACAAATTTTACCAAAAACCAACGGGGCTTCCAGATCAAACTATGCTGATTCGTCCATTATGGTAAAGTTGATAACTCAAAGTTTATGTTTTATTCCTTATTATGCTCTTGCACTAACGCCGTCAAACTATGTGCTGGTTATTAATAGTGTTTATTATTGCTGATATTTATTTATGGTTTATAACTTTAGGTCTACGTGGGCTCAATATAAAACCGATGTTAATCAATCAATTGTACTAGATTATGCAAATCAAGTTATGAGTCGAGGCTTTGAGCTGAGCAGTCAGTAAGTTACTAACAAAAAATTGCATTCAATCCGCATTTAATTATGATGATTTGTGATACTAATTTTGTATTTGATTTTGATTTTGCCTTCCTTGTTTGTTATGTAGCATAGAGATCGACGACAAATGGGAACCGTGTTATGGCCAGGAAGAATTCGATTTTAATAAATTTCCAGATCCTGCTGGTTCGTTATAGTTTTGAAATATTTAATTGTGCACTACTCACCAAACCTACCTGAAATATTTAAACTATAATCATATTACAGAAATGGTTAGTCAAATTAAAGCAATGAATTTAAGAGTTACCTTGTGGATTCACCCGTTCATAAATTTTGGTAGGTTTAAACTCCTCCTGACTTTTAAAATATTAAAGCAGGTTTAATCGTGCAAAACTGTGAATTTTAGGATGTGACTTATTTACCACGGCTGTAAACGACGATTACTTTATGAAAGACCAAAAAGGCAAAGCAGCAATTACATCTTGGTGGGCTGGGTCAAATGCAGGTGTCATCGATACCAACAACGAGCGAGCGGTAACCTGGTGGAGAGCTAGATTGGAGAGATTAAGAACTGAATACGGTATCGACTCGTTTAAGTTTGATGCTGGAGAAGTAAATTGGTTGCCATATTCAAGAAGTTTAGAAGGAAATCAAGACTTGGCACCAAATACTTATACAACAAAATACATTGAAGCTATTGCACCCTTTGGTGGGCTTGTCGAGGCAAGAGTTGGAAGATTAAGTCAGGTAAAGTTTTCTTTTTCGTATGAAGTGAAATATGTATCGCAAATAAAATTATTTATTAATTATTCTGTTTGACATTACAAAACAGGAGCATCCAATTTTTGTCCGCATGTTGGATAAACTGAGTCATTGGGGGTATGACGCTGGATTAAAGTCTATGATTCCTACGGCATTGCTCTTCGGAATTTTAGGTTACCCTTTCGTTCTCCCCGACATGATTGGAGGAAACGCTTACGGTGATTGGCCAACAAAAGAGCTTTATATTCGATGGTTGCAAGTTAATGTCTTCATGCCAGCGATCCAATTTAGTATTGTTCCATGGGATTCACATTTCGACGACCAAGTATGAAAAAACCATAAAAATTTACATTATGATAAAATTAATCTTTAACAATTTATATATTTGTATTTATTATCCTGCTACATAGACAATTGAAATCTGCATAAAGATTCTCAGTATTCGTGAGCAATACAAGGACGAAATTTTGATAGCTGCAAATCAAGCGGTAGCTGATGGCACCCCGATTAATCGACCCTTGTGGTGGGTTGACCCTACTGATTCTGAGACTTTCACTGTTGGGCAAGGTGTGCATATCATATTTAACACATTTTCTGTGTTTTTTAACTCTTTACACCATCACGGGAAATCTACGTTATTATCTTGCAGAGTATATGTTGGGAGAAAACATCCTCGTAGCTCCTGTTGTTGAGGAAGGTGCTACGACCTTGGACATTTATCTTCCAATCGGAAACTGGAGGTCGGGTGTAACAAACCTTACGTATGTTGGGCCTGGATGGCTCCGCAATGTCGATGCTCCATTGGATATTGTCAATTTTTATATCAAAGAGTGATATCCAACCAATGCGAAATAAATTGTATATCAACAGTCTTTCGAAGAATCGTTTCATTCAATTTACAAGAACCTGGTTTGCGTATTTTAATATGCTGAATGGGAGTTATGAGGACAGAGGAAACGTTATATTCCTGTGTATTATTCATAATTTTAAATTCATCAAGTCCAAATACATAAATCATAAAAGACTATGAGAACTATCATATATGCAACAACAACATATGCGTCCTTCAAAAGAGTTAAATTCAATGTCAAACGTCGAAATGTGATCACATCCGTATGGCATGGCATATTTGGCTACTAAACTAAAGAACTAATAAAATGCAGTTATCATCACCCAAAAAAACAACATTCTCCTCTAGGAAAACTAGAACGAGATATAAGCCTCCTAAACAAATGAATTTCATATTTCATGAATGTGTTTGTGATTTCAAAGAAATAGCTCATATTCTTAAATAACTACAGCGAGTGTCACCAAATCATTATTATAAATTAAGTCACTGCGAGTCAATGTCTAGACTAGTAAAAAGGAATTTTGTTATTATATTATAACCCATCATATGTTCAAAGAGTATTTATTTACATGATGGAATGGAAGTCTATGTAAATCGCATTCAACATCAATAAGAGTCTTATTTACATAGCCATTTGTGCATGTCCACTACTCGTCTCTCTTTCTCTCTCCGGTGCGGTGTGAGGTGAATGCCTGTGGAGAAAGTGGGAGCAACGCATCGCGTCTCACACACACTTTCTCCACCTGCACCCGTAGGAAGAAGGCTCATTTAGCTCCAGCCCTTCTTCGTGTGTGGAGAGGTGAGGGAAAGGTGAGAATGGTTCTTCCAGTAGTCGACTCAAACCCAAACCAACAACGCTGCTCCTGCTACGAAATTTGCCATCAACTGGCTGAACTGGCTGCACCAACTCAGTAAAAAAGTCGACGAGGAACAAAGAAACAAAAAGTGGACGGATACATGTTTTAGCTCAGTCGTACTTAGGCTGCGTGCGTGAACATTCTCGCTCGAGGCAGTGTCCTGAGTATGTATCTGTAGAGAGGAGATTCAGTTGCATGTTGCCAGTGGAGAAAGGAGAGACTCCACAAAAGCACCACCAACTAGCATCACCATCACCACCAGATTTAAAAAAGTGTACAGTTATTATTAAAACTGCTCTGTTGCACACATAAGACAAGTATGTAGCAGTGGTAGTAAGTAGTAGTTGGTGTTGTTATTGAGGGGGATGTAGGTAGCGCATCTCCCATCTAAATGAAAAGGGTTGTTTTGAACTGTTTGAACACACGACGACTGAATTTCTGTACATGGAATCGTCAACAGCACAAACACAAGTTGTAGTCTCAGGTGGGAGAAAGTAAAAATAAAGCTTTGACCGTCGTTGTCGTTGTCGTCGTCGTCCTAGAGGTTTCTCGCCGTCCGAAAAATTTGAACACTTAATCAGCATAATTATGTTGCGGGATTGTTTGTAGTGCACGTAGTTGGGCGGCTGAATGAATTTGGTGGATTGTTGTTGGTGGAATTTCTAGCCGTAGCTCCGCCGTCGCCATCAACCATACCTTGTGTTTGTACCCATAAGCGATGGGACCTTCGTCGCTACGTCATGAGGGTGGCAGTAGGGCTAAGAAAAGGACGATACACGCTGAAAATGGTTCATGTTTCAACAAACGGCGGATCAATACATGGACCACTGCTGCTGCTACTACTACGAGATTACCCATCAGTATTTGTGGAGTTTTAGTGATTTTCGTAATTCTTGTCTCGTGCCAATTACGAATAGTGGAGACTAGTAGCATCAACGTTAACAATTTGAATCGAGACTTTGACCGTGTGGCCACCGCTGCTGGTGGTGGTGAACAGGATGGTGAGGTGGCTGAGGAAACAGACTCCTTCGACGACGATAATGATGATTTACAACTAAACTTGATTGGGAATGGAGCCGGGTTAGAAGAACAAGATCAAGACCGACAGCATTACACACACCAATGGGCAGTCCACATTGTTGGTGGAAAATCCGTGGCTGACAGAATCGCCCGAAAACACGGGTTCATTAATGGTGGAGAGGTAAGAGAACTAAAAGAGGAGTTAGCACTATGCACTATGCAGTAGTGGTCGTATAATCCAATGAATGCTTATTCCGTGAGTTGGCTAATTTCAGTAATTGACATGACACGGGTACCACAGCAGCATAGGTTTACTTTCAGTTTGTGGTCATGAATGCATAAAAGCTCATCAGCCTCTTCTCAGTCCTCTCCCTGGTCATTCCCCATTGTGTAGAATTCAGAACTGAATATCACTATCACAATAGTATTTAGTTCGATGTGTTCCAATCCAACACCAAATAGTCACACAGACATTTCGACTAAGACTAGTAAGGAACTTTGTTATATCCCCAAATGTTGCCATTATTATGGCGAACTGGATGAGCATAATTAGACTCTAGTCATTTACGTTGGGTGACCTGACTTTACCGTGTTAATTTAATACGCATGTATTTCGGATTGTGGTTGTGGTTTTGGTGTATGAAGGAATCAAGTCAAGAAGATCAAAGGGTAGCTGACGAATTCGAATGTTTATTAAATACATATATAACTCTAGTCCATGCATGGCAGTACCATAATTTGGGATGTACTATGCTAAAAAATGCTTTCTACATGTGTCATTTTCATTATTTATATGGGATTATCATTGTTATTATCAGCCAACTACTAATTATCAGACGCTTATTCATAATCAGTTAATCCCTTATTGTGTGACTGCATATGTGGAGTGTGTATGTCGTGAATGAATTCAATGAGTTGAATTCAACTTGGAGATCATTAAATCCGTTATAGATACCATGTATTATAGGTATTATGTTGTACATATACCTTGATGAACGATTTGAGTAAATGCAGTGACATGGAGAATCCCTATTCTGAATCTGTGCCAATTTTATGATTTGTAGCAAATGAATGTGCTCAGTCGTTTCGTCCTCTCCATCTTCTTTCCATTGAGATCCCTCATGCCGAAAATACGTAAATTAATAGTATTGAAATAAACTTGGCCATACAAACCATAGGGTTGGGTTCAAGGTTCACTAAATAGATACGCCGATAGTTTAGCAGTTTAGCTACTACTATAAAATACATATGTTGATACATATGTATACATTAATATTAAATTTTGTTGGTTGAACGTTTATTTTCCATCCTCAAGTTATGAAATCAGTTCTCAAGATGCTTTTCATTGCGGTGGTGGTGGTATATTGCTTTTTTGGCTATTTTTTTGCCAAAACAGGCAGGCTACAGTTCATTACTTTTTAGCACGAAAATGTCGTCATCTCATCCATTATGCAAAAACAGGATGGAGGACGATGGTAATGCACATGCACAGAATTTCTAGCAATTATGACAAAATCTTACTTTTAAATTAAAATATTATAAAATTGGCATCTGGCGTGATCTAATCTATTGTTGTAGATGGCTATGGTGGTGTGCAAGTTGGTGATATGTATATATACTTTTATGCAAAAAATATACGAAATGAATACAAATTGATTGCATTTTAAGTTTTATACAGGGTGAACCAAAAAAGGCTTTGCCTGGAGAAATTTTCCTAGAATTCCATTAGTTAGAGCATAAAATTACGAATCACAATGACAATAATTGTAAAAATTCTGAAAATTCTATGAAAATAATAAAAAGTAAAACTACGTTAATTATATAAACAATATGAAGCAGTCTCATTGGATATGGTGACAGTTCTCATCTTTCGTACATAACATAACATACGTGAACAAGAGCATTTTCAATGTGAATAATGTTTTATCATAACTCTCAAGAGTACGAAACGAACTTACTTGGAACATGTATTCCATTGACGTTCCATAATATTTTATTCAGTAGTTAAAAAGATAATTAATGTTTTCATTGTACCCAGTCAAGTTGTTAAAAATTAAATTATCATAAACAACAAATTTCTAGTTCAGGCATAACTTGTAACTAAAATAGGCTCTACTGACTCTGCTGACTGCTCATTCATTTTTACTTAATCACCCATATGCTGTTCAGAACTTAATCAATGTAATGTGGAACACCCAGGTTAGTATCAGCAGGAGTAGTTGTTAACAAAGGTTATAAAGTCTCATCTATTTTAATTAGGATGATCCCTAAGGAATAAATGTCTCAAGTCATATGTTGGGC
Organism: Folsomia candida; assembly: GCF_002217175.1. NCBI lineage: Eukaryota > Metazoa > Arthropoda > Collembola > Entomobryomorpha > Isotomidae > Folsomia > Folsomia candida. The sequence continues at coordinate 15,861,062 of NW_019091193.1, read as the reverse complement.
CATGATTTTGTCGCTTTACAGGAATAGGCTTCATATTGACTCGTCGTTTTCTTCTCTGCTACATTTCAACATTACGTTTGTTCACAAATCCGAGTAGGTATTGTAAAATGTATACATAAAATCGTTACAATACAAATATATGCTGAAACATTGAGATAATGGTGTTCCAACTCTACCCTATGTTACGTAGAGAAAGGAGAAAAAAATCGTCTCTATAGAATGCAGCCATTGCATCCTAAATATGTGGCTACATTTTGCCATTTCCTTAGACTTCCCCATATCCATTGATGTACTGGTACAATCGTGTGGAATGCACGTAGGGAAACACTTACCCTGATGAGGATGAGTAAAATACACAATTATCTTTCAGCCAATTTTGGCATCAGTTCTACAGTTTTTTATAGGGTTCCTGTGTTGTATTTTTGAACCGAATGGTGAACTGAAGCAAAATGCCAGCTGAAGATTTGGAATTACATGTTGAAGAACACGTGTGTATATTTTTTTAGGGAATTTGACATTATAGATAGTATTGTAAAAATCACCGATGCTCTTCGTGTTATGGCTTTGCCAGTCTCTCTTTCAGGTACATTGATGAATAAATTTAGCAATTTCTTCAATCTATGATTATTTATCTACCGGTTATACATAGTAGAATTGAGTTTATCACTCAATTTTGAGTGTTGCACCTGATTTTTTATGGATATTTGGTGCATTTACATATGCTCTGTTGAGGCAGTATAAATTGGGAATTTTAATCACTATTGTCAGACCAGGGAAGATGCAAAACGGCAAAAATGTGAAACAACTTGGTTTATATGTAGGCCGATGAATTGTCTGGTTATTGGTTGATATACATCAGGCTGCCTTCAATACAGTATCAGCAGAGTAATAAAGCATGAAGCAAAGAAATAAAGTGAGATCTTTCAAAGTTCCCCATGGACTTGATTTTCTCCAATTTCCTCGTTTACGGCCTTCTATCTATTACGTTAGGTACTTTCGGAAACTCATTTTGCTGATTACAACCAGAAGAAACCTCCAACCGACATACGTTACGTACAAGCAGAGACGCACTGACTGACTACTACTAGCTCTCAGCACTTGCATTGACGCATCAGACACAGTTGTTTCTCAAACATAAAATTTCCAACTCACGACAAACAGCAGACCGAGGTGGTGGTGGTGGTGAAAGTAAGCAAATATAAGACTTGGAAGACGATCTTGGCGAGTAATTAATTTGCCCAGAAAACCATTTTGATGTCGCTCGCCAACTTTACTCACAAAATAAAACTACGTGATGCACTTTGCAGCGTGTTGTATTCCAAATGCTTTATTAAGAATTTGGAAAAGGCATCCGCAGACCTTTCACTTTATTCGTATTAGACTCACCAACAAAAATCCTACAGGGTATCGCATGGCTTTGTATTGGGTTATTGAAAACATCATGGTTATTATTATTAGATTTGTGCTACTATCTACTATCCGCTCAGACTGAAAATCGGAAACATTTTTATTTTCTATTCGACTAATAATAATGTACTGTAGTTTTATTCCTCAAGTTACTTGTAGATACATACTTGCATTGAATGCAGGTATAAATAAATACCTTCCACTACAAGCTTGCATTTTTCTGTGCTTTGTTTTGGTGGGTATGGACGGATTAGGAAGAAGTTATGCCAGCGTATCGACGGGGATGGCCCAGCTGTTGAATAGGAATAGGGGAGGATAAATGAGGAAATGATATTTTCCTGAAAGAAAGCACGGAGGGTAGAGCAGCATAAGAGGAAAGAGAATCCCTCTTTCCGATTTTATTGGTATTGCTTCCCTTCCACCAAGTTTGGTGGCAAGCCAGCAGCAGGTGAATGAATTTTTTCGTCCTCCATGATTTGCAGTACGGGGACAGTGAATCAAATCAAATCTTTTTCTGCTTGTGCAAGGACGAGGGGATCGTATATTGGAGTCAGGACAGGACTCAAGGGCGAACATTGGGGATTAAGGAGAAAGTCAATTACATTTCATTCCGCATTGCAATTCTGGAGAAGGAGGAGGAACAAACACCGGAATCGAAAAAACCAAAAGTCTGACAACATTATGGGGACGACAATAAGGGGAAACCAGGAAGAATTGGACCGTTTCTTTTTCTTTCACAAAATATCAATGTTTATTTACACTCGAAACAAGTGTCCCCAAAATTGCTTCTTCTTCTTCTCAAAGGTTTACTGTATGTCTGATATCTGTTCATGCCAAGTACAGACAGCTGTGCACAACCTGCTGTTGTATCACCTTCATACAAATCCACCATGAAATTTTTTTAAATGGGGTGTCAGCATAAATTGGAGTTGTAATAAACAGGAGTTTGGTACTTATCAATGAAAGAGCAACGACGAGAGAGAGAGAAAGAAAGGAAGAAAAGAAGTTGTCACCCGACATTGTATTTATTAAATATTTTATCGTTTCAGTCCCTCCAACTTTTTCCTAAAGCACCAGTTGAGTAAAAAATGCTTTAACTTTTATTTACTGTGAGAAAATAAAACAAATATAAATGAAAACTTTGCAGAGCAGGCAAATGGTGTGCACAACAGTTGAATGATGAAAAAATTTCGTATTTCTTTAGAGTTTTAAAAGATGGAAAGTTGTAAATGAGGATAAATAAAGAAATATGTAGAAAGTACTCAAACAATTCTTTCTTGGGTTATTATTACATACAAGATAAGAAGTTTGCCAGAGTTTCTTCAGAGTAAATTTTCGACTGAACAAATTCGTTGTGGATGAATATACTAATAAAATGATGGTGGTGGTGCGTGCTGTTTTACGTTGTTGGTTGGGTGAAACCATTTGTATCCATTATTGTCAAGTGGGTAAAAGGAGAATGAGGTTAAAGCTGCGACAAGTGGAGGTTATTAATAATCATTTCAGCGGAAAGATAAGAAAGTGGAGAATAGAGATCAAAGGAAAATTTGGAAATACGAGCCATCAGGCATCACTTCAAAGTCACACTTTCCTGAAATTTCTTGTCCGGAGCTGTGAGAGTGCTACCGGGTTGCGTTGCATATCATGCTTTCTCCAATATAAGATGTTCTAGGTAGGCATGTATTTGACTTTGGTATTGCCTCCTGGCTCACGGGAGTTTAGCGTGTGCTGCAACGGAGTATAAAAACATTTTTGAATAGATTATGGTAAAAGCTGTGAAAGTTAAACAAGGAAGAGGAGGAGAGCAAACAGGATTTTGGTGCTTGCTTATACGAGATCCGCCTAAAACGTAGATTTATGTTGATGCGAACGGGAAACTAATATCAGGATCATCAAAATTTACATCACAAATTCTACAGACGTCTTTTGCCCCTATTTAAACTCTTGTTTGCAACCTGACGTGATGAACAGATAGATATTTGAGAACTCATAAGTATGTAAATTGCTGCTACTACTGCAACTAGCACTATAGCTGCTACCACTACTGTAAGCACCATACTGTGAACATCATCTACGTCTTTTGTCACTAAATTATCTGTGTAGGCCGAAAGATAGGGAGAGACCCATGCTGTTGCTAGCTATATATAGCTATAGATGAGTGACTGTTGATAGTGATTGTTATAGAGCCATAGCCAGTTGTGTGCAGAGCAGATTGATGAAATGGTGGACCTTTGATGGCCGTTTGAAAATGGGACGGCAGGATGCGTTGACTAACTGGGGCGCTCGTCGGTTCGTAATTAGAATATGATGTCGACGAAGACGACAAACTTTTCCCTTTGAGTATATGCGCACAGTATATACGTACGTATACGTAGATACAATTCCATCCACGAAATGTTGAACCTACTTACTTTCTCTCGCACTTGGTCAGCCAGATCTCTGTTTGACTTCAATCTCCGGGAGTTGGGGAAAATCGTAATTCACGAATAATGTATTGAAACACAAATTATGCTATTGTTGGGTTTAAGTTGGGACCAGCGCTATCAGCCCATTAGATGCATGCTATAGAGGAGTTAAGCTGAAGCTGATTAGGTGTAATAATGCTAATATGAATATACTTATTATATTTCATAATCTAAACTTTGGGATATTTGGGCCATTAAATATATAATCAACAATGCCGATGACTCCGGGTTACGTACTGAGAATGAGGCCTTATCATTTTTCCCAATCTGTCCTTCGTTCGCCTAGTTCGCCATACATACGGGGAGCAATTTTTTTGCCAGTCTCTGAAAAATTGAACGCACAGTAGTGGCTGGCGGCCTTTCTTCTTTCCGTACTTACTTCTAGTCATTTTCGAGTTACGAGGACGAAAGTCGTGTCGTAATTTCCCTTTCAATCTGAAAATCGATTCCATCATTACTCTATCCTAAAATTGAACTAAGATTGGGTGGTGTGAGGATAAAGATTATGTGATCAACGTTGGACAAGAGGGTCCATGTCATATACATACATATACACACTCGCATAGGACCATGAGAATAGAGGAGATTGATGTTTGTGACTGGAAATAAGTCTCACGCAGGTTGTGCTTTATTTTCGATCCCATTACTGTTGATATATAGGGGGAGACATGGAATAGTTGCAATAATCATTAAATAGAACTTGTCACCCTGTCGTCGAGTCCACATTCATTTTGAGAATCCAAGATGAGATTCTGCTGGTGTCAAAGTAGGAGCAAATAATGAATGTCGAAATGAAGGAGAAAGTTGCTCCGGCAGCGGCTGTTGATTACAAAGTTTGAATGTGAGGCCTGAGGTTATAAATGTGAATCTTAAATTGTGTTCTAGTACCTGAGACATCTGCTAAGGATGAGCATTAGGGAAGTTGTATGTACGTACGTAGGGTGGAGGCTGCACCGTCACTGACTGAACTCGATGAGCCGTGGCCTATTGGTAAACAGGAGTGGGACAAGCTCATCAGAAGACTTATTTTTGCGATAGATAAAATTAATTGAGTCGTCGATCTCGAGTTCCCTTCTGGAAGAAAACTGTGTTGCTGAGCTCGAGTCCATTATTTTTGTCGAATCAGTTGGGCTTTCGACAAAGACAAAATATCGGAGCGGGGTAGCGGCGGATGCAATTCCCAGGAAATGAAGAGAAAGTTGCACACGGAAGATATAAACTGGGGCTGTGAAACCTACTCTTCCTGATTGGAATGAAGTGGGCTCATGTAGCTCAAGCTCGGCTCCCTAGTTTAAATGACTCCCTAACCTTTTCAAAATGGTGGGGCTGCTGTGTGCAATTTAAGGAAAAAGAGCAGGTGGTATTAAAGTTGAAGCTTATATGAGATAAAATGAAAGGAATGTTGAATTATGTAGTTTTTTACAATCCGCCCAACCGTTTATCCAAAGGGAAAGGGTAAAAGTTTAGCTTCCGTCCTAGCATTTGCTCCCACTTCCTCCTTTTACCCCACTCACTCACGATCCTCCTCCTACACAGGCTGCCGACTCAACCAGCCTTGCACTCTTCTCCTTACCTTAACTTATGGGAGTGCAATAATGTAGCCCCGATCTCAGCCAAGAATGATATTATGTAACTTTGCTATTATTTGACAAGGAGGAAGGAAAGCGGTAATAGATAAGTTCTTTGGGGCAGACTAAGTGGTGTTGGTTAACTACCCCCACTGCTGACAACGGCGCTGCGGGGTCGGGAGAAAGCAGGGGAAAATTATTTTTCTGTTGCCTGTCCGTCTTTCTTGTATGTGTACGATCGGAAGTTCTTATTAGGAATAGATGGGATCGTGGTTCATGACACGGTGGAGTAAAAGATCGATTACTTTTTTTACCACCAAGGAGTCCTCGCAGCATAAAATGATCAAACTTGTTTTGTGTCTAACGTCGAGAAGAGATAAATTGATACGCTTGAGTAGCGTAGATCTTATTTACAGAAAACAGAATCACAGAAACAGCTTGGTACCGTGGGGAAAACTGTATTGAGACTGACACTTGAGCTTCCCTACAACAACGTCTAACGTTACTGCTTTCACCAGTATCCCAAATCTCCAATAGTTTCACAACCGGTCTGTGTACACATTCAATCAACATGCAAGTAGTAGCTCATACCATTCTTCCTGGAAACACCATTCTCGTATTTCAGAACTGTTCTGGTTCAACAATTTCTTCCCCGCTGATCATGTCTCCTTAGTTGGTGACATGATACATACAACGCACTAATTTCTAAGTTATAAATCTAATGCCGATATAAAATTGGGAGATGATACAAACGTTGAAATAATTGTCAAACTGAACTTTGACAATTTTTAAAATAATGGATTCATTTATTTTTTCTCTTCATGTATTTCCATTTTACCAAAATGATGACATCATATGCAAGACATCTTTTTTTAGTGTAATTCATTTTAATTGCTGCAAGGACTAAAAGACGCTACTTAATAAATGAATATTTAGAAGCGAAAAAGGAAAAATGTTGAATATTAGGTTATAGGTCCTAATTAGCTGGAATTAAGGTAAATAGCACATTTTCCTTGTCGTATGCCCAAATTTCTCTGCCAGCCAGGTTATATGGCAGCATTGAGATAGCCGCTAACTCCGTCTACAGCTAAGCTGTCTTCCAGATTAAGACGATTAGGAACATTGGAAGTTTTGCTTGTGCAAGTTAAGAGCATAATGAATAGAAGTTTTAAATTCCTTAATGAGTTTCATCCGCTTGCCGCGTCTCATTTACGTATTCTTCCTCTGCTGCTTCTCTCCACCCTTTACTTTCACTTCCCAAGGCTGCTGATGAAAATGAAGCACCATACTTATAGGTGGATAAATGATGCCTTTCTTGCCTTTATATAATTTAGCAACAACATTGTTGAATGGAAGAAGCTATATGTAGGAGTCATTATTGTCTTGCTAGAAGATTCCAAACTTGTATCATCAACATCATCAGTGACTCGACTCCAATCTGTGTTTTAATCTAACTTTTCTCAACTTATTAGGGCTTTCTGAACTCGTCAGATTGCATGTTACATTACATCATGACATCCAACTTATTATCTTTCTCTTCTTGTAAATTTAACAGCGCAAGGCAAAGCATACTTTCTTCAGCTAGATAGTTACGCAAATGCTTTAAATGTGACCCTTTTGTATTGCATAATGTAATACTCTATTTTCCTCACAAGCAGTTCTAGTGCATGTAAAACATTTTCATTGTTTCAAGTATAAATATTTACAGGATTTTTTGCAAAAAAGATTTAAGACTTGATTAACATGTATATAAATAACTGCAAATTTCTACAAATGGAAAGAAATATAAAAGTGACAAATTGACCGACAAAACCTAAACGAACTTTCCTGTTAAATATTTGTCTCTCCTTTACTGGAGCGGAATTTAAATAAATAATTTCAATCCATTAAGCAACTGGCTTTCTTGTTCTTACCAAGTTATAAAGATGAACCAATTGAGTTAATATACTTTATTTAGATGTAATATTTATATTCGAATTCAGCATTAGATGATAGAAAAGACAACATTAGAATGCAATTAGGAATACAGAAACTATACTTTTTACACACGTCTAATTACACAAGTCCGACTAGGACTAATGGAAAATTAATTACTTGATGCATCTGCTTTCGCCACGAACATGATGTTAAGTAATTCAATTTTTCACTCGACTACCGGTAATAATAAGGCCTTCCCGAATTGAAAAACAAGGAAGACAGGGAAGAAGAGGGATGACTTTAGCTCTGGAAGAAGAAGTAATACATTATTGTCCTTGTCAGCGATAACAAAGCAAAGTGGTTTTTAAGACTAAACGAATTCGAAAATGGATCTTTCGTGTTCCTTTCCTGCAATCCGATTGTTCAACTGACCGTTCATCTCTCGTAGGTGAAAGTCTCACTTAGCCTCAACTTCCGTTCCTAGTTAAAAGTCCCAGCTTTCTCCATGATTTTCCTGAATACACACACCAACGTTCTTTCATATGTACTTCCTAACAGTCGACTTGGACCTAATTATTTGGGTGGGGTGATATGTATAATTGGTCATCTGCTTTCATTTCTTCTGCAGTTCTGCATAAAAGTTTCAAATTCACGTTTCCTTTATGGATGGTTGCATAATAATATATACTCTTTTCTTAAGTACTCTTTGGTGCACTAAGTCGTGCGTAGATATTATGTGCGTAAACGAAGGTTCCGCAAAACAAGGAGAGGCAATGATTTCTCGAATGGTTCATTTTTATTTGGATGACGAATCAGTATTATTACTGAAGAATGAGATAAAAAGAAATGGGATGAGATAACATGCTTTGTGATACGGAATGTGAATGCGAGTATTGCCGTAGTGGAGAAATGGTTTTCTACAGGACAATAATTTGAATACTGTTGGCAGCTAAGATGGAAAAAAACTCCAAACCAACCAAAGTGCACGACATTCAACGTTGACAGCATTGCTAAAATTGGGGCCTACGGCAACGGATCGGACATTTAAGGCCAATCCAGTTAGAAAGGCAGGGTTGGAACCGTACACTAGAGTAGGAGCCAAATCTGAGGATGTTCATCGTTCGTTCCGAACCTATTCACCAGTTATACGACCACCAGATATCGCTTGCCATATGTAGGGAAGCAGTTTTGGTATCAATTCGGTGTTCCTTCTTCTTAGTGGCAACCCTTCCTCAGAACAAGATAGAATGAAGCATAACTAGGACTTCTTATCTGACGTTTTATGGGAATAGAAACGTCTGAATCGTTGTCCTCCATTCATGCTATTTTTTCTCACAGCATCGTAGACTGATGTGATTTATGAATATTAGAATGAGAAAAAGTCAGCTTTTGCTGTTGTAATCTATTCCATCTCTCACTCTTGTGAATTTCGTGTCCGGTTTGTGAAGCTTTCAACTGTGTCGTCGAGAACTGTTCTTGCTCTTTGTGATTGCGCTAAAAGAAATTTGGCGTCTAATGATACGCACAATCCCTTCTTTTCTACTCCCGCACTTCTCCTGATAACCATCCCCTGTAAAGTAAATGAGACTTTCTCCTCACTTTCACTTGCCAAGGATTTTTGGCGATGGAAGAATGGGAATATATCTCGTACTACGCGATATTGCAAGAAACGGGGCTCATCCAAAAGAGAATATTGCAATCCTGGATTTTAAAGGTTGTGCCACAATCTTTAATCGCCAAGTAGGACAAGCATTGTATGTACTACGTATGCCTGCACGAGGTTTTTACAAAGGATTTCCTATGTATACCGTAGCTACATATTTATAATAGCTATGTGACCTTTTGACATCTTGAAGCTGGGTTTATCTTGTCGTTCTTCAAACTATGCTGACAACGAGTAAATGAGATGAATACATGGATAGTTTTTCTGGTAAATTACATCCCACACTTTTTGATAATGGGATTTTTTAACAAAAACAATCAACACACTTGCCTGCTGCCAACTTTCACCAGATGAATGGATTGACCTTAATAGTTGTAATGAATTAACCTTACAAGAATAAACCACGATACGATTAATTAATTAAACAATGGCGAATTCGCAGATCATTCCTGAAAGATAGACTGTAATAAATTATATGTAGCTATCAATTATGGTACATATCTACTTATCATGGTTGTTGATATGTTGAGTGGTTAAATGGAAAGGCAGGTTCTAGGGAGCATCGACAACCTGCCAGATCCAGGTCGTAGGAAAGGAAATAAGCAAATCCGACTCGGAGAAGCAAGAGATAGGGTGAATAAGACGAAAGGGGATTGTGTAAAACCTATGAAATTTGAAGTAAATAAATAAGGACTGCATCTCATGTCATATCAGCAAGACGAGACGAGATACGTTCAGTTCAAAAGCAGTCTGTTTGTTACTTGGATTCTCACTCTTTTGCTAGAAGGCTTCTTTCCATTTACTTTTCTGGTGAGTGAGCGTCGTCGTCGCCGTGTCGGTTATTGAGTTTTTCATAAAATTGCTGTGGTTGGAGTTTGAGATAGTTTGACAGTCAACAGTGGGGGAAGGAAATGAATTTCTGGCAAGGAGATGTAATATTTCCTCGGAGAGGTTTATGTGCCACGTTAACACCTTTTTCTCAATTCTTTCGGTATATCATGAGGCACGACTTTATTTGATATTTTGTGTTTACTCTCTCCCTCTTGACGCCTGAAAACTATCTGTTTCATCATAAATGATGGTAGGATAAATAGGAATTGTGCAGGTTTTGTTTGTTTTACTGTCCTAGTCCCACTTTGCTCCTCTGCAAATGTTGTACGACTTTGGTCTACTTTACCAAAGTTAAGCAGATATTGTATTTTTTTTTTACAGAAAAAGAACCCTTTGTATGCTCATTTTTTCTATTTCTCCAACAGAGACGAACATAAAAGGACGTTTGAGCTTTTAAGTGTTTTCTAGTTTAAATAAACGCATGTTTGAACTCGTAAAAAGTTGAGCTAAACTGAGGTGTGTAACAGTTGTAATGATGTTAGAGAGCGAGAGATAGAGAGAGAACGAATGATTGAAATGTGAGCAAATGTAACTTTTGTTGTTTTATGTATATCCGTTTACCTCGTTTCGTGGAAATTGCCATAATGATTGGATGAATGATAGACAAAACGAAATACATATCATCTATCCGACTCTGTAACTTCTTTGTGAGTCAAGTATCAATTCTGTAATAACGGGTCGTCGTCGTTGTTGCTGCAACGACAGCCGTCAGATCCAAGTTGTCACCATTCTGTGTACTGAATGTAACTGGATTACGGCTTTTGTTAATGTTCGTGATTTCCTATCCATTATTTTAACAACCATTATTCCTTTTGTGATCAACTCTGCTCCATTCCAGTGGAGGATTGACATATGTGAACAAATCTTGCGTGCATGAGATGCATGATATCTAAGCGTTTACGAGAATAATCAGAATATTCTCCTTATATCGAGACCTGTTCAAATTTAACAGGATTAAATTCCAGTCTGTCTAGAACCTTATGTTTTTAATTTGGGCTATAATTAACCTTGCTCAAAGTAATTATTATATTGCATATTATTAAGATTCGACAAAGCTTGGCTTCAGTCAATTACTCTCGGATGCTCTCATTTTTGTATCTCAATCAATAATAAATATATGTACGTAGTACAAATGAAAAACTTTATTTATATGAACATCTGCACGGGCTAGGCAAGTCTTTTATGCTTTACATGTGCTCGTTCAAACTTACTGAAGCAAAGAACAAGGACTACACATAGTACCGACTGAGTTTGAAATAATGGTCTGAATGAAATGAACTCAACAAAATGAGAATTCATTTGTAGTTTATTTAGTTTGCAGTGAAAGTGGACGCTTTGAATAATATTCGTTCATTGTGGTGCATAGCTTCCTTCGTGCACCAGGAAAATGAGATGGTGAAAGGAAGGAAGGAAAGTTTGAAAGTTGCAGACGTGTAACGTGAACATAACTGCGTATACGTATTTTCGTATGGACGACAGGATGAGTCCAATGTGCTGTTTGGAGAAAGCAACTCTAGTTGTCTATGTGGATGTGTTATGCTTTGCTTGGCTGTATTGCAAGACTGCGTTGCACATTCGTTTGAACATTATACCATCCAATTTTTTCTTTCATAGTTCAATAAATTTTAGAGAATTGAAACCCTTTATTAAGATATAATATCATAATAAATTCATACAAGGAAAGTTCCAAAGCTCTAAAAAACGGAAGAATCGTCATACAAATTATATAATAATATATACCCGGCTGAAGTGCACGAGGAAAATGACCTTACTGGTCCTGTGGTTGTGGAAATTGGCGATGGTGTCGACCAGTTATTATGACAATCATGGCAAAAGTATGAATGCAACCGTCCGGGTTCGAAGCCGTAATTTAGCCTTAAGCTTATTGGACCATTGGACTACATATGACGACATTGTATACATTGCTAAATATTACCTTTTACTAGCTGGCCTCCCACTCACTATAATTATTTATCCCATGGTGAATATTAAGAGGTTTGAAATATTTAACGGCTATTAATCTTGTTATAATTGTTGGCAATCCTTGTTGGCAATGCTGGCTTAAATGTATTGCATGCTGTCAAAGTCAGATTACACATAGATCTGCATCAATACAATGTATGCTGTGTATGAAAACCTCGCATGTCCCTTTGTTCTTATTCGTAAACTCGATTCACATTGATGGAAACTTACGGTGCCTTTGTAGAGCACTGGATCATTCGTCTACTCTCTATATATATACAATCAGGTTGCAATTGGAACTAGTCCCTAATACTCTCTACTAAAAAGCTGTATGTCTGGTGGATTTGTCTGTTACTTAAACTGTCAAATATAACGACAACAACGTGACCTACAGAAAATAGATGAGAAAGTTTCCCTTCAAAAGTGACAAACGACTTTGTAACAATATTACGGTTCATGATAGCTAAAGTCATCGCAGTTACAGATCATCGACCAATCATGTGTTGGATTTGAAGGAGATTCAAACTGTCACTTCTGCTTTCTTTTATTGGTGACAGCAACAGAAATGAACAACTGAAACGGGTTTGTTGTCGACAGTAGATATATCTGTAGACAGAAAATTCGTCTTACTTGAACCAATTCCTGATGGATAGATAAATAATGAACTTGTATAAACGGAACTCATTAATTTGGAAATGTGTTTACTGGATTAATTAGCTATCTTTCTTGTTTTGTTTGCAGATTTTTCCCGACTATTATCACCTTGTTCACAGAAAAGTTGCCAAAAGATCGCTGGACGCTCATGCACAAGTTCATGGGCGCCTTATAAGAGAACCTACGGTAAGGTTATTTTTAATTAAGATCTAAAAAATGGATAAACAAAAGTACAATAATGTCAGCGTTTGTCGTCAGCATTATGGAAATCCTTACGAGCATGAGAGCGTAGTTTACTATCGCTGTCCAATTTTTGTCATGTTAAATTAACAGAAAGTTATTTTATGAGAATTTTATTTATTTTAGGTACGGTGGGCTGAACAACAAAAAGTAAAGCGACGGTCGAAACGTGACTTTCTCCAGCTTTCCCTACCAACAGGATCAGGAGGACGTGGAGGAGGAGAACGTGGCAAATCTAGATCTGCCAGACGGTCAAAGACTTTCAACTTTAACGACCCGAGGTGGATTGGTCAATGGTATCTGGTAAGTGAGCGGTTTTTGCCGAATTTTTAAGCAACATGAATGTCTATGTAGCCATTTATAAGAGTCTCTTGGCTATCTCACATCATATCATATCAGAACAAGGCTATTGAGATGAATTCGCACAACTTGTTTCTTTGAGAATTTTAATGACTAAATCGAGTGACGATGAGTCCTAGAACTGCTATAAATGGAGCTATTCAAGAATATAACTGCCAACCATGAAACCGTGTTGGTGAAAGTTGTGGAAGTAAGTATAGCTCAGTTGCCACTCCACTATGTCGTCTTTATTATATCCACCAACTGATTTTATTGTAACCGGAGTCATTTCCTCACATTATTTCCCTCCGTGTATTGGACACTTGAGTACTTGTGGAATACACTTGAATACTAATGAAGTCAAAATGGAAATAGACGGGAATAGCGTCTCATTTGCTCGTGTTCATGTTTATTCATGAATGTGAGTTTGTTGGAATGAATGCCAGTTAGGATGTAGTTAGTTGTGTAGTCAAATCCTTTTTGAAATCTACAGAACTTACTGTCAACAGACAAGCAATGTAGCTAACAGAAGACGAGTTTGGGTTTTTGGCGAGACCTTACAGTCCGAGTCTACCTTTATTCAGCAGTTGGAGTTGCTTAAGCGTCTATTTAGTAGCACTGCAAGGAAGCGAGGACTTTCCCCATGGTCTTATCCCACCACCCTAAGCAATATGGCACACTTTACATTTAAAGTTTGTCCTAATTACAGACATGAGGACAAAACGGTGAATGTTCCTCCTTAATGAGTTGAACAGAACATAGTTTGTGGAGGCAAGAGTTCTCTGGTTTGCTGAGAGTGAAATGTTGCAAGAGAGATATCTCAATTCAATGTGCAACTAAGAATTGGTGGGACATCGTTTGGATAACAATGGAGTGGAGAGTTGGCAAAACTAGCTCTAGGGACTTTGTTGTTGAATATCATGAGAATGAAATAAACAAGGGTTTTGAGAATGCAATACAGGAAGTAAACATTACTTGGTGCATGTTTTGTATAATGAGACTTTCACCGACCGCCTTCTCCATTGCAATACCAGAGCGCATAGCGATGATGTTCCACCAACTACAAGTCCTTTGTTTCGTAACCATGCATAACCGTTATGCATAGAATAATATACAGCGAGGTTGTACTACTTAAGTGGACGAGGTATGTGTAACTGAACTCGCAGCAGAGTCAAGCACCCACCGACCGACACAATAATATCTGTCTCGCCTAACTCTTCTTTCAGGCTCATTCTCCAAACAAAGAAAAAGGAGTAAAATAACTTGGTCTTGCTGTGAGGATGGTGTATGTATGCGAGACAGACAAAGTTTTTTGTTCACCACTCGAGAAAAGACAAAAGGGGGAAAGTGAGTGTAGTGAAAGTTGAGTGTATATATATTCTTGACTCACTAAATGCTTGCTCCTACCACTCGGCTTTGTTTGGAGCAGTCGTTCGTAGTGAAATGAAGAGGCGTATCCACCGGTGACGGAAAAATATCACTCGATTTAACCAGCCTTCTCTCTTGGCGAAATGCAACAAGGTTGCTGTCCGGGAAGAAGTGAAAGTTATGTCTTTTTTTCCTTGTCCAACATTTTTACCTCATCTATTCATCCCTTCTTTACTTTGTCATCAAGCAAGACCTTCCCTAAATAAATGTGGAGAACAAAAAGGAGTGAAAAACGAAACAACAAGGACCTATCTCGTGCTGATGGTGATGATGGTGGAAGCCCTATTAGGTTAAGTAGGTTGGGGAAAGGCTGGGAAAGGTCTTTATGGAAGCCATTCATTTGGTGAACAGTGGCTTACAGATTCCTCAAGTAACCACATTTTCCTTTTTTGATAGCATCATCTCTGTATTGAGCGTGTTGCGATCTTCGATTTCACTAATTTCTCATGAACGTAGAATGTGGTACAATATATGTACAACCAGCAACGACTTGATGAAGGTTGGTTAAAAAATACGCAAGTTCTTCAAAAGCAATATATTTACCGTGTGGAAACTCTTCTGACCAAAATCGACTCGAGTGGTGGTGAACTCTTTATGCTGTGAACTCACCATTAGGCATGTGTTGTGTGGGGCATTGTCCCAACCGAAGCAATAAGTTAGTTGTTCTTTTCTTTCTTCAGTGAAGAAGCTAAAAGAAGATGGTTTCCTGAAGTTAAGTTGATGTTACACTTCCCTCCTCGAACAGAGGCTATGTTCCTTTTCCAACTTCCTTTCTGTGAACGGATTGTATTGCTGTGTGTATCTATGTATGTACATAAGTAGGAAGCTGAATAGGCTGAGTGGTTTTAGTTCAACTACTAACAACCGACGACGGACAGTGGGTTGCTGCTGCACATTGAGGAGAATCTCTTCAAATTTCTTGTCTGTGTTAGATATTTGCCTCCATGCTGTGGTACGTTCGGGAAAAGTTGCGTGGTTCAAACCATAAAATAAAGTCCATTTAATGCAGTAAATATCAAAGTTAAACTACCACTATTGTGATTGAATTCGAAGTTGGTAGTAGCGTATCGGGCAGATTTTATTGGAAATGGATTCTCTTAGTTAAAAGCTTGGTTTTTTTTTGTGGCAGATTTTCTTTATGGAGCTTGCTTTCTGGCCTAAATTGATTTTATGACAATAAAGTTTATGATATTGTACGAACCAGGCGTACATATCTATATTGTATGCAGTATCCCCTCCCCGGTGATGTTATCGAGTGATTCTTGCGGCTCTTTATAGGTGTTGTAGGCACCTAGTGCAATATATAACTTTCTCTATGCATCTTTCGTCAGTAATCTTTTTGTCTGCAAACATCATTTCTTTGTTTGGTGTGTTTTTGATCAAGCATGTAATTTCATGTAAAGGTCCAAAGTTACACAACTTATCAGAGTTTGAGACAAGTTGGCAAGAAAAATTGCGAGGAAAGTGACCGTCAAATCACGAATGTGTTCAACAAGACACGCAGCCGGTGCAGTGAAGTATGTATTACAATGGTGAAGGAACAAAAGTTTGCGATGTGATGAAGCATTCGCTCGCAGAAATGAAAAACAGGAGTTATTACAGAGAAAAGTCCGGACACCTCAAATATACCACCGACATCGACCAAAATCCAATCCTCCTACAAAAAGTATCATGGTAGAATCACACTTTTGGGTCATTTACTTCACCCCTTTAACCCAAAGAGAATCATACGGGCTCAACTTTTGACTTGATTTACTCGAGGATGTCTGCACATTCTTCCTTTAAAGTGCGTGGTGGTTGGTTGAGTCTGGTAAATTCTACGCCGTTCACAAGCATAAAATACTAAAATCGACTCTATCCAAACTGATTGGTTCACTCACTCACATTGATGGAGTAGTTTGAATAGTACTTTTGTAATAACAAAGTACTCGGAAAAGTTTGATAACCGTAGTAGAGCTGGAGAATAATTAAAATGGCCATTTGTGAGTTCGGACTAGAGGGGCATCAGAGCGTTGGACCCCCCTGCGTGGTCTGCTATTTCTTATGAATCCAAAATATTTTGTAAAGTTTTAAAGTTCATCCTTCCCTCTATTGTTGAAAGTTTTCTTTGAAACTAATTACTTTATTTGAAACCACGGCTGAATTATTTCGTGTTTTCTCTCTGGTATTTATCGCTTAGAATGTTTTGGTGCACGCAAATATAAAAAATAATCTACTGCTACTCTTGCTTCCGAGGGAGTGGTTTTGTCTTATAATTTGTGTCTACCGCAAAGTGTTGTGGTGGTTGTATTCCTGAGATTAACCCTTCTCCCGTACATGCCACACCATTTCTTTCACTCACTTTTCGAACAAATGCGAGTTGCAGCGGGAGAGCTCTAGTGTGTAGCAGTGTAGTGTATCATTTGATTTATTTGATATTTTGGAAGAAGTATGATATTCTATGTTTAATGGTACGGTAGGGTGGTCATAATTTATCGCTTTTTTGATTACGATGGTCAGAACAGTGAGGTTATTCTGCTGCTGGTTGATATTGCCTGCTCAGTGCCCTAGAAAAGTTTTTTGACGCTGAATAATGCCATATGTCAGTCTCCAACACTTCCACCACACTCGGAAATGGGAAGTGAAAGACAAAGTAAAAGTTCTCTCTTTTTACTTGGTCCCACAGCGGATTACTTGCAATGCATTCTACTATTTCTCCTCCTACTGCTCCACTCCACAACATCGCCAGAACTGCTCTTTCATTACAAACGATTTGAACTGGGTTTGGATTATCCAACGGCGATATTCCTTCACACCGCTCCTATACTCCCATACCTTCATATGTACATGGACACATATATGGCATAAGCATATGTACATAGCATTTGATTCTGTGAGTGAATTGCACCATATTGCAATATAGTTGCAATATATATAGCAATATATATAGCATTGCACCATAGTTCTGGTGGGTGACATTATACCCATTCACATTTTTTACAAACTGCCTTCCTCTTTGACAACACAATTGGGAATGACGGTTTTTCATATTGTTTGCTTATTGTGTGACACCAGGCCACGTTGTTTTTGTTTTACTTTGTTTTAGTATCGACCCCGTTCGTTTATACAGAAACATCAAACTGAGGATGAATGGGCTTAATTATGAAACACGCAATATACACTTTGAATAACACTTTGTAAAATTGCAAAATAAATTACTAAGTACTTTTAATCATATGCCATATTTAAACTGTATCTGCATAGATTCGATTCGAGGGTAAAGTATTTCAAATAATTTTAAATTCCTTTCTGATATTATCTGTATTGGAGATAATTTATACGGTGCTGTTTTTTCCGATATCTTTTTAGCCCGAATCATATTTCAATCCACCTGTCAGATATGAATCGAAATTGTTGCGAGAGAAAAAAAACGTTCGCTCACGTCTTTTGAATCGTTGAAACGAACAAATTGTTTAGATAGTCCACATGTCGAAAGGAAGTTCTTTTTTGAGGAATAAATGAATTGAGATGGAATACAAAATTGTTTGAATGGATTCTGATTGATACTGCTCATTCATATCTACTACAACTTCCTCTGCTCCCTGCTCAAATAAAATTACTTCCACGTGAGAGAATGGACAGAAGCCGTGATCATAATAATTTTAGAATTCGCCGACTAACATAACGGCGTCAAGGAATGATGGAAATCGGTGTATGTGAGTTACGTGGCCACCTGTATTCACAGATATTACTTCACACGCCAGTCATCACCAGTGGTGGTGATGACTTGTGAAATAGGATGATAGCAGATTCATTCGGGTGGATAGATTGGTGCTAATGTTAGTTTGGGCAATGAAGATGACTACTTTATAGTTTGTATGACTTTATGTGCAAGGTTAGTTTTTATTGCTGGGTCTTCCTTACGTGTTCGTTCCCCTTCCTGCCACCATCGTACCGACTGCCGCGACTTCTTCCTTTTCCGGTCCAAGTGGAGAAGTGATGAGTCTAGCAAGTGAAGTCCCGTCAGACCGTTGACACTGTTGTCATCTCACAAAGTTTGTCCTACTACTTTGGAGAGAATGTGAAATAGTTAAGAAAGTTGGACGATTCGTGATGTAAAAGCTTTGTCGGAAAGTCTATATACTTTGGAGTCGAACTATCGCCTCTTGCGTTAGCTATTTGTGCAGTAGCCCAATTTCATCGTTTTGATGTACACAAATGGCGTCCAAGTATCTTATATGTTATGAATTTATTTCTTTTTTCGCAGAATCGTGGAGCTGGATTGGACATGAACGTGATAGAAGCATGGAATGAAGGAATTACCGGAAAAGGGATTGTGGTCACAATTTTGGATGACGGATTAGAACATGATCACCCAGACATTAAAAGCAACTTTGTAAGTATTAACTTTGTTTCTCGAGCTTTATGAACCTTATTTTTTAGACACGTCTATTTGCAACATATAAATAGATATTTTGTGTGAAGTTCATTCTTGTGCTTTGTTTCCTCCATCCTATCGATTAGGTCAGTTGACCCTTCAAAACCTGTCCCACGCATAATAATGTCATAAATTACACTTCCTGCCCCACAACTGCTATCCCAGGTTCATTCTTGATAGAAATATATGTATATGTGTATATATGTATACATTGATTTTTAGGTCTTTGAATATCCCTGGTTTTATTTTTGGGTAGGTTTTCCAAAAGTTTTATTTGTTATCTGTATAAATTATAAATTCAAAGGCAGTCCCTTCCAATTAGTATACCTTGGGATTGTAAATTTTGGTTTGTCTGAAGAATATTTTCATGGGCCATGGCGCAATGTATAATTCCTAATGTAGGAAGGAAATACGACATCTGCATTTAAAAAATGATAGAGAATATCTCGATGTCGTGTCGATCGATGTCGATGCTCATTTGCATACAATGTTCATAAATTCCGACAAAATGGCACAATATATTTGCAAATGAAAATCACGTAATTCTATGTCACTCCTTTATAAATCAGATAACTAATTCCAATCTCTGGAGGAAAGGTTTTGAATCAAAGATAAAAAGACGCGTAATCCATTTGAAGCCGTTGACAAAGGCTATGTGTTTGGGTGTGAGTGTGTGTGTGTTTTATCACAACGGATGTTTCTGGTGGCAGAAAAGTTCAACGTTTGATTTCCATTGAAAATGATAGAATATGGGATAAAAGGAGCCAGGAGACAGGAACCTGGCAAATTGGGAAACCGACTTGACATTATTTGATCTTGGATTGATGCATCCGTAATCAGCATGCTGCCTTGCAGTATGAATAAGAAAAACACGTGGCTTAGCATGCCTGTGGTTTTAAAAGTAAGCTCGATTGTCATAAAGAGTAAAAAGACACGTTGTGTGCTTATTGTTCGAAAGGAGGAAAAATCTGCACATGTAGCTCGCTCTCTCTGGAGCCGAGTCTCAAGTTATTCGTCTATTTCTCTCCTTGCTTCTTTAAAGATGGAAATTGTAAATCCAACTCACATCTTTACAGTCACCCCAACAGGAGCATGCTTTAGTTGTGCGACTGCTGTGTGCTGTACATTGCATATCGTAGTCTCGTTAAGATCAACCTATTCTTCAAGGCACTTTTCTGCTGCTGCTGATCTTGAGCAAAGGAACGACGAACCGAAGATGACAGCCACGCCGCCAATCCTGCAGCAAGAAAGCCTCTGCCATGCCGTACTATGTAGTGGTGGTGAGTGAGTCTCTGCTTTTTTCGACTACAGACTACAGCAGAAGATGTGGGAGGCGAGAAAGTAGGGAGAGGACACGCGGAGAGCAAAGACCTATTATTTACTGGAGATGCTACAGCATGGGGAAAGTGGGAGACAGGAAGAAAGCGACACAGACCCGGATTGTGCCTTGACACAGAGAATGCATAAATCGTGGATGACTATTTTTCTCCCATCTTTGCCTTTATACGAATATTTTCTGAGGATGGTTTGCATGTATGTATGTACAACTTGCTTCGCATTCAGATGAGGGCTCAGAGTGCTCATCTCAAAGCTCAGAACAGAATGAGGTATGGAATAGAAATATTTTGGTCTTTGTCAGATATTGGCTGTATATTTTTGACTACGATAGACCATAAAGCCGACATAAGCTTTTGCTGTGAAGAATTCTTTGTACTATGTAAAATGCCGTGGGAATTATTGACCTTTCGGGATCTAATCCGTCTTTGCAAACTTCACATAAATCATCGAGAATATTTATAATAATACGGTGAATTATTTTCAAGAATTCATAAACATACAGAAGCACTGTACACATAGTTGTATGATTATAATGAGATTACTCACCAAACTCTCAAGATGTTTTGGTGAGTTTGGGCAACTCTACAAATCTTGTGGTTAGTACATAATATTTAGAAATACTTTATAGTGCACGTCGTTCCTTGTACACGTTTAGAATCTACAATCGGACACAAATCCTATAATTTATAGATAGCTTCTGTAAGTTTTGGCTGTTTGGTATGCACACTGGCTGAAAAATGCGTCACACTACGACTGCATGGATGTAAGGGGAATAATGATAACTGGAATTGGATCCGGTTTAAGCAAGTAATTCGAAGTAATAGAAATCCCACTCTGAGAAATGAGGTGGGGTTTGTAGGTAGTTAAGTAGTTAGTCTGTGAGTGGAATGCGGACGCAATGCAATAATAATGGTGGTTGTTGCTGCGGTTGTTGAAATGATATGCTTGGTCATGTCCGTCCAGCCTGAACGTTGGCAAACTTCAAATCTATACTGCACTCGAGGTGAGCCGTGTCCTTGCTAAGACTTTTCTTGCTTGACAAGGTTCGCTCCACGTCCACAGCTTTCTCCTCTCTCCTTCCAATCATACTTGTGTACTACCCGGTTTGTCATTTACGTCCCTCATCATCCACGAGGATTTTAGCAGCTTTCCTCGGATGTGTGATGCTTTGAATGTAAGATTCACAATTTCACCTCCGTTTTATTTGGTATTGTGCTCACTGTCATGAAGGTAACCATTCCCATTCCAAACCTTTCCCTTTGAATGCAACTATGTACCTTCCTAGCACTGAGGAAGAGTCCTGAGTCTACGGTGGTCTGGTCTGCATAAGAATACATGGGCGAAACAGACAAACAGACGGGATTTACTTGATAAATCCTGACCTGGAAATGGATTTGGGACTTTACTCGAGACTTTTTGGGACCAATTATACTGTAAGGAGGCTAATAAGCACAGACGAGTTCTAGTTGGGCAACATTGCTTCATACTTATCTATTTATGTAAGTACATACATAAAATCTTTCAATGTTTGGAACTACTTAATAATGGCGATATGTAAGCAACTGAAATAGTTTTCGTTGAGCATCATCCGAAGGAATGTTTCCATTTTGTTAGTGGTTCAAGCGAACTGAAATTGAGATTCCATGTCAGTAAAATGAGCTGGAAAGAAATGTAGGAAAACTGATTTAACATTTGAAATCTGTATTCATCATGCGTTCGAAGAAATTCTGTCTATTCTGTCTGTCCATTTGTTCCAGATTCCATTGGTCATGAGATAGGGTTTTCCAAATTTAGAAGACGTACATGCATTCATCCACCCAACTTTATTGTTATTCTGATACAGTATCAACATGGACACAGTGTATCATCGCATATTTTTTAAAGTACTTACCACGAATAGGAAATGGAATTTTGGGATAATTTTTATTGTGCAGTGATCCGGAACTGCAGGACTCGTCCATTTTGAAGACGGTCTATTGAATTTCTAGCTTCTGTGAACTTGTTATGAAGAAATAGAAGTGGTGGGGCGGGTGAGTCGGATATGAGAGAAAGTCGGCATGAGTATTTTTTCTTGAATCATCTCATTTGAATACTTCATCATCATCATCATCTTCTTCCTTTTCCCTCTGCTCGGCTCAATATTATCGAAACTTTATGAGAAAAAGATGAAAAGTGATTTTTCCCCAGTATTTGAAGATGATTGATGATACGACAGAACAAATTTTTACTTAGTCTTGTACTTGAACGGTGAAGTGGTGTCAAGAAAGGAAGGAGGGTGGAGCAGTTTGCTTGTTGTGACTGTGTACGAACGAAGCAAGGAAGAAACGAGGAGACGATGCTCTCTGAGGATTATCAACGAACTGTGAAGTGACGGAGGTTATAAAACTGAAAGAGTTTGCAGTCACTCACTACTTCTTGTATACAGTCCTACCACTGGAGATTTATGCCGCCATATTACTACATCGATCCTCCACGTTCCTCCAAGAAGTGGTAACCATTATTATTGTGCTGATCGTGTTACGCTATTGGTGTCTATCGAAAACGTGTCGGCAGTTTGGAAACTGCTGCCTCCTAATACTTTTGTACTGCTCCTCGGCCAGTGTTTTCCAATACCGCTTCGTTTCATTTGGCTCTTCAGACCGTAGTCTATAGTGTTGCCTGTGTCAGTGTCAAATCATGAACATGTTCACTGACGCCAAAAAAAAGTTTGGTTAGTTTAAGTTAACGTACGGAAGCAGAACGGAGTGACGGACGGATCCGCCGACTGAGGCTGAAAATTCTCAAAGTAAAAAAGAGACAGAAGAAAGCAATCTTAAGTTGGATAGAATGAAGGATAAAAAGTCCGGGTGAAAGCATACTGAGCGGCGGAAGACCAGCAGCGTTCTGGTTCATCAGTTTCTTATTTGGTGTTTCCGTAAGGACGCCGTAGGACCGGACACCAAAGCTTTCTCTGAAAAATGCCACTGTTTTCCCATATGAATGTTTAACCGCATGAAAAACACTGGTGACAGTCTGCACAGTGATTTGGTTCGTCTACTCAGTTTTCCTCCATCGTCCGACCCACTTTGTAAGCATTTCATGAGAAAGATGCAATCAATTAGTAATTAATTACATAGACAAATTGTTACGCACAGCACAGTAACCTCTGTGTATCAATTTTTATATTTATTGTATTTATATTACTTTTTATTCTATTTTGAAGGTTGGTTCGATAGTATAGTATCCAACATATCTGTAAATAACTCTACGGCGGTGTATGCCTAATTAGCTGCAGTATTCAAGCTGGTGATGGTTGTGTAACGCTGAGAAGCTATCAGACCGTCTGAATTACATGTTAATATTGTTTTATACAACATCTTTCAGTAATAGGTGCTTTCCTACAGGAATTTCATAACTGCCATTATTCTTTATGGAGAATAATTCAGCAGCAGTGTATTTATTGCGTCGTTTTGTATGCATCGTTAAGTATGCAGTTGGCGAGGTTATGCTATTATTCTAACATTTTATTAAATTTTATCTAGTAAATAATAGTTGAACCAGAGATTGCAGGGGATCATAATCCGACTCGATTTTTGGACAAATGATTTTTGAAAACCAAGAATTCAATGGTATTCATATATGCCTGTTATATCACTTCACTTAATTTCGCTCTGCTTAGGAATTTCTCTCCGTTTGTTAATTAGAAACAATGACATTGCTGTGCGGACAAAGAAATTGAAAATATTCGTCTTCAATCTTAACTAAAACTTTAGTGGGAAATTAAATGCTGATGCCGAGATACGCGTAATGAAGTACTTTGTTTCATCCTTTGCAATCTTATTCCTCCCCTTTCCCTCAAGAGGCAGCCATGTAATGCGTACAACGCTTTAATAAATGTAGCGGGTTGTACCTTGTCTTGAAATAATGAGAAAAAAGGAGTCGAGCTTTGTTCTTTCTCCTGCAG
Organism: Folsomia candida; assembly: GCF_002217175.1. Taxonomy (NCBI): domain Eukaryota; kingdom Metazoa; phylum Arthropoda; class Collembola; order Entomobryomorpha; family Isotomidae; genus Folsomia; species Folsomia candida. The sequence continues at coordinate 15,836,830 of NW_019091193.1, read as the reverse complement.
GCCTAATGTGCTTATTCATTGCATATATAATTTCATGTGAACGTCTTGGCTGCTCTTTCTCGCAGGTTCGTGCTCAGTTACCATTTTTAGCGCTTTCCTGATTCTGCAAGACTTTGACTATAAAAGTATTCTTGCTGCTGGTAGGACAAAGTTAAAATAAACGGGTTAGAAAAAAAAGATCGGCGGTGAAAGTAAAAGTAAACTTTACGTTATTGTCTCCACTACCCTGCCGAAAACCCATCTCCAACTCAGGTGATACGGAAGAAAACGCGATTCTCAATTATGCTAAACTATCATGTGTTTGACCAAATATTTATGACATATATTTTGTACACCGAGAATATTTGTGAAATGTGTTTGATGAAGGACAAAATTATCAAAGTCTTTAAAAATGTTTAATATTTTTCAACGCACTACTACACATGCATATGGTCAGAAATTTCCAATAAAACTATGTATGTATGTATGTATCCCCAGTAGGATAAACCCTGCTAGCGTGATTGAATAATTTTTGGGCAAGCGAAACATTCGAATTAGACTTGAAAAAACTGAAAAACTTGTAGAAATTTTAAGTCGTGATATAGTAATGTATGAACTAGCTTGGTTTAGAGTACATAGAGCCCTGTAAAGTTGTGTTTGATAGAAAGAAGTACTGGATGCACAGATGCTTGCCGTTTCTTCATTCTTTATGCAAAAATGTCATTTAGAAGTTGCGAGTTTGAAAGTTTATGTCGAACAAATAATATATGAGTGCCATTTACAATTTGGGGCCTTGGGAAGGCCTGAATTTTTGTGCGAGAAGGAAATTGGAATAAAAGAGTTGGAGGGGTTAGCACTTGGTTGCGCTATTGGGGACGTTTTTGTATGAAAAGATGCTAGAAAACGTAAAGTAATCTTGAACTCTTGGAATGCTAAAAGTAATGGAAAATATTTGGATGGCAGAAATCACAAATTTGGCAGTCCTCCTTAGCTTCCCCTTCTATTAGTTGTGTTTGTGAACAAGGGTTGAGTTCAACTTTTTTCTACTCGCCAAAGTGAATTTTGGTGGAAGTGAGGCTCTTCTGGGAAATCGTTATTGGTGTTCCCGTGCCGTTTGTAAGCAGACTGATGGTGGTGTAGTGAAAGTGGCGGTGTGCTCAACTTCTCAAAGGAATTATAGTTATGGGGATGGAATGGGAAGAGGAAGCAGAAGAAGTGAAATAGAATGGAATTGTCGGAAGATAGATAGAACGATGTTGAATTGGGCCGTGTGTATGAATGTGTGTTCAGCCAGTTGAATGAGCCACCCAACGGTCTGTTTGGAGAGATATAGATGCCACACTGAGCCAGATGGATGAATGGTTAACTCAGATATTCAATCACGAAACTAAAGACTAGGAGAGAAAAGATACCATTCAAGATGATGTTGTGTGGGGCAGAGTACGTAGCAAAGTATTTCCAATCCAATAAGTTTACTTGCTTTCTTCTCAAGAAATGCTCTTTTTAGGAAAGCATTAGTTGGAAAATAATCATTTGAGTGATTCAAAGAAAGGCCTTGTTATACTACCCGTTCGGTCGGATATGGTTATTATCGAAATGAGCAGGCAGTTACTGTTGGTGTGCAGCCTCGGTGTTGGACCACCCACCCTCTGCTTCTTCCTCCTGTCCCATCCATTTGACGGAATATGGGAATTCCGAGCTACTCGATCCCAAATTACAGACCTTTTATAGAAAGTTGAAGTAGGTGCTAAATGAAGCACTCACAAACTAGGCTGCATCACCACCTCCTCGTCGATTAAACTCTGTACTCACAAACTTTTGTAATGAAAATGGAATTGAAATTGGTTTACATTATTACTTAACAGCTACTCACCCTGACGTCAATATCGCAATTTGGGGTCTCATTATACATACATAGGGTCTCAGATTACAGGGTTCCTTTTATCGTAATAAGTAGGCTGGCTAGACTGCTATCAAACATGTTCAAAATCACAATAGTTGACGAAAGTCTGCAATCTGCAAGCAATTATGAAATTCTGCTAATCATAGAGTTCAAGTCTTCTGCATGAATTTATAACAAGACAGAGACAGTTAATTTGACTCCAGATACATGGAGTACTTCATCCTTAGTTAAATCGTAATTATGTTCACCGGTTTACGTAACTTTTTTTTAGATTCTACTGCTCTCGTACATAAGTCGACATAAGTAAGATTAACAATGGAGGTCTCCCTCTCAGATTTTGACCAAATGTGATAATCGATTAGACACCTAATTAATCTAAGGTTTGCAAAATTCACAATCTGCTAATGGTCAGATTTGGCGAAAATATTTTACACTTTAAAACTTTACTACGCGTTTTCTCTTCTTCTGATGGAAATATCTCAGTCAAACCTGAGCATTGGCGGATAGTGTCTTTTACAAATTTCATTAATTAAGTTTGTGATCGATTCACACTAATTTAGTAAAAGTCAGAGAGAATACTCTACGAGACCTTCAAAGATAATTATGGAAGTATGGAAACCGTGATGATTGCATGGAGTCCGGAGCAGGCTTAAGAATAAGTACATAAATGTTGATTGCAAATAGTTTATGTACTTATAATTTCTGGTCGTGTTTCTGCTGTAAGATGAAAATTTATATATTGTAAAACAAAATTTGTTCTAAGCTTTAAACCTTTTCTGCAGACACCATTTAGGGTAACGTCTGCAGAAATATTTGAATTTGTCGGTGGGAAATAAAAAAATAAACTTTTTTGACGTTCATTTTTAGAGAAACAAATTGTTTACTCCAAAATCAAGGGAGCACACGCCTTTGTTGTTCTTAACCAGTAACCACAAGCACAAACTCAGGCCAGTTCGCCCGTGCTTGAATTCTAAAAACAGATTTAGACATTCTCGGACAAGAGAAGCAAAGAGCGTGGGCTTTGTCGACCGGAGATTGACTCTGTAATTTCATTCCAATTTCTATCTATTCGTCAGTCAAAGTGGTAACAGCATAATCCTGCTTTATTCTGCCCGAATCGGACTGTTTCTTTCCAAATTGTGCGGGTGGGGATACGCGCATCGTTGTCGCCTGTTGTGTCTGGTTTTTTATACGAATTGAATCTCAGATACACTGCAACCACTAGTTTGTGTGTTTACACAATAGATTTAGTTTAGAGAAGACATGTCTGTAAGTATATTCAGGGCATTATTTGGTATGACAAATATTATTGGTAATTCACTTGCAGAGTTCCACCTCTTGTGTAGCTGATAAATCTTTAGAAAGTATTAAATATCTGAATTATTCTCAGCAGCGATCATAATCTGAGGGGGGATTTGGTTGGTGTTGTAGGACTTTAAAATGCATTGTTAGTTTTTAGGAATTCAGTGAGGGGATCGATGAACATTATGCTTCATATTCAAGATATACATATTTTAAGCAAGAACATCTTCAGATCGTACATATGACATGCCGTTCATAGGACGACGGATAAAGAATGAACATACCTAAATATTATTATGTGTGTATGCAGCTTAAATGCAGATGATAGGAAGGGAAAGGTCACATTTCAAAATATAAGGAAACGATCTTGTTTGAATTAATCTTAAAGTTAAATTGCGTTGCCATTCATTCATTCACAGGATTTATCCAGTCCAGGGAACGTATATCGGGGGAGGGAGGGATTTCATCCAATTTGAAAAACATTAATGCTTTTCTTTTCATCGTCGTATTTTATATCCTTGGGCAAAGCATTATTATCATGTTGCTTTTCAAGCTGTAAATTCCAATTTACGTTCATTGGTATTCACACTAAAAGACTACAAATGTTGATGGTTCTACCGTCAGGAGGGAATGGAGATGTTGTAGATTGGGAATTTATCTTTTCGGTGCAATAACGGCTAACATGACCAAGGCAGACAACATAAACTAACATATTCCTGTTGTTAATTCAACATCATTGAATCAAGTGGGAAGAGAGGAGTAATGTAACGTCTTCCTAATTTTGCATGTTGGATATTTCCAACCATGAAATGCAATTGAAAGAGTACAAGTTGTTCTAGACCCGAAGTGAAATAATGGATTCCGGGAGTAGTTTCGGTGAAAAATATGGGAAACCGTCGTGATATACGATTGGTTTATGGGATCCGTATCCAGTTCCCTTGTTTTCGGAGAGAAACTAGACAACCATTTAAAAGTGTAGCGAAATAAGGCATAATGTGATGAAAGGGGCAGTATCACTACATACACTGCTGCCAATAACGGCGTAATGTTGTTCAGACTAAATCTGAGAATGGGGTGCGTTGTTGGTTTAGATTTTGTTGCAGCTTAAGCATCCTGAAGTGAACGGAAGCACTTTTTCTTTTTGTTTGGATTATGAGTCCCCGATGAGATCTGAATTATTTTTACAAGAAAAGTAAACGCAATCCATGCATTATAGTGTATCCGCTATAGCTGCGTGTGTATTATGTTCTGCTTCCATCTGTAAGTCCATTTTCATTTGCTCTTTATTCCTCCACTTTACTTTTGTCTTTATGGTTACAGTTAGCCGAAGAAGTGGGTGGGGAGGAGGAACTGTGGGCTAGAATTTGATAGCATTCATAATAGATTTGTTTTGAGAATATTTCGAATCTAAACAAAGCAAAAACGTCGTCTGCCAGTAAACTGGAATAATGCTTGTTTATTTTTTAAAGTACATTTATCAGTAAAATGTCATTTAATTTTTTCAGGACCCCATGGCCAGTTTTGATGTCAATAGTTTGGACGTAAGTTTTCTTACTTTATAAGTAGTTTTACTGACCCGTCTCATAAAAATGATTGTTGCAGATGGACCCAATGCCAACATACGATTTAACGGATAGCAACCGTCATGGAACGCGTTGTGCTGGTATGTTTGAACTTTTAAGGATTTATTTGTGTACTAAATGGAGGAGAAATGTTTCAAACGAACCAAGTTTTAAGCTGGAAATATATGTAGAACTTGAGAGGGAAAATGAGACTAATGAATTTATGAAATTTCTCTTGTTCCTCTTTTTAATCATTGCTAATACATACATATTGTCATCGTTTGTTACAGGAGAAGTTGCTGCAGAAGCCAACAACAGTATTTGTGCCGTGGGCATTGCATTCGAGGCGAATATTGGTGGTAAGTGTGTATGTGTTCTTCACGATATTGGTATTTTCTTGCATGCATAGAGTGTTTCTCCATCCACACAACATCTTACGACGGGTTAATGTTCACTTACTAGCTGAAGAATGCATCTGTGTAAAATAATAGTTCTTCAGGGACAAGTTTGATGGCAAGTTACTACTAGTTGTGCGTAGTTGGTGCTTAAGTTGAATGTTGAAATGAGAAAGCTGGGCAGAAGAGGAAATTCTCCTGTTTGCATTTAAGTAAACAAGTTTTACTCTGGGCTTATGCTCCCCTTTATTTCACTTTTAGTTATCTTTTACCCTCTGGAGGAAAGGCTCATTAACATGATTTGCTTTCTCTGCGTAATAAATTTTCACACGATGGACTCCATGATCCCTTGTTTAATTGAACCCTTTCCTTAACAGACCTCTGTTGATGTGGTGGTTAAAGTGAAATAATAATCTTGCCCTGCCTTCGTGGGATAGCCCAGAACCAGAATTACTGTACTTTATGACTACTCTCAGTTCCCATCGTGAAAACAGCCTTTACCCAACGTCAGAGTGAAATTGGTTGAACAGGCAGAACTGAAGACGCTTTTTGCAACTAACGGCAATTATACGACTTGTGGCATCAAATGCACGATCATGGAGTTAAGATTATATGTCTGTTGCTGACATCGGTGGGAGTTCACAAATACGAATGTAACAGTAGTTTAGAGACTTCACTTTGATTTGATTGTCTCATTATATACCAGTTTTGATCTCGTTCAATAAAAACGAAGCAACTACGCATGGTGAGCTTTAAAAAAACGATGTGTAGGCATCATCACATAAGCACTTATGCCCAAGTAGGTGAAAGTTAGATACTAAATAATAGTTATTTATATATTCATATTAGCAGATAATAATTTTGTAATGGTGCCACATATAGTAGTCAAATTTATTTGTGTATTACATTTATATTAGATACTCGATTAAGCTGTAAGTCAGTCAGTTATATACGGTTATAAAGTAAACCCTATGCCTACACTCAATTTCAGTACACCCTCTACTAAAACTTACAAAAATTGACACTCAATATATAATATTCAAACAAACACAAATGTCTAACTTCAATTGTTCCTTATTATACAGAAAAGTTTTGCGATGCAATGATATTGACACTGTTATAGATAAGTAGATTAACGTGAAAATTTATTAGCATTAGACAAAGCATCAAAAATTAAATTGGCATGCAAATAATGCACGGTATATATGACCTGTGTTTCGTCATGTTTTAATTTTTAGCTCCAAAGTGTGGTGAAAGTTGAAGCTGGCGTACGTAGTGTGCTTATCTATTTACACGGCGTCTTTCATTAGTCCGTCCATAGTTCAAAGTAATTGCAGCTCGTTTTCTCCTCATGTACGTGGTTCGTGCCTCGTCTGATCCTAATACCTCGAAACCAATCCGGCTTTACTTTCACCTTTGGTCATACACGAAAAATCCCCTTGGTGGATATATTTACAACGTGTTGGATTTAAGTAAAATGAGAACACGAAGTGAACCCATCTGGCATTTTGTTGCTTGAGGTTTTGTTGGTTTCAAATCTCTGCCTGGTTTTACTCCTCGTGAAAAGGAGGATGTGCAGCTTATAGAATCCTGCCGTACATACCTTAACCACCCTGCCTGCCTGGGTTGCCTTCTGTTTACTGATGATCACTGTGAGTATGAAGCGGATTCATAAATTTTGACTTGTGCTTACCAGACCATTCGTACTGTGATTCGTACTGTGCCATCATCAGGAATTGGTTGGATGCTTCGACGAATGATTATGATTTGCACGGAGTGAAAGTGAATTGAGTTATTACTCGGAGAAAATTATGCAGCGGGAAGGAAAAGGAAACATGGAATGTTGTTAGCGTTCATTAGGTTATGTAACAGACTTCATTTGCTTTTGGGTTGCTGGTGTGGTTGGTAACGCGTCCTGACGTGAAATGGGTGGCAATTCGCCCGCAGGCTCCGATCATGAAACCTGCGGTGTGGTGTGAAACTCTGAACGCCAAGCCGAGGGAGGTAGTTTTTGATGTAAATAATCCATCATCAAGCAGCCGACGACGAGAGTGAGAGTAATTTTGTGAGATTAGAGTGAGCAGCTGAGAATGTGATGGATTATTATTAGGAAAGTGTTGAATAGAAAATTGCACTAATGGCATTGCCGTAAATGATTCGATAGTCTTCAGTTGATTGCTCCCTTCAACAACACGTGTCAAAAAAGACGACTTATCTCTGCAGCAAATTAAATATTTCTTATGATTATTAGCATTTTCGAAAATCCCCTTCCCTTCAATAACCATTGCATTTTAGGAGACATTTATTCGTACACCACCTAAGAAAAATGATGTCAAGAAACTAAAAGGGAATAATTTCGCCTAGTAATTCTCATTGCTCGATCGTGCATCTTTTACTGATCAAGCCTTTGAGTTGGAGTCGTCTATGGGGAATGGAAGCCGAGACTGGGAGAGTGAGATTTAATAGATGAATCCATCCATAGTATATACTAACAGGACGTTGGGAACTCTATGAATCATTTTTATTGTCACGTTAAGCACAAAACCTTTTAGTGGATAGGTAAATTTGAACCATTATAGCAGTTAAAATGTTCAAACGTGCTGTGATGTGCAAGTGAACGGATTAAAAGTTTATGTCCATTATGGCCGTCGACTGCGTAGTTCATTGTAGTTAATTTAATTTTTGCTGCAGGAAAACTAATGACTCTCTTCTAACCCGGGCCCATTCAACGGATGGAGTAACTGAAAGCAAATATATGAGACCCTCCTCCAGCTGACGAGTCGACTCAATTTAAAATTACAGATTTCTAGATTGTGCCCATGCAGCTAAAGAGATGAGATTGTATTGTATTGGAAGTACATTATATTGCTACAATTGGAACATTGGAGAAAGTTTCCATGCTGATTTGAATGTCGATAAATTGAAGTTGCTAGATCTTGATAATAATTGATGAAGCACTCTCTCTCTCTGTAAAATTAACTTCATCCAATGAAACAACAAGGAGAAAACTTGACTGTATTGCCTGCCTCCTAAAATGCTTCATGCATACACTGATTCTGAGTTGGTACATATTTAATGGAGTTGCGAAACTTTTGTTAAATCTGTACAAACCAGCGAAACTTTGCGCTTTCATTAAATTTTCGGATTTACACACTTTAATCCGGATTCGATGTGTGGCGCTTCATTCTTCAACTACTTCCAAAAGAATAGTGTGATGCAATGTGGCAATAATTTGTGTTAGCTTGGAGTGCGTAATACAATGCGTAATACTTGATGCTAGGTTTGTGATAAGTTTGTAACAAAACACCGATGTCGTGGGGCATTATAAGACTCGATCAGAGTAATAAGGCTTACTTGCTAGTATATTATATATATAGATAGATATATGCATGTATATATACATACATAGTTAAGGCCGTGGAGGAGCGGCGGCAGGCAGGCTGGGACTGGAGATATGTCCAGAAGATGAAAGCGAAAGTGGAGAGAGCTGGGAACGAAGAATGCTTGAGTGGTTTCACTTGATTGATACTTGATACGTTCATCATGGGTAAAATGAAAAAATTCCTATCCCAAACCCCCGAGAGGATCAGACTGACTTAACTTTCCTTCTCTATCGCACTCCAAACACCACGGGCAGAACTCGCATCGTTTTGCAGAATTTGCAGCATCAGATTTGACGATCGTATGACGATTGTGAGATTGGTTGTTTTTAGCACCACGTATGCCCTTGCACACTCGCTGGCTGTCCATCTCGGAGCTGTAACTTTCTACCGTGAGACTATTTTTGTAACACGATGCACTGCACGAGTAATGAAAATCTCAAAATCCGAGCAATTCGCATCGGGCCTACTGCTTGGCTAGGACATTGTGTGCTATATTGCGCATAATATTATTTTATGCACATGTATTTTAGGACTGTGTTCCCATGCATGAGAAATGTGTAGTTTATCTCCTTGTTGCATTTGATAATGGTTTTAAAGAAGGTGGCCGTAGGATGCTAAAATTGAGGAAAACGATAAAGTGTTTGTAGAATTGATGCGCTTAACTTGGCATAAACCTTCTTATCTGCCCAAATGAATTTCTGTTTACAAAGCTTTGCAGCGCAATATTGGAGCCGTTATGAAAAACTGCTATGGCATGACACTCTACCCACTCAGCTTGTGGTCTTGGGTTTTAGCTGTTCAAGGGTTGCGACGAAATGGAGGAGTCAAATATTTCATTTCTCTTTGAACAAGCACGAGGATTGGATGGCTTTGTTTGCTTGGAAGAGAAGGAATGTCTAGTGATTACGGGAGCGATTGCAGATTAAAGTTTGGCCTGCCTGAGCATATATATGAATGCATGTGGAAGTGGAAGTGATGCAAACTGAGAGGGCCGGGAAAAGTAAGTAAGATTTGAAGAGGATGACAGATAAGAGTGAAAGCATGATGAGTCGAGAAAGAGGAGCATAGGTCGCGAGTCGTGCAAAGGTTAAGGGATGGTAGTTGGCGATGGTGGTGAGAGTGCAATATTCTGGGCACATGGATGGATGAAGCTTCTCCAACGGGAATGAACTTTCTCCTAAATGTTGAATGAGGAAATTTCAAGAGACAAAGATAGAGTCGACGTTAACTGAGGGAAACAGTGGTGAGGGGAAGCACGAGGAGCGCAGTTATGGAAAAGAAGTCTACAGACTAAGATGCATCTAGGGAGCTGTCACGTGTGATTAAGTTAGTATTGTGCGTGCGTGTTGAGCACAGCAATAGTTTGGTTGGTGGTGGTGACTTTGTTCGTCACTCAGAATTTGAAATGGAAGAGAACGAGAAAGTTGTTGCTTCAGGGAGTGGGAAGATCCCTCAAACAGTCGCAACTTTACGGCTTTTGGGTAGATTTTCTCAGATAGATAAATAGAATCTTGCTGTAACAGTGTCACGATTTTTTTTTGCAAACTCGTTACTACACAGACGTTGTCACTTTTTTTTACTTTTGCTCTCCCTATTTTAATTTAAGTATTCAATGCCGGTTACAGCTGGTGAAGATGTGACGGAGATAAGATGAATTTACAGCTTTCTCTCCCAATAACAGATTGCCTCGTTTTTGTTTGCACATGAATACAGCTCTTGCTTTATATTATTTATTTTCAAACATACGGATGTACACTACTGTTACACCATAATATGTACATACATATGCCATGCGTATGAATGTGGCTCAGCCCATCTTTTGAACTCACTATTCTTGAAGAAAGAAAAATGGCTGGTCTAATTTTCCCTTCAAGTTCCCTTCAAGTTTCTTTTTGAAATGCTCACTTTTATTCTTCTGGGTGAGATAATTGGCAGTGAGATTTATTCTTTGGGACGCGTGTTGAGAGCTAAGAGAAATTGCACAATGAATGAGGAATGTTTGGGCATTATTATGTACCGCTCATTTGGGAGAAAGTATAAACTTGGGGATGATATGGCCTTTGTCTGTTCTCAACACCACACCACCACTGCCACCATTCTCATGTGTAAGCCAAGTGGGGAAGATTTATTGCCCCGTGTTCCTCATTAGTTATTAGATTCCGACCAGTATAGTACATCAGTGAGTGTATGGTAGTACATAGTAGGAGTCATTATTGCACATGCATAAATCTTTGAGCATCAGAACATGGAGAAATTTTGTCGAGTCCGCAATGATAGTATCATCGTACACACTGCATCAAAAGTGATCAACCGCTCGGTTGCAGAGTAAATCAGCTTTCGCAAGCAATGCTTCGGTTTGGGTTTTATGTAATTTATTTTTGGCATAATAATATGGCCAGCTTTGAACCTATAAATAAACAATGCATTGGGTCGTGTCAACTAAAAACTTTTTTAATCTAATACATTGTACATACATGTATCTTGTCAGAGTAAATCTTGAGCATTTAATTCAAATGTCTTCAAAATTGATAACATATTATTAATGTCTTTAAATTTGAAAGAAAAGTCAATAAACTTTTTGAAGGAACTTTTGATATCGTCTTTGGGCGAGTTGTTTATAATGGAATATTGAATCGGAGAGAACGTAAATAATGTAAGAGAAAGTGTCAGCTGGTGTCAGAGGAAATAAAATATACTACGTACGTACAAACAAGTACGTATAAACATACGTAACGTTTACGTAGCTTTCTTAGCTCAGTGAATGCATATCGAGCATTTTATTTTCACGAAACTGCAAGGCCTTCCTTCTGATTTTATTCCCTCAAACGTAAGTCTTATAAAGATACTTTGTGCTCCAGTTTTTTTTCTTTGAGCAATTTAGGTTCAAGAAAAACTCATATTTTGATAGTCAATTATAGAATCAAACGAAAATAATCCTGGGTGAGTTCTTATGATGATGATATGATGAAAGTCAGTGGTGGTGAGAGAGAAGGAACGGAACAGTGTGATATCCTTCCTCAAGCTCCTCATGTTCATCTCAGTTGAGTGCCTTATGATGTAAAATGAAAGAGCAAAATGCTTTCACATGTCAATGTGCACGAGGCAAGAATTTTCAGATGAAAATTTTCCACTCAACATTAATTTGATGTCTGATAATTTTCTTTTTGTAAATATTTCAGGGGTGAGGATGCTGGATGGAGATGTAACGGATGCCGTGGAAGCTAGATCTCTTTCACACAATCCGCAGCATATCGACATTTATTCCGCTAGTTGGGGCCCAGACGACGACGGCAAGAAATTTTCCCCTGGGGGAATTTTTAATTATTGAATTTATTTTGTCGGAAATTATTCCGCCTCGTCATACTTGTATGACGATATGCTAGCAGAATAATTGTAACATGATATTATTGTTGTCCCTTTTACTGGGCATGTGTGGGTATTATCGCATAATATTTGACCAGGTCATCATGCCGCGGCGAATAGTCGGAACATGCTAACAGAGTTCAAAAAATTTTCGCCAAATGCATAGAGATGGTTGTTGAGCGGAGGAGTACAGTCATGTAGTATGATATACCGTATTTAAGTTGACTCAGTGTTTGGACACATTTTTTGCTTCCTTTTTTTGATTTTTAAACTAAATTGACCTTAATTTTCGACATTTAATAATTAACACTTCACTTTCGACTATGAACTAACTAGATTCATACAATATGGAGAAATAAAATATTTATATAATAGTAAAATTCTAAGATTGTAAGTAGATATCATGGAAATTTCTGTTGGTGCAGGAGAGTTAATCTAAATTATGAACGGAATGATTGACTTGCGACCACGGGGATACTTTGTAAATTCTTTCTTGCACTTGCTTTCCAAGAGCCCACACGGTCATTTGGTACAGTCCAGCAATCGTGAAGAGTCCGGCTGGGAGACAATTAATTATAATTATTAAATGATTATAATTATACTGATTATACTTATACAACTTACAAGTTACAACTACAAAGTATAACAGTAATGATATAAAAAACTACTCCAAATGTCTATTGAGCAAGTTGAAAACATTTGCGATTTTGAATCTCAAGACGCCTATAAAAATGAACAACATGTTAAATATTGTAAAATAATATGCTACCACAAAAAAATTGGATAATCTCACCAAGAACATTGACAAGGTCTTGATCACCAAATGCATAGAGGTGATTGTTTGGATCGTACAACTGTTTTTCTTCAACAATGTCGTTTATTTTGTTGACAATGTCAATCTGGGACATCATAGATTGTCCCACCAGCTTTGCCAATTGTGGTGACAATTTGTGGATCTTTATGTTGGCCTTGGAAGTGCTTTCTAAAGGTTTCTTCTTTTTCGGTTCTTCAGTGGAAGTTGCTGGTGGTCGTTTTGCCTTTTTTTTCTTTGCCTAAAACAATGACATATTTACATAAAGACTTTTAAAAATTATTTTTATAATAATACAATAAATACCATGAATTCTTCTAGTTTAGCAGGGTGGGTATCCTTCATATGTCTAGTTAGATGATCGGAGCGCTTGTAGGTCATATTTGGACAAATATCACATCTAAATGGCTTGGCCTCGCTGTGGACAGCTGCATGTTTACGTAGACCTGCTGAGTCGTTAAACGTCTTGTTGCAAATTTCACAGACAAATGGCCTCTCACTTGTGTGGATAGCTAGACAATGTTGCTCAAGATAGTCCTTTCTTGTAAAATCTTTTTCACACTTGTCGCACTTAAACGGCCTAGCCTTGTAATGTACGGTGGATTTGTGTGATTCAAGCTCCCTAATCCTCTTGAACGACAGATCACAATTTTCACACTGATAGCGTCGAACTTGCAAGTGAACTTCTTTATGCTGGTGAAGGCAACTGTTTGTCTTGAAAGTTTTGGGGCATTGGTCGCACTGAAAAGGCCTTGCCTCATTGTGAGCAGCCATGTGATTGGTTAGAATATCTTGCCGAGTAAATGTGAGACCACAAATATCGCATTTCGACTTTCTAACTCCTCCGTGAATTCGCATGTGAAGCTCCAAAGTTTGTCGGTATCCAAAGGTTCTCTTGCACAAATGACAAGAGAATGCCTTTAAATTGGTATGAGTCACTGTCTGGTACAAAAGTCTTGATAAACAATCGAAAGTTTTGTCACATTCAACGCAATCAAACTTCTTTGGACGCTCGTCATCTTCGTCATCATCTTCATTCGGACTTGGTCCTTCCCATCCATCAACGTCAAACTCGAGTACTTCTTTCTTGTGCTCGTACATGGAGTTAAAGAAGCATTCGGGGGGGAACAGTTCGTCAAGATTGGATGGGTCAGTCACATTTCTGGATGGCCGTCCAGAATCGAGATAAATGTTGCCCAAGACAATGTCAAGTGTCTGTTCTCTAGAGTGCACATATCCGGCGAAGGAGAGATATTCTTCCGTTAGGTCAAGTGGTGGTGGAGAAATCCTAGTCGATTCCATCTTCATCGGATCCACGATGGCTGAGTATAAATATGTGAAGTATGCCTCGTCAAACTCTGTTGCATAATCGTCAGGGATGCCAGAATCTGGGAATAATGTAGTGACTGTCTTCAAAATCTACATAAATACATAAATATATAGCAATTAGCATTGCCAGAGTAATTTAGCACCTTCATAACAAGTCACAATAATAATAACCTACAGATGTAATTGAAAGATCCGGTGACGATTCGATGATTTTTTGAGCCCTGGCGATGCCAATCCCTGCAATGTTTTTGACGTAGTCACATTTCGCCAATATCATCATTTTGAGAAACTTTTCGTAACTATACTTCTTCCATCCAAGGGCAGTAGGGATGTCGACCGCCTCGTAGTAAAATCCCCACCCCTTCGTATTCATTGTGAAGAGTACCTGACAATACCAAAAAATTAATACATGCAAATTACACATAATAAACACATTACACATTATGTATAGGACAGATGGTATATAAATATAGCTTTGAGACATATGCTTACCTTTGGACATCCAAAAAGAAGCATGTCAGAGTCGTGGCTGATTACCAGGTCACATAGATTATTCTGAGCCAAATATCCGAGTTGAGAGTCAGCTTCAAAGAGGGCTCCAAAGTAGAAACACTTGCCAGGAAACTTTGCGGCAATGCCCTTCAAACTGTCAACAGTAGCTGGAGAGATGACGGTGCTCCGAGCAAGATACTTCTTGGCCTCCTTCTTCAGGCCTAATTGAAAACAAGACTCGGCCATAACCAAGTCATTTTCTCGTTTCTTTGCTCTGGCTGCGTGCTCTTTCGCCTTCTTGGGTAGTTTCTTGCCGTCGGCAACAAGGTAGACGACACAGCCTGCTGCGACAATGGTCCTCACAATGTCTTCCACTGACGATATCACTCCAGGCGTAGAGTCTGGAAGAGTATTGTCGTCGGCAAGGCCGGATGTTTTCATCATTCGATAATGACCTTTCACGACGTATCTGTAACAAGAAAACAGAACAATAACATTGTTAATACCCTTAAATAAAAATTTGAATATTAACCAAAAAGTAAATAAGTAAGGCTTACCCCATGACGTCTAATGCTATTGTAGATCCTTTAAAGTTGGAAATATTTACGGGTCTTTGCCTCATTTTGAGATGAGGAAAGGCTCTTGGAACACCCATTATCAATTATAAAAGAGGAGGGTACAGCCCAAATTTAAATCAATTTGTAAATTGTTTCACAAATATGTATTCTTCTGTAAAAAAAAAACAACTGACTTGCGTACATGATTGCTTGATGCTCACCGACTACTAATATCCATCGCATTAAGTTAACTCAGTGTTTAAATTTCCTTTCTCTTCATATTCTCACTTCGCCCCGTTGGAGCGGACAGAAAAAGGAGTAGCAGTACCCACACATGCCCAATATCATGTTACATTTATTCTGCTAGCGTTTTGATTTTTAAACTAAATTGACCTTAATTTGACCTTTTTTTAGTTTTTAATGATTTTTTTCCATTTTTTCACTAGCATTTTCGACATTGAGCTTAGGAGGAAAGTCGCACTACTTGCCAATCACAGATCCTCATGTGGTACTACGACATAGCCAAAGGGCATCAACAACTGTGATTAGCAAGTAGAGCGGCTCTCCTCCTTAATAAAATTAATAAATTAGTTACACATACTTTGTATGTATTTGTAACTAGTTTAATTTCTACGCAAATTTGAACTTAATTTGAGCTATTTAAAATACGATCGAGTTGCAATTTTCACTCCCACATTACCTGATTCAATTTGATCATGAACAAAGTATTACATTTATTTCATAGAATTTTTTAAATCATGCAGGCAAAACTGTCGATGGCCCAGGGGAGTTGGCAACGCGAGCTTTCATGGAAGGTAAAAGGCGGACGATCATTTTCGTTTCCTCCTGTTCAAATAGCAAAAAAACGTTCGATGAACTTTTTATAGTTAATTACATGTGTTGTTGTTCTGTTTTTTTTTGGACCTGATCTTTTTTAATGGAAGGTGTTGCAAAGGTGAGTGTACCTCGTAATTAGTCATGAGTTTGAATATGCTCAATGATAAATAATAATAATATCTTATTTCATTATCCTTTCCTCACTTTTACACTTTCATCTTGCTTGGGAACTTTTGCTAGACATGAGCATGAATACATATATGAGCAGTAGCAGTAATCTTTTTGAATTATTACTGAATAGCTTACGTTGATAGAAATACGAAGTAACTCGAGTTTTTATAATGAATAAAAAATGTTAGGACAGTCTGACCTTACTTTAGTCCACGTCAATCGTCAACACAATTTTGTAGAAGAGAGTTCATTTCCAACAAGTCAATTTTACGAGATAAAAGTGAATGTTGACAAATCTTTACTGGAAACCTAGATTTCGTCTGTGGTTTATAGTTTGGCTGACGTTGACACTTTCTCCTGACGGGAGAGAGATAACTGCAGTTGGTGGTGGTAATGGTGACGAATCTCTTGGGGGATTTTTGCTCCAAATAGAAATCATTCATCAATAGCAGCAGCAGCAGCATTCCGAGCACCGCCTCTCACTAGGGATACTTTCGAGGTGATAGTCGTGTCCAGGGTACTCGCTATGTTTTTTAGAATCTACTAGGACACCAGATAGAGGATCCATTCGTATTTCCGTGTAAAACTCATATTTGGCGCCGTAGCGTGGCGCCAAACTTAAAAATCTGGATTTACGACCAATTTCAAACCTCCGTAACTTTTGCAGTTTCCGTGGGATTTTCAAAATTTTACGCTTAGAATGATCACAAAAGTTGAAATTTTAAGAAAAAATGAAAAACAAAAACTTTTTTTATTTTTGAGTTATTTTTACGATTTTTTCGACGAACCCCCATGTTTAAGATAATTCTGAAATTTTGCAAAAATTTAAAAATTTTAGTTTTTTGAAAAACGTCATGGAAATGGAAAGTTGAACCCTTTTTGATGATTTTGGTGAAATATTTTGAAAATCCGTCCAAGATTTCAAAAGTTATGACGTTTTTAAAATTAAAAACATTCAAATTTGGCGAATGTAGCGCCACGCTACGGCGCCAAACATGAGTTTTGCACGGAAATAAGAATGGATCCTTCATCTGGTGTCCTAGTAGATTATAAAAAACATAGTGAGTACCCTGGACACGACTATCACCTCGAAAGTATCCCTAGTCAGATAGATAGATACGGACGGGTGATAAATACAGACTGCATTTGATATGCGGTGATTACTGGGGATTTTGAAGAAGATGAGTGTTGCGCACAAGTGGAAATTATAATTCAGATTTTCATCAGTTCATGTGTATGAATCCATAGTTCATATGTACACGTGTAAATAGATACTTCTCGGATTCCAGCAGTGTGTGAGGGATAAATAGCAAACTGGAAAGATGGCTTGGGATCACATTTCTGGGATTTAATTAAATCCTGTTCTGCATTTCCCCGAGTTCATTAATGAAAATAAAATCATTTTGAGAGTTCATTCAAATATATGCAGTTGCAAAAATACTGTAGTTGCAAAGGCAATTATTTCGTCCAGTTTAAACAATGCATGCTTTACATGCGAGCAATTCAGTCAAGTGCATGCATGTCAGAGCATAATAGTCTTTTTCCTTGTGGGAGTTCAGGGTAGTGCTGCTGATGAACTGGCAGCTTGGCTGCATCAAATTATTGTCGCTTTCTTAATGCATTGGGCCATATTCACTTTGTTTAATCTGAATTTACGCATGAATGGCCAGTAATTATTTGTTTGTTCAAGATGAGATTGCATGGGGTTGTCGTTGGAATGGGCAGCAGAAGTGAGCAGAGTGAACAATTGGGTTTGCTGAGAAATTTCGGGCTGATTATTGTATGCATGGCTGAGACAGCATGTAGCGTGGAATTTGATGTCAGGAATTTTGCCGAAGCAAAACTAGTTTAGCTTTCTTAAACTTACTTATAGTTTCCCATTCCCTTTTACTTTAGATTACTTTTGGCTCCATGCAGATTCTCTCCCTCCCTCCACGTCTTGTACGTAATGCTGATCTTAGCAGCATGGTTTTGTTTGTTTGTACAGCACACTTTTGCCTTTAGAGCACTACATATACTGGCTCTCCAAGTTGTGCACTTGAAGAATGGTCAATCTCTTTGGTATCAGAATGTGGGTTGGTTTTAGTTCATTTGTTGTCTTTTGGTCGTCTTCTTGCTTCATTCAGGCCTACGTACGTGTGTATATATGGATAGTGGTTTTCCTGTATGTTTAACATAAAGGCAAAAAGGGTTTGTATTTAATGTGCAGCTTTGTAAGCATAAGACGAAGAAATTCTTTTGGTTAGCAAGAGGCAAAGTATTACTGAGCAAGATAAATGAACAAGATACTTGGACCAACTTCCTTTTCCTCTTCTTAACAGACTAACCAAACCAAAACTGAATTCCTTATTTCCTTTTGATATAATGCAGCTATTCAACATCTAATAACATTCTGCCAGCTCTCTCTCTCTCTCTCTCTCTCTCTCCTCGCTGGAAACAGGATTTTAACACTTGGCACAAAATTTTAACTCAACCACACTTCACTCCTTGCAAACTTTCTATTACGATGAAATACCCAACCAACCGTCCACCACTTTCAAGAAGCACCATTTCACCAGCAGAGAAAAGTTAAACTTTAACTTAACTGCCTGTTAGTAGTTTAAGCACCCAGTTGTACGCTAGCCGTGTATGTATACCCGATGGAGGCAACTAATCATTTTTCATCCTCGTTACACTTATGTATAAGCTGCTTCACTCCGAATCAGGCTGTGGAGATTTTCTCAAGAACGGTCCGTGGTGTTGAGATGAACGGGTGAAATCATTCGGAGTGAAATCTTGATTAAAGTTGGCTCAAGCTCTATGTCTAACGTTCACGCTGAAATAAAATAAATATGATTTTTTAAACTTGAGCAAATATGTAGATCTCAAGTAACTATGTAGATGCATAGAATATGCTCCAATATGTGTAATAAGACCATAGCGGAATTTCATGTTTATGCAATGTCTCATTATGCAGGGTTGGCATTCATTTGTTCCTGGAAAAGTAATTTACTTGGCTCTATTGTGCATAATATAAGGTACAGGAAACTATTTGTAGATAAATGATAATTGAGTACATGGGTGACTCGAGCATTGACTCGTAAATATTGTGCACATTGTATAACTTACATTGAGAAGAGAATAAAATCATGCTGTGCATTTTTTAGACCCTATTTCTCCTCTCCAAGTTGACTGGTTTTATTTTTTGTCATCTTGATTTGAATCATGAACGGGGCCGACGAGCTGGGCGGACTTATATGTAAGCAACTCGTACATATATCTATCCGTGTGAGAGGTTGTTCTACTTTTATTTGGAAATGGTCATGCCATGTCATTTTACGAGGATGTGGATATCTGAGTATGTATAACCTTACTCTGTGTGCCATAAGAGTTTTCGTCTCAATGTTGTTGACGGTGCTAGGGTAGTGGCGTTGAAGAATTTTTCTTGCCAGAGTGGTTTGTGTCGGCTGATATGATCTTGGTTTAATTCATTTTTATAGGTGTCTTATTTTCCTCTGTCCCCCCGAATGAGATGATGTAGAAACATGGATGTATGTACATAGTGGTGCCAACTGGTATAGATAATTCCCATAACTGGGTTGTTTTCATTCACGTTTTTTATGACGTCGACTCATTCCAGCCCTATTAATTTCCATAACTTTCTCCTTGTTGTCCTGCATTCCAAAGTTATGAACTTCTTAATGGCAATTGAAACTCAAGTTGTCCCATTCTCTCATAGTTTACAACTTCATTTAATGGTCACCTAGCATGAACTATAAAAAACCAAACAACAAACATGACAAGTTAGGGGCAGGATTATGTAGATTTACAATATGATCAAATCGAATATCCTTGCTTATGTACGAATGTAAATACTCTCTCCAGTTGCTCTTGAATGTTCCTCCTCAAATTATGTCACATGAGTTTATGTTCCTATAATTGGATGACATGTCAAATATTTATTTCAGGGAAGGAATGGGAAAGGATCAATTTTCGTGTGGGTGAGTTCCCGTTCTTTTAAACTGATTCTTTAGTCCTTTCATCAGAATAGTAGAATTACAGATGATTTATTATTTTCCTTCCTTCCTTCCTTCCTAGGCATCGGGAAACGGAGGTCGAGATCATGATAACTGCAATTGTGATGGGTACACAAACTCAATATGGACGTAAGTACATTTACTAAATATACATTGTTACATTTACTTTTACTTTAGCCTTAAAAAACCACAGCCTCAACAATTTGTCTTATCCAACGTGATTAAATTTTTACAAGGCGTTTCGGTATTGAAAATTATAATTACATCGTTGGCAAGATAATTAACAAGCTTTATTAGTAAATGTAGAATGGGTTTTCTTCCTGTTACTTTCACCCAGTCCATTGACAAAAGGATCATATAATTAATCGATTAATTATGCTGTATATTATGGGTATAGTTGGGATTTAAAATTGTATTGTCACAGGTTATCAATCAGCAGTGCCACAGAAAATGGATTGGTTCCTTGGTATTCCGAAGCGTGTAGCTCAACGCTCGCCACAACTTACAGCTCTGGTGGAACTGGAGAAAAACAGGTAAACTTTTGAAACAAAAAAAAAACAACGAAAAGGCAGCCGAACTTAGGATTAGAATTATGCAAAGCAGACCAAATAATTATTATTGTACGTCATGATAATGTTTATAAAATAAATCTCATAATTATGCAAATATATTATTGCATGATGTATGTGGTAGGCCTTCTTCTCCGTTAAGGAGGGAGAAATGCACCAAAAGAAAATTCGATGTTGGCTTGCAAAGAATGGAGAAAGTTGGAATTATGCCACCAATCGATGCGCATCTTTTTGTAGGAATTGTCCATATATTTGCAGCGTCTTGATTCCAAGCCATATTATTAAAAAGCGAACGGCAATAGTCTGTTAAATAAACATGAGATAGGCATCAAAGGCAAACTCGTGATACACTTTGCTCTGGGCAAACTTCGCAGTGTTCACACACAGAGGAGCGTAGAGACATTAGCCCGCAGACGTTCGTATTGATATAAATGAAGCAATTTTGAAGGAGAAACTTGAGCAGGAAAAAGTTAAGTGGTACTTTAAAATTCTGCAGAGCATTCAGATGCAGGAAATCCTCCGATTTACAAAGCCCAATATGGTCCCTACTGTTACGAGATAGATGAGCCGCCAATGATATATAATAATAGTCAACATATCTATACAAATGCACACTGGTATTCAGATGGATTATCTGCCTACACATGTATAGTATGAGTTCCGCATAGGCACAAACATCGTACAACAGCTTAAGACAACAGTCGTTGTTAGCAAAGAGTATTTAAACAATTTCTATTTGAATATGATATTTTTGCACGAGAAACTTGGATAAAGTTCAGGAGTAAAATTAAAATAATAAGACATCAATTTATGCATGCATTATTTGTTTCCATTATTTAATTCCATCAACATAACCGTGCCATATCAAAAAGAAAGTTATCTGTATTCCTACTCCAACCCCTTCTATAGAAATTTTAAATCCCCAAAAGACTCCCAAACATTTAAGGATATCCGTTATCCTAGCATATTAAAAAAATAACTTTTCCATTTATTTGTTTCAATTTCAGATAATTACTATAGATTTGCATCACTCTTGTACTCAATCGGTAAGTATATTTTTACATTGCATTAATGAATATCCATACCGTTTTCTTTTCAATGGAGAGTTTGGAAATTGTTCTAACGACTTTCTCCGTCCTCGTACAGCATACGGGAACATCAGCCTCCGCCCCCCTTGCTGCTGGGATTTGTGCCCTCGCTCTGCAGGCCAACACAAACTTGACGTGGCGTGATATGCAGGTAACGATTGCGCTTAATTATTCTAAATTAAATTCACAGCGTCAATTTAATCTGCCAAAAAGTATGTACATATTTATATGAGTGCAGACAAACAATACCACGACTCATCTGTCACAACATTTAAATTTAATTTGTAATTTGCAGCACATCGTTGTTCGCACAGCACGTCCTAACAACTTAATTGCTCCAGACTGGAGCACCAATGGTGTTGGTCTTAATGGTACATTGATATATGACTAAATGTTCTTTGAATGTTTCTCCTCCACGGAGGGAGAAAGGTGGAGGGTGCTCTATCTGTGGAATATCAATTTGTTTTTTACCCTTCAGTGAGCCACTCTTTCGGTTACGGGCTGATGGATGCTGGTGCAATGGTGAAGTTGAGTAGAAAATGGAAACCTGTTCCGGAGCAAAATAAGTGTGAAATAAAAGCAAAACAACTTGACAAGTAATGTTTAGAAGCTTTTAAACTATTTGTGATTGTCAATTGGAGTTACTTGACATTTTATGCAAGATTGGTTTTCATTCTAATTTACAGAAATATTCCTGCTAAAAGTAAAGTCACCTTGTAAGTATTGTTGACTAACAATTTTCATACGTTTATGGTACCTAAACCTTAAAATAACCATCTTGTTTTTACAGAGAGTTGAAAGTTACCGACTGTCCAGGTGTACGATTTCTCGAACATGTTCAGGTATGTAATACAACAGAACTAACCAAGCTGTTAAAGAGGTAGAGAAAAAATGTACGAACCATTTTTCGAACTTATTTAGGCGCAACAAATACGTCATCAAAATGGTCACTTACATAAGAAAAGCTGTTTTACCTAAATTTTGTGATTTTGGCATTACCTACATTGGTTGGTAGTGATTGGATTGAATTGAAAGTGGTTGGTAACGATTATTCATAAAAATGTGGAATATTCCACGATCATATTTACATGTTAATTGGAGAAAACAGATTACAGACTACATAAATACTTTCTTTACGTATGTAATATTTAAAGTGAATTTCGTGTACTTTTTTCCCTTCTATTAAAATTGCCCAGGAGGATTATATTATAATCATTATAACCTCCAACTCACAAAAGCATATAATTTTCCCATAATAATATGCATAAATTGGCCCGACCTCTTACTTAGAAACCTGACAGACTGCAATTGCCTTGCCAAACCAATTCTATTATAGACAGCCTAATCGTACATATTTCAAAAGTGGAAAGAAATTATTTTACTTCATGTCCTTCCAATCCATTTCAGGCAAAAGTAACACTGATGTCTGGCAGAAGAGGAGATTTGCAGATTTACTTAGTGTCACCTTCAGGAACTAGATCCGTGCTTCTAGCTCACAGACGTCATGATCTCAACCGTTCTGGATTTACGGATTGGCCTTTTATGACTGTAAGGAATGCCAAATGCTGCTCCAATAAAAACATGAGATATTTTGAGAAATATTTGAGTAACACAATGTCATTTTTAATAGGTTCACTCCTGGGGCGAAACTCCACTGTAAGTCTTGATCTTGTTTTTTGTTCTTTTCGACAGTAAAAATAAATAAAATTGCTGCTGTCTTCATTAATTTCCCTCTCTATATTTTCTAGTGGAAAATGGACTTTGGAAATTCATAACGAGGGACGATATACAGGTGATAATCTGAGACCATTTTGTTATCATTGTCAAGTCTTTTAGTTTTGGTGGTGGTGTCTGCCTGACTTGTGGGAATTGAACGGGTTGTTGGGTGGGGGTACTATCTGCTGAACCCTTGTAGCCATATTAATATCATAATTTTTCAGAGTGACCCTTGATCATGGCGCATATATTGTCTATCCGATATGTAATATATTTGGGTATATAGCCCTGATTGGGAGTCGAATAATTCGAAAGATGCACATAAAAATCTGAACTACAAGAATATTTTTTAAAGCTGAAATTTTACATGTAGAATATATGGAGAACTTGATGCGCGTTTAGGAAATTATTAATCGAATTTATTAATACACGAAGAAAATGAATGGCTCGGGCATTACTAAAATGTACTGTAGGTTCTTGTAAGTAGGTCTACAGAAACCTATTTACTCCTACTTACAATTAGATGGATTTACTAAGGTGGTAAAAATATAAGAATTTGGCAATGGAAATGTTAATATAGTTTTATTGTGCATTTTGTGCTATCTGATGGAATAGATCATAAGAATGGTAAGAACTATATAGTTTTTAGTCATGCCAAGCTGTTTGCAAAATCATATTTGAAAGAAGTGAATGTGCAATAATTTGGGATTAAGGGCGGACGGTGCTTAAGAGATGGTCGCTTATATCGTACGGGACAGAAGAGGACGTCAATTCTGGAGATTACAGTTCATCAGAGACTGACCTGTCTAGGAGTCGATCCAAACCTGCTTCGTTTCCAAATTCACCCCAAACTCCTGCTTTCTCCTTTCCCTTAAATTTCTCTTCCAGCGACACGCAAAAGTTTCCCACCAAGAATATCATAACTAAAACTACCTCGGCAAACAAGGAACTGGATGGACTTCAGACAAGCGATAGTGGTCATACTTACAGTTCCAATGTTACTACTAGTGGTAGTAGTGGAGAAACATCAATTTCTAATCGGAAACCATCACGACAAAGGCAGAACAAAGGAAAAAATGTGTCAAAAAAGCAGAAAGTTGCTGCATCAGTTCCTCCTTTTTCTAAAACGTTGGAAAGTCATGTGATCATTGCATCTGATGACGAAGACTTTAAAAGACTTTTGAAACTAAAGTTTAATCTGAACCAAAATCAAAGTGGCGTTTCTTCTGATGACATAAGCAGAGCAGATGTATCTAATTCAAATTTCACAAACCAAACTACGGCCTCCTCCCCCTATCTTTCACTACAAAATGCTTCTTATTCCTCTCCATCACCTTTAAAAACTGAGCAGAACCGAAGTGTGCAAGAGGAAAGGTTTGTGAACGCTACTGACGTGCACGCCATGGAAGAAAAGTCTACAACCCTAGCAAATGTTAATCAGTCTCAAAATATTACAGGTTTTTACCGTAAAATTATTGACTTTTGTCCATTTGCGTTTTTTCTATAATACTTTTCGTTGTTATTTAATTTGCATTTTCATTATACTTTATAAAATCACGCATTCAAAAAAGTTTGCTTCCAGTCGCTCTGCACTGCATGGAAATAATAATACTACTAATCCAGAAAGTTGTGTACATGCCTGTTTCACCTAAAACAAAATGCGCGTTGCAGATTTATTTATTTATTATTTAATTGTGTATTGCTAAAATAATTACAGTTTTTTAAGCACTATTTTTACTTATTTAAACGTTTACTTTTAGCAGTAATGATAAAATGATCATTTTTATTATTTCAGGGAAACTTCAAACCTGGTCTCTAATTGCGCATGGCATTGAAGGGAATCCCAATGATCCAGAAGAGAAAGCTAATGGAAACGTTAGCAAATCGACTGACACCGGAAGTAAGAGGCCAACTTCAGATAATGATGCGTCGAGCAGCACAAATATCAGTTCCAGCAAACCACCTGCAAACGATGACTTTGACGGAAGTGATAATTCGATTGCAGTACCACTAAATCATGTGCACAATTCCCCACTACCTGCCAATTCTGAAATGGCAGCCGACTCGTCGCTTTCGATTTTGTCAACCTCTGTGGCTTCGTCTCCTTCGTCCTCAGCTTGTGCCAAAATGTCTGATCAAAATGGAAAATGTTTAGGTTTGTGCCTTTTACTTCTTCTTGCTTACTTGTATTTTCAAGAATTGGAATCCACCATCCACATTTTAATCAAATCAAATTTATCACAAGAAAGCAAACCGTCGTCATCAGATTTTAAGCGTCTTGAAAGTTCAAGACAAAATTATAATTATTGCAATTGCAGCATTAGAAATTATTTTATGTGTACCTATTCTACTATACGTAATAAGAAAAATTGGGGTGTTTGGAGAAATTCGAGCCAACTAATTCAGTGTAGGTAATCACTTATTAAATCAAAAGTGAAATCGAAGTTGTACTTTGGTCACACTTCATTCACAAAACATGTCACTTTTCCAATAGACTGAACACTTGTTCATCAGATAAATCAGATTTCACGTGCTCATCGTAATTTTCGCAAGAAACTCGAGTATTACCAATGTCGTCTTCCATCTTTCGATGACCTACGTACGTATGCACGACCGCACTTATTGCAAAGAAAGTACACTTGGTGGATTGCCTATGTAAACGCCATAAGTGATGCATACCAATTACTTGATGGGCCCAATTATTTGATCCTCGGCACGACAAGTTTATTCTATGGAGAAACTGGCAAAATACACGTGATACCAATATTCATGTTGTTTTCATGCGTTGTGATACTTGATACAGCTAATTATTATTTCTAGTAGGCGTTACCAGTGGGCGTAAAGAAATTTTCTTCAAATGTGATCTTGTTTAGGCATTTTAATTTTTAGGCTAATTTAATTGACCTCGTTCGTAATAAAACTGACAGTTTTAAACGTCAATTTTACACTACTGCAACGATATAGCTAATTATCTGGTTTTATATCGGTTGTACTCTCCTCGTTTTATATAATGTTGGCATTTATGCAGTTGTCCCATGAGGTTTAGCGATTTGAAAGCGATGACTCAATTTGTATGCAAAGTCTGAACTATAGTGATTTTTGTTCTTTTAAATGAGAATCTCGGGTGCAATATTTAGTTTTGTAAATGAGCACAATCATATTATGTAGTTAAGCTGCAACTAAATACTGTTTCAGACAAGGCGAATTAATAATAAACCACGTTGTGTGGTGTAGTCATTCATGGATTTTTTTTACAATCAGGAAGCCAAACAAGTCTGATCATTTCATCATTGACGACTAACTAATCACTTTTATCGCATACTTAATAAATGTACGTATTTACATCTATGGGTATGAAGAACACTTTTAGATTTAGCTTAATTATAATTATATGTATAAAGTTTTAAGTTTGATTTGTGCAGCCATATTTTTAACACATTACTTGTTCGTATTTTTAGTGTTTTATACAATCAAGCTGAATCTCAAATTGTTTAAATGTTACTAACCCAATACAAGTTGTGGATGTAGCGTTGAGGATAAAGATGTAAGGTTTTGTAATAATTGTCAATATATATAGCTACATATCGTACTCGGTTCGACTGATGTGATGCATCCATCGTTTATTATCGCAAGTTTTTATGAAGGCGTAATAATTATATAAATATAAGATACTCAATCATTCGAAAAATGTTTGTCGGCCAAAAGAAGATTTGTCTGTTTATCAAAAATGTTGTAATACTGATTATTATGATGTAAAAGTAAACCACTTTAAAACTTGGACACTAACAGGTTTGCATTTTTGGCATTTTTAAGCATTTCCAACCATCTGCACATGTACAGGCACAATACTTTCAATATAGCTGCTAATGACCATATTCCAGTGATTTCAATGATAATTCCACCATTCTGCATATTATTATATAAACGTATCTCACGCAGTATTGTAAATATAAATGTTGTTTGGTCAGTCTGGTGGTCGTGGTAAATGTGCTTGGGGTATTTTCGTGAGCATTTCAGACGAAAAAGGAAGTGATGAACGAATAACATATTTTAATATCTATGATCCTCACAATAATGTACAACTTGTACCAAGCATTGACTAGAAGTGAACACCCGCTTTGGTTTGGGATGATTGATGTCGCCGTTAGCAGTCTTCAATATATATCTTGGTGAGTGGTCCACACACGCTGATCCTCAAAACTTTGCTTAAATCTTTTTTTTATGCTAGCTTTCTCATGTATGTCGCCGTATGTTGTGTGCATATATGTAATGTACATATTTATGCCTGTAAGTAGATTTGGTGATTAATGTCTCTCTTTTTACTAAAGCTTTGATTGGATTGTTTATTTATTAACCATAATAATTTGCTAAGTGAATATATTAATTCTTGTTAATTAGTTGAATAAAAATGCCAAAAATGCATGCTATTTACTTTGATAGAATAAATGGCCCTGAAAGATGCATGACTTTCACTTAATAGTTTTAAGTCGTAATGAACTGTTTGTTTAATTTTTGGTTACATTATAAATGCTTCAAAGTGATAATTTGACTGGGGGAATTTTCAGTTTGGTGTTATGAAACTGTTGTGCGTTTTCACCCAAATTAATACTTCTTTAGTTCATTTTACTTGCATATAAATTACATGGCTTTACATTGCACTTTGTTGAACTTAATCGGGTTTTAATTTCCTATGTACATAAATAAATCCATAAGTATTGCAATTTGGGAATGATACGGAAACGTTATATTTTATGTTTTTGTTCAACAGAATGCTCACTTGGCCTGGCACTGTTTAACGGGATTTGTCAGCCCTCTTGTCCCGATGGCTACGTCAGTCAAGGTCATTCGAGGGAAGATGTCGGTCCTGCAGCCCTGTTGACCTATATTTGCGTCCAGTGTCACTACACTTGCAAAACATGCATTGGCCCTTCTGCGTACGAGTGCCGAACGTGTTATGAGGATTCGTCCCTGGCCAATGTAGAGAATTTCGGTCAACTGTGTTACACTTCTCAATGGTTAAGTTACATGAGCGAGGCGGTTATCTGGTTTAAGCTATTGATAGGTTCCCTCGTAGTGAATGTTATTGTTATTATTATTCTCATTTACTGCATCTGCTCCCGTCGCAATAATAGGGCAAGTGGCATCGTAGGAAGAACTCATAGTACCGGTGAATCTCAAAGACAGTGGGAACGAGACAACCAGATATACACACGCATTTCTCCCGATGATAATAACCTCTCGGAAGATGAATTTGAAAATCTAGAGATAGAATCTGAGACTGAAGAATTCTCGACAAATGATGTCGAAATGAGAATTGGAAAAAAGTTTCTCGTCGCTGAAGAGACTAAGCATGATGATGGCCTCCTTATTAAGAATAAGAATTATAAAGCCAATATAAAAACATTTAAAGTTGCCCTTTCCCCTTCGCAAATAGTTTCAAACGTCTCTTCCAAAACAATATCCGAGGATAGCATAAAGTTGGTCAAGGATGATGATGAAAATAGCTGAAAGCAATTATTATAGATTCCTAAATTGTCAAAGATTAGGAATATGTGCACTGAAAGTGCTCAGCACTAGAGTATTACTCCTCGTATCATTACTTATAGACATATATGTATACGCAGATCGTGTAGAGACTCGTATATTTCAATGACTAGAATTCTGTAACTCGCAGTTTGAATTAGTATTATTCGTCTTGTGCCTGATTTAAAATGTATCATTCCGCCTGCAACAATTTTGCAATGTGATAACTTTAAATGTGTAGACAATATTTTATGTAAGCCAGCGGATGAAATTCCACGATATCATGTATTGTTCGCGAATATGTAGATTACAGAAACACGTTGTATTAACGCTAAATATTTAAACTTTTGCTGAACTTTATCTCGCAGGTACGAGTTCAAGTAGGAGTGTCGCAAGTTCTTCAATCAATAATGATCCGCAACTTAATTTAAACATTTTATTTAGGAAGTATGTACTTCGTCCCGTGATAATTAATACAGTGCCGTTGTCTCCGTGCAAAAAAAAAATGCATCCGTCTGGAAATCCTGTATCAATTAATTTCCCAACACTTGAAGTGTAGTGCAATAAAACTGAACATATTTTATAACCATAACTTATAATGAGTATAAAGTAATAATGGTGCATAATCTATATTTTTCAATCCCATCATATTATTATCTTGATGCCACTGTGTTTCGTATTTTTAAAATATATACAAATCTTCGCCTGTTTTATTTAGTAAGTAAGTTCGATTGGTAGTAATTAGTATGATAATCTTTGTTAACTGTTCCAACTTTAGAAATATGGAGAATAACTTGCATCAATTTGAATAATAACATAGTTTAAATAAATCAATCAATCGATGACCCATTGTGTTTTGTCCAAAATCTTTGAGTACTTTTTTTCATACATCTTGTAGGATATTTAGTATATCTAATTCAATTGTAGAAAATACAGCTACAATGGAAATAAAATGTATTACTATACAAGTACATAAACATGAATAGTCACCACAAAATGACCCGAATCACTGCCTTGCCACGATCGCTTGATTTGTAGCCAGAGTCAGGGCTTGCATAAGTGGTAACCGACGTGTCTGTCCGAGGCATGATAGAGTCAAAACCGCTGAACTGATTGACTTGAAATGTTGCACACATTAGTGGTATCTAGGTGGGTGGGTGAGGTATTCCGCATCAAAATTTCAAAATTGGGTTAGAAAGATAAAACTTGGAACACAAGTCTCTAATGGCCTGTAATAATACAATATTTTGAAATTAGAAAATTTTTCAACCGGAGGTCCCCTCACCTATACCGATTTTTGAAAATAGTCGTAAAGAGGTGAAATTTAGTATCAAGGTGCAAGTGCACATCAGGCCAAAGAATAAGAAGTTGTAGATTCAAGAGTAATTTTGTCCCCACTGGTTTTTTTATATTGATTGAAAATATCTGAAATTTGGTATGAATGTGCGATTGAAAAATTTGCCAGTATGAAGCAAATCCTATCATAATCCTAATATAATATAATCTCTATACATACATGTGTACAAGATATGTACAAGATAGATACATATATGCAAATAATAATTATGTAGTGGTTGCTTTTGTCATTTAAAATCTGGATCAAGTTAATTTCAAACCAATCTGCATGGAATTAGTGCACCGTTTTTGCGGTTTGAGTTAGTAGCCGAAAATAATGGGCTGCTGTTAGCGACAATATTGCTAAATTCGAAAATGAAGGTTTTTGAAGTACCGAACTGTCACTAAATTATTGCTACCACTAATTAATCTCCAATTGACTAACTAAAAATACGACGTTCTGATCTTGTACTGACGCTGTAGAACAATTTGTTTTGACTTAATTCTGTAGGTATTAAATTAGACATGCCGACGCCGACTGCAAAAGTTCGCGAGCATAGTAAGGAACTAATTCGGGCGTTTACTCCTATTCGATTTTTCCTCATGATGATTGGACAAATGCCTTTCGACATCAAAAAGAAAGTAAGTACTGATCAACAATTGATACATATGCATGTCAAGAGGATGTCTCAGCAAGATGATAAATTTTAGAAAGATAACACGTACACATTTAAGCTGAACTCTAGGAGCAAGAGTTGGTTCTTTTTCCTGTTCATGTACGTATCCAAAACATACAAAACCCGAAAGGTGCATAGAATATTCATAATCTGCAAATTGTTAATTACCTTCTTGTTAATTACTTAGGTTCAGCATTGCTACAGCGTTTTATATCATGGTGACCGTGGGGATTTTGTCCTTCATTTTCAGTTCGGCTACTAGCAAGTGGATTGCACCAACGCAATATATCGTGTACGTCGTGGCATTGATCATTTGGAAACTTGGTAGTTCTTAATTTCAATTAAATTGCAGGGTTAAGGACCCAGTGACTGGCGAGAATGAAGCCCAGCTGTGGGAAAGGTAGGAATTATTACTAAATTAGGACTTATTATTAGATTAGTTTAAATTTAAATTAACAATAATTAAAGGTACAACACTAGAAAGGAAATGGTCCCTGTCCTCGTAATTTGGTCATGGATGACCATTTCATTCGTCGGGAGCTTGCATGTTCTTCTTTACGGGAAGTTTTATGTCCACTACATGAACTACTTTAATCGAGTGGTAATCGGGTGCAAGATACCGATAAAAAGTTTTCATTTTAAGTTCAATTTGTTGTTTAAAATATTTTGTAGGTTCAAATGATGGATATTGATATGACTGGGGTTAGTCCGTACTAGATGCAAAATTTGCATTGCAATTCATAATATAAGAATTATGAATATGTATACAAAATCTTATGCGAATTTAACAGGGGATTAAAAACTACTTGTGGAAAAATAACATTTTAACATTGGGAGTTGCAGTTGGTCTCATCTTGGGGTTTAGCTTAGAGACGTTTGGTTTCACAGCAATTGGAAACACGGCCAGGTAATTCAGAAAAACCATCTCGTCGAGTTACTTTGGGCTTAAAAATATGAATCGATGTTTGTTAACATTTTGTTCTATTACAGCGTGCTTGCTAATTTTGTACTTCGAATGTTTAATGTTGAGATCGAAAGTTTAAATTGGTGGGAGAAGTTAAGCTGTAAAATGTTTGGATTGTTAATCATGGTACATGCGCACTGCCACGCATTTTTATTAACTGTTTTTATTAGCTCTTTATCAGTGCATGCTTTAATATCATTTAATGAATTAAATGTGCTTGATTTTAGTTTCTCGCATTAGTTGGGTCACGGGCAAATATTATCCAATTTCTATTCTTCAGTCAATTGTTGAAAAATGGAACAAAAATCTGGAACCAACGATTCACAATTGCATTAGAAATTGGTACATCAGACTATCAATTGGTGCACGAGATGTGCGTACGTATATTTATGCAATTGACGATATGATGTCTACGTGTAGACCAATCTCAACTGAAGAAAAAGGGTTATCTGGAAGACACTAACGCAGATCAGTTTCACCGACGCCTGGATCTCAAGCATATCCTAAAAGACCATTTAATTCTCGTTCAGCTATTCAGAATGACAGAATCTGTGTTCGGTTTCATTCTACTGACTTATTATTGCTTCGAGGTGAGTTAATCACAAATAAATTGATAAATAAATAACAAATAATTTACAAATAAATCTTCATGTAAATGGAAATATTCATACTTTATGAATCATACATTAAAGAAGCGTGCCGTGTATATTTTACAGATTGTTTCAGTGGTGATGGAAATATACCAATTAGCAGGTATATATTTTGCAAGCAGGGGATGATACC